>NC_086156.1:40992607-42242607 GCF_035149785.1 Candoia aspera | reverse complement strand
AGTGAAAAAAATCAAGATGGAGGCATGATGGTGCAATCAAAGCTTTGCCTGTTTTTTGTGTGTGTTATATATGCACCATGCATACAAAAAGAGGTGGAGTTTTGATCATATTGTTGTGGCGTAGCTGTCATCTTGGTTTTTTTTACCACACCCTACAGACAGCCTTGTAATGATGCATTACTGATCCTCCTTCTTGCTAAGTATGCATATAGGTTAAACACAGTGGTGTGCTGATAAATGCTTAACAGCCAACTGTGCCAGCTGCACTGCTGCTGCCCTACCACACCACTAGCTGCCAAACAGCTGTTCAGCTCACTGGGTGTTGCAGCTCTGCTCTGCTCTGAACTAGCTCACAAAACTCCTGATAGTTTAACAATTGGCTCTCACAAACCGGTGCAAGCCAGTTCAGCACACCACTGGTTACATGCATGATGATGTTACGCTTTATTTAAAGTGAAATCATCTACTTCTGTAGAGGAACTTGACAACAGAAAAAAGAAGAGGTTTTCAGGAATATGCAATGTGTTTTCCTTTACAGTTCCAGCACACTGCTTGAACATCCTTAGCCTATGCAGAAGAAACAAAGATCCTTTATCCCTTTGTACATCAAAATCAATCTCATGTTAAATAAAGCTTTGAAATAAAAAGTTGACTATGTATGACTCAAATACAACTATCTTCAGATTCCGTATTTGGTTTTATCACCATGAGGTTGATTCGTTATGTGAAGCCCAATAGCCTACCTTTCACATGACTTTTACTAGATAGATAGTAGTTCAAGTGATGGTATTTAAACCTGTTTCACTCACATTAGTCTCAGCATTAAAATGAAGAGAACAAGGCTGATAAAGCCACCTTCAGGCTTCAAGTTACAAATCAAGGCAACTTTCTATGCATTTCATATCATTTCTTCAATACCATAGACAAGATAATTTAGATCAAAATACTGTGACATATTAAAAATAAATTTTATTACTACACTGCAGGCATTCCCAAATCTGCTGGGTTTGATAGACAAACTTACAAAGACATATCCTTTCTTATTTTGAATAATGTCAAATGAATTTTAATATTTAACCTTGCTACAGAATCACTTACTTGTTCAAACAACAGTTTTGTTCCATAGTTGTGAATGCAATTGTAGCAAAACATGCTACAACATGGTGGATTGATTCCAAAATACCTAAACACATACTTCACAACAAGCAATTGTAATGGCACTACTTTATGGGGCAGTCCAACCTTGCAAACCTGCTATTTGGGCAAGGCTTTGATAGGACAAGAATGTTCCTCTACTAAGAGAAAATGTTTACCAGCTGCAGGGGAAAGAATTCCTTGAAAGGTCTGCTAATGGTTGTTCCTGGGTGAAGTGGAAGTGGCTATGGAGTCCCAAGTTCAAAAGCCTCTGTATTCTTGTGTGAGTACCCTGGGTTGGGCTGCTTAGCTATGTGAGTTGGGAATTAATGAAATCCTTGGAGAAATCAGCTAGTGAAATCACATGAAAGAAACTACCCTCAACTCTTACATGTTTGGTGCAAGCTGGAAAGGCTTTATATGTGCTGGATCACATGCCAGTATACTTGGCCATTCCCACTGGGCGTTTCTCTCTATGCCACTTGGAAAAAGTAGAATCAAGTAAATAGGAATGCACCAAGATCAGTTTCAGAAGAAATTTAAACATCCCTTGATGTAATTGAGGACTGCCAAAAATTGTGTGTGTGTGTGTGTGTGTGTGTATGCTTGCTTGCTTGGTTAACACCTCTCACCCTAGTCAATGGTCATGTTCAAATACTTGGATTAAATGTACATCACTTGAAAAGAAAGCTGAGGAAAGGTTTGCAGAATTCTGTTGAGATTGAAGTCTAACCTTGGTTTTATTCTGACATTATCACAATGGTGTATTAGTGCTCCAAAACCCATTTCTCAGCAATCTAGCTCTGGGTTATCTTATAAGCAGTAAAACTCAACTGAGTAACTTTCATCATATTATCTCCAAACCAGCAACCCCTTCCTACAACTTGGTGAAGCTGAGGAGGGGTTTAGCAGAGGAGGGTAAACTATGATTACACAGAAAGCCTACCAAATTCTGCTGCACAAATAGAAGCTCTGTCTGCATTGCTCTTGAGTGTCATGACCCACACCAGGATGGGACTATTAAAACTTTCAAAGAGCAGAGGTGTACAACCTAAAGCATCTCTCTCTATGATTTAGGACAAGGAAAAATATGTCTCATCTGGGCAGAGAAGCATGGAGCCCAAGGAATTAACTCTTCATTCCAGAAATTATATTCATGGAATAAAACATGGGCATGTAGATGCCCAGTATAATTTTTAGTGGTTTTAGCATTGTAGGAAATCATGAATTGCTTTTAGGTAGCATTAAAGGAAATTGTCCTTTTCACTGTTAAGATGGCATTGACTTAAAAACAGAAAATACATTCACTATGCAGAGACTCCAGATGACTTTCTGAAATAGATATTCTAGAATTAGGGCTGCAAAGCCTGCAGTCTCCATATGCTGTTTGACCACTAGACTTCTCATCTTTTCTTCTCTAACTGCAAACTGCCTTTGAATTCTGGAACATTCCAAACCTTTCCAGATTGTGGCATCACATACAGAGATGTATAACTGAGCAGAAAGGGAAATTTTCAATGGTCATGCTAAATGAATCAAATGTCATTCGATTTTTGAAGTCAGATTTGTCAACACAAAATTATAATGACTTAGGAACCATTCTGTTATCCATAGAAAACTCTCCATATATTTTATCCCAAGCTGGGGGAGATTTATATATGCAAACATTTCCCAGAAGATGAAAAATAATTTCTCCACCTTTGTCAGTGACATCTTATAGATCATATAATCACATTGGTACATCAGTGTCATACATCTTGCAAATACTGAATACAAGTTATGCAGCACCTTTAATGCTGTTATAAAGTCTCTTAGGTATAAAATGAATGAAATGTTTAGTAAAACTAAATTTGAAGTCAAACATCAGCTTTTGGTTTTCTTGAGCTGTGTTCAAATTTAGACCTATTGAGTTTGGCTCAAACATAGTTAATTGTCTCCAGACTATCAATTATTAACTTGGTGATACAGTACATCCAAAGGGGAAATCTGTCAAAATGAGCACTTTATTGGAAGAGTAGATCACTTTTTCTCCTTTGTTTGTAATGGCCAGGTAGATGGTCGCACCTGGCTGGCTTTGGCTGACTTCAGAAAGCTAAGGAGGAACAGCCCTGATTAGTATTTGGATGGGCATCTACCAGGAAATACTACAGTATAGGCAAGGCTGGGAAATAAAAATAACGATACCCCAGAAGAAGGCAAATTATGTCCCTCATTACAAAAACAATAAGGATGTGTTGCCAAGAGTCACACTTGATTCAAAAGAGACTTTACCCTTTTATTTATTTGCAAAATGAAAGAACTGCTAGGATGTCAAAGAATTAAAACATATAAAGTTCTCAGACACTTGAGGTGATAATGATGAACTCATTGTTACCAGCAAGGAGGAAGTGGAGGATGCCTGACTTGAATGAAAAATCCCACATTGAGCATTGAACCTGATTTGGGAAACAGACCCAAGGAAAATGACCCAAAGTATAAAGAAAACAGCAGAGGGCTGAACCAAAACTAGGAGGTAGCTCAGCCATATCCATCCGCCACACGGTAGCTACCTTACAGCCTCACTGTCAACAGCAATGAGACTATTCTTTTCACCAAACTAGAATTCATATAGACAATTAAAAAACAAACCCACAACACATGCTTCTTTCGTATTAAAACAGAATTGTGCCAGGAGGATAACCTCTATATTTAGACACACACACACACACAAAGAAATAAAGCATAAAAAGGAAGAAAATCAGGCTGGCTTGATCATTTTTCTCATACCCTTTTCAACAGGCACACCTATTCCAAATGAAAACAAAGAGGAAAAATCAAGGGATGCTCACAGAAAGTAAACAGCATTGGCAAAGCACATGAAAAAAAGGAAGAAGCTAGAGGTCTTTACTGTAATATTAATTTTTTTTCTCTGTGCTGTGGTCCTTTTAATTATCTATGTAGTTACTGAAAACTACATGCATCTCAAATAACCAGGTCCTTTTCATTATGCCAGCCGGGTGACATCCTGTTTTCCCTTTTTTCTTCTTTTTTTGCTTTTTAATGTTTGCATTTAGCAGCCATTTTGGGGGGTTACCCAACCCCCAACCCCACCAAACACGAAATACTACATTAAAAATAAGGAAACGTTTTTTGTATTCTTAAAAAAATACTCAATTTTTTAAAAAAATCATTTAAAGGTAACCATGGATTCTGTGCACAATAATGCTCCTGCCCAAACCTTGTGTTACTTCACTGGGGCTTGTGTGGGAGTCATGTTTAGTTGAGTGTGTCCTTGATATTAAAACTGGGCAAGTTGAATCTCCTTGATCCCCCCTCCCTCCCCCCCTCCCTCCCCCTCCCTCCCCCAAAAAAACCTGTTTTATTATTTTTAAAACATTTTGTTTTCACTTTTCAATATGGTTACCCTGTTTTTAATACATTACAGTCACTGCACTGAACTCTTTATCTTTTTCTTTAATGGAGGACCATTTTATGTGCTTCATTTGCCAGATCTTTCTGCCTGCTCTTGAAAAGAAATATTGTTCTTCCCTACCTCATTCATAAATAGCAATTCTAATTTGAGGGCAGAAGCCTTTAGGAACCTGTTCAGGTTCCATGGGCACATGTGTATTTACACATAACTCCTCTTTATTTAAATAGTGCTATCTGAAAGAGATGACTCCTGGACTGTGCCACATCTAGCAAAGAACAAGTAAGTTGGAAATGGATGGAATGTTTACTTCAAAATGTTTCCCCCATAGCTGTTGGAAAAAAAACAGTCTTTCTTCAGCCCCCATGAGGTGGGAGATGGTATTTTCCTGGATCCTTCATATATAGATTCCATATATTTTTTTATCTTTTAAAAATAAGTTTGCACTGATTCAACATAGTTATTCTTGTCTTTTGCCTAATTAAACTAATCACTGATTGTCAGTAAACATATCAAGACAACAGAAATCCAGTTAGTACAAAGTGATTGTTAACTTCATGCTTGTATGAAGGAATTAACACAAGCCATTTAAAACTTTTATCTTGGTTGGGAGAGTTAAAGAAAAACATTAACCATTTTCAGTGACTCAAACACACCATCCAGATGATGATGGCTGGTTCACAGTACTGCAAGCTAACACAGGGAGAGAGGAGGCAAAAAAAAACAACAACCCATGGGATGGTATAAAGAAGGAAGACTCCTATTTCAGTACAAAAGAAAACAGATAATACAGCAGCAAAGTTAAAACACACCTGGGTTGAATAGCTGGTGACTTAAATCTTCCTCACGCTGTGAAATTCTACTAAGTGCTGTTAAGTACCAACTAATCAGAACTTTTGATTAGAAGCCCAAGTACATACAATGTAAAACACCAGTGGAAGAAAGTTTAAACAATACACAAAGATAACAACTGGTCCGGCCATATTGGTCAAATAAAGATTTTGTTTAAAAAGAAAGAAGAAAAAAAGAAAAGAAAAAGAAAAAGAAAAAGAAAAAAAAACCCTTCTATTTTCTGGACTGTGGTAGGGTGTCATTTCATCTTTGGTATAAAACAGGCCATCCATAGGCTGCATTTGATCACAACTAGGAAAGACTACAGAAATTGTCAACAATTTCTTCTAGCTATTGCTTTTTTGCACTTTTTTGACCATAAGCTCCTATCTACTAAGTTTTTTCCCCCAATGCTTTTAAGCTAGGTGTTTGCAGTGTGACAAGCAAAGCAGACTAAAAACTCCTTAAAGCTCATAAAAAAGACTGCAGATAAAAAGCACTAATGCTCTGGCCAACAATCACGTTTTGTAAATTAAAAAAAAACCATTCTGCAAGAAAAAAAACCCCTGCAATTCCTTAAAATGCAAGTTGACCTCCCCCCTTCAATAATTTTATTGTAAAACACTTTAGCCTTCTATATTCTTCTCTGTCAACACTAAGAAAGTTCATAAAAGTCTTCGCATTTTTTTTCAATTCTTGAAGTTGTCAGTTCCTTTATCAACAGTTTTTCTTCAAAAGAAGAAAAAAACATTTTCTGCTAAACTGTACAGTTTTTAATTTTTTTGTTGTTTTTTGTTTGTTCACCCTAAAAATTCAGTCTGTTGAACTTCAGCACCAGTTGATCCAGGTGTTCATTGGAATCCATTCTCTTCTCTTCTACCAAGACGTTGACAGCTTGCCTTGAGAGCCTTTGACGTCCTTAAAATTAAGGCAATTAAGATTCAAGATAAACCTTACCTAAACATTTTTTTAAAAAATCACACATATGCACACAAACCCAAAATGAAAGACACACTTGATTTCAACAAGGGGGGAAGAGTAGTTGGATTCTTGAGGAAGACCACTGGTTTTCATCTCAGCTTTCTCCCTCTTGACATCATCACTTCTCTGTTGTTTTGGAAAACAAAAATAAAAAACAAACAAACAAAAAGTATATATGTACAGTCCCAAGTAAATTCTGAATTTCAAATGTTCATTCAGATGAAATACCAACCCAGTATTTTGCCATGTTTTTTCCCCTTGAATTAAAAAAATTAGCAAAAATAAAACTATCAGACTACATGACTGAACAATTTGCACAGCACACAGAAACACTCTTGTTGGGTAAGGTAGAAAATGAAAAAAAAAATGTTGACGCCTGTGCAAACTGGAAGCCAACTTCTTGTTCAGTGAAGTTTTTCCATTCAAGGCAAACTTTGCTGACCGACATTTTTCAGTCCTGTTTATTGTCTGTAAAACAGTGAATTAAAACACTCATTAAGTAAAAATAGCTGCCTTTTAGAAATCTTTTCTTTTAAATTACTGAAGCTAAATTTCTTTAGCCTAGAAAGAATGAATTATAAACACATATTTAATTATTTGCAACTTTCTTTGAACTGATCTGAAGGTAGCACTCAATGAAAAACACTTGTGGCTTCCTCATGGCCTTTTTTGGATTCTAAACATTTCTTTAAAATATTCCAAGAATGTAACACATCATGGGGTGGCATAATTTGGAGGAGTATTTGGGTGAAATGCACATCATTGTTGGCAGCTGCCATTTTAATTCCAAAATGTCCTGAGAAATTAAAAATGCCAGGTGGTGCTGGCAAGGAGGTGGTAGGAATGCATACAAGCCTCTCCCCAGACATGTTGCTTGTTCCCTGAAAATACATAGAAAATGTGTCTAGCTTTTGTAGCTCTATGGGTTGAACTTTCACTCTACTGAAATTTTGGTTTAGCAATACATACAGCTGCAAGGTCTACTCAGGAAATGTTTTAAAGTCTTAAGTTAGTCCAGAATTTCCTAAGTCTACCTAGATTAGTTTCAAGGGACTGCTGAGCCATGGCATGATAGAGTAGATTTCCTGATTCTGAATGGCTAACTGCAATTCTCAAGCTAAGTTTTGGGGAACACCATAGCGCTGTGAGAACACTGCTAGTAAGATGCAACTGCATTTTTTAAAAAATACCTAGGAGTTCCAAATATTGGTATTGATTCAGTCAATTCCTTTGAACCTAGCTAGATGGCAGTACCTAGCCAATGTTGGCTGATCTCAAAAAGCTAAGCAAGGCTAGACTCAAAAATTGAAAAAACATTCCAGAAGGGCATGGCAAAGCATTTTTGTATTGTTTTAAAGAAAACTATGTGGACATGTTCATGAAGTCACCAGGGGTGGAGCTTGAATCAAAGGAGATTTTACCTTACCCATATCATTGACTTCCCTTCCTCATGTTTTTGCATGAGGACTGCTTTGGTTTTATATTTTTTTATATTTTTCCAAGAAGAAAGCATTCTTAGATCAGTGGTTTATATAGATATAAAGAGGTGGGTACTTCGGAAGTTGCTTTGCTTGGATGTAAAATGAAGCATACCTTCAATTTTGATTTGGAAGAAAAGCAGGCTGCACATTTGACCCAAACAGTTTTCAAACTTTTGTTCAAAGAATTTGTTAAAGATCTTGTCTGCCCCATGATAGAAACAAAAAGCCTGGCTTTTTCTTCATACATCTACAGTCATTTGGTTATTATATTTAGCATGTACACTGAAGTAATAAGGGTTCAACACCTCTATCGTGTATTTATCACTTTGTCTTAGAAGGCTGCATCAACTCTCTCAGCACAAGCCTCATTGTTACTTTCAAGAAAGTCCCATTTAATTAGATGGGCTTAATTTGTGAACAGGATTATAATTCTTTATATAAATTGAAATAGCAGCCATCCACTTTTTAATGTTGCTTGATGACAAACTTGGATTGTTTATCTGTATATCTACACAGACAGCAAAAAATACATGTACATTTATGTGTGTAACTTAAAATAGAAAAATGAAACAGCTGATATTTAGCCTATCGTTGGCATCAATTCGTCAATGCCAACAATGGTCATATGGACATTGAAGCTCTTAATGAATCTGGAACTGGGTTTAAGAATAAATCTGATTTTTAGGGGAATTAAAATAATCTTACTTTGACTGTTGGTATGAATATGCAGATGCATGTTCACTGGATGTTTCCACTGCCATCTGTTGCTGTTGACCACTGGCTTCCTGTGATGAAGGTGCTACTGTCTGTGGAGAGGTATCAGCAACCACACCCTGAAGAACATAAAACATCTTATAGATTTGACTACAATCAGCAACTTATAGGATGCAATAGTCAGCACTTAACTAACTTCATTATTTAAGGGCAGTTGTACTATTGTTTTATATTGTCAAGTCTCATATATACCAGGAGTCACAGGTTGTTATGTATTAATCTGTTTATTTAATCAAATTTATAGGCTGTCTTGATTACAGTCACAACTCTATTATTAGGACATTAATGTTAACAAGTTTTAAAGAAAAGCATACTATGGTGTCAACTTTGCAGAGACTACTGCTGGAAAGCTTACCTTTATGATGCGGTCCTGAAATTGATGTACTCTAGATTGCTATCCTTTAATAGGATGGCCTGATTTGGATCTCATCAAAATGAAGTTATTTTCTTTGTTTTTGCAGTGAAATCAGAACCAAGGCCATCAACAGTAACGAATAACAACTACAAATGAAGATGGAAAACCAGGAAGGTGAGGGTGCTTTCCAGTTAATTCTGCAGTATGCCAAATCTATGACCATCTGCCTACTGGGCATTAAGTTCTGTATTTGTGTTTAGTGCAATGAACTCCTGGCACTTGGACCAAGTTTTTTTCCTTGAAACCAAGTTGGTTAAGCTGGTGATGCTTAAACAGATAGGTATATAGATGAAACCTTTTCAATATGACAACTTTGTCCCACCCTCAGTCTGACAGCTCCCTTGCTATTAAGAAGAATGAAGGTATTGGGGAAGGAGGACATCAGTTCACTGAGGAACATGATTCACTGAAGAGGTCCAAGAGATGAAACAATTGAAAAGAAGCTAGCACAATGTTGATGGAAAAGCAAATGAATGAAATTGAACACAGTTATGGTCCCACATTTGGGAGTATATAGAGATTATAAGAATAGTAAATCATTCCTGCTCTTATTGGTTCTGTATATTCTTGTCCAGAAACTCTGTTCGTAGTTACCTGCATCCTTCTTGAAAGGAGTGAATTGGAAGATTCCTCTGCTGTGATATATTTGTGAGTTTCTTTGTAGATAAAATCACATTCGTCCTGGGTTAAACACCACTTGGATAGAGTCTAGTGAGATGCCTGAGATGATGTCTTAAAAAGTCATCTGGGATTCTTTTGAGATTATAGAGTCTGAAGAAGTGAATAGGGTTCTTGGTAGCATAAGCTCCATCACTATGTGCTGGACAATGCCCCACCCATTTCCTGTGGGCAGCTGGAGGGCAGGTGCAGCTGGATTTAGAAGTGACAAATGCCTCTTTAATGAATGTGTGCCATCTTTCTTAACTGGATGTGACTGCTGGATGAAGTCATCTGTCAACATAGGTAAAGGTAAAGGTTTCCCTTGACGTAAAGTCCAGTCGAATCCGACTCTAGGGGGCGGTGCTCATCTCCGTTTCAAAGCCTTGGAGCCGGCGTTGTCCATAGGACACTTCCGGGTCATGTGGCCAGCATGACTCACAGAACGCCGTTACCTTCCCGCCGAAGCGGTACCAATTAATCTACTCACATTTGCATGTTTTCGAACTGCTTGGTGTGCAGAAGCTGGGACGAGCAACGGGAGCTCACCCCGCCACGCGGTTTCGAACCGCCGACCTTCCGATCGACAGCTCAGCGGTTTAACCCGCAGCGCCACCGCGTCCCTTAAACATACAGACTAATATTATCAATATGCAGGCAACTCCCATTGTTTATTTAGACCCCTGGTAGACCAAGTAATTCTACTGTGGTTCTGTCTTGGTATCAGGAGACTGTTAGGATTTATAGGGAAAGGAACAGGCTCAGCTCTAGCAAGATTGATTGGCTGTGGTTTCATCAATATTCTGTTTCCAAGAAACCTACCCCCTTTACTTCTTGACAGGGCTATACTACACCAGGCAGAACTGGGATATACTGTAATTTAGGATCCTCCTGGACTCACAGCTCTTACTCAAAAAGTAGGTGGCAGATGTGGCCAGAAGGGTGTTTGCACAATCTGTTTTATGGACCAATTAGGCACTTTCCTGGAGGTGCTACTTGTGGTCACTCTTGCCTTAGTATCTCTAGAGACTGCAGAGAAATTGAATTAATTCTCTGTTATCTGTCTTTCCTACAGAAGTTATTAGAAGGATAACTGAGTGTGTATTCAGTTTCTTAGGGAAGAGGTTGAAACAACTAAAGCAAATTAAGAAAATAAGAAAAAATATTCTAGGACCTGTTAGGAGATTCCAGTAACAAATCATTTTCTGATGGCATCCACTTGAGAGTTCTTTAAAAACTCAAATATAAGATTACTGGCCCCTTAGCAAAAATATGTAACTTGTCTCTCAAAACAGGCTCAGTATCAGAGGACTAGAAGGTAGCAATGGGGCATTAGTTTTTAAAAAAGGGCCCAGGAGAGATCCTGGAAATTACAGCTTAATGTCTGTTTCAGGCAAATTGGTAGAAACAGTAATCAAATTAAAAATAACTGAGCACATAGAGAAACAACTGTTGGTGAAGAAAAGGAATATGGATTCCATCAAGGTAAATTTTACCCCATCCTCCTCCAAAATTTAGTGACTATAGGATAAGAGGATCTATTATTTTATGGACTGTGAACTGGTAAAAAAAAATCAGAAAGCAAAGAACAGGAATAAATGGAAATTTATTCTCAGCCCAACTCGGTGCAATGTAGACTAGCCTCCTTGTGGTGTACCCTGGGCAACGTGACTTGTCACCGCTAAATAGTCTACACATCTGGCTGCTGGACCTCACAAGGATTTCCCAGCAAGAAAAAGCAGCATGAACACCAAACTGCTATGTTATACAATTAAAAAAAAATGGGAATGTATTCATTGAAGAGCAATAAGAAGTGAACTCTCTCAATGAACTGTGTTGGGACCAGTGCTTTTTTAGTTAGGGGTAAGGACCAAGCAGTTCAAGTTTGTGGATGATGCTAAATTATTCAGGGACAAAAATCAAAAGCGAATGAGAATTATCTTTTAAAACTCAGTGAACAGACAACCAAATTGCAAGTGCAATTCAGCTTAAGTAAAATGTAAACTCATAAATGTTTATGTAACTTCACACTACATAAATGTGATGGAATGTGTCTATAAATGGGGAGGTGATGTGATGGGCTACAGTAACACAGCTGGTTCTCAGGAAGGAGGGAGCACATTCCATGGAGGGGGGCAGGACAAGAGACAACATAGCCCAGAGATATAAGACGAAGAGATTCCGAGTAGCCCCACCCTAGAGTCTCCCAGGTTATTTCCCTTATGTTAGAGTAGAGTAGATTTAGTTCGGCAAGATTCTGTCTATATGATGTGATGAAATAAATAACTGAAGTTTGGCTGGATTGATTCCTTGTCGTTCCTGGGCTAGGCCTGACAATAAATAATGATTGGGTCTGAACTGTCCATAAGTAACCAGAAAAAAAGATCTGAAAGTCATAGTGGGTAGCTCAGTGAAACTTTGAATTCAGGGTGGGGCAAAAGAAGAACTTCTTCACACACAGCCCATAACTGATCCAGGGAATTCACTAGCTCAGTGTGATGAATTGGGTACTTTGATAGAGAGCAGGTCTTCCAGGAGACATTGACCTTGAACCTCAGTGTTACCTCCAGACTGGAGTAACCCCAGCAGCAGGGGAACAACAGGGAGGGAGACAGACATCTTCTCATTGTGAGCACTCCAGAGGCATCTGGTTGGCCATGTAAGAAACAAAATGTGGGTTGAGATGGGCCTTGGACTAAATGAGGGGGGATGCTTTATGTTTTTCTGAAAAAGTACACAAGGATTGTGACACAAAATATAATATCCATCTCATGCTTTGAATAGTGATGTAGAAACATTTTGGATCATTTAAAAATATTTCCATATATAATACAAAAGTAAAATAATACAGCAGTACATAGCAATTTAACATTGTGTGCATAGTTGTTAAGAGTTTGACAAAATAATATGTTTATAGGATTAGTTTTCTGATATTTGGAAAATCAAATTAATTCTTCTTCTTGAAAGCATTTTATTTGTTTGTGCTCCAGTAACAGCTGCCAGGTAAGCATTGTTAAAAAAAATAAGTTTAAAACTGCACTTTATATGCAGAACTAAAAATCTAGATCTTTTTTATTACAGATAATTTTTTTTTTCCTGATGAGAGCCAATCAATTTACAGAAATACTTAGAATCCCAGCTCACCAAGCTTCATCACTGCAGCGAGTTTCAAAAATGGTATTTCAATTAATGTCAATAACATGACAAGTCAAACAATTAAACCTGCTATACTGTGCAAAGAGTGATCACTGAGGCACAGGCAATAATACAAAGTTTTTTGTCAAGCCCCAGTATTTAATTTTTCTTTAAAGAACAAAGGCTTTCTTAGTTATTAAAGGAGTAGCATCTGCTCTATAGAAGGCAGAGTTCAGGACACAATCATCAAGCATCTTTGGGTGGAAAGTAGTCTATGGTGAAACCGTGAGGAGCCAAAACATAAATATACAAATGTAAAAATAAATATGAACTTTCTTTCTCCTTCAAGTATCCCCCTTTTTCCTCTCTAATAATTGTTTAGAAGGCTTTATCAAGATGCAGAGTAGCAGAACCCAGATTATAGTTCTCTGGGCAGCTATGGTCTACAGGGACAAGGACATACTCCTTCATGGGACTTTAATCAGCAGGCCTCATCCCCCAAGGAGGGAGGGAGCATATCCTTCATTGGGGATGAAAAAGCACTCAAGTCAGTGGGGCATCCTCCAGGTCTGCATATAGAAGAGGAAGTCCTGATCCGTGGTAGCTCTTGGCTTTCAGCAATCACTAATTGGTCTTATCTTTATGCTAAGGATAGAATCAAATCATTCTTTGAAACCTTCTCTGCTTATTGTTTGCAGTCTGCAAACAGGTAGCATTTGTGACCCTTCCCAACCAATGAAGAATAAGCTACCTGATGAAATTTTCCATTTTGTCTTAGATGAAAACAAGAACCAAACTTGTATATATGTCTTCAGGGAGATTTAAAAAACTGTTTAAAACTCTGAGGGATGTTTATCCCAAGCGATTAAAACAAGGAAGACTTTAGCTTCATAAAAATAGACAAGACAGACTTACTTCAAGAGGGACAGCTGTTGGAGGCACAGGAGTGTACTGGGGAATGTAGGTCCCTTGCATAGGTGCAGCAGCCGTCATATACTGGAAGGAGAGGAAACGATCATTATTGTAGAACTAAAGCATCTAGAATTGGAAGAGGAGGGTAGGTCACTGGGTACAATCCTCAGTCAGTGCAGAAATTCAAGTTAAAAATTTTCTGACTGACAGCTCTCTAGTCTCTACCTGAACACATCTAATGTGTTCCATTTGGAGCCCTCCATTTCTTGGGTAACTGATTCTGGGTCAGACTGCTCTCGCTATTAGGAAGTTTTTCTAACATTCAACTGGACTCTGCCTTTGTACAATTTAAATCCATTATTTTGTGTCCTGGACTCTGGAAAAATGGAGAACAGATCATGTTTTCTTGTATGAAATCCTTTCTAATATTTAAAAGTGCTGTCTCAAGGTTAAACATTCCCAATTCCTCCAATCTGTCCTTATGGCATGGTCTGAATCTTTCTTGAAGTGTGATGCCCGAAGTTGAACACAGGACTTGAGATGGGGTTTGACCAATACAGAATAATATGGAACTACTTCTTCCTATACTTTGGACACTATTTATCTCCTGATGCAGATTTATTTATTTATTTATTTATTTACTTGTTTATTTGTTTATTTATTTATTTATTTCAGCTACATCACAAAGGAAGGAAAAAAGGAAGGAAAATTTTGCTGGACTCATTTGCTGAAATGGTCACCATGCTGTACCCAATTATATACAGGACTGAATTTCACACAGTATTATGACTCCAAATCTTTTGAACAACAGCAGGTGAAGTGGTAGTTGCTAATAAAATAATTCTTTAAAAGTATAGCAAGCAATACCTTCATAATGATTAAATAAACTCCAACCAATATTGCTAATCAACAATGGCAGTTGTATACAACTGAAATACCATGCAACAGAACTGTCTTTTATGCTTGTCTTATGAAAAACATAAACATGTACAATTACTTCATGGAATAAGTAATGGCCTAGTCCAGTGAGGCTTTTTAAAGTTCCATTGATTTCAACAGGAAAATGACTCATTGGCTGCTCTCTCCCCAACTGAAAATCGTTAATGCTGGAATTGCTTTAAATTGCTTGGACCAAACCCAATGATAATAGCAAAGTCTGCCAATATATTCATAGTATGTGCAGATTTTTAGCATTCCTTTAAACCTAGGGCCAAATTGGGGCTTGCTGCAAAAAATGTTAATTGCTCATGCACTTTTTAAAAACCATGAATGAGTTGCAGACATAGGGAATAGTTTTCATCAGCACTATAACATATAGGAAAATATATATTATTGCCTGCAATCCTGAATCACTCCTCCCATGTTTGCTGTTTAACTTAGAAATAAGGTTCCACTGGCACCAGTGAATCTCTCTTCTGGGATACCAGCACTGAGAGCTAGTTTAGTGCCACAGTTAAGGTGCTAGAGTAGAAACTGGAAGACTGTTAAATTCCTCCCTTAGCATGGAAGCTGGCTGGGTGACTTTGGGACAGTCAATCTCTCTCAGCCCTACCCTACAGGGTCGTTGTGAGAAAAATAGGAGGAGGGTGCCTTATGTATACAGCCTTGAGTTGTACAAAATAAAGGTGGGATATAAATCTAATGAATAAATATGTGAGAGCAAAGTAAGAACACGGGAACAGAAAAAAAAATCCAAAACATTAAAGCACTAATAAAAAATGGATGCTTTGATTTCTATACATTTTCACTTCTGCAAAATGCAACAAAAAGCTGAAGCATGTCTGGCTCAGGCCCCCAAGAGTTACGCATTCAAAAATTTAAAAATATTGCGCACAACATATGGTCCAAAGGTCTTTTCCAGTTGATACTTGATCTGAAAAAATACAAGAGATGAACAAATCTCTGACATCATCATGATTCTTCTTTAGTAAATGGTCCGGAGCTTAGAGTTGAGTATTGTATTTTCAGCATATTTTCTCTGGCATAGATTCACTTATTTTAATTGTCATGACATGCATTTATTTATTTAAAACATTTATATGATCTGAAGGGAAACCAGAGTATATTTAAAACATTTATATGGACACCCAACTCAACCAAAGTGATGCTGAGTGGCTTACAAAACGAAAGAAAGAAAGAAACCAAACCAAACAAAAAGAATACAAAACATGCAATACATATATCTACAAACAATAAAACAATAAGATGATCCAAAGAGCAATAACACCATCATCCAATCAGGACTCCAATACATCATGACCCAAATGCCTGGGGAAAGAATGAGGTCTTGACAGCCTTTCTAAAGGCCAGCATACCAACCAAATGTCAGGAGGAAGGTTGTTTTGAACGATAGGGGCCATCACTGAGAAAGTGTGCCTCCTGGGTACCACAAGGTGGCATTGTTTTAATGAAGAAACCCAGCGAGTTAAAGAAGAGGGGGTAGAGGGTAGAGCCCTGAGGCAACCCAAAAAGCAGAATTCTGGGGCCAACACCCAACACCAACTGGAACTGGCCATGAAGGAAGGAGGAAAGCCACTGCAAAGAAGTGTCCCCCACTCCCAATCCCCTAAGCCGGTCCATAAGGATACCATAGTCGATGGTACTGAAGGCAATTAAGAGGTGAAAAAGAGCAGGATGGAAGCACAACATCCATCCTGAGCTCACCAAAGGTCATCCACCTGTGTGACTAATGCCATTTCAGTACTACGATCTGGTCAGAAACCTGACTGAAAGGGATCTAGATAAACTGCTTTCTCTAGGATTGCCTGGAGCTGTAGGGCAACTACCTTTTCAACATCCTTCCCTGAAAAAGAAAGGTTGGAGACTGGATGAGAGTTTTCCA
Source organism: Candoia aspera (assembly GCF_035149785.1). Classification (NCBI taxonomy): domain Eukaryota; kingdom Metazoa; phylum Chordata; class Lepidosauria; order Squamata; family Candoiidae; genus Candoia; species Candoia aspera. The sequence goes on along the minus strand of NC_086156.1, from coordinate 42,226,036 downwards.
GATCAGTAGGATCCAGCAAAGGTTTCTTGAAGAGGAGAAGGAACACTGCTTCTTTAAGAGCCAGCAGAACAACCCCCTCTCTCAAGCAGCAATCACCCATCCACATATTCCCTTCCTGGAGCCTTCCCTAGCCAGGAGGGACATGGATCTAAAACACAAGTGGATGCACCCACAGCACTGAGGATCCTGTCTACCTCTTCAGTACTAGCAGATTCAAACTCCTCCCAGATAACGTCACAAGACTGTGCTCCAATCTTCTCCAGTGACTTGTCCAGCTAGAGTCCAACTCAGCAAATCTGAGCAATTTTATCCATCAGGTGTCAAGAATAGTTCTTACAGCGACGCTGCAGATAATCCCCTGACTGAGGAGGGATTGGGTCAACCTGGCTGATAGCTAGAGGACACAATAACAGCAGAGAAATAAGCGTGTTTTGCTTCTCTTATTGCCCCAAGGTACGTCCCAATAAAGGCTCTTACCCATCTCCAGTTGCATTTACTCCTTGTTTTCCTCCAGTGTTAATCTAGGTATCTCTTCTGCCATTTCACCCCAGGAGACCCTCTGAAAACCTGAGGGCATACTGGGGTCTCTGCATAGGGTCTGCATAGATGTGATCCAATCTAAAGCTGCCACTGCTTCATTCCAAACAGAGACCAAGGCTTCAGCTGAACTATGTATATGCATAGGATCACAGCTTCATCCGTTCTCTCTGATAGCTACTGAAAAATGAGAATGGCTACACATCAATACAACCCAGAGAGGGGGAAAAAAACAGAAAGCATAAAAGAATAAAGGAGACAGATGTCCTAGAGTTTCCCCTCCCATAGCTAAGTCTGTTAACTTGAATATCTTCTATGCATGAATTGTTTTTAATTTCGAGATATCTTTCTGAAAAATTCTTGCCCTCAAGACCTATTGAAATATCCTTAATTACAAGTGGTTTTTTTGACACTTTTACAGCATTATTCCTTTCCTGTGTTGCTTATGGAAGAATTTTGCTGAAGGCAACAAATTACTCAAATCCTTCAATGTCCTATTGGCATTAAGTTGTCAGATCCCGACACTGCTTTGTTTTCCTACAATATTACTCAAGTTTTATTCACTGACAAAAATACTCATAGCTGTCAGCACAATACCTCTAATATCTTTTACCGGATGCACTGAAGATCTAAATGTTCTCCAAATGTGCCTGATGAATTTGGAAACTATTAAAATAGAGACCAAATTTGCTAATTAAAGCCAACAGCACTGAAAATGGTTAATGTTTTAAACATTGAGTCTAGTTTAAACATGCCTTAAAATGCCTCTCCTAAATGAATTCAAACTGCTTTCTTTGATGAACCTATAAACTGTGAGAAATTTCATGAATATTATTCAATATACATAAACAGTATCCATGTCTGGACCAGGGATGACTGCTTCATTCATCGAGACAGTCATACTTTGACTTTCATAGTTGTTCTTGAAATCAAAGTACTCCTGCAACAGAAATGTCAAGAGTGAAAGCCATCATCCTAAAGGTTGGAATGTGAAGCGGGCATGGATTTTTTCCACTTTCATTTACTGCAACTGGGGACAAGAAGAGGAATGCAGTTTTAATTAACAAAATAATTTTATGAATTGGGCGACCAACTAGACTGTGATGCAACAATTCATTTGTCAATAAAGAAACCGACAAAGGTGAGAGAGAATAAAAAGCAAAAAGAAAGTGATCTCCCTTTGCCCTGTTTTGCCTTGGTCAATGCCTCTTGTTTGCTGATCTGTTAGCAGCTTTATGGCTGGAACTATTCCATTTTAATAGAAGAGAATACATTTAGCTTAGGACTGAATGGTTGGGTTCTCAGTGCTCTCTGAGCTTGGTTGCTTTCTTGCAGATGGTTTATTAACAGGCTAGGTAACATCATCAGTGTGAGGAAGAGTAGGGTTTGCTGGCTATTTATATATAGTAGCATGCCCTGGCAGTCTTAGTGGGGGTGTGGCTTCCTCCTTGATGGTGCCTTGATTAGGGTGTTGTTTCTTCCCTGTTTATCTGGTGTTCTTTCCTGCTTGTCTGGGTGTTGGCTGCTGGAGGGCATCTGTTCTAGGCTGTTTGTTTCCCTCCCAGGCTTTTTATTGTGTGCTTGAATGGTATGTAAATGAGGTTTATTCTCTATGTATCTGTTGATGGCAGGTTTGTCTGAATGCCAAGCTTCCAAGAATTCCCTAGGGTTATCCTATTTCAGCTGAAGTCTGCGTTCTGTGGGTTACATATTGCGTAGAAATGTTAACTCTTGGGATTTCACATGCTCAGTTCTGGTTCCAGAGGCAGGATGCCCTCAGTACCCTGGAAAGAGAGACCTTCCCTTCCATTCTAAGTCTAATCTACCTGCACTAACGTTCCCCTTCCTTACTTTCATCACTGTGCCAATCACTGGGCATGAAGCAGCTGTGAGGAGAAGCAGGTAGATTAAATATCTGGAAGGCAGAAGAATGCAAAAGATCCCCTCTCTCTTTTTGGTCGATGCCAGATGTGTTATTTCAACACTCTGATCATCCCAACAAACGTTTTCAACAATACAGAGACATATTAATATCCACAACTTTTTTTCATTTCACTCATGGGTGAGTTGGGGTAGATAATATATAGATGGGTAATATGCTGTTGGTATGACATCAGGACACAAAATACATGCAGATTGGAGCTCATTGCCACTTCTACAGTTTCAGTCAGCAATACACTGTTAGTCCATCACATAGAAACAAAATAATCAAGACTTTGGTCTTGCAAACTGTTCTAAACAGCATCTTTGCTCCCAATCTACAACTTTGGAATTCACAAATTCTCACAATCTAGGAAAACCATGTTCCCACTGGTATCTGAAAATAGCTATTTGGGGAGTGGGGAGGAGTTTCTGACAAATTCTGACATGAAAATTGATATTGATTTTGCTATGATCACATATTCATTTCATGGTCAAGATGATAAACATACTCTGTCACAATGTTAATGATTTTTGAATCTGCAGTATTCATGCTAGATTTTTATTTAATGCTCTTAAAATCTCCATCTAGACACTGCATTACTAATATAACCATGTGAGGATGTCTGAGTTGCTGGAGAAAGTGATATAGATCACATATTTTCTGAGAGTCAATGTAGTGCAGTGGTTAAAAGTGTTGGACTAAGACCCAGTTTCTAGTTCACCCTTAGCAGTCACTCTCTCTCAGCCCAACATAACCTCACTGGGTTGTTGTAAGGAAAAACAGGAGGAAGGAGTGCTCTGAATTCCTCTTTTAACTCCTGAAAGAAAGACAGCTTATAAATCTAATTAATAAGTAATTTCTGCTAAATATATTTTTATGCCAACATTTTCACTGAAGTTTTAAGTTTTGCTCTCATCTCTGAATAGGACTTCCCAAAATTGCTGAAGAAATTTGTTCTTCTATGGTAGAACACAAACTGAAATAATGTTGGCCTTCTCATTAAGACTCACTAAAACTTGTGACCCTCATGAAGCTTTCATTTTAGAAATAATTTAACTACAAAAAGTAAATATGTTATTTTGTTACAAAAATACTAGACATAATTATTTCCCTTTTGCAACCATATACACCACAAAATACTTGAAAATGAGAATGAGAATCTAAGATATAAATAAGCTGGGAAATATAGTCAATTAAGTAATATAACTTAAGCTTCTAAAACATGTTTTAAAGATACTTTTACTTTAAACATTTTTGTATTAAATCATAATCATAGGCTGATCATTATAGGCTAATGTGCATTTAATTATGTGGTCTTTCTTAGAGAAATAGAATATTTGATTACTTGAAATCTTATATATTTAATTATCAAGAACATAGACTGATGGAAAAGAGTCAGAGAAGGAAATTTAATTCAATGTAAACTTGTATCTTGAACCTAGATTCTAATTCTTACTGTGCTAGCTAGATTGTTTGATAATATTTAGAGACCATTCTTTCCTTCCTTCTACCCACCAGCAGTAGCCTTTTGGGCATTATGAGGTCATATTATGATAGAAGAAAATACAAAATAAATTCAAGATAGAATTAAAATATCTAAAACTACAGTATGGAAAAATAGTATATATTGAACGAGCATAAACCTGCAAAGCATTATACAAAGCAGTAAGAACCATACACTTATATGGAAACATAAAATATTAAAATCAGGCACAACCAATCCTACCTAACGAACACCCTACTTAACAAGCAAGAATTCATTCATAATTATAAAATATAATCTGAAAATCAGACCTATTCATCTGGCCCTTTATATCTTGTTTATATTACATTGTCGACTGAAGAATCATTTAACCTGACAGTGCTGGCCCATGTATGCCGCCAGAACACAGTAGCTATTTTACTAGTGACTGATATTTTACCTACTTTATCTAACTCATAAAACATACATATCTTGGTATATAATCATCTATTCACTGCTTATATGAATTAGGAGAAAAAGCACTAAAAGGTGTCAAATTGAGTTTGACTCCTAGTGAAAACATACTGTAGGTATATGGATGTAGCTTTCTCAGCAACAGTACAAAAGTGGTTTGCTATAGCCTTCTTCCAAGCAGTTTTTCAACCTCCCTACTGCGGGTTAAACCGCTGAGCTGCTGAGCTTGCCAATCGGAAGGTCGGCGGTTCGAATCCGCTGACGGTGTGAGCTCCCGTTGCCAGTCCCAGCTCCTGCCAAACTAGCAGTTCAAAAACATGAAAATGTGAGTAGATTAATAGGTACCACTTCGGCAGGCAGGTAACGGTGTTCCATTTAGTCATGCTGGCCACATGACCACGGAAGTGTCTTCAGACAACGCCGGCTCTTCGGCTTTGAAACGGAGATGAGCACCACCCCCTAGAGTTGGACACGACTGGACTTAATGTCAAGGGAAACCTTTACCTTTACTACAGTCAAACTATGACTCAGGTATTTTCTGATTGTCTCCCATTCTATTATTAACCTGGTCTGATCCTATTTAGCTTTTTCAAGATCAGAAAAATAATTGCTAAAATTTTTGTTTTACTCACATCAATATAATAATGCATATCCATTTTTAAAAAATAACATTATTCTAGATTAGGGAATAAAGAAATTTATGATGCTTCAACATAAATCACTTTGGGCAGGTTAAAATAAAATTGAATATTAGAGATCAGTCAGGAACCCCCTCCCACCCAAATAAATATGTATTCAAGAGTGCTTATCACCCTGTGCTTGTGTGCGGTAACGTATTTCCTGACAGCACTACAAAATTATTATTATTATTATTAAAATGATATGAAATGCTGAAAACATTGCACAGCATTTGACACAAGCATTCCTCCAATGCTCATCTCATTAGATTAGCAAACTCCATAATACTCAGGAATTCCCTCACCAGCAGGCTTTTTCATACTCTACCTGATTGATGCTTAAACAGAAGTCAGCTGAATATGATGGGACCTAGTCATCCCTCTGTTGATTATCCTGCCGCAGCCACTGACGGGTCTGCTTTATAATACCATCCACCATTAGAGCAATGGTGAGGAGGAGGCTGAAATTGTTCCAAAGCAGCCTATTTCAGTTCAGTGATTAGGCTTTATCCAAAGTGAATGTGCTCCTCCCCCCAGTAAACAGTGTCCACCAACATTTGTATAACTGTACAGAGACTAACACAATTAGGCGTCTGTAGAGAGTAAGGAAGATGACTTTGATGGAGATATTAAGGAACAGTTGCATAGGCAAAAGGGGCTGAAACATTTTTTAAGTACGGAATAGCCAGATAACATTTGGAAGTGGCTCAGGCAGATTCCTCCTTAATTCACTGGGGTATAAGAAGGGGGAAGAGAAGGTATAGCACAATCAGTCTTGCAAGATTTGTTATTATAGCCAGTCTCAATAAAAGTAGTTCTAGCCTTCCTGTGGAGTTGATTTCCTAGTCTGATCTACCTAATGCAGCTGACGTCATCATCTTCAGCAAGTAGCACTCTAGATTGCAGGATGATCAGCTGAATCACTCCCCCCCCACCAGCTCTTTGAAGGTGCCACTGCAATATTTTGCTACAAAAGCAACATATTTTCTAGAAAATAGTTTCGGCATCATTTGGTCTATTCAGAGAGTGCTAATAATTTCCGTTTATGCAGTTGATTGCATCAGCACCCTGCACTGTCCTCTGCAATCTGAAGACAAATGTCAATACTAGGAATTTTAATGCAAAAAAGCATTTAATGAAATCAGTGCTGGAGAAGGAAAGCAATCTACTTCTATAGGAAAAGAATTAATCAAGTCTTGCCTCCGCACTGAAATTTCAGGGCACTGATTGTAAATAATTTCAGACAGGATTAAAATAGACATACAACTACCAGAATGCTTCTGGTAAATGCTTAATAGAGAAATAAGTGGCCAATAGCTGTTCTGGTTAAAGTTTTGATCAGTTTACCAATATCTAAAGCAAAAAAAGGTGGAATAAAATTTCAGGAAACAACAGGAAGAACACATTACCTTTATAAATTCATTTATTCCTGGGGATGGCCGGCACCTTCCCCTCATAGTGCTCCCCTCATATTTATAATCTTTTATAGCCTTCTGGATTTTTATTTTCTACTTTATATTGTATTGTACCAGATTTTATATATTATTTACGATTATTGTTTTTAATGTTTAATTGATTAACTTGTTGTAAACCACTTAGAATCCCTATTGGGGGGGAGATAGGCGGTAGCAAAAATTTGAGAAATAAATAAATAAAAATAAAATCTATTATGACATAATGTCTTTCTAAATACGGCTGATGATCTCAGTGAAATCTCCTTAAGGACAACAGCAGAGCTACTCCATGTATGCAGTTTTCCCAGTGTTTAAAGAGAATTTTCTCCTAAATAAGTTTGCAAAGGATTTGGTCCTAAGGGGAGCAAGCAAACTGCTTGTCATGTATATATGATGAATTATGGCTGAAAATGTTTGCTCGCTATATATAAAGGCTTTCAATTCTTCCTTTTCTTTTCAGCTGGAAATCCTTTCAGGTAAGAAGCCATGCCGACTGGCATACTGCCATTTTTTTAGTGAGCTCTTATTACAGGAGTCTATTTCTAATGGATTGGATATGGCGCTTTTTCCATTTTGCTAATGAGAAAAGCTAAAGGCCATTACTTTTTCTGATTAAGATCCCTGCAGGAAGAAATGTGATGTGTACATTACGAGGGCATACGTAAAGGAAATACACAGCTTGTCCAATCAATCAGATTAGAGGCTGACAAAAGGAAAATATCAAACTCTCATCCTGTGAATAATGTTGAAGAAAAATGATGAGAGAGAACAGAAAAGGAAAATGTCTTTGAAAGGTGAATTGTGGGCACCAGTTTAAATCATATTGGTGTGATGATCAACAACCAGGGCTACTATTGAGGGAAAAATGTAATTAAGAAAATGGAGATTTTCCAGTGGGAAGTAATGATTGCTATATTTCTAAGAACAGTGAAACCTTCCATTCAGGATACATATTCTAGTGGCTTATGCAAGATAGTCTAGATAACAGAAGGTTGATCTGTGATATCATTGTTTCCCAGGGATTTGAAGGAAATGGGAGGTTAGGGCTTTCATGTGCAGAATTTGATTATAAATTTTAAATCCTCGAATGAATGCTACTGGAGAGAGGTAATTTTTACTCTTTAACACCTCAAAACAAATAAAATATAATGAGAAATGGTTTGCAGTCTCCCTGTGTATTTAAACCTGCATAAAAAGTTCTGGATGAAAAGTAAGATTCAATAGCCAACAGATGAATTAATCTTAGAAAAACACACAGGCTGAAAGGATAAATAATTCAGCAAAACTTGTTATAAAAACATTTATAACCTTAACCTCAAAATAAGAGGTTGGCGAAACTGAAATATGGTTTTCAAATAGTGAAGGTCAGAGATCTACTATTTTATTTATTTATTTATTTTATACATTTATTCACCACCCATCTCTCCCCTACGGGGGACTCTGGGCGGCTTACAATAAAACAGGATTAAAATTCAAAACCGTTACAATACAAAGTACAGTAAAAATACAAATATAATAAAATCTACACGGCGAAAAGATCTTTCAAAGTCAAAGAGCTCCACTGGCTTATTGGAGGTGGTGAAGTACAGCTACTTCACTAAAAATGCCTATCTGTATGTACTGAAAGCCAACCTACCAGCAAGGATCCTCCATTGTAAATTGTTGCCTCTTTCCCAGACAGGTTTTCTCAAAAGTGAATAGGGACAATTCTAACCTAAAGCCTTCTAATGAAGTCTACAAGATCTGGGTTGCAAAAACCAGGATGACCACCAAATGACAGCACAGTAGTAAAGGAAACCCTAATAACTTTATTATCCTTTAGTGATTATACACATTTTTGCAGGTCTGGTACCCTAACAAAGCTGCATTGTGAAAAATTCAAGACAGAGAAAATAAAGTAGTTCTTCATAAAATACATGGTTAAATTAATGACATTGTGGTGACTTCTTCAATTATTTTAAAGCCATATTGAATACATTCATATGAGACAGAGCATTTATGGTTGCATGTAATGATAGATACATCATGACTCCAGACAAAAAGGCAGCATGTTTCTGACTCCCAAATAGGGAGGGACAACTACAGAAGAGGTTCAAATACAGAAACTCTTGCATTTCTTTCCCCCTTCTCAGTTTCAGATAAGTCTCTGATTTCCCCCTCTCCTTCCACAGTGAAAAGTACCTTAGGACTGAACTTTCCCAAATATATTTAAGCAATGAGGGTGGCATAATACATTGTAATCCACATTCTTTTACAGAAAATATGCTATTCTATTGCTTAACATGATGTATGTCTATGCAAGTGTTTTTCTCAATCTTTAGCCCAGATACTAAAAATCTGGCACTGGAATTGAATGAAAAAACCTCAAGTATTTTTATTTTGTATCATTCAACCATGATTTCAGAAATGCTCTTTTCCTGGATAAAAACTATTTTCAAACTAGGATAGCTAACATACGTATATGGAACTCATCAATTTCTCAATCAGTGCATCTTTTTCTTTCAAGAAAATAATATTTTTCCCTCAAATATTCCTATTATAAAGACCAGCTTTCACTATTCTATGCCCATCATGTCATATATACCTAAACTACTGTGCTGAATTACAAAAATCAATAACGCTAATGTTTTAAAGGTATGGCAATAGGGTATTTTCAGAGATGAAAAACAGACTCTGTAGTTCTCTCAATTATTGGCTGATTTCAGGAGGTGATGGATTTTGCCCTGGGGGTGTGAGTCAGTCAACCCTTCCATTAGTACCATTCCCATTCCAGCCTTGAAGGAATTATAATTGTACAAACAGAGACAGCAGCTGCTTATCACTCATTCAGGCCTTAGGACTGAAAGTTTGTGTTAACAGTAAAAGATCATGAGAAAGGAGGCTAGAAAATAAGGCTTTTGAGAAACAAACAAACAAACAAAACAATAGAGGTTGATGCTATACTTCGTTAACTCTGAAGAAAAATAATCAACTTATTCTATTCTATATACTAACACTGTTCACCAGTATCCCTCAGGAAAGCCAAGCACAGATCAGAACTGAGATATATCCTCTACTCAGTTCTGCCAATAACAACCTCTTCTTGCTCAAAATGTACCTTATCATTCAGCTACAGGGTATTGAAAATTTGTGTCACAAAGCAGTACAATTTATTTATTTTTTAATTATACATTTTCTGTAAGAACCATTAGTCAGAAATTCTATTACTCATTTTAGCCTATCTATCCTCAGAGTTATCAATTTTCTAAATGTGTAACTGTAGAAAAGCTGTTTCTTCCATACCTATTTTAAATTTGCCACGTGAAAAGAACTTTGCCAGAATCAATTGCATGGTGCAAGGATGGGGGGGGGGGGGAGAAAAGGGAGAGAAAGCATCTAAAACAAAATGGAAGACTAAGAAATATCAACCCTCTGTAGTTCTTCCTTGTAACTATTCATTTTCGGGGGAGGCGGGGAGAGAAATCAAAATGCTTCAAACTCAATCAAACTTTTGAGGTTTGTTGGTGTGGGTAAGAAGATGGGCTTCTGGTTTTTTTCCCGGACAACTTTTATAAAAGTGGCATAAATCATCAAGTAGGCTTAGGCTATGAAACCTAAAAAAGACTAAATGCTATGCTTTTGTAGAAAACAACCTTCATTTTGGAAGAGGAGTGAGTTATTTTGCCTTCCTTCCTCCATGTTTTTTGTTTTCATTTATTTAAGTAATTAATGTGAAAATTGCACAACGGTATGCATAGTACAGGATATCTCTTGGGAAAATATCTGAAATATTTCAGGAAGATAGGTTCATATACTAAATAGATGGTTTAACAGGCTTCATCTTCTCCAAAGAATAAATTTTCTTGCTAATTTCATCCAATTCTGTCAAGAATGTTAAAAGTTACTGACAATTTCCATTAAAAAAAACCCTGAAGATTAAATGTGCTTAACACATCAAAATGGTGAATAAAGAAGTAAGTTTTAGTAGATGGGGCTTTCTGCTTTCTCAATGCAGTTGAGGAGAAGAACATATGGGAAACAGATATGGGTGGCTATTTATTAGCCCCATTTAGATGGTTGTTTTTAAACATTGGCTTGAAGCCTTCTCAGGGTGCATTTCTAAATACACTTTATAGTTCCTCACTTAGCTCAATAAAAATGTGAAATTACTTCACTGAGTCTTCCAGTTGTTTAAGTTGCATTTGGGCTGGTAATAACAAGAGGGTATGAAGATTGAATGTGCCATTTTGACTCCCACAAACAGATGATCAATAAGGAGAATCAATTTATACATGATAATGACAAAGGTTTACAAGCAGTGTAAAGTCTCAAGGGATTATGTTGTATACAGTATATTAGAATAGCAGCAACAACCTTTTCATAAAAAATTGTATGGGACTTGACTCATGTCATAAGCCATGAATGCACAAACCTGACCACACATAACAGACAGATCCAACAAATCTGTTAGTCTACAGAGGGAATTTGGTGACATTGTAAACCACCAGCAGCCACAGATGATCCCAACAACTTATTAGATAAATAATTTGTAACAAACCCACTGTACTGATTGAGATATTTTCAAATCTGGGGAAACAGGGAGAGCTAAAAAAATATAACAAATTGTAACCTGGAATATTTGTTATTCTACAGAGAAATAAGTGGTGATTGCATGAATTGGGGGAAAGCACAGACAGCATTCTGCACCATCAAAAACAGAGATACATATCTGGTTCATAACTGATTGATTGATCAATCAACCAAACAGGGAAGTTCTGTTTTAAGTTTATCTGAAATGGTAGAATCATATAAATATGAGCAAAGCTGAGGCTATCCACTTGGGTGCTGTAGAGGACAGAAGGAATGGCCTTGAAGGACAGGAGAAAGAACTGCTACCAAGGCAATGGTCAGATAAAATGGATCTGAACCTGGATCAAAAAAATAACTTGAGAAAATGTCTCAGACAAGCCCCTTCCTAGTTCACATGGAGATTAAGGGAGGAAGGGCAAAGTACGTTCAGACTTTCAAGATTCTGTTATAGCTATTATAGTAAAAGTAGTATGTTTTCTTGCAAAGGATGCGGTGGTGTTGCGGGTTAAACCGCTGAGCTGCTGAGCTTGCCGATCGGAAGGTCGGCGGTTCGAATCCGAATCCGCATGATGGGGTGAGCTCCCGTTGCTAGTCCCAGCTCCTGCCAACCTAGCAGTTCGAAAACATGCAAATGTGAGTAGGTTAATAGGTACTGCTTCGGTGGGCAGGTAACGGTGTTCCATTAGTCATGCCGGCCACATGACCACAGAAGTGTCTACGGACAAACACTGGCTCTTCGGCTTTGAAAAGGAGATGAGCACCGCCCCCTAGAGTCGGACACGACTGGACTTAATGTCAAGAGAAACCTTTACCTTTACTAGTATGTTTTCTTACAGTAGTCTGGTCTAACTTGTAGGGCTGATAGGTGCTTCCCTTCATGCATCAGAAGCAAAATGATTTGCCCCAACTGTCTTCTCCACTTTAAGGCAAGTAACCTATGTGCATGTATGAAAGACACTGAACATTCAGAGAAACAGCCATAGTAGGACTGCTGCTTGGATCTGGTAAGTAAAAATACAAAAGCACTTTCTGGAGCTGTCCTATGGGGCAATTTAATTCATCAGAGCTTTGCCCAGTTTTGTGGACAGAGCTTTGCCCAGCGTGTGATTGTGTATATGCAACATCACAAGTACTGCTGTTTTTCTCTTATTTCCATAGTTGGACATTTATTGCTGAACAGACTGTGACTGGTAAGCAGATGATCTATGCATGTATTCCTCTTTCTCTTGCCTACACTGGGTTCCCTCAATGAATTACTTTTATGGTACTATATTCATACCATGTGTGTGAATGATAGAAGAAATGGGAATTGAAATGCAGCCATTTACAGTTATGATATGCTGGCTGAAGATTACGAGAGCTGAAATCTGACATATCAGGACAACAGGTTGGGAAAGGCTCTTCTGAGTTTATGACTCCCTGTGAAAGGTTCAGTCAGTTTGTGATTAAAAAGCAGATGCACAAGTGTCTCCCTCGGTCATATATCTGAAAAATACACGTGTGCACTTTCCACACATTTCCATTCTGAATAAAACCTTTGCAGCAGAAAGTAAGACTATAAGTTATTTACCCATCTGCTTTCCTTATCTTGTTGAAATGTTGGAAAGAATCCTTAGAAACACTTCAGTCTGCTAAAGTACAGTATCTAGCAGAGTAAATATCTGTAATGATTGCCCTAGCCCAAATACTCAGACTCACAAGAGGCTGCTATATGAAATCTGATTTATTAAGGAACTAAAGGCAAATACAGAGAAAGCTGAGAATGAGCAAAAGCGCGCCAAATACAAACTTAAACCCTTGGTGCAAACGTATCCCGCCTCCCTCGTAACAGCCCCGTCCGGCACAGGTGCAAGCAATCGTCAGAGTTGCTAGCCTGGGAAAGTAACCTTGAGCGCAGTAGATAATGCAAATACATTCCAGAGCAAAGCCAAAAGATAAGTACTCCCATCCTCCCGAGAAAGATGAAACACGCATCCTGCTAATGACATGCGAAACGTTACGATGTATCAAAGACATTGAAACGGCGAACATGACATACCGCCCCCCTAAAAAAAACTCTAGGGACCCGGCTTAGTGGGATAAGCAGAGTGGAAACGGGCAACTAGGACAGGGGAAGCCACATCTGGTGCAGCGATCCACTCTGGATGAGGGAAATGTTTCCAACGAACTAAGTATTGCAGAGTATTGCAAAGGCGTCTAGAGTCCAAAATTTCTTTAACTTCAAAGTGTTGCTGACCGTCAATCATGATGGGGGTTGGAGGTGGAGGTTGGCGATGCCAGCGGTCAGAAGGAATAGTCGGTTTGAGCAAACTGCAATGAAAAACAGGGTGTAAGCGTTTGAGGTTATGAGGCAAGTCAAGTTTAAAAGTCACAGGGTTGATTTGCGCGGTAATTGGGAAAGGACCCACAAATTTAGGAGCCAACTTCTTGGAAGGTTGTGAGGACTTTATGAACTTGGTGGAAAGGTAAACCGAGTCCCCTACTTGAAATGCCGGCTGAGGAGCACGCTTCCGATCAGCATACTGTTTGTAATCCAATTGTGCCTCAGCTAGTGCCTTTTGAATCATTGGCCAGGAGTCTGCCAGTTGCGACGCCCAATCACCCGGAGTGGCCGATCCGCTCGAAGGCTGCGGTAGATCAGGGATAGGTACAAAGTCCTTGCCTTGGGCCACCCGAAATGGGGTTTGGCCGGTGCTTTGATGCACGGCATTGTTGTAAGCCACTTCGGCAAAAGGGAGGAGGTCTACCCAATTGTCCTGCTGGTAATTCACAAAAGCTCGAAGGTATTGCTCTAGAGTAGAATTTAAAGCCTCTGTGGCCCCATCCGTCTGGGGGTGCCAAGCCGTGGACAGGGCTTGCTTCGTTCCCAACAATTTGAGGAACGCCCGCCAAAATTGTGAGGTAAATTGTGTGCCCCTGTCTGAAATTAAGCGGGAAGGACATCCGTGTAGCCTGTACACGTGTACTAGAAACAGGCGGGCCAACTGACGTGCCGACGGAATGGACACACAAGGGATGAAGTGGGCTTGTTTTGAGAAATAGTCTTTGACCACCCAAATGACAGTTTTGCGTTGACTGGGTGGTAATTCAACAATAAAGTCCATGGAGATTTCATCCCAGGGGCAAGAAGGGGCAGCCACCGGCTGTAGCAGTCCTTGGGGCTTCCCCACCTTGCGCTTAGACATCGCACAAACAGTGCAGGAGGCAATATAGTCTTTGACATCCTTACGTAATGTGGGCCACCAGAACTGCCTCCTAACAAGGTGCAAGGTTTTTACAAAACCGAAGTGACCTGCCAGTTTGTCATTGTGTGAACGTAGTAACACTTCTTTTCTGAGGCTTTCAGGGACGTAGAGGCGGTCGGATTTCCAAGCGAAGCCTCGGTCAAAAGTAACATTGTCTCTATTTGCAAGCAACCAAGTATCTGTGTTCAGTTCTTTGAGAAACTTTTGTTGCAACTGGGAAGGAATTGACAAAGCGCTCGGCTGGGCGGCGTCCGCAGCGGGTGGCTGCTGCGCGCGCGTTTGGCTACGCGTCACAGCCTGCATACCCAATTGGGGCGCTGTCCACAGGGTGCTAACCACTTCTGGCGCCGCCCCCGAGTCCTGAGGTTGCCTTGACAACGCATCAGCCAGGAAATTCTTTTTCCCCGGAATAAACTTCAAATGAAAATTGAACCGATTAAAAAATTGAGCCCAACGGACTTGTTTCGGGCTCAGTTTTCGAGGGGTGCTAAGAGCCTCCAAATTTTTATGGTCAGTCCACACCTCAAAGGGGTGATTCGCCCCTTCTAACAGATGCCGCCAAGCTTCCAACGCAGCTTTTACTGCGAATGCCTCCTTTTCCCATACATGCCAACGTCGCTCAGTCTCGGAGAACTTGCGGGACAAGTAGGCACATGGCTTGAGGCATCCTGTCCCGTCTTGTTGCATCAACAATGCCCCAATGGAATAATCGGAGGCATCCGCCTGCACCACAAAAGGTTTGGAGGGATCAGGATGTTGCAAAATGGGCTCTTTGATAAAAGCTGCTTTCAGCCGCTCAAACGCCGTTTGACAAGCAGGCGTCCAGCGCAACAGCGCCCCTGGATTCTTTACTCTCCGAGTATCTCCCACACCCTTAGTTCGGAGCAGTTCTGTTAGTGGCAAGGCAATTTCAGCAAATCCCCTTATGAATAATCTGTAGTAGTTGCTGAACCCCAGGAAACTTTGAAGTTGCCTGCGGGTGCGGGGGCTTTCCCAGTCCATGATAGCCTGCACCTTGGCAGGGTCCATTTCTATGCCTTTATCTGAAATTCTATACCCCAAATAGTCAATTTGTCTCTGGTGAAATGCACATTTAGACAGTTTGGCATACAATTCTGCTGATCTGAGTTTACTCCGCACTTTTTTTACCAGAGACACATGCTCTTCCATGGTTTCAGTATAAATCAATACATCATCCAAATACACCAATACCCCTTTAAACAGATGTTCATGCAGTACTTCATTGATCAGTTGCATAAATACCCCAGGGGCCCCAGCCAAACCAAAAGGTAACACCTTATACTGGAAAGCTCCCAACGGGCAATTGAAGGCAGTTTTCCACTCATCGCCCTCCTTGATTCGTACACGATAGTAGGCTTCTCTTAAATCAAGTTTAGAGAAGATCTTTCCCTTAGCCAGATGTGACAACATGTCCTTGATCAATGGCAAGGGATATTTATTGGAAATTGAGACGGCATTTAATCCGCGGAAATCGGTACAAAGTCTCAATGTCCCATCCTTTTTTGGGCGAAAGAGAACCGGCGCCCCCACCGGTGAATTCGCCGGCTCGATGAATCCGCGCGCCAAATTTTTGTCCACAAAGTCTCGTAACAGAGTCAGTTCCTTTTGTGTCATGGAATAAATCTTTGGCTTGGGCAATTGGGTGTTGGGCACCAGTTCAATGGCACAGTCCGTCTTTCTATGGGGGGGTAATTGGTCGGCTTCCTTTTCGCCAAACACATCAGCAAACGTCTTGTACTCTGCCGGCAAGCCTTCCAGAGGAGGGGCCGGGACATGCGGAGTCGCAGCTGCCGCAACCCCCACCATCTCCTCTGGGGCACCCTTCCCCTCAGTCGCTTGGTAGAACCCATCCCTAAACATGATAGTCTGGTAAACCCAGTTTATTTGGGGATTTTGCTGAACCAACCAAGGCACCCCCAACACCACCAAGGGACCCCCTACTGGAGCCACGACAAAAGACAAACCCTCCTGGTGGCTGCCCAGCTGCAAGGATACCCGCCCTGTGAAATGGGTGACCGGTTTGCCCCCTGCCATGGACCCATCCAGCTGTGTAAAGGCGATGGGTCGCTGTAAAGGGAAAGTGGGTAGCTCCAGAGCCGCTACCACATCAGGGTGCATTAGACACCGGGAACACCCCGAATCAATCATGGCCCATACTTCTATAGTCTTGGATTGGGAGCCCAACTTCAACTTCACCGTGAGAATGCGGTAACTGCCACTCACCGATGAAGGCTCGCGCCCTTCTTCCACCACCTGCCCTGCGGCGCCCTTTAAAGCAGGTGGCTGGCGTTTCCCGCCAGCTGCAGGATTTCGGGCTCACCCTCCTCCTCGTAGAACATCGCATCGTCTCCCACGGTTTCAGCCACCGCGGCTTTCTGCTTCCTCGGCAGGGCAGGGGACTTCGTCGGCGGCTTGCCGAGCCGTTCCTCTCCCTTTGCCTTCGGGCACGCTGCCACTCGATGCCCCTCTTTACCACATCTCAGACACAGGCCTTTCGCATACCGCTCCTCTCGCTCCTCATCCCAGGGTCGTTGTCCTGGTCTCCCCCCGGTGCTCGATGGGCGGCTGGGCCTCACCTCCCGCCCCGAATTGGCGGTCTTTCGATGGGCGAAGATCTCATGGGCATGCTCAGCCCTCCCCGCCAGTTGGATCCATTCGTAAAGCGTATATGGGTCGTCCCTCCCCAAGGACCAGCGCAGCACCTCTGTGTTCAGGCCGTCCTTGAATAGCTCGATGGTGGCTTGGGACCAGTCATCCACCTTCCCAGCAAGCGCTTTAAACTCCAGTGCATAATCAGCCACGGATCTTGACCCCTGCTTAAGTTCCTTCAGAGCCCGCTTTGCCCTCTCTTTCGCCAAGGGATCCTCGAAGTGTTGTCTCAATGCCCAGAGGAACTCATCGAATTTCTCCAGTTCAGGCGCTTCCGACTGGCACATCTGGACATACCAGTCTGCTGCCCTCCCTTTCAGCTTGGTGGCAATGGTGATGATCTTTGCCTTTTCCGATTGAAAAAGCGACCCCCATTCCTCCATGTAGGCTTTAGCATTCGTCAGGAAAAATGAGAGTTTGGTTGGGTCCCCATCAAACTTGACAGGGAAGTCTCTCATCCCGCCCCCCGCCGGGCTGCGCCCCGCCACCGGGGCTGCAGAGGTTGGTACCTCCCGGGCTTGCGGCGGCGCGGGGCCCGGGGGCGGCCGCGCCAGTGATGCTGCGATTTCCATCTGGACCGACTGGTCCCCCTCGCGCCTCCGCGCCGGCCGCCGCTGCTCCGGGGACCGCCCATGGGACGAAGGGGTTGAATGCCGCTGGCTTGATCCTTCCCGGGTTTCTCTCAACGAGGTCACATCTAGGCTCAGCTGCTTCAGTATAGTTTCTAACGAGTCCATTTTTGACTCCAGTACTCGGATACAATCCGGGGTGGGGGAGCCCTCCGTTGGCTGCACCTGCACCACGGTGGGGGATAGTGGGTATCTCTGCCTCCAGGATGGGCCCCCTGCCACCGTGACATCCCCTTGGGTCTCATCCCAAGTGACCAGCTCGCCCGGAGAATTTATGGTAGTCTCCGGGGCGGTTTTCAGACCCTCGGCTTCACCCTCCGACTCGGAGCTCGCCTCTTCTAGGATGGCTGACAGCTCCCCCCCCTGGGACGGTCGGTCGGGCCGCCTCACGGTCGAATCCGGTTCCCCTTCTTCCATCATCACGATGTCGGGTTCGGTCATCGCTGGCGCTCTCCCTCACAGGGTTAGACAACTTGTCTTTTCCTGGACAGGGACCAGCGGAGTTGGGATCTTAGATTCTCAGCTTTATGTAATGATTGCCCTAGCCCAAATACTCAGACTCACAAGAGGCTGCTATATGAAATCTGATTTATTAAGGAACTAAAGGCAAATACAGAGAAAGCTGAGAATGAGCAAAAGCGCGCCAAATACAAACTTAAACCCTTGGTGCAAACGTATCCCGCCTCCCTCGTAACAGCCCCGCCCGGCACAGGTGCAAGCAATCGTCAGAGTTGCTAGCCTGGGAAAGTAACCTTGAGCGCAGTAGATAATGCAAATACATTCCAGAGCAAAGCCAAAAGATAAGTACTCCCATCCTCCCGAGAAAGATGAAACACGCATCCTGCTAATGACATGCGAAACGTTACGATGTATCAAAGACATTGAAACGGCGAACATGACAATATCTGTAAGAGAAACTGCAAGTCACTTTTTTTACAAACACAAGGTGCCAAAATCTCTTACAGTTTAATACGAAATCTAGCTGCTACTTATATCAGCCATCAGTATCCATTTTTTTTAGAAGAAGTGCTAACAGCATATGAAATGTAAAAGATATGCTTGTCTACAAATAACAAATTCTTCGAATTCAAAAGGATGTGAAACCAACTGAGAGAAAATGATACTGAATTGTGCCACAAATTATACATAAAATTATGTGTAAAATAAGATGTAAGAAATAGCACATCTATCTGTCACTGAAAGTGAGAAAAAAGAAGAGGGAAAGAACACCCTTCTTTCTTTAATTTATATGGCCAACCATCTCACAGTGGTGACTCTGGGTGGCTAACAACAGTTTCAGAAACAACAACCACAAAATAAAATACATAACTAGCAGTCAAGGTAGGAAAAAAAAATTAAACCATGATTAACATAGCCACCTCATGGGCTCTAACTGACAATCTGACCCCCATGCCTAGGCATACAGCCACGCCTTCAGAACCTTGTGAAAGGCTGACAGGGTCAGGGCCAATCTGATCTCTGGGGGGAATGATGATCCAAAGAGCAGGTGCCATGGCAGAAAAGGCTTACAAAGTTACAGAACATTTTTATTTGGACTAATTTACAATGTTGTTAAAAAGTAAGTAAGTTTTTAAATTCTGGGGAACTTCCAGAAAAAATGTAATTGGGTTCAGAAGATTTCAATAACTTTAGGCTGATGGCTAATGTACTCTTGCTGAGATGTTTAAGAGCACATCAAGATTAAGTTAATTAGCCAATTCTATGTATCCCTCTTTTTTGGTGGTACAGAATGCTCTCTATTGTTTCTCCCAATTCATGCAATCACCAGTTATTCCTCTGTAAAATAACAACTATTTGATGTGCCCAACAGTTTCCCTTTTGGCTCTTTTGTTCTTCCAGGCCTTTTTCTATTCTTGACTTCTGATCTTTCACTGAGACTCACAAGTAATTTGAGAGATTTACTGGTTATGCAGTTTGCAAACATCAAGAAGTGGATTATCCATATTATCACTGTAAATACATTTTTATAGTCTTGAATCAATGGGCTTCCTTTATTTACTAAAATGGTGCTATGGTGACATACTTTTCAGAACAGGGCCAGTAAGCAGCAGAACTTCATCTCTTCCAACAGATGGTGGAGTTACTGTGGGGAAGATGTGAACAGGCAAAAAAGAAGCAGTTATTTCAAATTCTCAGTGGAAATATAAGTGACAGCATACTGTCAATAAAGTTTCCTTCAGGAGTAAATCTCACAAACGAGAAAATATTAAACAGCAAATGAAGTCTTTTGTTTAGATGCCAGAGAAGTGATCTTGATATTTCAAAAAATGCCATTACTGAAGTGAAAGGAGCTAAGCAACCAAACACTAGATCAGCTATTTGGTTTTATTTTTCAAAAGAGTGTGTATGTTCTATCTAATACACACTATCCATCACAACTTTTATTAAAGCACAATAGTGGTCAGATCAATGGTGGCTTAAGATGCCTTATAAGTGACACTCTCATGATGGAGCAATTTCAGGATCCATTTATTATTAAACATGGACTAATACTTCTCTCCCTCCCACACAACAATTCCTTATTTTCTTCAGAGGGAATGAGATACCACTACTGACTTATTTAACTAGAAAAAAACTTAACCTGTAAACTTTTGATTAATAGAAAAAAACTTGTGACAACCTAGTTTTGGGGGCCAAATATACTGTATCCTAAGAAATTCATTATTTGCAAACAGTTTCAGTAAATCTTTGGATAAATATTGATCTCTAATACCATCTGGAGTGATATTAAGGTATATGGGTAAAATTACAAAAAAATTGGGAAATCTTCTCATTGTCAGTATTTTAATATTCTTTATCCCATGAAATGGAAAGAACATATTCCAGTCTAAATTCCAGTTTAAATTAAGAATGCAAACAGAGTATTTGTAGAGAATAATGCTAAAAATAAAAAGTTAGAAATAACATCAGGCAATCATGATTTTTTAGAAGCCTTGTCCTTTGCAGATAAAATAAATGAAGATAAAGCTCAGTGAAGAGAACTTTTTTTAAAATATAAAAGATCCTGGGTTGAATCCTGCATCACTCTCTCTGTCTGAAATCCTGCCATTCAAACTGACATTACTGAGTTAGATGGACCACAGATCTGACTAGTTAGAAGAAAACCTCCTATATCCTACAACATCAAAACTGACCATGGAAAAGGATGATGGTAGTGCTGCATTTTGGAGAACTGTCATGTCTGTTTTAGCTTTGTCATTCCAAAGTGATCTTCAAAATTTTGGACCATCATTATACAATTGCAGAAGTTGAGAATAAGATAGCCTTTATATTTATCTGGATTTTATCATTTTAACCACTGTAGTTGCCTAGCAACTGTAATATCCTTACTCCAAACAGTTCACCCATTTTTGCTTCAGCTGGCTGAAAGCAAACCGCTGTTTCAGGAAAAGTATACCACGTTACATCACATAGATTGTACCTTCCAATATAATTGGGCTTCTTAGGTTAAAAAAAAAAAGTATGAATATACAAAACTTTCCTGTTCTTTAAGATGGTCTGATGATGTGGTACTTTTATTAGCACTGATCCTACATTACACAATACTATAAAATAGGCTGTATGAACTCATATAGCAAATTCTCCATTTGTACATTTCATCTTCTTGAAATTTTTTATAGGCATCAGAGAACATCATCTGTGCCACAGCTGAAATTCACTGTTTAAAGTTAATTGAATTATCAAATTAAATCTGTATTTTAGATACTCAGAGTACTGAATTACATCAGAAGCTTACCCCAATGTTTGTTATTTCAGTCCAAGCCATGCTGCTGACTAAAATCTGAGGAGGGCACTTTTGGCTGAAACATATGCCGTGCTGATTAACAAAGCAAGTGAAGATATGAAAGCTTTTTAATAAAAGCACTTTGCATACTGCAAGCTTTTAAATTAAACTGGGACAGAACAATGCTGCAGATACTAATGACACAGAACAGTTCATTACTTTCTAGCTTGTCTGCAGAAAACAGCTTGTTGAAAGGTAGCCAATGAACCTTTATAGAACCCGCTTGTAGATTTTTAAAGGGCAACATTAGAAGTATGAACACAGTGGAAATGTATTGTTCATATCTGGCATACCCCCTAAAATGTAATCCCTGAAAACTAACTATATTCGTAATACTTTCTACTGGAATCATACTGATTGCATAGATTCACCTCTGCAAAGCAGAGCAGAATTTTTATGAATTATTTCAAAACTGGTTGAAATTAATTAATCCCAAGCCACTGATGCAGACTAGAACCTGCTGAGAAAAGAATCCTGGGGAATGGCTCACACAGCTTCGTGCAGACATATTAAGAGAGAATGCCTTTTTATTTTGAAAATTCCCACTAGATTAAACTCCTGAACCTTATGCCTGAAGTCCAGAGCCAGGAATAAAAAAAGAATAAAAATTCCCTTGGAGTTTTGATTATTTTAAGACATTGGGACTTATTTCACAGCTTTTATTGGACAGCAGGTCTCAGTCTAGTCTGCCGATTAAGTTCATTGGCAGGGAAAGAAAGAACCACGAGTTTAAGATGAAAAACAGATTCTTCAAAGGCTTTTTGGGTTGTGGTGAGAGAAGGGATGGTATATAGTGAAATACAACTACAGCAACCTGGAAGTTTCAATATAAAGCATTTGTGTAAGCATTCATTTTTAGAAGGAGATCAGCTTTATTTAACTCTATGTATTTAAATATTCAGTACATGCATAAAAAGCAGAATACAGTACGTAGGTAGAGCTAACCATGGAGCATCACACACATACAGCTTTTTACATTAATTTAAAATAGCTAGCAAAAACAAGGAAAATAAAAGCTACATTTCAGTTAAAATGTGATAAATACTGGAAAGCAGCTCACCAACATTTAACAAATCAAAAAAGCCAGCCTTAAAACAGTACCACCAGCAGCAAAGGGGTCATCAAAGGCTATATAGCATCAAAACCAAAAGCCTGCTGGGGACTAAACTGGCAGAGAAAGTCTAATCTTTCAGGTCAGGAAATTCTACCTACAGTAAAGGTGGTCAATCAACAGTCCCTAAAAATACTTCTGGTAGTTTAGTTGAGAAGCACTCCGTCAAAGGTTTTCAATATAAACCAGCATAAGCAGACTTTGGCTAACAGACCTGAAAATTCCTGGAAAATGTGAACAATCATCATTCCAGAAAAGGTCACAACTTAGTACAAGAAGAGCTCATGTTAATTCAGTACATGTAAAATGTAACTGAAACATTTTAGCCTACTGGGGAATAATCTTCCTTTTAATACAGCTTTC
Organism: Candoia aspera; assembly: GCF_035149785.1. Taxonomy (NCBI): domain Eukaryota; kingdom Metazoa; phylum Chordata; class Lepidosauria; order Squamata; family Candoiidae; genus Candoia; species Candoia aspera. The sequence continues at coordinate 42,203,116 of NC_086156.1, read as the reverse complement.
TAGGATACCTGGGAGAGAACTGTGAAAATTACTGACAATAGTGACTTCTAAAAACTAAAAAAGGAATATAATAAATACCTTTTGAGGAAAAAAAAAGAGAGAGAGTAATGTTTCAAAGTTCAGATGTAATGTAGCAAAAAGTGAATTACAATAGTAGAAAAGGCAAGAAAAAACAAAGACAGTGGAAATTATGCCACCTGAGGACATGGACAAATCGAATATATTCAGATGAATGAAACAGAGCTTGTTTAAACAAGGTCAACCACTTGAAGTTGATCTGCAATAAATCTTTTCTAAGGACCAAGTTCACTTAAGTACTGTATGTGTAGGGAGGGACAGACTAAAGTTCAACCCACATCTGTATCGTCATGGGGGTTTGGACCCCAGGTCCTGGAAATGCTGAGTATAACTTCAGTGTGACAGCTTATACCAGGTCACCTTGGATAAAGAAAGAAACGGGAGCTATTTATTTAAAAGGCTAGTCCTGAGGAAGTGGGAAAGAGGGGGACATCGCTTTTAACTTCCTGCTTAATTACCTGCCCTAGGTAATTAACTCTTTACCTGAGAGGACAGCTACACCCACACATCCCCAAACTCAGGTAGAACAGGAGGTAGACTTAGCTGAAAGGCAGCCCTGGAAGTCTGAGGGAAGGTGTAAATCACAGGAAGGGATTTGGCAGACTTGTATTTATATGTTTGTGAAAGACAGCTTGCTACAGCTTAGAACCGTAATTCACTGGTTGGAAACCAACACTGACAACAATCCTTTTTGCTGTTGGAGTGGAACTTTTAAAAAAGTATATATTTCAATGACCAAAAGAGGTCAGAGCACACATTTTCAGTTCCCCCCGCTCATTTTTTTCAGGGTGGATTTTTCAAAAAGAAAAAGATGTTTTAAATGTTCCGGACACTGATATCATCTATTTTATTTTTAATGTTCCAAGTGCAACCCTTATGTCAATTCCAAAATCCAGTTTATCCCAGCACTGGAACCTCAGTCATTGATTTTTAAAAAAAATAATGTTAGAGATGTATAGAATTTCCAGAGAAACTACGCTACTTCTTTTCAACCCCCCCTTTTTTTTTTGCTTCCCTCAAGATTCTTTGGATATTCTCTGGTTACTCCTAGCTGGCTTTAAAATTCTTCCTCTGGGAAAACTTGGTAGCAGTTTGGGCCCATGAGACACTCATGGGTTTACCTGAGATACATGACAGCAGTGATGCAAGAGTTTCTGCACATTGCTAAAGACCTGGTTGTTCTCCCAGGCCTTGAGTTAGGATGGTTGTTGTTGTTTTTTCTTTTGCTATTTGGTTTTTTTGGTTCTGCTTTCTGGTCAGTTGTCTTCTTTTTCTTGGTATATTTTGTTCCCTTTTAATTTTTGAGTTATAAGCTGCCCCGAATCATCATGTAGTCAGGCAGCCTCAAAACAGAATGAATGAATGAATGAATGAATGTGGCTGCTATGCTGGGGCATCTTGGACCTTATTTTAGGCAGTACTCAGTACTGGCATGAAAAGAATAACAGGAAAGCTTTGGTCCATTTGCCAAAGGTGATAATGAAAATGAAAATGCTTTAGCTCTGAAGACGTCTTTTAATTGCATTACATGAGCAGTGCCCATGAAGGAAAATGTGTCCATAAGTTAAAAACTAAGTTAAAAGAGGTCACAAGACAGAAGGGTAATCCAATCAGATGATTATGCCTGTGGAATAGTTAAAAAAAAAAAGCTCCTCCCTAGTGATACAATTTGCCCCACAGGAAAATAACTCCATCATAAATTTCCTGTCATCCTTTTCTGGTGCAGTCAAGTTACTGGTACAAATTTAGTATTGTTAATCAACACCATTTTAAGATTTGGCAGTTTCTAATAGCAAACTTTCTGATTAATCAACTCTCTGGCTTCCAGCATATGTCAGTATAAATGCTTACTTGTCATTTATTATCTTGCAAGCCTATAAAGTAACTATGTAGTAAGGACAGGAAAAAGAAAGGAAATGGTCACTGGACAGGTCTGTTGCCTGTATTTGCTGACAGGAAGCAGTTAAACAAAACCTAATTGTACCATAGCTACTGACAGCATTTAAACCAATTTAGTACTTCCCACACACCATAATCAACTTAGTCCTTCCACAGTAGCCACATCATAGATACAAACACTCTGGAGCTAGAATTTAATGCCATCATTAAAGTTCACACAACAACATGCAGCGTGCAACAAATACCGAACCAACTGCACACTCTTGGAGTCCAGTATGCTATGACACAAACAACTTCTGAAGAGGAAGCAAATTATATGGTTGTATATATTCTGTATGGATGATGAAGCAGAGATTTCATAGGTGGCATGGTAGGAGGAAAGCCATGTTAGTTTCTGGTGGTAAAAAATCTGGACTGTGGTAGTATCTTTTTGGACAAACAAAATTCATTAAAAGGCATAAGCTTTCATGAGGTGCAACTCACTTCATCGGATACTGAGTGATTACACTGATGTAGGTCTTAAACTGGGATGAGGTAAGGGGGAGGCAGGTTGGTTATAAAGATTCAAGTTACAGGTGAAACAGATTACAAGCACCTTATCAATTCACAATTGTAATGTGTTAAAAACCCATTGTATTTCTTGAGCTATTCTGAGATTGCCTGAAACTCTGATGTGCAGGTGTTCAGCAATTTCATTTTTTTCAAAATAGGCACTCTGAGGCCTGCCATAGACTGTCCTTGCTTTGTCATTGTTTTGAATTCTCATCTCAGACTTGGAATCATAACTTGTAGCAAACGTAAAGATGGTATGAATAAGGACTATTGTAGCTAGGGATTTCAATCACACTCCGGAAATGTTGTTTCTATGTATTACAATTACTACTTCTATAGACAGAATGAATACAACATTATCCTTGATAATGAAATATTGAAAACCGTCCAAGCATTATGAGGATACCTGCAAGTTTTCCATGGAGCACAGTGGCAACTTGGGATGATTTTGAATATGAAAATAGCACACGAGGTTCAAAGAAAAATGCTACTATTACTGTTTTGTAAACTATGGTGCTCCTAATCTGTACATCTCCAATCCTGCATCAAGAACCACTTTTATACAGTCTCTGCATTTTGTTGTCAATTTTTAATTTGAAATAAATTTAACTTAGTCAAAAGAGAAACAAATTACACAGTTTATTAGCTATGAAAATGTTCAGATAATAAAGGCAGAAATGGAAATGTACTGATGAATAGAGAATGATCTAGAGCAACCTTTCTCAAACTTTTTACCATGGAGGAATCCTTGAAATAATCTTCAGGTTTCAGGGATCCCCTGCATAAAAATCTCACAAAATACAAAAACTTCACAGTACGATTCATTTTGAAACTATACAACCCACATTTTACAATGTTTACAACAGCACAGTGGCAAGCTTTGTCAAAATTCCCACTACTTTAAGTGCTAGCATTTCCCGATGCGCAAACTTAAAAAAAAGATTTTTATTTATTTATTTTAATTGCAATCACGGGACCCCTAGCAACCTCTTGCAAAACCCTAAGTCCGTGCAGAACCCCAATTGAGAAAGGCTGCTAGAGTCTAGAAAGTGAGAGAGCACTCTTTATAAAGTGAAGTTGAAGCACATTCTCTAAACTTACTGTTCCTGTTGTGCCCAAGGAAAGATGACTCATCTGTTGTGTCAAGGGGCCCATCATACTTGCTGGCTGCATGGACATTGTGTGATCCATTGTTGGCGTTAACACAGCACCCTATAAATACACATAGATTCCATCACAATGTTCAGTTCAATTACATCTTTAGTATAATTAATGAACATCCCAAGATAACAATTCACATTAAATTACATTTGATTGAGATGTACCTATCATTTCAGCTGGCAGATTTGGGGCATCACCAATTACTCCATAAACTATATTGCCTTTTGGGGCAAGCAATATTTTGCAAAGTACAGAAAAGGAGTAAGAAAAAATTAGCCAAAGAAATCAGGGCATGAAATTAAAACATAAATAAAAGGAAATATAACTAAATCCAATTTACACTAACATCCTTCTCTATATGTATCCTCGCAAACCATCCTTAGTTCTATCACATCCATAACTTCTATCATGTCCATATACTTCTTCATACATTGTCTTTTGTTTTTTAAATTTTTCACCTCTCTTTTTCTGATTCTCATTGGTTCTATCTAACCACAACTTTCTTGATCTTCCCCTTCCTCTTGATTCTTCCCTCATATATTTGGTTTGAGATTCAGCCCTCATTAATTCTCTCTATACGATCAGTCCATATGATTTGCCCTGATCACTCACTTTTGTGTTCAAGCGTCCTTTATTTTTGACGCTCTGTCTTATCCCACACACTTCTTAAATTACCCATTCCTACAACATTTAACTTATTTTCATGTCTCTCTTGACATCTGCAATTCCATACAACACTTCTTTCAACAAACATTTATTCCTCACAAAAGACATACACATACAACACACTATATCTCTGCCAGTATTTACATGTCTTAAATTTTCTTCATCCATTTACCTTTGTTTTAGAAACATTTTACCAAAGTACACAAATTCATATGCTTGAGCTTGTTCTTGCCTTTCAGGCTAACATGCTATTGTTCACTCTATTTTCTCTTGCAAACAGAAATATCTTGGTTTTTTATACAAACATTTACAGAATCATTCTCCCCATTGCATGATATAACCTATCTAATATTTGCTGGACATCACTTAGGTTCTCAGCCAGCAACAAAGCATTGTCTGCATACAAAAGTACAGACATACATCCTCCACCAACATACCTGTAATGTCACTACAATCACTCCTTATACATTTATTCATGAATACATTAAACAAGTAGGGGGACATCATACATTCTTGCTTTGCTGCTCATAGTTGAATCATTCACTAAGCACTCAATTTATTCTCAATTTACTTACTCTAATCATATACAGCTTTTACAGCATTCGGAAACTAAGTTCAATCCATATTTGCACAAAAATTCCATAATTCAAGTCTATGTCATTTACCATATGCTTTCTCTAAATCAACAAGTGTATAATAAAACTTTCTTTCTTAACATTAATACATCGCTCAGTAACTTGCTGAAGAACATACATCTGACCTACGGCTTCCCTTTCCTACCCAGAAAAAGCCATACTGCACTTTCCCAATATTCTTTATTTTTATCTCTCATAAACCTTCCCAGGCATACTTAAACAAGGTCCCCTGTAGTTCTTGCATTCATTCTTTCTACCTTTCCTGCTGTACAGGGAACAGTAATAGCATTCTCCATCATCCTTAACAACTTATTTAAGTTCATTCCACAGTTCCTCCGGTTCTCTATCAACGAGGTTCAGGACTTCAAAGTGATTCCTGATCTTTTCCTTGAAAATGGTGGTTATATACTCAAGATCATATTGTAGAAATTGGTCGGCTTTCTTCTTCTTTTTTAGCTTAACTTGGAATTTGCACTTGAGCAGTTAGTGATCTGTTCCACAGGTAGCATCTGGCTATGTCTTTGATATTATTGCTGAGTTCTTCCACTTCCTTTTAGCAATAATATAGTCAATTTGATTTCTATGTACTCCATCTGGTGATGTTCATATATACAGGCTTCATTTTGGGTATTTTTGAACACAGTATTAGCTATAACAAGATCACTGGAGTGGCAAAAATTGTTAGGTTGTTCTAGTGCTTCATTTCAGTTTCCTAAGAATCCAAGTACATTTTCCTCCTTAATATTTCCAACTTTGGCACTCTAGTCTATTGTCCAATTTGTTTGCCTGTTCTATCAATTTCAAATTGAACTTTATCATAAAACTTAACAACCTCCTCCTCTTCTGCATCAGTGGTTGGAGCATCAACTTGGATGGTTGTTATATTAAAGGATTGTCCACAAAGTTTAATTGATATTATTCGGCCAATAATTGTACTGTAGTCAAGTACTGCTCTTGCTATATCCTTAATTATATAAGCAATGCTGTTCCTTGTTTTTCATGTCATGATTAATAAACAGTGTGATCTTCTGACTGAAAGTGTCCAATCCCAGCCCATCTCAATTCACTGATGCCTAAGGTGTCAAATTTCATCTTTTACCATGTTGAGCTTTCCCATGTTTATGCTTCTTACATTCCATGTTCCCACTGAGTTTGCAGCTTTGGTCTTTGCAGCTTTGGTTTTCTTTTCCTATATAGCAACATTAGCAACTAGACATCCTGAAGGCTTTAGCCTAGCCACATCATAAACACCATCCGCTTTTCCTCAGTAGCATGTTGAGTGCCTTCCAACCTGAGGGGCCCATCATCTGTCACTATATTGTCATTTTATATTTTTTATTCTCATGGTTTTCTTGGTAAAAATGCAAGAATGGTTTACTACTGCCTTCTCCCACACAGTATGAATTGATGCCTTTGTCATTGTTACTACAGTGATCATCTACCTCCAACGTCTTCCTAAATTGCTGCTGCTCAGTATAGATGCCTGCTTGCTTTATCTGGGTATCTGAAATGACCTTCATGCCTTGGATGACCCTGCTGGGAATATAATACTCTTGGCAAACACTCCCACCATTCTATGCTCATCTCTCCAGCAGTCCCATCTCTTCATCTATCACGATGAGGCAGCACAGCAGGATTTTTTTGGGGTGGCGGGGTGGCATTATTACCTAAAATACATTAAAACTCTAAAATATGTTTTCCAGATTCTCTTACTACAGTGTCTTCCTAAATTATTGCATCACATTTATTTTTAATTCCATTCATCTCCTGGAGGATCTTTGTTAAGCTCTTTTCAACTATTTCCAAGAGAGTTTTTTTTAAATTTCCATCAAAATTGCTCTCTATTTTCTTTGCCTTTTTTAATTGTTCCTTGCGCTCTTGGCCTATATTCTTTGCCACTATCATTTTTTTCTCTATATACACATTATACAATACTTTCTGTTATTCTCATTTTTGGAAGATTTTTTCACATGATTTCACTTCCATCATTCCATAGTATTTTGTTTTTCCGTTAATGTAACTCCACATACTCTGTGGCAATCTTTCATATAATTTTTTCCCCACTGTATTCCAAGCAATTTCCACAGCCCCTTTTCCTACTTTTACTTTGTATTCATCCTGTTGGGAAATTTTGTAATATTTTTCAATAGAAAACTCATACTTTCTCTTCCTTCAGTCATTCTATTTCCTTTGCTTTCACTACTTTCCTTTTCTTTCATTTCCATTTTCCCCAAGATATACTCTTGAACTACCAATATGCCAATAATGTCAGTAATTCTGTTATTATGATTGATTGATTGATTGATGGCTTCAGTATCAACCATTAGCAACCACACAGATAGACCTTCTCCAGGATGATCTGTTCCCAAACTGGCTGTTCAGGTTGTCCAATGGCATGACCATCACTACTATAATAAAGTCCAGCTATCTTGCTGCTGGTCATCCTCTCCTTCTCTTTCCTTCTATTTTTTCAGTATTATAGACTTCTTAAGGGAGTTGGATCTTCGTATTATTATTGTTTATCAAGATTGATTTAGGTTTTGTGTTAAAATGTCGCATTCAAATGTCTCTGATTAATATATATACTTCTTTTCAAATTTGGACTCAAACATTTCCACAGTTAAATCAAGGAAGGAAACTGTCAACTTAATCTGCACATCTTTACTTAGATCTAGAGATGAGAGGCAAGAAAATGACTAGTTTTCTATAATTTACTGTGGATCAATTTTATCTCTGAGCCACTGCAGAAACATCTGCAGTCCTATAGGGCATGGGGAGGAAAAGGAAAGTATCAGAGGGAAATTGGCTGAGTCAGGCACTGGATTCCAGCTTTCCATAACACCCCAATGTGAAAGAAAACTTACACCAGGCAGCATGTAAATTTTCAATGGAAGCAAATGGAGAAAGAGTTGAGCTGTCTGTTGTCCATGTAGCAAAGAAAAACTTAAAAATACAAAATGTTTGTCTCAAGACAGAAAAAAAAAATCCTCCCCCCTCCTTGATTCTTGAGATGTATGGGAAGTTTTCTAAATATTACGAGCCTAGCCTGTCTCTCAGCAGTCCACTCTCACCTCCAAGGGAGATAGCAGATGGTGTTGTCTCTCTCTAGCCCTGAATTAATCCCCTAACTCTATAAGCTACTGCTGAGAAGGTTGTGGGCCCTGATGTACAAACTGTCTTTGTACTCATACATAGGCTTGCACACATATAGTGAAATGTTTTACATTCATTCTCCCTGCTGGTTTTCAAACTGAGAGGAGTGCAAAAGTTTGTCTACACTACAGGGTCTGACCATATTCTAATTTCTAATTATAATTATGTATGAAGTGTTGCCTTGTGCAAAGTCGAAACAAGAAAGTGATTGGACCACGTAGTGGCAATTTTTTCTGGTCCCAGGCACCACAAAAATAACATGCCACAGATCTCATTATATTTTGAATTATTTACTCTAAGACCATATAAAATCTCAGAAGAGAATACCAAATTTTCACAATGTTTATTCTGAATACACTTGGAGGGGGTACATGGGCTGGTTAGGATCTGGCAGGTAACTGAGTACCTATAGACTCCCTGCTGCCAATCTCTGGATTAGAGTTATGATGCTCAAGAACATCAAGGGATTTTATTAGGCAAAATAGGAATACCAAATATCTGCCAATTTATGAGCACAATTGATTTTCATGTGGGTTTTGTTTCCCTCAAATCTTATAATCTTAGTTTCAATTACTCCTTCATCTTTACCACATTTGTTAGAAATCAGCTATGCACCAAAGGAACATAAAATATTTATATTTGCCACTCCATTATGCAATTCTTCAAGGCTTCTACAAAGCGCCATATCCTGTAAATGGCATTCCAGTATTAGGACAGGTGTGTGTAGGTTCTCAATGAGACTCTGATCAGGTATGCTTGCTCCCTCCCATTTCCTGCCAAAATAAAAGTAGTGGAAAAATCTCTGTGTGAGTCTTACAAAAATTTTAATATCTGCAAATGAAGTCTAGGTTCCAGTTTCATCTTCTTTATAAGCTAAATCAGTCTCTGCAAGTAACAGTGATCTTCTGAAGAGGGGTGGCCATCTCTGCGTTTTGAAATGCTCTCTTACCTGCTATCTGTTTGGCTTCCCTTCTTGTGATGTTCCCAGAGCTGAGAAAAATGATACTATTTTATTTCTGCTTCAGTGCTCATTGTTTAAAAACATGGAGAATTTTATTGTCTTTCCCTGAGTACTATTTAGTACTCAGGGAACTGTTGAAAAGCCCATCATCAATACATTTAGGAGCAACTGTTGAAAAGCCCATCATCAATACATTTAGGAAAAAAAAAACATTCTCTGGAGTGGCATCTCTTAACCCTCAGCAGCATTTTAAATTTTTGTTTGGGAAGCAAATGGTAATCTCTTCCTTTGGATGTTCTAGTGATCTTTCATGGCCAACCATAAATCAACTGCTGCAAACTCTCTGAAGGAAGTCACAATCCTCCATCTGCAATGTTTGAGGCACAAGCAGGAAACTTCCTTTCTCTCAAGGAGACTGTTACATCATTGAGCAATATAATTTGACAATATGGAGAGTCTCAGCATATGTCTCCCTGGGATTGAACTGCTTTATAAAATGATAAAAAGCATAATTTAGAAAAATTGAAATTAGAACAACCTGTCTCCAGAACAAAGCATTCTTCGTATTATGTGCCTGAAGGTTAAGGTAAACTTGTTGGCTTTATAAACACAGTCTTTCGATAAGCATTTTTTCTTTTCCTTCTAAGAGACATCACTCCTCTCAAAAAAATTCATTGATATACAGTATATCCTTGCTTCTCATCTTTCATGGAAAAAAAGGGGGTGTGTGAGTAGCATAGACATACTTTTTCACTCTCATTGCCACTGAAAGGCCAGTTTCATGCAGCAGTTGTGTGTAAAGATCTGTATACTTCCAGGAAATATGTGATGGTTAGGGATGGCAGAAACAATCCCATGGACAGGGAAATCTCTCATTTTCCTGAGATTTGGAATGCAAAAAAAAGAAGAATGGTTGGAAACCTGGTCTGATCACAGATATGGCAGACTGATGAGTACAGCAAAGCATAAATTCTGGAGAGAGTGATTCAAGGACAGGCAATGGCCAAGGGTGCTGTGAATATTATAAATCCAAGCCACTGAAATGGTGGTATATTTGAAACAACTTCACCATCACAACTTATCTTGCTATATTTTCTTTTTCACATGTTTTTAATTACTCCAGCTGTGAACCACACAAAGAATAAATAAGACCTTGGGATGTCATCTCCAGAGAAGCTATATTTATCACTACTACCACGAAGAAGAGCATGCCCAATACCCCTAGTTAAATACAGCACTCCCTCCACAACTTAGCATTAGATCACTGATATTAACAGGCCCTACTTGCTGGGTAGCCCCACTTTGAAGGATTACTGTCCCCTATGTCACCACAAAACTTTCTAGAAGTGACAGCTAGTTCAGTCCAGCAACAGTAGTAGCATCTAAGTCCTGAGAACATAATATTTTATTTAATTCTCTAACTAGAATCTTCCTCAATCACTGCTGCCTTTAAAAACTACTTATTACTGTATACGAGAACTTTATTGTTCTAAGCTGCTTGGAAGACTGAATGGATTCAGTGGCATTCAAATAAAATAATAAATACACAAATAAATAAATAAATAAATAAAGCAAAGAATTAGCCAATGATTCTTTTTATAGTAGTCCCTTGTAGGATTGCCTTTACTGATTTATGACTTCAGGTGATGTTTCCTATATTTACAGACAATATGTGGTGGATTTCTGTGCTGCCACGGATTCCCAGGAAGGAGGGAGTGCATTCCAAGGAGATAAGAGGACTCATAATCCAGACAGCATTGGTGGGAAAGTGAATAAATTCAGGGTGCCCCGCCCAGTTATTGCCCCTTAGGTTAGTTCAGGTAGCTTTAGTCTGGCAAGATTCTGTCTGTATGGTGAGAGCAATAAAGAACTGGAGTTCTGAATGCACTGACTCATTGTTCTTGGGCTGGGCCTGACACAATAGGTATAAAATACAGGTTTTAAAAATTAATTTATTGAATTCAATTTCAAGGCTGCCTGACTCCTCAGCAACTCTGGATGGCTTACTATTGTAAGTAATGAACATATATCAAAAAAGAATACAGCCCAGCAGAGTTATTCTGTAGTGTTGCATCCTTTGTAAAGCAGCAAGTCCTCAGTGCCCTTTGTTAGACAAACTGTGAGAAAAATTCCTATCACAGTTCAACAGCATGAACAATGTTGTGACCTCAAATGAGTCTGAAAATTTCCTGTTATCATATAACGTAAACTCAATTTTTTTTTAAAAAATGGTCTAGCAGTCAGGAAGATTAGAACCAGATGTATTCTATAATTGTAATATAGTTTATAATAATCTGGTTTAACCTACTTGTTATGGCATTTTTCTCATTAAAAAATATGTGATGCTGATGAAGTGCCTGCATTTGCTTGTCTCTGTCTCTTCCTTACCATTTTTCCCTTTTCACTTGTATTACACTGTAAGAACTTGTGCATGAACTGTGTTGTATTAAAATCTTTGTATTTCAATTTCATGAATACTTCAATAATAATTATTGTGAAAGTTCAATTATACAAGTAATAAACTATACAGTACTCTCAATGGTTACAATATATGAGTGCATGCTTCCCTTCCCATACTATGAAAACAGACATTCACATAATAACAGGTCTCCTTCTGTGTGGCCACAAAGAGTTTTTGATTAACCACAGCTCCCTATATTATTAAATCAGGCAATATAATTCTGGTTAGTTGAAATAAGCCATCTTCAGCATATATGGTTTGAAGTTTGTTTGTTCGAAACTGAATACAGTTGATTATTATGAAAGTTCTTTGAACAGAATTTTCCAGAATATGGTGAACAGAAATTCTTTGAACAGAATTTTCCAGAATAAAAACTGGAGGATTACTTTTTCCTACTTGTACATGTTGCACTGGTTATCAGTATGTTTCTACACTGAATTTAAATTTAAACTGCTGAGCATCAGCAGTTTAAAGTTGCCTGTAATACCCTGAACAATTGGCATCCAGCTACTTGAAGGTTATGTCACCCAAACGATCTCTAAAATTGACATAGGATGATCTACTTGTTGTGGCTTAGAAAAATATTGTAATGGTTGCCTATTCTAAAACACTATCAGACTCATGAGCAGGAATTCAAAGATATCTGATTTATTAAAGAACAGCATGCAGGATCACAGAGAAAGCTGAGAATGATGAAAGCGCGCCAAATTCAAACTAAAAACCCTTGGTGCAAATGAAATCCCTCCCCCCGCAGAGTCTTCTCAAGTTCACAATCCCAGGTGCTCCTAACGGTTTCTGATGGTCTGTGGGAAAAGGCCTTGAACAGATAACATAACCCAAACACATTCCATTGTACTGATTTCACATACAGAGCTTGGTACAAGGTTTCACAGCAGCTCCCTCCCAAACAGAAACGCGCGTCAGCGCCATGGCATGTGAAACGTTACGATGTATACTGTACATTGAAACAGTGAATATGACACTGGCTGGAATAAGGGATAAGCCTCCATGACAGTTGTCCCTTGTTTGTGGAACTCTGTTCCAATAATGCCTGTCAGGTCTTGTAATTATTGACCAGTTTAACTTGGCCTCTGCTTAAACCAGGATTATGCTGGGTCTGTTTTGTACTTTGTGTTCTTCAGTCCTAATTGTTCATTGTTGATTTGCTATTGATATCACAGAGTTTTTACAATTTGTATATTTCTCTGTGTTGCCTTAAAAGAGGCAGTATTAAAAGATGGGTTATAAACCTTTTGAATAAGTAAATGTAATTTATTTGAAAAAAATATTCAATATACTTTGCAAGGAAATGCTCGGTTTGTGACAAAAGCAAAGAAAATACATTTTCATCATCTTGATGCTCAGATATAGGCTTTAATTAGCATAATGAATAACAAGAAAAACAGGTTAATGTCCATTAATTTGCTACTCTGACAACTAATGCAAAACATTTCCAAAGCAGCAAGATTAACTTCTGCTAAGCAACTCCTTATGGAGCTGAAAATACAATTTTTTCATGTTTCTGGCCGTAGATATAAAAGTGTATCATTCCACAGATGTGACAGAGCAAACCTTGCTTTTCAGCTGAGCAGATCTCAGTATTAAACTTATTTAATTCAATGTAAAAATGAATGGAGGTCTAAGGACCAGGTACTCAGGGTAGCAGATGGAATATTTGCTGGAGATTTACTAACTCATAAGTATTATGACGTAATAAGAAACACAGTTGGCAGTTTGGAGCTCTTTCTGGAAAACAGAAGAGGAGCTAGTCATCCTTTAGTATTAGGATTGTGGATCTGATTAGAAGATCTATGGAACCCTCTGTATACTGTAGTAAGAAAGGTGTTGGACCTGGATTTAATTTCCCACCTGACTGTGGAAACCAGAAGTGTCTCTGAGTCAATCATTATCTCTCAGCTCAACCAATCTCATAAGGTTGTTATTGTTAGGGTAGTTCCTTATATGTTCCTTCCTGAACGTCCAAAGAGAAAGCAAGAGAGAAATCTAATCATATTTGAAATAAAATAACTGAGAAGATCCCAGCAGAGCTGCACTTAACATGCCTATAGAATTCTTTTATCATACTGCATTACTGAATATTTTCAAATTGGGAACACATACTTGTTGTTATCATTATCATCATCATCACAATCATGCCAACATTGTTACAAGCAGAACAAACTGATGTGTCAGACATAATGGAACTTATTGTGGGCAAGCAAACACTAATTGGCATTAGATGACCTTGATACATAAACAGTTCCCTGATCTAACTGCTTGGTATTCATTTAATAATTATTGAAGTGTATGCCAGTTAAAATTAAGTAATATGATTATACTTGAGATTTACAAAAGGGAAAATAATGCCTAAGATAATGTATATTATGCTGAACCTCAATCTTCTGGTGCATTGTAAATTAAACCCCACTTTCAATTTACCTAATTTTAAATCTTTTGATCTAGACTACAATGCCACAGTTCATACTTACTCATGCTAATTTATTAAAAACTGCCCTTGTAGATTATTTCTAATGAATAGAGGCATACATTTGTTGGTGTCATTAATAAGTGGGTTACAAATTTAAGATTATTTTTTTAAATACATGAAAAGTTATGTTTTGGGGATATATGCAGTAACAGAAGCTGCATAGTGTTTTTACTATTGGATTTACCGTGGGACACCAGGATCAAACTCCCATTCATTCCCACAGCTTACAGGGATACTTTGATAAATCAGTCTATCTAAGTGTGATTGTACTGACTTTAAAAGAAAAGCCTTAATGAAACCCTGACATAACAAGTAAATAGGCCTGTCCACAGTGTTTAAGTGTGGTGAGAAAAAAATCCAATAGCTTGACTGTTAGCACATTTCTTTATATCATTTGGGGAAAACTCATATAATCTCCATGTATATTGAATAAAACTTGCTCTTAGCAATATTGACAAAACCCACCCCATCACACTGATAGGTTTGAACATTTTTTTTTACATTATACTAAGATGGAACCAGTGCTCATTTCTTGGGAAAACAAAATACAATTATAGGGTAAATTTCACAGTAAAGATTAGCTTTGTGTCTCTTATTTTTAAATGTCGGAAGTTCTCAAGTTTATTCATGTAACACTAAATTATAGTTTAACATTACATATGATTGAGGTTGTTATCTGTCTCACAGTAATTGAGGTCTTTGCTATTTACTATAAGCATCTCCAAGAAATGATCTCTAATTCTGAGTTTCATTTGTGTGTCTGTGTGTGTGTGTGTGGGGGGGGAATATTGGGTCAAAAACTTCTGAATACAAACTATAATTCTGTATCCTGAAATATTAAATTTTATTTAACAAAAAATGTATTTCTGAAAAGACAATGCAATTGTTTACATCTTCAAATTGATACTCTATGCAAGCAAATCTAATTTCTTTTCTATTTCTGTCCTCAAAAATAAGTCTGCTACAAGTTGCTGAAAATATTTTGTTACTTTACTGGCAGCAGTTGTATAATCTGATCCATAATTATGCACATGATAAATCCAGTATGAATATTCACTTTATTGCCGGATGAATGTGTTCAATTACATTACTAAACTCCATTCTATACCCAGAATGTTTTCAGAGTATGGGAACATAGCCTAATCATGGTTTTAAGGCACTGGTATATAAAGATTTTGAACTTTATTATTTAGAAATATTGTCAGCTATAAAAATCTCCCACCTCTCACCTGTTTAGAAAAGTTGTAATTGTTCTAGATATTATATATCTAAGTTTCGTTGACCTGAAGTTTGTTTTACATGTCTTACGTTTTTAGACTGTGACATTTGAACACTGGATCTCCAGCAAATCATTTTCATTCCATCTATATATAGTTATTCATAATGGCAGAATGATTTATGGATAAATAAAAATACAAACAGTCATCCAGTCCAATCAGCAGCATGCTATACATATAATTCACTGTTTTTAAAAAGAAGAAGAATGGGCTATCTACTCCCACCTTGACATCCATGACAGTCCATTATTCCCACTATAATAAGGGCACCATCTCTGGGAACCATTGTAGTCATCCCTTAAGAAGAGTGTTTTGTTCTCCAAAGATTTAAAGGGCAGAGCGGTACATTCCAGAACAGTACCATGTACCTGAGCCCATGCCATTTAGGACTTTATAAATCAATGTGAAGATCTTAAAAGTAAGTTCCAAAATGATACAGCTAGTGTAGATTATTTATTTTATTTATTTATTAAACAAATATATATGTCTGCCTAACTTACACACAGTGACTCTGGGCAGCTTACAGAATAAAAAACCAGTAAAACAAGAAAAAGCCAATAAACCTCCCCACCCCTGCAGCAACAGACACACCCTAAATTAACCATTTAATCTTCTCCATATTGGCCTGGGTTATCCAGGCCCACTGACAGAACACATCTTCAGAGCCTTCCAGAAATGTATCAAGGTGGGGGCCAATCTTCTCTCCAGGGGAATGATATTCCATAGGGAGGGAGCCACCACGGAGAAGTCCTTTTTTCTCTGTCCCACCAGGTGTACCTCCCTCATTGATGGGACCCGCAACATACCTTGCCTCCCTGCTCTGGTGGACTGGATAGATGTACTAAGTGGGGTAATACGGTATTTCAAATAGCCTGGCCCCAAGCCATATAGCATACATTGGGCAGCTTACAGAATACATTTCTTCTGGAACGTGTGTGCTTCTGAGCAGCCCAGCTTTCTAGCTGCCTTTGCATTTGCTTGAAGTGCAAACTGAATGTTAAACAATTTGCAACTTGTTCTGGTATGTTCACTAAACCTAAAATAAAACATGTGTCTTAACTTTAATTGTATTGAAAATACTGGGACTGAAACAGCTTGTGAATCATGTAACTTCTGCTGATTCCTTTTTAATAGAAATTGAAATGTATACTTGTGATTTATGGATGAAAATTTTTCCCACGTTTTGTATGTATCTATGCCTATTGTGTTTCTAGTCACAAAACTGTATTATATCAACTCAATTCTAAGCAAAATCAAGGCCAGTGAATTTTTATTTGTAATTTAAATTTCTAGGGCTCCTCACTCATCAAGCACTCTGAATGGGTTATAAGGATTAAGAAACAATAAATATTACAAACTCTACAGTAAATATGCATCTACCACCCAACTGTGGGAAGCACTCTTGCTTATCTGTGCTTTATCTTTTCAGTAGTATCATTTACTAGATTGTATCCACTGTTGTCTTTCAACTGATGGCATACCATCTGTCCAAAATATCTATATTTGGTGGACCTTTTTGAGCAGATTTAGGTGCTATGAAGAGAAGTCCAGTTTTGTAAGATGAGTTGCTCTTACAACACCTTTACGTACTTACAGTAGCTCTTGGTGCATAATACCTGTTCAAGTATTATGCACCAAGAGCTACTGTAGGGATGGGATGGGTACTGTATGTGCAGTACAGAAATTCATTTCAACAGCTCAGTATAAAACCTAAATGGACTTCTGTTAGGAGAGAACTACTGCAGTTGCCATTCTCCGCTGATTTTCAAGGTGTAAGATACACAATTTTTTTTTAACCATTGAGAAATTTATTTGGACCAGAAATGCCTTATACTGATGAGAGGTGATAGAATTATTTACAGTGAGAATTGTCCTGCTGACTGTGCTCATTAATCAAGATTACCAAAGTAAAAGGGTATTTGTTTATTTAAAAGACTGCTTAACTGCTGAGTAGTTATCTCCGCAGTCACCCGCTGACTAGTGGTCCCTGCAGAGTTCTGCCTCTCATTTCAAAGGAATGCAAATTTAAGAAGGCAATAGATCCATATGCAAAATAGCCTCTGTTGCTTTAAGTTGCACAGTTAACTGAAGACATCAAATGAAAAGTTTTCCTTGATGTAATGCTATTCTTCCTTCAAAACCAGCTATCCTTCTCCTCCAACTAACAGCTGCTTTGATGTGAAATTTCCTTTGACTAGCTGAAAAAATAAGTAATATTTTCAAGAATTATATATATTACTTGAGGAGTATTTCAATCAATTATCCATGCTACTAATTTATTCTTGACTGGCCAAGAAACTTACAGAATTTTGTCTAGACTATATCTCCAGTGAGTATGAATGAACCCATGTCTTTCATTCTCCAATTCATATTCAAAAAGACTAAATCCTGACTATAATCTACAGTCATGATATGAAAAGCTTTCATGTACCACAGCAGATGGAAGGAATTTGGTGCCCTCCTGATATTTTTAACCAAAGATCTTGGCTTACGTACTATGTCTGAGTACACATATATTTTACAAAGGTATACAGTATTACATATGTAGTAGGGTGAATTATTTAATCTATTTTCTATCTGTGTTATTTTTATATTTTATTTATTCAAGAGTATTTTTTCTTCAATTGTCACTTTCATCTGTGATAATTAAAGTCTGTGCTTAAATAAAAAATTAACTACATATTTCAAATTGTATTCTCTCTAAAAAAATTTCCTATCTAAATGCTCCCCATTTCTCCAAAACAGCTGGAGTATATTTGCCATATTTAGAAAGAGCAACTGTAAAAGGTTTGGGAGGAGGAGATTAAGGTCCATTTCTTTTTGAATTCACAAAATCATTATGTATACATTCTGCACCAATCTACAGGCTGGAGGAACTAATTCCCTAAAAGTTTTAGCAATGAAAATTATAAAGAAGTGGAATAGGGCAAATGTAAAAGTTTCTTCTATTGCACCAGCACGGGCAACTCAACTCTTACAGAAAAAAAACCCAGATTAATTCCATGTACTACTAAGAAGGGTCAGATGAACATGGACAATCTTCTATTTTCAATAATAGTACTGT
This sequence comes from Candoia aspera, assembly GCF_035149785.1. NCBI lineage: Eukaryota > Metazoa > Chordata > Lepidosauria > Squamata > Candoiidae > Candoia > Candoia aspera. Next base: position 42,184,721 of record NC_086156.1, on the reverse strand, counting down.
AAAGGAGAGAAATAGATAAGATCTATCAGGTTTCACCCAGACTGTGACTCAAGGTCAAAAGTTAGTAGGCAGAGATTTGAAGACACACCTCTTTGATAAGCTAGTTTTATTAGATACCAGAATAGCCATAGTTGGAGCAGAAAACCAGCAATTGTCACGTATAAGCACACACATTTTCTCTCTCTCTCTCCCTCTTTCTCTCCACTGATTCAAATCTTAGACCTCTTTTTCCCACCAGTGCACAGCAGCAGACTGAGAGGGCAGTTAGCACCTATACACAGTTATTGTAATGGTTCTGTCATGTCTCAATGTCTTCGCATCTGACCTGGGTCCTTCTAGTTCTCTCAAGATGCACAACCTGACGTTCTGGATACTTTTATTTTATTTATCAAATTTTTATTGCCGCCCATCTCCCTCATGAGGAGGGACTCTGGGCAGTTTACAATAAAAATAAAATTGAAAATTTAGTCCAACCTATAAATAATACATTACATACAGATATAAATAAGAGATAAAAATATAAAATACAATAAAATCCAGATGGCAGTAAGGTTCTACTTCAGTCTGTGAATATATGAGGGGCCATTCTAGGATACCAGCTATCCCCAAGAATGACAATTCCCCTCCCCGCCCCAGGCGCGATGGCAAAACTAGGTCTTCAGTTTTTTACAGAAGTCCATGAGAGAGGGGGCTTGCCTAACCTCTGGGGGAAGAATATTCCAGAGGGTGGGAGCTGCTGCAGAGAAGGCCCACTTCCTGGATCCCGCCAGATGGAATTCTCTTACAAACGGGGTCCATAACATGCCCTTTCTGCATGACGGGGTGGGGCGGGTTGATATAATGGGGATGAGACAGTCCCTCAGGTAACCTGGACCCATGCCAGGTAGGGCTTTAAAGGTAATAACCAACACCTTGAATTGGACCTGGAAGCAGACTAGAACTCTACACAGCTCATGCAGCATAGGTGTTACATGTGCTGATCTTGGAGCACCTAGAATTGCCCTTGCGGCCGCATTCTGGACCAGTTGTAGCTTCCAGATGGTCTTCAAGGGTAGCCCCATGTAGAGTACATTACATTAGTTTATATGGGAGATGACCATAACCTGAAGATCCATGAGGCCACCAAAAATAGTCACCAAACTTTAAAAGGTGCTCACCCTTTTTAAAGGGATCAGACTAGGAAAAGAATTGAATACAATGCTTATTAAATTAATTCAGATGTAGATTGGTCTTGGTCCTAGCCCAACATAGAAAATAGGATTCAACAACCATTCTAAACACATTTAAGAACCCCAATGTCATAATTAGAATCTATAATTAAAAGTTTTTCAGTTCATATACAGTGACCCATATGGACTGCAAATGCTTAAAAATGCAGGAAATACTGCTTTGTTTATAGATTCTGACACATTAAAAGTGATGAAGTACCCTGCTGTTTTGAGTAGCAATCTCTTTGAGCCTTTTTATGACTACAGATACTAAACTTAATTTTCATTGGAAGCAACTTTGCAGGAAAGCAAATTGTATGTATTTTTTTCTTAGAGCTGTCTGAATATTTTAGCTATACCATTTCTTATGTAAAACCAGAAGAAAAACTGTTTCTTGGTTGCAGAATTATTTTTCCTAGTTTCACTTTGTTTCTGAACAAAAGTTGTTCTTTAACCAATACCAAAAACCAATGCAATCACAAAAAAGCTGTATCACTTCTTTCTTTGTTCCCAGATAAAGGAATCTATTTTATAGATTTAAATTATAAACTATTTTTCTATTTCAAGGATAATTTGAAAGTATTTTTATCACTTAGCCATTCAGATACTGCAGATGTATTTTCAGAAGTACAGTATTAGTCTCAGAATAGTATGTTTTGGCTTCTTTATTTACGTTTGCCCTCAAAGCCATCCAAATAATGGTTTTGAGGACAAAAAATGGCTCCACTATACAAATGACACCTTTGTTGTAATAAAAAAAGAACAGCTAGAAAGCTCAACTTAATTAATCACACATTTGAAGGAATCAACTTTATAAAAGAAGAAAGCAACAGACTACTCTTTCTAGACACCCTCACCAGCAGAAATGGCAACAGCACACAACAAACCCAAATCCACTGGAAAATAACTCCCACAAATAAAATTGTCTGTTACAGCACTAACAACTGTGTGAATAAGTCCTGCAGTTTTCTTGGCAACATTTTTGGAAGTCATTTGCCACTGCCTCCTTCCTAGGGCTAAGAGAGAGTGACTGGTCCAGTACCAAAGGATGATGCAACAGGAGTTATGTATAAAATAAAATGCAAGGACTGTAAACACAATCACCTAGGACAAAGAGGCAGAAGACTAGCAGAATACATCCATGGATACTAACTAGCTGCCAAAAGACACGTCATAACTTTATTAATCTCCCTCCATGCAGGCAACTAGGACCTAATTTCAGTCAGGAACAATGAAAACCTTACAACAAAAATGCCAGAGGATTATTAGGAACATGGCAACCCAGTCAAGCAGCAATCGGTAAACAACATAGTCTAAAATAATCTAATCTACAGACCTATCAAAAGATATCCCTAAAGCCCCAGCCTCAGCTCAATGTACAACATTCCCCCATAATCCAACAATCAACCAACACCTAGATTAACTAGAGCCATCTCAACCTAGCAACCCAAAACCCACTGCAGAAAGGAATAACGCTTTCCCCAATAATCACAGAAAGGAAAAACTTTTTCCCCAAAAGGCCATCTCTTCCCAAAATTATCACCACACGGGAAGCAACCAAAATAGAGATAAGACAGAACCACCATCTTATCTAGTGAATAACCTACCCACAACAAGGCTTCAATCTTGCAAACCACCATCCACCCACAGGACCTTCCTATCTAAGTACACACAAAGCATGTAAGCTAGAAAGATCTGTAATTCTGATAACCAGCAAACTTTATTCCACCAAAACGTGTGCACTAATGTTTCCTAATAAAATAATGAAATGTTAAAATATCTGTAACCAAAAAAAAAAAAAAACCAAGTTCAGAGAACTTCAACTATGCAACATATAAATTAACTTGAAAAGCATGGATCCAAAGATTGGAAGCTGTTTGCTCTTAGCAGAAAAGAGAAATGGAGACATCTGAATTAATTTCAAGGTCACCATGAGTGAGGCAGAAGGTCCCACAATAACAGAAAAATACTTTTTTTGTGTCCATTTTCTCTGCTGTAGAGAAGATTCCTTGGGACTTTCAACAGAAAAAGCACAACAATTTCTTACAGAAGCATAAATTTATTGCCTAAGGTTCCTTCTGTTACTTAAAACTTATTTTGAAGCAAAGTAAACAAACTTCTTAAATCTTCCACAATTAGAGATGAGACTGAGGTAGCTTTACTAAGCAAAGAACTATTTACAGACAGTAACATCTGACAGCAGCAGTGTTGAAGGTCAGTTTTACTGTATTGCATTCCTTAAGGTTTATTTTTATTATTATTATTTTGCCCTTAAGGAGAGGTTTGATAAGTATCTTTAGGGGCCAATAATAACTAACAAAACTACTCTCTCAAAATGTTACTGTCAGAGCTTTGGGAAGATAAACAGATGATCCTAGTGACATTCATGCTGTATTAATCCCCCCTCCCCATGCTTTTCAAAAACGAAAAGCAAACAGAAAAAGTCTCATCTGTTCCTTGGTAAGTTCAGATTTAAAAAACAAACAATAATCTATAGCAAATTTATGATCTCTTTTGGATAGTTAAGTTCAGCAGAAGCAGTTATTGGTTTTATTGTGTTGAGGATCAAGTGCTACCTGATTTGCTCCACCCCCTTTAAGCTGTACCCCCAATTTGGCTTAATGTTTGCACAACCTTACTATTATGCTCAAACCCAATTAAGTCAAAGAGACTGGCTGGATTCTGGCAGGATGCCTAGTTAGAAAAAGGACCCTAGTTTGATGAAAAGTGGGGTGTCTTCAATAACTCCTTTCATGGCCCCTTAGGTATAGCAATTCTAATAGCTATAGCAATGGAGAAGAAGCAGCTGGCTTTACTGATCAGTTGGATCATGACAAAGAAGTCGTACACCAATATTTACCATCTGAACTGGTCTGAGTCTCCAGTTCCAGGAGAGCCATGGATTCAGCAAGCCAAGAGAGGCACACTGAGCAGACTCAGCCAAAGGGTGCTGGCAAAGCAGCTACTGGTAGGGACCCCGTATCTTCCTTCCCATAGATCTGTTGGAAGACCCATCTACTACTGACCTTTAAGGATGAGAACTCCGGGCACAAGCTACAAAGGAAAGGTTATTTTCCCCCTCCCCCCTTTGCCTTTATCTCCCCCTCTTCAATGCAGAAACATTCTCTCTTTCATTTTCTATTCCCAAGAGAAATGGTGCCTGTACAAAAAAAGCTCCCCCTTAGCACACGGGTCTGTGTATGTGTTGGCTATGAATGCTAACATTCTGTAAATTTCTCTTTGTCTCTTGGCCATGGCAGAAAATCTCCAACATTCTGGTTTTCTTTGCCATGATCAGAATCAGAAGAGAAAAATTCTGCTCCATCCCTCTCCTTGTATAGATGAACACTGAACATCCTTTTCCCCTACCCTTCTCTGCTTTCTCTTCTGCTTTGTCTTTTTCACATTGAATTGAATGTGCTACTCTCTGAACTCCTTGTGGGTATCCCATTGCACTCAATGTATTAAGCTCCATGAGAGACAAGGAGTTCAGAGTGTATCTCATCCAATGTATTAAATTCTCCACAGATTGTTAACTACTTTGAATTTGATTTCTTATTTGTATGCTAGCCTCAAATATTCTTTGTGATATATTCCCCATAAATTGTTAACTGCTTATTTTATTGCCAATATACAATTGATCTCATATATAATTTAATAATTAGACTTTCAGTTTTGGAATTCTGAAACACAGAAGCCTGCTTAATAACCTATAGTGTTAAGGTCCCAACAGAACTAGTACTGTGGGAGATCCCAGTTTGTAACAGGAGCATCTCTTCAGTCCTCTAGATCTCGTTTAATTTGCATGGTCTTTTCCTCCCCCCCCCATTTTCATTTTTTGTTATGATGGCCCAAAACATCATGAGCCAGTCTTCAGAGAGTGCTGGAGGTTCTGCTGATTCGTATTTCCAGTGGCAAAACATCCTCCCCCCCACCCCCAATCTAAGTTTTATCTGCTGCTGGACCTGCTGTTTTTTATTACCTAAACAATTTCAAGCATCAGCTGATTAACTTGCTTTCAAATGTGGTAGTCATGTCACCATAGCACACTCTTACTATGTTTTATGAAATACATCCCTTTTCTATGAAAGCTTTTAAACTTTCTTCTGGTTAACAAAACCATGTTTTAAATCCTTAAAATGTATCTGAAATATTCCAGCCAGATCTGTGGTACCTTCTAGCTTCTACAGACTACACTATATTGCAGAGAGTATTCCGTAACTGTCAAAAAGTCCTTGAGTGATCGATCTGTAATAACCAACATGCAACTACCTTTGATTGATCTGTTCCAGGCAATCCCTCCTCCTTTTTCTGTTTAGCATGTTCGTTTATCCTGAGACATATATTGTTTTATCTGCAAGTAGCAAAAGAAAGAGAACTAGGCTTCTAACCCAACAGCCCCCAAACAAAATACCATGGAGATACCTATGATTCATAGAGTTATTACGGATGAAGGAAAATCTCTCGATTTAACTCAGTACTATTCAGTACTGAATAGTTCATTCTGTATGTGAACACATTTGCAAGGCACATTCAGCCACTGAATCACCCAGATCGAAATGGATTTCTACTGCACTTTGTTGAGAACAGCTGGTATTAATGCACCATTGGCAAGAAAAGGCAGAACAACCCTTTTTGTTCATGTCTAATTGTTAGCTTTTAAAGATATTCATCTAGGACTTCACTGCTTTATTAAAGGTGCTCTAGAAGATTTTTGAGTAGCTAGAATTTGCTGTTGTCAAAATGCCACAAACCAAATTTTGATTATGCAGCATATTTGTTCACTTCATTAAATAGAAACTACTTCGAATATATAACTTCTTTGATTTTGCAAAGAAAATGGAAACTGTTAGCCTGCTGAACATTTCCCTCAGCATCATCAGAAAGTGCTCACATTAAACTGTTGCCTTCATAGGCATATCTTTTGGTTCTGTTTGTAGCAGATGTTTTGTATCACATACTTTTATGAGCTAATTCATCTGCAAGGAATTGCCCTCACTGGCTGAGGTACATCCAGCTGTGAAAATAGCTCAAGTGCCATTTGTAGACATTTTCATTCCATTCTTCTGATAGCATAGGAACTCACTGACCACATCCAAGTCGAAAATAAAGAGAGAAAGAGAGAGGGACAATTGAGAACATCCACTTCTTAAAAAGAAAAATTCCAGTGTGGGAGTAATGTTTCTTCAAGCAGGAAGCATTTCTGAATTGAATGAAACCAGTGCCATAGAAAGATATTCTAATCTCCTAGAGTTGGCACTTTTGAGACAAATAAGTACTGAATTGTATTCTTATGATGATGCTAAGAACATTTGGTTAATTTGATGTCCAACCATTCAATCAATCATCACTCCTCACTAAAAAGTAATGACTCTCATTTCAGGATATATAAGCCACGATACAACTTCAATTCACTCTGTGAGCACTTTGCTACACTTTAATATATTTCTCAGATAGAAATAAAATCCATTTGAATTGTTCTCTAGTGATTCCATAATCCAAACTGTTAATAGCTGTGCAACCACATTAAAATGTATTAGTACGTAAGAACAATATTCTATCTCTATGAAGGAATCATGTTTTGTTTGTTTTTAAATGTCCAAATGAAAACCTAATGGTAATGAAGAACAGACTGCTCAGAGATATTTTTAATGTCAGTTGGGATTACTCCATCACAGATCTAAATTGTTCCATTTAGCTATTACCTTGTTACCTTCCTTGTACATGAAGAATAAAAAGGAACCATGTATTCTGAATTTTGAAAAATGGTGAATAAATCTTTTTCCTTGTACCTCTATTACTATATGATGTTCTTAATAAAATGGATACAGTAAATTGCTCAATAACATTCACTGTGCAGAACAGTGGAATCAGTGTGGCAACTGTTTGTTGGACCTCAGTCCCATTTCTAGATCATCATGCTGGTACACTAACTGAGCATGCTTGAAATATTAAAACAGCAGCCAACTTTTGAATCTACAATAATTACTTGTAAAAAGAGCAAATATCACGAAGGTGCTATCACTACAATCCAAAGATCACTGCTGCCTATAAATTGTAATAATCAGTACATACACAATAGCTCATGGCCAGGAACCACAAGTCATGGCTCATTTCTTGCCAGGAGCTGCCAAGGTCCTCTAAGCATTTTCTTGTTGCCATTGTTACATTGCCACCCACTTCTGTGCTTTGTATTCTGGTGCCTGAATTAATTTGCAGATCACACTCCAGTGCATTTATCATTTATCATTTGTTGTTTATTCGTTTAGTTGCTTCCGACTCTTCGTGACTTCATGGACCAGCCCACGCCAGAGCTTCCTGTCGGTCGTCAACACCCCCAGCTCCCCCAGGGACGAGTCCGTCACCTCTAGAATATCATCCATCCATCTTGCCCTTGGTCGGCCCTTCTTCCTTTTGCCCTCCACTCTCCCTAGAATCAGCATCTTCTCCAGGGTGTCCTGTCTTCTCATTATGTGCCCAAAGTATTTCAGTTTTGCCTTTAATATCATTCCCTCAAGTGAGCAGTCTGGCTTTATTTCCTGGAGGATGGACTGGTTTGATCTTCTGGCAGTCCAAGGCACTCTCAGAATTTTCCTCCAACAGCATCTATCTTCCTTCTCTCAGCCTTCCTTATGGTCCAGCTCTCACAGCCATATGTTACTACGGGGAACACCATTGCTTTAACTATGCGGACCTTTGTTGTCAGTGTGATGTCTCTGCTCTTAACTATTTTATCGAGATTTATAATTGCTCTTCTCCCAAGGATTAAGCGTCTTCTGATTTCCTGACTGCAGTCAGCATCTGCAGTAATCTTCGCACCTAGCATTTATCATACAATTTACCAAATAGTTCTTCTGAGACTCTGAAGATTCCATTGTAATATTTAGAAGGATTCTAGATAGCTTGTAAGTAACTGCCTTCTACATATTCTGTCCAATATTTTCTACTATTTTCTACTATGATTAGTGGCAGCTCCCTGGTGTTTACAGATGATATCTTTCCTATCATCTGCTACCCAATTGCATTACTTGAAAATGTCAGGGACTGAGTTGAAGAGCTTCTGCATTCAAAGTGTTGTTCCAAGGTCTATAGAATTTTCCATTTCCACAATCAAAACGTCTTTGAAAGCTGTAAACCCCTAAAAGCCATCCTGAAATATTGCTGCTTCATATTAACCAGGAATTAATATTATAGTAGAAATTTCTAATATGTATTATAATATGAGCATATACTCCATGTGAATGTGAATGATTTAATTATCCATTCTTTAGCTTTCTATGTTTTAGCAAGCTCATTTTCAAATGGTGAAAAAAGTCACTTTTTTGTAGAAACAAGTTGACAGGAAAACTCTTTTTTATGACACATTTTCTATTTGCTTTCTTATGTAGGTGAACCTATCACATTTCATTTGGAACAGTAAACACAGCTGTCCACATAAACCAAAGTCTTTGATCAAGTGCAAAGAGGCCTTTTCATTTAATTTAATATATTTAACATGAATAATAAATAATAGTGGTAATTTTTTGTGAGGACATATGAAGAAATTAAAAGTATTTCAGAAAACTGATCCAAGGATTTATTAACTAAAACAAGAAAATAGCTAATACAAAACTAAAAAGAGCAACATTTTAAAATGAGAAATCTGAATCCTTTTAATTTTTATGTTTGTAACCAATGAAAATTGATGTCCAAGGTTGCCTTTTGATGATAGATATTACCTGTGGGTTGACTTTAGAATCTGAGTTTGTGAAGCCATGGGTTCAAAAATCTGGTAATTATGATTTAGCATTTTGTTTTAGTCTGGCTAAGAGACTGTCTCTTTGTGATTTGTGTACATTCTGGAAAAAAAAAAGTACCAGTTGTATAACAGTAGCTAGAAATATAGTTCTTGTAGCTAAACATTCAGTTACTCTTACAAACAAAATATTGTTTTACTACCATTCAAATATTAAACATAGATTCTGAAATGCCTTTTAGTAGCCAGGGACTATGCCTAATATTTGAGAGGCTGGGCTGAAAATCACAGTGGATGGAATAAGAAGATTGCTCTCCCCATCCCTTCACCAGCATCAGAATTTTCTTTCAGGGTTGTGTGAGAATGTGCTTTCTTTCTTTTCATGTTTTTAAACTAAAGACTATCTGGGGTTTTTCACCATATTCGTGTTTTCCATCTCAAAATGGCAGGAAACAATGAAGCGTTACCAATTTTTTGAAAATTAGGATGAAAGGGCTGTGGACTTGACAAAACAGGGCACAAAACCCTTGGGATGTCAGGCTGCCCACCCCTATTCAAAAGAATACGGACCATACACCATTTGTTGTATAAAACCGTAAATCTTGAAAAGCTAACTGCTTTGTCTTGTGTAATCTTTTGAACATGAAAAGCAACCTTTATAGATTTCTGACCCTTAACTTTTTCTTACTGGGAAAAAAGAACATTCAACATGAAATGACCTTAATATAACAGAAATTATTTCAATTTACTATTTTATTCCAACTTTTCAGAATTTAAATAAGGTGTGAACTGGTAGCATTTGAAAGCATGTTTACATTTTTCCAATTAAAAGTATATGGAAACTTAAAGTATTTTTATATATGGAATGAACCAAAACTGCAATAACACATTTTATAGTTAACTAAATTTGAATGGGATATTTATGCCACATTCTAACCAAATCTTTAGATCAGGAGAGAATCAAAACACCAGCTCTGATTTCCTTTGGTGAATATTTCATTAGTTCAGTAAGGTTTGTTCCTCCACTGTTTGTATGTCAACTATAAAAGCTATTTTCATTCTTTTAAAAATATATATATAAACAAGAGTAGCGGCAGATGTACTTGTCCTGGCAATTGAGAATTCGCAGGAGTGCAATTTTCTTGTTCTTCCTAATGTAATAATTCATAAAGTATGCAATATGTACTTTACTCTGTAATTCTCTTGCCATCATCAAAGAAGAACACAGTCCCCTCCCAAAGATCATACCCACCAACATCGTCTTTCAGTACAAACAGTATTGAATTTAAGGAGGTTCGCTAAGGACATTTCCAGAATGAAGATGTTTTCAACACCTGACATGGAAGTCATTCAGGACTGTCCTTATCCCCTTCTTAGTGCAAAAAGAAAACAGAGGATTGCTCCAACACAAGGATTGCAAGGGATCATTGCAAAAAACTCACCTAAGTTTAAACAGAATATATATTCTATTTAATGAAATTCCACAACCACAGCACTGCAAAAACCAGCTTTCCAAACTTAGTGACTGTAGTCTTACAGCTGTAAACCACACACTTATGCAGTAAAGTTTTCTTTACTATTTTGGACCATGATACAGAAGACCAAGCTACCCCTGAACATATGGACTGTACTTGAGATCCTCTGGTTAGTGGGCAGTATAAAACACAGACACAGAGACATATGTGAATGAAGCTCCCCAAGATCTTCAGTAGATTTTTCTCATTACTTGCTACCCAACCCTTTTAACCCAAAGTTCCAGGAATTAAATTGAAAGCATTATATCCCAAAGAGCACTGGGTAGAGTCGAATTCCTTATAAAAAAAGAAAGGCATTTGTGTGTGCTCACTTACTGTTGGTTGCATAACATATGACGGATGGGGCATCCATGAAGTACTCTGAACCTGTGCATCAGATAGAATAGTCTATTAGCAAAACAGCAAGAAGAAGGAAAAAAAAACCACCCAGAAATAATCTTGCTTTGAAAAAAAAAGTAGCTTTGTGTTTCACTTTGGAAAATTTCATAATTTTACATGTTTATATCTTAAAATTATATCAGAGTTGGGAGTAATATTTTGGACATTTTCTCAAGAAATTTGGGTCTGAATCTTAGTTGCAGGATATCATCAATGACTTGGACAAGATTGATACTGCAGCTTGGATGCTACCTGAACACTATACAGCAACAACACTGAACATCACACTGATATGAACAAGCCACCGTGTAATGAGGGCTGACATACATGGTAATCTATCGAGAAATATAATGAAGATTGAATTATGCACAGTCGAATAACAATCAATGCCACATATTGTGACTAATATAAAGAAAGTAATATATACAGTATGCCTGCAGAACCCAAATAATGTTAATGGCAATTTCATATTGGGAGGATTGGCATATTTATAATCTAGGGACTTCAGACACTCTTCATTCATAACTCTATATTTCTTTTTTTATAAAAGGATATATATGCAAACAGGCATACTGGAAGAAACTCTTTGCTGGTGCTTTGAGAAAATTTAGTTATCTTTAATAAAGCATAATACTATGATGGAAGACAACAGACAATGAATGCTCAGACTATATTTAAAAAGTCTGAGTTTTCATGATCAATTAGCTCAGAGATTGATGATTATCTCATATTTTATAATAAGTAGCAAGCTTATGAGCAAGAAATATACAAATCCTATGTTGACAAGCAAACTTCAAATTAAAAACAGTTCAAAACCAGAGAAACATGTTTCCTAATAATCCTGAACTTGGCATATTCTGTATCAAATCATGTCACAATTCTCTCCATCAAGAATAATCTCACTTTAGCAATTTATGAGATCTTGTTTACTAATGCTGCTTTGCTTTCAGACAGCAAAGGAGGAAATGTCTGGCTCAATCAAGCTCAGAAAGACCAATAAATAATCAAATCAGGCAGTTATAGGCCTTGACTGCCTAATGTAACATAAATACATAATAGGCCATAAATCCAAAGCTGCTGGTTGTTTTTAATTCTTTCTGCATCTATTGCTTACTTTACAGAGGATCAACTATAAGACAAATATCTAACAAAGAAAAAAAAGACCTGAGGAATTATACCAAGCATGTTCCAACAACTTATGGGGTATTATATAATAAGAGTATAGTGTGGCAACTTCCGTATTATATTGTTCAAGACATTTCCAAATGGCACTGATTTCATGCCCTTGCAAACTGTTTGGAAGCCACTTTTATAATTATCTAAACTTTTGCTGGCTGAGAAAGGCAAAGAACATGCCTTGATCACCATTAATCAAACAGTGTCCCCTCCAGTCGACCAACAAGGAAGCATTATTCCTCATATCTTTAAAACCCCACTGAGAGCTATGAAGATGAAATAAGAATCTGGCATCCAGGAAGTTGGCAGAGGGGATAAAAGGAGGCAGCAGCAGTAGAAAGGGAATCATTCTTTGCTGAAGCTGCAGAGCAATCCCTGCTGCTAAGCATCTAGCTATGAAGCTGCACTATGGAAGAAAAATGTGATGATGGAAGCGAGTTAGGAGGACACATGTCAGTGACAACATTAAGTACATATGGGAGGATGCAGATGCATTTGCCCATCATTGCTGCAGTTCCTGCCTGACCTCCCCTACTAGCAATTTGGCCTCTCTTCTACCTGTTCACTCTGTTTGCCTCCTTTTGTCCCCACCCCCTGCCAATGGACATGCAATGAGGTAAAGCAACCTACAAATTGAAATGCTGTATAATCAATACATCAATACACATTGAACTACTTAATAAAAATCAGAGCCAGAAAAAAATTCTTGAAATGTGTCAATGTCCTGTGAAAGGACAGGTCAGAGCTGTTTCTGAAGCAGTGCAAAGTTCCTGAGAGAAGGTGCTGTCAGGCTATGTAAAAGCCAAGCTACACAGGGTGGCATTGCAAGACCTTCATTTAAGCGTTCGCCTTGATCATATTCTTAATAATGTTCAAGGTTTCCCTTATAACTTTGCAATATATGTAAAGGAGAACAAAATCTTAATAATTGAAAGAAAATAGAATAACTTGGGGTTGGGGAGATCAATACAAGATCTATGATAAAGATATTTGGCTTTCTTTAATTTGGATAGGTTGTTATATCAAAATGATTTTAGGAATATTTTCTGGAAGAATTTTAGCTGCCATCTTGTCCTTTCTTCTTGGAAGTGCTGATATACAATGTTTAGAGTCAGGGTTAGCTATCATTTAGTGCCTAATGCTGTGAATTCTCAGTATTCATGTTTAGTAAGATGCTTATCGTTTCAGATCCTGGTATGTGGAGATTCTGGAACAAATGGCAAATCCTGCTCAGTGGAATTCAAACCCTGCTGAGATACAGAGTCTTCTTTAAAACTTTCTTTTCATATCTTAGGCTACTGGCAACTTTTCTCTCTCTAGATTTTCATCTCTTCAAATACTTACCTCATCAGTCATTTAAATATTTGGTGGCTAAATAATTCCTTTCATGAAACACTTGTAAAACTTTTTAAATCAGGTATCATAGGTCTAATAATTATTCTGTTTTAATTTTTTTTTCTTATTCTACTACCAGATTCTATTTGACAAATTAATTTTTCATGATTCATCATATTCTTGAAAATTTATCCTCAGATACTTAGAAAACAAAAGTTGCTCTCAGGAGCCCAGGTAGTTAAAAAAAATCAAGATGATGGCTATGACTGAGCAGTTGTGGCCATCACCTTGACTTTTTAATTTTTTTTCTCTTTTTATTATGTTGTAAATCTTGTTATATTGTATTGTTTCAATTCAGTGATGTTTATATAATATGGTTAAAGGTGACTAACATTCTATTATTTAGATAGCTTAAGGGTATTGACAAGAGGCAATAGAAAGAAAAATATTCTATCAATATTAAATTTAGGATGTCAATATTACAAGCATAAAATTATATGGCTTTTTCATCCAATGTTAAGTATAATATTGAAAGATGAACCACCATAATAAGTATTTGTTGTATAATAGAGGTTTCAGTCTTAAACCGATTATTTAAAGTCTCCATTGTATTGTTACTATATACACACACGCTTATACATACATACATACATGTTAATGAAAGGAAAAAATAGACAAAGCAAATTTAACAAGAACTAAAATACCAAAAAAAGTAGAAAAAGAAAAAAGGAAAATTAAAAAAGGATTATTGGGTTTGTGACTCCCCCCTTTTTACGCATCTGCTGATTAGCAATATTTGTAGACCTTTAGGCCCCCTTAGAAATCAGACAGTAAGTAATTATATTTGCCATGCTGTGTGATGTGTTCTATGTATGGGAACAGTTTAGGTTAAATTTAGTTAAACTACTACCGTACATACTGTTAGTTTTGCCACTGCTGCTTATTCTCCAAGTTTAAGTTTATTGTCAGAACTGTGTCTTTCTTCTAGCTTTAAGCAAAATTTATTCTCACCTCTATAAGCTTTTTTCTTTTAATCAGTTCAATTGTTTCCAATTCTCAGAGACTGCCTGGATAAATCCTTGCCGTTTTCTCGGCACGTTTTTCAGAAGTGATTTGCCATTGCCTTCTTCCTATGACTGAGAGAAAGTGACTGGCCCAAGGTCACCCAACTGGCTTTGTGCCTAAGGTGGGACTAGAACTCATGGTCTCCCAGTTTCTAGCCTGGTGCCTTAACCACTACACCAAACTGGATCTCTGCTGTAAACATATATCTCATTAAATTATGTTTCTTGTTGATTTTTTCTGAGATTATACCTAGTATGACAAGTGGTGGTTTCATCTCAAAATTAAATTCCAAGATTTTATGCATTATACTATGTAAGACTTCCCAGTACTTTTGAGTTTTTTTAACATGACCACCACATGTGGTAAAACATGTTCTTTCTGACCTTACTTTTTTGAGCCTTGCTGAGGATGTGCCTGATTGATTTACTTTCCTGTCTTATTTGTCTATTTGATATATAGATAATCTATCTTTCTAACGTACTGACATGAACAGTAGAAATTTCATTAGCCTAAAAATATAAAAATTAAAATAAATCAGAATACAGTGAGGGCTTAATTAAGCAGATGCTGATGCAACAGACTTTGTATGGAACGGACCAAATTTTTCACCAATTAATTTTGTTTGCATAAGTATTTGTTACACAAATAATATAAATTGATGTACATGTGTAATACATCATTATGCAAATAGAGCAAACCACCGATAATGTACTCTCTAACCAATATGTCTATAACAGACACTCCTCCTTCCCTCGCCCCCACCAGCTTTCTCGGTTACAATGAGGTTACACTGTAATTTAAAATGTCCTCTTCGTCTGCAAAATATCCCATGTTGATTGGAAACATTATGCAAGGGCAAATGCAATATGATAATACATTTACCAAGCAAAAGTCATGACAACTAATTATTCAGGAAACAAACTGATATTTAAAAATCAATTTAAAATGACTGTTACAAAAGAATAGTTTGCTTTAGACATGTTATGCTACTTGTGCAGTTTTGCTACTTATAGAAAGATCTCTTGCACAGACAGAAACATGGAAGAGGTGGAAGAGATCACTCAGGTATTTAAAATAGTGAAAAAGCAGTCTGTGTTATTCCTTAAGATGTTGTGCAGCATGGCTACATTTAAATAGATTAATCAGAATTCTAAATGATTCGAATTCAGAATCAAAGAAGAGATGTAGCCTTCTGTATGTATGCATATTTATTTATTTATTTGATTTCTGTCCCATGGCAATCTTGTGACTCTTGGCAGTTTTCTTTGTATGTCTCTGAATTCTCTCTGTGTGTATGCTTTACGGAAGAGAGTAATCACAACACACAGAGGACCAAACCAGCCCTAGAAAGGCTTCTCTGCCTGGCTCTAAAGCAGTCCCCAGTGTAACAGCCCCAATGCACAGAGATGCCTTGCTTGCTTCAGAAGTTGCTCCAGGCAAAGCAACATGGCTGTGCATGCACATGGACAGCCAGAGATGGCTTCCATAGCACCTGTGGAAGCCTTGCATCAAATGGGGTTGCTGCACTGATTCAAGGGGAGGTGCTTTGTATTTATGTCCATTCTATCCTGTTTTGGAGGGGTGCAAGTCTTAATTCCACTGCAACTTTAGCCCATAGTGAAAATATGTACATTGCTTAGTTAAGAAGACTTATCTTTATTTCAGCAAATACTTAACAGCAGCCATTGCTAATGTTGGTGTTATGGTAGTTGTGGGACATCAAACAATACCAGTTCTCAATAGAAGAGACTATCTGTAGCTCAGGATTAAACTGTGGAGGCCTTGGTGCTCTCTGAGCTTGGTTGTTTGCTTGCAGACATTCCATTACCCAACTAATGTACCTAATACCAATTTTGCCAAAGTTATTTTTCTGACCATCACTTTTTGTTTTTTAAAAGACATGCTTAAATAAACTGAAATGTTATTCTCAATCTAAGGAAGTATCAGTGTAAGTTTTCTATATATGGGGTAATTTTTAATAACAGGTTAAAGGAAATCTTACTGTAGTATGATAACTGGAACAATCATGTCTGAAAATTAAACTCACGGATAGATCTGCTGGTTGATACTAACAATAGTTGTTTTTTTTTTACTTTAGATAAACTGCCATAACCAGAATACATCAAGAATTGTAAATAACTCTCCTTTTTAAGTGCCACTGAATAGCAAAAGTAATGTGCAGGTCTTTACTATACTTTGTATATATTTATTCTCCATTGATATTCAAATCACAGATACTGACTTAAGGGTATATGAGGCGATTCAAACATACCTGATATGTGGAGACAGGGGAAGCAGCAATGAATGGCGTGATAGATGTCTGTGGAATCATGCGGTTTGTAGCAATACTGTACGGTGAGGAATAAAATCTGCAAACAAAACAAAAAAAGGAAGAAAAAGAAAAAGAAAAGGAAGATTTGAGGTAATGGACTGACATGGACTGTTTCATAAGCCACTGCCAACTGAAGACAAATGTATCTATATTCTCTATTTTAATTATTATTAAACTTGTGGAATAATCATTGGAGAGAATGGTGGGATATAAATCAGATAAAATAATAAAATAAAGCAGTAAATGGGAATACTTTTATTGCAAACTGGCCAGTGTCCCTCTTTTGGGGGAGATGGGCAGTGGCTAAATTTGATAAATAAATAAATAAATTTATGCTCCTGCCTTTCCATTAGCAATATGCTTTTTTAAAAAAAAAGCTGGGCTAGTTTTTGGACTATGATCAAGACATTGGGAGAAATTTAATTAAAAACTTCTTTTACTCAGATTTCTAACTAACCTTGAAGTCAGAGACTAACCAAAATAAGGTTGAAATAAGGCCCTCAACCTCTTTCTTTCATATTAGCCTTGGTAATGGGCACTTTGTCACAAAATTTATATTTATTGTGTTTGGTCCACAATCCTTCATATTCCAATGTTACACAATCCCCTTTTAGAAAAGAGAAGAGGTGGTGGGCCTGTTTGAAAAAGGAACATAAGAATATACACTGTCTTCATGGATTTATAATCCACATTCAATGAATATCAGCAACCAGGGGTATCTGCGTGGGGGGTGGGGTAGGGGTTGTAAAAAAAAAGATGGCAGCCACAGCTGTGCAATCAAAGCCCTGCTCCTTTTTTTACATGTGTTGCATGTTACAACAATCGATCACACCACTGTTTATATAACATAAATGATTAAATTATAATATTGTACCCTAGTCATATTATATCAGCCTGCGTGGCAAGAAAAACATCCTTCCCTATTAAAGGATTTTGTAGGTTTTGCTTCTGGAAACTGTCATTAAAATATACATATTAGGAAACAACATCCATATTAAAGAAAAATAAATACTGTATAATGAGAAACAATTGTTCATCAACAAAAAAGTGTACACACTAAAAAAGATGTTATCAAACTTAATATTAAAACCAATGCACAAAAAACTTGTATTAATTAATGTGCAGCTTTTTGTTTTGTTTTCTTTTGCTGAATTTTGAAACTGATGAAGAAATGAGTCCAAGTAAACGTTTTACTGCAGTTGGTAAAATGAGAAAACGTGAATGAAAATTGAGAGATTTTGTCTTCCTTAATTCTAAAGGCTTCACTTCAGTCAAGATCTGGGAACTGGGGGGAGAGATTTACTTCTTCCCCATAAAGTTGCAGTAACAATTAAGTCCAGATAAAGCCTTAATTTCTAAGCCTGCAGTTACATATTCATCTGGGAATAGGACAGATGAGAAACTGATATATGCAGAAATGGTGAAGGTGAAATGTTGGAACTACAGAGTCGATGATAATCTGGTGACAAATTCTGCTTCTAACCAATTGCTTTGGGAACTTAAAAGTAACGAAAAGAGTTCTGTGCCACAAAATGAATACCATTATGATTTACTGACATACTGAATAATTACATAGACTTTTTCTGTAATGATTAACTGTAGCTATCATTACTAGAATTCTGACTTCATAACCATCACACTGTTTAGATTAATATAACTACTGAACAATTAATTAAAAAAGAGTCCCATGCAATTCTGCCAAACTCTACTCATGACTAACGTAATTGAATCAAATTTCTTAATAAAGAAAAATCATCAGTTATTGGGGAAACTAGAATAAATAAATAAAATATATTAACCAGTTAAAAGATGATTAAAGCCAAATTTAAAATTTAAAATAACAAAATTAAGCAAAAGTTAAATTCATTTTCAGTTTTCGAAATAACTCCACTGAATACAGTGGAGGCATTCTTAAAGAATTGTATTGCAGCAGAAAAAGTATTTGTCAGAATTGATTTGATTTGTTTTCTATCCCGCCTTTATTAATTTTACAAATAATACAAATAATTACAAAGTTGATGAGATTAAAATTCTGCCCTTTATTCAACAAGTCAAATCTTCTGAAATGCTTCTGTTTTGCAATAATGCTAGTGAAAGACCAATTTTCAAGATGAAAGTGATGAGAAATGAGCTAAAAATGAATCGAAGTATACACATAACAAAATGGAATTAGAGGATACATATAAGAGGAAGTATTTATAGAATATATAGGTAACCTTTAAAAATTTAATAAGTTCTCAGAAAAAGAAATAGAGGTTTAGACATTATATATAAACCTAGTCTTTAACTATAAGATGAAGCATTATTGCTAAAAATGTAATAATGTAATAATTTCATTATTATTAGAATAGCTTGATAATATTACCAATCATTAATGAAGAGCTAATTCCAAGGCCAGTAAAAAGATTGGAGGAATTTCTAAAGCAGGTATTATAAACTGTGAATCAGAGAAGAACCTTGAAAAGCCTAAATCCTACAGATCAAAATATATCTATTATAAATATATAAAATCATTATAAAATCATGACAGCTGTATTAATTACCAAAATTAACATTACTCTGTGAAATTCTGAAGTGGAAAATCAGGTAATTTCTGTGAATTAAAGGCAAATAGCCTGGAACTTATTAAGCTACAGAATATAGTAAGTCTTATAGATCAGCCACAAACATGAAGTGAAGCTAGATTTCTTTCTTTTTTCCATATTCTCAAAGGGCTATAAAAGTGCTTTAATAAAATTCAGCGAGCAAGTAGCTACTATATAAAGAAATTAGTTACTATATACAGTTATTTATTACACACACACGCACAAAACACATTTCTCTCTCTTTCTTTAGTGTATATATATACAGAGAGAGGGAAACTAAGGTCTTTCTGTTCTTATTGTGTCTGTTATTATCTGGCTATTTGGGGGTGAAATTAAAAAGCTTCATATCCTGTTCTTGTTTGAGGCTTTCCTAGTGGGACTTAAAACCTACATTACTGTTTTTCCAGATGTTTAATATTATCTTCAAGCAATGAACTGTTGTTACTGTACCTCCTCTTTCTCGCCATTTTAGTGACTGGTGCAACAGTTCCAATCTTTTCAAAGTATTTCTTACCTAGGATAGCATGCTGGAATACTTTCCTGCAAGATTTGTGTGCTTCGATATAGATTTCCTGGAATTTTCAAAATGGTTTCTGATTTATTTGGTTTCTTTCCTAAAGTTTTATATTTTGAATTTACAGTATAGATTTATTCAACTCCTAAATAATAGATAATTATTACTGGTGTGATTTTCCAAACCAGTTAAATTTGCCTACATAATTAAGTTCTTAAAAAAATAATGAGATTACAATCGAGGGGCTTATGGTGATTATATTGCATGATCTATAGGTTGTCTAGAAATCTCTATTTCCAATCTCATTTCATTAATAAATTAGTCTGGGATCCTTTTGGATTGCCATATAAACTGGAATAAACCAAATAATGCCACTAGGTCACAATAGTAATCTAGAAAAGTATAATGATTTGGACTATGAGGAATCCTCCTTAAAGAGTGAATTTAAACTTATCTTTTGTTTCAATGCAAATGAAAGAAGTAAACTGATTAGAATTCCTTTGATTATTACAGATAAACAAGATAAAGATGAATTTAATTCTAAGGTTGATTCATATTTTGAAAAGGAAAAAGGAAAAATTATCCTCAACTAGAAGCATGCAAAACCAACTTCCTACTAATGAATATTTCAGAATAAATACTGTAAATTGATCAACTGAGTAACTGATTATCAAGTTTATTAATAGAAAAATGCAAATAGATTACATTCTATTAAAATGACTACATCTTTGAAACCTTTAGTAAAACTTGTAAGGGTTCTAACCAATGTGAGAACTTGCATTTTAAGAAAACAGGAATTATCAGCAAGTCATTTAAAGAAACTTGCCAGGAGAAGGTTCAGCATGATCAGGAAGGGAAAAGGGATGTTCATGGTTCTCCACAATGTTCAGTTCATGAATCCACGAATTTAGCACTTTGCTAGAACGCGTACAATATGCTGTTCTCTAGTATCTCTATACCATTTTTCATGTTTGAGTTATAATCAGTTACTTCAAGCATTGATTTGTTGTACCAGATTGCTAGATCTTTGTGCACTGAAGAAAAGGAAATTTTCTATCATTTGTTTCATACGTGGTTTTTTTTTAAAAAAAAACCTAAGCTTTTTGAATACTCAAGTTACTGCTGTTCTCATATCTGGAGCATATAATGTTGGGGAAATATCTGATTATTTTTCTATTTACCAATCCAAGTGAGAGTTATTTTTACTGATTGCCTGACTACTGGAAATTTGTAAAATAGCAGTTTTATCAATAATAACTTGGTCTAGTTTTGAGTTGCTGGGGGGGGCACCTCACCATTATACATTATCATAAGTACATGATTTATGAGGATGTGGAGATGTCGGCTGGAGGCTTCCCTGGGAGACGAGAAGTGAAAACCCAGACAGAGGGACCCCAAATCCAAAGCAGACAGGGACAGAGGGGGATGTCTGCCTGCAGAGGGATGCCTGTAATCTTTGGGGGCTGGGAAGGGCTGGACAAAAGGCCCAGGGGGAGGTGCAACACGTAACATCAATGCAGAGGGACAGCTGTCAAGATCTGTAAAAGCATGATGGAAGGCTTTAAGCACTCCAAAGTAACTCAGTCCATTCCCTTCCTCCCTCTCTTAGTGAAACACTGAGTCTGAGGGAGGAGGAAAAAGTGGGGAGCTATGTAACTGAGTGCAAAGAGCTCTGGGAGAGACGTAGTGAAATCAGAAACTGGAAAGTTTGGAAAGTTTGCTGTAAATAGTTCTGTTTTTTCACTAATTCCTGTAAAAGTACAAAGTAAAAAGAAAAAAAAAAGCCTCCACAGTCTCTGTCCCTGTGAGGCAATTGTCCTCCTTAAAGACACATACACACCCAGCTGTAAAAGAATCCACAGTTACATTGTGACACTATAAATAAGTGGATGCAATTTATTTTTCAGAACTTTTAATTTAAGACACGATAGATTTTGAATGTATTTACTTTTGTTAGATGACTAAAACTATCGGAGAGTTGCATATATTTCTGTTGGTAAAGGTGCTGGGCTAGAAACCAGGAGTCTGTGAGTTCAAGTCCCGCCTTAGGCATGACAGCTGGATGGGTGACCTTGGGCCAGTCACTCTCTCTCAGCCCAACTCACCTCACAGGGTTGTTGTTGTAGTGAAAATAGGGGGCAGGAGTATTAGATATGTTTGCTTTCTTAAGTTGACCAAAATATATTTTAAAAGGCAGGATAAAAATATAATAATAATAATAATAATAATAATAATAATAATAATAATAATAAAAAATAATAATAATATGATTACTAAGATTGTCATACATTCACTATTTTTAAATATATGAACCAAAATTAGGTGTATGTACTAAAAAGTAGCTTGACAACTATGCATATAAGTATATATACTGTATATAAAATGAAACATATATAACGAACTCTTAATAATGTATTTTTGCTTGTCTTTGTCTTAATCACTTTTAGGTAACCAAATGACAACTGGGCCTTTTTGCTTTTCTCTAATGTTCCATTATATTTATGTTAATATTTTACTTTCTAGGCCAGCCCTTTTACCCTGGTGGAACCCCTGAAATAATTTATAGCTCTCAGAGATCCCCTGTATAAAAATAACAAAAAATATGAAAACTTCACAAGACAATTCACTTCTAACTGACACAATCCACATTTTACAACATTTACAACAGCAGCAAAGTAGCAGGCCAGCAGCTGAGTCATGACGTGTAAAAATTCCCACCACTGCGAGTGCCAGCATTGTGTGGCATGCAATGTTTTTTTTTTAAAGTTTATTATAACCTCTCCTGGAACTCCTGCAGCCTCTCAAGGAACCCAAGGGCTCCATTCAACCCCAGTTGAGAAAGGCTGCTCTAGGCTGTTTAAACCATGCTTCTCAAATTAAGCAAATGCAAGACTATACATCAAAGACTGCTAAGGGTGAGGGAGGGAGAGGTGTTCATAAGTGCAAGCATGTTTTCCACATTATCTTGCTTAAGACAAGAACTTGACAAGTAGCCATTTTCTTTCCAGTTAAATAAATGCAGTTATCTATATAGCACCATGTCTACAAAATATATTCTCCGAATAACCTCTGTTAGGAAGAAAAAGGGCACACAAACATTACTCCTTAATAAAAGAGAGAAAGATGGAAATGAGATAAAATAAAATAAAATAATACTTATTCAGATACTTGATGAAAGATAATCATAGCACGATAGAATATTAGGGTTGGAGTAAATTAGTTAGACATCCTCATACCTTATACTGTTTTCATCTTATAGGGCTGTAGTGCCTGATTACCCCCCACTAGCATGGGTCAGCACCATTTCTGGAAGGCATAAGTGGATGATGCCATCCTCTATTAATCCCCTATTCATCATCAATGTTACGTCATGGTGGCTTTTGCTGTTCTACTTATGTAGATTATTTTTCCATATTATGTCACCTCAGGTACTTACGTTCATTTTGAATAGTGCACTTTAGTTCTTTGGTAACTTGCAGAGGCAAGAACCCTCTCCAATTGGGTCAGTGCTTATCACAGTCTCTAATACTATGGTACTTTTACCATGAACATGATAATAACACAATGCTTATAACACTTGGTTGAAACGTGTTCGTGTGTGTGGTGTAAGTATGTGTGTATAATTTTATCCCCTGAGCCTCCTACTTTTCCCCATGCTTTTTCTTTTTTACAAAGAAAAGTCTAGCACTGTACCATTTTATTGTTTTTGCAAAATCCAGAGGTAGAAGGGTTTCACTCCCAGCTTTCCCATATCCCAGGATTTTTACTGATTTGCAGATCTATGATCCTAAGTATGCCTATTTTAGTTATTACAACTGAATCATAATTACTACTTGTCCATTTTAACCTTTAGCTCTTGCTCTATTCCAATGTTTTTCAAACCTGGAAACTTTAAGATGAATGGATATGCTGGCTGGGGAATTCTAGGAGTTGAAGTCCATACATCTTGAAGTTGTCAAGTTTGAAAAACCCTGCTGTACTGCATAATTCCACAGTTATGTCCTCTTACTACAACTAATTTCCGCCCTTCTGCCCAAGAAACTGAAAGGGGGTTACCCTTCCATATAGGGTAGGGCATGTTCCCCTGTCAATAACTTCAAGGTTAAAAAAAATCACACCCACACATATTTGTTTCTGATCTATTACAAACAACTAACAATAAATCACAATTCTCATAACATGTATGTCAACTACATATTAAAATTGCTGTCGTTCAATCTGAATACAGTTGAATCCACAGTGTCCTTTGGCTAGCAGGAGCACTAAGAAAAAATTCACTGAGTATGCTTTGATTGGAAAGAAGTGTTAATAGTGAACTTTGTCCATTCTCTTTTCATCACAATCTTCCATTGTGAGCTGAAAGGTCCCGCAACCCTTCAGAGAAGTTTTCCAAGGCACACAGGAGATGTAAGGGAATGGGAGAAATCCTTGAACATCACATTTTCCTTGTTCCCAACAGAATTGTTCTGCTGGTTCAGAAATCTATCATATTTCTATCAGGCTCACTGACAAGTATCACCAGGGGTTCTCAGACACTCAGCTTATGTCAGCCTTGCAAGGTAGTCCAGACAAGAAGCACACCCCAAAATACTAACTTTAACTTTATTTTAAGGTTACATTAACAGAATCTTGCAAGTCTGAAAGTACCTCTCTCCTCCTCGCCTTTACAGTCCAGGAAACTAGGGAGGGTCCTTTCTGAGTTGTTTGTCATGCCCCCATTCCTTCCGGGGACTCAGCTGCCTCTTATCTGACTGCTGTAGTCTGTGGCTCTTCCTCCTGTCTCCCAAGATCATTCCCACATACCATTACAGCTTGGCACAGCTTGACAAGGTCCTTGGCTCAAAGTTGGCTGCAGACTCTCAGTCACAAAGCATGGCATAGGTTGTTATTGTTTACTAGGAAGAAGCCATTTAAAACAGGTGATTGTTATTTGTCAACATGAAGTTAGAGTCTCTTCTTATATCCATTGTAGCTAAACCGTTCTTACAGTTTAACAAACTTTTTGCCCTGTGCATTTTGGTCTTGAAGTTGGCTGAATGTTGGTTGTTGACATATGAGATGCCACTGCTCTGAGAAGCTCTGGTTGTCATCCTCTCCCCCACTATCCATCCATGGGAGGACATATTCCGATTCTTATATATTTGGAAGGGTGAGGGAATGTGGAGTCCTTGGTGCTCTCTGAGCCTTGTGGTTTTCTTGCAGATATTTCATTGCCAGACTAGGCAACATCTTCTGTGCAGCACTGAAGATGTTGCCTAGTCTGGCAATGAAACCAGTCTGCAAGAAAACAACAAGGCTCAGAGAGCACCAAGGACTCCACAGTTCAACCCTGAACTACAAATATTCTCTTCGATTGGGGGAGGGAATATCATATAGTAAATGTGCTTTATTTATTCTTATGCCTTGCTGGGCATTAACTGTAAGGAAAAAAACACTGTGTTTGTAAGCACCAGCTCTCCATCAAAGTTTTATGAATACATTGTGGATTCTGTATCTTATCTCTGCAGAAGTTATTCTATTTATAATTGCAAGCCCTAAGCAAAATTTTATTCTTTGACTTACTAAAATTTGCCATATTTCACTTATATATAAACCTTACACAGAGTTACAAATGTTTATAACAGAATCATAGATATAACAGGTTTCTGCAGGGCTACTGGTGACAATTTACAGACGGCCTATATATTTCAAATTTTACATTAAAAAGGAAGCCAAGTTTCAGAAAAAGCATCAGTCTTTGTATTTCAACACAAAAGTATTTAGTATCATTACTTCACAATAAGCTCATATTTGTCCATAAATACAAAACACTTTCTTCTCACATGACATGCAAATGGATAATACAGGCAAAAAAAAAAATCATGAATGCTATCTCTTGACCAACATAATACTCAATATTATCAAGTTATTACTGAAGCAGAGATTTTCAAAAGGTCTAATTGAACTAGCAAGTATATTATATAATAACTGTAGCAAGATTTTTGTAGATGATAGGGCAAATATAGAATTGGACAGGCTGTGTTGGAAAAAACAGGCCAGAGGCCTTAATACAGCTTCCTAATTTTGGAAGATCAGTGTACTGGGAGTATGATGATACCCTCCCTGAAAGTCACTCAACCTTCTTGTCCCTGTGAAAACCAGCAGAAATGCATGATTCAAGTTTCATCTATTAATAACACATTAATATGGTCATATTTAATATGAACAATAATACTGCCATTGAGATTGTCTTTATAGGTAGGTCCGTATTATCGAAAGGAGTCAGATTTTTTGAATACAGTCCTAAGGGCTTTCACATGGCAGCACTAAAGTGCTTCTATCCAGTGTGGGAACCAACAGAAAACTATGTAAGCTTAATGAAAAGCTCACCATACTTCCAAGCCCTAGTTTGTCTCAGCAATAAAGCAGAGTGGGGTTTTTATCTTCAATGAGAGCTGGGGAATGAGAAGGGCAGGATGGGGAATGCCGTCTTTGGTGCTTAGTACTGATAGCGCCAAAGACAGCAAAATACTTGGCTCTTTTGCTGCCAGGTATTCAATTCTGGGAGTGATCCCTCCCTGGGATTGGAGAACTAGCAGAAAAGTTCTATTATCCCCTGGGAGGCAGAACCCCCCCCCCCCAACTTAATTTGAAACTTGTTTTGCTGCAGACTCTCCACTTCTGCAGCAGAGCAAGAAATTACTATAGAGACTGCCTTCATAGCATGCTGGGGGCAGGTTGAGGATGACACTGTGTATTGCTATCCTTGAGAAACAGTAAGTGGGCCTTGCACTGCAGAACATGTGAGGAAGCCCTAAGACTGACAGTCCTCCACCCTGCCCTTCTACAGCTGAGGCCATTAGAGTCTAGGTGGTAGATTTTTTAAACTCACAATAGAGTATTTTATCTATATGCAGGACAAGCTTTGATGAGGAAGAATATTGAGTGATTTTTTCCCCCTCTCATCACTCGAGCTGAGATTTCAA
Organism: Candoia aspera; assembly: GCF_035149785.1. Lineage (NCBI taxonomy): Eukaryota > Metazoa > Chordata > Lepidosauria > Squamata > Candoiidae > Candoia > Candoia aspera. The sequence continues at coordinate 42,157,893 of NC_086156.1, read as the reverse complement.
AGACTGAATCTCCAGAATGGATGAAAGAATGGCTTAGGGTGAGATACTTCCTTTGCTTTTCAAAAAAGAAGGCAAAAGCAGCTGCTCATGGATGTAACAGTAAGAAAACTGAGGTGATAGATAGATAGATAGATAGATAGATAGATAGATAGATAGATAGATAGATAGAGATAGGCAGGCAGGCAGGCAGGCAGGCAGGCAGGCAGGCAGGCAGGCAGGCAGGCAGATATCATGAAGATGGTAAGCTATTAATTTATAAGTGCAATGTTTTAATTCCCAGAATATGGAATTTTCTGCCCAAGGAGTCATGAAAACTTCTTTGTCTTAGAAAAGCTTTGGCATCTAGCCAGCTTTGGCAGATCTGAAAAGCTAAGCAACATTAGTACTTTGCTGTGGACTAAGCACATCTGGAAATTCCAGGACTGTAGGCTAGATTAGAAAGTTGACTTGCAACCATTTTCTTATTAGGCCAAGAATACTGCATGAATGTGTCCCTGTGTGTCACCAGAATCTGAGCTCTCCTCAAATGCAATTTTATTTTCACAGAGGCCTCAAAATGCCTCGAGGCAATGTGGAAAATACAAAGCACCATTGCTTCCTAAATGCCTGAATAAGCATTTTGTATCTACTATCACAAATGTCCTGGTATCCTCACATATTGCAAAGTATTGCAAAATCCTACCCTAGAAAATTCCTGAACCCCAAAGAGCTGAATCAACAAACTTTAATTGCTTCATGCTGTCCCCACCCCGACCCCCTGCTTCTATTTCCTTTTATTTTCCCTTCTAGTGAGCTTTCTTTGGGAATGCTGATTAGCTACAGTACACATTTTATCAATAGAAGATGGAATTTATCAATGAAAGATTACCTCCTACCCCTGCCTTAAACTGGCAACATGATCTTTTGCAGCCAATTAATAGGAAAGGCAACAGAGAATGATAAATTAACAACAACACTAATTGCCTCCCATTTGGCATTCAGACTGACTATTCCCTTTGTATCCAGGACCTCAGGAGTTTATTGTTTGCTTGAACAACAGCTAAGAGCAGAGAAGAAAGATCTGTGATTGAGCTTAGCTATCACTGAGGCAACATGAAACATACATTAAAAATATATTTTTCATAATATATTTTGTTTAGCTGTTACAAGACAATGGTCAAAAGAGGGAGGAAAGGAGGAAGTAAAGGAAAACTGACTAAATCAAATTTATGCCACCATCATTCATACTTCTCTTCTTTGTAAATGATCCTTGCTTCCACCATGTTCATCTACCTCTTTGTGCATTGCCTTCTGTTCTTTAAACATATTGCCTCTCTCTTTCATCAACTCCATCTAACAATGAATTTTCCAAATCAAAAGCAGACAAGCCTCAGCAGTTCATGGTCCATAAGGCTAAAAAACTGACTCTTCTTGCAAAATGATTTCCCATCTTCTACAGCAGCATGTTTCAGTCTTTTCAGAACCATGGTTTAACTCTAGACAAATATTCACTTGGCTACCCATGTTTTAAACCATTAAAACATACTTGTATTGCTGTTACGTTATGGCTAAGACTTCAGGGTCATGGGTGTGTCTTATAACAAATCCTGACTGAAATCCAACACTATTGGACAGAGCCTGCAGATGTTTTGGAAACCTCCCATAAATCATAATCTACATGATTATGTTAAAGTTGTAGGTGTTGTAGGTTTAGGTGTTGTAAACCAAAATGTCTACCTACCTACCTACCTACATGTAGCAGGAATTACCAAGCTTTAGGGCATGAGCACCACATTCAGTTTTGTGGTCATATACTTGTCTTTAATGATGCATTTAAAAACTGTATGTGGTAAGAGAGAAAGAAAATGGAACAGACCAAATGGGAAAGTAGGCAGAACCAGGGTAATAAAAAAGAGGTAGAAACTAAATTCAATTAGATTAATACATAAATTTTCTGCCTCCAAGCCAGACTGCCATGTGTAGTCCAATGTATTTAAAGTTCCCAAATTAAAGTACTGAATAAGGCTTCAGTACTAATTTCAACTGAGAAATCAGCCATGCATTTATCAATCACCAGATGCTAACCCATGGTAAACTAAACCACGGCTTACTCATTTAATCCAATCTTCTGGGTTTGCAAAATGCACTCAGGTGTGTCAGCCCATTACAGGTGGCACAACACACCAGGCTAAAATAAAGTATGTTTTGTGAACACAGACTAAAAGTGGGTGCTGATAGGGGTAGGGAATTAATATCAGCCTCTTGCTGCATTGTACAGAGATGAAAGAGCAAGCACTTATCCTGACAGTTTCTGTAGTATGATTGCATGTGCCATCATTCAGATATCAACAAAATTCTGCCTTTTTTTCCCCATAATCATAGTGATGAACTTAAATAAAGCTAAATATATGTGCTTCTAAATACCATAAGACTTTATTGTGTGCTGAGGATGTACAGTAAAAGGTATTTGCAAACAAACAAGCATGGAAGGAAACTTCTTAGCCCCCCCGCCCCGCCATATACACACAAGCTAATTTCATTAAAATTATACTCTGAAAATATTGACCACTATGAGAAAAAAAAAAGAAGTGGAGATTTTGCAATGTTAGATAACATGGTACCCTCAAGATGAAATCACCTGGGGAGGTTTATCACATCTTCCCATCCAGGGGAGCATCAGTCCCATACCAGCCTCTCATGTCCTGAAGCCAGGATCTCTGATGGTCTCTTCTGCCATCAGAATGATTCCACTTCATTAGAAGTGGTGACTGGACCATAAAATAGTTAGCTCTGCAATTACTTTGGGGATTTAGGATGGCATGTGAACTCAGACACCAGGGCTAATTCAGGAAACAATGTTGGTTTCAGCATTTTCAAAAAAGTAGTATAGTAAACTAAAGTAAGCTATAGTTTACTAAAAGAATTGCAGCAACAAAGGGGAATATTGAAAAACCTGACTGAATCTGAAAATGTTAAAATACAAAATTCAGAACATTTCTTGGGTCTTATCTATAAATTATTCAGAATCCAAACAAGACAAAAATTGCAAAGGATGCAGAGTTTGACTGCAGTGATAGAGATGCAACAATAGGAATTTCAATGGAAGAACATTAAATTTACTCCAAATATTATTGTTGTTGTTTTTGTTGTTTATTCGTTTAGTCGCTTCCGACTCTTCGTGACTTCATGGACCAGCCCACACCAGAACTTCCTGTTGGTCGTCAACACCCCCAGCTCCCCCAGGGACGAGTCTGTCACCTCTAGAATATCATCCAAATATTATACTTACAGAAAATTGGTATAATAAGTTTTATCACTTGTACATTGCTCCAGTTTTGATTGCTAAAATTAACAATACATTTTCTAAACTATTCTGGAAATGCAATGAGCAGGTTGGAATCTTAAAATCTGAAATCCCATTTCAGCCTGCCATATTTTTATTAAACTTTATCAGACCACATGTTCCTTTACAGTATACTGATATTAGCTGTCTATATGATAACTGCTACAAGGATATTATATACTTTTTATTGGAAACATTGTTTGATTCCCAAAGTAGAAGAATGGCTAATTAAGTTGTGGCAATATGTATCTATGTCTAGGATAACTTAATGGCAATACTGGCACAGAATTAAATTCGAACTGGAAACCAATCCTAGATTACAATTTAATACAAGGATTGGTACCACATTCAAAATTTTCATTTCTCTATGTAGTGAGTTTATATTTTAGTTTTGCAGATTATCAAGATTTTTATTATTATGGATTGAATTTATTATAGCCTATATTTTACTTGGTGATTTAGACTGTATTGTCCACAGTTCTTGATATTCATTCTTAGTTTAGAGTTTAATAGTAATTTTTTGTCTGTTAAAGAGATAGAATTCATTCAGTTATTTACGGCTAACTATAGGGACGCGGTGGCGCTGCGGGTTAAACAGCTGAGCTGCCGATCGGAAGGTCGGCGGTTCGAAACCGCGCGGCGGGGTGAGCTCCCATTGCTAGTCCCAGCTCCTGCTCACCTAGCAGTTCAAAAACATGCAAATGTGAGTAGATCAATAGGTACCGCTTCGGCGGGAAGGTAACGGCGTTCCGTGTCGTCATGCTGGCCACATGACCCGGAAGTGTCTATGGACAATGCCGGCTCTAAGGCTTAGAAACGGAGATGAGCACCGCCCCCTAGAGTCGGACACGACTGGACTTTACGTCAAGGGAAACCTTTACCTTTACTATGCTATACTAGAAAACTATCACCTCCATGACATGTCTAAAGGCTTTGGTCATTCATTTGTATTTTACTTTTTCTTCCCCCCTTTTTTATAATAATTTTTATTAAAGATTTTTCTCAGATATAAAAGATAAACATAAAGCAAAATTAAAGAAAAGAAAAAGTAAAGTGAAAAAGTAAGAAAAGTATAAGAAAGAAAAAGCAAATAAAAACAAGAAAAGTGTCAGGATGGGATATTCTGCCAGTGTGTAATAGGCAATGAAGTAATTAGTTTAGGATGCCTGCAGGGTCGTTAGGAATGCTTTGAAGTAGCGGTTAGGAATGTGGATTAGGATCATTTATTCAAACAGCTTGACACCAAGGCCAGCTCAAGGGGCTCTAACAACTTGGGACTGAAGGATTCATAACTGAGATGAAGAGAAGCTGTGAGATCGGGGGGTGGGGGCTGGTGTGGAAGTGGAAGATGTAACTGCCCCTTTGCGTGGGGTTTTCCAGTCTAGTCTGTGCATTGAAAATGATCACTTGTGTTAATAAAAAACTCTTACATATCCTTTGATGGCTTGTGGCGAGAGTCTTTGAATTAATAGCAAAAAGGATCAGGACCATCACAAAAGTATGCAAAGAAGCAACTCCCACTCTCCCTTACAGCAGTTACAAGCAAACAAATCTTCATACCTCCCTCTTTAAAATAACATTGTAATTTCTTTCTTCCCATTATTCAACCCTTTTTAATCAACAAATCCATAAATCACCAAATCATTTTTTCAATATTCAGCAAAAAGGTTTCCAGTCTTTAATAAAAGAATTTTTTGTCTTGTTTCTAATCAAAAAGGTCAATTTGGCATTCCTGCTAATTCCATAATCATTCCCAGTGGTGAAAGGTGACATTAGCAACTGAGAAGCATCTCCCCAAAAAAACCCATCTAGCATAATTAGTAATGGAAGAGTATGATCTCAGCGAGAAGAGAAGTTGCCAGGAGCCCTACTTAATGGGGAGGAATTCCAAGTACCACCCCCATCAGATAAATGTATGTCTATTTAGATTCCTAACTAAAGTACAGCCACACTTGCACTGTGTCAACAGCAGTTTACCTAAAGATTCTATAGGGGGAAAAAAAACCTTTCATGGATTGTTTTGTACTCATCAGAAGAAAGGGGTTGGAGGAACTTGCTGCTACATTACTGTTGAAGCAAGATTATTGTTTAATTTTCTGAAACTAGAATGTAATCTCTGTCATGTTCATTGTTCCAATGGTTTGAATACAACGTAACGTTTCACATGTCACTTTCCTGTTCCGTGTCTGTCATTTGCGGGGAGGGGAATTTCAGCTGTGCCAGGCTGTAATCTCCTTGCTGTTCTGCAGGAATGTATGTTTGGGTTATGACATGTATTCAAGGTTGCTTTCCCAGGCCGATGTGTGACGGTTGCCAACACCTGGGAGGGGGTGGTTACTATGGTGGGGTGAGGGGCGGGATTGGGTTTGAAGCGAGGGTATTTAGTTTGTATTTCGCACGCTTTGGCTCATTCTCAGCTTTCTCTGTATTTGCATACTATTCCTTTAATAAATCAGTTATCTTTAAGGCCGAGCTTGTGAGACTGAGTATTTGGGATTAGGCAACCATTACATAAAGCTGAGAATCATAATGAAATTTTCCGCTAGCCCCCATCCAAGCCTTTGGTGAAGGGGAGAGCTAGCAATGACTTTAACAATAGATGGAGGAATCGGGGCCCAACAGCGCTCCAGCGGGGACGGCGTGGCGGAAGCTCGGTCGGGGCTAGCTCATGCCACCTGGAGACCCCAATACCCCACGTTTCCGGAGGTGGAATTCACTGATCGGCGGGTCGGGCCGCAACGGGCAGAGTCGCGGGGGAGCGACCTCAGCGCAGTGGCCGGTAGTGATGGTCCGGAGTCAGGGATGGGTTTGGAGGTGGAGAGCGGCGCCCCGGTGTGGTCCCTGGAGTGGCTGGCATCCTTGATGGCCCGGGCTGGGACGCGGCGTGGCTGCATGGTTCCGGAGAAGGAGGGCGGCACGTCGGCATTTTCGTCGGAGTGGTGGGTGTTCCTGCTGACCGAAGTCGAGCTGCGGTGCGAGCGCTCGGAGGCGCAGCGGGACCGGATGAGGAACTTCCTGTGGCTGGAGATGGCGCTGCTCCACGGGATGCAAGCGCGGCGGGAGAGAGCCATCGTTCCCGCCTGCGTCAGCGCCAAAAAGGGTGCGGCCCCAAGGGGCCTGGGCTGCGTGGAGAGTGGCGGCGGCCAGGCGGGATGCAGCGGAGAGGCCGTGGTGAGACAGCCCACCTTGGGGCCCGAGAAAGAAGGCAACGCATTCATCGCACTGAGGGCGGAGGAGGTGGACCCACCGGGCGAGGCTGGCGATCAGCGAGAAATCCTGGATTTCGGGCGAGATAGGGGTGGGCTTCAGGGCTTTGTTTGCTGGAAGCATGTCCCTCCGGACTGAGTGGAGGAGCGGGGCTCTGTGGTTTGCTTTAGCATTATCATGCTATTTAGCCTTTTGCGTTTATATGCTGTTTAACCTCTGTAACCTGTTCCTTGCGTTTTGTCATGATCGCAATTTTCAGTGCTAATATATGCATCGCAAATAGTTTCATGCCAATGCTTAGATTTTGTGTAGAGATGAATTGGAGCGTTTCACATGTGAATTCTTTGATGCGCGTCTTCCTATGTATAGTTGCTGATGCGTGTCCCACACTGTAAAATCACTTCGCCCGTCTTTATTCTGCCTAGCCGCATGAACCTGCTGCTTAGTTTAGTTTCTTTAAGGGGGGCGATATGTCATGTTCATCGTTCCAACGGTTTGAATACATCGTAACGTTTCACATGTCACTTTCCTGTTCCGTGTCTGTCATTTGTGGGGAGGGGAATTTCAGCCGTGCCAGGCTGTAATCTCCTTGCTGTTCTGCAGGAATGTATGTTTGGGTTATGACATGTATTCAAGGTTGCTTTCCCAGGCTGATGTGTGACGGTTGCCAACACCTGGGAGGGGGTGGTTACTATGGTGGGGTGAGGGGCGGGATTGGGTTTGAAGCAAGGGTATTTAGTTTGTATTTCGCGCACTTTGGCTCATTCTCAGCTTACTCTGTATTTGCATACTATTCCTTTAATAAATCAGTTATCTTTAAGCCCGAGCTTGTGAGACTGAGTATTTGGGATTAGGCAACCATTACAATCTCATACATTCTTACTTGGGAATTAGCTGCACTGAATGTTGTCAGATTCACTTCTGAATGGGCAGGAAAAGAAGCTGCTTTTTCAACTAATTGCCTTGCTCACTTTTGAGTGGCTTGCAAGGCAAAGGTGGATGCAACTGATACCTTTGCTTATTTTAGAAATGCTGGGGATTTTATTCTACCCATTTCAACTTTGGCCTTATCACAATTGGAATGTGAATCTCAAAACCTTTTCAGGACTGTGTTCCAAAAAGTCCTCTATCCCTGTTGTACAGATAATGAAGTAAACATTACAACACAATTATTTGGATGTCTTGGTTGATTGGACCTACACAAAGACTACCTCCTTAGTACTTGAAAAACAAAAGATGTACCAAAAGGAGGAGAAGCAAAAATTTTTGCGTAATGTGCTATGTGAGCCATGCTGAAATAACCATGCCCCCATTTCTGATTCTGAAATATTGCCGGGTGTGGCATCTGTTTGAAGTTAAAACAAATAACTAAACAAACAAAAATAAGTTTGAAACAAAAATAATGTGAAACTTTTGGTATTCACATTATTCAGGAAAAAAGGAGTTTTCAGTATTCAGGAGTTATTAACTGAAGAGCAAGACTATTGTAATGGTTCAGTTGTGATCTTGGACCAGGGAGACCCATATTTAAGAGCCAACTATGGATTTCACAAATTAACACTGGGCTAGTCAATGTGTTCGCAGTTCAACCTACCTGTAAGAGTGGCTGTTGTAGGGATAAAATGAGGAGAGACTTATGTACGCTACTGTGAGATATAAATGCTATCCATACATAAATGAAAAATAATTCTTGCCTGAGTCTTGAAGATTCTTTGAAACATGTTTACCTTCTATTGATAGCTTGCCTGCCTGCCTGCCTGCCTGCAAGACTTGACCACTGCCAGTAGCTTAGCTTCAGAGAATATAAAAAGTGAAGCAAATCTGCTATTATCCAAATAGAAAGTGACACTGGGGGCAGTGGGAAATTTGTAATCTACTTGATGTTATAACTAACAGAGTCCAGAAATAAATGAGGGAAAAATGATTTTCCCTGCTTAACGATATATTTTTAAGTTATTTCAAGTGGTATTGCTGTGATGGACTTGCTTTTGAAATTGTGATAACAACTTAAAACTGCTTTGGAAAAGTTCATGGCACTGTTTAAAAATAGTAAAGTGTATGCTACTTACCCATTCTGTATAGCAGCTGTAGGGTCATATGTCAAGGCCATGCCAGCCTGTACAGAGGAAGGAAAGCAGAAGGTTACTCTTCCTGGGTTAAAAAAATCAACCAATCCATGAAAAATGGAAGAGATTAATGAGCCACTGTACCATCTTTTGGGAAGATATTAAATAGAGGTTAGTATTTTTATAGCCTCTATTGTTGACATAAATTGGGCTGTGTGTGGATACAGATTTTTATCCCTAAGAAACAGAATATGATTGTGTACCCAACTTGTTCCTTAGCTGTTTAGGTATGGTGACTGTCCCCAATACTGGAAATGCTCATTTTGGAAATTGAGAACAGCTCTGCTCTTATATTTTGTAGGCTATAAAACTACTGTCATTTAATACAAACACCACCATGAAGTGTTAACCACAATTTACATAGCAAACCACAAATCAGAGAAACCAGTATTCCCCAACCTGCCATCCAGATAGGCCGGGATTATTACTCCCAGAGTGTTCAGCTATCATGGTCAACTCTTCACATCACTGTAACCAACTGAGGACCAATTTATCAACAAACAACTGGCAATTTTTGATTTGACAGTGCTGTGAATTAAGAACCTTTGACAGCCTTCTTTTTGTGAAAGCCAAGTAAGTCTCCTGTATCTTTTCCACCGTGATCATTTGGAAGTATCAAAATAAATTGCCTTGTTAAAGGAAGAAGAACAGCAGCACAAGTAGAGTATAAAATGGACAAAATGAGCAATGAATAGTAGGACTGTTGGCAAGGACTAGTCCCTCAAGTAAAATAGATGGAGTATGAAATGGAAGACCAACCTGGAATGGTATATTAGTTAGGAAATAAATAAGCCAGAATCTAAAAACAAAACAAGACAAGTGGCAGACTTATACAGAGAAAAGGTGCAATCACGACTTTAAAAATATGACTTTAAAAATATGAAAAATGATATGGCAAGAAAAATTAGACCAAAATTTTAAAAAAGCTCCAAAGAAAAGCTCTTTGAAGAAGAAAAGTAGGGAATCAACAATGCAAAAGAGAACTGCTTTAAAGAACCCTTGAATAAAACAAGCTTTACTTGATGGGAAAGTTAATTTGGTACTGTTGGCAGTGAATCTTTCATTTGATAATTTATGACAACTCTGAAAAAAAATATAGAATTAAAAGGCTTACTTTCTTAGAAAAAAATTAAAACAATAAATTAAATCTTTTGATGGGACATATTTCAAAATGCAGCTGTATATTTAAGAAATAAGTTGTTTTTTAATGAAACATGCCAAGAGACACCCGTTTATGTGTCCATGGGATTCCTGATGAATGCTATAGATAACGTTTTTTTATTAGTGTGCGTAAATAGGATGTCTCTGAATATGCACCCTGATCCAAACCATAAACCTGAACAGCAGTTTTGTTTCCATTTGGCAATTTTAGGACTTAATCCTCACTAAGGATCTTTCCCCACTGGTGAGTAAAGGTGCTATCCATCCATCTGTGAGTCATCAGAAAACTATATCAGCCTGAAATTTGATGTTGTTATTGCTAATCTATGTCCTGCCCCTGATATGAGTCATGAGTTAAATGGTGGGAAAGACACCCACCAAAGATGACGGTGCAGCAAGCTTTTGACTACAGGACTACGTTCATCATCTCTAGGCTCCTTCCTGCGTCCTTTCTTCCACACTCCTTGGGTTCTGCTGTAACCCAAGCTAAGAAAAAAGCAACAGATTGGAGTCACAGAGAGACCTGAATTACAAGGAGCACATATACTTCAGAATTCTCTCCTTTTCCTTTCCTTCTTTTAGCTTTTCAGAAGAAGAATAGTGTGAGATAAGGCTGACTGGGGACCGGAGGGAAGGAGATGTGCCCACATCTTTCTGGAACCAGCAATAAACACTACTCTGATCTCACCTATAACTGGTTCCCTGATTTTGCCTCCAATTATGCCAAAATGTAGCAGATTTTACAATCTTTCATGTCCCATCAAAAGATTTAATTTATTGTTTTAATTATTTTCTAAGAAAGCCTTTTAATTCCACAATATTTTTTTCAGTCAGAGTTGTCATAAATTATCAAATGAAAGATTCACTGCCAACAGTGCCAAATTAACTTTCCCATCAAGTAAAGCTTGATAGAGAAGTTAATTGATGGCTTAAATAGGAAAATATATCAGTACCCCTAAGATTTGATTAAATCTATCTCATTCATAGCTGAGGAGAACTTCATGGAGACGCTGCAGCATTGCCAGGGTGTATTTGTGCCATGGTTAGGTTTAAGTGGGAACACAAACACTCTCAGTTTCCATTTGCCTCTTGTTAGCAACTTTAAGGTTAGCTTTGCTGCTGCAACAGGCATTGGGGCAAAATATTTTATACTAGCCACTGTATGGAAAATAAATACGAATACATAGGAACGCTATCGGTTTTTTGATGCTCAAAAATAGCAATAATTGATGTCAGGTCCATGATTTGGGGGTAGGGTGAGGGGTAAGTTTATACACCTTGTTCCATGCTGTGGTGGACTCACCTACTTCTTGCATTAACTGAAACCTACTTGTTCATCCTCTCACACTGCGTCAAAACAAATATGTATGTATGTATGTGTATGCATGTGTGTATAGACAGACAGACAAGAAAGGAAGTTGGAAGAGGACAATTGCAACAGAGGATGAGAAACTACAATATGTTTCTTGCCAAGTTTATAAGTAGGTGCTTAATTATATTATTGTTTATGTTATTTATTAGATTTCGGTGACACCTGACTCCAGGCCAATTCTGGGCAGCTCACAATATGACAAAACAAAATAAAAAAAATGCAAGACATAATAAATGCTGAACAAGATGGGAAATTTGGCTAGATAACAGAGAAAAACATACAAAACACAACCAACAAGGGGCTCCATCCATCCTAGGCCTGGGAGAATAGTCAGATATTTTAACCCTTTCTCAAATGCCATCAAGATGGGACCCATACGGATCTCAGGGGGAACTTCATTCCAGAGGGTATCTGCCACAACAGAGAAGGCATGTTTCCTGGGTCCTGATAGACAACACTGTTTTATCAAAGGGCCCAGAGTGTGTCCACTCTGCTGGCTTATACTGGCCAGGCAGAAACCATGGGAGATAGATGGTTAAATAACCTGGCCCTCTAGTACAGCTTTATATGTCATAACCAGCACCTTGAATCACACCTGGAAGCATACTGGCAACCAGTGCAGCTTTTGAAACAGGGCTGTCACATAGGCATAAGACAACAAATCCACCACTGTCCACGCCACTGCATTCCAGAGTACTTGAAGCTTCCATGTGGGGTAGCCCCACCTAAAGAACATTGCAATAGAGCTGTGAGGTGACAAGAGCAGGAGTGACTGTCTGGAGGGCTGCCTTGCCCAAAAAGAGGCACAACTGGTACAACAGATGAAGCTGTGCAAACCCTAAACAATGAAGGTTGGAGACAGGACAGTAGTTGTCTAAAATAGCTGGGTCCAGGGATGCCTCTTGAGGAGGGGATGCATTACCGCTTCCTTCCTGGCCAGGGTTGCAACCTCCTCGCTCAAGGAAGCCAACACTAGAGGATGGACCTAACTAGAGATCATCTCCCTGGCCACCTTAAAGACCCAGGAAGTCCTGAGTCAACAAATAGGTGTCTGAACCAACAGCTCAGAGAATGCTGTTCACTTCTTTGAGAGTCACTGACTCAAACACATACCAAATTAAACCACCAGACCTTGTCCCCTGCACCTAGGCTGAACCTGTCTAGTAGGAGTCCAGCTTGACACAGATCTGAGGGAATTTATCTGCCAAACAGCCAAAATATTCCTCACAGCAGCTCTGCAGATAGTCCTGTGTCCTGTCCATAACTGGTAGTGACCAGGTCATTTATTTATTTATTCAATTTATATAGCCACCCATCTCAGACCAGTGACTCTGGACGGCTAACAATAACAATAATAATAACAATAAATCAAACAATTAAAACAATTCAGAAAATTAAATATAAATACAGCCAAGAGATCTTAAAAACCATCAGTGTCAGCACAACCATGAAACGGGCCCCTTTGCACACTCAATTATCCTAAATAGGGCTCCTGGATAGCTATTGTCAGGAATGATAAAGGCAGAGAAATATTGATGTTTTGCAGTCTTTATCACCACAAAGTAATTCCTTTCTCCTGTATTTGATAAGATTCACTCCAAGTCGTCCTCCAACTATACTACAGGACTCTCTTCTGGCACTTCAACTCCTGGGATTTCTCAATAAACATGTACCCCATGACTGGACTAAGGGAGAGACTGCATAGAGATGATGCGGTCCAAGGCCCCAGCCCCCTGCCCATTCCAGGCAATGGCTAAGGCCTCAGCTGAACCATCCACCAGATCCTCAAGGAGAACCCCAAGTTCCCTGGGGAACCCCTTAGGGTCGATCAGATGCTTGGGATGGGTCAATCAAATAGGCTCTGGCTCCCCATGGGTGAGGGTAGCTCAAGTGAGATGGAAGGCAACCAGAGGATGATCTGTCCATGGCAATGGACTGATGCTAATGTCTTCCACTACCAGATCACATCGCAACTGCCCTGAGACAAAAATAGATCCAATGTGTAGCTACCAGTATGCATCAGATTATCAAAAACATAGGACAGGTCCAAGTCCTGAGCTGCCCTGGACGCAGTGAAATCTCTAAGCACCAATAACCTTAGGGACTCTATTGCCAGCCTGATAATGGATGGAATCTAGTGGCTCGGGTGCCACCAGCGGGTGCAATACATCAGCAGCAAACCCAACTGTTCCTTACAGCCCAACTTTAACCATAGCATCTCATATCTGGTTATCTGCAGAGCAGAGCCTCTGAAAGCCTTCAAGGATTTGGGGATAAAAACAGCGCCCCCTTCCCTTGGGGTCTCAGCTGATGGAGAACCCCAAACCTCCATGTCATCTGTGCTTCACAATAACCCCATATTTTTGTCCTACATTAAATAACTACACATCACTTTTAATTTTTCTTTTCTATCATAATTCAAGCTTTTGACAAAAGTGCTGGGACCAGCAAAACATGTCACCTTAATTGCCATACAAATATCAAACAGGAAACTGAGGGAGTGGTTTGACACGCAGAATAATATAACAAGACTTATCTGTTGCAACATGTTTCTACTTTAGCAGTGACTCATCATATAAAAACAAACAAAAAACAAAAAGTAAAGTAAGTCAGATCAACACTGAGTACAAAATAAAATGGAAAAAAAATTAAGGAGATAGGTTTTCTTTATATTTCTTAGCCAGTTTCAGGAACATGGACTTTTCCAGCTGGCTTACAAATACATTTTGTATCACACTTTAGAAGCATCTTATTGTAGATTCTAACTATCTTAAAATAAACCACTTCATCTTTTTTCAATTATAAGTCAGGAAGAAGAACTCCATTTTGAAGCTCTTTAAAAAGACCTTGCTCTTAATGTTTAGAGCTTTACAAGTCAGAAGTACTGGGATATGAAATGTACTGGCAATGCAGCTGGTATAGACTATGTGTAACATTATCCAACAGCCTAGTAGGATGTGAGTTGCCACTAAAGTTATAACTGGCAACTGAAGTTACATGTGCTTTCATAGCAAGCAGCAAAGCCTGAAGGAGTGCTGAACTATGGACTTGGTTCTCCTTCAGTAGTAGAGCAAGCCTATTCCATACAGCTTAATTCCTCTATCCAGGTCAGATTATGCTATTTAATATTCTTCTGTCTTGTCTGGATCTTATTTAATTGCAAGTATTGGGCTGATGGATCCAAACTATATTAGTTCCCATTGAAATAAATGAGAGAGTTGTTAGTTCTGATTGGAAGGGAATCAAAATGGCAACTAACAATCATGATGTACAAAATATATCATATTCTATTTTATCAGCACTGCAACATGGAACAGTATCAATCCTTTTGAATCTACTGAGTACATGGCTGCAATCTCCAGTCCTTATGATAAATAGCTGCATGCTTCCAGTCTGACTCTTAAGTACATTGGAATTAAACTCATTTGAGCTCTCCTGCATTTTTCTTATTTTGACTTCAGTAATATTGAAGACTCATTTTCTTCAAGTTGGTCTGTCAAGTTTCTTCAAACATCATTATACATAATTTTGACTCACCTCTCCTTCTCTTGGCCATGGTCTCCCATTCTGAGTATACTTGCTTTGATTTTGTCGTTTCTTTTGTCCTCCATCAGCAAATTTGCACAGCAAAGGTTCTGTTGGGGCTGTGGAGACAGGAAAACCCAGTCTGTTAGCAACCCCCCCAAAGAAAAATTCAGCCATCTGCTATCTCTTGTAACATCCATCTTTCAATGTTAAAGCTCTGTGCATGTATTGAGATTTTTAGTTTTATGGATATAGATATCCCTAACTTTTGCAAGTAGAAACAGATATAAATGAATCTGGAGCATCCTTAAAAATTATAGTAAATAATAATTTAAAAAGCCAAGCAGACTACAGAGTTGGGTAACTTGGGAAAGGCAAGATTCATATATTCAGATGCAGTATATACTTCAGTAAATACAGTATCTATAACTATAAAATCAGAACTGTGCATGCAATGTTCTTCTCTGTGACTTTCTATGGTACTGAAAATTGGACTTTGAAGAAGCAGGATAGAATGATTATTGGTGCTTTTGAACTCTGGTTTTGGAGAAGATTCCTGAGAATACCATGCATAGCCAAACATCCAAACAAATGAATCATACAATAAATCATTCTGGAGTTCTCACTTGATGCACAAATGACCAGGCACAAATCATATTCTGGACACTTTATTTGAAGATCCAGTTCCCTTGAGAAGTCCATAATGCTGGGTAAGGTGGAAGGAAAGAGAAGAAGAGTATGACCAGCAGCAAGGTGGATGGACTCAGTTACAGTGGTGATAGATGCACCCTTGGAAGACCTGAAGTGCCAGGTTCATCATGGAGGTAACTAAGAACTGATGCTGAATTGATGGCTAATAATAATAATAATAGTAATAATAATTTATAACTATAATGCCCCTTTAATCAGCATTTCATGCTTTAAAACAAAGAAAAAAAATTGAAGAGGTATTATTATTCTGATATAATACTGAAACTTGTACTTTAGACTCACTCAAATGATAGCACCATCAGCTTTATAGGAATAAAATTGTAATTTGCTTATAATTTAAATTTAGGAAAGTGGCAGCAATTAATCAAGCTTGGCTGATACCAAAAAAAAGCACATTTGGTTTGAACTTGATTAATACTTGGATAGGAGACCATCAGAAAATCTAGGAAGAGGAAAACTTGGCTGGTAAGTTGAAAAACATCCCAGAAGAAGACAATGGCAATCCAAGAAAACTTCAGAATGTGCCCATGTAGTCAGTAGGAGTTGAGTTTGACCTAAATGTTCTCTAGAAAAAAATAATGTACTGTGCCTAGGCCTGGGGCCCTTGCTGTGTGATACAGCCCGTCTCTTGGCTTTGTTGATGGTCATTTTATGATGCTCGGCTGCTGTGTGTTTTTATTTTTATATCATATATTTTATCTGTTTTATTGGAAGCCACCTACAGTCATGTATGTGAGATGGGCAGTCAAATAAACAAACAAACAAACAAACAAATAATCAACATCTGTAACTACATATGACTTTAAAAAAAGACAACAAAAAAGATGGAGTGAGCAGTGGAAGCTTGTGTATCCATGCATGCTGCATGCCCATGTAGGCTTATATGCTCTCACCTAGCCTTGCAACTATCACACCATATGCTGTTTAGAAGCTCATTTGGAGGATTCTCTGGACTATGGGGCACTACTGGTCCAGAGAAAGGGATTAGCCATAAATTCACAACAGACAAAAATCATAACTACTCTGTGAAATCCATAGGCAAAGAAATAATGCATGATGAATAGCTGAAATGATTTTAAAAAGGGCAAATTCTTGAAGAAGAGATCAGCAACCATTAGTTCAAAGGGAGACTGGATGAAAGGAAATAAAAAAGAAAGGATAAAGCTACCTTATAGTTACAGCTCTTGATATAGTCAGAACTAATTTTTTAAACCAAAATCACTGAGATTATTCATCTGACTCATTTGTGACTGACATATAGAAAGGATAAATACTGTTGCTGTTTTGGAAGAAGTAGGGAGAGTGAAGGGCAAGTCTTTTTAAGGAACATGTTTTTACTCTTTCTCTATTTCCTAGTATCTCCTGCGTACATATTTAAATAAGTGAAATAAATAAAAGATCAAAGGCATTTTTTCTTCAAACAATCAAATTAGCTTGGTTCCCCCCATTAAATCCTCATAGCTTAAGACAGCTGGCATATGACCTTCCTCATGCTTCCCAGCTGAGTTCCTAGTCTACTGTCATAAAATAGTCATTACAGTTAATGCAAAACTATTCAACAAATGTTCAAAAGGTTGCCGACCAAAAATAAAAACAAATCACAAAACAACGCCCACTATTTGGAGAGAATCCAAATCTATTATATGCTACAGCTTTTGATTTCTCTAAAGACAAATTAATGTTTCAACAGTAGCAGGGTTTATCCTCCCTACAAATAATTCATTACTTTTCTATTTTTCCCTCCCAAGACAAAATTGTCAATAATATAGAGGTGTTCGTTAGCTTTCTTTCTGTTTCACCAGGAAAACTCAAGATGCAAAGGTGTCATGGCCATGTGAGATGGGTGATTCTTCTCCTCCTTGGAACTGATTGAGAATAAAATGCCCAATGGTCCCATTCCTGAGAACCAGGTCCTAACTCCTAAGATCTTTGTAGACGTACCTTCTGCAGCTCTAAACCACATCCCCTGGAATCATACCCTGAACCTGCCAAATCAGGAAGAGCACCACCATCTCCCAGTTGAGTGCCATAAAGCAGAGAGACCAAGAAATGACTTGAAAGTGATTCCAGGGAACAGGCTGACCTCTGTCCTGGATGTTGATCATTTATTGTGCATACTAATTTGCCTTGTTGTAATGGACTATTAGGAGAATGTGGAATCATTACAAAGAAGGTATCTCAGTTCTGGGAATGTAGAAAGCACGAGACAGAAACTCAGAACAATTCTGCCTTGATAAGTTGAAGGGTGTGTGTGCTCTGAGAGGCTTTCAAGATTGATGCCAGACCTTTGTAGCAGACAAGGTAAGGAAACAACAGTAGTCTTGGAAAATATTATAAAATTGGGGTATTGTGACAAAATCTTGTCAGCTACTTCAATTTATACCTAACCAATTAAGGTGGAGTTGTTTTGAAAATCTTTCTCACATTTTCTATTTTCCCAGGGCTGAGATGTCTTTTTTGTAACGGCTCCACATTCTCTTGAAATTCCATCATACTTTTGCTGGCTTCTTGATTTTGAACTAACTTCATTCTTGCCTTGCTATGTAAAAAAAGAGGATGATAGACGGGTTTAGCTGAACTGCATTAGCAAGGACAATTTTGAGAATGCTGTGGAAATGGCTGAAGCAATCACTTCCAATATTCAAAAGTCAGCATGACTTGAAAATCCTGTATTACATCCCCACTTAAGGGATTTTTCACAGGGATTTTGTGGAAGAAGCCAGGTAAGCCATGTGGTATGAGTGGGACAATTCTCTCTCACTAGGAGAGTGAGTTGTTCTGAAGGTCAGCTGCTACAAGGAAGCTCAACAGAACCTTGAGAAAAGCTGACCAAGAGAGATCCACTGTGATCAAGTTTAGTAGGAGGAGCAAATACAGATATATTGAGCAGATGATCTAATTCATTATCTATAAGTCATGTGACTTGTTTGCATCAACTCAGTCTCATTGGAAAGGTGTGTGTGTGTGAGAGAGAGAGAACATTCCATATGTACTGGGTTCTCAAAGATAAATACTGATGCAGAATCTCTTGTAAAATATCTCACCTAATCTGGATGAAATAAGCTCTTTGAAAGATACAATTATCCACACATATCACAAAAGCAGGTTAAAGTTATAATTTGGTTTAAAAACAAGTTTATTTATTTCAAATTTCTATCACTGCCTATCTCTCCCAAAAAGGGGACTCTGGGCAGTTACAGTTCATACATCTGAATATTATATTCTTATACAGAACCTAATAATCAACTATTTAATTATAGTCCATACATCTTGGACCATTATCCTGGACTATTTGGTCTACTGTTCTGAAGTATTTTGGGCTGTTTTCAGGGTACCACTTCACAAGTGCTGTCCAAAGAGGAACAAAGATATAATAGCAAAAGCAGAAAGCATATCAAATACTTTGCAGAGATGCTTTAACTACACAAAACTAATTACAAATTCAATTAGAGGTTACTTGAAATGGAAAAGTCTTTAATGGTTACCTAAATGTCTGCACAGTAGGAGTTAGGTACATGTTTACAAGAGAGCCTTCCACACTATTGGTTATCAACCAAAGATTTTGTAAATAGAATCTTCCATATTTATTTTAAACAGCTTTGGCTGCTCCTTAGAATGGTATCAAACAAGAGAAATCAGGCACAAGAAAGGAATGGTGTAACAATTTTGCCCCTCTCAATGGCTCCTGATGCCATCAATCATGGTATCCTTCTTGAAAGATTATCTAGATGGGACCTGAAGGTTCTGAATGGAGGTTTTCTACTTGGATGGTTCAGAAGTATTATTCATCTTCCGAAAAGCAGCTAAGTCTAAGTATAAATTGGCATCTATATGAACCCAATGATATACATTATTTGGGAATGTAGGCTGAAGAGTCTGAAAATTGTTATATGCAACTAGTCTCCTTTTTTATCTAATTGGTGTTTGGGCATCAATAAACTAACCTTCAATCCAGATGGGTAGAGCTATAGCTGGTGGATTGTTTTGCTCCCAGCTAAAAAATCTTCAACATGTATTGGAGGGTTGCACTCCCTTTAAAGAATCAGATTTGTAATCTGTAGCATGTGTCCAGCACTGTCACTGGAAGCATGGGTTGCCTCAGAACGGCACACATTACACCTCTGCTCCATGAGCTGCATTGGTTACCAGCTTCCAGGTCCAATTCAAGGTGCTGGTTTTGACCTTGAAAGCTCTTCATGGCATGGGTTATTTGAGGGACTACGTCTTCCTAATTACATCTGTCTGTCCCATCAGAGCCAGAAGAAGAGGTATGTTGTGGGTACCATCTGCTAAGGAGCTACATCTTGTGGGACCCAGGTGATGGGCCTTTTCTGCCATGGCACCCACCTTATGGAACATCATCTCCCCTGAGGTGAGGTTGGCTCCATTCCTGTTAATTTTCTGTAAGTCCCTCAAAACATGGTTCTGTCATCAGACCTTGGGGTTCCAAGGGAATGGTGAGTTGCTGAGAAAGTTCCATTGTTGTTAATATCTATTGCCCTCTCCTTGTATTTTCATCATAATATTAATTTTTTTTACTTGTTAACTGTTTTTATATTACCGTTTTATAGGTTTTTATTGTATGCCACCTAGACTCATGTTTTGTGAGATGGGTGGCTATATAAATATGATGAATGAATGAATGAATGAATGAATGAATGAGCGAGCATGGGTTGCCTCAGTGAGTCATATTCCTCTTGTCCACTTAGATAGATATACCAATTACAGTACGTTATAAACAGAGATGCCTCTGACACTACTAAAATTACATAAACAAACAAACAAACAACAATAAAACAAACAAATATAGCTAAAGATGATTGAGTTGATATATTTAGATGACAATATGCATAAGGAAAGGATAGCTCAATAGCCTCCAATTTGCCGAATAAAAGTCTATACACAAATTGGGTGGGACCATTATAGCAAGTATTCTACTCCAACTTAAAAATAGCAAAGACCTATTCAAAAAATATCTTACTAAAGATTGAAGAGACAATCATCCTTGGACCATGTACAGACTCTGCAAAACTAGAAAGCACCAATAAGTCCATTGAGTCTTCAAATTGTCTTTGAATCCCTCTGAAGCACTTAAGGCCCCTGATTCGATAGCTCAAATCAATTCAAATAAATGAGTTGGCATATTTGTTGAATTGCTTTCAAGTTGAATCAGGCTCTCAAAATGTCACAAGGCCCTAGTGACATTTTTTTATACAATTAATAAAGAAGTTAGAAAGCCTATATTTGACTTTTACAAAAACTGCCAAAATTAAAATGCTATTTCTGCCAAATAATGCCAAACATATATTTTAATCCTTTTCAATCAAATATTCAGTACAGCACCTCAGCAGGCAGCAAACAATTGCTGTTTCAATGTGTTTGGAATGTGAAGAAGCCTAGATTCTATGCAAATATCCTATATGATGAAAGAGAAAGGGAAGGCATCTTACTTGTTAATTTGAAACTGCATTATTTTGCAACTTCTGTTAAGAGAATACCTAAATAGTTCCACTTATTTATTTGTTTGTTTAATTTTGTTACAGCTGCCCACTCTGGTAGACTCAAGGCGGCTTACAAAATCCCAAAACAATAAAAAAAAAACCAGTTTAAAAACATACAACACAGCCAGCTTGGACTTCAACAACCATCCTAATAACAGAGCATCACAACTGGAGCCCACAACACATTAACTCAAAGCCTGAAATCAAAGCCATGTCTTAAGGGATTTTCAGAACCCCAGGAGTGTGTCATCCATGTCTCTGGGGGCATGACATTTCAGAGGGCAGGGACTGTGACAAAGATTTGGAGATTTAATGGGAATAGCAGTGAACATCATTTTCTGTACACACGCAAAAAAAAGAGAGAATCTTCAGAATTTGGACAGTAGCATTTTCCTAGACCTTGCCTTTTAATCCATTCTGCTCACCTGGAGTAAGCTTTAAATTGAATCTGGATCTTTAAACTTGCCTCTACTTCGATAGCACACAATTGAATGCAAGGGTTTTTCTGCACATTTTTCTGAATCAGATAACAGAGTTGGGAGATCCTAGAAAGGAAGCTAAAGCTCAAAAAGTTGGGGAAACTCTTGATGAGAAAGTGAACACTGAATGTCCTAACAAGAACAATCAAGTTTAAGCAAGAAATACATATTTCATATTTAATATGCAACCACAACAATCTTAGAAGATCTATTTTTTGTGTTATAAAATGTAGCTTTGTCCAACTGCAAAATGCAAAGAAATGACAGAATGACAAGACATCTGAAAACAAGTCCCTGGCCAGCTATCAAAACAAGATGACAGGCAGTCAAGTTTTAGAAATGTTTTGAATAACACAATTGTTACAAAGGAAGATTTAATACTAAACATGTGAGTTAGAAGCCATTTTGTGAAACAATTACATAAAACATATTATTTCTTCTTAAAAATGTTTAAAATAAATTCTTGAGGAATAACCAGTCTTTCTTCCTTTGAACATAAATAAAGATTAGCTTGAATATAAGCATCTGCAGACACTATAAAGTTGGGCTCTCCTGTGGTCTGATTTTGGTTAAAAAAAAGTAATAATAAAAATGGGAATTCCTGAAGAGAATTAAGCATTTCTTGAACATACATATGCACAGGAAAATACAAAATTTAGAAAGGAGCTCTGCGAAAATTGTTAAGCTCAGTCTCCAAATTCTTTCACTACCTTAAACAGGCAATCCCATGCATATTTTCTTGGGATTATGTCAATGAAACTAGTGTGACCTTCTCCATGTTCTGTAAGCGAGTATGGCATCAGCACCATCCAAAAGTCAGAATACAATATTCTACTCATTACATGGACTGTTTGAACACAGTATAAACTTATGTCCTAGGTAGAGTTGGGGAGCCATTGGTACCAGTGCCAGGTGTGATATAGAACTCCTTTGAATCTGATGTATTTAGACCACTCCCTATCCTTTATACTGTATATACTGTGTATCTGTATATCAATGGTTTCCACTCTGTGCTCCAAATGGTGGTCTGCAGTACTGCAGATAATCAATGGTGCAGGTGTGTACAGGATGATGATGATGATGTAATTCCTGTACTTATATCACACTCATTGTTACCGTATTATTCACAATTTAAACGTGAATGAAAGTTAGCTTCTAATATATAGAAAACAGACGCTATTCCTATCACAACATCTTTCTTTACCATTTTCCTTTCTCAAGAGGAATCTCCCTTCCTTAGGACTACTTTTTTCCCCGGGTTCTGTGCCCAGGCCTGGGATCAATGTGGGTGTGATTTATTGGTTGAGCCCCTGTAATGTTGTTTTTTTATACTGTTCTCTGTTCTAGTTGTTTTAGTCCAGACTGTTTTTGTGGGTTTTAATTGTTTTACTCTGTGTATGTATTTTGTAAGCTGCCCAGAGTCTTCCTGAGTGGGTGGCCAAATTAAAATGAATAAATTAAATTAAATTAAATTAAATTAAATTAAATTAAATGTAGGGATGAAATGGCAAAAATTAAATGTAGGGATGAGACAGCGAGACAAGGGAGTTGTCTCTACATATTGATCTGCATTCCCCTAAGCTATGGGCAGAGACAAATAAAACACTTTCACCTGGCAGTGAACAAAGGCACTCCAGATGCAATGTACAATGCAAAGGATAAAAGAATAAATAATTGGGGAATAGGGACTCCTTCACTACTGACACCCCTCTACCCACATCAGAAGTTGCAACATTTAGTTATTTATTATTAAACAAACTTTCATAGCCACCCACCCACCAGAAGGAACTCTGGGTGGCAAGCAAAATCAAAATGCAATGAAGTGACCATTTAAAACAATAACAGTGTTGAGAGCCTGAAAAAACTCGCATCCATCCACCAACCACCCCATGCCAGTGCCTGGGGAAAAAGCTAGGTCTTCATCACTTTCCTGAAGGCCAACAGGTTTGGGCCCATCCATGTCTCTGGGGTGAGGCTGTTCCATAATGCAGGTGCTATGACAGAGAAGGCACACTCCCAAGGCCGCACCAAGGGGACCCAGAAGACATCCACCTTGCCAGATCTAGCAGGATGGGCAGAAACCACTGGGGATAGGCAGTCCTGCAAGTAACCTAGTCCCATGGCATGTAGGGCTTTAAAGGTAACCAGAACCTTGAATTGCACGTGGAAGCCTACTGAAAGGCAGTGCAACTCACACAGGAGTGGTGTTACATGGGTGTACCTAGGTGTCCTACTACTGCCCATACCACTGAATTATGGCCAGCTGCAGCTTTCAAATGCTCTTCAAAGGCAGACCCATGTAGAGTACATTGCAATTGTCCAATTCAGAGGTGACTAAGGCATGAGTGACCATGAGCAGTGCCTCCTGGTCTAGAAAAGGGCACAACTGGTAATTTTTGCAACTGTAGCAGAGAAAATGTGAGAAGAGTATCTTCTATTTCAAAACTGATGTCTATGCAAAATCTGCCAGCTCTGGATTTCCAAAATTCTGATGCCTTGGCAATGACAGGTATACATTGCCAGAGCCAGATCATTTGGCATAGTTCAGTTAACAACAAATGTGTGCTGCTGCCCAGTGCAGCCACACATGTAGGGTCTGGGTCTATCCATGTGCCCTGACATGAAGTAAAGGAGTTCCGTGGGAAAGTGAGTGTAAGAGCAGGTCAGTAAATTGCATCGTTTCTATCTTCATACCTGTCCAGATAAGCACTTATAGCCTGTGCACCGTACTTAGATTTCACAGCCAAGTTCTACTCCACATATGAAAAAGTTGGATAAGGATGAGATCCATGAAACTTCTAGGACTCATATACCAGACGTACTTCACTGTCTCTATTGAAGCTTCTAAAACAACAACAAACGTGCTTGCCAAGTTTATTTGACCTCTTCTAGTAAAGTTACTGTATGTCATTTTTATTTGAATGAGAAATGATGCCATATTGTTTAACTGTCATTTACTAGCATCATGGAAGAGAAACAAAGTCAGGTTTCATCAAACGTACCAGCAGAATGATTTCATGTACTTTAATTTACAGCAGATCACATACAAATGGTCTGTTCTGGTTTACCTCTAATGGAAGGAAAATGAGCCCCTAAGTAAGAAGTAACCTACAAGCATTTGTGGCCACTCATTCTACCTCTCAGCAATCTCTTTAATGTTCTCCTGAGGAAGAAGTTCCTGAAAATGCAAGCATTTTATGTTATAAAAATGCCCCACTGTTTTAATCTTAAATCTATTTTCTCATTCTAATAGCTTTTGATATTGATCACTTTAGACATTACTATTATCCTATCAGATATCATGCAGTACTTGAACTGATAATGCTTGGACTAACACACAAAAATTACTTTCGACTCACCTAATATGTGTTATTTAATATATCCATTTAGAAAAGCTTTCCTGTTAACTCTAACATTGCCATCACATTACTTTCCCTCTTGTCTAGGATTACAGAAACTGATATTTGCTTAGAAGAAAAATTCAGTACTTCTGCTTTAACTTTTCAGCAGAAAACAAGCATCTTTGTGTGCAAATTTCATCCCCACTTTTTTTTTTAGTTGCTAGATATAAACATATTTCTTGTTCTTATTAATGGGCAAAGTAATTCAAATTCCAGACCAGGACAGGGAATAAGGAGCATCCCTTTTCTTTTCCTTTTTCTTCATTCTACTGACTTCAAAGGCAAGGATATAATTATATCAGCTCTTGAACTGGAACAGTTTCTTGTTCTGGCTAGGGTGTGTTGGGAACTTAAGAGCTACAGTTTTCCAAATATATTCCCAACATATCCCAACACAATCTTGTTTTGGTCCAGTCAGTGGCAGTGGCCCCAACAACAGAAAGCTCTTTTACCAACCAGACTAGATACACCATCCAGGTGTTTTCCTCTTAAGAAAACTTAGATATTTTGTGTAATATTTCAATATGTGTTGGTTTCTATAGCAATGTATTCAAATAAATGTATTAATTTATTTGAAACAAGCAAATAGAATACAGTAATATGCTATGTGTGTGTATCAGATATTGACCTTCAGGATTAATGGTAGATATTTCTGTGATTTTCCCAGCTCCTTTACCATAACATTTGGTGATACCTAATTTTCATTTGTAGATCATTCTACAATAAAAAAGGGTATTATTCAATCACTTCTAGTCTCCCAGACAGGTATCCAAACAGGTTGTGGTAGTATAATTTGTGTAGTGTAGTATGCATAGATGAAAGAAACCAATGACAAACCACTTCTCTATTATTTCTAACAAACTGCATTCATCTGTCCATATGGTCACCTAGAGACAAGCTTGACTTGGGGAACTTACTTAGTCTGTACAGCTGCAACCTTTAAAAACATCAAAACTTTTGCCATAGATCAGCATAATCAAATCATTTCTGAAGTAGAAAGTTGGATCTCTCTCTACATATGGACCAAATAATCAATAAAATAAAATAGCTGTCAATTGCCTTATCTTAAATCAAAACAGTAGAAGACAGAGATAACAATCAGATTATTCAGCGTATCTTATAAATATGTAAGTGTTCTTTTTTTGCATATTCTTCATTTACAATGCAAGCTCCATTTGTAAATTTCTAATGAAGCAACCAGAAAAATCACTACACTGGATAGACCAACGAAGTTAACTCGTACTCTAGACACAATTCTATCACAGTTTAAAATGAATAAAAGATGTACCATGCATTGTTAGTGTATCATCCATGTCAGTTACACTTTGAAATTCCAATTTTTTTTTTAAAAAACCCTGTTGTTAAATGCCAGTGTCTTCAACCTGACCCATTAAAAATCCTTCAGTTGTATCTATAAATGGACAAAGTAATATCCTTTGGATCCCAGCTGCTTTTCTTGCAAGATGAGACAGAGAAATATATAATCTCAAGTAGCCAATTTATTTCTCTCTCAGAACTTTAGCTTCTTCCATTTATTCTAAATGATGATTACATAACATCTTAGCAGAAATTTTCTGTTTCAGAGATAAGACTAATTAGGTGATAATTATTTGGGTAATACTATCCTACCTTCTGTAAAATGTGGAAAAGAACCCTTCCTATTACATAGTATTTTAAATGAATACCACTAAAAATGGTGTCCACCAGTGCATGTTTTCCAGAGCAGAAATGAATAAATACTTAAAAGCTCTGGTTTATTTATCTATTTACAGGACTTATATGGCCGCCTATCTCATATGATGACTCTAGGCGGCTCACAACAATCCATAGAAAACATAGTTAAAAGCAAAAATTTGTTTTTTTCCCTGATCGGAGGGGATGGGGATCAGAGTCCCCTGATCAGAGGAGATGGGTGGGGACAAATTGAATAAATAAAATAAAAAATAAATAAAATAAAAATACACTCTCTCCCAGGTACCACACCAATCATCCTCGCAGCTCAACCTGATCCCCAGCCAGGTCTTCACAGCCCTCTGGAAGGCTAAAAGAGTAGGGATCCCTCGTATCTCAGGTGGAAGGCTGTTCCAAAGAGCTGGGGCAGCCACTGAGAAGGCATGCCTCTGAGATCCCATCAGATGACAACATTTAAGGGAGAAGACCTGGAGTGTGCCCACTCTAACTAATCTAGTAGGACAGGCAGATGCCCTCAGGGAGAGGTGGTCCCCCAAGTAACCTGGCCCTGGGCCATTAGGGCTTTAAGGGTGATAACC
Source organism: Candoia aspera (assembly GCF_035149785.1). Classification (NCBI taxonomy): domain Eukaryota; kingdom Metazoa; phylum Chordata; class Lepidosauria; order Squamata; family Candoiidae; genus Candoia; species Candoia aspera. The sequence goes on along the minus strand of NC_086156.1, from coordinate 42,130,818 downwards.
AGCACCTTGACTTTCACCCGGAAAGCAGGGACCTCCGGTGGGATATGGCAGACTGAGCAGCTGTACCTGTGAGCTCCGTGGGCAGAGGTGGCATCGTGGCAGTTTTTGGGGGGCACAGGCTGGTTTCTCCTGTAGCCCAGAGTTTTTTTCCAGGCAAGAAAAATGCTGGGAATTGACCCAATTGTCCTCTGGATGGCAAGTTGCAGCCAGGAGATTGTGGACAGCGTGTGTGATCAACCGGCAAGACTTCACTGGGAGGCTGGGATTTCATCTTTTCTGAGCCGTGCTGCAGCCCTTAAAGGGACACTAAGTCCTGCCTTCCCATTTCTAAAACATCCAATTTTTTTTTTTTAAGTTATGTACCCTAAGAGGAGCTTTCTACAGTAAGAAGAAGCAGAATCTCTTGGTGCCTATCATTATTTCTCAATTGTATTTTAATTTTTTTTAAAGCTTTGGCTTGTTTTCCCATTTAAAGTATAACGAGGATTGAGAATACATAATTGCCTTCCTGTTACTACCTTTGGTACTGAATTTGAAGGGTGGAATATTTTCCTACACATTGGTTTTGCTGTTTTAAATCTTCAGTTTTCTGTTCATTTGGGGTGGTGGTGGTTGTTTGCTAGTTTACTTTCTCTTGCCAATTTTAGACAGAAGTTTTTTATTAATTCATTAACTCCTTTCTGTGTGAGTTAAGTAACTAGGGGGTGCCATAATCTACTGTCTGAAGCATGGAAGATTTCAAAGAAGACTTTGCAGAGTTATGTTGTGAGTTTAAGCAAACTTTTAAAGAACTTCTTTCAGAGTGCTGTCAAGCTGTTCTGCAGAGTGTTCAGGACATTGGAGAAGAGATTGTTACTAAAGTGTGTCATCTGGCTGAAAATGTTACAATGGATGATGAAGATTTTGGAAAAGATGGGGATTTTTTTGTTAGTGAGATTAAAGTAATGCCAGGGGAAGATTATAGTTTGGTGCTGAGGAGGTTAAAGCGACAGTCTGAGTTTAAGTTTGTACAGGGAGTTGCTTTGCTGGGGAGATGTTATGACTATCTGAATCAGTATTATGGGAAAGAAGAGAAAATGTTTTGTAGGAATTTTTTCCTTGCTGAGAAGTCTGAGTTCTTGAAGGTGGGGATGTTTGATTTTTGTAAAAAAAATACCTTATGTGTAATAGGGAGATATGTAAATGCCCTGGAATATTTTGAGGAGGGGTTTTATTAAGAATGTGTAACTGGATTGATAATGAGGTTATTATGATTTCATTTTCTTAATGATTTGGACTAAGATTTACAGGACTTTTGATTTGTACAATGTAAAAAGTATTGATAAGATATAGTAATATTCTATTTTGGCTTTTAAACTTAATTGTCCTGATTACCAGGAAACACACTGATACAATGACTTGGTCTCTAATATTTATTAATAGTACTTAACAAGAATCCTAACAAACTGAGGAAGCGTGGGAAAAACCCAGCCATATAAACCCCAAAGGTTAAGGCGGTCCCAATCTGTGTCTCTTTGAATGGCTGAACAGTTCCTCAGTGCTACGCATGCGCTTGACAGTCTGGGTGGGAGCCCCCTGCTCGCCATCCTTACTCATGACATTAATAGGGTTAAGACTGTTGTAGCATTATTAATTATAAAAGCAGGTAACTTACATGTTTTTAAAATTTGATTTTTATTATAGTGGACAGAAATATATAGAATAGTAGTAGGAAGGAAATAATTAAATGGATGTTATTTTAAGGGGGAGGGAAGTTGATTTAGAAATACACACACACACACACACATACTTTCTTTTTTATATATATAAGGGGAAGGAGCAATTGTATTAATGATTTGCATGTGTCAATGGAAGGGTTTGTAGAAATAATGTGATCTTGGTTTGACTATGGAAATTGCTGTATATTCTTGCTGTTGAAAGTTGGAAGTCACCTTTTTATGTAATCTTTAAAATTCCTTTTCTTTGTGTTTCACACTTTTTTAGTTTCTTTTTCTTTTCATAGTTTTTTTCCTGTAGCTTTTATCTTTGTTTTAAACTTAATAAAACTCTTATTAAAAAAAAATCACCCAGAAAGGAACTGGAAGCCAGTGCAGCTCACACAGCAGTGGTGTGACTTGGGTGAATGGCAGGGTACCCAAAACTGTACATGCTGCTGCATTCTGGGCCAGTTGCAGCTTCTGGGTGGTCTTCAAGGGCAGCCCCATGTACAGCGCATTGCAGTAATCCAAACAGAAGGTGATTAAGGCATGGGTGACTTTGAACAAGGCCTTCCAGTCTAGGAATGGGCACAATTGGCACACAAGATGGATTTATGCCAAGGCCCCCTGGCCATGACTGCCACCTGCTCTTCCAGCAGGAGCTGTGAGTCCAAGAGAATCCCCAAATTGTGCATCAGATCTGTGTGGGGGAATGTTATCCTATGCAGACTCAAAGATGTCAACTCTCCTGACCCTGGGGAACCAAAACCCCACAACCACTCTGTCTTGCTAGGGTTGAGTTGCAGCTGGTTTCTCCTGATCCAGGCCCTTACAGTCTCTAGGCACTGAGCCAGCACCTGAACAGCATCACCTGCCCTGCATGGGGTAGACATGTATAACTGGATATCATCAGTAAACTGATGATACTGAACCCCATGCCAGTGGATGATTCATCATCAGTGGATGAATACCAACTTAAAATTAATAGGATAACAATTTGAAATCTTTTTCCTGTTCTTTGCAAAGAAATAGGATTTAAGCTTTGGCAAACAAATTATACCAGAAATAGCTCTTGTACTCTGAGCACTAAAAAATAATGATAATTTTAAAAAAATCTGTATTTGGTTGCTAAATAAATTGTAGTATGGATAAAAGATATCAGACTATCTGTGAAGATGTTTAAGACAGATCTCCACCACTAAATTCTTAATTTTTCTGGGTCTTCAATTTGAATTCCTAATGCTTAAATTCTAAGATTTTTCAGCATTTTCAGCCTTTGGATTTGGAAATATGGTTCTGAAACTATAAGATTCATAAAAGTATAATTAGCCATTATTTAATATTAGTAGTAAAATCAATTTTCTGCATGAATGAGATTGCTTTGGATTTTAGCCTCCAAAATTTGAACATTTTAGCAAATGAGACTTATACACTACCCTGCTATCTGTGGATCTAAACTGTGATTATAGGACCCAATAGGAAAACAGTCTTTCTAAAACAGGCATGTTTATTGCTAGGTTTAATAACCCTCTATACCATTATAAGAGAGATTTCTTTATATTTCTTTGATCTGTATTTCTTTGTTACATCTCCTTGACATTGGAATCTATTCTGTTATCTAGTTTATATAGGATTAAATTATCTGAAATTATCATTGAGTTTAAGAAAAGCTTTGCATAAATTGGACATTATATTTCTATAAATAACAAATATAATAATATTTGCATAAAATGAAATGCAGTGAAGGCAAGACTATAGGCATGTTGATCAAATGTTTTGAGTTTTGCTTCTAATCATACTTATGGTGGTGTGTGACCATTATAAATATTTGATTTTACACTGAACATAGTTAAACAAACTTCTTATATTATTTTTTGCTGCTCAAGGCTTCTCCATTTCACAGTTTAAACCTTGCAAGATTAAATTCAGCAAGAGAACATTTTTATTTAACAAGAACTCTTTGCATTCTTAGAAAGTTGTGGCTCTAGTTGAAGGACTCATAGTAATCTATCAACCATGCCAACACTGGGAAATTGCAATTTATTCAGATGTCCTTCCCAGTATATCTTAAGAAATAACCTGGCATGTTAACAGGTTTCTGTTTAAACAAAAACAAATGGGGAGAACTTGAAGAAATAGCCTCTTAAAAACACAGTTATTTTCCTTCTTTCCTGAATTCCCCTGACAAAAGTAATGAGTGAGGTGACAGGAAACCCAATATTAATTCTGCAAGTTGTAACTAGATGTGCAGAAGGATCTAAGTGTAAGGAATGGAGCAGGAATGCAGAATAAATAGGCAATTACTTGGAACAGAAGGAACCTACATGTGTTGATGAGTTGCCCATTTCTGCTCTCCAGCTCTGGTTCTACAGAGACTATAATCTTGATGGTGATGCCTGCATTCAGTCTTAATGCCTGGTCTTGAGTGATGAGAACCCATAGAAATTAATGTAGGATTCTCTGTGAAATATGCAGCCTAAACTAGATGCTGAGAGTAACATCCAATCCTTGCACATTGGGCTAAAGCTTAACAAGTTGCTTTTTCTTTTGTACTAAGGTAGAAGTGGTTTCTATTATTTTGTCCCTTCCCAGTTTAGTGAAGGAAAAAATAATCAGCAGTGTAAGACTATTTGAAGTATTATCTGAAAGGGCTGTGGAAATGCACTACATCTCATCTTTCTTCATCTTTAATGGCATGACAGGATGGTCTTTGGTCCACACTGTGAGTTAGCTTTGGATAGTAGAGACTGGCATACAAAGAACCTCAGATCTCTTGCAAAAATACTGTAACTTCCCATTCCTCTAACCAGCACACTGTTTATTGCTGTTACTGAAGAAATGCAGGTATCATACAATACATCAAAATGTCAACATCATATGATTTAAAAAAAGAGCAAACATAAACTGTGGGACTGTAAACAGGAATCAAAGTAGCCAGCCAGCACATAACAGTTATCAGAAAAGATTATTTCAGGAGGGTGAAATCAACCCCAGTTTAGAGGTAGAGATATTCCTATATAGTTCCTGTATTCTCCAGGAAAGCCATGGTGTAGGTTTGCTGTTCCTCCTAGTTCAGCATTAAGAGATGTAAAGACAGTTTGCAATTTTCTGATTTCATGAAGGTAACCAACAAAGTTCTCTAACCTTTTTTGATCTGGTATATCAATCAATCAAAATATCTTGACTTTTGAAAGCATGCTGCAACCTCACAAAATGGTTGTCCTGCTGAGTCACAAAACAACCATCTTCCAGTTTTTCTTACGTTTGTTTTTTTTAAATTAAGAAGTATATTTAAGTAAAAGGTGGGGAACAGAGCTTGTGGGCACCAAGGGAATACTGGTGAGCACACTGGAGTATAACCAAATTGGAAACCTGAGGGCTATATAATAGGACTAACCTGCCCCAAATCAGCAATTTTAGCTGATGATATGCAGTTGTATGTATATGCAGTTGATGACTGGGGAAGGCAGTGGAAAACCACTCCGCTATCGTCGGCTAAGAAAACATCGTGAAAGCGGCGTCCCTCCAAAGGGTCAGACATGACTCAGTGCTTGCACAGGGGACCTTTCACCTTTCACATGCAGTTGCATATAGGCTAGAATGGCTTAGAAATATTTTTCATGAAAAAAGGAAAACAGAAAGAAAAATCTTAATTATTCTTTGAATATTGCATTTCAATCTATGTCTTTATAATTTTAGAAGAGATGTCTAACTGTCTCCTTTTTCAAAACAAGATAGTTAATATTAAGGTGGCAACTAGTAAGTTGAACCCCAAGTCAATTGCCTACTTTGAGATAAACCTAATTATCCCACTAGCACCACAATTTTAATATTATATTTCAAAATGTTTTTAAAAGCAGATGAATACCAAGTCTACTCATTATCATAATTTTTAAAGGGTTCACAGGCAAAGCTCCATGTGCTGCAGGCACATAAAGTTACATCAAAATCACTTTATTCTTATTTGAAATGGTAGTGTGGAAAAGGAACTACTTTTTCATGTTAAAATCAAAGATCCAAAGAATTTCTCTTGAATTCTCCCACTCTTGAATTCTCCCACTAGCACCACAATGAATTGCATACCCCTGATAATTAGCCCCGTAATTCCCAGATAAGTAATGAAGATATATCTTAGTGGTATTAAGTACAAATTGTTGCAACATGCTAAAGAAAGAGAGAGTTAGGACTTCCTGATTTGAAATTATATTTTGATGCTTGTTCTTTGGTATGGATGAAAGAATGAGTGACTTTGAGAAACAAGAAGTTATTGGAGCTGGAAGGTCATGATTTGAAATTTGTGGTATGAAAAAGCTAAGGTTAATATAGATTTTAAGAATCATTTTATTAGGTGTGCCATACTGAGAGTTTGGAATAGATGTAAAGCAAGATTGTCTCCCAAAGTTCCTTTATGGATGTTACCTCAAGAAGCCTTCTTTAGAAGAGAGATGACAGTGAAACCAACATGGTTGACTTCTGCTAAATTACTGACTTTTGTTGAGGGAGAACCTCAACTAAAAGCAAGAGAAGAATTGGAAATGGAACATTAGATTTGCCGTTGGTTCACTTACATGCAATTTACAGAAAGATTTATAACTTTGCAAATGAGAAAACTCATTTTGAACTGGACTTGTGTACTAACGATGAGCATGTTATTGCTAAGATGTATAAATGATTATTGAAAATGAATCTGGAAGATGACTATGTTAAAGATTGTGTGATTAAATGGGCAAAGAATTTTGGATACAATATCATGCTTGATCAATGGGAGAATTTGTGGAGCAAAGGTTTGAAATTCACACTGACTTATAATTTGAAAGAGAATTTTTATAAGACGATGTATTGTTGGTACTTAACTCCTGATAAATTGTCAAAGATGTATAAGGGAATGTCAAATACATGCTGGAAATGTTCTCAAGGTGAAGGTACTTTTTACGATCTCTGGTGGACTTGTAAGAAAGCTAAGACTTATTGGGGCCAGATATGTACTTTAATTCAAAGGATTTTTAACGTCAATATACAGTTGAAGCCAGAAGTTTTTCTATTAGGTTTGATGGATGAACAGTTTGAAATAAAATGTGGGACTTTGTTTTTATACATGATAACAGCAGCAAGACTTTGATATGCACAAAGGTGGAAGGACTTACACATTCCTACAGTGGAAGAATGGATGGTGAAATTAATGGAGCTGGCTGAGATGGCAAAACTAACTGTATTGATTAAAGAAAATAATTTGTCTAACTTTGTTTCTACTTAGAAACCACTTTTGGACTTTTTGTTCGAAACTGAAAAATGATGAAGTTTTGATTTTGGGATTTGACAATTTTATAAGAATATAGAAATAATTGTTTTATAGTTAAAAATAGAGTAAGATGTTAATGTATTTTTATGTTTTAATCTGTACTAAAGATGGTCAGAAGTCACTTTTTTTTCTATGTCTCTTTCTTTTTATTTCTGCACTTTTAAGTTTGTTCTTTTTTCATTCTTTCTTCAATCTCTTTCTATTTTTATATGTTTTATTTATATTTTGAAATTTAATAAAATTTCTTTTCTTTAAAAAAAGATATATCTTTGTGGTGAAATACGTAAAATCTTAAGCAGCTGCTTTTTATTGCAAGCAATTAATTGGACTTTACCCACTCAAGGTGCACAAATGTGAATAATGCAATTGTTTATTTGGTTCACTTCCTCTAGTATAGAAAGTCAGATCAATATGAACCTGGCAAGGCTCTGTATGGACACAGTAATTTGTGGATATCTCAGAAACAGAAATAGTGACAATATTGCAGACCCTAATTTAAATAACATCTTTTCATTATAGTTTAGTCAGAACCTTACTTTTTTTTTTTTTTTAATCGTATGGCATAGCAGTTTGGTGTTCATGCTGCTTTATCTTGCTGGGAAATCCTTGTAAGGTCCAGCAGCCAGATGTGTAGACTATTTAGCTGTGACAAGTCATGTTGCCTGGGGTGCACCATGATGAGGCTAGTCTACATTGCACTGAGATGGGCTGAGAGAGAGTGACTGGCCCAAGGTCACCCAGCCAACTTCCATGCCTAAGGCAGGACTAGAACTCAGACTCGTGGTTTCTAGCCCAGCACCTTGACCACTAGACCAAACTTGCTCTCTTTTCTATTAACTTTTCAATTAATAGCAGCAAAAACATATGATTTGAATATTTCAGATTAAGCAAAATGCATAAATCAGCATTAACTGAGTTTCACTGGATGCCTTTTGAGCCTAGTTTAAGGTATTCATCTTGTTGTTTAAAGCCTTATATAAAGCTTTTTACAGGACCACCTAATTGCATACATTCTGTCCTGCACTCTTAGGTCATCAGTGGGGAACCGTTTATGGATTTCAACATGGATGCATTTGATATCAATAGGGCCATTCTATGAAGCTGGAGCAAGCCTCCTCCATATTATGACTTAGGAAGGGTCCAAAAAGCATACTTATTTGCACAGGCAAATACATGTTTTAGTTTTAGTGTTTTATATGATATCTATTGCTTTTGCTGAATTATTGTAACTTACCAGAACCATTAATGGAGCAAGTAGCATAACTTAGCAGTATAGTAACACTTTCTAAGTGAATAAATAAAAACTATTGGCTACTTTTCTCTGCACTTCCTTACTATATTCAGCTGTCCTCATGTCTACTAGGGAATGCTATCCTGGGTTTGGAAGATTCAAGTCACGTCATATTCTGTATATGGAGTTGCCACTGTTTGTCCTTGGCTTCAGACAACAATGCATATAAAAAAGGAAAGGGCTTTTACTATACAGCTGTGTCTGCCATTTTGACTTCTTTTACTCCTCTGGGGATGCCCATAAATGAACTTGTCTTGGCTGGGAATGTGATGGGAGGGACAGGTTTTTTTGAGCACACAGAGATTTCCCTCTGAATAATAAAAATATGTATGATTTTCCTACATGAAAGCCACGAACATTGCAGTGCTACAAAAGGTCAGAATTTCACTAAGAGTTTTAATTCTACTTTCATCATACTACTCCCTGGAAAGAAGGTATTATTAAAATTATTTCATTTAATATTCTTCTCCCCTCTACTACATCTCTTGATACACAAAATTCAAGTAGCTAAGAAGCACCTGTCAATTGTGTAGGCTTTTTTTAAAATCACAGCAAGATTCAATAAACAAGCTTTAACATTAAATAAATGTAACAAGAAAGAGAAAATGCAAAATCCTAAAACGGGCTGTCAGCCTAAGTAAAAATTAGAAAAGCTTGTTTTAATATCGTTATAACAGTAGGTAAATCCTTTGAGCAAAATATTTGCCAATCTTCACTTGTCTGAACAAGAAAATGTATGAGATATTATAATGCATATTAGTTTCTAGTTAGAATCTTTATCACACCAGGGAACTTTTTAATAAGAGACAGCAATGGAAAAATCAATGTTCAGATTCTACAGAAGATACTTTATTAATAAGGCAAGTTTTGCTGATTGATTTCCTGAAAACATAATCTTGTGGATAAATTCTATATAATGCCACCAATTGCAGTATTATTGTTAGATTGGACCCTTCTAAACAAGACACACGGTCACACAAGTATGTTTGTGGATGTATGTGGATGTGGGTGTGTGCAATACATCTGCAGGCAAGTTCTAGCAAAAAAAACCCCAAACCCAAACCCCAAAGCATTTCACAGGTAGTTCCACTGAGATCAGAGGGCATTCTAGACTTCAATCCTGCTGATGTTTTCAATACAAGATACCAATGACACGTTGGAAAAGCAAATATAAGTGGATCTTGTCCCCCATAACTTATAAATGAGAAATTGTTATATATTTATAGTGATGTGCAAGAGAGAGAACTATTTTAATAAATAAATAAATAAATCAGCTTTATCTCACTTGTCATATTCCCAAAAGAATTCTAGTTTGCTAAACCTCTGTAAAAAGATCTTGAACCTATCACAGACCTAGTCTTTTCAGATTACATTCACAAAAACTTTAAAAATCAAAATCAGGCACAGAGGGTTACAGAAGAGGAATCCTTGATAAATACATAGAAAAACTAGAAATACTTTGATTTCAAAATTCTATTTCAGTCACAAAGCATCTGAATGCTCCAGGAGTGCAGTCTACTTACATCTTCCCAGGCAATGGAGTGTATTTTTTCCTCTTGATATATCTTAACAGTGGCTGAGTTGAGATAGCTCAGCAAACAATAATTTCTGTTAAATTTATAGAGTGTTCAGATCCCATCTTGTTTTGTTTTGTATTGTGTTTTTATGGTTTATTATACTGTGAGCCACCCAGAGTTGTTTGGAGTTGGGCGGCACCTAAATTTATTTATTTATTTAAATAAATGCAATTAAGAGCTCATGTAATTGTTGAATGCATACTCATAGTTCTGAAATGTTTCCATTTGCTTAGCACTCACTTCCATTATTTTCTGTGTCTGCTGGAATGAGAACCACAGGTCTCATCATTCTTGCCACTGACTCTACTGGTGGGAGAGGTAGGAGCTGCAGTTCAGCAACATCTGGAAGGCCAAAGTGTCCATCCCAAATTCAGATGAAACAGTGTGCTTTAACAGTGCTGTATTTCTATCTATTATGGTGTTATAGTACATTGTGGTATCAAAATATGTAATGCCACTTCTTAAAAATGATTTTTAAAAACCCATTGATGTTAGTTGGGCAACAGCCAAAGAGAACATTTAAAATTTTTATTTTACAATGGAAATTAATGTTACATTATAACAATCTTGCAGGACTATATCTTTATCTTTTTTAAAATAACTGCAAATATCTAGCCAACAAAAACACATACAAATAAAAAGGGCCATAACTATATCTTTAACAAAATTTAGCAAAGATCTACAAGCTGTGATAGGTCACTTTTGCTATATATCATTTCTCAGGCTGCAATATAATCCTTTAACAATGGTGGAAGAGTGCAGGGTAAGGCATCTACATTTATACGGAAAGCATGCCTTTTTATTCCTAGGTGAAAGAAATAAAGGACAGCCTTCCTGCAGACTGAAAAAAAAGTTCAGAGAAGCACATGGAAAATGCAAGATGACGACGACTGCCCTGTAAAAAGTGAATGTGTGAAACATGGGGATTACACATTATTAGGACAACCTTATTCATCTTAACATTGACTCTAATCAAAATTACAAATGAATGTTTTTTTCATTGATTCTGAATGAAAAATGAATATGGCAATGAAAAAACTAGTGTCATTTTCCATGTGTGTTCAGAATACATATATTTTTGTGCAGATGAAACCCCTGGAATTTGCCATTTTTACTGTGTGTGGTTTACATAATTATCTTGGAAACTAACCATAAGGTCAAATATCTAATAAAGAGAAATACTGACACTCTCCTAAAGCATTTATGTCATAATCTGTTTTGCCCAGAAATGTACCATTACTAAGAACTGAAAGCATAATACAATAAACTAATAATCTTAATATAAATACTATTATTATTTTTAAACAATAGCTTGCAAGAGTATGTTTCCTGACCAATATGCCAGATTGACACTACCAACTTTTTAAAAATCAGTTCTCTGATTTTTTTTCTCATTCAGAATCCAGTGAGAAACATTTCTTTGCAATGTTGCATGGATACATTAACAATACCCCTAGTTTAAAAGTATTTCTGGCTTGGTTCCTCCCAAGCAACCCATAGCTTATAGACTTGCACAAATTCAGTTAAAAAGTCATGGATTGCCTTTATAAATCACAGTCTGGATTTAAAAAGGCATGCAAGTATTTATTTAAGATAAATAAAACTGGCATGTGTAGTACAGTAGACTACATTGATCTATGCTAAGCCAGATAACACTAAAGCATGGTTTATTGGATAAACTATGATTGACTGGATTCATAACTCACATTAAATCATAAATTACTGTTTAGAACCCAACTCCTAGGTTTATACTATGCACTAAGTTAAAAACAAATTGTATTCTAGTTTAGCACATTTTAACATTGCTATTAAATAAATTTGAAACAAGTATTCACACTATTCACAATAGTATATTACTTGCCAGACTTTTCAATTCCTTTTTTAAAATAACCATTCTATAAACAGTGGTATATTCGCTCTAAGAAATCTGTATCTGGAGATGATAAAGGAACAAGTATTCAAAATTCTAGATAAATGTCCATATTTCGTGATTGTAGTAAAACAAAAGAGAACTTTGAAAGCTAGTCAAAAAATGAGAAAGTCAGATGAACATGACATTAGAAGAGGGCTGCATGGAGTTGAATGTTTGCTTTAAAAGGCAGCTGTTTATGCAATTCATTTTTGCTTCAAAGGTCCTGAGATGAAAGGTCTTTTCTTCATCTAACATAGTACATTCCATTGTAACATCACAGCCTTGTAAGCTTTCCAGCTTATCCTCTGTAACTCATCGCTGTAATCAAAATGTTAACATGAATGACCAAAAAAGCAGGCAATGTCTCAACATCTACACAAAACTGCCTTTGTCAGGACACATGGGATCACATTTCTGTAGCACAAGGTACAAAAGATCCTCTTGCACAGAGTGACAGTTACATTGGCAAGGACAGGTGTTTTTAACATTCACCTTAGAAGTATCAAAATTCTTCTATTATACAATAAATTGAATGTAATTTGAAAGCCTGCCTTGCTATTTTCCACATGCAAACAACTTTTCATAGCACTGGAGGAATAGAAAAGTGTAAGTTATCTCATTAGTTCAGTCTGTTCAAGTTTCATTCTTATTTTATCTTACTTTGTGAAAATACTATAGTTAACCACTTCATGGCCTATTGACCACAAGGGGGAAAATGGGTAAAAACTGTTAAGAATTTACTCCGTGTCACCTCTGTGTCTATGTATTTCCTCTAAATAAATCACCTTTCTGTTATAAAACCAAATCACTGCTCAGATATATGGGATTTATCTCAAGCAGGAGATGGAGACAAATTTCCCCTACCATTGTTTCCTTGCAAATGGTATTGGGAAGCATGCTGCTCCCAATTCTAAGGCAACACTGAGTCTTCGAGGCTAATAACTTTCATAGATCTGTCCACCATGAATTTAATTATTTGCTTGGACTTGGACTTGACTGGACAGAGCAGGCTGAGGTGCTTGGGGCATGGTCTGGGGTTGTGATCTGGAATGAGTTTGAGCAGGTAACTCCCAAGGAGGTGGACAAAGTTCTCTGTGCTGTCAGTTCAGCTATCTGTTTACTGGATCCAGGACCCTCCTGGATCATAATAGCAGCCAGGCAGGTGACCCACAGTTGGGTACAGGCTGTGGGGTCATCCTCTCTGAAGGATCCCAGAAGCATACCTTTTCTGTAGTGGCATGTGCCCTCTGGAACAAAGTTTCCTCTGAGATCCAGATGGTCCTCACTCTGCTGTTGTTTGAAGAGCTGTGAAGACCTGGCTCTTCACCCAGGCATTTGGCAAGGGAGAGTGAGACTCCTCGCTTCATTGCCATCCTTTATCTTTATTTTTTATTGATTTTACTGTAATTTCTTTGATTGTTGTGAGCTGCCCAGAGTCGCTTAGGGCTAGGCAGCATCCAAGTTTAACAAATTGTTGTTGCTGTTGTTGTTGTTATTTAGCCAATCCCCTTTTAAAGCAATCAGGGTTCGTAACCATCATGGAAGTTAATTATTTACTCTGTGAAGACATACCTTCTTATATCTGATCTAAGTCTTCTTCCAATATGCTTCACTAAATGACTCCTGTGGGTTTACTCCTCTCTACTTTTTCTATGTCATATATGATCTTACACAACTTGATCATGTCCTTTTTCAGCTGTCTTGTTTTCTGTTTTTGGAGAATTTCTGCAGTCAGAAACAGAATGACTGGACTGAGACTTTGTACTAAACTGTAATGTGATTTGTCTTGTTTTGGACCAGAGTATCAAAATCAATATATTTTCATTTATAAACCATAGTTTATAGCTTATTATAATTGTGAATCAAATCACTACGGCTTATTCAACAAACCATAGTTAAAATAAACCCTGATTTAGCAATGAAGTGGAAATCAGGTCAATGTTTCATTAGCAAGAGACAAACTATATGACCTCTTTATAAAGCATTTTTTATCTACTTAGTCTTATATTTCTGAACCTGAATGTACATGATATATGTATAAGAATAGGTAAAACTACTTCATGAATTTCATTTTTACCCATTATTTCTATATAATTACACTCCCACATTACTCCATTAAATGGAATTATCTTCTGAAAATAGTATTTTACTATTTATTCAAATGTGATTTCTCTTAAACTAGCATTTAAATTCATAAACACTGAACCATTGACAAAACTTGCATCACAACATGCAGAGAATTGAAATATCCAGGCCTGTCCTGGTTCTGATTTCTGATTCAGACATTAGTCTGAGATATGTGCGTGAGTCACATTTGCACAAAGTCTGAGTCCTGTAACTAACTTCAAAAGAACTGTACTACAAGTACTCCATTGTGTTTCATGTGTCTGATTATACCTAGTATTAAGACGGCAAGAAAAAAGAGGGGCAAGAAAACAATGACTATCACTTCCTACTTCTGAGTTATTCAGATGCACTCACTCTACCGTCTTCATCCTTGGACTGATGCTAAGCCAGAAGATCACAGAAGAGGGCGAGGACTATTCCCTGCTGCCCATTATTCGCTTGACTTTGAATTGGATTGCCACTACAGTCATTTCCATTTCCTTCAATAGAACAGCAGAAAATATTTTTGCCATTGCACTCATTATTCTGGACAGAGAAACATAATGATTTAAATTAATGTCCTTATTGCTGAAAGAGCAGATAAAATGCCTAATTTGCTATTCATGAGGAAAGGCCCTTAATGTGAAATAGCAGCTAGAAAATAGGAAGTGTTCAGAGTTATAGAGAGTCAGACGGTATGTAACTTTTTCTTTCTTTCTTTCTTTCCTTTTTCTTTCCTTCCTTCCTTCCTTCCTTCCTTCCTTCCTTCCTTCCTTCCTTCCTTCCTTCCTTATTTGACAGTTTCCCCATTTGTTAGTTAGATGGCACATAAAACAGCTTTGGCTTGAAAGACTTGACAAACCAAAATTAATTTGGCTGTTGCAGACAAATAAGAATTTTATTTGGTTCATTTTTGTAGCGACCAAACTTGAAAAATTCCTTAGTAAATTGAATGGGAAAAAAACCTTAAGATTAAAAAAAAATGAACTGGGAGAAAACCTGTCTGACTAGTCCATTCCTAGAAATCAGGTTCATGTAGCTAAGTTGAAGAACCTATTTAAACTTCCCAGGGGACCAATTCAGACCTACCATTTGTAGCTTGCTAAATATAATTTAGCATCTGGGACCATACCATCCTTTCTCGCCCCTCTCCTCCTCAGTCCTTATATCCTTAATTAAACTGCAGTTAGCAATTACTTCAAAAATGGAGAATGGTGGTAAACAGGTTTTTTCGACTTCAAGCTGTGCATTAAGGTTAACAAACTTACATTGTATCACAATTCTCTATTTAGGGTGCAGTGCCTAATTTAATTAAAGTTTAATTAAAAGGGGATATAAGCACCAAGGAAAGAAGGAGGGAAAGGATTGAACAAGTGATCCCGTTACTAGTTTCCAGTTCTTAAAATGTAGCAATCTGGGAATAACGTGACCAGTGGGTCAGTATCTTCAGTTGTATTTGGACAATTCAAGTTACAAATTATCTGAATGTTTGCTCAAAAACTTAGTTGCACTGATGGTTATATTATTAGCATTAGTATGAGTATTAGTGTTGTTGTTATATATCTTGTATTCTAAATCCCCCAATTTTGCAACTTTGCTTTAGAGAGTATTTACAATATGATAACATATTCATGAGAAGTGTTTAATCTTTCTCTTGGTTTTTTGGAAGATTAATCAACTGTTATAAGTTGTCCATATTACATAATATTTTCAATTGTAAGATCCATTTAATCTTATTTTTCTTTTCTTTCTGCTACAAAGGATGATTGCTTACAGTGTACCACACATGCTACTTGACAAAATTCAAGGCTGCATTTGAGGCATTAGTATGAATACAAAACCTGGAATAAGTAATTGCATTTATTTAAGGTCAATGAGCAGTGTACTCAGAGGGAAAGTATATATGATTCAATGTGTTGAAGGAAGACACCAAAATCTTTCTGTCAGTATTGTTTTTGCATTCACAGTCTGCTATCAAAATAAATGAAATATGTAATTATTCTTATTTCTGGTAATCTTGCATTTTATTCTTGCATACAATAAAAACTCTTTGAATGAAAGCATTTTTTGAATACATCTGTTCATAAGCAATTGCTTGGCTGGCTTCATATTTACATTTTGCCTTGAGAGTAACTTTTATATTCAGTCAGACTGCAGGATTATAATGTTGAAAGGAGATTCCTTTTTCATTATTTAAATGAACATCTTGGGAGGTGCTTATCCCATGTATTATCTACTGATACACATAAGCAACAAAGTAGCTGGCTCCGCAGAAGCAGTTCCCCAAATTTGTTAAGTTGATCTTGAAGGAGAAAGCGGGGGGGGGAGTTAGTGGAATGAGATCTGTGCTGTTCTGAGTAATCAGCGTCTTGGTTCAATATTTTCTGGGGCAAAATGCTGTAGAAATCTGCAATAACCATGAACTGCTGGCTTGCAATGGCTTGAGCTAACATCTTACAATTACTGGTCCAAACTACCATAAAACCAAAGTGCAGCAGAACCCAGCAGCAGGGCTGTATAATTCTTTGAATGTGATGGTCAAAAAGAAAAAAAATAATATGAAGTGCACAGAAGTAAGTGTCTATAACCCCAAAACCAAATGTACTCTTTCCTGCTGTTGCAAAGGGCAGCTGCAAGTTCCCAGGAGGAAATGCAGCTACATTTTTCCCTGGTTTTATTTTTTATTAAATAGGTAAAACAAACAGAGCAAAAACAAAGAAAAGGGAAAGAAATACACAAACACACCCAAACACACACACATATACACACACATGAAATACACTTTACACTTAAAGTGAAGGTTGAAGTGAAAATATGATTATAAAAAAAATTAAAAAGTCAAAGCATACCCCCCCAAAAAAAGAAAAAAGAAAAGAACATTATAGAAAAAAGCATCCTAGTAGCCCTCCTCTCTTTCTCCCCTTCTTCTCCCCAGCTTCCCGCCAACCATTAATTTCTACTTAAATATTTTTTACTATGCTTCAGACATTTACAATCATAGCTAATTTCTATTTGGATTGTTTTAATTATTTTTAAAACAATTTGTTTTTTTTATCAAAACCATATTCTAAGTGTCTTAGCTTGTCTTGCTGTGTAAATATGTTGTATATAATGGACACATTACTGCCTCAATTTGGTTAGATTTCTGCTGTGAATATATACAGTCAATTTTTCCATTCATTGCCATGTATTCTCCAATTTTAGACTCCCAATCTTATATTGTCACCAAGGTTTCTCTTTTCCAATGTTGTGCCAGATTGATTCTTGCTGCTGTCAGCATATATATTAATAAACTGTGATGCTTTTCATTCATATTCTCTTGGATCATACCTAATAAAATATTTGTTGTTTTAATTCAAATTTTAATTGCACAATTTTCAGGATATTTTGGTGTATTTCTTTCAAGTATTTTGCATAAGGACCACAAAGGGTGAAATGTTCCCTCTTTGTTGTGGCATTTCCAATATTTATTGTTGTAAGATGTGTCCAATCTTAGCAATCACTGATGGAGTCAATATATACCATCTTAGAACTTAGAACTTTTAGGTGGCTACAGGCCTGGATCATGCTGTCTTCCCATGTCACCTGTGAAAAGGTTCCTTCCTGTGTAATAAAGAAGCACAACAACTGGAATATACCAGGATGTGTTAGCTTTCCTTTGAGCTGCTGGGGGCTTTTCTGTAAGATCTAAAACTATAAGGATTCACAATATCACACTTACTGCCTATATTTCATTAAGAAGATCCTTCTGCCTTTTGAGATCCGGGTTTCTGAAAACCTGTGTTTTGCATTTTCAACAACAAATGATTCCTGGCATAAAATAATGAGGCACATATTTAGCCAGAACAAATGGGCTAGAAGTGAATAGGAAAGAAATGGCTTAGCAGATCAGCAAATTATGCATCATATACAGGACATAATTATAATGTTTTCATTCTGTTTGATTTTGAGACCGTTCTTGTGATACTAAAAACAATCTAGGCCCTTTTTAACATTTCATTATTTACCTAAATTACTCAGAGAAAAAATAGAGAATAAGTTGTGCCTGGAAGAGTTATAAACTCTGATGCAAACCAAGGAAAGAGAAGAAAATAGGAATGTAGTACCCTTATTCAAATGAGCAGCATAGTGCTAATGTCAGCTGTGTTTGTCAGTTGTATAGTACCCTCAACTGAATGCTTATTCTGATGTGCAATCAATATTCATTCATAAGAATAATTAATGCACATGCAGTGTATTCAATTGCTTCTCTAGGACAAGAAAGCATTGCCATAAACATAAATAAGTTGTTTGAAAAAGGGTGTGATGACTGGAGCACTCGTGCCTTCATTCAGTTACGACTCATACAGTAAGCTTCTGCTTATAAATCTATTTTAATGAAGCGTAGCGTTCAGTACAGAGAAAAAGTTGCGAATGGAATTTCCCGTGCGTTTCTACATTTTAAAATCACAGTAACTTCAATTTCCCCCCCACTGCGCCCTTAGTTATGTGGCCCCTCCTTCTTGTGCCAGCAGATGGCTGTTAATGGTTCTTCGCAGATGACCTTGGTGCAAAGAGCAGCTAGCCCAAACAAGATGATTCATACTCCAACCATGCTCCCCCTCCTTGCTGGTCGACTTGCAGGTTGACACAAGTTGCTGCAAGATGGATGTGAGTCCGATTAGATGTTCTGGGATCATTTGATTGGGGAGTATGACGAAGTGTGTCCAAAACACTTTGGGGATGCCCCAAATATACTGAAATTATGGGAAAGTGGATAACTACACTGGGCTATGGCATTTCACTAGATTATATCATTTAAACTTAAGAAAGGGGGAAAACTTATTTAAATGCCCTATTCTTACTAGGCTTTAACTATTTTTGTAGTGGAAAAATTCAGACTTTCCATTAATATAATGGTATACTATTGCTGTTTTAGGTTTGAAAATAGGAAGTATGAAGAGAACAGGTCAAGCAAGGAAGCAAAGCTTTAGATGATAAATTGCTCAAACTGAGCAATCAAGTAGAACTCTGCTGGTCCCTGGAGACATATCATTCTGCAGAGCAGGTACTTACAATACTGTCTACTGGCATTTGCAACTGTAGCACTACAGCTATTTCTTATATGTGTTGTAACAGCTTTAACCTACAATCTTTCCCCTGACCATCCACATTGGATGTGTTGCCTGGATACCATGGGTTTTTTTGGGATGTGGTTGCATGACAGAATGCTGAACTGTGAAATAAGGAAAGAAAATGCTTCTAGAATTTCATTAATCTATCTCTCACACACAAATACTTTTTTTCAGTCTCTCTCTCCCTCAATATATATTTCAGTCTCAAGGTAAACATCTACCCATACTTTAGCTGTATTTAAAACAAACAAATAAGGAATGTTTTTATTTGCATATATCCTCAAATCTGAAAGGTTACATTAAAATCATTGGGTCTCAGAAGCTGGGAAGAAACCATCCAGGTACAATTCATTCACATCACCTATCCTTCAACTGATATACAGCAGAGAATTAATATTCTTCTAACTGATTCATGGATTGATACATCAGCCCTATTCATGGATTGATACCTCAGGCCTATGCAGCTGAAAGAGAGAATACCCCCCCAAAAAAATCATATTGTAACAAAGGGAACAAAGACTTCAAGGAAAGGACGGCATCTGAAAGGAAATGCCTGATGACAGTGAAAAATTACTCATTTTAGAGACAGATGGATTTCAACCTATAGGTAGGACTGTCCATACTGAAAGAGAAGTATCAAGACAGACAACACTGTACAGAAAGAAAGCAGGGAACAAGGACAAAAGTCATACCTTTTCACTTCATCTCTTTGCCTGGCTCCCTGCCCTTCTCCAGAATGTAAACTCACCATGTAAGCGAATGTTAAGAATTTTAATGAAGGGTATACTTTAAATGTATTAAACTGAATTATGCAAGAAAACAGCAGGATAACAACAGATGTAGGGATCTGAGGGTGACAAGCTTAGTTTCACTTGATGAATGTTTGTTTTGTTGGTCTGAAAAATTAAAGTAATTAAATATTTAAAGGGAACAAGCAAAGCTTAAATTGACTTGGATGGGTTCTTTTCCCCCCAAAGTACAATAAAGAAATAAAGGAATAATGTCACCTGCATGTAAACTGTGACCACAGTGAAGATAGCAGAGAGGAGATTTCATATTGAACCACCAATTATTTTACTGTAAACACTAGGATGGTGTTGCAAATCTTTGGGGTTAACGCTGTCATTTTAATTCTATCTAGATAATTTGCAGCAAGTATCAAATCATGCTGGAGCAAATCAGAACTGAAATCAAGTACTGATCTACTAATGGCAGATGATTTATTTTTACACTTTTTTTTTTGCAGTCTGTTTTCTTAAAAATAAAAAGCAGTGAAAAATTTGTAGCAAATCTTGCTCATAAACATTTCAGCATTAAAATAAATGCAAGTAGATTAGACTGAAGATATATGAAACAAAAATCAATTGGTTAAAATAAAATGCTTGGATAAAAACCTCTTGAGGAAGCAGCAAGAAGATAATGAGGGAGCCTGATAAAACCACAGCAAGGATTTCCATCTTGCTGCAATCATTCAAAAAGCATGACTTTGTCAAATAAGCCTCTGTTAATAAAGTATACAAAGCTTTAGTCCAGCCAAGCACTGTATTTACTATGGCAATTATTTTGCCCCAAGAACTACAAGTAATATATTTTTATTTATTATTCACATTTATGTTATATATCTATATCTATATCTAGAGAGAGAGAGAGAGAGAGAGGGAGAATGAGAGAGAGATTTGTATAGTAAATCTTAGGCATGAAAGGCAGCCTTTCTTGGTCTTTTAAAAGATGGACAAGATATGGGAGAAGTAGACAATGGTTTAAAAGTTGCCATGATTTTTTCTCATACTTGAGTGTGAATGCCTTTGGATGGAACTGACCAAGAAAGAAAGTTACATTATTTTAAATGTAACAAAAAGCAACTCTTTGAGGCAGCTCAAGAACCACCACAAGACTATTTTGTTTTGTTTTGCTTTGTTTTGCTTATGGCAGTTGATAAGACCATGTAGAGAGAAACATACTGGAAGTTTCTATAATGTTACTCAGTAAAGAACCACAATGGATTTGGAGATTACCCAAAATGGTACACAAGAGGTTAAACAGATGGATTAGCCTCCCCTAAATTAATTCTATTAGACAGAGGAGGATACTCTACAGAAGAGAGAAATTTCTCTGAGCAGCTCTAAGATGGTAGGGGGGAAAACTGCACGTGTTACTTGAGGTACAAGTTGGAAACAAAATTCCACTATATTTTACTCAAAGGAAGAGAACTATGAACCAAAGATGATCTTTTCCCCCCCATCCAAAATTGGGAGATTAAACAGGAAAACAAAACAAAACTAAACAGCCTTCTTTACCAAATTGTCTACAAATCTGAACTGATGCTTTCTTTTTAGAGGTAAACTATTTGGAGAAAAATTGCTCTTCTTTCAAGTAAATAAGTGTTTTTCTATGTTCATGGTTAATAAGAGTATTTAATTATATAAACAGAAAAAGTAAAAATATGGTAGAATAAATAAGCACTATACTGGACATGAATAATTATGCAAATATAACATCATTAAATATTACAAATATAAGCAAAACATGTTCTCAGATAAAATGGGTGTTCCTCTTTAAGTGATCACAGGAAGATAAAAAAAAAGTAGGAAGTTAGAATGAAATAGCTTTCTGCAGAAGCTTTAAACTCTAGGCCCGAACAAAGAAAAAGAAATTAATGTGCTAAATGGATTCTCTTTTGTTAAAAACAAATGATTTTGTGCAAAGTGTTTCTGGTTCTGTTGTGGGTTTTTATTATTATGGTTACTGACCAATATAACAGAGTTTGTAAGTATGACAGAAGAACAAAATAGCTATTCAGATATGTTTGGTGGGTAAAAAACTGAGGTGCTGTTCAAGCATACACATTCAGAGAGAGCTGGGCCTGAAAAAAGGATGTAGCTGCTTTATTGATTCAAAAAGAGAGACTGTTTATGCTCCCAACTGTCATGAAGCACCACTTTCAAAATATTAGCACAGCCTTACTTTCTAGTATTGCTCTTTCTAAGAATATAAATTAAACCATTCTAACTTCTTCATTTTGATTATCTCCTCAATCAGATGTCAATATTTATTCACCAAATGGAGTACCCTTTAAAAAGAAAGAAGAAAAGGCACATCTAACAAAAGATAATAAATAAAATGGCAGAATTTAAATACTGGCAAAGCCTATGCCACTGAAAATAATTCTTTAGCCTTATGAAAACATAAGAAATCGAACTGACTGATCTTACAAATGCTGGCTAATATTTCAAACATTTTTCCCATAAGGTGCATAACGTCAGTAGTTAATGGAACTGTTAAGTTTCAGGAAGGAAGAACTTAAACCATTTTGATCTGTTCTTTGCTATTGGTCACCAGAGTATGGAATAATGGAACTCAAGGGGTGCTGAAACCATGTGTATTGTATGTCCCCACTGATAAATGGCATCTGTGATGAGTTCATTTAAAATGCCCTGCCAATTATGATATAAAATCTCTAAGATATTGCACCAAAAATGTCCTTAAGATACATATAAGTTCTGAGCTGTGGTGTAATTCCTAATACAGCTTTCACAACTTTGGTTATGCTTACTCCGTGTTCATTTACGTAACATCCCAGTGATGTAAGCTATTTTCAAATGTAGGAAGCATTTACTTTTGTTTAGTTTTAGAACTCCATTCTTACGGATGCTAGGACTTCATGCAGTCTCTGGTAATGCCCAGCTTCATAAAAGTCATAAAGCAAGATGTCCATGGATCTTTAACTGTCTTCTAGGTCTTGTACAAGCATAGATGTTTCCCTCTGGAACTTGGGAGGACTAGAAATCTAAAAAGATTCTCTGGTAAACAAAAAGCTGCCAATTGACATAGTGAACTAATTAGGTACAACCTGGGCTTAATTGGGTCTGCCAAAACCTCTCTCAACATCAACGCTGAGAATGCTAGAGAAATTGCAAATTGCTGAAGAATGCCATTCTAATAGGAAGGGTATGTTTCTCTTTTTATGACTCTGGTTCTTTAAGATCTATACCTAAGCAAAATATGCCATTTTTCATGGGTTCTGGTACTATTTATGAGGAATTGTCTATTGGTTCAGTGATCATTTCAATCATTAACCATCCTCTCTAATTCTACTTTTACTTTGGGAACAGTGGAACTGATACTGTTCTGGCCACATGGATTCTATATAGAACAATTCTTTTCTTAAGCTTTCCCTTTATTTAAGGAAACTTTAGGGTTTCTGTTTCTATTTCCATCTCAGGCTCTGTGGAGAATTCTTCTGATAAAAGGGACTATATGTAGCTCTGGGTTGAACTGTGGTGTTCTCTGAGCTTGGTTGTTTCCTTGCAGACATTTCATTACCCAACTAGGTAACATCATCCATGCGAGTGAGTGTGGGGTTCACTCCCTTTTTATATACAGTAGCTTATCCTGTATTGGTGGGGGTGTGGTTTTCCCCTTGGTAGATAATCTTGAATATCCCAATGGCAATATTTACAGCTACAACATTTGTTAACAACATTGCTTGGACCAGCAGCATTTTCAGCTTCTGAGACACCCAAGATACTAGAATAACTTATTAAATCCTTTAAAACTAAAAAACCTACTATTAACTTTTATAGGTATTTGTTATCAATGAATCAATTTGATATGCAGATGTTAAAGGATGAGTGGAATAAAGAAATAGAGGTTTCTATATTACCTAGACAATGGGAGAGTGTCTTAACTTCTATAGCAAGAGTGTCAATGGACTTTAAACTATGATCATACAACAAAAAATAATATTTAGAATTTATTGGACTCCATTATATTCGTATAGAAAATGACTGTCAAAAACAGCATTTTGTTGGAGACATAATAAGGATAATTCTTTATTAAAACATACGTTTTTACAGTGTCCTATACTTACTAAGTTTTGGGAGGAAGTAGTGGACTATATACAGTAAATATGATTGTGCAACAAAAGCTAACATTTTCAGAGGATAATATTCTCTTGAACTATATACCTAGTACATGGAGTTTGACAACTGGACAATGTAAATGGATTCTCCGTGCCCTTACTATTGCCAAAAGTCTGATATTGCAGCATTGGAAGACAAATCAATGGCCCCATTTACTCAACGGATTGAAGACCTGATTGCAGTTGCTATCTATGAGCGGATTGCTTATGGACGTAGACTTTGTATGGACAAGTATAACAAAATATGGAACTCATTCATACAAAATACAGTAGGTTAAAAAAAAACATGATAGTTATGTAAGTGTATTAGAAATATATATGAATATGTTCACATTAGATAAGTATATAAAGAATTGTAACTGTTTACTCTTGTACTATGTTTTTTTCTTTTTCTCTGTTGTAATTTTTTACTTTTTTGTTAAAGCACTTTTTATGTGTTTTTTCCCTTTGAAAATGTATTCTATTATAATTATCTTTGTGTTTAGCTTCTTTTCTTTTTCTTTCTTTTTTTTTGTGATTATTTTAAAAGCAATACAAAATTAATTTAAAAAATTAGACTTTGGAGAAATGTCCAATATCCTAAAATGGGGGCAATAGCTAAGAAGAAAATTAATAATAATGAAAAAGAAAATGACTTAATATGACATAGCTGATTTACAGTGTCCAGGGGCATTCACCAAGACCCATTAGGAGTTCTTTGAAAAGAAAATGTAAGTCATGTTTGAACTTCAAAAGATCAGGCAATCTGGGAAATATCCAGTTTCTACTTGTAAATATTTCATAACTAAAGCGCTGTGCTTTAAATTTCAAAATGTTTTAAAATGACTTGAAAGCTAGAGGAGAATGGGCAGAGAGAAGAAAAGAAATTGTGCAAAAGAAAAGGGAAAAGATTATAGCAGAAACTTCAGGTTTAAAATGATGTAATTGTTCTCAGTATAAAAAGTTCATGAGAATATTGCTATAATTATATAGCATTCAGACAATCTCTGATACTTCCCTTCCCAAAGGTGATTATTAGTACAAAAAAATGCACATGCCTTTTCCCAAGCAGACTGCCTTACGTGACCTTCATCATATTTACCTGCAAAGTTATTTTGCCACCCAATTGATTTTAACAATGTTATCCCAAGGAAAACTTAGAAACTACAATTAATATAACCTTGCCCACTTCCAGGAACATCTTCTACTTTAAGCTGCGTATGTTGAACAGTATACACTGCGGCTGACAAACATCCCAGATTCTTCCCTCTGAGATATCACTATTCACAAAAAGTATATTTTCTCCCCCTTTAAATAATTTATGGACTTTCAAACTAAACATGCATGCACAAACACCAACTGCAAACCCATTTACACACACAACTACAGTAGAATTAGAAAAAATACAAGTTTAACCTTCAAATTTGTTCATGAATTGAAGAAAGAACCATTCTATTTCTAACAATAGTAAAATGACGATTAACCAGTTTAAAGACCTATAATCACACTTTTCCATATACACTTCTCCATATATTCATTAGTTTTTCAATGGAATTTTTAATTCCAGATCAGGGAAAAATTCGGGGTTGGAACCAAAGTTCCTAAGTATATGAACTGGTTCTACTTTCAAATCTTGACATCTCTGGGTACATGGACTCATAAGGGGTATTGGCCTAAGACTATGGAAATCTATTTAGAGTAGGCAATACTGAGCTAGATGTAACAGTTTTGTTATTCACTATAAAGCAGCTTCACATGCATATGTTCCATACACAGCACAATCATTTTCATCTCATTATAACTGGTAGCCCACATACATATAATGTAGATGCATAAATATTTCCTGTATAGTTTGTATTTTACTTTACAGTACATATTGCCTACCTTAAGGCTGCATGAAGCTTTGAAGAGGAGTTTTGTTACAAAAGAAAACAGATTGATACCACTGAATATCTTTTGAAGGAAATTGCTTCAACCTGAATCTTCAAATCATATTTCCAAAGCGGTCCTAGATGTTGATTGGAACCAGGGGTTCTGAATTGCCTTGGAGAGATTCAAAGGTTATTGGGAGATTCAGTGCACTTTTTGGCTTGGCATAGTCTGACAAATTGTTGCAACTTTCCTTCCATATATGAAGAAAACTGAGGGGCAGTGGTGTGATGGGCTTACTTGTTAAAAACATTATTTTAAACAAAATTGGTTTAAAGCTGGAATACTATACTTTCTGCATTATCTCAGAACAACTTCTTTGCATAGGCTCTGCCAGACAACGAGGGGACCACTTTCTCATCCCTGCTATCTCTGTCTTTGAAATTGTCCATGGGAAATGTTTTGAAAAATTGTGGTGAGTCCTTAAAACAAAAAACTGAAGCTGAAAAATTGCAGAGATGTCTTCCTTAATGTTTACCAACCCTGTTATTTTCTTCACATCCTGACAAAAACAATGCAGCTGCAGGTAATCTGATTTCCCATCACAGTCTATGGTCAAACCTTTTATAGCTAAAGAAATCATGCTTCCTCTGAATCTCAAATCACCAATTCCAATTGAACCACATTACAATTTTGAACCTGAATTGGATATTGATTGATTCACAAATATCAATGTATTCAATATGCTGGGAATGTGAAGGATGTACTTTCATAACAGAAAATAAAGAAGGTCAGAAGGAGGCAATGTGGTACCTGTGATTTTTACTAGAAATTATTACTGAATCTTTCTGACTGGTGAATAACTCATGATTTAAACCATGATTGACCTCTCAACAAACCACTTGCAAAATATTAGCACAGCCCTACTTTTTAGTACTGCACTTTCTAAGAATATAAAGTAAACCATTCTATGACATTCTGATTATCTTCTCAATCAGATGACAATATTTATTCATCAAATAGAGTACACTTTAAAAAGAAAGAAAATAAGGCACCTCTAATAAAACAGAAATAAACATCCCAGATGGGATGAAATGGATCTTCATTTGCCAAGAACAAAAAAGCTTATTGAGGACATGACAAAATACAGAAGTTTCATAATATTTTCCTTTTTTAATGGAAGTTATCTTTTATAGCTAAAGAAATCGTGCTTCCTCTGAATCTCAAATCACCAATTCCAATTGAACCACACTAATTTTGAATGTGAATTGGATATGGGCTGCTTCACACATATCGAAATATTCAATATGCTGGGAATGTGAAGGAGATGACAGAGATATTTTTTAAAATCACTGCTAATTTTCTTAGTATTGGTTATTATTATTTATGATGGCACTTTATTCACCTCTTCAATGATCATTGTACCAAGATAACATTCTGCCTCCTCTCTGTTAAGTTTCTACTTTTGAAAATGACAGAAATCTAGCAGGGCAACAACTTCGTGAATATCTTTGTCAAAGGGGGAAAAAAAATCAAGTATACTATTGGGAAATGTATACTTTCATTAAAAGAGCCTGAACAAAAAAATCTAGAATAAGAAAGGTATCTTCCAATACATGATATTTGCATCATTCTTTTTGATTTAGCTAACACTGTGCTAAGAATTCAACAGAAATGTAAAACAACTGGTATCAAGCTCTGACAGACTGGTATTTTCTTATACTCAGACCTGTGGTCAGTACTGCAGCTAACGTTTCAACACCAAGATCTACTGTCTCATGCTCCCAGAGTTTGGAATTTCCAATTTAAATTCATAAAGAGGTTATAGCAATACCTCTTTATGAAGAGTTCATTTTCGTTCGCATGTCAATTATTGAGCCACTAGGAGGATAATTTTCAGGCCATGATTATGCTGTTTCAAATGCACAAGCTGACTTGATTCTCTTTACCTTGCCAAGCAGGAAGATCAGTAATGCCCAGAGGTGGATTCGGCATAATGCTTCTATCTTTGCTGAGAGAAATAAATCTGTTTATTTCAGAGACATATAAATTGAGAATAGAAGCTTTGAGTTTATATTTGCAAGAATATCAAGAAACTATTACTTAACCTTTTCTCTCCCCAGTCATCTTGGAATGAGGACCCACTGATTGCACCAAGAGAGCGATTTATGCTTTTCACTGTCCCCAAGATTGGACTTTTAAAGAACATAAGATCCAATACAGTACAACTGACTAAACTATGTATTTTGACAGCACCCTGTTTAGATAATTACTTCAAATGCTCACTCTGTACAAATCAATGAAATCGTGATAATTCCCAATCAATCATGTTTACAGATCTAAAATTGCCTCTTACAAGCCTGCAGACTTCAATGAGTGAGTTTTCGTAAGATTTTGAGAACGCAGCATTCCACTGATAAACATATATGAAAGTGAGATATATAAAAGGCAAATAGAGAAATTAAAATGGTCTTTGATTTTTATCATGCTGATATATGTAATCATTGTAACCTGTAATCACTGAGGCTGAAACCTAGCAGAGTCAATACATCTCTGTTCTTAAGATTCCATATAATTAAAATGAAGAAATTAAATCCTCCTTTGATTCATGTATTTTCCTATAATGGTCAGTAAAGCAAGGGCTTCATTTTTAAAAAATCCTTATATCTTTGCACATACATGTACATGTACTGACTGAATGATAATCCAGACTTAATAACCATGGTCTGAATGAGTACCCTGCTGATAGATGCAGCCAGTTTGCTTCCCTTTACTGGAAGCAAATAAACAAATCAGAAATAGACTTGTGCTCCTTCAGAACTGAGGTTCATTATTAAATGCATCTAATCACATGACATGGAAGTCAGACATTAGCAGAATTTCAGGTTGGCCTGATCAATGAAGGTTCAAGATGGTTTTGGGCATACTTAACCAGAATAAAGGTTTTAGATTCAACTCTGGTTGAGTTCACTGCTTGATATGAGATAAAGTAGAAGTAAAGAGAACTCATCCACTGACACACTGCTTTGGTTTATTTATACCACAATCCAACCCACATTTAGTCAGAGAAGCTCAATGGGACTAATTCTCAGATCAATGAATATAGATTATAATTTGAGTCATTAGAGAGAGACAGAAAGACATATCAAATGAGAAAGACTGGTAATTGTATCCTGTCATTCCCATTTCTAAATTGGAGATGTCCAAGATAGCAGATGTCTATTTCTGGTTTATGTTTGTTTCTTTTTACAGACTTGTAAAGTCTGTTCTATACTATTTTCTTCATTAAAAATGCACACACAAAAAAATCACATTTTAAATTATACGTATTTTCCCACAGAACATGCATTCTTCAATATAATTAACAAATCAACTAATTCTGCAGTATAGATCTCCAATTAAGAAATGTACACAAAAAGCATATGTTGGGGAAAATGTATTAAAATGTATCTATTGCCTAAAATAACACACACACACACACACAGACATTTTGTATTATGGGAAATTGCTTCTAAGAATATATATATTAGGCAAAATTTCATACAAGCATGGGCTTATGATAGAAATGCACACATACACAAAATGCAGATAGCTGTTTTAAAATAACTCTCAAATACAGCCATGGGAGAAACCAAATTTAAGATTGGAAGAATGCAACTGAGAGAAACTGAAACTGACAAATTCATCTATCCTTACTCAAATGAGGGTTTAGCTTCCATCCAACAGGATCAACAGCAGCCATTTTCCATTTTAGATCTGCTACTTCTGAGATATGAGATTAAGGCACCTAAAACCAGTTTCCTATAAGCTGCAGGAGCCTGAATTTAAGTGTGATTTACCTAGGCATAATGATTAGCATGGATGCTGAATTTTGAACCATAGCATGAACACTGAAAATGGGCATTTTAGGTACTCTGTGTATGTATATGTATATGTGTGTGTGTGTGTGTATCTGGGTACATATACATAAATATGCAGTGTTTTCATCTGAGCCTACAACCATCTGTTTAGGCTACAGTTTAGGCAACCTAGGATTTCATCTGAATACGAACTCTGAATTAAATCATATACATTATACATTGTATACATTATACAGTATTATATATTCTAAACTTCGGAAACAATTTTCAGTATCTGCTACTACATGTGCCACAATATTTGCCAAATAAAATGTGAACCTTCAGTTAAATGTCCTTAAATTACTACATTTATAATTAGTTGATGGACATATGCTCCATATGCTTATTGCAGAATGACAGAGATGACTGAACGGTTGCTGTAAATCCATGCTATCCTCAACATTTCTATCAAATGTATCCACATCAGACAAGCTAACCACTTTTTATGGAAAGAAATAAGCATCCAAAATTCATGGCCTCTGATGGTTTCTTTGAATACATGTTGTTTAGAAACTTTTGTTCCTGTCATTAATTTTTTATTGGAATACTATGTGGACTAATTTCCAGGTGTATGTCTATTTATATACAGAAAAGAAAAAAAAAATGCTTTTCCAATGGAATTGAACTCTATTTTCATAATATGTAGTGAATTGAAACTGATTTAATACAAATTCAAACCTTTCATTTAGATTATTATTAGCAGGATAACACATTTTGTAGATACAAATATTCCCCATTTATTTAACATATATTTTTATGTATAATAATGAGAATTTCTAGTTTTTATTGCTCATCATATTAGTACTGAAAAGCTTAAATTTTATTTCTCATTCAGTGGCAATGTAATTGTGCAAGAGGGTTGAAGAGGTATATTTAAGGTCCTTAGGAGGAGCGAGATAAATGACAGGGACATCAATCCTATCTACATGTCGGGTGAAGATTGATGTCAAAATATCTGTGATATCCATTGCCCTGCTTGTCTCCTGCTGACAAGGCAGAAGAGATGTGATTCTTTAAAGCAAACAAAACAAGCAACAAAGAAAAAAAATCATGTGGATCCCATGATAGGATGCCAATTCCAGAGGTGGTATAAATTCCCACTGGGAAGAATCAAAGGAATCTTTGAATCAGGGAGTATCAGGCAGGGTGTGTCAAAATCTGCAAGATGGCAAGTGCAGTGTTGTGATTGAAGCCTCCATATTATATATATTCATGTACGAAGGGGGCAGGGCTTCTGTCACAATGCTGTGCCTACCCTATTTCAGATGTTGACACTCTTGCTTTGAATTCTGTGGATCTCCTTTCTTCTTATCTCCCTTTACTTCAATATTAGATAGACGTTCAAACTTTGGGTTGGAGTGTCCTTTCCAGCTTGGAAGTGGGAGGAATCCAAAATTCATGTAGCCCTTGAGACACCCGTTCAGGGCCCAAAACACTGCAGCCTCATATTTCATGCAACAAAACTTGAATTGTTAGTTGAAGTTATCATGCCACTTTTGTGAGGTAATACCATATGGCTACACTTTATAGCTGTATATTACCTCCATCTTGAAGATAAATACATTAGTGTGATTATACAATACCATTCTTTATTCCATTTTTTATTTCAAAAATATACTAAGAAAAGCATTTTCAAATGTGAGTAGTCAGACTGTGGCAAATGAAAAAGAAATGTTGTACACAAAATCTAAAATACCACAGCATACTAGGATAGTAACTACTTGAGTGGGAAATACTGTAGGTTCAGTAGGCTTTCTGTGCAAAGAAATTCCATAGGCTGAATTAAATCAGTTTACTGTTTCTTTTCCTCTTCTCCTATTTCCTTTTTGCCTTGTATTTGGCTTGCTCCTTAATATATTTAGAATGAGTATGAGTTAATGGGGAGGGTTGTATGACATAAAACAACATAGGCACAGTAGAAATTGGAGGAGAATAGCAATGTATGAAAAACAAGTCAGGTCTGAAACAAAGAGGAACACACCTCAGCATCTTTGACTTAGTCCAGCATAAATCTCACTCTAGATCTAAGGAAGAACCAGAGATTGGGGAAATTACTTACTACCTACTCCTACTCACAATCTGGATAAATTCCCACTGGGGAAGCCAATTGGTCAAATCTAAAATCAACCCTTGCAAAATCAGCTATGTTTTCCTGAAAGCTCTCTTGCTAAAGAATTATCCAAGTGATTTTCTGTATTCCCTGAGAACATAGAAATCATCAGCAATAACAACCACCCCTTTGAAAATTTACCGTATGCAGCACTGAAGCTTTAAAACAACCTCCACTGACAATAATGGAAACTATTATAAAGGTTTACATAATACTTATTTCTCATCAGAGATACACATTTTCCACTAGGGAGGTTTGTGGGACAGTGGATGGGCCTCAAGAATGGAGATGGAATTTACTGAAGAAGCTTGCAGACCAGTGGTTCAGTTTAAAGGTACAAATGTCCAAAACAGAAGCAAAAACTGAACCCTCGTTCTTTCTTCATCTCTGCACATGTATCAGAAATCACATTTAACATTAACTTTATTCACATGGTCTTTTAACTGATGGCTGAAATTCAGTCTGGAATGGGTATGATTTTCTCAATGAGAAAAGAACACAGAAATAAATTCCCCTGTGTTTCATCTGATTTTGTAAGTAAGCAGACCCTGCCTTTCTTCAGAATCCCTTCTGTGTCCCAGAAGTTCCACTTCAGACATATTCCCCAATGACACAATCATGTAGACATCCTATTTTCTCCACAAGGGGAATCCATCAGACTTAGCTTTGCTTGTTCTCCTTGTTTATTAAAATATTTAACAGCTTTAAGAACATTTCCTTAACAGTTCCTTGTGTGCTTTACCTATTGCTCAGGTGTATCTTTGCTATCCATCATTCTTCCTCAAGCAAAAGGAGGCTTAATCTTGCATATGAAGTTATTCCAATAAAAGTTTGAATCTGTAAGTGTTATAGTCTAGTTAGACAGTAATTTTCTGTTTATTATGAGGGCAACCACTCACTCTCTATTTTTCTTGGATTTAAGTATTTAATAAAGAGTTTGGAAATGGTATTTGGGAGAGGCTTGCACTTTCTAGACTGGGTGAAAGCCTCTCTCCTCATCACAGGGTGAAAGCTGTAGGGTCATGCCTACCGTAAACAAAGGGAATTAAAAGGATGAGGTGTTGTGCCTGGCATAAAACAATGTCATGTATTTCCTAGAATGCGCTCTTTGGAAAGAAGACAGTGAGCATGCACAGGATAGGGTACTAATATTCAGATTAGCTAATTGCCAATTAAGTTTTTATTTATTTAAATCACATGAATTCTTGCATGAGGAATTCAGATTGTCTAAAACCATGGAATGGCAGCATATTCAATCAAAACATCTTTTGAGTTCATAATTCAATCCAGATGCAGCAGTAGCATTTAAAACTCCTAAATTACTATCAGCACTGAAAAATGTTTGGGCAATTCCAAAACTACAGTATTTTTTATGAACAATTAAACAGTATTGTTAAGGTAGATATTGGTTATCTGCAAACACTTTGGAATAAAAAATAGGAATATAATATCACATTAGCATCATTAACATTAACATTATTAACAATATTACCTGCTGTATTAATACTGTTAAATTCATAAGGTTAGATTAAATCAACATTATTATTTATGTATTTTTTGTTGTTTAGAGTCTTTAGAAAACACTGGCTGACATTTTCATTATACTGGAAGTATAAAATGATGGAGGGATACTTACCCATAAGATATAGCCTTGCCCCACTATCCTTCTGTTTTGGTTTAATACTTGTAAGTATGGTAATATAATGTAGGAAAGACTAACACACTTTAAAGAAGTAGAATGGATTCTGAATTATAGACCAATATTTTAGAATTTATCATATGAAAAATTATGGATTTATTGAGCATGGGGTATAGCAACACAGATTACTCTTTTATAGTGAAAAAAGCATGCTACTCCAGATTTACAATCCTGAATTGATAATATGTATTTATTCTCTGCTTATGAACTGGCTATCTACTGACATAATGGAAAAACTAATCATTATTATTCCATCTAGTCAAGTTTTAACACTGTGTTTAAAACCTGAGCTGCCTTTTTATGTATATATTTATGTCCTTCGTTTTTTTCTTTCCTTTGTGTTTTTCTTGTATCTTCCCTCCTCTCCCTTTTTTTTGTATTAAATCAAATTTTAAAAGAACATGCGTTAGATCAAAACTAAACTAAGTATTTTCACAGGGGTAAGTCTCTAGATCACAATAAACTAATACCAGCTAATGCTGTTCAAGTGTTTTGCGTTAATATAAACTAAAAGTGACAAAAAAGTAAAAAGAAAACTAACAGAAAATAGAAAGAAAAAAGATCCATATATTAGTTATAATTACTTATAAGAAAATAAGTTTTATTTTTTCAGTGTATAATCATTACTTATCTTTTTTTGTTGGTGTTTTTATGCATTAAAATATTCAAGTGTTTGGACTTATAAATTATATAAAAAGTTACTCAGTTTCTGGTGTTTTAATTAAAAAATGAAAGGTACCCTCCCTCCATATTTTGAGAATGCCTTGAAGTTCAGCAACCATACAGATGTTTGTTATATTTAACCACCATTCATCTCACTTTGAATGAAATACACAAAGTACAGGCATAATACAGTAAGTTCAAAAAATTCACATCAGCTATTAAATATTTGAATCAGCAATGCTTTACCTGAGGAACAGGAAGGAGCTGTATACAAATTGCTAAACTAAACAGATATCTGACAAAATTTCCATTGAGTTACGGATACTTCTTATCAAACAAGCAATAACTGCTAACGTTAGTATGGAAATAGAAGTGTATTCTTAAGAGGCTTATAGCCCCAGAATTTCCTCCTTTTGTTGACCTTTAATTGATGGAGAGTGGAAGACAATGCTTACCTGGCACTCCAGGGGGCGTTTTCAGGTATTTTCCATTAAAATGTTGAATTACAACTTCACATTTTTCAGTAGATTCCATTCTGAGGAAGAAACATAAATAAGAAAAGGCAATCATTATTACTGAATATCTGTCTTCTCACAGCTATCCAGTAAAAGTTACTGGGTAAAGAAAGAACCAGAGATACTAGTCTTGCAGAACTTCTTAATAGAAGATAGAACATTTTGGGCTGCTTTAGCACAGCCTCCCCCAACCTGGGAAGTGCATGCCAAAATGGTAGATAATTTTGGTATCTGTAGCCCCAAAATATGTGTTAAGTTCCAAGTTATGGAACACTGCTTTAGCAAGTATGATTATATGTCCTGGGGTAGTTTAATACATTAGAACAATTCAATCTAATGCTCTAGGTATTAAAGCCTAGCTTTTGCTGATTCCACCAGCAATCTGATAGATGTCTATTGAATTCAATTTCTTTTAGGAAGTGTATATAGTGGCTGCCAGATCTTTGGAACTTCAAATCCCATCCAGTTGTCAGGGCTAATGACAAGGGACTGAAGAGTCACAGTGCAGAGCATCTTCTGGGAATCAACCAGTCTACTCCTTGATTAGAAGCCTATAGCTCAGAATATGTTTCACAGAACTATATCTATAGGCATATAGGGCAGGGAAAATATCTTCATGGAAAATACGTGTTTTCCCTCTTACAGGTGAGTACAGTTAGTCCTTGCTTATCAACTGCCTTGTTCAGTGACCTTTCAAAGTTACAACAGTGCTGACCCTCAGTCACGTGATCACCATTACAGTCAGTACACATTGTCCTGTGCCTGATCTGTTGTTTTTCTTTTCTCTCCCACTTGCAGAGCAGAGAGACTGGTGAAGAAGGGATTACAAGGGAATAAGCAGGCACACAATGGGAAATACACATTGGAAGCAATGTGCTTGCACCAGCATCAGTGAGTGTGCTATGCAAACAGCCAGTTGTATTCCCCATTATGTGCCTGCTTACTCTCCACTGTTTCCTCCCTGCAGGGGTGGGGGGAGAGAAAAAAACAAGGGATTTCTGTAGGTAATCTCTCCTGTGTCTGATCCATTTCACCAGAACATAGAGATTGGAGAGGAAGAGATTACAAGAGAGTAACAGGCACACAGTGGCAATACACCGGACTGTTTGCTGAGCGCACTCGTAGCTGCTGGTACCACCACATTGCTTTTAATGTGTATTCCCCATTGTATGCATGCTTACTCTCTTTTAATCCCTTCCTCTCCAATGAATGTAAATACAAACATTATTTCCCTTCTTGCTAATTATCCCAGTGCCTAGGTGAGCATTCCAAAGGGTGAGGGAGCAGTTAGGAGGCAAACAAAAGTGGAAAGTGTGAAACTGATTAGTCTTCTCAGTTTTGAGCTGGAAAGCACAGTTATGGTCACATGAATTCCCACTTAGCAAATGCTTCACTTAGCAATGGAGTTGCTGGACTCAGTTGTGGTCGCTAAACAAGGACTACCTTTATCTCACTTACAAATTGTTTCTATTAAGTTCTCAGTTAAAACATAAACATTTTTCTCCCGCAGAAAAGTTCTCAATGACAATATAACCATTTAAAAGAGAAAGCTAAATCAGAATAGGGAAGAGGGAGACAATATTTTAAACCATGAAGAGAAGTAAGAAAGAAACAAAAACAAATTTGTGTAATATGATACAAACACAGGAATTCATTATAAAACAAAAAAAGTGATAAAAATCCCCATTCACTGGAATGGGCAGGGCTGAAATTTTTCAGACTATATTTCTTTATTTTTATTTTTATCCTGCCTTTATTATTTTTATAAATAACTCAAGGTGGCAAGCATACCTAATGCTCCTTCCTCCTATTTTCCCTGCAACAATCACCCTGCGAGGTGAGTTGGGCTGAGAAAGCGCAACTGGCCCAAGGTCACCCAACCGGCTTTCATGCCTAAGGCAGGACTAGAACTCACAGTCTCCTGGTTTCTAGACCATTGCCTTAACCACTAGAGCAAACTGGCTCTATATAAAAATTATTTGGGAACTAGTGTATTTAAAGAGGTAAAATGGGTCTCTTATGCCTTTTCTGAGTCTTAAATCTCACAGAAAATGAGAAAAATTCCATGATTCAGAGAAGGGTTAAGGGTTTTTGAGGGGCACAAATTGGAGGCTACAGGCAGGGATGCTAACTAATAAAATAAAAATAAAATCTTTATTATGGTCATAGACCAGCATAAGGAAGGTGGATAAAAAGCACGGAAGATTTGTCAGAGTCTAAAAAAAGAAAAAGAAAAAAGAAAAATTAGAACATACTAACATAGAAAGTATATGTAAAAGTCTGTAAGAATCTAAAATAAGGGGTAGAAGCATTAGATGGGTCTAGGGGAGCATAAAAGGTTAGTATGTGGAAGACTATCAAATTACAGAGCCCTCTAATGTGGTGAATTAGGTGCTTATTAAGTCTTGTTTATGACACAGGTCACCATCTGATGAATTTGGAGAGCTGCTGCACAGAACCTGGCAACGTTGAACATTATAGCAGGGTTGGTATCTGAAAGCAGCAGGTGTAGGATTGTCCTTTGTGCCCTGGGTATTTATGCAGTAATGGTGAGATAAGGCTAGTATGAATACCTCTGTAGTACAGGAGAAGCACATGCTCTGTGGTTTCGGTGTGTCCAGAGTCCCAGAGGCATTGTCTCTCTGGGTAAGGAATCTTTCTGTATCGGTCTTCAAGGACAGCTGAGGGGAACGCGTGACATCGTGCCAGAGTAAAGGCCTCCGGTGATTAGGGACTTCAAGTTTAGTTAGGTATGCCATAGGGGAGGCAAAGTACCTGTTGGATTCACTGGCAATAAAGGTTGGGGTCCTGGTTAGATCCAATTGGCCCTCTGTGTCTGCTACACACTGTTTAATGAGTGCTTTGGCCTTATCATATTCCATGCTGAGTAGGTGGCCTGGAGAGAAGCCCAGGGATTAGGTTTTAGTTGCCACTGCAGAAATTGAGTAAGAGTGGGACCAATATGCAGCCTTGCCTGACAGCCTTCTCAGTTTCAATGGCACTGATGAGATGGCCCTGGGGGTTACATCTTACTTTGAGTGAGGTCCCTTCATGTAGCACACATATTAAATGAAGTAGATGTCAGTCAACTGAGGAAGCCTCCAGTTTTTCGCACAGTTCAGCTTGGGATATGAAATCAAATGCTGCTCTGAAGTCTATGAAAGCAGCATAAAGGGACGTTGTGTTGCAGGAGGAGTATTTTTCAATGAGATGACAGTTGGCCCCAATTCATCGATTTTCACTCCCCAAAACTTGCTGGAACTAGGCACTGATCAACGATGGACTGGTCTTTCCTAAGGCCAGCTTGCTCCTCTGCAAGAATGTTTTCTTGTTCCAGCCAGTCCTGGAATTTCCATTGTAGGTGTCTTGCATAGAGTTTGCTGATTGTGTTGAGGAGGCTAATGGGTCTATAAGTAGCAGAATCATCCTTTCCCCCTTTTTTATGTATAGGGACAATTATCACAAGCTCCCATTCCCCGGAGACATAGGTGTCAATGCAGGGTGAGTGAGGCCAGAATGAGATTCCAAGGGAGATATGGCAAACTGAAGATGTGTCATGTTCCCCGTTGCAAGTCATAAGTGCATCACAACGGGGAACATGCACATCAGGAAAGAGGAAGGGATAACCATTATCCCTTAAACACACACATCATCCCTTAAGCACCCAAACCCATAAAATCAATCACCAGGACAATAGGAGCGCACCTCGGACAGGACATGGAAACCATTAACAGATCGGGGGAACTCCCACCCATTACCCCGGGGGACGCACCTGCACCAGACGAAGGCAAAGAGACAAAGGGGAACATCGGAGATCGCCCGAATCGCCCATCGTCAGACCCATACCAACTCTAATCACCCATCCGGACCCGGCTTGGGGGACAATGGGGGGTGGAGGAGGACAAGGTCCGCCACTGGGGTATAAACAGGACACCCTGCTACCACACCCACATTCCCGTCTTTTTTCTCCGTATGCATTCTGCTTCAATAAACTCGGAAATCCTTAAACCCTTTAAGTGAACGCCGCGTCCATCTCAAATAAATACCCCCTACCCATAATAAAGGACATTCTTGCCCACCTGGCAAAGGGTAAGATATTCTCAAAACTGGACCTGAGGGAAGCCTACTTCCGAATATGAATACGGGAGGGGGACGAATGGAAGACAGCCTTCAACTGCCCGCTGGGGTCGTTTCAATATAAAGTTTTACCATTTGGGTTGGCGGGGGCACCAGGAGTGTTTATGCAGTTAATTAATGAGGTCTTGCACGACCACTTATTTAAGGGGGTGCTTGTCTATCTCGACGATGTTTTAATATATTCAGAGACCGAAGAAGAGCACGAATGCTTAGTAAAGCAAGTGCTCAAGAAACTCCGCAAGGCAGAGCTATACGCCAAGCTCTCCAAGTGTGAGTTTCACAAGGACCAAATTGACTACCTGGGCTATAGAATCTCGGCAAGGGGAATCAAGATGGACCCAAGTAAGGTCCAAGCCATACTGACGTGGGAGCGCCCACGCACGAGGAGGCAACTCCAAAGTTTCCTTGGTTTCACGAATTTCTACAGGGGTTTTATCCAGGGGCTGGCGGAAATTGTGCTGCCTCTAAGTAACCTACTCCGGGCAAAGGGCCTGGGAGACACATATAAATCAAGGAACCCAGGGGCGCTCCTGAACTGGACAGCTGATTGTCAAAGGGCTTTCGAACGCCTCAAAAGCCTCTTTACAGCAGAGCCAGTACTGCAACACCCTGACCCCACCAGACCCTTCGTCATGCAAGTCGACGCATCCACCTTCTCCATCGGAGCACTCCTGCTTCAGCGGGATTTTGACAATCAGCTGAAGCCCTGCGCGTACCTCTCCTGCAAGTTCTCTGAAACGGAATGGAGATGGCACGTGTGGGAAAAGGAGGCGTTCGCAGTCAAGGCAGCCCTAGAGACATGGAGGCACCTCCTGGAAGGGGCCTCCTGCCCCTTCGAGGTCTGGACAGACCACAAAAACCTAGAGGCTCTCAGCACTCCAAAACGCCTCAGCCCAAAGCAAGTACGCTGGGCGCAATTCTTCAGCCGGTTTAACTTTAAATTAAAGTTCATACCGGCGAGGAAGAACTTCCTAGCAGATGCTCTTTCCCAACGGCCTCAGGATGCCAGCCAGGCATCGGACATTGTGGGTACTGTGTGGACCGACACACAGCTGGGCTGCCCTGCTGTCACGTGCAGCCAAACAAGAACCCAACGCACCCCAGCACAAACACCCGCGAACAGAAGGAGACGCAGGTCAAT
The DNA here is from genome assembly GCF_035149785.1 of Candoia aspera. NCBI lineage: Eukaryota > Metazoa > Chordata > Lepidosauria > Squamata > Candoiidae > Candoia > Candoia aspera. The sequence continues at coordinate 42,090,889 of NC_086156.1, read as the reverse complement.
TTCACTGAACTGGCAACAATGGCTCGTTCAACCCCCGAGACAGATACATGGTTGCAAACCAACCAACACTATGTATCTGTTACGAACGGTCTAGCTTGGAGACAGAAGAACCTGTACGTGCCAGAGACATTGCGAGCGGAAGTTTTAAACCGCTCCCACGATGACAAGACGGCCGGGCACTTTGGGTTCATCAAAACATTACATTTAATCAGGCGACAATTCTGGTGGCCTACTCTCAGAAAGGATGTTAAAGAATATGTCGCTGCTTGCCCCACATGTGCCATGTCAAAACGAAAGGTGGGGAAGCCCCAAGGACTGCTGCAGCAAGTAGCAAGCCCCTCCCGTCCCTGGGAGGAAATTTCCATGGACTTCATTGTAGACCTATCACCCAGCCAAAGAAAAACGGTCATCTGGGTGGTAAAAGACTATTTTTCCAAGCAGGCACACTTCATACCCTGTGCGTCCATTCCCTCCATGCAACAGCTGGCATGCCTATTCCTTAACCACATCTATAAACTGCACGGCGCCCCCTCCCGTTTGGTGACCGATAGGGGCACACAGTTTACTTCCAGGTTCTGGAAAGAATTTTAAAAACTCATTGGCACCAAGCAGGCACTGTCCACGGCTTGGCACCCCCACACAGATGGCTCTACGGAGATTCTTAACTCCACCCTGGAGCAATTCCTACGATCATTCATAAACTATCAACAGGACAATTGGGTGGACCTGCTACCTTTGCAGTGCACCAGAGCACAGGTCACACCCCATTCAAAGTGGTCTATGGCAGAGACTTCGTGCCAATCCTGGAACTGCCCCAACCAGACACCCCACCCTGCTCCCCAGATGACTGGGCAGCACAACTGGCCACAGTTTGGCCTGTCATCCAGCTGGCTCTCGCAGAGGCGCAAGCTACATACAAAAAGTTTGCAGACAACCACAGGGCGGTGCAACCGAACTACAAAGTGGGAGATAGGGTCTACCTCTCCACTATGTTCATCAAGTCCCCACAGCCCTCAAAGAAATTGGCACCCAAATTCATTGGACCGTTCCAAATCATAGAAATTATAAACCCAGTGACCTTCAAGTTGGACCTACCCCACAATTTGCGATGCATACACCCAGTATTCCACTGTGCCCTACTGAAACCGGCCACCTCTTCAAAATGGCACAATGAAACCCCCCCGCCCCCACCCATCATGATAGATGGGCAATAACATTTTGAAATTAAGGAGGTACTAGACTCCAGGAGGCTAAGGGGCACCCTACAGTACCTCGTCAAATGGAGACATTTTCCACACCCGGAGTGGGTCCAAGCGCAAAATGTTTCAGCAAAATGGCTTGTCAAAAGCTTCCACGAAGCATACCCGGACAAACCGGCACCTTAGAATTCTCTTAGGGGGGCAGCATGTCATGTTCCCCGTTGCAAGGCATAAGTGCATCACAACGGGGAACATGCACATCAGGAAAGAGGAAGGGATAACCATTATCCTTTAAGCACACACATCATCCCTTAAGCACCCAAACCCATAAAATCAATCACCAGGACAATAGGAGCGCACCTCGGACAGGACATGGAAACCATTAACAGATCGGGGGAACTCCCACCCATTACCCCGGGGGACGCACCTGCACCGGACGAAGGCAAAGAGACAAAGGGGAACATCGGAGATCGCCCGAATCGCCCATCGTCAGACCCATACCAACTCTAATCACCCATCCGGACCCGGCTTGGGGGACAATGGGGGGTGGAGGAGGACAAGGTCCGCCACCGAGGTATAAACAGGACACCCTGCTACCACACCCACATTCCCATCTTTTTTCTCCGTATGCATTCTGCTTCAATAAACTCGGAAATCCTTAAACCCTTTAAGTGAGTCCGTGTCTTATTCGAAGTAAGGCTACCCTGACAAGATGGCTCTGTGAAAGCAGAGTCAATGAGTGCAGCAAAGACAAAGGAACTGGTGAGCATACCAGTTTCTTGGAACCTCTCTGGATAAGGAGAGGATGGGAGATTGCCCACAATCTCCGGACAGCTGTTCCCCTTGAGGAGACTTCAGGACAGCAGTTTTCCACAGGCTTGAGCACCGGGAGACAATGGGATTAGCCGTCTTGCTCAAAACTGCGGTGGAGACTTTTTAAGTTCACAAACCTCACTTTCTAATCACTTTCAGAAATTGCTCATTAACTACTTCTGAACTATTAGAGACCTTCGGAAGGACAAGTCTGAAAACGCTGGAGGAGTCTGCCTTCAATCTTGAATGAATGAAAATTTTAATAAGCTTAAGAATTTAAAGAATCTGAAATAAACAGCAAAAAGTTAAATAAGTTTTTGATATTAGAAAGTTATAAATGGACTAAGAGTCCTGATAAAATTGGAATATTGAAACTTTTACAGTAAGATTTTGGAATTAATTATAAAGTACAATTTTCTCATGGGAAATAGATCCTGTTTTGGGTTTTACAGGACATAACATACATAAATAACTTCGTGATTTCAAAAACTGGACACTAGAGGGGACTAAAGATTTTAGGTAGAGGAAAGATATACAGGCCTGTAAGATGGTACAAAACATTATAACAATAAAAATGCTGAAGGAGACTTTTGAAGAATGGAATCAGAAAATAGTAGCCACAATATCAACAATGTCAGTAATGATATCTGCTTCTATGGATAGACAATGTCCAAAAGATGTTATTGAAGAAATGTCAGATGTAGAACAAATTTTATCTGACAAGATAGAGATAGTATCAAAAGTGGATTTACAATTGACAGGCCAAGAGAGTAACATAGAAACAGATGTTTCAAAACATCCTTTACATGGATTTCCAAAAGAAACTGGCTGAGGTTTTAAAATTTAAAAGGGAAATACAAATGACAAACGAAGAGAGTGACCTGGATAATTTTTTCCTACTGGATTTACAAAAGAGGCTTGTTAAAGCTTTGAAGAACTCTGTACAATGGGACTAAGAAGAAATGAAGAAAAATTAAATCCTATGACAATATTTAAATGAACTAAAGATTAAGACTGTCAGAAGTAAAAGAAAGGAATATATAGTTACTTGAACAAGGTTAAAATAAGATATGTTGCGACTTCTGGCTACCCTTTATGGACTTTCTGCTGACACCAGGACTGAAAAGATGATGTTTTATGGATTTGTTTATAGACAAGAGATGGGATATGGGATGAAGAGATAAATGTTTGTAACCTTAGAGAGGGTGAAGAGTTAATAAATTTGTTTGTACTTGTGAAGAGGATTGGAAGTCACTTCTTTATATATTTCTTTTCTCTTTCTTTATTCTTAATTTTCTTTCTTTTTCTTTCATTTTCCTTTTTACTCCTTATCTCTATTGTCTTTCTTTAAGTTTAGTTTGTATTAGATTTTACTATTATAATCAAAACTCTTACATATATACTGTATATACTGGTCCATCTAAAGATGGACCAAACTATCATCATCCTCCCAGCAGACAAAGGTTGCACCACCGTCATTATGGACAGATCACAATATATACAAAAGACCAAAGAATTACTTGAGGACAAAGAAACCTACAACCCAGTAAACACCAATCCCATACAGAAACTGGACAACCAGGTCAAAAGAACTCTCAACAACCTCACCAAGAAAGGTCAAATTACACAAGAAGAACAGAGGCGGATGAAAAGCAGTGGACCCGTCCTCCCAAGCTTCTACGGATGCCCCCAAATACACAAGCATGGCATACCACTTTGGCCCATTGTATCATTGCCAGGGACTCCCACATACAACATAGCTAAAGAGCTTACAAAGAAACAGGCATCTCACAGAGGAGAGTGAATATTCTATGAACTCCCCACTACAGTGCCTCCAGAAAATAAAAAAACCTAAAAATAGAAGATGAGATCATAGTGTCATTCAACATTACAGTGCTCTTCACATCCATAGACCCGGCACTAGCAAAAGAATCCATGGCCACAGTTCTGTGCAACACACCCGACCTAGCCAAATACAGCAAGATCAAGATACCCAGAATAATGGACCTCATCAACCTCTGCCATACGACCTACTTTCAGTGTGATGGACAAATATACCAACAGATCAAAGGAACACCCATGGTATCACCGATTTCAGGACTTATAGCAGAGATCGTAATGCAGCGCCTGGAAAGGATAGCACTCCCACACATACAACTCAAGGTATGGATCTGGTACGTGGATGATACTTTTGTCATAATACAAAAGAAACAACTGGAAGAAACTCATGAAACCATCAACAACATCTTTAACGGAATAAAATTCACAAGGGAGGAAGAAAACAACAACACACTACTATTCCTGGACATCCTCATCAGTAGAGGAAATGATGGCAAGTTAGAAACACAAGTCTACAGGAAAGCTACCCACACCAACCAAGTGCTCCATTACCAAAGTAACAATCCAACCTCCCACAAAAGAAGCTGTGTAAGAACATTACTCAGACGAGCACTTACATACTGCAGCAACCCAGAACACCAGAAAAAGGATACAGATCACCTATACAGCATCTTCCAGCAAAATGGATACCCTCTCAATTTCATCAAAAAGTGCCTCACCACCCAACCCACTACAACCCAACCAATAGAAGCTATGAAAAGGATAACACTGCCATACATCAGAAACATCTCAGAAACCACCAACAGATGGTTACAACCGCATGGAATCACTGTAGCACATAAACCAACTAAAACTCTTCAAAACATATTAAGTAACCCAAAAGACTCAGTAGCCCAAGAAGAAAAAAACAAGGATTATCTACAACATACAGTGCAAAGACTGTAACAGCCACTATGTAGGACAGACAGGCAGAAGACTAGCAGAGTGCATCCACAAACATCAACTAACAGTCAGAAGACAAGATGAGAACTCCTTCATCTCACAACACATGGACAGACTCAACCATAGTTTCAACTGGGAAACTGTGAGCATCCTAAACCAAGCCAAGTCCAAAAACGCCAGAGAATTCCTGGAAGCCTGGCATTCAGTCAAAGCAGCCATCAACAGACACATAGAGGTAAACAACATTTACATACCATTCAAAAGAGACAATAGAAAAGCCAAAAGACAGTACACCTCCTCGCCAGCAATCAACACACAGATATGCAAAAATCAACACTAGGATTAACACCAGATGAACCATCAAACAATACACCCTAATCAAGGAACTATTAACCCAGTCAATCAACCAAGCAGCAAACAACAGCCCAAAGAACTCCCAAGGAGAGAACAACACCCCCACCAACACAAGCAGGGCAAGCCGCTATATATAAACAGAGAGCAGGGCCCCCTCCCTGTTTGCACTGAAGATGTTGCCTAGTCTGGCAATGAAACGTCTGCAAGAAAACAAGGCTCAGAGAGCACCAAGGACTCCCAGTTCAACTCTGAGCTACAAATATTCGCTTCGATTAACAAAGTGTACATCAGCAGCCATAGCCTCGCATGGCTCAGAATGGTAGGCGGCAGTATTGCAGCCGAAACTCTCCCCACAACCCGAGTTCGATCCCAGTGGAAGCTGGATTCTCGGGTAGCCAGCTCAGGTTGACTCAGCCTCCCATCCTTCCGAGGTTGGTAAAATGAGTACCCAGCTTGCTGGGGAAGGTGACGACTGGAGAAGGCAATGGCAAACCACCCCGCTATAGTCTACCAAGAAAATGTGAAAGCAGCATCCCCCCAGAGGGTCAGACATGACTCAGTGCTTGCACAGGGGAACTTTCACCTTTTTTTCACATGAGCAGCCAGTCTTTAGAGACTTTTGTCTCTGAAAGGATAAATGCAATAAAAGCCTGTTTTGCAGGCATGGTGTCTCCAACCATGTTACCAGCACTACTTAGCAGCAACAATTTCATTTTAATACATTGGGCACATCTTACCAATACCAAATAGACCCAACAAAGAAGGCAATGCACATGCTGCCAAGTGAAAAAGCTGCTGTATACTTTGTGCATTTAATATGGAAAAGAAATTAAATCCATAGTGGGGGAAGAAGGCATCATTTGAATAGGTGACTTAGAAAAATAGGTCCACTTCTCAAGTTTCACAATAATGCGCCTCAAATGTCAGGGCCAACTAACAGTACTAAGGCACCCACCTCAATTAAGGAAGGCACAAGCATTATCAGTTCTATCTGAAAATGAAACATAATTGAAAAAGGAAGAGCAGTCTGCTCCTTTCAATGCATTACTGAGTATTTATAATAATGTCTCTGTGTCATCTCTACTCCCTGAATCTGGAAGTTCTGAAAATTCAGACATTCCAGATCATTTCACCATGTTTATCAGAGATGCATTATCATTGCAATTGGTCATTACTGAGTTGCAGTGCACTGAAAAAAATGTTGGTTTTTAAATTGTTTTACCACATAGACGGTACATTCAAATACATAACTTATAAGGAAGCTATTTCACCAAAAGTATCCCCAAGAAAGCAATTCTGAGAAAATGTAAAAAAAAAACATATCAAAGGCCTCTCTATTTTTATGGGCCTAGAGCCTCTGAAATCACTGCTACTTGTGATTCCAGCATATCAGTTTCTACAATGTAATGGTTATATTATGACACAGTTGTTGAAGAATACAGCCACATGGCTCCAGGCTTTCGAAGTCAGTCCTGCTGCTTAGCTGACATTTGCTACTCCTTCAGAAGATAGCCAAAGTTTGGAGATGCACTTGTCATTGCCAATTCTGAAGTTATATTGGAACAGTAAGCTCACTTCCACAGCCAGTTCATTGGCAGTGCAGACTGTATGCTTTGTGTACATAGGACTTCATACCAAAATCTTTAATACAGAGGATTCACAGTTGCCAAGTTATTCCATGATTCCTCAAAATTAATTTAATTTTTTTTAAAGAGCTTGAAGTTTGCTATATCTTGTGAAATCTTGCATGAGAATGTAATGGTATGTGGGAATGACCTTGGAAAACAAGGGGGAAAGCCACAGCCAGGGGAACAGTCGGATAAGCGATAGCTTAGCTTGCAGAAGGAATGAGGGCACGGCCAATATCTCAGAAGGGACCCTCCCTAATTTCTTGGGCTGTAAAGGTGAGGGGGAGAGATGTACTTTCAGACTTGCAAGATTCTGTTAATATAACCTTACAACAGAGTAGAGTTAGTTCATCTGGGCATGCTTCCTGTCTGGACTACCCCACAAGGCTGATAGAGAACACTGAAATATCATGACATGTTTTCATTTTCATGTGGTAAGGTTGTTAACATTTCATGAGTTCCAGCAGGCTTCTTTGGGGAGATACCCACTGGCAGAGAACATATTTTAATATCTCCACTGGAAAGACTAGATAAGAAGTCTTGGGAAGTCCTTTGGATGCGTTCAAGTGGATCTGTTGCCATTTAGCATAGAAAGTAAACTGTTTTGATACTGATTAATATATGTATAATGGGAGAACATCAGATTTTTTCATTGCATGTAAGTTATGTTTTCTGCTTAGGAGAATCATTGGAAGGCAGCAGGAAGTTGCGAGGAGGTCCTCGCTTAATGACCTGCGAATCTTGCTTAATGACAGCAACTTTCGGGATTGCTTTTGCTAAGCAGTGCGGTCATGTGATGTCATGCTTTACAACCACATCACTTAGCGACAGAAATTCCAGTCCCAATTACTGTCATTAAACAAGAACCATCTGTATAGATTTCTACAGATAGGTTTACATATAATCTAAAATTTACTTCAACTATTTCACTTATGCAGTCCCAGCCATGACTTTCTACACTTGAGAGCCCCAATACAGTCTGATTTCCTGCCCTCCCTCCCTCCAAATAACCTATATCCTGCTGGAAGATGGTAGGAGATATACTGTATAATGATTCAAAATTGATATGATCTAATTTTTTAGGCTTCAAAAGTACAAATCACAGATTTTCTGAATAAAATAAATCCCTCAAACATTACAGGTGGTCCTCGATCAATAACCCTAACTGGCACTGGAATTTCTGTCACTGAGGGAAAGAATCATTAGCCAAAACATCACATGACCGTACCGCTTAGTGATGGCAGTTCTGGTAGTCCCAGTTCCAGTAGTTAGGTGAGGATTGTGCCGTTGTTAGCTGTGGACCTCATGCTTCTCCTGCCCTGCCGCACTTGCCTTTGCTTCAACTCCCCCCACCTGCCTATCTCCCCCCTCATCTCTGCTCCTTTGGCCATCCTGCATTCTGCTGCCCCCCAGCTGACCTTCACCGTTTTCTTCCTCCCATTGCTGATGAGGTGTGCCTGGCCTGGCCCTTTGTGAGGCCTTGCAAAGTGACAGCAGCTGCCTTGGCCAGATGCACCTCATCAGCAGTGGGAGGAAGAAGATAGCAAAGGTCAGCTGGGGTGGCAGGGGTAGGTGGTGGCAGCAAAGTACAGGGCAGTAAAAAGGGCAGAGATGGGGGAGATAGGCAGGTGGGGGGAATTGAACCACACACTGTGGTCATAAATTGTCACTGGGAAGGTTAATTCAAGATACATGATATCAGGCAAAGAAATAAAAAATTACATTGTTCTCTACTTCAGTGACTTTGGCTTTTGCAGACAGTCATGTATTCAACTATACCATTGAGTTAAATATCCTTCTTTCCTTGCAGACAGTTATAGGCAACACATATCTGGCAGCAGGGAATCTGTTGCCATTCCAGTGACATTGATGGGAGGCAGAACATAACTGAAGTGTTCATATAGTCAGCATTGTGATTTTTGAATGTTTGAATGAGGCTTCTGCTCTTTTTGTTGCTAGAAACACAAGGGAAATTTTGCAATATCCCATTTGATTGCTAAAGCTGTTCCTCTCTGAAGAAAAACAGTGTATCCATGGGCATGTGGAACTTATTTACATCACCTAGTAGAAAAACACACCTTGCAGAGAAATCTCCAGCATTGCTTGCCCTCAACCACCATGTGAATATAGCCAACTTCCTCTGAAAAGGGTATATTCCAACTTGTTGTCTCCTCTCTTCCCCAGACTCTGCTAAATGGATTCCTCTTGAAAAACTTGGCTTCCAAATGCAAGTTAATGTTCCACATCCGTCTCTCCCATTAGCAAATTTTTAATAAGGCAACTTAATGAATTGTATAAGAAGAGGCAAGAGCACTTCATCTTTCATTCTGTTTGCCATTTGAATGCAGACAATGTTATTTTAACATTTTCTTGCAAGCAGTGTTCTTTTCTATCAAGGACAAAAGGTGAAATTGCATTGCCTATTAACTTATGCCATCCTATTAGCACAGGGGAAGCTCCTATTACCCACAATGAAGTAAAATATTCTGCTTCATACAAGGATGTATGAAATAGCTGTCAACATTTTTCCTCCACATCAGATGTTTCTTACCATGTGGGTTTTTTTTTTAAATCCAGGGTGATTTTTGCTTTGTTAACAACAAAAGCAGAGTTCAGGCAAAACATTTGTTTGAGTGACAGGGCTTTTGTTGTTCATTTTCAATCCGTTCTGATTTCTTCTTCCCAGAATTCTTTGTGCATCTTAAGACAGTGGCAAAAATAATGAAATTAAATTAAAATGCATTATCATTTCTTTTCCAATGTGTGTACCAGAATCAAATGCTAAGATGTTGAGACATCTAGCATTATCTCTCCTCTATAATATGTGATATATGAGAAGAAAATTCTGAAACATTTCAGGAAAGTTATAGTGAAAACTAAGCTGGTTGTGTGGGATAATAAACTGACCTTCCACATGGAACACATTTGGTAGGAAGAACCACTGAACTGATTGGGGGAAGAATGGAATGTATTCATTCATTCATTACCATTTACTTAATCTAATGCTTATCCTTTATTGTGAGTCCCAGCAGAGAAACTGGCAATCCAAGTTACACAGGCCAGATAAATTAAAAAAAATATCATAGGTTCTCTCACTTTCACTACTGATTTTGATTTTAAAATGGATTTCTTATGAACCTTGGTATTGTCTCTGAATGCCAAATTGGAAAAAAAAGAGTACCAAGGAAAAGAAAAGAAGCTAATGTGCCATGGTATTACTAGTACTGTCTCATACATGTTTCATTACTAATGTGCTACGTTCACTAATAATATAATCCCATCCCTATTTATTTTGAATCAAATCCTACTATATTCCCCAGGGTTTACTTCAAAGGTGTACTGAGAATTGCAGCATACAACAGTTCTAGCACACAAAAGTTGCAACTGCCCCTCAGACTAGTTCAAAGCTAAGTGTGATCTACCTAATTCATTTTTTATATCCTGGAGTCCCCCACTCAAATTGCCAAAAATTGTCAGGACACTTCTCTACTGTTTTGTTTAATTACTTATTCATTATATTTTTATACCATCATAGTCATGCAACTTTTGAGTTAGAGAACCCAAGAGAACTGTAATATATGTCCTAATGTGCATGTTACATAATTAAAATGTCAAGGAACATTGCCCATCTTCCATAAATTCAAGAAAAAAGCATAATTCTGGTCCTGTTAACACACTGGATGGCTCCACCCGTTTTACGTAATTGTTCCACCCAATGCGGTCCTTATCCCTACAAAATATAGTCCTTATCCCTACGAAGTATAGCCACCTAGCCATGAACAGATTATTCACTTTGCTATAATATGATACACATACACACAGCATCAAAACATCAGCAACTTTTAATCCCTATTAAATTCTGAACATGAAAATGTTCTGTCAAGCAGTAAAAACTGTAAAGAGTATGTTCACATTCTAGGTGGAACATAATTCCAGAATAAAGTTACGTATTCCTCCAGAATTTAAGCAAATGTTTCTGGAAAAGGGATTAGCAAAATAGAATAGTTGTTGTGCTTTTGCAGAAATTACTCATGCCAGCAGCACTCTTATCCCACCCTCTGCCCTGCATGGGCATAATCATTAATTGCTCCAGGATAAGGATCCCTGAAGACAGACGAGGGAAGGCTACTGCCAAGCCCCATATAAGCTAGTTTTAGTTGTTCCCTTCCTCCCCAATGACATTGTTTGACTTACCATAAAAATCTTAAATATGTCTTACTTTGATTATTTTTTAAATAATATATTTGCATTTTTATTTATAATTGCTTCTATGACTCAAAAAAAAAGTGCGCTTTGGGTAGACTATTGTCCTGAAAGACTGGATAGAAATAATTGTAATACATAAATAAATAATAAATATTATATCATACATGTTCTTGCTTTCATTCCTGGCCACAGAAACTCCATGGGTCTCATATATTTTACAGTAAATCGATATCCACTCCTCCCATCTACTCTTCCCAATCTTAAATTAAGAAATATCTAGCATAATCATATATAGGCTTTCAGAAAGAATGACATTTATTTCTCTTCATGTTCAAACTGAACTGCTGTTTAATTACTCCTGGTTATTTTACTGTCATTTCGCTAAGTAAAATAAACTTTATTCTCAAGCAGTGATTCTTCCATTTTCTGGAAAAGATGTGCCCATACATTTAGATAAATTTCCTTTAGTTCCTTGGATCACTCTGCATGTTTCATGATTGCAAATCCTTATAACAATAGCAAAGATGGCCTTGGCAAAAATAAATAAATAAATCTAGAGAGAAAAAGAAATAAATTCCAGCATGCAAAAAAGAAAAAACAAGCTTTTCACCTGGCAAAGCCGACTCCTCTACTGATGCCATTTGCATCTCTTAATATTCTGGTGGAAATGACATGTCCAAAGGGTTTCAGCATATTCTCCAACTCTTGCTCATCCATGGAAATGGGCAAGTTTGAGATGTAAAGATTTGTGGGGTCTTGTTCTTGTTGCTAAAATAAAAGAAATAGTCTTATTAGACCTTCTTCAGCTAAGTTATGTCACAACACATATAAACGTTTTTTAAGAGAGGGAAGGAGCTCAACATTATATATCATAGGCTAATATAAGAGGTCCTAACAACAAATGTCATAATTCAAAACAGAACCCTTCAAACAACACTGTAACTGCTTTTTAACTGCATTTTCAACAACTGAAGCAGCACATACTGTATATAGGCAAGTTTGTGTTCAGTGGATGAGCTTCAAACCATATATTGCTCAGTCATAAACTAAGATAGCATATTTTATGGACTAGCATTTGGACCAAACAAAAGAAGAATCAAATGGGCAAAAAACTACAGGTAATTCTTGGTTAATGACCACTCCTTCAGCAATCATTCAAAGTTGACAGTGCTGAACGAGTGGTACTTATTACCAGCCCTCGAAGTTCAGGCTGTTGCCCCACCCCCAAGGTCATGTGATCATGATCCGGGCACTTGGCAACTGGCTCACACTTACAACAGTTGCAGCATCCTGTGGTCACATGATCACCATTTGTGACCTTTCCTGCTGGCTTCCCACAAGCAAAGTCAGTGGGGAAGCTGGCAGGGAAGGTTGCAAGTCATTTCCGCAACTTTTGCTCCCAAGGAGCCCTGCTACAGAGTACAATATTCCAGGGATCTCATACTCCATAGTATGTTCACACCACAGCACCCCCCCCAGCCTGCACACTTTCGCCACAGCACCCTCCCCCCTCACTCTGTAGTACTCACTGGCCCTCTGGCCCACTTGCCAGCCACCTGGGACTTACAGCTTCCAGCCAGTCTCCCCACTGACTTTGCTTGTGGGAAGCCAGCAGGAAGTCACAAGTTGCAGTCATATTAAGTTCTTGCTTAACAACCCAGATTTTCACTTAATGCAATGGGGACTGCTGCGATTGCCATCACTAAGTGATGTGGTCATGTGATGTCGCACTTTACAACCACATTGCTTAGCAATGAAAATTCCAGTCCTGATTACTGTTGTTAAGCAAGGACTACCTGTACATGAAACCAGCTGAGAAAAGGTAATACAAGGAATTACAATTCAAAACATTATCTCTTCTAAAATGTGCCTGTAAAATAGGTCTATCTGTTGGTCTTTTCTGGAACAGAAAAAGATAGTCATAAAGGAAAGAGATTCTCTTAACAAACCTGATTTCTCTTAAAGAAATCTTTCAAATGCTGTCTTTCCTTAGGAAGAGCTTAGAATTATAGTACTGAATCCCCAGTTTCAAAGGAGGCATCAGTTCCCTATTCAGTTCCCTATCCAAAGTTTACATCTTTTTGGATGCCTAATAGTCCAAGTGCTTGAAAATAAAAAGAGCAATAACCAAAATGCTTAACAGAAGTGAAAGCAAATAATGAAGAATTAATGTGAATCATATAAAAATGGAAATGACCAGCATTTCATTCTAGATGAAATTTTGCCTTTTGTGGCAGTTCGCTAGGTTTATAGCTGATATTTTCATTTGTGTATATGTGCATTTTTAAAAAAAGTTATTTTATAGTTAAAAAAACAAACAAACAAACCCTGGTCTTAAAAGTACTTTACTTTACCCAGACTAATCATTTCTCTTTCTCTGTAACTCTTAATATTCCTTCATTTCCAAACCTTCAGTTTACTATTCCTAATATTCTTATTCAGTACTATATGTCAGAAATGAAATACAGCTAAAAGGCTGGGATAATAGCAAATGTTAATATATAGAAACAAAATGATAAATTGAAGAGTAAAAAAAATGGCAAGCATTTATTTATTTAATTAATTTATATACTGCCCAACTCCCAACAATTCTGGGTGATTGGGATATGGTGAGCTTTGCCAACTATCCTCCATCTATTCCATGTTGTGTCAACTGCAGTAAATCAAACAAGAGAGTAAGCAACTGTTCCTTCAGTACAGCTATGGTGCAACTGGAAACAAATGCCTCTTCCATCAAGGGTTAATTCACTACATTCTGAACAGAAAATTCCCAACCTTAGTTAAATATATTTCTTCCTTGGATATGAGTTCCAGATCTGAATTCAGATTCAAAATAAATTGTGTCACTATTCTTATGCAGTTGTGGCTACAATTGCCACAAATAAAAAATTAGAAAATTAGACACTGCATTGCTGTTAGTAAACATAGTAAAGCAGAATTGTGGAGCCACTTGGAGGAGAGGATTATTAGAAAAATCAATCTTAGCAAAAAGCTTTAGTTTGATTTATTACTATTACTATTTTACAACTCCATTATTCCAATTGTATTATCAAATCCAATTAGTTTGCAAATTTGATTAGTCATCCAATCAAAGAACAAGTGCTGATGTGCTCCACACCTTCACTTTATAGAAGAAACAATACAGAATAACTATTTTAACAGGCAAATCATGGAAAGGAATGAATTGCAACCTCAATAGAGTTACAGAGAAATTCTGTCTTGGAACTGTCAAATAAAATGTAGACTGTAATGTTTTATGTACACACCATAAAATAAAGTTAAATTTTGAGTTTAATTTGAGCAAATATCAAGAATAATCTTAGATATGCTGCAAACTTGATTTAAACATTTATCAATATTTCCAGCAATCTTTGAAGGTTGAATTTTCTACTCATGTATTTTGAATTAATAAATATAATCCACTTGTTACACTTGTGACATTCTCAAGAGGCAAAGTAAATCATAGATGATTGTTTGACTTAACTAAAGTAGATTACTATAATATTTAAGTCAAATATAAAACCTTGTTAATTCTGGAGAAATCCTGACAATGCATTATTGCTGAATCAGATTATGAATCAATCTACCATAATATAACAAGTGATACTTAGAACATACAACAATGCAATTAAATTATAGCTATGGTTGGAATTATCTAACAGGAATAAGCCAAATATACAGATTCACAGCTAAACAGATCAGGTCTTCCCTAGAAGTAATTCATAGAGGTTCAGGAACTCAAGATATAGAGTAATACCAGAGCTATCCATGCAGTACCCCATTCAAACTGCATAACTGAATTTGGTTTCCTTGTCTTCAAGCAGAAAGCAAGTGAAAGCTATAGAGTAAAATAGGATTAAACACATACTTAGAAACAAACAAAACAGAAAAACAAAACAAAACAAAACAAGCTATAACATTCTTGATCAACCCCTTATGGGCCATAATTTGCCCACTTTGGGCCTTACTGCTTTCAAACCATTATGGAAGCATCCAGTCATTAAAAACAAAATTCTATCTTTGTTGTGGAGCAAATAATCAGTAATGAAGAAAAACTATGAGGAAATTCTTGTTTCTGAAGGAGAGAGTCAAGAAATGCTTCCTTCTGAGTAGATAAAACAGGCCACATTCTAAATGCAATAAAGAGCTAGTAGGCTAGGAAGTATTAAAAGAGACTCTTGACACAGAGTTAGACCAAGGAATATGGGGCCTTCAGGCAGGGATGATGTGAGTTGAGATTAATCATCAATTTAAGCCCCTTAGGTTTCTTATTATAGGTAGATGGACATATGGGTACTGAAAAATCCATTTTATTTTACAGATTCACCAGTTTACTAGACTGGATCACAATATGTAGATTACACTTACACTTTTAAAATATGCAAGATGGGTGAGGGATCACTTCCAGCTTTGGTTCATATTTTTGTAGTCTAGTTTCCTTAGTAGACAATCAAACTCATTGTACAGAAGCTTTATCCTCAATGCAAAGAGCCCAACATTGCTCTGAGAGCACTAGGTATTTTAAAATTAAACAAAGCTGAAAGGGACCCCTCAGCACCTTGTTAAAAATAAGTTCAACCTCCACAGCCTGTCTGTGGCTTTTTTTAAAGGGAAGATCAAGTACTACATGAACTTTGCTTGAGGCTAACATTCTTCCCTCTCTGGATTAAATCCATGCACAGAGGCATTTGTGGCAAAATGCATTTATATTTCCACTTTTAAATGCATTCAAAATGAATAGTTTTTAAAAAAAAAAAAACAACCTATAGTTCAGAAAGCGGGCTGTATCCTGATCATGCATGAAATAAATGATCACCTTGTAGCAAATAAATTATGTGCTTTATATCATAGCTGATTTACAGTATGGAAACAAGGAGATGGTAAGTATGGCAGGTCAAAATGAATAAACAACTATGAATATATAAACATGTCTCATTGTATAATGATCATATGTGATCATAATAGGAGAGGGGGAGTAACAGAAGCGTTAGTTACAAAGAACCAATGTTATACTACATAAAAATGCATGGCAAATTGCTGTGTATTGGACAGTGTATATTAAATTTAATAAGTAGTAACTTTAAATAAATAAAAAACGATGTTCTTTGCATGACATTTTTTAACATGCCTTGATAAGGAAACAGCTTTAACCAAAAAAAACAAACAAACCCCACCCCAACCTGAAAGTTTGAAAAGAGATCTAGTAAGCATAATACTAATCTAATTCTTAGGTTACCATGAAATGAAAAATATAACAAATAATATAAAACTTCCTCTCCTTCTCATGACATAGAGATTATGTAAGAAAATCTGGCACCAGGAAAACTTGGCTTTCTAGAAACCATGTTAGGAGATGAAATATAGATTCAGTAAAACATATTACTGGGGGAGGTCATTCTTACAGTAACAATATCACAGAAAAATCAAATATTTCAGTGTTACTGTAAATCATTCCAAACATCTTTGTCCATCCAAACATCTCTGTTCATATACCATTTAAAAGAGCAAGTTAATGAGGCAACAAATCTTCAGTCTACCAAATCTTCAGTCTACCAAAGAGAATTCGACAGAGACAAGAAATCTATAGTCTATCAAATACAGTTAAAACATTTAAAAAGTTTACAAAACTGCCATGTAATTTAAAGCCACACTGAATCTTGATTCTTATATGATTCTATATTACAGTGTGTCCAATTTGGACAGATTATTTCACTTATCAGGTTCATTCTGGAATACTGCTGTTTTATGCTTATGTTCTTTTAAATCAGTAGGAGTTAAATTACTCATGCTTAACTCATTAATTTCAGTGGGTCTGTTCTAAATATATCCTATAGCTGATTTTTAAAAAATCATTCACAAGGAAGAAAATTAAAAAAAAAAACAACCTTTCTCCAAAGAATTGTATCTCTAGGAATATTCCCATCATTTTAAGGGACAGAGATGAACATTTCAACCAGAACAAGTAGGTATGTAGTAACATTTCAACCAGAACAAGTAGGTAACAAAGTTGAATGGGTCAAGAAACTATACATATGATTTAAGGTCTTTTTGATGTCACATTATATTACAAAAACTTGGTGTGTTGTAGTCCCTAATCTGGATAATCAATGCCAATTTTAAGGGTGACAAGGACCAAAGCTTATGTGTTACAAGCAGTCTCGGATTCCACAGCTGAACAATCTCTACTGAAAGGCAGGCTCAAGGGGTCTCTGTGACAGTAATCTAGATATTTTTATGCTCTGCTTGATCGTTGCCAAATTATATCTCATCAGGCAATATGGGGAAGAAATACCCATCTTAAGCTCTTAAAGGCATTCTGCATCAACCTTGCAATCAGGTCACATAAGAACAACATGGGATCCAGGAACAACCCTCAGTAGGAAAACTGCTTATATCAAATGAGTACAATACAATCCAGAACTGGTCAGACCTGACTTTCATTCTGTTCTAACACTAATGCCTCAGCTTTCCCTTTCAGTTGTTTTGCCCCAATTCCCAACTTTTTTGTATTTCAGTAATTGCTTTGGAACATGGAAAGGAAAAAAAAGACTTATATATTATCATTATACTGATGAGCTGCATTTAAAATCTTTGGATGTCTTTTCTTATATGGTTATATTTATTCATGGAAATGAATAAAACTTTGGGAGTAACTTGGTGAAGAATAGCATGGAATAAAAGAGAAATCTGTTGACACTATTTTTCAAGAACAAAGATGCAGAAACTGACTAGAACAAGGGTAGATATCTGATGACCTCCAGATGTTTTAGATCACAGTTTTCCAAATCCCATACCATTAGTTGTTATAATCCAGAACATCTGGACATCATAAAGTTGCCTACCCCTGGATTACAGCCATAATAAACTGGTGCCCTTCATTCCCATCTGGGCCAGATGGCTATGAAAGCTACTATGGTCAATGTCATAGAAAGCTACCAAGAGATCAGTGAAAACAGAAACATATTCAGCTCTACCAGAACAACTAGAACGTTTTTATTTCTAAACCAGCCTGGAAACCAAGTTCAAAACAGATATGATCAGAAGCAACCTATTTTTCTAAGAAAAAAAATCAGCTGCTCTACAGATCAAAATTCATGCCAAAATAATGTTGAGCCTGGAACTTGCAAAAACTCATTGCTCATATGAAGCTCAGCCTCCCACTTCTCCCAGCTAATGGAATTATACACCTATCTGAATTCCATGAGTCTAAGAAGAAAGTCCCTTCCAAGTCATCAAACCCAGAGAGTCAGCAAGTGACACACAACATGAATGGGAATATGTGAGGACAGGTGTGCACAAATCACATGCCAGATTGGCTTGCTGAAAATATAGTACAGCAGATTAATGGTATGTTAAAAACAATATTTACACTAAGTGGTGCGTGAGAGCATTTTAAGCACTTGGCACCAAGCACCATGCTGTAAGAGCTGAGATTGAGAAACATTTGTGTAGGGGAAGTGGCCAGAAACTCTGTTACTGCTGCCTGTGAGGAAGATCTGAATCAAGACTACGGAACTGTGCCAAGGAACTCTTCTGGGAGCAATCAAAACTGATTCAGGCTGAAAGACTCCACATGGCTGAAGCTGAGAAGCTTTAAAATGCAGGAGGAGGAGTACTGAGGCTTTCACATCCGGTGATGCTGCATGCTGGAGGACAGCGTGAGCTGTGAATAAAGTGTTGCCCATTTCATTACAGACAGCCTTTGGAAGCATTTATTTTCAGCAACCTAGCAACATTGCTGAAGATCAAGGCAAGACAAGTCAGTCCTTAAAAATGTGTTAAGAGCCACATTACTCTCCTGTGTATGACATACTTTGTTACTTGAGACTGAACCCAGAGCAAGCCTAATAAATGGGAAGGAAGGTATCATAAGGACAGGCCCAAGAACAGCTTGATATATGGCTACACACAACAACATTTCAGATTTTAGTGTAAAATTTGGCAAGGAGATTTTTCCATCCCTTCGTACTTTACTGATGCCTTTCATGGCTGGGAGAGGGACTAGTGGCTCTCCAGATGTTACTGAAGTTCAACTTCCGCCAATGTACATCATTGATTTTACTAACTGGGTGTGCTGAAAGGATGGGTCAGAAAGATTTGAGGTCCAATTTCCCCATCTCTGTCTTAGCTCCACATGTTAAAAAAATCGCCCCAATGAGTTATTCTATCTTCTGATTTCTGGCCATGTATTATTCTTCCATGCTGCTAATTCTTCTCCTTTGGAGTATGAAAAAATGATGCTCAGAATAGAAGCCTCTTGACATGCACATGTGTGGACTGATGAACAACAGCCTTCATTCCAACCAATAGTGATGCTTGATGGGGCTGAACTGCATAAGCAACTCTGTTTTAAGGGATGTAAAATGGCTGCTGCAGGCCATTTTTCAGTGACTGCCAAGAACTGAAGACAGATCAGAGGACCTGCCTCTGCCATCATCCTCTCTGGTTTGGTTTGGTGAATGAGAGCAGCAAGGAAGCCAGGAATATACAAGGAGGCAAAAGATAGCCAAGTCATCCATGTGCTAAAAACTCCTGTGGCAAGACTGTACAAACAAGTTCACAGAAAGACTCTAAGAGGTTCTCCGAATAAAAATATCTCAACTATTAGCATTAATAATTTAAGTTGATTATATGCTAATGTTTACCCACACTGATTCAGTCTCTCAAATTTTCAAATGGTAGGTACTGTTGTTGTTTATTCGTTTAGTCGCTTCCGACTCTTCGTGACTTCATGGACCAGCCCACGCCAGAGCTTCCTGTCGGTCGTCAACACCCCCAGCTCCCCCAGGGACGAGTCCGTCACCTCTAGAATATCATCCATCCATCTTGCCCTTGGTCGGCCCCTCTTCCTTTTGCCTTCCACTCTCCCTAGCATCAGCATCTTCTCCAGGGTGTCCTGTCTTCTCATTATGTGGCCAAAGTATTTCAGTTTGGCCTTTAATATCATTCCCTCAAGTGAGCAGTCTGGCTTGATTTCCTGGAGGATGGACTGGTTGGATCTTCTTGCAGTCCAAGGCACTCTCAGAATTTTCCTCCAACACCACAGTTCAAAAGCATCGATCTTCCTTCGCTCAGCCTTCCTTATGGTCCAGCTCTCGCAGCCATATGTTACTACAGGGAACACCATTGCTTTAACTATGCGGGCCTTAGTTGTCAGTGTGATGTCTCTGCTCTTAACTATTTGATCGAGATTTGTCATTGCTCTTCTTCCAAGGATTAAGCGTCTTCTGATTTCCTGACTGCAGTCAGCATCTGCAGTAATCTTTGCACCTAGGAATATAAGGCCTTTCACTGCTTCTACATTTTCTCCCTCTATTTGCCAGTTATCAATCAAGCTGGTTGCCATAATCTTGGTTTTTTTGAGGTTTAGCTGCAAGCCAGCTTTTGCACTTTCTTCTTTCACCTTCATCATAAGGCTCCTCAGTTCCTCTTCACTTTCAGCCATCAAAGTGGTATCATCTGCATATCTGAGATTGTTAATGTTTCTTCCAGAGATTTTAACTCCAGCCTTGGATTCCTCAAGGCCAGCTTGTCGCATTATGTGTTCTGCATACAAGTTGAATAGGTAGGGTGAGAGTATACAGCCCTGCCGTACTCCTTTCCCAATCTTAAACCAGTCTGTTGTTCCGTGGTCTGTTCTTACTGTTGCTACTTGGTCGTTATACAGATTCTTCAGGAGGCAGACAAGATGACTTGGTATCCCCATACCACTAAGAACTTGCCACAATTTGTTATGGTCCACACAGTCAAAGGCTTTAGAATAGTCAATAAAACAGAAATAGATGTTTTTCTGAAACTCCCTGGCTTTTTCCATTATCCAGCGGATATTGGCAATTTGGTCTCTAGTTCCTCTGCCTTTTCTAAACCCAGCTTGTACATCTGGCAATTCTCGCTCCATGAACTGCTGAAGTCTACCTTGCAGGATCTTGAGCATTACCTTACTGGCATGTGAAATGAGTGCCACTGTTCGATAGTTTGAACATTCTTTAGTGTTTCCCTTTTTTGGTATGGGGATATAAGTTGATTTTTTCCAGCCTGATGGCCATTCTTGTGTTTTCCAGATTTGCTGGCATATAGCATGCATTACCTTGACAGCATCATCTTGCAAGATTTTGAACAGTTCAGCTGGGATGCCGTCGTCTCCTGTTGCCTTGTTATTAGCAATGCTTCTTAAGGCCCACTCAACCTCACTCTTCAGGATGTCTGGCTCTAGCTCACCGACCACACCGTCAAAGCTATCCCCGATATTGTTATCCTTCCTATACAGGTTTTCTGTATATTCTTGCCACCTTTTCTTGATCTCTTCTTCTTCTGTTAGGTCCTTGCCATCTTTGTTTTTGATCATACCCATTTTGGCCTGGAATTTACCTCCAATGTTTCTAATTTTCTGGAAGAGGTCTCTTGTCCTTCCTATTCTATTGTCTTCTTCCACTTCCGCGCATTGCTTGTTTAAAAATAATTCCTTATCTCTTCTGGCTAACCTCTGGAATTTTGCATTTAATTGGGCATATCTCCCCCTATCACTGTTGCCTTTTGCTTTCCTTCTTTCTTGGGCTACTTCTAGTGTCTCAGCAGACAGCCATTTTGCCTTCTTGGTTTTCTCTTTCTTTGGGATGTATTTTGTTGCCGCCTCCTGAACAATGCTGCCAACTTCTGTCCAGAGTTCTTCCGGGACCCTATCTACTAAGTCCAGTCCCTTAAATCTATTCTTCACCTCCACTGCATATTCCTTAGGAATATTAGTGAGCTCATATCTAGCTGATCTGTGGGTCTTCCCTAATCTCTTTAGTCTGATCCTAAATTGTGCAAGAAGAAGTTCGTGATCTGAACTACAGTCAGCTCCAGGCCTTGTTTTTACCGACTGTACAGATGTCCGCCACCTTTGGCTGTAAAGGATGTAATCAATCTGATTTCGGTGTTGTCCATCTGGTGAAGTCCATGTATAAAGCCGTCTCTTAGGTTGTTGGAAGAGAGTGTTTGTTATGCAGAGTGAATTGTCTTGGCAAAATTCTATCAGCCTGTGTCCTGCTTCGTTTTGTTCTCCCAGGCCATACTTACCTGTAATTTGAGGTGTCATTTGACTGCCCACCTTAGCATTCCAGTCTCCCGTGATGAAAATAACATCTCTTTTAGGCGTGTTGTCCAGTAGGTGCTGCAGATCCTCATAGAACTGCTCTACTTCAACTTCTTCAGCATTTGTGGTTGGGGCGTATATTTGGATCACTGTGATGTTAGATGGCTTGCCCTGAATTCGAATTGAGATCATTCTGTCGTTTTTTGGGTTGTATCCAAGCACTGCTTTAGCCACTTGACTATTAATTATGAAGGCTACTCCATTTCTTCTGTCGTCCTCTTGTCCGCAGTAGTAGATCTGGTGGTCATTTGATGTGAAGTGGCCCATTCCAGTCCATTTCAGTTCACTGACGCCCAGAATGTCTATCTTTAATCTTGACATCTCACCAATAACCACATCCAATTTGCCCTGGCTCATAGATCTTACATTCCAGGTTCCGATGGTGTGTTGATCCTTAGAACATCGGATTCGCCGTTCACCACCAGCACCGTCGGCCGCTAGCCGTCCTTTCGGCTTTGAGCTAGCTGCGTCATCACGTCTGGGGCTAGTTGAGCTCATCCTCTGTTCCTCCCCAGTAGCATTTTGACCATCTTCCAACCTGGGGATCTCATCTTCCGATGGTATCCCGACATATCTCTGGTTGTACTGATCCATTTAGTTTTCACGGCAAGAATACTGAGGTGGGTTGCCATTACCTTCCCCAGGGATCGCATTTAGTCTGACCTCTCTGTCATGACCTTCCCGTCTTGGGTGGCCCTTCACGGTTTAGCTCATGGCATCATTGAGGTGCTCAAGCTCCAGCACCACGACAAGGTAACGATCCTTTGCTGAAGAGGTACTGTTAAGTCAATGTATTTATGAATGGTGCCATATTCCAATAGTAGATATTGTTTGAAGTGGAGTTCTAATTGGGCTGTTTTCTGTACTTGTTGCAGAATACTCCATCATACATATTATCTTTCAACAGTGATCAGATTTGCTTCTCATTTTGGGTTGCAAGAAAGCCGGTAGTGGGCTGTGCCCTTCAAACGTAGTATCAGAGCTGTAGTTGGCAAGCATTATTCTTTCGTGAACACAAAATATTGACCTAATTCAATCAGAACTATCATAAAATGAGGCAGACTTTGGGGACTTTCTTTTTCAAGCTCTTTGGATTCTGGTTAATCCCTATTTCTATGGCAGCTACATTTTGTAGCTTATACAAACGGATCCTAGCTTACTTACAGCACTGGCTCCAATCTAAAGCTCCAGGTTCACACCAAGATACATAAGCATGTTCAGAGGTTTTCACTTTACCTTCAGTAGTGAAAAAAGTCTTCAGCAAAGGATTGTTACCTTGTCGTGGTGCTGGAGCTTGAGCACCTCAATGATGCCATGAGCTAAACCGTGAAGGGCCACCCAAGATGGGAAGGTCATGACAGACAGGTCATACTAAATGCGATCCCTGGGGAAGGTAATGGCAACCCACCCCAGTATTCTTGCCGTGAAAACTAAATGGATCAGTACAACCAGAGATATGTCAGTATACCATCGGAGGATGAGACCCCCCAGGTCGGAAGATGGTCAAAATGCTACTGGGGAGGAACAGAGGATGAGTTCCACTAGCCCCAGACGTGATGACGCAGCTAGCTCAAAGCCGAAAGGACAGCTAGCGGCCGACGGTGCTGGTGGTGAACGGCGAATCCTATGTTCTAAGGATCAACACACCATTGGAACCTGGAATGTAAGATCTATGAGCCAGGGCAAATTGGATGTGGTAATTGGTGAGATGTCAAGATTAAAGATAGACAGTCTGGCCGTCAGTGAACTGAAATGGACTGGAATGGGCCACTTCACATCAAATGACCACCAGATCTAATACTGTGGACAAAAGAACCACAGAAGAAATGGAGTAGCCTTCATAATTAATAGTAAAGTAGCTAAAGCAGTGCTCGGATACAATCCAAAAAATGACAGAATGATCTCAATTTGAATTCAGGGCAAGCCATCTAACATCACAGTGATCCAAATATACGCCCCAACCACACATGCTGAAGAAGCTGAAGTAGAGCAGTTCTATGAGGGTCTGCAGCACCTACTGGACAACATGCCTAAAAGAGATGTTATTTTCATCACGGGAGACTGGAATGCTAAGGTGGGCAGTCAAATGACACCTCGAATTACAGGTAAGCATGGCCTGGGAGAACAAAACGAAGCAGGACATAGGCTGATAGAATTTTGCCAAAACAACTCACTCTGCATAACAAACACTCTCTTCCAACAACCTAAGAGACGGCTTTATACATGGACTTCACCAGATGGACAACACCAAAATCAGATTGACTACATCCTTTGCAGCCAACGATGGTGGACATCTATACAGTCGGTAAAAACAAGACCTGGAGCTGATGTAGTTCTGATCACGAACTTCTTCTTGCACAATTTAGGATCAGACTAAAGAGATTAGGAAAGACCCACAGATCAGCTAGATATGAGCTCACTAATATTCCTAAGGAATATGCAGTGGAGGTGAAGAATAGATTTAAGGGACTGGACTTAGTAGATAGGGTCCCAGAAGAACTCTGGACAGAAGTTCGCAACATTGTTCAGGAGGCGGCAACAAAGTACATCCCGAAGAAAGATAAACCAAGAAGGCAAAATGGCTGTCTGCTGAGACACTAGAAGTAGCCCAAGAAAGAAGGAAAGCAAAAGGCGACAGTGATAGGGGGATATATGCCCAATTAAATGCAAAATTCCAGAGGTTAACCAGAAGAGATAAGGAATTATTTTTAAACAAGCAATGCGTGGAAGTGGAAGAAGACAATAGAATAGGAAGGACAAGAGACCTCTTCCAGAAAATTAGAAACATCGGAGGTAAATTCCAGGCCAAAATGGGTATGATCAAAAACAAAGATGGCAAGGACCTAACAGAAGAAGAAGAGATCAAGAAAAGGTGGCAAGAATATACAGAAGGCCTGTATAGGAAGGATAACAATATCGGGGATAGCTTTGACAGTGTGGTCAGTGAGCTAGAGCCAGACATCCTGAAGAGTGAGATTGAATGGGCCTTAAGAAGCATTGCTAATAACAAGGCAGCAGGAGGCACCGGCATCCCAGCTGAACTGTTCAAAATCTTGCAAGATGATGCTGTCAAGGTAATGCATGCTATATGCCAGCAAATCTGGAAAACACAAGAATGGCCATCAGGCTGGAAAAAATCAACTTATATCCCCATACCAAAAAAGAGGAACATTAAAGAATGTTCAAACTATCGAACAGTGGCACTCATTTCACATGCCAGTAAGGTAATGCTCAAGATCCTGCATGGTAGACTTCAGCAATTCATGGAGCGAGAATTGCCAGATGTACAAGCTGGGTTTAGAAAAGGCAGAGAACTAGGGACCAAATTGCCAATATCCTCTGGATAATGGAAAAAGCCAGGGAGTTTCAGAAAAACATCTATTTCTGTTTTATTGACTCTTCTAAAGCCTTTGACTGTGTGGACCATAACAAATAGTGGCAAGTTCTTAGTGTTATGGGGATACCAAGTCATTTTGTATGCCTCCTGAAGAATCTGTATAACGACCAAGTAGCAACAGTAAGAACAGACCATGGAACAACGGACTGGTTTAAGATTGGGAAAGGAGTACGGCAGGGCTGTATACTCTCACCCTACCTATTCAACTTGTATGCGGAACACATCATGCGACAAGCTGGGCTTGCGGAATCCAAGGCTGGAGTTAAAATTGCTGGAAGAAACATTAACAATCTGAAGATATGAAGATGATACCACCTTGATGGCTGAAAGCGAAGAGGAACTGAGGAGCCTTATGATGAAGGTGAAAGAAGGAAGTGCAAAAGCTGGCTTGCAGCTAAACCTCAAAAAAACCAAAATTATGGCAACCAGCTTGATTGATAACTGGCAAATAGAGGGAGAAAATGTAGAAGCAGTGAAAGACTTTGTATTTCTAGGTGCGAAGATTACTGCAGATGCTGACTGCAGTCAGTCAGTCAGTCAGTCAGAAGACGCTTAATCCTTGGGAGAAGAGCAATGACAAATCTCGATAAAATAGTTAAGAGCAGAGACATCACACTGACAACAAAGGTCTGCATAGTTAAAGCAATGGTGTTCCCTGTAGTAACATATGGCTGCGAGAGCTGGACCATAAGAAAGGCTGAGAGAAGGAAGATCGATGCTTTGGAACTGTGGTGTTGGAGGAAAATTCTGAGAGTGCCTTGGACTGCCAGAAGATCCAACCAGTCCATCCTCCAGGAAATAAAGCCAGACTGCTCACTTGAGGGAACGATATTAAAGGCCAAACTGAAATACTTTGGCCACATAATGAGAAGACAGGACACCCTGGAGAAGATGCTGATGCTAGGGAGAGTGGAGGGCAAAAGGAAGAGGGGCCGACCAAGGGCAAGATGGATGGATGACATTCTAGAGGTGACGGACTCATCCCTGGGGGAGCTGGGGGTGTTGACGACTGACAGGAAGCTCTGGCGTGGGCTGGTCCATGAAGTCACGAAGAGTCGGAAGTGACTAAACGAATAAACAACAAACAACAAAGTGAAAAAATTCTTCATATGTAAAGCTGGAAATTTCTCAAGTAATTAGATATATGCTGGAACATCAGAATAAGTTAATATTGCATTGAAATTTCCATCCCCACTCCTGCCCAATTTTCTTCCTTTGCAAAAGAGGATATTGTTCTTCTACTTCGTTCACAGGATGTTTTCAGATTGCTTTATGCTATCTTGGGTGGTGATTCTGTGTTTATCTTGCTGCTGGATAGTGGTGGTGGCTGTTGATACTGCAGTTTTCTGTTTTGTATCTCTCCATCTCTCTGTAGCCTCCCTGGAGGCATATGCTGTCCAAAAGAAGAGTTTCTTCATGATTCGTTCCCTTGGGATTTAATTAAAGCAAAGACTCTTTGAAGGCTTAAACCTGAAGAGAATATAGTAGAATGGCCACCTGGTAACTAATGGAAGTCTTACATCCCCACTCATGAGGATTTTAATGGATTTTTTTTTCTTCTCTGGGGAAAAAAAAATATCAGGAAGAATTTGTTTTCCAGCAAACAGGATGAGTCTGATATAAAAAAATGCTGAAGAAATGTTTGGTACAGAACTAGAATTTGAGAAAAATTCCATATTAACATACATTTTTTTAAAATACCCCATTCCTACTGCATTCAACTTACTTTTATGTTTCACTTGACATATACACATCTTATTTCCAAAGAACAAAGTGGGCAGAAAAACACAGCCAATGTCATTTCTTTTGACAAACACTCCTCAGATGTGTCACATTCCATCAGAAAGGGCACTTATTGATTTATACATAAAAGACTTGCGTGGCTGCCCATCATACAGCACAACCCTGAGTGGCTAACAACAGTAATGAACTAGAAATAAGAAAACTCACTGCTCAGTTAAAATTCTGCTAAACACTGTTCCATGATACTGGTTCCTTGCTCTCTTTGATTACATTCTTTGCAACTATCTTTTTCTTTCTATATACATTGTCCAGTACCTTCTCTTAGCCAAATGTTTTGCATCAACCTTCTCATATATACATTTCTTCTCATCCACAGCTTCTTTCACTTTATTATCCCACCAAATATCCTTTTTTATATTTCCCATTGTCCTAACTCTATTCACTTCTGATTTCAACTGACCTACACATGCATCTTGATTTCTTTGACCATATCTTGTCAAAGATGGGCAGCTTCATAGTATGGTTTTAATATATTGTGTGGTTGAGCTCAGAAAATGCAAGCAATCTTATAATCCAAAGAAAGAAACAGAACTGCACACAAAGAAATAGAATACAGTAACTTGAACAATTTAGTTATTTCTATTTACACCTTGACTATCCCTTGAGTTTCCTCCTTTTAAGACACACCCTGAACAATTTCTGACTACAGAGCTGAGGGTATAAGCAAGCACCATACATTTTCACTATTGAGAAATTGTCAGAAATTTTGAGAGAATTTATAGAGCTATATTACTGTGTGACCTTTTGACCATAAGCAAATACAAACAATTGTCCTATCCCAAATGATTTCTCGCAAAGAGAGATTAATTCCTCCCTGTATTATGTTTTTCTTGCATTGTTATAAGCCATAAATGAATCTGAGATCTTCATGTCTGGGACTTCTTGGAATGCAGGCTTATGTGAATTTAGTCAGAACTTAAATCAGAAGGTTTGCCAGCAAATGCAGTTTCTTTTTTCTTTTCTTTATTAAGCTTGAAATGGATACCTATGAACATTTAAAGCTGCATCACAATGCAGTAAATTCTGCTGTGTTTTAAGAAATAAAACCTGGGGGAAAAATCTGTACTGGGGTATGTAACTTCAATCAGCTTAAAGCACTGTTTCCCAAACCTGGGTAAATTACCCAAAATTGGATAGAAATGGTTTTTCTTTGGGTACCAACACATGAACCCATTAAACTGACTTAAAGTGTTTTACCTACATTGGGTAAAAAGAACTTTCTGATAAGTGGTTTTGGGTAATAAAGGAAAAAGTTTGGGAAGCACTGGCTTAAACATTGGGGGCCCATTTTGGAAGAGGTATTCAGGATTGAATACATGTGCATCAGCAGCATTAATTTATTATGAGAAAATCACTATCATCTTTCTTTAGTGCATTCTTTAGAGAATGAATACAATTTTTTTTTCCTGGTCTGCGTCTTTTACTAGAACAAACTAATCTACACTTGCTAAACTAGTATTGGGACTGCAATACAACTATCCTTCAGATTGCATACTTTTCCAAATGAGATGTTCTCAGTTCAGAAGTACTGTAAAAATATCATCTATAAGGAAAATCTACATATAAAAATGTGCATGTTAGGAAAACTCACACAGGAAAATGAGTATCAACTTTCATGCATTTTGCAAATTGCAAATTGATGCAAGTATTGAATAGAATGGAATTTTCATTAAAAACATGCAAAACTAACTTGCACTAAATAAAAAATTATAGACTCATTAAATATAGATTCTTTTCTCAAAGTGACTCCAAATAAGACTAAATGCAAACATTCATGCCCTTTTTTAAAGTCACAGACTGATGTAAAACTTGGGTGGGACTGACTGACTACTGAATCAGAAATTAGTCAAGTTATCAGTATGGCACATGACTTTAAATTGAATGTATCTCAACTGAAAACACCTTCAGTGCCAGTTCCAAAGTGGGCAGCAAGGGTGCCAGACATACTTTTCTAGACAATGTGCTGAATATGTCCATCTGCCACATTTCTGAAGGCAAAGGAAAATGGAGAAACTTCCCTATGGAGAAGGGAAATTCATACAGATGAAAATGTCAGGAAAAAGGGCCATGATATGATCCTTCTCTTAATATGCTATTTATTTATTTATTTGTTTGTTTGCCATATTTCTTTACCGCCCAACTCATACTATATCAATTACTCCTATCAATTGCCTATATTAAGAACATATTGAATGAGAGGAAGACAATTCACCAAGTGCAGAGGAACTATAGCAGAACATAAAACCAAACTGTGTTGGGATGATTAGAGAAACTTCCAGGCATAGTATTCAGGTAGTCCTCAAATTATGACCATTCGTTCAACAACAGTTCCAAGTTACGATGGTGCTGAGCGAATGCTGCTTATGACTGGTCCTCTGAGTTCTGGCCATCCCAGCACCCCCGTGGTCATGTGATTGCAATCTGGGTGCTTGGCAACTGGCTCGCACTTATGACTGACTGGCTGCAGCACCCTGTGATCACCATTTGCCATCTTCCCTGCTGGCTTCCTCAGAAACTCAATGGGGAAGCCGGCAGGAAAGGTGGCAGGTTGCTGGGGTAAGTCTCTCCCACCTACACAGCCACCCCCAGTTCTTCTGTGCTTGCGTCACACCAGCAACTCACATACCAATGCGCACCTGCCCTGAGCCTCACCGTGCCTCCCTCACAACCTCACACCCCCCCACACTCTCACATACCCTTCTCAAGTCTCCTTTGCACCCTTGTGCACCCTTGCACACTCTCCCCGAGCCTCGACGTGCTTCCCTTGTACCCTCCCCGAGTCTTGCCGTGCCTTCCTTGCACACTTGTGCAGCCCCTTGCACCCCTATGCACCCTCCCTGAGCCTCTCTGCACCTCCCTTTCACCCTCGCGCACACCTTCCCCCATCCATGAGCAGCCACTTACCTGCCTGCCAGCCTGCTTAAGAGCAACCTGGGACTTGCAACTTCCTGCAGGCTTCCCCACTGACTTGGTTGTGGGAAAGAAGTTGCCCCGCCAAATGACTATGGGATTCGGTTAATGATGGCAACCAGAACTGCAGGGATTGCTGTTGTTAAGCAATGCAGTTACACTTTACTACCGCATCAATTAGCAATGGAAATTCTGGTCCCAATTGCTATTGTAAGTTGAGGGCTACCTGTAGTATTTTTTTTTAACAAAGTAAAGAATTGTGAAGCCTGAAATGTCTCCCTTTTTCTATTTTTTACCAGTTCTGTAACAATATAATACAGAGTTGCTAGCTGAGAAATGATTAGAAAACTGTTTAATAGCCATTCCGACCCAAAACAAAAGCCTGAGGTGTAACATTCTAAAGCAGCCTCTCTCAACCTTTTGACCCTGGAGGAACCCTTGAAATATTTTTCAGGCCTTGGGGAACCCTGCACATTCAGGCTCAAATATAGGCCAGAAGTTACAAAATTGTATTTGTTTCATGTGTAGGCCTGTATATATGCATTAACAGTGCTTCTAAACTGAAAATAAAGAATGAAACTTACCTCTTTAATGTGAAGATGCCCAAATTTGAAATAATTTTTTAAATAAATCATGATCTCCCAGGGAACCACCAGTGACCTCTCATTGGAACACTAAGGTTCCATGGAGCCCTAGCATTTCCACTGTAGAAGCCTTTTCTTAATTTTGGTGTAAGTAGTATCATTCTCCATGGGACGCGGTGGTGCTGCGGGTTAAACCGCTGAGCTGTTGATCGGAAGGTCGGCGGTTCGAAACCGCGCGGCGGGGTGAGCTCCCGTTGCTCGTCCCAGCTCCTGCACACCAAGCAGTTCGAAAACATGCAAATGTGAGTAGATTAATTGGTACCGCTTCGGCGGGAAGGTAACGGCGTTCCGTGAGTCATGCTGGCCACATGACCCGGAAGTGTCTATGACAACGCCGGCTCCAAGGCTTAGAAACGGAGATGAGCACCGCCCGCTAGAGTCGGACACGACTGGACTTTACGTCAAGGGAAACCTTTACCTTTACCTAGTATCATTCTCAGTACACAGAAAAGGTAATAACATTTAAATGACAGAAAAATGGCCCAGAGCAAGCTCTGAGTCCAACGAGACTTGTTCAGATTTTCCAGAAGTCCTTATTCAGTACTTGGTGCATTCCATTTTGTAGAACAATGATTTCTCCCTTGGCCCTAGTCTAGATGGCTTTTTATCACTGAAAACAGGTCACCTCCCATTAATTAAGGAGTCAACATCTAAAAATGAAACCATTGTGAGTGAGCTGCCCTGCATCGCCTGAAAATGAGAATTTTTCCTATTGTGTAGCCCCACAATTTTACCCCATGCCTGCAAGGCAATCTTAGATGGGTGCAGGGAACATAACAAACCTCCCCACTTCCAAACATTCTTCATATAATTTATGAGCCAAAAAGATTAATGATTTATTACTAGGCTCATTAATCAAAAGAGACAGAGGGGACGAGGATGACCGTGTGTTTTAAAGGACCAATTCCACTGTTCAAGTCAATTAGATCCTGTAAAGCTATTACACCAAGAAGAAGCTGCAATATTATCAAGGCTTCCCCAAATGTATTCTGAGTATAAAATAAGTGCTATTATTCAGGAGATACTGAATTGCTAAACTTCTTAAATTTGCACAATTGGGAACCTGCACTACATTCAAATGCTGAGGCTTCTCATTAAGGCCCTTTTCCCCAGCCTCTGAATCATTGGCATTCACAGCCACACATAGAACAATAAAGCTCTCCCCATGCCTAAGAAAGCGCGACTTCTGTTCCTCCAGTTTGCTTTTAATGAATTACTGAGGCAGAACTTGTACCGGCCTGCCTGGCAACTTCTGTCTGGAGAAACAAGAGAAGAATCTAAAAAGAACATGCTAATATCCCAAGCAGAATGAATAAAATTTGCCGACCTGCCACAATTAAAAAAAAAAAATCCCCAATAATTTAGTTAACATTGATCTCTTGGTTAGAGTTTAATTTAATTTTCTTCCTCCGCCAATAACGAGTAACTCACCTTCAAAGTTACAAAAACACCTGTTCTACTCAATAAATGTGAAATTCAACACCACAAAAGAGAAGCCACTTTTTAACTGTCATGCTTTAGTTTGAAGGACAAGATAACGGATGCTTCAGTGCCTGCTACAATGAAGTCTACTTCATCTTTGTGAGTTGCCCTAAGTGAAAACTGCTATTATTTTCCTGACTGCAGTTTTTATGGCCCTGTGGAAGAGCTTGGATAGTTTAAGACATCTTTGGTGTGCACTCTTTCTCCAGCACACAGCTATTACAAAAGCTATTCATTGCAAAATCAAGGCATCTTACTTTACATTAGAAAGTTTGGGTCTAGTTTGTGAAATATACTATTTGGACAGATATTGTAAAAATCTGTGAAAGAATAGATCATTATGGTACAGGTTCAGAAAAAGTTTAAAAAAAAAGTGCTATAGAGATCTCCCAAGCTCAGCTCTGAAGAATGTATTATACTGCATATTCCTCAAGTGATGTTTCAGATTCCTTATTTGAACTAAGACGGGGTGAGATAATGGCACACAGTGTACTCTTCAGTTAAAATTACTGTCATTATATTTAATGGGGCAAGTAGCATTCTGTATGTTTCTGTGCATACATTCTGTTAACACCTAAAGTATTCCACCCAGATTTGAACCCGTTTAGGAACAACAGAACAACATTAACAAACTGGAGCATGTCCAGAGAAGAGCAACCAAGATGATAAGGTGCTTGGAAGGCAAAACTTAAGTGGAACAACGAGAGGCGTCTGGATACATTTAGTTTGGAGAATTTTGTGGAGAAACATGATAGCTGTTTTCAAGTACCTGTATCATGAGGAAGAAGGTGAAGAATTGTTGAGAGTTGATCCAGAAGGCATAACCAGAAACAAAGTATTAATGTTAGAGGGAAATAGATTTCAGTTGGACATCAGTAAAAGTTTACTGACAGGAAAGGCTGTTCAGTAACGGAACAGATTTATTTGCCAGGCACTGGACTCTCCTTCATTGGAGGAATTTAAACAGAAGCTGGATGGGCATTTGTAGAAGGATTCCTGCACCACACGGGGAGTTGGACTAGATGATCTCCAAGGTCATTTACGAGCCTTATATTCTATGATTCTAAACAAAAGAGGATGCTGCAGTGTCAACTTTAGAGCCTTAAGAGGCTTTAGACAATAGGTTTTAAAAACAAGAGCTAGAGCTTTGTACCATAAAGTTCAAAATGAGTGTAAGTGATAGAAAGGAAGGATAAAAATATAATAATTATAAACTGAAAGAAAGAATTGAAGATCTTCTGCTCATTATTTTTTTAGAATAGTGCACCAATTTTTAGAATAGTGCACCAATAAGTTTTCAGGGGGAGATGGACAGTGATAGAAATTGGAATAATAAATAAAATAAGTAAGTAAGTAAGTAAGTAAGTAAGTAAGTAAGTAAGTAAGTAATAAAGTTGGTTGCCCCTACCTAAACACTGTTGGTTGGCATATCTAATGGTGATGGGTGAGGTGATGGATCAGGACTCTGGTAATAAAATATATGAGGCCATATTGAGAGTCAATGGAGGAAGCACTGCAAGGTACACTGTGATAAACCTAGATCTTTGAAATCTCTTGATTTCCATTTGGACTTTTCCAGGGATAGATTTTAGATTGCTTCACATTTCAAATTCAGTTTTGGAATTTCTCATTTTTCCAGTCTCAAATTTGGCTCCTCCCATTTCTGGATTAATGTGAAATGCCACTCAATGAATATGCATAGTTATGTGTGTAATTCTCCTAACATGCACATTTTAGCTCACAATATTGCCCAAGAGACCAACAATTATTTTTGCATGTGACTTTCTTTTATGCCGTCATACATTTTTCACATACTGTATTTATCTCAAAGGAAAACAACCCTCAATTTAAACAGTCTGCCTGGGTGACCTAAAATGGTCAGCTCCATATGTGTGTGTAGTGACAAACTGGTATATGTGTATTCATCTTTATCTTTGTGTGCAGATGAGTGAGTAAAGGATGAGAGGTTTGTATAATTGCCAGGCTATGTGTACCTGTATGTATGTATATTTCCTAGAAGCCATATTCCAAAAGAGGGCAGGGGAGGAAAACAAAAAACAAACCCTACATTACTGATTTTGTCTGTAAAACACGGCAATCATTTGTGAACATTAGTTGACCTCCATCTGCACTTACACACATAGGCTACTTTCTGTCACATCCATAATTATGTAAATATAAAATACACATCTCCCCCTTCCTTTCAGTGCAGAAATAAGGAAGGAAGAAAAGGAGGAAATAGTATGGAAATGAATTAAGAGGAAGACGAGCAAGACTGGGAAAGGAAGGGAGAAATATCCGGATGGAAGTGAGCTGAAGTGAAGGGGCAACTGTACAGGGAAAGAAACAAACATTACGATCTTACAGTAGCTTACAGTTCCATAACGGTCTCTACAGCTAAAACCCTTCCTAAAACTCTACCTCTTCAACAACACTTAGCTACCTGCTGCATTTTGGCTACACAAATCTTGCCAACCACTAGATGGCAGCCAAGCCTAGTGGTCAACCAGGAGAGTGTGAAGTTCTGAAATTGACCAGCCCCCCCACCCTTACTTAATGGGGCTAGCTGGATGTTTAATTGAAAGGACTATTGTACTTCTCTAGTGTCTATGCTTGGGAATTTCCTTCCCATTGGGCCCGTAATCCTAGGAAGCCTTTGGTTTCTTGCTCCTTCATGTTCTCTTCTAAGGATAGTTTACAGCTATTCCCCCAGCTAAATTCCCTTCTCAAAATTGCAGCACTTCAGCAGCATTTCCCACTGGTTCGGTCTCAGCTGCACAAAACTGGATGACCATTAGATGGCAGATGATAGATACCAAAAGCCCTTAGTCTTTGCTGCCACCATTGATCATTGGGTTGAACAATCACTGATAATCAAGGATGGGAGTGGGGGAGTTCAATTGGTTCAATTGACTTTATGTCTGTACATGAAATGTGTTAAAACTGATCTATAAAAATCATGATTTTTGTTTCTGCCAATCTGAATAGCAGAGAACATCTGAAGCGCTCTCACAATTATTGGTTCATTTGTGTTGCTGTTTTATAACATACACAGGAATTATTGCCTTAGGTTAAATACTTTAAAAATTATTACACTGAACATGAAAACAAGCAATTCCAAGAAAAACATATTTAGCCTTTGGTCATCATTGTGCTAATTTAGGATTATTGCTAGCTAATGGCAATTTGATTACGATACTTTTCTCCAGTGGAAGACATTGAACTGATGTCAATGGAGAGTTGAAAGACGGAGCAAAATATTTCCTCAAATTTATTTATGGGATGGAGGTTGCTATCTCCATTATTAAATGGAGATATAAATATATTGTCAGGAACAAGGCGAAGAAACAACTGAGTCAGGAATGAAGCTGTAGCCTTTATTGTTTCTACCCTATAACAAAATCTTGCCGAAACTGAGCAGAACTAGCAAACTCTATGGGGAAAACTCCAGAAACTCTAAGGCGGGTCCTGTCTGATCCTCTTGGCTGGGTGCCCAAGGCTTTCTACACTGCATGAGTTTTTCCCCCTAGAAGGGGCCCCCTCCTTCCTCACCAGCGATTTCCATAACATATATTAAAGCCTAACAAACCCCTATAAATTCCCCTCCCTATCCCCCAACAGGACTATTCTCAGCTATAAGTACGTCAGTTTAGAGCATCACCTGTCAAGAGCTCCTAATGATTGATTGCCCAAATCCTGGGAATTAGCTATTGATTGATTGCTCATCTCCTGCTCAGGTGTTGATTTGAAGTAACTTCAGGAGGAGTCATCTGTGATAGCTAGAACAGAATATTCACTGTTAGACATGATGGACAAGTTTGCATCTCTGTAAGAAAAGATTTTATCTTGTATGTTGTATGGCCAAATAGAACAATGAGGTATCTTTGAAGGACAAATGACTTGGAGCCTGAAAAGATGGTAAAACCTCTTGTCTTGTCTTGCTGGAACTGGGCTTTTCTTCTCAGATACACAAGAAGTGTTTCTTAAAATGGGATGTAGTAAGAGAAAGACTCCATCTTTCAAACTGAGTTTGGTTTGGTTTAGTGGTTAAGGCAATGGGCTAGAAACCAGGGGACTGAGAGTTCTAGTCCTGTCTTAGGCATGAAAGCTGGCTGGGTGACTTTGGGCCAGTCACTCTGTCAGCCCAACTCACAGGGTTGTTGTTGTGGGGAAAATAAGAGGAGGAAGGAGTATTAGGTATGTTCACCACTTTGAGTTATTTATAAAAGTAATAAAGGCAGGATTAAAAAATCTAAAAAAAAAGTGAGGGGGGGGGGGTTCAAGGTGATCACATGAAATTAAAAACCAGATTTGAAATGTCCCACTGTCCGTAAAAGATTCTGTTCACAAATATTACAGAATGTTGGAAAACTTGGAAACTCACTGTTCAGAGTTTAGCCACTTCCCTACAATGTCAAGATGCTCCCTGCACACATTAGAACTGAGCAAATTTGAGTAGTGGCTCCTTTTAAAGCATACCAAGCCATTCAGGGCATTTGGCAGTTAAGGCTTAAAAAAAGGAGATGACAATTTTCTTCATTCTGGTTTAGTTTACATACCATACTTCTTTACCCTCCTTGTTATTAGGCAAGGGTGAGATGTTCAGCATTTCTGGTCAATCTTAGTAGTAAAGATGCATGTGGGTTTGTATATGCATGTGTATATGTATGCAGTCCCCTCCTCAGGTACCTGCATACTACTCTGTTCTGTTTAATTACCCAGAAAATCATTTTTTAAAAAATTGGTAAATATAAGGAGTATGTACAAACTTTTTTATGCAACTACACCCACTCCTCAATTAGCAATCAAGTTCCGTTCCAACTACCAGGTCATTAAGAGAAATTGTCACTACACAAACCATGTGACACAGAGAGTGGGGATGACAGAAGATCACTGGTTGCTGCCATCTCATTCAGATACAGTTCTCTTGTAGAGCTGAACCGGTGTTACTCTCACTCTGTCGTATCTTGTTGTCAGGCGCATGAAATGTGGTCATAAATGCATGCATTGGTTGGAAAATGATTTTTTTTATTACCATCATATTTGCAAATAGTCGCTAATCTGCAAATACTTAGTAACTATTGCAGATAGTCACTAACCCAGGAGTGGGTTTATCTTATTTACCACAATTCAGACTTGTTCTATGCTACTTCCTCTGATACAGTCATTTTTTCCTATCA
Source organism: Candoia aspera (assembly GCF_035149785.1). NCBI lineage: Eukaryota > Metazoa > Chordata > Lepidosauria > Squamata > Candoiidae > Candoia > Candoia aspera. Next base: position 42,053,358 of record NC_086156.1, on the reverse strand, counting down.
AATATAAAGTTTCCTTAGGTAAGCTTAGGTAAGTTGAACTCATCCCTAAAGTGTTTTAAAAGTAACATTCTTAAACATAGTTTTAGTGTTATTAGAGCTTTATCAAATAGACACTACTCTGGATGAACATTTCTCCCTGACAACCCTTGATAGCAATTGGCCCTATTGCTGCCATCCATGCCATAGCAGCATCTATTTTAAAGATCAGAGTGTTTTAAGATAAAACAAGTGCTCTTCAGGGCACCACTCACTGGGAAACCTTTGCATGGCTAAGATAGTACAAAAGCTTTTTGTTTACTCTGTAGAGTAATACTTCCCATTATATGCCTCTTGTACACATTCCTAGGTTTTTTTCTGTCTTATGAATTCCCAGATAAAGGTGGATGCAGAGTAGAGAGCCTTCTGAAATAAGAATGATACATTTCTCTTCTGTCCCTGCTTAGAGCCTTCTTTAATTACAACTTTCTTTCCTATCTGTCCTTAAAGGAGGCTTTAACCCCACTGCTCACCAGAGCATTCTTAACAAATTGACACACACAAACAAAGCAGGATGGAAATTTTTAGGGCTCAAAGTAAGCAAAAAGCTTTTCTATTTTCTTAGTGTGGTAAAATCCAGCTCAGACACAGGGAGGTTGGCTCCTGATCTCGCTTCATTGCATGACTATCCATATAATCTCCAGATAGAGTCTTATTGTCCAGCTAGACCAATTCAGCGTTAAGAACTAACAGGGGCCTGGTTGACTCTGTGTAACTGCAACACCAGGATTGATCACTCTGTCTGAGCAACCATCTCTGGCAGAGCCATGCAGGCTGCCTTGCCTTGCTCACTGAAATGCCATCTTCTGCTAGCCATGGATATGTGATTTGCTTCTGGTCCTTCTTCATCTTGGCAACCCTCTCAGCTTGTACTGATTCACTTTGCCTCCCCTGGCCCTTACAGTGCCAATCCCTTTGGGCTTGCCTTACGAGCAATGCTTTGTATGTTCAACTTTATCTCTTTCCTGCTAGGAAAAATGGTTGGGAGTTAAACTGACCTCCTCTGCCATTTTGTTTTCTTTTTCTTGGTACAACCAGAACTGGAATTTGTGCTGGAGTCATCATATCAATGTGCTGTGCTTCTCCCTGATGAGGAATGGGTAAGGCTAGGAACTCTTTAATGGGCAATATGCTCCGGCAATATTGGAGGAACAAAGCATTTTAGTAAAAGACATTAATGACAGAGATTCAATCAGGCATGGGGAACCAGATAGACCTACTCCAACCCTCCCCGCCAAATGGAGCCTCTTCTCTATACCCCATCCAAGGCCCCTTCACCTGTCACAGATGGAAAGAGCTGTGTTTGTAGGCACATCATTCAATGAGTAGGACAGCTGCTCTTCGGGTAGAGGGGTGGGATATTATTTGTATAAATAAATACAATTCTCAGGCAGAGGATATGCATTTATTTTAAACAAAAGGTCTTAGGAGTCAGGCTCAATGTAAGCCAGATCAGGCCACTGTGTAGTTACTGTCTAGAAAATAATAACCTGAACAGCAGTTATAATATTTTACACTTCTTGAAGTTTAACCTTCAAAGAAACCTCAGGGCAGACTGTTCATTTGAACCCTCCTTTTCCCTGCATGGCCTGCTTATCTTGGAGGAGAAAAAAATTAAATCAGCATGTAATCTATTCACTAAAAAAAGCTTTTAAAAAGCTTTATTTGATATTAGAACCAGTACACTAACACTCAACGGATTCAGTGAAACTGATACATCTATAAAATTGGAAATAGAACAATTATATTTCATGCACATGCAGTGCACAGCTCTCTTTCGATTCTGCATATGGAATCCTTGTTTATATTATTTCACCAAATATGAACATCAATAAGGTTAAAGAAAATGTTTACAGATTGCATTTACATTGCTGTAAAAATGACCTCATCTTCTTTTATTTCTATTTTGCTTCGCAGAAAATTCAGAAAAGAAATTACCTAATTTCACTCACAAGAACTTGTCCAACAGAAAGAATGGATAATGAGGCAGCCTTGATTGTAATATGGTTGTGTATGTAAATACACACACAAAGATATAGATATAGATATATAGATATATCTCCAGAATAATTTGGAGAATGCTCTTTTTCTTTCACAATTTCAGGAGGACAAAACAGAGAAGGCAAAGTTATGGAAAATCTTAAAACAGTTAAATAATTTATTTAAAAAAAAACCCTAAGCCAAGATACTGTTTGTACTGATTTTATGCAATAAATGAGGTGATTCTGGAAACATTAGCTTCCTTGCTTGTTTCCTTTCCTTTTTGTTCTATAGGTTAAAAGCACTTGCAAAGATATTGCACACCCCATAAAGTGCCAACCTTTTGGATCCAATCCTGTGGTTCCAGCACATTATTGTTTTCTGTAGTTCCAATTATTTTAGAAGAACAGAGGAACATAACCTGTTTTGAATGTAGGGGTATAACTTTGAATGGCATGTTAGGCAATGTAGGGGTTGAGGGCAGGATCTCTCACTCCCAATCAACACCGACTGGTACCAGCCCTGTAGAAAGGAACTGGACCAGCAAAATACTGTGCTGCCCACTCCCAACCCACGGAGCTGATCCAGAACATAATGGTATGTGGGAAAGACCTTTGGAGATGGAGCCTAGTAACAGTCAGATAAGAGAGGGCATAGCCTGCCACTGGATAGTGGGTGGAGCAAGAGGCTCAGAAGAGACCCTCCCTAGTTTCTCAGGCTGTAAAGAAGATGGTGGGAGATTTGTACTTTCAGACTTGCAAGATTCTGTTAATATAACCTTACAATAAAGTAGAATTAGCTCATCTGGCCGTGTTTCCTGTCTGGTCTATCTGGTAAGGCTGACAAGAATACCAAGAAGGTTGATGATATTGAAGGCTGCCTAGATAACAAGAAGAACAAGAACAAATGCACTATCCTTGTCCCGGTCCCACCAGAGATCATCCAAAAGCATGACCAATGTTGTCTCTGTCCCATGCCCAGGTGTATGGAATTACCTACCATGGTTAAATTAACCAAAATACTAAACCACAATGGCTATGTTTAGACAACACCCTAAACCAAAACCAACCAGCCAACAACCTTGTGGCTTAATTGCTTTGTGAACCCAGACTACACAAGAAAACCAGAATGAAAAAAAGAAAAGAAAGCCATACCATGATCTGGGAATGGAAATTGTTTGAATTTAAATTACAGCAAAATTAAGTCAATGTCCCTTCTAACATTTAGTAAGAGCAATTATGTAATTCCCACCCAGTGTAATGTTAACTCCATTGGGAATATTTTACTATTTATTGTTTTCTTTTATTTGAGCAAACATCTGTTAGGGTCATCCAGCTGAAGAATTTTTAATATAGCAGTTACATGCTATGGAGAGTGAAGAAAGTTTATTTTGCTCAGATTGCTAGCTCATTCCTTGTGTCTACCCCTGAGGTAGGTGCATAATGATTTAATAACAGAAACAGCAGGCCCACAAACCTCTACATCCCATTTTTAAAAAAGCAAAAAAACAAAAAACCTAATATCTTTGCGATCTGGGTGTCAGCCTGTACTGTTACTGGAAGATTTCTGAGTTATGAATAGAGCAGTTTCCCTAGGAGATGGCATCCTTCTTTTATAAAGCCCTGTCTTAAAGTGTCAGAAGTCAAAGAATTAAAAACAAAAGCAGCATAAATTGCTGTCAATCAGGAAGCCCTTTCATCTGCTCTTGACTTCAAAAGGCATTCTGCTTCCCAAATGGAGGGATCAATCACCCCACATTACATCTGCTGTTAGGAACAATACCACCATGCTGTCAGCTCCAGAGACTACTAGTTCAGACACATGTAATTTAACATTCGAGACAAACCAAACAAACACATTCAAGCAGTAAACCAATTGCAGGCACCTACATAATACTGTTCCCTCTTATTATACAGTCTTAAGTCAATTAGAAACCATCCCACTCCAGCTTCTTCTGCCATTATTTCTTTATTTAAACCTATAGCCTTGTGCCAGTTACTAAAAAGGAAGCCTGGATGAATGCAATGGGGCTTTTTCAAAGTAAACATGTTCCACCTGTATTGCCTGCCCAATTTCTAAAGTTTGCTTCAATAGCTGTTCAATATGACTCCATATCTGGGTTGCAAAAATTAGATGGCCATTAGATGGATCTAAAGAGATGCAGAAATTTTTAACTCCTTACTGCCACCTGGATTTTGTAGCCCAGATATGATAGCTGTATTTTCAAGAAAGCTAATAGATCCAGTTAAAAAGCCCATTTAAAATTTCAAGTATTAAAAAAAATCATCTACTAATCCAAAAAGCAGTTAAAACATGTTCTAAGGATGAGCTAGCTAGGGCAACTTAAGGGAGCTGATTTCTCCAAGGGAGCAAGCATCTATGTTTGGTCCATTGCCTTGTTCAGCAACAAAGGAAGCAGCCTTGAAGGTAACTTGTGCTTCAGGTTCACAAGTACTGATATACAAGCAATTAAAATACTCCAAGTAAAAAGCATGCAAGAAATGATTTATTTACTAAATATCTCAACTCACAGTTCCTCACAGATTGTTTCAAATGTAAGTTAAATTTCAATTGATTTTAAATGTATGTTATCATTTTAACCACTTTGTTACTTCTATTTTCAGAAAATGTATTGTCGTTAAGCTTGTATTTATTACATTTCTTTTCTCAGTCAACTTGATTTTCTTGATTAATATAATAAAGAAGAAGAGTGTAAAAAGGATACAAGACCAAGAGAGTGCAAAACTACAGCTCTCTCCATCTCCACCCCAAAACCTAAAATCTATCAGCAGCAGAGGTGAAACTAAGGAAGACAAAACAACTCCTTCTTCTCCCGAAACTTCCCTGAACAAATCTATCCAATAGTTTTGATGTGCAGCTGCTTCATATTCAGAGGCAAATGGTGCTTCAGATCAAACAGGAGTACAAACATGGTATTGTACCTGTCTGAAATTCCTTGAAGGAGCCATGGCTTTTCTGGAAATTGTCCTCTGCAGCTGTAACAAGATCCTAGGATTTGACACATTTGGTTTAAGGAATTGCAAGCAGGTGTTACATTTACATTCCTGCATACTCAGAAACAGCTTTTTGCCTTCAAATCCAAAGCATTGCGCAGCCCTACTATTTAGTATTGTGAGGGTCAAATCTGGGGAAGCTGGAAGCAAGGAGCCTGAGACCGGATAGATCATTTTCAAAACAGTGCAGGTGCCTTCCACCTCCATATCCAAGGCCAAGAAACAAATTTCAGAAGTTCATTTCTATACAAGGGCAGAGAAACAAGATGTAGGAATTAAATCCTGGGTCTGGTATACATATGGCTTGATTCCTACTTCTTGTGGTAGCTTTATTATTAATCTTTATTATTATCAGAAATAAAAGCAACTTATCTATATGAGCTTCATCCTTGATTCTTCACTGCTAGCTCTTGAGTTCCTAAACAGAAAGTCGTTTTCATGCCCTGGATGAAACTCTAAAAGAATCACACTAGAAAAATAATGGAAATTGGGCAATGCAAAGCTTGTTGGCAGGGCTAGCCTCAAAATCCTTTCAGTTTGGATATCATCTGTGATATAGTACTAGGACAGCTTTGGATCTCTTGACTGATGATACGTCAGAAAACTAAGTATCAAGGGAAATGAAATGCCGCTTATACTCCTGGACCTCTCATTGCTTTCAGTATTCTAGGCCAGTTCTTTGTGGTAGTTCCAGTCATTCTTTCCAGGATGTGCTCATAACATGGTGCTAGTAGAACCCTAGATCATTGACTTGTGGTGTCCTTCAGGGTCTATTCTTTTTTCCTCTGCACTTTACTGCTGGAGTTTTGGATTTAAGCACCATCAATATGCTAATGATACCCAGCTCTACTGCCTTTATATTCCAGTTCCAAGGAAGCAATCAATACCCTTGAACTTTGTCTAAACTTAGTAATGAGCTGGATAGGAGAAAATAAGGTGCAACTAAATATAGAGAAGATTGAGGTAACAAAAAAGGCTAGACTCTGAGATTGAGGAAAAGCTTGCTCTAGATGGAGGCTGTACTTCCCCAGAAAGAGCAGGCTTGCTGTTTGGAAGTGCTCCTAGATCTCCAGTTGTCGCTGGATTTTGAAGTGCTGGCTGTGGAGAGGAGCATGCTTACATAATTACCACAGAAACTCAGAGACCCTTCCTGAGCCAATCAGATTTAGCAACATTCTCTACACCTTGGTTACAACCTATCTTTGCTACTGCAATGCACTGTATTTAAGATTACCCTTGCAAGAAACTGCAATTAGTGAACAAAAAGGGTAGCTGGACTGCAATCTCATGCAAGGTGCAGTGATTATGTGATTATTCCTGTACTGAAAGTTCTTCACTGGCTACCAACTGCCTACTAAGCGCAGTTCATTGGTGCTAACCTTTAAAGCCTGAACAACCTAGGGACTGTTTATCTGCAAGACTGTCTTTCCTATTACAAACCAGCATGGGGTTCACCCATTCAGTAAATGGGAAAAGTTTTTATTTCCTATGTTGCTCCCAGGCTGTAGAATGCATTCCCTAGGGAGATGTGTTTGGCTTCCATAATCCCAATGTTTAGGAAGTTGGTAGTAATACATACCTTCCACCAAGCTATTAACTGTTAATTTGACTGGTTAATTTATTTTTAACATCTGACTCCTATCTGTATTTTGATTATATTGTTTGATCTACTTGTATTCTTGTTACTGTTGTAAGCAGTCATGATGATCAAATATATGGAAAGCAGAATGTAAATCAGAAAGAGATACAGATTGTCAGAACAGTGACTAATCAAACCTGTTGCTGACTGTAAGGTGGGGGGAGATGGTAAAGTTAAATGGAAGTATATTTGATAGCTTTGAATGTATGCATGTGGAACATGGAGCTACCTAGCATTTTAATGTCTTGCGGTTGATTGATTGACTATATGCCATCAGATCACTGTCAACTCTTAGTGACTACATAGGTATATTTTCTCCATGTCAATCTGTCCTTAAGCTGGTCCATCAGGTGGTCCATTGGTATACCTATCACTACTCTGAGTCTATCCATCTTGCTGCTGGTCGTCCTCTTCTCCTCCTACCTTTCCCATTATTAGAATCTTCTCCAGAGAGCTAGGTCTTTGTATACGGTGTCCAAAATATAATAGTTTGAGCCTCATTTGAGCCTTGAGTGAGAACTCTGGGTTGATTTGTCAATGATCCATTTGTTTGTTTTCTTGACTATCCATCGTATTCTCAGGAGTTTTGTCCAACATCAAATTTCAAAAGCATCAATACTTCTATTCTGCTTCTTCACAATTCAACTTTTGCTTCCATAGAGTGTCAAAGGGAATACCATCGCTTGCACTATTCTAATCTTTGTAAGTACAGATACATTACAGCTTCCAAGTATCATTTCCAAGAACTTTAAAGAGCTAAGTAGCAAGAGCTGGAATGGAACAGGGTGCTATTTCAATAAAGCAGCAAACAGCTGTCTGTTAAAGCTGTCATGGATAGGGCAATTGTTAATAATTGTCCTCTTGGACTCTTTGACATAGACAACTGGCTGAGGTATTTCCACAAGAATTTGATTAACCACTAGTTATACCTTATAAATTACCTATAATTTTTTAGTAACAATATAAGATATTTTCCTATTAGAGAGCCAAATCATGACTATCACTATCCTCACTTCACTATCATAGAGCCAGATGCATGTGGCCATATTAGTATTGTGCTTACCCTAATTTTCTTTCAGCCTCAGCTGAGACTGATTTGGGGGCACTTTCCAAAGCAATCCCCTTAGAGTTATATTGACACTGATCTTTTTGTTATGAAAAGACAAAATAATCACTTAATCCAGCAGCATATTGTCTAGATTTTGGAGACAGGAAAAATATCTGAGAATAATATGGAAGTAGAGGGAGGGATGAACAGGAATTGTTTGAGTTATTTATGCTGAAAGTTAATTACAGAGAGGGAAGACAAATGCCCTTATTCTGAGAAACAGTCCAAGTATACATGACAGTAAAGAAGATCTTGTGAGGAGCTAGAGATATTTTGCTGATGATAAAAGTGAAGATCTGGAGAGGGTTATGTGTAGGAATGTACTTAGAAATAAGAGTGGCAAGATAAGCAAGGGGAAGTCAACAAAAGAGTTTCAACAAAGGACTTCAAAAATAAGGACCAAAAGATTCTGCTGGATTTGAGAGGAGATAGGGAACCTTGATAAGAGTTTAAGATGAGGTACATGATCAGAGTGATGACTGAATTATTTTGCAGCAGCTTGCTAAATAGGCAGAAGGGAACCAGGCTGACATACCAGAACACTGCAGAAGATTACAGTTAAGATCGGGGAGGCATAGACCTGTATGGCATTTATTTTTTTATTAAGGAGGTAGTTATATTTTTGCCGTATAAAAAGGAAATGCAGCACAACTCAGCTACAGATCAAATGTGAAAAATGAAATAAAGGAAAGAGTCAAAGATAAACCAAAGTTATATGCTAGTCAATACACTGAATGGACTCTGGATAAAGAAGAAACAGAGAAGTGGCTGAAAGGAATATATGAGGTTTGATCAAAGATGCATAAAGTCTAAGCCAACAAGAAAACATCCAGAAATATCAGAGACTGTTCAAGAGAGAATTTGAGATGCATATTTAAATTAAGAAGAACAGTTCAGAGCATATCAGGACTGACACTAGCAGATCTCCTGGTGCTGATCTGCTGGTACTTACTCAAGCTGTTGATTTAGCATGGTGGAAAGCAAACCTGGGTAGGCCAGAATCAAAAGATGCAAAGCAAACCCTAGGTTTTATGCATCTCTGGAAAATAAAGTCTGATTCTTTCCTCTAGATTTGTCATAGTAATTGTATGGCCATATCTTTTCATTGCTCTTGAATTCTGTTTTTGACCATTGACACAAATGAGAGAATCTATTAAGACTTGAGATATTATGATAAGCAGTACAAAGGTATTCTCCTCAAACCACATGGGCTATGAATCATCCATGTTCCCCCATATAGTTTTTATCAACAAAAGTTATGTCATAAGACAAAGATATAAATATTTTCTACCAACCTCTATTGATATTCCTATGTTAATAAATTATTTCTTATATATTCTAGAGCTTACAAGAAATGCCTTAACAGAGCCATAAAGGCACATGTCTAAGAGGTAGGAACATGCAAAGCCAGGTACATCACTGGGGAAAACCAAGGTGTCTCATTATTGAATTAGCCTACCTCTCAGTAATTATCTAACATGTTTTTACAAATGAACTGTGTAAAAAAAAAAGTACCTAAGATCAGAGTAATAGCACAATTATTGTGTTCCTGGGGTGGCAACAACAGAAGAAAAGCTTCTATTTTCTATTATAAATGATTTTTTTGTCATTCTTGATATAAGAATGTTAGCCTATGGAGTTTTTGAACTGATGCATGAATGTGTCAAAAGACTTCTATTGACTTTCATCAAAGCCCTAGTAAAACAAAGTTGAGAGATGAGCAAACCACCTCCTTCCTTCCTTCCTTCCTTCCTTCCTTCCTTCCTTCCTTCCTTCCTTCCTTCCTTCCTTCGTCTTGATGGGATACAAGATAAAAACATGACAAAATAGATTATCATCATAATCTCCCAAACAAGAGACTATAAAACAATAGACACTATGTTGATTTCTTGCTGTTTGTGGATTCCTTTTTTTTTTGGTATAATTTTTATTAAAGATTTTTACAAAAGAAGATAAGAACTAATACAAACTAACAAAGTGAGAGAAAGAAAGGAAGAATAAAGAAATCAAAGAGAAAGCTAAAGGTGCAAAAGGCGGAGGGGAAGCAAAAGAAAAATAGAAAATAAAGAAAAAAGATACAAAGAAGTAGCTTCCAATCTTCTTCAGAGCAGTTATAAGTACAACCATAAATTTACCTCTTACTCTATGGTTGTACAACATAGCTCTCTTCTTTCTATAATCTATTCTGTCTAGTCATCAAAACCGTAAATCACAAGTTCATTTTTTCCTCTTTCATGCAAAAAGTCCATAAGGGGTTTCCAGCCAGCAATAAACATAGATACTGTCTTTTCTCTGATCATAGAAGTAAATTTAGCTATCTCAGCAAGTTCCAACATCTTTACTAACCATTCCTCCATTGTGGGAAGTGCCAAATCTTTTTATATTTGTGCGTACAATAAGCTTGCTGCAGTTATCATATATAAAAACAAGGTTCCATGACTTTTTTCCAGCTGTTTGTCCATCAATCCCAAAAGAAAACCTCTGGTTTCAATTGTATATTAATCTTTAAAATCCTCTGAATCAGTGTGTTTATTTTAATCCAGAATTTTCTAGCTTTTTTGCATGCCCACCAAACATGGTAAAATGTCCCTTCTTGTTCACATTTCCAACATAAATTTGAAGTGCTTTTATACATTCTAGACAATGTCTCTGGCGACATATATCAAAGATACATTGTTTTATAAAAATTCTCTTTAAGATGGTAACATTTCAATCCTTTCAGCCACATATTTTCCCATTGTTCCATCTGTATGTATTATAATCAAAAAATTTAACCCACTTTATCATACATTATTTCACCTGTTCTTCTATTTCAAATTTCAACAAAAGTTTATACATTTTAGCAATTACATGTTCATCATTTGTACACAATTCTATTTCAAATTCAGTCTTACAATATTCAAAACCATAAATTCTTTTGTCTACTTTAAATCTTTCTAATAATTGCAAATAAGAGAACCATTGACAACTATATTCCTCTGCCATCAGTTCTTCTCTTGATTTTATTTTACATTCTCCTTGACAAAATTCTAGTATCTCATGATAAGTTAATCATTTGTGTCTACCTATTATTTCTTGTCTATAAAATGCTTCTTGTGCTGAGAGCCACAAAGGTATCTTCAGGCACAACCTGGGTTTGTATTTATTCCATATTCTCAGTATGGCACGTCTAACATAATGATTTTTAAAATCTACTTTAACCTTGATGTTATCGTACCACAAATATCCATGCCACCCAAATCTCAGGACATGTCTGTCTAATGCCAAAAACCTTCTATTTCTCAGCAATACCCACTCTTTCATCCAAACCAAACAGCAAGCTGCAAAATACAATTTCAAGTCAGGTAAACCCAACCCACCTCTTTCCTTTGCATCTTGTAACACCTTGTATTTAAATCATGATTTTTTTCCCTGGCCACACAAATTTAGATATAGCCTTCTGCCACTGTTTAAATTGTGCACCAGTTGTCAAAACAGGTATTGCCTGAAACAAAAATATCATTCTAGGCAAAATATTCATTTTTATCACAGAAATTCTTCCCAGCAATGACAGTTATAGCTTCACCCATCTTAACATATCTTTTAAAATTTAATTCCATGCCTTAACATAATTATTTTGAAATAGCATACATTTCATGTTTGTCATAGTGATACCCAGATATTTTACCTTCTTCTCAATTTTAAAACTCATTTTATTCATCAAGTCTGTTTGATCTTCGATTTTCATATTTTTGTTAACATCTTTGTCTTCTGTTTATTAATCTTAAAACCTGCTAATGTACCAAATTCTTTTAATTTGCCCATTAATATTTCAATTCCCTTTAAAGGATCTTCCAGAACCAATACCAAGTCATCTGCAAAAGCCTTTAACTTATAAGTCTCTTTTTAAATCTTTACTCCCACAATCTTCTCATCTTGTTTTATGTATGTGTTCAATATTTCAAGAGCCAAAATAAACAAGAGTGGGGACAGTGGGCATCTCTGTCTTGTTCCTTTTTGCATCTCACAGGTTTTTTTAAGATCTCCATTGACAATTATTTGTGCTTTCTGTGAAGTTTAAATTGAACTTACCCATGTTATAAAGTTCTCTCCAAAATTAATATCTTCCAAAACTTTGAACAAGAAAGCCCAATTCAAATTGTCAAAGGCCTTCTTTGAATCTAAGAAAATCAATATGGCTTGTTTTTCATTATGTTGCACTGTTTGTGGATTCCTTGAAATTGTATTGGAAATAGGGTGGGTTGTGAAAAATTGAGGTCTGTTTGCATTGGTCAAACATCTTGTTCAATTTCTGCAAGTAGATTTGGATTAGGCAACACAGGTCACCAACTTGCATGCATGATAAGTGTACATCCTTTTTTTATTGTGAATTGATATGCAGACATCTGCACTGAGGCGTTGTATAGAGAGTCATATATGCATTAGCCTCCACACAAAGGTGTGAATTTTATGTTAGTAATTGTTTGCAGTTGTATGGAAGCAAATGCATATATAACTATATGTGGAAAGGCCTTGTTAGTTCTCATAGGAGTGGGAGTGGACTTATCTCAGTTGCTTACAGGATGAATATAATCAGTTTTGTAATGCTTAAATGGGAATACGGTCCTTTCACTTCTTCCAAAAACACAGAATATTCTTAGTTGACAGGCTTCCACAGGAAAGAATAATTTCATAGAGGTTTCTGTTTTCTTTCTCATCATATGAGTATGTGTATCTTTGGTGGTTGCAATTAACAGTATGCATTGTCGCACACTTCACACTGCCTTTTTTGTGCACTGCTTTTGGCTTTAACATGCATTAAAATTAACATTTCTTGGATGGGTGTATCTAAACCTTCACAAGTGTTATTATGGCTCTTTGATTTTGCATCACTATTATTGAGTGTTTAAAATCTATTAAAAATGCACAAATGAATTTATAAAAAAACATTGCCCTAAGCATATTTTTATGACCAACACATTTTGAATATTTAAAAACATATTACTAATAATAAAGAACACATTCTCAGGGGTTTAATTTTGCTTCTATATGTACATCTGATGGTTTGTGAGTTTTACTACATTCCATTAGGGATATTTTAAAAAAAGTAAAGAAGAGTTAAATGGACAAAATGGTTTATTTTAAATTGGAAAATGAACCCTCAGTAGAGCTTGTTTACCAATAGTGATTCCTTTGTAAGCTTCCATTGTGAACAAGAATTGCACATATAGTTTATTGCTGATACAGGAAAGCAAGAGAGAAAATACAGCAAGATTATTAGCAAAATGCTTTTTCAGGGATCTCAGGCTCTGAAACTGCTCTGGACAACTGTTCCTTCTTTGAAGAGTATCCTTTGCATTCAGGCTATAACTGAAGAGGAAGCAACAACTATTTGGTTTTTAGATCTAATGTAAGGAATATTTGGGCTTCTGGCTTTTACACGAACAGAAAGTAACACAGAAGATGAATAGAAATCAATGGATCAATATTAATCCATTCCATTTAATCTGCACATTAGTAGGGCAAAATTCCAGTTGGTTTATAATATAAATATTGATATAAAATACCTGCATCTCTTAGCCTGCAAGTTTCTGTAATATTTGTACACAACTACTTCAAATATACAATATTTTATCGTACATTATTCATGCCATACTTGTTAATTTCAGCAATGTCCTTCCTTTTTAATAGAACTTTCTGTGCATAGAAGCTCATATGTGCATGTATGTGTGTCTTATAGATATATGTGTATGTATAATATAAACCAAGATAGACATTTTGGGCGTCAGTGAACTGAAATGGACTGGAATGGGCCACTGCACATAAAATGACCACCAGATCTACTACTGTGGACAAGAGGACCACAGAAGGAATGGAGTAGCCTTCATAATTAATAGTCAAGTGGCTAAAGCAGTGCTTGGATACAATCCAAAAAACGACAGAATGATCTCAATTTGAATTCAGGGCAAACCATCTAACATCACAGTGATCCAAATATATGCCCCAACCACAGATGCTGAAGAAGCTAAAGTAGAGCAGTTCTATGAGGATCTGCAGCACCTACTGGACAATACGCCTAAAAGAGACATTATTTTAATCACAGGAGACTGGAATGCTAAGGTGGGCAGTCAAATGACACCTGGAATTACAGGTACGCATGGCCTGGGAGAACAAAACAAAGCAGGACATAGGCTGATAGAATTTTGCCAAGACAACTCACTCTGCATAACAAACACTCTCTTCCAACAACCTAAGAGACGGCTTTATACATGGACTTCCCCAGATGGACAACACCGAAATCAGATTGACTACATCCTTTGCAGCCAAAGGTGGTGGACATCTATACAGTTGGTAAAAACAAGACCTGGATCTGACTGTAGTTCAGATCACGAACTTCTTCTTGCACAATTTAGGATCAGACTAAAGAGATTAGGGAAGACCCACAGATCAGCTAGATATGAGCTCACTAAGGAAGCTAAGGAATATGCAGTGCAGGTGAAGAATAGATTTATGGGACTGGACTTAGTAGATAGGGTCCCGGAAGAACTCTGGACAGAAGTTCGCAGCATTGTTCAAGAGGCGGCAACAAAATACATCCCAAAGAAAGAGAAAACCAAGAAGGCAAAATGGCTGTCTGCTGAGACACTAGAAGTAGCCCAAGAAAGAAGGGAAGCAAAAGGCAACAGTGATAGGGGAAGATATGCCCAATTAAATGCAAAATTCCAGAGGTTAGCCAGAAGAGATAAGGAATTATTTTTAAACAAGCAATGCGCGGAAGTGGAAGAAGACAATAGAATAGGAAGGACAAGAGGCCTCTTCCAGAAAATTAGAACCATCGGAGGTAAATTCCAGGCCAAAATGGGTATGATCAAAAACAAAGATGGCAAGGACCTAACAGAAGAAGAAGAGATCAAGAAAAGGTGGCAAGAATATACAGAAGACCTGTATAGGAAGGATAAGAATATTGGGGATAGCGGCAGGGCTGTATACTCTCACCCTACCTATTCAACTTGTATGCAGAATACATCATTCGACATGCTGGGCTTGAGGAATCCAAGGCTGGAGTTAAAATCGCTGGAAGAAACATTAACAATCTCAGATATGCAGATGATACCACTTTGATGGCTGAAAGCGAAGAGGAACTGAGGAGCCTTATGATGAAGGTGAAAGAAGAAAGTACAAAAGCTGGCTTGCAGCTAAACCTCAAAAAAACCAAGATTATGGCAACCAGCTTGATTGATAACTGGCAAATAGAGGGAGAAAATGTAGAAGCAGTGAAAGACTTTGTATTTCTAGGTGCGAAGATTACTGCAGATGCTGACTGCAGTCAGTCAGTCAGTCAGAAGACGCTTAATCCTTGGGAGAAGAGCAATGACAAATCTCGATAAAATAGTTAAGAGCAGAGACATCACACTGACAACAAAGGTCTGCATAGTTAAAGCAATGGTGTTCCCTGTAGTAACATATGGCTGTGAGAGCTGGACCATAAGGAAGGCTGAGAGAAGGAAGATCGATGCTTTGGAACTGTGGTGTTGGAGGAAAATTCTGAGAGTGCCTTGGACTGCCAGAAGATCAAACCAGTCCATTCTCCAGGAAATAAAGCCAGACTGCTCACTTGAGGGAATGATATTAAAGGCAAAACTGAAATACTTTGGCCACATAATGAGAAGACAGGACATCCTGGAGAAGATGCTGATGCTAGGGAGAGTGGAAGGCAAAAGGAAGAGGGGCCGACCAAGGGCAAGATGGATGGATGATATTCTAGAGGTGATGGACTCGTCCCTGGGGGAGCTGGGGGTGTTGACGACCGACAGGAAGCTCTGGCGTGGGCTGGTCCATGAAGTCACGAAGAGTTGGAAGCGACTCAACGAATAAACAACAACATAATATAAACCACACACAATATTTATATGCACTTTCAGAAATTTGTATTCAACGTGTTTTTAGATACAATTTTCAGAAACAAGCTTTTGTTGCTTCCTTTTGGTTGAATATCTCAAATCTGATAACAGTGGTGGTAGGAGACCAAGACTTCTATTTGCTCCAGCTCTGATATCTTTATAGTGCTCCAAACCAGCAAAACACTGGGGGTATTTAAAGAAAAATGAAATGCAATTGGAAAATTTAGCCTTTGTCTTCTGTTATTACTTTTGCAAGTAAAAAAAAAAGGAAAGGGGGAAATAATCTAAAAGTAAATGTGAATTCTTTAACACAGTAATCACTAGCAAATAAAATACAATACAAATCACATCTTGATAAATGAAACATGAAATGAACCAGATTTTTAGTTAATGAGCACAAATGGAATACAGATACAGAGAGGGGGAAAAAACACTTGGATGCTGTCTTGCAGACTGCTTCATGTCTATGACCAATTTCAATAAAACAAACTTCTATTAACTAAACATCCCTCTGTTGCATCCAGTCAGGTAGAAAGTTGAAAGAAGTCTTATGGTTGTTAAAGAAATACAGAAAATAAAGACTTTAAACAGTTTATCCGCATACCTAAATATATAATTCATGTATATGGACATCACATGTTTGATTGTAGAACATCAGCTTAGCTGGTTTTGGCATAGTTCTGGGACCCCTGTATATAGAGAAGGCAATACTTGTTTATTAATCTTGTGTAATGTGTGAATCTGCCTTTAGACTGCTATAAGCGATACTGCTTGAGTATCTTTTGGAAATATTCTAGAAACTTTCTGCTAACACTGATGTTGGGTTTACCAGGTAGACTAGAGTTAACAGGAGAAGGATTAAAAGGAGTAGAGTTCTAATATTGGAAATAAAATTGGATTTCATTGAATTTTAAAGACATTTAAATTTTAAAAAAAAATATTTATGTCTGGGAACTATGCATAAAAGGCTTTCAGCTGGGAAGATTAAGCATGCTGGAATCCATTTCTGTATGTATTGTTTCACATGCATGCATAGCTCCACTGACTAAACCAACCATTTTTCATTTGAGAAAAACAGAAAGGAATTAGTCAAGGATTTAATGCGAACTCTATTTTAGTACTAGAGCTGTTCTGCCATGGATCTAGAAAGAAGTAGATTTAGATATTTTACTCTCAGCTGATCCAGGTGAAGTAAACAGATGTGAAGTTGAACTAATATACACCTTTTTTTTTTAGAAAAGAAAAAATCCTACTGCTTTTGAAAATATTCAAGTGGGCTGAGGGTTATTGCTTTTCAAAATCTTTGTTTGCTTATAGCGTATCGGCTGAGCATGGTGACATTGTCACTCTGGGAAGAGCTGCCAAGAAGAAGCAAACTCTCCAAGAAAACCCTGCACTATAGTAGATGTGCAAGTTGTTTTTGTTGTTAAAATAAAGAAAATAGAAGTTTAGTGCTTGAAATTTTACATATCTTGAAAGCAAGTAAAATAGAAACAGAAATGTTTAACAGAAATGTCAAAAAATTGGAATACAGGTAGTACTCGCTTAACAACCACAATTGGAACCAGCAACTCTGTCACTAAGCGACATGGTCATTAAGCAAGATATCATGTGACCGCAACTTGCGATTTTAACTGCTCGTTGGAAGGTCAGCTGTGAAGCATGCAAATGGTGGTCACGTGACTGTGGGATGTTGTGACGGTTGTAAACGCCCACTGGTTGCAAAGTGCCTTAATCTCAATCACATGACTGTGGGGATGCTGCAACTATTGTAAGTGTGAGGACATTGTATATTGGGAAGGGATAGAGAGAGATTGAATAAGATTTTGGAAAACAGGTTATATAGAAACAAGTAAGTGTAATTACAATATGTGTTTAGTGATAATATTTATTTCTATGAACTGTCTGTTGCCCCAGGAAGAAACCTTTAAGAATAGCACTTCTCAACATAATCCAGAGGTGCATTCATCCCTCCATGCTAGTCACACTTCCAGTAAAGTTTAGTCTATTCCTCACAATCAGTTACCCTGTTAAAACAGATTGCTTCACTGCCAGGGATTCTGATGTCTGCACAGTGTTACAAGCCCTCTCCTTTCTTTTAGTCAGAGGAGTCATTTCTGTGAGTATAAACTATTTATAGAGATAGAATTTCTCCCTCTGCTGAAGTGGAGAAACAGGAAAACCCATAGGAAAAATGGCTTCATTTGAGCATAGGATTGTCCCTGGATCTCCATATCACAGCAACTGTAAGCTGTACTTTGTTAAGAGTGACAGTGATTTGCTGACATGCAAAATATGTGCATAATTTCCTTAGTGAATATGAAACATCAAGGGGGAACAGTTGCTCTCTATTCCATTTCTTCCGTGCTATGATTTCTGTTTTCAAAACAAATATCCTGTCATATTCTTAAATACTAAAATTCACACTTTTTTCCATATAGGAAAAAGGAATTTTTAAAAATTGTTTAAAAAAAGATTTTAATGGGTTTGCTTTGGCACTGTAATTAACCATCTTCTAAACTGGGGATTGGGAACCTCTGAGGACCCCCCCCCCCAAGACATTCCTGAGCTTCAAATTCTGTGATCTCACACTACCTGATTGAAGGTGCTGGGAGTTAGACTTCAGCAACATCTGGAGTGCCCTAGGTCCCCCATGGACTGTTATAACAGTAAATATAGGTTAGCTCATCTTATTTTTTACCCTGTTTAAAG
The DNA here is from genome assembly GCF_035149785.1 of Candoia aspera. Taxonomy (NCBI): domain Eukaryota; kingdom Metazoa; phylum Chordata; class Lepidosauria; order Squamata; family Candoiidae; genus Candoia; species Candoia aspera. The sequence continues at coordinate 42,034,989 of NC_086156.1, read as the reverse complement.
GAAAAGGACACACATACACACCCCACTCTAGTAGAAGAATCTAAGAAATAGTGAATGGTGGAAATGAAAACTCCTGAATGAAAATTGGATGTATTTTTAAAATACTGTACTGTTCCCTTAATACTGAGCTTTTTCTTTATTTAGCAAGAGTTGTTAGGGTTTGGAAGACATGTGTTCTGAAACTCTAATCATGCTGCAGAAAGAAAAATGTGAACTGACAGGAACAGAACTCTATGCAAGGTATAGATGTGTGAGCTTAGAATTAGCTCTTTCACAAACTGCCAGGAACTCTTAATTATATCTGGATGAAAGTAACATCCCTTCTGAAATAACAACACAGATCTGAGTAGCTTGTAAAGGGGTGTGTGTGAGAGAGAGTAAGAGAAAGTTTTTTTTTTCCCCTACAGAAAAGAAATTGTAGTTGTTGTCGTGAGTTATCTCTTTAACTTAGAAATTCAATGAGATCACCACTGGGTTCTAGAAATAAATTTCAAAGAATGATACATTTTAGCCTTCTAAACTCCAAAGACCAGAGTTAAAACCTTTATTATCCATTGACTTAAATTGTTTCCAGCAATCTGATTTACACAGAGGATCAGTTACTTACCGTGTTCCTATATTAGGATCCTTTTGGAGCTAATAGGTATTTTAGCTATCAGACTAGCATCTCTTCTGTCTTTTGTGAAAAAGTTTAACTCACTTTGCAAACAATTCTAGATGTCACATCCTGGGGTTTTCTGCTACTTCCTTTTCAAATTCTGTACTATATTGGGCTGTCTATGGAGCAAGTATCCATGGCAGAAATCTTTCTCTGGATTACATACTAGACTCCCTTTTCCTTAGCATGGTGCTTGAAAGCCAATGTGCTGTCCTAGTAAGGATGTTGGATTAATCCATGCTCCTTGATGGAAGCTTGCTGGATGTTATGCTTAAGGAGTATTAACAGGGAAAACAATGGATAATTTGTGTGTCCTTGGGCTCTTGAATGGAAGATGGGATATAAATAGAATTAGTATATAAAGAATGCACCGTTCTATCTGTTTGGGTGTTGGGTTCCAACATTCTGTAGGTTGTTGGAGAAAAACACTTATTGATATTAGAAGTTTAAGAGTTCCAGGTGGCATATGGACTCTGGTATATTAATACTGAAGAACAGAGGGGTGCTTGACTGAGGTTTGGGACTGAGCATAAATGAAAAAAATAGTTGACACTTTTATTGCTCAGTAGTATTTTGAATGTCAAATTTGAATTTCCTTCTGGAACTGAAAGACTTTTCCTTTGGGCATCAAGACTTTGTTTATTCTTGTGGAGTGATTGGGGCTCTTTTATTTTATTTCTTTGCTTCTTTTTAAGAGTTTGTTTGAGACCAGGAAAGCATGATGCTCTGGAGACAGTGAAAAGACTCTCAATAGCAGCTTTACATTGATTTGATTTTCTGATGAAGAAAGCTCTTGATGCATCACAGTAGAAAGTAAAACTTAAGTGTAACTGACAAGAGAAATGCCTGTTTATGGTAAACTTAGATAATGAACCTACTCAAAATAATAATGGTTTAATCTAGATGTTTGTAAAATTAATGTCATTTAATCAAGCAAAACAATCCATAAACACAATCAGTGGTAGTACTGGCAGGAAGACATCTAGGTTATTTTACATCATTCTTAAGAGAATTTAGTAACGTTTGCAAATTTCCTCATAAATGAGACAGGATAGATTTTTTAAAAAGTGAATTTTGAAAAAAGCAACATGGCAGACTAATGAATTCTTATTGTTAATGGCAGTGTAAGATCTGATCGTAGTAATGCAACCTATGTCCTCCATGGATATTTCTGGAAAAAATTGATTTTCTAGTTAGACACAACTGGCAGATTCTTCCAGACTGACCAATATATAACATTACTTCTGTTAGCATGGCCAAAAATCTCATGTAAAGTCAGCAACACAAACCCTTGTAGTTAGGGATAAAATTGAAAATGAATTATTTAAAATTTAAAGGAATCTAAGCATTCTCTTCCAGAGGCACACAGCTATGGGCTAGAGATCCTTTTATGCCACAATAAGTAATTTACTCAGCTTGAAATAAGTTATTCATTGATGCTTTAGTCAGCATACCCCTTTTTTCCCCTTGTGCACCCCTAGAAACAAGAAAAGGTACTGCTGTGACATCCATCAACTGTGACACATAATCAAGTTTGGAAGGCTTGAGCAGCTGTAGTAAAGAGGTCTAATGTGTCCTACTTCCTTGTTTGTTGATATAATAATTTTGACAGAGGAAGACAAGTTGAGTAAATGTTGCAGAAGCCATTCAGGGGAAAAATGGAATATAGCTATTTGCAGCTTTATTTTCAAATGATGTCAGTCGAACACAAAGATATATTAGAGAATCTGAAACTCCCTAAGTCCTTAGGCAACATTTGTGCCAAGGACGTATGAGGGTCAGCTGGTATAGGTAACGTGTCTTTGTGGGTGCTGTCTCCTGACACAGCTCTTGTTCCTCCATTTTCCCCACTGGATTTGTAGCATTTTCTTCCAAGAAGGCATCCATCCATAAATAGCATAGTAAAATAAGAAAAATAATTTTCAAAATCTCACTAAAATTCACATCACAAGTTGTATATATGAGTTGCCACTGTAATTTCTGGAGGGAGTGTGACTGACTGCACACATGGTGTTAAAACCCATGTGGGTTTCTAACCATGACTTGCTAAATAATGCACAATGACTAGTTTCACACAACACACTAAATCAAAATCAAACAAGCTACATCTTGCATGACTGTAACGGGTGAAAGCAACCTGCATATTGGTGTTTAAAACTTTTCTGTATATTCCATTACTTGTGAGGAGGTCCCCACTCTTTGGAGGTGTATAGTCACTGGAAATCTGTGTGTGCATTAGAACCTGAGTCTGCAAAAGTTCAGTGACTCAGAACAATTATATAATTCAAAATTTGGGAATTTGTATGAAAAGTCATTACTGAAATAAGGAGAATAAATCAGCTGATATTTCAAGGACGTATTGTTTATGAGTACCACCATCACAATAGGTATGATATGAAAGTTCAACAATATATAGGACATACAAAATTTCCAATGAATGCTCATATAGTTCATGAACGTATATCTGCTTCACATACAAAGAATGAAGACATTCTTTCATCTATGTCTGAAAACTCGAACCTCACTCTTGAAATAAATCAGAAAAGTTTTCATTTCTAGGTCTATAAACATTTTATAATCAACCTTTTTATCAGCATTATCGATGCTATTTTCGGTTTAATATTGTATCTGCTTAATGTTGGGACATACTTAACGGGAAATGCCTTCCATAGTTTCAACTTAGCCACTTCATGGACTTTCCCAAGTCTGCACACACAAGGCTACTGGGAAGGCGTTTGAAACAGCCACACCCAAATTTCAAAAGAATATGACTGTCTCAAATCAAATCAGATAGATAGAACTACATTTGTTTACAAACCTCTTGTAGATTAGTAGGAAATAATCAGGGGCTGCAATGTCTGTTACCCATGTGTCATTTATACATGAAGTAGACAATGAAGCATTTATATACTTAACATTTTTAACATTAAAAAAAAAACCTCGGGGGGGGGAAGAAAAGAAAATTGCTTTGGTTTTTCATTACATGGAACTTTTCTTAATATACATTTTGGTTGGATCTTCCATGCAATTTTGCCAGATATTTAAGTTGCCTGTATATCAGGAACATGATGATACAGTAGTTCTGTTTCTATATATTGCAGTATTCTGAGCTGAAACTATTGGAAGAAGTCATTTAGTGATCTGGAATAAGATACTATCATGTTGATGACACCCAGCAATATTTATCTATTCCAACTGAATTAAGTGAGGTGGTGCAGGGCTGGACTAATGTCTGGGGATAGTAAAGAGCTGGTTGAGGACTACTACATTTAGATTAAATCCTTTCAAGCAGAAGATGCTATTGGTGTGCAGTTTCTACTAAGTAGAGTTTAAAGATCCGTACTGACCTATAATGTCCTAAATGACTAAGCTGTGTTTAAAAATGCCTTCTGCCCAGATCATACCATTCACTAAGATAACTAGAAGAGTGAAAAATCCCTGTTCTCATGGGCATTGCTACATATATCTGAAATAATATACAGAATGGACTTGATTTTACTGTGTTTTTATTTTGTATCCTGCTTTCCATTTATATATCTATAAAAGTCTGTAAGTTCAACTGAAAACCAAAATAAATAAAGCCTGGTATTAATTCTTTCTATTATGTCTACTTCCCTACCTTTTCCCCCTGTAAACTGACCTGAAAATATAAAACCTTTCCTAATGTGAAATTCCATCCCCCTGGTAATCACTTTGACTTCTTTCTGACCACTTTCCAGCTCTGCAGTATTGTTTTTTGAAATGCAGGTATGGTTTTGTCTCTGAATAATTTATCTGGACTTCTATTTGGAGCATTCTAAACAGGACACATGGACCTATTTGCTTTATTTACTGTCCACATTTTTATGAAACTTACTTATGAGTGAATTGTAATGCTTCTATTCTCACTTCAGGAGCTGATCTTTTACAACTCTTTTCAAATTCAAGAGCACCATTGGGCTTCACTATGTAGGCTGTTTGTTTTCTTCATGTTCCCTACCATCTGTTTACCTGTATGGCACTTTTCCATAGGAAAATTATGGTCAAAGATGCTTAGTATGCATAAGAAAATACACCAAAATGTAGCACCATAGCAAAATGTAAACATAGACTTATCAAAAGAGTTCAGTGCCAATTATATTGTCATAAAAATAGCAGCAAGATACTGTTAACAGTAAAGGATCGCTATAAAATTATTCACTATTACTTTTTTTCTTTTAATATAACTATAGTAATATTATAAATGCAGAGCAAACAATGACATACAAATTAAGAGAGTAAGTGCTTTGGGTGGGGATCTTTGCCCAGGCTTATTTAATTGTTTACAAGGGTAGTCACTCAGTGTGTAGAAATGATGAATTATTCCTGAAGAATAAGAACTTGTGGTCTGAAGCTTCCTCCCTCAGGGCATCCTTCATAATGAGTAATGTTTGCTATAGGAAAGAATTAACTGAATGTAGTCTAATTATTGCATTAGAGTCTGTTTCTTATAATACAGAACTAATCAGAACAGAATTAAGTACCATTTCAGTTCTTCACCATAGATTGACTTAGTTCTTCATTACACATGGGTGAAGTGGTTTAGTTTTTTCTTGCATTCATTGAAAGGTAATCTCTGTGGGGTTGCCTTTCAAAAATATTCAACTTTGTTGCTTTCCAGAGTGTGTGGGTGGATGGGTGTTCTAGTGTACTGATATGGCTTTCTGTTTCCAGAAGCAATTCAAAATGTTGGAGGTGACTTATAAGAGCTAAATCAATTGAGAAGAGAATATATAAAGAACCAACTTTCTACATTTCTATTCGTCAGCAGAAGCCTGTTCAAGATGCATCACCATCAGCAATTACACAGATGATAGTGGAGAGTGGCCCACTTACATTTTTGTCTTCCAAGCAGAGGCAGCATCCCTTGAGTAAGACAGTCTGAGTAGGCGCCTCTTGCTCAGTAAATTTGTATGCTGTCCAGGTAAGTGATTATGCTGGTTTATGATCATAATGGGAGCCAGTATGGTGTAGTGGTTAAGGCACCAGGCTAGAAATTGGGAGACGATAATTCTAGTCCTGCTTTAGGCACAAGCCAGCTGGGTTACCTTGGGCCAGTCACTCTCTCTCAGTCCTAGGAAGAAGGCGGCAATGGCAAAATACTTCTGAAATCTTGCCAAGAAAACTACAAGGACTTGTCCAGGCAGTGTCCAGGAGTCAAAACTGACTCGAAGACCCTAAAAAAACAAACAACCTCCCCCCTGGCTTTAATGAAGATTTGATTTGTTTTACTGTATTCACGGACAATCATTTTTATTGATGTTGCATAGTTTATATCCTTTGGCTCAAACTGCCCACTATACAGCTAGATATCAATCTTATGGTATGAAAGCAGAAAAAGTATCGCCCCTCTGATATGAAAGACCTATTACTCAGACATTACTGTTGAAGAACATACTTGACCAGGAAGTTTGTGCTAAGAGCTATTTTTATATGTCATTATGGTTTGAAACTATGTGTTATTGTGTTATGTCAACCCAGTTACAGCACAATTCAGTGAAACAAATCAAGGAGTAAGCAAGCAAATCCACTGTTTTTCCTTTATTTCCATGGTCTGTGCAGACAAGAAGTAGATGAACAAACTGATAGCAGTCCAGAGGGTTATTATAATTGCATGTTAATGAGATGTAGGGTCTTGGCAGATGTCTATCAGTTTCATCCAGGTGCATATGGAGCTATGAGGCCATCAACTTCTCAGTCACCTTGCTGAAGAATGCAATATTTGACTGGACTATAATTAAGAAGGTCTCCTGGGTCAAGGAACGGCTTTTTGAATAAAGGTTCTATAAATACATCTTTTAAACATACAGGAATACATCTATGCTTGATAAGGCATAAATCAGCTCCCTTAACCATGGAGCCAGTCCAAGCCTGTTTGATTTAATCAGCTATATGTTAGGCTTCACCCCACAGATGGGACTGAACCATTTAGGCAAGCTCACAATAAATCTGAGAATAACATTTATTGAAGGAATTTAGGAAGGTAAAAAACTATAATAAAATTTCGGCAATTGCTGTGTTTCAAGAACAAGCCCTATACACAGAAAGAGTATTCAAAACCTCTTGATATCTGGTTCCTTCCTGCCCTATATAAATGGACAACTTGGCCCCCTTTTTTGAGTGGGCTAGCCTGTTTCTATCAGCCCTTTGTTTTTGTTTTCTTTTTTACTGCCAGATTTCCTAACTAGTTATTCTTCATTGATAGTGTGAGAAATAACACTCACACTCAGAAGAGCAAAGGTTAAGCAAGCAAGCAATGGTCCTCTTTTCTCCATATACCTTGTTCATATCCTTGAGATCTACAAGTCAGAAACGATCTGAATGAATGTGGTTACCTTCCTAACATCTGTCCCTTAATACTGGAATCTTAACCTGAAGTGAATCTGATTGATTTTTTCATTGCTTATAGCAAGCCTCTTTTGATTCCAACTCTCCTCCCCCAACATCTTAATGGAGGAGGTACTGGACAGTATGATACAGCATCACTGGCCTGGTCTCTTTGGGCACAATGGAAACAGAGAAGTAGGACCTTTTCACTGCCTTCACTGCTGCAGAGTAGGATCTTACAGGGGCCTGAATAGAAACCCCACTCTATGTTCAAGCTGTTTGGTCGTAAGAAGTTTACTGTTCACACTCCAACCCATTACCAATCTGCTTTATTGCTCTCAGCTCACTAGTATACGAAGGAGACAACTGGGCTCTCCTAGAAAGGACACTTAGAAGTAATAGGAACAACTGCTTAGGCCATCTCTTTTTTCACAGATTTCTTGGGCTTTGACTGTGTCAATAACAGATGTAGTAAGAAATTCCCCAAGTGCATTTAGAAAGGTATCTGGCTGGACTTCCAGTGGGGGATTAATGGCGGAAGATCGTTTCTAGCCGGCTCTCTCAGCTAGATCGGCAGCGCAGAGTTTAACTGGTGGTTCAGGCAAGATTCTGAGCCCCGAAGCATTCCCTGGGAAGGAGGAAAGCTTGGAATTGCTCCCCAGGTCTTCTCGACAGCTGCAGCTTGCCGAAGGGTCGTGGATTCGACAATCGATCGGTGAGTGGAACAGCTGAGAAGCAGGAGAATCATCTTGTCCAAACTGCGTTTTTGAAGCCCTTAAAGGGACACTAATTCCGACCACCCCACTTCTTAATTCACTTTTGTACTTTATTTATTGGATCTTAAGAGGCTATTTCCGATACAGAAATACTATTTCTCTTGGTGGATTTATCATTCTTTTTGTGAATTATTTTTAATTGAGATTTATCTATTTTGTGGATTATAAATTGAGCAAGGAATCTAAAAGATGTACTGTTTTTACTGAGAATTTTTTATTTTTGTCTAAGGGGATAAAATTGTTCGCTGATTTCTATTTTTTATATTTTTATGCAAAAGATTTTTTGCTTAATTAAAGAGATTTTGTTGGATCTGAGACTGAAACTATTTTTAGAATGTATGAGAAAGTTTTGTTGTGGTTAGTTTTTTAACCTGTGATTGGATACTGTTTCAAAATATTGACTTTGGAAAGCTAGTGTTTTAAGTATTGACACAATAGTATTGACACTAAGAAGTTCAAGTTTCAACCCAAGGCTTGTGATTGGATAATTTTTCTTACTCATTAACTCCAGACCTCTTCCCTCTTGTAATTACAACATTTGGTCACTAGATGGAGTTGTAATATTTAAGTTTAAACTATTGGGATTTTTTTTAGAAAAAATATTGGAAGATTGAAACATACATACATACATATATATATATGAGAAATTATGACCACTAGAAAGAAGTAAGACGTGGGTCTGGGAGACCTGTTGATTTGGACTATATGAAAATATTTTTTGAAGAATTTACATTAAAAACCACCCAATCCAGTCTTTTTGAAATATGAAAGAACAAGATGATAAAAGATTTGCTGAATTTGAGAAGAGTTGATCAGAAATTGGAAAAAATGGAACTGAAATTTGAGGGAGGAATTAAAAATGTTGACAATAGAGTTGATGCACTGGAGAGAGCAAGAGAAAATGACAGAATTGCATTATTAGAATTGAGAGATAAGGAATTCTGCTTAAGACTAAGGGCATTTCCTGAAGAAAGAGCAAAATCTTAAAGATAAAATTGCACAGGCCTTGGCAGATTTAATTGACTGGGAGGAAGATAAAATGATAGAGGAGATGGAAAAAGTCTTTCAGATTAATTCAAGATGTGCAGAGATTAACAATAAACCAAGAGATGTATTGGTTCAGTTTGCTAGGAGAAAAATTTGGTTCTTGATTTGGTTCTTCAAGCTCATTTTGATATTAAACTCAGTATTGAAAATGTAGATATAACAGTGCTGAAAGAAATTCCTGTGAGAATATTGAGGAAGAGAAAAGAATACACTTTTTTGACAGATGTTCTGAACAAAAACAAGATTTCTTTCCACTGGGAGAAATCAGAGGGGTTAGTTTTACCTTCCAACAACAAAGGTTTAGATTAACTTCAACCCTCAAAGCTAAGGAATTTTTGACCAAATACAGAGCTAAGCTGGACCAGCAAATATCTAGAATATAACGTATTGGTCCTACACTTCAAGAAGAAGAGACCGCTGCTACATCTAAAGACAGTGGTAAGTTGAAATGATAAAGATGACTCTAAATTGTCTTACATGGAATATACTGTAAATGGGGCAAATGCTCCTCAAAAAAGAAAAGTTTTTCATTATTTGAACAAATTGAAATGTGATGTGATATGCCTACAAGAAACACATGTAAAGAAAAAAAGATATTAAGTATTTAATAAATAAGAATTTGGGTCAAGATTTTATTTCAGCAAATACAAAGAAGATTAATGGACTTGTATTATATATTAAACCATATTTGAAACCACGTTATTAACTGATGAGTATGGTAGATATGTAGCAGTTGAAATTGAACTTTATGGAATAAATACAATTATTATGGAACAAAAACAATAAAAATAAAAAAATATTATTGGGACTTTATGCACCAAATTGTCCTAACAAGCAGGAACCACGCTGAGACGAGGAATAAGTCTCTAGTGTTTTATTACTGCTATATTAGACAGAAAATCCTAACAAACTGAAGAAGCGTGAGAAAACCCATACAGATAAACCCCAAAAGTCAAGGCGGGTCTGTTCTGTGTCTCTTTGAATGACTGCTCAACTCCTCGGTACTACGCATGCGTTTTCCCCCCTGAATAGGGCCCCCCTCCTGTTCACCATCAGTGCTCATGACACAAATGAAGACAAGAGTAAATTTTTTACACAGCTTATGTCCTAACAGTCAGAAATCACGCTGAGACGAGGAGTAGGTCTCTAGTGTTTATTACTGCTACATAAAACAGAATCCTAACAAACTGAAGAAGCGTGGGAAAAACCCGGACAGATAAACCCCGAAAGTTAGGGCTGGGCTGATCTGTGTCTCTTTGAATGGCTGCTCAATTCCTCAGTACTACGCATGCATTTTCCCCCCTGGATAGGGGCCCCTCCTGCTCACCATCAGTACTCATGACAGCTTTTGAGTGACTTGTCAGCTTTTTCATATCAAAGTTGGTGCTTAATGGGGGACTGGAATGGAGTTATGTTACCATTGATTGACAGAACATCTGAAAAACAAATTAAAATAAAACAAGGTAGATTACCAAAATCTTTTTTTGATTTGATCGATAACTTGGCTTTGGTGGATTCATGGAAATATAAAAATGGCTTGGCAAAAGAATATACTTTTTACTCAGACAGACATAAATCTTTTTCTAGAAATGATATGATATGGGTTTCGAAAGACTTGGTGAATAAAATTTCTAAAGTGGATATTTTACAAGGACTTTTTCTGACCATAATCCAGTTAAGATGTCAATAAAATGAATTTATAGAACATACAGATGGAGACTGAATGAATCTGTTTTGCAAAAAGATGAGGTTGTAAATGACTGTAAAAATAAATTAAAATATTTTTTTGAAATTAATTTAAACTGTGAGGTTTGAGCCTGCTTCTGACTCCAAAAATGAAACTTATACGGAGTCAGAAGGGGAAAATGAAACTCACCAGGAGAGATTTGGAGAAGCTGAACCAGAAGGTGACTCAGCAGAGCGGGAGAATCTGCAACGCGGATTGGACAAATTCTGGAGGGGGATTTGAATTTTCCAATCAGCACTTGAGACAGGAGAGATGAGAAGCGCGTGAATAAGAAGGCAGCTCGATTGGCAGGAGAGAAAAGGCACAGAAGGGATCACTTTAAAAGGCAGGCATGAGGAGCAAGCTGCAGAGACAACCGATCCTTTGAGCTCACAGAGTTTGTGGAAGAGACTTTACCTGCATCAGAAGCCTTGCTTGTAGCCAGAATGGAACCAGCGCCAGCATCTTCTACCACTGCAGAACCATCTTCTGCACAAGCCACTCCAGTAGAGCCTCTCCTTGCTGTCCCTGCTGAGCACAGCCTAGCATCCAGCTCCAAGCCTCGCTGCTTAACTCCAGCACGATTCAGGTGTGCTCCCAGATTCAAACCTTGCCTAGACTCTTCAGCCCACTCCAGCCTTGCTTCCAGTCTGCAGCCTTGCCTAGACTCTTCAGTCCAGTCCAGTCCAGTCCAGTCCAGCTTAGCCTCCAGAGCCAAGCCTTGCCCAGAGGTTCAATTCCAGTCTTGGCTAGCCTCCATGTGTCAGCCAGGTCCTATCTGCATGCCAGCTCACAGAACCTTGCCTCCAGCTTTTCTGCCTTGCCATGCACTCAAGTTTCATCAAGTCTGACAGCTTCGATCAGAGAGCTAGCTGAATTCTGTCTTGCTGTTCTGCCACAGTCTGATCCTGCAGCCTTGCCTGTTCATCCATCATTGCCTGGGTGGTCTTGATTGAAATTGCTTGCCTTAATTATTCACCACAACTTTACTATTGTAAATAGTTGTTTTAAATAAAGAATTTTGATAATAATTCTGTCTGGCCGCCTCATAGTCTGAACAGAACATAAACAAAGAGATAGACTTGAAGACTGTGTGGGACACTAGTAAAGCTGTTATGAGGGGACATTTTATTTACCATAACTCTATTCTTAAAAAAAGAAAAAAAACTCAACAAAAATTACAAAATGTCTTGGACCAGATTAAATTAAAAGAAATAGTTACAGAAAAAACCATCAGATAACAATATTTTATATCAACTTAGATTATTATGTCAATGTTGACTGTAAAAGAAATTGAAACCAAGTTGAAATATGCTAAACAGAGACATTTTGAATTTGCTAATAAACCAGGAAGATGGTTAGCATATAAATTAAGGAAAGAAAGAGAAAAGAAAAAGATATTAAAGATCCAGGAAGGAGATGTGGAACTTTTGGATAATGAAAGATTAAAAAAGTACTTCATAGCTTCTTCTCTAACTTGTATAAAAAATAAGAAATCTCTCTAGAAAAGATGGATGAATATTTGAATACACAAAATTTACCTAAACGTACACAGTAACAGAAATCAATATTGAATGATCCTATAACTACTTTTGAAATAGTTCAAGTCATTAAAAAAACAAAGTTGGGAAAAGCACCAAGACCTGATGGTTTATCTGCATTATACTATAGATGTTTTGAAGACCAAATTTTGTTACCTTTTAAAACATTGATGAATTTGTTGGCACGAAGAATGAAAAAAAGGATCAATGTGGATTTTCACCAAAAGACACTTGAAAGACAATGTAAGAGTGATCTTGGATATTATAGAATATCTACAATACCGTAACGAATTTAAGCAGCTCTTATTTTTTAGATGCAGAAAAAGTCTTTGATAATTTGAACTTGAGTTTTAAGTTTAAAGTTTTGGAAATTATGGACTTTGGAGAATATCTTATTCAAGGAATCAAGGCAATTTATAAACCACAAAAGGCAAATATAATTGTGAATGATAAATTAACTGAACCATGTCAGATACAAAAAGGAACAAGACAAGGATGTCCTCTATCACCTCTGTTATTTATTTTAGTACTGGAAGTTTTAAACAGAGACATTAGAAGTGATGAACAAACAAAGGGACTAAAAATCAAACAAGACGAATTTAAATTAAGAGCTTTTGCTGATGATTTAGTTTTGATATTACAGGCTGTCCTGGAAACTGCAGAACATGTGATGAAGAAACTGAAAGAATTTGGGTCATTGACGGGCCTTAAAGTAAATAAACAAAAAACTAAAATGCTAACTAAAAACATGATCCTGTCCAATTAAGATTTATTGATGGGTAAGATGGGATTTCAGATTGAAAAAAAGGTCAGATGTCTGGGGGTAATTTTGTCAATTAAAAAATAGTATGTTATTTCAAATAATTATGTTAAAATTTGGAATGATGTAAAAAAATATTTGATAAGATGGGGGAAATCGCCATTGTCTCTCTTGGGAAGAATATCTGTGATTAAGATAAATGTTTTGCCTAGATGCTGTTTCTTTTCCAGACTATAACAATTTTGTCAACAGATTTACCATTTAAAGAATGGCAGAGAGCTATTTCCAAACTTATTTGGCAAGGCAATAAACCAGGAATTAAATATAAACTGTTACAAGATGCCAAAGAATGACGAGGTTTGGGTCTGCCTAATTTGAAATTTGAATTGTACTTTGATGCCTGTTGTTTGCTTCGGATGAAGGAATGGATTACCTTGGAGAACAAGAAATTACTACAGCTTGAAGGACATGAATTAAGATTTAGGTGGCATGCCTATTTATGGTACAACAAAGTTAAAGTTAATAAGGATTTTAAAAATAATTTTATCAGGAATGCCATACTGAGAATCTGGAATAAATATAAGGTAACGTTATCTCCAAATGTACCTTTATGGTTGTCACCTCAGGAAGCATTTGTTAGAAGAGAAAATGTGGGAACTATAAGTTGGTTAAAATATAAAGATTTGTCAAAGTTTAAGGAGGGTGAACCAAAAATTAAAACAAGGGAAATGTTTTGTTGAGTTGGATGGATTTACATGTTATTGGTTCATCTATATGCAACTGGTAGAATGCTTTAAATTGGACAAAAAGAACTATAAATTTGTTAATGAAATAACTCAGTTATTTGGTTAATGGGCCTTTGTATAAATGATGATCATGTTATTACTGAGATGTGTAAGATTTTGTTACAGCTGAATATGGAAGATGAACACGTCAAGGACTGCATGACTAAATGGGCTAAGCATTTTGGATATAATATCATGTTGGATCAACGGGAGAATATGTGGATGAAAGGTTGGAATTCACGCTGAATTATAAATTAAAAGAAAACTTCTGTAAGATGATGTATCGTTGATATTTAACTCCTGATAAGTTGTCAAAAATGTATAATGGTGTAACTAACGTCTGTTGGAAATGTTTACAGGGTGAAGGAACCTTTTACCATCTTTGGTGGACTTGTGAGAAGGCTAAAAAGTTCTGGGATCAAATATGTATTATTATTCAAAATATTCTCAAAGTAAATATACAAAGAAAACCAGAACTTTTTCTTTTGGGATTGATGGAAAAGGAATTGTGCTGTTGTTATACATGATCATGGCTGCAAGGTTGTTATATGCACATTGATGGAAAGATCCTCAAATACCTACTGTTGAAGATTGGATTGTGAAACTAATGGACTTGGCTCAAATGGCTAAATTAACAGCTTTAATAAGAGATCATTCTGTTTCTACATTTATATCAGCTTGGCAACCACTTTTGGACTACTTGCTTGTAATAGAAAAAAATGATGTTTTGATTTTGGGTTTTAGAGATTAAATGGTTTGCTTTAATAGAAATAATGTTTAGATAGGTTAATTAATTGTAAGAGATTAGATTTGTAAATTTATCTACATCTGTATCGGAGAAAGTCGGAAGTCACTTCCTCTTTCTGTTTTTCTTTCTACTGATGCTTTTATAGTTTGCTCTTTTTTCTTTAGTTCTGTTTTCTATATGTTCTATATTCTCTTTTGTTTGTAGCTTAACTATATCTTGAAAATAATAAAGTTTTTTTTTAAAAAAATAGAAAGGCATCTGGCTTTATCAGGCATCTGGGTCAGTCTATTTTAACTGGATCACACACATACAGAGAGATATGGGTACTAGAAAACTACAGTGCATTATTGCCTTGGACTTAGTGCCTATCACTTAAAAATCACTAGCCAAAGCTAGCACTTGGTTGTAATCTTAATTGAAAAACTAATTTGGTGAAAGTAACTCTGGAACATGAGTTCATCATTACCAATACAGTGCCAATTTTCCCTGGGGAACTAATCCTTCAGTAGTAAGGTGCTCTATAACAGAGGACAGAACCTGTATCCCTCCATATATTGCTCAAGTATGACTCCTAGCCAAGATGATAAAGAGGGATGCCAGGAATTGCAGTTCAACAGCATTTGGAAGACCAGAGATTCCCTGCCTTTGCTCTAGAGTCTAAAATAACTACATCACCAAATTAGGCACTCTGAAGCTTTCTCCAGCGTGGTGCCCTTCAGATATTCTGGACTGCAACTTCTCTTTTTCAATTGGAAAAGGCAGCTGCAGACAGGAACTGTATACTAAAGGGTGGCCGTGACATCTCATATTAGTGGGATTGCAGATTTTTTTCCTACTAGTTGTATTCATGTCCTCGGTTGACACAGTTTACAAGAGGCAGCATAAGGAATTAATTAGGCCAGAATAAATATCTTAGTCAAAGAAAAACTATGTAAAAATAAAAGTCTCATACAGTGATGTTCTTAGAAAAAAGCCATGATCTCAGTTGTCTTAGTTCTTGCTTGAAAGGAAACCAAACCAAATCAAACATCTTGTGGAACAAACACAAATCCAGCAGTAGAGATGAATGGCAAAATGCAAATATGTTGCACACAGACAGCTCTGGTTCTCTTAGCAAAAGAAAGAAGCATTCCTCCCTCCATTTACTACTGAAACACATGCACAGAAAGTAATTGTCCTATAAATTTAAAATTATATTAAATTCTGCTGACCAGGATTGCTGTACCAGCAACTTCTACTGATAACAATAATTTCCTCAGCTTGGTGTCCTAGACCACTTCAAAGCCCATGGAGACTATTAATGGAATGCCCATGATAGGTCATGAAAAACTGTAAAAAGCTGTTGGCATCCATGAATTAAAATGAATGCTCACTGATGTAATTTCAAGCAAGCAGGATCCTAACCCAGTTTTTATTGACCTAAGCCAGTGCACTCAAAACCAATGTGTTTTAACACAGGGATAAGCAATCTGGTACCCTTCAGATCTTTTGGACTATAACTCCCTCATTCCGATGCCTTCATTGACCATGCTGGTTGGGGCTATTGGAACTCAAGTCCAAAACATTTCACCAAATAGTCTATTCCTATATGTAATGCTATACCGAAATCTGCCTTGTAATTTCTCAAAAGATCTTTTACTTTGTGGAAGTAGAAAAATCTACTATTTTTCTACTTATTTCAGAAAGCTTGACAATTTCATCTTTGAACTTACTTTATTATTGGAGGTGGAGGACAATGTTGCTGTTCATGTTTATTTGTTGTATACGTATTTCCATCACTCTGTTCCTCCTGCCTTCACAGGCAAATACGCATCTTGATCATACTAATTATGTAAGTGCAAGATCACATTGGACCCAAGAAAATTACACCATAATTCTATTTCCCTTTGAAAGAAACAAATTCTCAAAACAATTTAGCACATGGAGAACTGGTGGAAAACATACAAGAGAGGTTTTAAGCATAGAATTGTCCTGATACTACATCTACCACTTTAGATGCTGTTACTGGAGAAAGGCTTTCTCAGCGTTGATGCCTTGGCTATTGAATGTCCCACCTTGAAGCTATCATCTGGCCATCTACCTGATAGCGTATCATTGCCAACTGATGGGAAAAAATGAGCCAATCTATTTCTGAGTTAGACGTGGATGCCATTTGCTGCTCTACTATTTCCATTGCATTTAAATGCAATCATCTTTTATGCTGATGCTAGCTATGTTTGAGATACATGTCAAAACTAAAAAGCAAACCAAAATCGCAGAGTTAATAAAAAGGATTTTCTTGGAGACTACTTCAGAAAGGAAAAGCATGCTGAATTAGACCACCAGCTTATCTTGTCGAGTAGTCTATTCCTTTAGTGGCCAAACAGATGACTAGAGAAAGCCTACAGAAGAACATGAGCATCACAGTTTATGTTCAAAGCTTTCAGTCAGTAATGTGTAGCCACTGATTGCCTTATCCTTCATAATTTTGTACACTTCTTTTTTAAAGACATTCTTAGGTGGTGGTAATCACATATTGTGGGCACTGTACAAAAACATATATTCTGTTTAATTTTTTTCCAACATTCAGCTATATCAATAAATCTAAAATACAGTATATACTTTGCATGTAAAAGGTTCCAAATTTAATTCCTGCCATTTTCATAAAGAGCTAAAAATTTCTATTGTCAGTCAGTTTCAAGAATAGCAGATTAGACAGACTAATGGTCTTGGTATAAGGCAGTTTCCTGTATATTATAAAAGAGGAAGAAAAATGTTTCCCTGTCTACTTTTCCATCTTCATGCATAATTTTGTCACTTCTATCATGACCTCCCACCACCAATGCACACCAAATCTTGTAACTTGCTCATAAAAAGATGCTTCATCTCTTTGATAATTTTGATTGATTTCTTATTTAGTTATTCAGAGGTGTGATTATTAAAACAGTAGTTTTACAAGTGCACCCTTCCCTCCCTTTCTGGTTAAATATCCACTAGTTCAGACCTTCTGAATTATCGGTATTAGAAAAAGATTTTCTGTAAATCATCCAGAGTTAGAGGGAACAGTCAAACGCTCTTGACACCAAAGCATCTCTCCAAATCAGCGGTGGGTAAATATTAATAGCAAGTATGTTTTGATATAAGAAAGTTATATACATAATGACATCAAAAATTAAAAAAAAAAACCCAAGAGGGTCTATGCTATCCCAGGATATCAAAAAACAGGATTTTTACTAATATGGATTGAATTTATTATAGCCTATAATTTTAATTGGTGATTTATACTGTGTTGGACATAGTTCTCAATATTCTTTAATAGTGACTTTTAATCTACTAAAATGATATAATACATTTATTAACTTACAATGAACTGTTTTATACTGTGAAATTATAACCCCTGTGGTATTTCTAAGTCCCTTGTTCATTCATTTGTATTTTACTTTTTATTTTCTCTTTTAGTCTTCTTTTTATGATATCTATCAGTCTGTCTCTTCAGCAAAGGATCGTTACCTTGCCATGGTGCTGGAGCTTGAGCACCTCAATGATGCCATGAGCTAAACCGTGAAGGGACACCCAAGATGGGAAGGTCATGACAGAGAGGTCAGACTAAATGCGATCCCTGGGGAAGGTAATGGCAACCCACCCCAGTATTCTTGCCGTGAAAACTAAATGGATCAGTACAACCAGAGATATGTCAGTATACCATCGGAAGATGAGACCCCCAGGGCGGAAGATGGTCAAAATGCTACTGGAGAGGAACAGAGGATGAGCTCAACTAGCCCCAGACGTGATGATGCAGCTAGCTCAAAGCCGAAAGGACGGCTAGCGGCCGATGGTGCTGGTGGTGAACGGCGAATCCAATGTTCTGAGGATCAACACACCATTGGAATCCGGAATGTAAGATCTATGAGCCAGGGCAAATTGGATGTGGTTACTGGTGAGATGTCAAGATTAAAGATAGACATTCTGGGCATCAGTGAACTGAAATGGAGTGGAATGAGCCACTTCACATCAAATGACCACCAGATCTACTACTGTGGACAAGAGGACCTCAGAAGAAATGGAGTAGCCTTCATAATTAATAGTAAAGTAGCTAAAGCAGTGCTCGGATACAATCCAAAAAATGATAGAATGATCTCAATTCGAATTCAGGGCAAGCCATCTAACATCACAGTGATCAAAATATACACCCCAACCACACATGCTGAAGAAGCTGAAGTAGAGCAGTTCTATGAGGGTCTGCAGCACCTACTGGACAACACGCCTAAAAGAGATGTTATTTTCATCACAGGAGACTGGAATGCTAAGGTGGGCAGTCAAATGACACCTGGAATTACAGGTAAGCATGGCCTGGGAGAACAAAACGAAGCAGGACATAGGCTGATAGAATTTTGCCAAGACAACTCACTCTGCATAACACTCTCTTCCAACAACCTAAGAGACGGCTTTATACATGGACTTCCTCAGATGGACAACACCAAAATCAGATTGACTACATCCTTTGCAGCCAAAGGTGGCGGACATCTATACAGTCGGTAAAAACAAGACCTGGAGCTGACTGTAGTTCAGATCACGAACTTCTTCTTGCACAATTTAGGATCAGACTAAAGAGATTAGGGAAGACCCACAGATCTTCCCACAGATGGGAAAGGAGTACAGCAGGGTTGTATACTCTCACCCTACCTATTCAACTTGTACGAAGAACACATCATGCGACATGCTGGGCTTGAGGAATCCAAGGCTGGAGTTAAAATCGCTGGAAGAAACATTAACAATCTCAGATATGCAGATGATACCACTTTGATGGCTGAAAGCGAAGGGGAACTGAGGAGCCTTATGATGAAGGTGAAAGAAGAAAGTGCAAAAGCTGGCTTGCAGCTAAACCTCAAAAAAACCAAGATGATGGCGACCAGCTTGATTGATAACTGGCAAATAGAGGGAGAAAATGTAGAAGCAGTGAAAGACTTTGTATTTCTAGGTGCAAAGATTACTGCAGATGCTGACTGCAGTCAGGAAATCAGAAGATGCTTAATCCTTGGGAGAAGAACAATGACCAATCTCGATAAAATAGTTAAGAGCAGAGACATCACACTGACAACAAAGGTCTGCATAGTTAAAGCAATGGTATTCCCAGTAGTAACATATGGCTGCGAGAGCTGGACCATAAGGAAGGCTGAGAGAAGGAAGATAGATGCTTGAACTGCAAGAAGATCAAACCAGTCCATACTCCAGGAAATAAAGCCAGACTGCTCACTTGCGGGAATGATATTAAAGGCAAAACTGAAATACTTTGGCCACATAATGAGAAGACAGGACACCCTGGAGAAGATGATGATGCTAGGGAGAGTGGAAGGCAAAAGGAAGAGGGGCCGACCAAGGGCAAGATGGATGGATGATATTCTAGAGGTGATGGAGTCGTCCCTGGGGGAGCTGGGGGTGTTGATGACTGACAGGAAGCTCTGGCGTGGGCTGGTCCATGAAGTCACAAAGAGTCGGAAACGACTGAACGAATAAACAACAAAAATCAGTCTGTCTGTCTGTCTTCTATAATGTTCAATAAAAATAGAGAGAGAGAGAGAGAGGGAGAAAGGGAGGGAGGGAGTGAAAATCCATCATGGGGGTTCCCTGAAACTGTAGAGGATACATTGGGACCTGTATTTTACTAACATAGTAAAATGGACCAAATTTCTATCACACAGTAACAACTTTACTGTTAATTTTAGCCATGGCAGCCATAATGCCACTATATGGTTCGTTCGTTCTGTGTCTGTCTGTCTTGGCACCGCTACATCTATCACCACTGCTGTCTTCTGGTCCTTGCCTAATTCCATGATATCTGCTTGATTGGCCAGTACCTGCCTGTCAGTCTGAATCTGTTGTTCTCCATGTCCTTCCAAAGAAGCTCCCATCTGGACTTCGGAGGGTCTAGCTCATACACTGTGCAGATGTTCCTGAACACAATACTTGGTTTTGCTGTTCAGTGTACGCTGTTCCTGCCTGCATCTTACATCTCTGAGGCCTCTCTGCACAGTTTGCACCTTGGGTCCTGTCTAGTGTGGTAGACCCCTGCTTCTATGGATCTAGTGCTTAATGCCTATTCTTGTGCTGCTATGATCAGTGCCTCAGTGCTGTCTTTTAGTCCAGCCCTTTCCTTGTATGATTTCCCAACATCAGCCACATCAGCTATCTGTTGATGGTACATCCCATGCAGGATCTCGTCCTGCCATGGCACTTCCTCTGCTTGATCTTCCATGTCTGCTGCTACCTCAGGCATTCTGTCAGCAGCTCAACTTTGGGTGCCATCTTACTGATGTATTCCTGGATGGTCTGGGTTTCATCCAGGACAGTGGCTTTGACACTCACCAGACCCCGCCTACCTTCTTTCCAGCTGGTGTACAGTCTCTGGGTGTTGGACTTGGGGTGGAAACCTCCATACATTGTGAGGAGCTTCCGGGTCTTCACATCAGCAGCCTCCATGTCCTCCTTTGGCCAGCTCACTATACCGGCAGGGTATCTGATGACTGGCAGGGCATACACATTGATGGTGTGGATCTTGTTCTTCCCATTGAGGTGGCTCTTCAGGACCTGTCTTATCCTTTGGTGGTACTTGGATGTTGCTGTCTTCCTTGCCTCCCCATCATGGTTCCCATGTGACTGTGGGATACCAAGATACTTGTAGCTGGTCTGTATGTCTGATATGTGGCCTGCTGGTAGTTGTACCCCATCAGTCTTAACTGCCTTCCCTCTCTTTACTACCGTCTGGCCACACTCCTCCAGCCTGAATTACATCCCAATGTCCTCACTGTAGATCTGTGTCAGGTGGGTCAGCGAGTTGATGTCTCATTCACTTTTAGCATACAGCTTGATGCCATCCATGTAGCGGATGTGGCTGATGGTAGTTCCACTCTTGAACTTTTATCTATATCCAGTCCTTGTGATTATCTGCTGAGGAGGCTCAAGCCTATGCAGACCAGCAGCAACAGTGAATCACCTTGGTATATGCCGCACTTGATGGCCACTTGTGCCAACTGTTGAGCTGACTTCCAATGTTGTCTTCCACAGTACCACTTAGTTCTTTTTTTTTTTTCATCCAGGTGCATCTGAAGACTTCCATTGGGGACATGGTGGACTGGGCAGCTGTGCCCGCGAGCTCCGCAGGAGGAACTGACAACACAGCAATTTTTTTGGGCTCAGGCAGGTTTTCCTGAAGCCCAGGAGTGTTCTCTGGATGAAAGAAAACACCTGGAATCACTCCATCTGTCCTCCAGGCGGCTGCTTATAGCCAGAAGATCGCAAACAGCATTTTGCGCTTGACTGGTAAGAGCTAGCTGGGAGGCTGGGACGTCACTATTTTCCAAGCTGCTCTGTAGCTTTAAACGGACACTAAGACTGGCCACCCCATTTTTAAATCACCAAATTTATATATATATATTTAAGTATGTGTACCCTAAGAGAGGCTTTCTACAGCAAGGAGAAGCAGGGTTTCTTAGTGCTTATTGTTATTTTGGGGATTACTTCTTTTAAAAAATCTTTTTTAAGTTTTAGAATTTGTTTCACTTCCCAGTATAAAGGAGGATTGAGAGTAAATAATTGTCTTCCTGTTGTTATTTTGGTATTAAATTTGAAGATATTAGCATTTTGCTACATGTTGAATAGGCTGATTTAAATCTTCAGCTTTCTGTTTCTGCTTTCCCTTGGTAACTGTTTCTTTCACTTTCACTTCGTGTAAACATACTTCAAAACTTTTTCATATCTTTGACTTTCGCTGGTTAAGGGGGTGCCATAATCTACTGCATGAGACATGGAGGATTTTAAACAGATTTTTTCTGACTTCCGTCAAGATTTTAAACATATGTTTCCTATCAAGACATTCAGGACACTGTGGGAAATATGATTTAAAAATGTGTCATCTGGTTGGGGATTTAGGGGATGAAATTTTGTTGAGGAATTCAACAGTGATAGAAATGTTTCTTGTAAGAATGAGATGGGGATTTCTCTTGAGATGCTGGATGAAGTGGGATAGTGGGAGTTGGAGAAATTCAATGGAGAGAGGGATCTGTAAGCAATAAGTAAAATTGGCTTTTTGGTGAAATGTTATGAAACATTTCAACACCTTCTCTCTCTAGAATGCCCCTCATGTGTTCACGGACTGAATTGGAACCTCGTTGCCATCTGGATTTTATTGCATTTTATATCCTTATTTTCTATCTATATTTAATGTATTATTTATAGTTTTATTGAATTTTAAAATTTACTTTTATTGTAAACTGCCCAGAGTCTCTCCTCTGGGGGGAGATGGGAGGTGATAAGATTTGACACATAAATAAATAAATAAATAAAAAGAAGTGGTCATTATATATGGGAGGTTTTCTAAAGAGAAGTTGGAATTTTTGAAGGGGCAGTTGGGCTGTTTGATTTTTTCAAGAGAAAAGCTCTGTGCACATTGTGGGGATATGCAAATACTTTGGTTTATTTTGAAGTGGGATAAGGGTTAAAGAATGCTTATCTGGATCGCTTTTAGGGTTTGACTGATATTTGTTTTTAAGGATAAGGATTAAGATGATTAGGGTATTAAAAATGTTTATTTGGATGATTTAAGAATTTGATTTAAGGTCATTGTTTCAAATTGCTTTTCTTTTTTGGGTTTATTAAGATTATTAACACTGTTGTATTATTTAGTATAATGGCAGACAATTTATGTGCTTTTTAGTTTGACTTCTATTTTCGTAGACAGAAATGTATAGAATAGTAGTAGGAAGGGAATAATTAAATAAGTGTTATTTGAGGAGTTGTTGTTTAGGAGGCTTGTATGATTTTTTTCCCTTTATTTTAATATAAGGGGAGGGAGTAACTGTACTTAGTGATTTTTATAATGTGCTAAAGGGGAATGATTTATAGAAATAATGTGATTTTGGTTTAATATAGAGTAAGAGATTATGGAAAATTTTTGAATATCCTTGCTGATAAAAGTCAGAAGTCACATCTTTCTGTAATGTTGTAAACAAAAAATTATTTTGTGTTTTCACACCTTTTTAGTTTTTCTTCTCTTTTTTGTAGTTTTTTGTAGTTTTTATCTTTCTCTTTAAACTTAATAAAATTCATAATAATAAAAATGTACCATTCAGTTCTTGAGGAAGGTCCTTAGTGTCCTGTTGACTTTGTATAGTGCCAGGCATTCACAGATCCATCTGTGTGGCATGAAATTGTAGGCTTTCCTGTAGTCAATCCAGGTTGTGCTCAGATTGGTCTGTCTAGACCTTGAGCCTTGGGTGACTGCTCTATCTATGAGCAACTGGTGTTTTGAGCCTCTGGTGTTGTTCTTACTGTCCTTCTGAGCTATGCTCATGTACTGGTCCATATGGTCCTGTCGCTTGGTGGCTATGATGCCTGATAAGACTTTCCCTTTTGTGGGGAGGCACAATCTGCAGTTGCGAGTACACCTTGGATGGTTCTTCGGAGAACAGGGAATTTATCTTTTTGGCCTCTGCTTCTCTAATATATCTCCTTAGCCTGGTAACCAGAGCTATGAGCTTTTGTTTAGCAGTCTCTAGGGTTGATGGAATCACGCCCTTGTATTTTTTCAGTACCCAAGTCTTATCCTTAATCTCCAGATCCTTCTGTAGTTCCACCAGCTGACTAACTTCTCTCTGAGTTGCTTTGATCTTAGCCTCCAAACTCATTTTCCGGGGGGGGGGGGGGGAGGAATGTACTGCTATTCTTCTTGATCATGTAGCCAAGCATCTCCAGGATTACAGTGGCTGTTGTGTATACCAGTTCATTGGTGTGAGTTATAGCGGTAGTAGGGATTGTCATGAGGGCTTTATTGGCATCTTCTAGCATACTAGAATTTATTGAAATATTGGTATTATTTATAATTTTATTGAATTTTAAATTGTTTTTACTGTGAACCACCCAGGGTCCCCCATGTGGGGGAGATGGGCAGTGATAAAAATATGATTGATAAATAAATAAATAAATAAATAAATACTATCTGATGGTACTTATCCACTGAACCTTGGTAATCAGTCTTGAGGGCTGACTATAGCTAGTTTATCCATGATCTTATACCTCATATCAGCTGCTGTGCTCTGTAATGGAGGGGGTGGCAGTGAAGTTCCAGCTCCAAGTATTGGCTACATATCCTATTGTTCTTCCGGGTCTTCTTGAGTATAGTATGTAATGTGTAGTTTTGAGCGCAGCTTTCTCTTCACTATGTTGAAGTGTTGGGTAACTAGCTGTTTCTCAGTTAGTGTGGATGTAGATTTTCTGTCCGTCCATAGTTCCCTCATGCGTTTCATATATCCCCTCTCATTAGGTGTACTGTTGCAGTAGCATTCCATCAATTCCAGGTTCTTTTGTCTCATCCATGTATGGTTTGTTCTAGTTGCCCACTTATTGTCAGATTGTCCTGGTTCCCCAACATCTGGCATGGACCTGTTTATTCGGGTGATGTCCAAGCTGGCAAGACTCTCTTAGTTCATGTCACTCTCATATCTGAAGTAGGCAGGTGAAGTGTTAGGGGGTCTTTGCCCAAGGACCGCCACTGGTAAGATAGGTACCAGCCAGGATTCAAACCCCATTCTCCCTCATCAAAGGGCGGTCCTCTAACCACTACACTATCCAGCTGATCTATGTGTGTGTGTGTGTGCACGCATGTGCGTGCATGTGTACGTACACACACCCAATTTCTTCTAATTATTTACTAGATCTATGTAAATCTCGAGCGATTTCTATCATTTTAGTGCATTTTGGGCACCTGCGAAGTGGTATGAAAACATATGTCAGCACCCACAACCTTATTCCTTATGCTAGATTATTTCATCTTTAATAATACTTTCCACCATTTTATTCAAAATAGAATTAAGCCAAGTGTTTGTAATTTATGAATCCCCTATAAAAGGTCATTTAACCTTAGCCCCTCGTAGGCATCTGGTACAGAGGATGACCTGTTACATATTTTTATTAGATCAGTTATCTTCATGTCTGAGTTCTTTAAGAATTCACAAAAAGATACCAAATAGCATAGATGTCAGATACAAGCCTGAAGCCTTTGCGTCATAACTCATAATGCACATGGTATCACTTGTATTCCCTGGATGCTGTGCCATCAGAACCAGGTAATTTTTATATATATATATTCCACTTACTGATCATGTCTATGTTCCTTTCTTAGGCATTATGCTCTGTAATACATCTTATGCAAAGAAGAAAAATGTAACCAGTTCATTCACTTTTCTGCAATCTCAATATAGACCTTTAGTATTTCTTTAATTAGGTGAGATTTCTTTTTTCTGCTATTTTAAGTACTGTATTGCTTTTTAACTGAATGTCACCCCAAGTTGGTTTTTAGCTGGGGCAGCCTTATAAATTGAATGAATGAATGATCCTGCTAACCAGTGGTCCAGTTGTCTCCCTTGTTATTTATCCTTTCACCACTGCAGTAGCTGTTGAGTCCCAAAGTAGCAGCGAATTGATTCAACTTATTACTAGGCTCATTAAATAATGCTTGATTTAAAAGGCACTTGCACAATTGTACCTTCAAGCAGGTGGACTGATCTAACCTTTTCTTGCTGGCATGGCCTTTAACACCATAAGCCCCAGCTGGACCTGTGATTCCACACTACCATTGCTACTGCATCTAGGAGGATTATAGCCACAGCCTATCTTATGAGTGGTACTAAAGGAACAGCACAATGTCACTTACTCTTGTATTTTTAGAACAATAAGGAAAACTTCTAGTAGTCCAGGCAGTTGCCAGGAGTCAACATGAACTCAAAGGTGCACATACACAAAAAGGAAAATATATACTAATTTCAGTGGGGGATAGAGGGGTGAGGCTATCAAACAATGGCAGTGGCATAGGAATTACACCTAAATATATGTGTAGATGTAAGCAGAATATTACCAGGATAGCCACATATCCAATCAAGGACATATATTAAGGGAAATTTTTTGTTGTATCACGTTATTCATTTGTCTTTTTCTCAGGAATAAGCAGTCATCTTCTTATATGACCACAGTGTAATGGAACAAATGAACTCAAGATTATGATTGATTTCCTAAAAACCTAATAAATATGCATTGTTAGTTATATTCATTTTTAAATACTCTTTTTTATTCATTCTCTTATCTTTAGCATGGTGCTGAAATGTCAACTACAGCAAAACTACCTCGTGAGATGTTAATTAAGTTCTTCAGCAGGTGAATCTATCTGCCAATTTCACAATAAGGCATAGAAGTGGCCAGCTTATGCAAAATTATAATTGTTCAGACATTTAGAAAGTAGTTTCATTGAAAAAAATCCTGGAAGTTTAGCAACCCAGGCTTTCCATTCAACTTCACCAGTAGAGAATTGTGAGATCCCAAGAAAAATAAAATATCAACATATTTTTATCCCCAGCCCTAAAACCTCAAAATAAATCCAGATTCAATGATGCTGCATTTCTTTCCTAAGACTTTTGGTTCTGCCTTTCATATTTCCAACTTATATAACTGAGTGACAACACATATATCCTGATTTAGGGAAGTCCCTGAGATAGTTTTCCGAAGTATCCCAAAAGTTTAAAACTAGCTCAGTTTGTAGGACTATCTGGGTGGGCAGGTGCACTACATACTGGGAATGGTAGGTGGGAATGGATGGGTGGCTAAGGAATCCTTCTACTCATGGGAATTGCCCCAATCTTTGCACCCATTTTTTTAAAGATGGTGGAGAGAGTGGATAAATGGTGACATGGGTTTGCTTTCTGGTGATTGTTTTTGTATATTAGAGGTAACTGGAATTATGCGACAGAAGGTTTGCAGAGATGGCTGGTGTCAGAGCCTACATGACCTGCACTGGGCTGCTTTGGTGGAGAAGATTCAACCCCCACAATTCATTTACAAACTGGCACAGTCTGGCCTCCAGCTTGGGCTGTTGGCTGCAGAGTTATGCCTGGCAGCCATTCTTGCCTCATCTCCCATGGACTGTTATCAAGAGTGTGGGTTGTATCCGAACGGCCTTGGGTGCATGCCAGTTTCTGATGGCTGGTGCACAGTTGCTTTGTTTTGGAGGCATTACTGGTGCTTTGTTTGGAGACAGTGGAGGAGGTGCTGCATTTGGCAGCGGCACTGGTTATTCGGCAACTGGCAATGGAGGCATTTGGCTAAAAAAGAGCTGCTGCAGGCTCAACCAGGCTCTTGCAAGTAAGGCTGCAGCATTGGGTCACTGGACTGCAGCAAAAGCCCAATGCTTCAGTGTGTGACACCAAGGACTCGCAACAGTGCAGTGCCCTGAGAAGGAGGGGTTGATTCAGACTTAACGTTTTGGACAGGAGGCCTCTGTATGTCTTTTTTGGCTGCATTTGGTAGGGGACTAGCAGCAGCAGAAAGCTTTCTGCCTCAATGCTGCTGTGGATCCCTCTGTGGATATTTGTGGGACATCTTGACTTCCTTCCCACCTACACAGGTAAAGGATAGTCTGGTGGCCATTTTGTGGTCATCCTTGATGCTGCTGCAAGACTTATCATCCAGGTTAAGGTTAGGGTTAGGGCTCAGAAATGGGGGTGCCCCTTTTGGAAATGTACCCAGCTGGATTTTGGGTGTGGCATCAACTGACGATCTGGGGCAGGGGAGTAGCAATTGTCATACAGGAGTTCCTTATGGCTTCCAGGGGTGCTACAAGTTACTGGATATGAGGCCCTCTTCATTAAGTTGGTCTCTAGGTATCAGTTGTGACGGATGATATTGTACCAGCCTCCTGCTGCACAGCAGCGTCCCTGCCTGAGCTCCTTGACTCCATTTCTGGGTTGACAGTGGAGTTCCCCAGGCTTATGGTCCTGGGGGACTTCAATCTGCCTTCCTTGGGAGTGGAGTCTGAGGTGGTTCTCAGATTTGCTGTTACCCCTAAGCTGGTGCCTACACTAGCTTCTCTACACTAGCACTGCTTCCTTGTGCTACCAAGTTCCTGATGCCAATTTGTTGTTGTTGTTGTTGTTGTTCCCTTAATCATCCTCCACACTCGCTTGTGCTGCTTCCCACTGGTTTCCTCTTCCCTGGCTTACAGTACAGTTATTACTCCTTTCTCCTTTTGACACACCCACACAGCAGTTTGGAAAGTCCTCCCCCACTTTTTTTTTCTTTTTAGCTGGAGCATGGGAGTGGTCCAGATAATTCACCTGCACCAAATTTCTAAAAGGAAAGGAAAAAGGGCTCAAGCAGACTGTTGTGAGATTCTTCCTCCATAAACTTTTGTTTCCTTGATATAGAGGCAAATGGAACAAAGGAAGAATGAGGATGGGACCATGACAGTGCAAAACATGGCAGGACAGAGCATAGAAGTGGGGGCACATATGCAGGAGCACAAAATTATTGAAGAGGGGACCGTGCCAGGTTGTGAAGTGAAAGGGAGAAGGAGAAGGTTTAGGTCTGCATGGAGAGACTGGATGTAGTTCTTACTACAACTTTCACACCATGCTTGTGTGAAGTACTAATATGAACTGGTGGAAAGGCACACCATGCAGCTGTAGCATGCCATGCATTCATTCTGTGATAGGCACCTATGCAGCA
The DNA here is from genome assembly GCF_035149785.1 of Candoia aspera. Lineage (NCBI taxonomy): Eukaryota > Metazoa > Chordata > Lepidosauria > Squamata > Candoiidae > Candoia > Candoia aspera. The sequence continues at coordinate 42,006,080 of NC_086156.1, read as the reverse complement.
GAGTCCAGCTCATCACTGATGTTTTTACACTCAGCTAGTGAATGCCTAGCTGCCTTCAAAAATTGTACGAATTTTAAAATTGGTGAATCCAGGAGAAAGAATGACAGATTTATCGGGCAAATGAAGCCAATAGCAAAGTGACATTCAAAATATTTGCAGATGGTAATTATGCAGCAAAATTAGGTAATGCATAGATAGTAGTGGCATAGTATAAGAACAAGCATTGTGTTTTTAAAATATAAACTGTAGAACAATGGATTTTTTTTGCACTACAACCTGATTTTTACCTTTTCATCATAAAACAACTTCCAGGTCCAATGCTTTATAACAGCCATAGAGCAAAAAGGCTCAGATAATTCCATTAAGTTGAGAGTTTGCTTTTGGTGAAGCCCATCGTTGACATAATGATTAACAGAATCCTGACAAATAAGAATTAATATTACCTATGGAACTTGTTGAAACACTAACTGACTTTTTTCCTCTCTTAATATTTCATAAATAAGTAGCAGGAAACAGGGCTGACAGCTACAGAGGACAGTCTCTATGAAAACAAACTACCATATATGTAAGGAATTCAAGAGGAATCAATTTTGTCCAAAAATGTGTCCAAGAGAAAATTGAGATGAATTCTTTTTCAAAGAGTGTTCTGCTATCTTCTCTTATAGATAAATAGATGGAGGAAACATCTAAATACATTCCCAAAAGACAACAAAGTCACTTCCCCACCATTTATTATTTCCCTAAGCATATAAAAAAGGTTAAGCTGTGGAAGAAAGAAAGGTGGTGGGATTCCCCTTGGATATTTAAATATAATAGATGCAATCCCTATGGGACTTTTTTTTTATTCTAATGGATGCCTCCAATGGATACTTCATCCACAGGCAACTTCAGCTAAGAAACATTCATTTAAACAGCAACTATGTTTGAAAACTGATAGGATTAGGCTTGACACTGGGGAATTTCACTGATCCAGAGACTGAAACTTTTAAGTGGGATTCAAAGGCTGAGGCAAGTTGGTCCCAGAAAGAAACTATCTGAATGGAACCCACATTTTTAAAATGTAAAATAGCCTCCTCTCCTTAAGTCCCTGTTTCTTTGTATCTTCCTGGCTCTTCACATATCCATGCAGACACCCGAACACAAGAGTTTGTTCATGCTCTGCTGAGAAAGAATTTAGAATAGGGGTTAGTTTAGATTCTCAAAGGAAAACTTTCATAAAGAAAAATAGGGATTGCAGGTGAGCTAGTATTAGTATCAGATTCCATGCTGGCATTAAGGATGGAATTTAATCACCATTAGAGAGTACCCTGCGAAGTAGAAGATTGCAAAAGAGAAGATTAGAAATGGAGATAATGGAAGCAGCTGAAACAGACTTAGCAACTGGTTGTTGACATTGTGTTGTTAGTTTTAATATGGGCTGGTAAACCTGAGTGTAATGGTTGCCTATTCTAAAACACTATCAGACTCATGAGCAGGAATTCAAAGATATCTGATTTATTAAAGAATAGTATGCAGGATCACAGAGAAAGCTGAGAATGATAAAAGCGCGCCAAATGCAAACTAAAAACCCTCGGTGCAAACGAAATCCCTCCCCCCATAGAATCTTCCCAGGCTCACAATCCCAGGTGCTCCTAACGGTTTCTGATGGTCTGTGGGAAAAGTCCTTGAACAGAGAACATAACCCAAACACATTCCATTGTAATGAACACAGATACAGAGCTTGGCACAAGGTTTCACAGCAGCTTCCTCCCAACCAGAAATGCGCTTCAGCGCCATGGCATGTGAAACGTTATGATGTATACTGTACATTGAAACAGTGAACATGACACTGAGTTGGATTAGTTCATGGGCAAATGGGAAGATTGCCAAAAATAATTGTTTGGGAAGTACCTGAAGAAATGTGCTGAAGAGTAGGAGAAGCTGCAGGACCAGTTACTCAATGCAGAAAACTCTCAGGTTACCAAAAAAAGTACAGACCTGGTTACAAAAAGGTTGCACATTTGTGCATAAAAGCATCTCCTGTCTCTGTTTGTGTTAAACTATCAAGTTACCTTGGTACATTTATTAGAGCCTATTTTTATAAATAATATATTGCCAGAATCATGATTAATGAGCTTTTTCAAATGCATTAAAATGTTTTAATGATGGGGGGGGGGGAGAGGTAGAAAGACCCCAAGTAGTAATCACCAAAATTTAATCAAGGATTTAATTTGTATAACCAACCAGCCAAATGGATTTTGCCATTTTCTCTGTGTTGTTTGTACGAGGAAATTAAAAAGCATAAAGAGTCAAAGACTCAGCAGCATAACCCTTGAAGAATAGTGCAATACGCTCACTTATTCTCATTAGCTGCATTATATCAAGCTTGCTCCTCCAGGCTTGCACTTTGCAAAGCCAGACCACAGATGAGTGGAAAAAGAGATGATCACATTTAGTGTCATAAATTATTGCCAGCACATATCAGATGATTTCTCCATGCACTACTGTAAGCAATTCCATGGTGAGTTAAGATTCCCTCCTCCCTTTCTTAATATCACTCACTAATATTGTCCTCATCTCTGCATGTCATCTTTAGCTAAACTGTTTAGCCAAGAGACTAAGGGGCTCTCTTTTGAAAAAAATATGTATGTATATGCATTTATTACACATTCTCATTTATTCTTGTTTTTTCTGTCTCTGAGAGCCTGTGTGATAGTAGTTAAGGTGCTGGACTAGGAGTAGAGCAGAGACACCCAGGGTCCAGGTTCTAGTCCTCTTTTAGGCACAGAGGCTGACTGGGTGACTTCAGGTCATCATTCTCTCTCAGGTACAGACTGAGAAGTTGAAAATCATCTATCTACCAACCTGCAGTGGGCCAGCAGTAGCTTTTATCCTGCAGTGGATATAAAATCTTTCTCTCCCTCTCTCCCTCTCCCTCTCTCTTATTTATTTACTTAAATTCTGTTTACCAAACGGCATACTTGGGGGGTTATTTATGTTATGCCTAAAGCAATCTTTTCCAACTGGTATTATATATAAATGTACAGTATACTTGTGTTGTTTATTCGTTTAGTTGCTTCCGACTCTTCGTGACTTCATGGACCAGCCCACGCCAGAGCGTCCTGTCAGTCGTCGCCACCCCCAGCTCCCCCAGGGACGAGTCCGTCACCTCTAGAATATCATCTATCCATCTTGCCCTTGGTCAGCCCCTCTTCCTTTTGCCCTCCTCTCCCTAGCATCAGCACCTTCTCCAGGGTGTCCTGTCTTCTCATTATGTGGCCAAAGTATTTCAGTTTTGCCTTTAATATCGTTCCCTCAAGTGAGCAGTCTGGCTTTATTTCCTGGAGGATGGACTGGTTTGATCTTCTTGCAGTCCAAGGTGCTCTCAGAATTTTCCTCCAATGCCACAGTTCCAAAGCATCTATCTTCCTTCTCTCAGCCTTCCTTATGGTCCAGCTCTCGCAGCCATATGTTACTAGGGGGAACACCATTGCTTTGACTATGCGGACCTTTGCTGTCAGTGTGATGTCTCTGCTCTTAACTATTTTATCAAGATTTGTCATTTCTCTTCTCCCAAGGATTAAGTGTCTTCTGATTTCCTGACTGCAGTCAGCATCTGCAGTAATCTTCGCACCTAGAAATACAAAGTCTTTCACTGCTTCTATATTTTCTCCCTCTATTTGCCAGTTATCAATCAAGCTGGTTGTCATAATCTTGGTTTTTTTGAGGTTTAGCTGCAAGCCAGCTTTTGCACTTTCTTCTTTCACCTTCATTATAAGGCTCCTCAGTTCCTCTTTGCTTTCAACCATCAGAGTGGTATCATCTGCATATCTGAGATTGTTAATGTTTCTTCCAGCGATTTTAACTCCAGCCTTGGATTCCTCAAGCCCAGCATGTCGCATGATGTGTTTTGCGTACAAGTTGAATAGGTAGGGTGAGAGTATACAGCCCTGCCGTACTCCTTTCCCAATCTTAAACCAGTCCGTTGTTCCGTGGTCTGTTCTTACTGTTGCTACTTGGTCGTTGTACAGATTCTTCAGGAGGCATAAAAGATGACTAGGTATCCCCATACCACTAAGAACTTGCCACAATTTGTTATGGTCCACACAGTCAAAGGCTTTAGAAGAGTCAATAAAACAGAAAGAGATGTTTTTCTGAAACTCTCTGGCTTTTTCCATTATCCAGCGGATATTGGCAATTTGGTCCCTGGGTCCTCTGCCTTTTCTAAATCCAGCTTGTACATCTGGTGATTCTCGCTCCATGAATTGCTGAAGTCTACCTTGCAGGATCTTGAACATTACCTTACTGGCATGTGAAATGAGTGCCACTGTTTGATAGTTTGAACATTCTTTAGTGTTCCCCTTTTTTGGTATGGGGATATAAGTTGATTTTTTCCAGTCTGATGGCCATTCTTGTGTTTTCCAAATTTGTTGGCATATGGCATGTGTCACCTTGACAGCATCATCTCGCAAGATTTTGAACAGTTCAGCTGGGATGCCGTCGTCTCCTGCTGCCTTGTTATTAGCAATGCTTCTTAAGGCCCATTCAACCTCACTCTTCAGGATGTCTGGCTCTAGCTCACTGACCACACTGTCAAAGCTATCCCCGATATTGTTATCCTTCCTATACAGGTCTTCTGTATATTCTTGCCACCTTTTCTTGATCTCTTCTTCTTCTGTTAAGTCCTTGCCATCTTTGTTTTTGATCATACCCATTTTTGCCTGGAATTTACCTCCAATGTTTCTAATTTTCTGGAAGAGGTCTCTTGTCCTTCCTATTCTATTGTCTTCTTCCACTTCCGCGCATTGCTTGTTTAAAAATAATTCCTTATCTCTTCTGGCTAACCTCTGGAATTTTGCATTTAATTGGGCATATCTCCCCCTATCACTGTTGCCTTTTGCTTTCCTTCTTTCTTGGGCTACTTCTAGTGTCTCAGCAGACAGCCATTTTGCCTTCTTGGTTTTTCTCTTTCTTTGGGATGTATTTTGTTGCCGCCTCTTGGACAATGTTGCGGACTTCTGTCCAGAGTTCTTCCGGGACCCTATCTACTAAGTCCAGTCCCTTAAATCTATTCCTCACCTCCACTGCATATTCCTTAGGAATATTAGTGAGCTCATATCTAGCTCATCTGTGGGTCTTCCCTAATCTCTTTAGTCTGATTCTAAATTGTGCAATAAGAGGTTCGTGATCTGAACTACAGTCAGCTCCAGGTCTTGTTTTTACTGACTGTATAGATGTCCGCCACCTTTGGCTGCAAAGGATGTAGTCAATCTGATTTCGCTGTTGTCCATCAGGGAAAGTTCATGTATAGATTGTCTCTTAGGTTGCTGGAAGAGAGTGTTTGTTATGCAGAATGAGTTGTCTTGGCAAAATTCTATCAGCCTATGTCCTGCTTCGTTTTGTTCTCCCAGGCCATGCTTACCTGTAATTCCAGGTGTCATTTGACTGCCCACCTTAGCATTCCAATCTCCCGTGATGAAAATAACGTCTCTTTTAGGCCTGTTGTCCAGTAGGTGCTGCAGATCCTCATACAACTGCTCTACTTCAGCTTCTTCAGCATGTGTGGTTGGGGCATATATTTGGATCACTGTGATGTTAGATGGCTTGCCCTGAATTCGAATTGAGATCATTCTACCATTTTTTGGATTGTATCCGAGCACTGCTTTAGCCACTTTGCTATTAATTATGAAGGCTACTCCATTTCTTCTGTGGTCCTCTTGTCCACAGTAGTAGATCTGGTGGTCATCTGATGTGAAGTGGCCCATTCCAGTCCATTTCAGTTCACTGACGCCCAGAATGTCTATCCTTAATCTTGACATCTCACCAATTACCACATCCAATTTGCCCTGGCTCATAGATCTTACATTCCAGGTTCCAATGGTGTGTTGATCCTTAGAACATCGGATTCTCCGTTCACCACCAGCACCGTCGGCTGCTAGCCGTCCTTTCGGCTTTGAGCTAGCTGCGTCATCACGTCTGGGGCTAGTTGAACTCATCCTCTGTTCCTCCCCAGTAGCATTTTGACCATCTTCCGACCTGGGGGTCTCATCTTCCGATGGTATACCGACATATCTCTGGTTGTACTGATCCATTTAGTTTTCACGGCAAGAATACTGGGGTGGGTTGCCATTACCTTCCCCAGGGATCGCATTTAGTCTGACCTCTTTGTCATGACCTTCCCATCTTGGGTGGCCCTTCACGGTTTAGTTCATGGCATCATTGAGGTGCTCAAGCTCCAGCACCACAACAAGGTAACGATTCTTTGCTGAAGACAGTATACTTACGAATCTAAATACTAGAGATGCATATAAATATGACATTCCATGTTTTGCTTGCAAATTTACCAAGTAGGCATTGTGGATACTTCATATTTCAAGGTTGTCTAATTTGAATAATGATGGTCAGTGGTGAAGTCTTAACTAAGAACAGGGCAGGCCTTGGTTCAAGTCCTGACTCACTCAGGGAGCACTGGGTAACTTTGGATGATCACTATCTCTCAGCCCAATTTAGCCTGCAGGATATTGCAACGTGGATAACATGAGATGAGACCCTTCCCAAATACACAATTTTGAGCTCTTAGAGTAAAGAAACTCAACATCTGAAAGACTGAGAACTGAAAAATGTGGATGAGGCCTGCAGAAAACCAAATTGATTTAATTTAATGTACAAATACTAAAATAACTAAATGCTATTCATATAACTATTTCCCTTTTATTTTTTTCCCCCACTCAATCACATTAAAAAAAAAATCAGTGACAAGTATGGGAAGGGTGCCTGGAGTAACATCTGTGGTTTTTGTGGGCCATGCATGGCCCTTGCTCTTCAGATTCTGCCCTCCTGTCCTAGGAAAAAAAAAAGTGATATAAATGCAATAATAAATAAAATTGCTTGTTGTTTTCCATCACTGATTACTACATTGGACCTTGAAAATATTTCTGCATGCCGAGATCCTCTTCCTCAAAACCCCTTAAATGATTCTTGGGCATTCCTTTACTAAACCTTCCTAATGGCCAATATTTAGGAATGGCAGTTTCACTTTGCAATCCATTGGACTACCATTAGCAGCTCTAATATCAAACAGGGACTAGTGGAGAAGCATAACCAAGTTGTTTGGCTGGTCTTTTTCCTCTGTGGCCTGGGAATGTCAAAGCCTATTGACTGCTAGAACAACTTGCCAGGCTTTCCTGATTAGTCTGGCTATTTTTGGCAGAAATAGTTTGAGCAGATGGAGAATTACTTATGTATCATGAAGGTGGACAGACCCTAAAATGTTCACTGAGTTACACGGGGAACTTCATGTTTAGCAATATAATTCTGTGCTATCACTTCATGGTAGCTTTCCTCAGAGTTGTAAATTTTACATTTGGCAAAGGTGTAAGATAGGTGTTCCATAAGTTTTGCAAAATGTAAAAATAATTGTATTATAACCAATTGCTGGTGAGAAGCCACAGTGAAATGTCTGCATAATGCAGACCTTTGTGGGCAGCTTTTATCAGCATTTATTCTGATCATGTTGGAAACTTTTGCAGGGCAATGAACACACACACACACACACACATACACAGTAGGGATGGGAAAACTGGTTTTCGGTAAAACATCGTAACTGATCTTTTTATGATGTAGCTTCACAGATTTTTGTTATCTGTAATTTTGTAATCTGACCATATGTAAAATCAAATGAATTTCTATGCCTATGCAGAGCATCTTCCAGGACCTGCCAAAACTGTAAATACTGTATTCAGTCAGTAATTCTGTTTCACTTCTGAGGTAGGGGAAAAAATGTTCTTTCTATATATGAAGATTCTGCCACTCCATTTCATCAATCAATCCTATCTCACCATTTTTTAGGAAGCAGAAAAAATCATTAAATTATGGGAGGCTACTCACAGAGAACTCAGTTACAGTGGAGGTGAGTGTACTGTTGGAAGACCTGAAAGACCAGGTTAGGGATAGATCATTATGGAGAAAATCTGTGTGGTTGCTAGGAGTTGAAAAATGACCTGATGGCACATAATCAATCAATCACTCACAGAGAAAAAGTGGGCAACAGTACCCTTCCTTCCTTCCTATTCTCCCTCTCCCAATGGTTAAAGTGATCATGTATATCACTGTGACGCAGGAAAACAAGTTTTGAGTTCATATCTTGATACTATTAAATTGTATTTGTAGTCTGTAAAACTTCTTTATGTAGTCTGCCATATAAAAACAAACCAACCTACAACAAGGTGAGAAAAAAGTTTTAAATCAGCTTAAAACTTTAAAAAATCTTAAATAGAAATAGTGAAATAAATTATATTGTTGTTTCTTCCTGTCTTTTGAGAAACAGGATGTGGTATGATTTTTTCATGTGTGCTCCAATTGCTCATAGGTACACTAAAACACAAACCATCTTAGCTGAAGCTTGACACTTCTCTGTCCTTAAGTCCAAATAAGTCTAAATTTAAAATTAAGTCTAAATTTGTTATGATAAAAACACAAATGACAGAAAGACAGAATTTTGCCTTCTGTCACTAGTTTAGCTTGACAGCGTTAATTTCAGAAAGATTATTTTCCTTTTGCTGGTGAAGATAAGTTTAGTATCATTTCCAAGTGGGATCACATCTATCATTTCAGTTATTCTGACTGATTTGCGGGGATACTTTCCTTGCAATCATAAAAGACATGGATGGCTGACTTCAGAAAGGATAGATACATGGTGCTAGGCATAACTAGCCTTTCAAATTTCCCTTCCAAAGATGTGGGTAGAGATATTGAGTCAACGATTACTACAAATTTCTACAGAAAAACAAGATCAAGCTATTCAGCAACGTCTCATGTGCAGAATCCTGATTAATACTGAGAGCAGTGTTGGCATTTGATTGCTTTGCAAGGACCAAGCCACTATGTTACTATGGTAACAAATCACTCTGGCAGGGTGAACAGGTCAAACTTAAGTATCCTCAGTGTTGGGTGTGAAAAGAATGACCATATAAGGAAATTGCCTGGAGAGGAATTTGCCTGGGCTTGTTAGTTTCAGTTTCCTTTCTACACGGCCCTCCTTCCAGTCCTCTCTGAGTGCGTGTGAATGCATAAGCTTGTAAATATGTTTATGTAAGAAGCTTTCTGTAAATACATTTATTTTTATAGAAATGCCTGGTGTGTGTTTTTTCTGATCTCTTGGGCCAAACGCTTTCCAGCAATCTCTGACAAGCAGCCTCCTTAAAACTTCAATAGCTTTCCTCCTGATGTCTTCTCTTTTGAAAAGCCATTTGAGAGATGATTGTACACTGAAAGAGAGGGCATTTAAATAGACACCTTGGTCACTTCGTAACTAAAAAAGTACAAGAACATGTTACCCCATGACAATTTCTCCAAATTTTTCTTCTCTATTTTTCACACTCTAAAGCAAATTCTTTTATCATATTAAATGAAAACTGTTAGGAAAGAAAGGTTCCTTTTTATCCAATGTTATGGTTAAATAACACTGGACTGTAGATGTTTCATTTTAAAAGGTAGTGAAAACCACACTTATATTAGCCATTTTCATTTCTTTATTGCTTTGCCTTTAGAAATGCATTTACTTGTGTTCTTTTTTTATTGGATGTCTATTGGATAATATGTCAAAATATTAGTGGAGGATTTTTTTTGTAAAAATATAAGAACAGGTACCTCACATGATCATGGAAAATCAAATTAATCAAGTCCAGGGCTCCTAAAGATAAACTTCTGATGGGACACAAATCAGAGAGAACATTACCTTCTTTTTCACTAGCACAAATGGAGATCAGCTCTCCCTTCTTCCTCATTTCGGTGAACATCCCATTAAGACCTTTCTACTCCATTGTAGATAAGTGCTTGGTAGCCTGACTTTACTATGGATGCACTACTTTTTAATGGTCTGTGTTTGTGTCTAAAAATGCATCACTACCACAACTGAACACCTAGAGTTCTAACTTTACCAAATTTAACAAACAGTTTCTCACAGCATTTTAAAAAACTTATTTAAAGCTTACATTTTTTTAAAAAAAAGCTCAGTCACTTATTATTTGCATGTTGTTTCAATAAAGCCTCCTCCCCCCCCCCCCCCCCCCCGTCTACCATTTATTCCATAAAAATCTCTGAAGGCCAAGATGAGAGCAGGAACTTCAGTTGTGAGACAAATGTGAATAGTTCTCCTTGGACAAATATCTAGACTATATGGTCCAAAGTAAAAGCAACTTTATAATGCAAGCCAACACATTATTTCTTTCCCACTTGTTCCCTAAAGGAACAGTGTTCAGCAGAGCTGAACAGATGCTACATATTTATCAATGTAAACATATTAAAAAATTTAATGACTTGTGTCATTTTTAATAAAATTACTATTAAAAATCGCTATAGTTCAGACATCTATTTAGAGGACTAATATATATCCATATTGTTTTTTCAGTTTGCTTCCAAGTTCCAACCATTCATCCTTTACAGGTAATCAGCTGCTGTTACAAGGAAAAGAAAAGTATAACCAACAAAATCACAACTATATCCAAGAATAACCCTCCTATTTACTAATTTCCCAGCACTCCTTTTCATATATTTCACTCCACTAAGCTGGATTAATGGTGCTCCACTTACCTCTCTATATCAGGAGAGAGGGAAAAAAACCTTTACCCACTCCCACAAATGTTATGTAGATTAGCCAATGAAAGGGTGAATTTTAGAAATAAGTCCATCTCCCTCATTTTCTTCCCTCTGACCACACCAAAATAGATTAATGGCACTTTAGTACTGTACCACTAGTAGAAAAGAAAAAGGATGGAGGTTTTTTCCAAACATAAATGAACAGCATATTATCCTATTTATTTATTTAAAAGACTTATATGGCCACCCATCCTGGAAAAAACAATTCTGGGTAGCTCATAACAGTAATACAACTAGAAACAAGAAAACCATGAACCAAATTCATCAGATCGTATAATCCGTGGCTTCCAATCTCTCCCAATACTTCAGGGAAAAGTCAATCCTTTATGGCTATACAAAAGGCAGTAATTACCCTGGGAAGTATAATTTTCCCAAGGAACATTGAAATTGCAGGGCAATATTTTTTGTCTTATTAGAAAGAAGGTCAGAATGACTGTTAAAATGTAGCTTCCTTCAAAGGATGCGGTAGCTTATGCAATTTTTAAAGCTACTCTAGATAAGACTGGAAAAATGTTTCTTAACATGCATGAGGAGATCAACAGAAAAAAAATCTGGCATTGAGTGATTCAGTTTTTGGATTCTGCCATGTCTAATATATAAACCTGGATACTGCAGTGTGCTCTACATGAGGCTGCCCTTGAAGAGCATTTGGAAGCTATAATTGGTGCAGAATGTGGTAGCTCCAATAATTACAGAAGCTTCCTGATTAAGCCATATAACAACAACACTTCAAGAGCTGCATTAGTTGCCAGTTAGCTTCAGGTGCAGTTCCAAGTTTTGGTTGTAACCTTTAAAGCTTTTCATGGTTCAGGATCTGAATATTTGCAGGACTGCCTACTCCCAATAGTATCTGCCTGCTCATTTGAATGGCAGGGGAAATGCTGTTCCACAGAAATAAGACAATGATTGAGAAGACTGGGCTCCCTCCAGTTTCTTCACTTAGGGAAGGCCATCTCCAAGGGCTTCCACGGTCCTTACAGATGGCATTCCAGCATTTTCCCAGGCATTCAGATGGTCCCTTCCCTCCTAGTTTTTAGAAGGCCACTAAAACATACTTATTCCATCAGGTTTGGGATTGGAATTTGTAATTCTATACTGCCCAATATTGGAAGGTATTTTGATTTTTAGTTATATATGTTCTCAGTGTTATATGTAGCATGTGTTATTTTATTTGCTTTTTTTATTGTATATTTTAACCCAATTTATGGAGCTTGGGATGTACACCACTTAAGGGTCCAGTAAAACAATTACAAAAATAATACTCAGTTTTCCAATTTTCTTGGAAATAGGCAATTTCAGTATGACTAACCTATATAGAGTAAGGAAGATCATCTTGGCAGAAATATGCACAAACTGTTACTTAGGCAATGAGAGCAGAAACACTTGTTAAGTCCTGGGAAGCAAAATAATATTCAGAAATGGCTCAGGCAAAGACTGCTCTTATTCACTGGGGCATAAATTTTTTGGTCTGGTCTACTGGGGTGGGGGTGGGGACCTTACAAGCAAATGTTTAATACATTCTTCTCAGCCAGTTACTTTCCTTATCCTGAGAGACCTCTTTGCTGAGAATTAAAGCAGTATATGACAATCTGATCCTAACAAAGATACCAATATTGCTAGATGGTATCTAAAGATATGTTTTAGGACAAATCAGGCAAATGGCATTAGTAGAATCCCCCACAGATTCCTTCATATATATATAAATCGAAATTGAATATATATATTCAAAATCCATTGCATTATAAGGAGCAACCTCTTGCTGAACTGACATAAAATGTCAGATTTTTAAAGGCCAGAAAAATAAAATAACCATCACTGCCGCCAAATAGTAAACTCCCACCAAAACTTATAAGAACATTTGCCTCATTTTGTTTCTCCCAGTCCCTAAAACACCCTAAAAACTGGAGTAAAAAAGATGCAGTCAAATTTTGGGCTGATATTTGCTCATCTCATCCTTTTCATATTCTGTATCTTATCCAAAACAGAGAAGCATTGGCCTTATTAATCAAGTGGCACTGAAGGTAACTTCATTTATGGTTAGAGTTGGAATAGAGGAGAGAAATTTGTACAATACTCAGCTTTAATATGAATTTGTTTAGTTAGCACTTTCCAAATATATGAACAAAAATAACAATTATCTTTCAGCATTCACACTTCTCTAAATTTTGTGATGTAATTCTCCAATTAAAAATGTATAGAGTTTGTTGAGGAAATGCCTGCACAAATGCTTATGGTAGTAAAAATAGTGTAGATAAATGACATACAAACAATGCATAACAGAGATTTTATTTCAAAAATTACATATATAAAACAAAAATGCAATTATAAGGAATAAAGATAAAACAAAATACTATAAAGTAAGAAAGTAAAGTAAATCAGAATCAAAAGGTTTTTTCCTTCATAATTATTCTCATTTTGGTATAGCCCGCACTGCTATATTTTAGGGCAGATAGAACCCTACACGGAAAAAGAGAAGTCAGATGTTCAAGCTGGCTTTAGAAAGGCTGAGGAACACAAGTTATTACTGCTGAAGCATGCTGAATAATTGAGAAAGCCAAAGAACACCAAAAAGAAATCATTATGTGCTTCATTGATTATGTTGATCGCATCAAGCCGTGGAATGTGCTCAGAAAAATGGGAATCCCGGAACATCTCACTGTCCTCATGAGAAAGATATATATAGGTCAAGAAGCCACAGTACAGATAGAACATGGTGAAACAGATTGGCTCCAGGTTGGCAAAAGAGTATGACAAGGCTGTATACTTTCCCCTTATTTATTCAAACTATATGCTGAATATATATTAAGGGAAGCTGTATTGATAGAAGATGAGTGTGGTTTTAAAACTGGAGGAAGAAACAATAATAACCTGTGCTATGCTGATGACACTACCCTGATTGCTGAAAATGCAAAGGGATATGCAAACTCTAGTAATAAAAGTTAAGGAGCAAAGTGAAAAAAATGGGACCAAACTAATGACAACAGGCAGAACAACCAGCCTTAAAGTTGGCAATGAAGATACAGAAGTGGTGGATAGCTTCTACCTTTTAGGATCAACCATCAACAGTAAAGGAACAAGCAGTCAAGAAATATGACACAGATTAGCATTTGGTAGAGCAGCCATGAAGGGCTTGGAAAAGATATTCAAATGTCATGATGTGTCAATACCTACAAAGATCAGAATTGTGCAAGCCGTGGTATTCCCTGTGACACTCTATGGAAGTGAAAATGGGACTTTGAAGAAGCAGGATAGGAAGAGTATTGACACTTTTGAACTTTGGTGTTGGAGAATACTCCTGAGAATGCCGTGGACAGCCAAAAAAACAAACCAATGGATCATCAAACAAATCAACTCAGAGTTCTCACTCAAGGCACAAACAACCAGACTCAAATTATCCTAATTTGGATATACTTTGCGAAGACCTAGCTCTCTGGAAAAAGCTCTAATGCTTGGAAAGCTGGGAGGAAAGAGAAGAAGAGGACAACCAACAGCAAGATGGATGAACTCAGTTACAGTGGCAATGAGTGCACTGTTGGAAGACTTAAAGGACCAGGTTAGGGATAAATCGTCATGAAGAAAATCTATCTACAGTATGTGGTTGCTAGGGGTTGAAAACAACTTGATGGCACATAATCAAATCAAATCAAGTAAGCAACAGAAATGGCACATATACTAAATCAGGAAAGGATTTCATTTTTACTTCGTATGCAGGGAATACAAATATAGCTAAGCTAATAAAACACACATGCATATCTTGGCCAAGTTTTTAAGGAATCACATATTAAGGAATCGCAACTACTTAGCTAATTATTTAAAACCCAGAAACTGTTTTATTTAATAGACAAGCCTCAGCTCTGGAGAATACCTTTGAACATTATGAAATACAAATGGCATAAATACATTGGTGACACAATCCCTCCCCTAAAGAATTTCATGATTGTCACAAATCAAGCATGATATAATTCTGTAGCTGACTGAGTACAAGGAGGATGTAATCAACGTCCAGCATCTATATTTAATCATTTTGGATGTCTCTAGTGAAGCAAAATAGTACACAAAGCTGCAATAAAAGTAATTTCATCATTTTTAAATAAAACCTTTTCTCTCAGGGCAATTAAGCTAGGGGTGCAAATTTGGGGTATATACAGTTGTTGAAGGTAAGGGCACAATGTATTTTAAATAGGTTACTGGAAGGAGTTATAAAGCATTAGTGAACTCTAGTCGAGAAGTATATTGAAGCCAAAACTGCAACTGAAATTTCCAGGGAACTAAACAAAACCATAACATATTCTTCCCAAAGCCCATTCCCCTTCATTCTAGCTCTTACTATACACAGCTACAGATATCAGAGTACCACTGCAAGTTTATATATTATGAAATATAATATATAACCAGCCAATGTTGCATGTGTGTAAGAATATCCAAAGCTGCTTCAGATGGGGGTCCTCAGATAACAGAGATCTTTGGGTATGAGAGAAATGCTTGAATTTGTGCCATGAACTGTATGGAGATCAATAGCCTACGATATCAACAGAACATTTCCTGAAATCTCACATTATAGCCTCATACAGAAAAAAGTCTCCTGTTCAGTACTTGACTGTTATGGGATCTTTCATGGTTCGGCAGCTATGAATGTTGGGCCATACTAGATTAAATTTTTCATTAAAAGGAGCTTGACACCACATCTTTCAAATTGGTTATTCCCTCAATATAATGTCAGTGCTCTATCCTGCAAACAAAGCCACATTTTTTCTTTCCTAATACCTCTGAGTGTATTTCTATTCATTTATATTGTATTGCAGCTAATGCTTTACATTTGGGATGAACCAGTATACCTTTTTCCAACGCTGGGAAAAGTGTGATGGACTGAGGTGGTGGAAAAAGCATGGAATATATAAATTAAAAGCAAATAAATAAAACTCCCAAGTGCAAATTTAATTCTTCTGAATCTGAGATTTGAAAATTATTTGCCTCAGCCTTCCCCAAACCAGCACCTTTTGGATTTGTTTAGACTGAAACATCTAGAGTACCCCATCAGGATCATGCTCTCTGGAAATTCTGTGATCTCAGCACAGGAGAATGGCATTGGGGAGGCCCTTTCTTTATGGCTGCCTTCTTTGCCTTCTATCCTGTTGTCATCATTGTCATGCTACTTTACAACAACTGTCCCCACCTTCTCTTCCTTGTGTCAGACAGAACTCCTCTAGTCAGCCAGTGGCGGAACACTAAGAGCAGGACACGCAGTTATTGCCTTGCCACATCCTTGCTCTTCATGTTCCTGTGGCAAGAAGAACAAAATAAGTTGGCCCCTGATAGGCATGTAGCCCCTCTATTCAGCAGGGAAAGAGGAGGCTTTTGGATGGACGGGGCAATCCCGGGGGCAGGAGACAGTGTAATGGTCTGTGAGAATGTCCTGAGACATGTCCTGAGACATTTGCCATGTCCCATTCCTTCTGCATGGTAAGCTGCCTCGTATCTGATCAATGCCTAGTCTGCAGCTCCTCCTCCTCCTCCTCCTGTCTCTCAAGGACACTCTCACAGACCGTTAGGCAGGTCATGGCAGGAGCACTCATCAGTAGGAAGCTGTGTGACCCATAGCAGTGACCACTACTGTGAAATTGTTGCTGCAGCATTTCCTCTAGAGTAGGAGCCAGGCTGAGAGTTAATTCAGCTTGGAGTTAATTCAGCTTTCCAAGACAAGCTCCATTATATTATGGGGAAAGACAAGAATGGCAACAAATCTCATGGTGGTCCCAGGCTCACATCAGGTGTCCTTTGCATGTGGAAGGACCCAACATGAGGTGACAGAAGTCCTATGTCAAATCTTATTAAAAGTGTTCCTAAAGCTCTTCCCATATGGATCAGGACAACTATACTGAGAAATGAGGAGCTAATCCTTTTTCCAAAGATTTTCTGGATCAGAATCTTCTTTTTTGCTTTTTGTGTCCTAAGAAGAACACTATAGAAGCACCACTTATATTCTCTCACCCCTAAATATATCTTTATTTGTATATACTAGCCATCAAGTTTAAAACCTCAACCAAGTATAGGCCTTGGAGTTAAAATAAGGATTGCATCTAATTGAAAAAGTAAGGGGGAATAGTCTCAATTATTCCAGATAAGATAAGATAAGATAAACATCATATAAATGAAAACACATCCAGCCAGTTCCAAGCTGCAATGCTGATTCAGGCAACTATTCTATCAGGAACTATCAACAGCAATTAAAGCACACACACACACTCAACTATATATAGTACTCGTGTTACAGACATTTTTCTGTCTTAAAATTTATATTTCTAATGAACAAATAGATAAGGCACTTTCCAATATGACTTCTACCACTTGTTAGTTTGGTGGGGAAATCAGGCCAGTGGCCACTCCAATATGGAATTGGAGAGTTTGGCCCTCTCCCCATTGTGTTTTAACATCTGCATGATACAATGCAAATGGCACAGAAAATGTAGGGAAGGAATATTTTTATTCTTAAAATCATAGAATGTAGAAGTTGAAGGAACTTGAAAATCATCCAGTTCAACCTCTTAGCCAGTGCAGGAATCCACTAGTGCAACATCCTCAAAAGAAGGCAATCTGTCTCTGCTTAAACATATCCTGTGAAGAACAGTCCACCATCTCCTGAAGCAATCCATTCTAGTGTTGAACAGTTTTTACTATTATGAGATTCTTCCTAGCATCCAGTCAAAATCTACTTTCTTGTAATTTATACCTGTTATTTCTTGTCCTGTCTTCTGGAGTAACACCAAACAAGTCTACTTCGTTTTCTACATACTGCCGTTCAGATACAGTGAATCTATCGTGTTGTTCTGCAATCTTCTCTTCTCCAGGTTAAATATACCAAACATCTCCAACCATTTCTTGTGAGATTTTTTCCCCAGGCCACTTATGATCTTATTGCTTTCCTCTGGACGCACTCCAGTTTATCAATGACCTCCATAAAATGTGATGACTACAGCTGAACACATTATACTAGATGTGGTCTGATCAACTCTGAATAGAGAGAGCAATAACTTCTTTTGATCTTGATACTACACTCCTGCTGTTGCAGCAGAGGACTGCATTTGCAAGTGCATCACATTGTTAGCTAATTTTCAGCTTGTGGTCCACCATGATACCAGATTCTTTTGCAGTTCTGCTGCCTAGTATGGTCTTTCCCATCCTATACTCATGGACTTTGATTTTTTTTAATTCAGATCATGGACTTTTCATTTATCACTATTGACATTCATCTTGTTCTATTTTGCCCAGGGTTTAAGCTTGTCAAGATCTTCCTGAATACTAATAGTGTCCTCTAAACTATTTGCATTCTATCTGTTTTATCCACAGATTTCATAAACATATTTTCTGATTCCTCATCCAAGTAATTTATAAATATGTTGAACAATACAGGGCGTGGATTAGGGCCTTGAAGTATATCACTAGACACCTCCTTTCAGCCTGATATGTAGTCACTGGCATATACTTGCCAGGTAAAGTTCTTCAGCCGTTCTGTCCATCTAATGGTTGCATAATCCAGTCCATATTTTGCCATCTTTACTATTAGAATTTCACAGAATAATTTGTCAGATGCTTTTCTGAAGCTTATACGCACCATGTTCACTGCACTGCCATGATTGATTGAACTAATAACTCTAGAAAGTCAATCTGAGATGACATCCATAAGCTCCTTCAACACTCTTGGATGTAATTTCTCTGGTTCTTAAGACTGAAATGTTCATTGTAGCCAGATATTCCTTAACCATATTTCTACTTAGATTGAGGTGCCACTCCCTTCTTTTGTCCATTGTTCTGCTTAGGTCCGTTTGAACACAGTTCCTCTTTGCTCTAGGAAGTAAGAGTTATGGAACTCTGCCCTTTTCTTTTTACTTGTTACTCCATTCTTGAAATTAAGGAAGGCCTATATTCCAGTGAGGCTTCAACCCTAACTGATTGTTTGTGGCATATATCTTGGAGTATTTAGTTTAGTGTTGTAATTTAAAAAAAAATATATATTGTGTGGTACCTTCCCAGAATCTTTCATTTGGAACAGGCTATAAAAACTGAGAAATAAATAAATAAAGCCATCTCAATTGAGTGACTAATACTAAAGAGAACAGCAATACTGGAAGAAGCAGGCAGGCTGCAATTATAAAATGTGTTCCATAACACAAAATTTTAAAAAGCTTTTTTAAAAGACAGAAATAAGAGCAATTTCTGGACTATTTAGGAGGTATTCATTATTAAAGCCTCAAGAACACTAGCCAATGATCTAAGAAATTGTTGAAGACATTTAAATAACTCACCCCAAATTCCTCCAATATCTCTAAGTACAAATAACTAATACTTATTTACAAGAATTCCTTATGCATTGAACACATTTCCATTAGCATTTGGGGAAAATAGTGTATGATTTATTCTGACAAGCTCCTAGTTGTACTTAACTCAAATTTAGGCAGTGACCTATCTACATGATTTATCTGTTTGTAAGAAACACAATTACCATAAGAACATTTTTGAAGTAATTTCTCTTTCATATGTTGGTATTAGGTTTTATGAAAATGTTATCAGCACAGAGTCTTGCATCACATACTGCATTTCACTTGAGCCTTTCATCTTATAAATCACTGCACTTAGACAGAAAACAATACATATAATTTATGCAATCAAAGATGAGCTGAATAAAATATGGTATAATTTTATCCATTTTTAAACACTTAGTACAATCTTTGTATACTGTAACATAGAACACTGCTTTACTCAAAAAAACAAATGTAATTCTTTTATAGTAGGTGGAATACTAAATTACAGAGAATGCATTTGATACCCCAGCAAATAAGATGAATGCAGCCCTATCTAGATTTAGCAACAATGGAAATGTCCACCTAGGACAGAAGGTTATGTCTTTCAAAATATGGGCCATTTAAACATGGCCCCTAAATTCTTGCTTCTCTGTTTTGTTATACACCAAGTGAATGCCAATAATTTTGAAGAAAGCTGTGTCACATGAAATTGTGTACTAATTTCAAACTATAGTGGGCTGGAAAACATAATCTCCAGTACTGTAATCTCAAGCAATGTATAAGGTATAAGCACAATGGAAGTGCATATTCAAGCCCTCAGCTAAACACTGTGGAGAACACAGGGCTTCTACTATTCCAACTCATGTAGCTCAACTTTTTATATCCAGTGAAATTTTCACCCAATTTTATGGAGTAGTTTCCAGGCATATCCATTCCCTTTATTAGTTACAGCAAGCAATGTATTCTTCTAGAATTACAGCTGGTGAAATGTTTTAGATGTTTTGCTATTTTGTTTAAATTTGAAGCTTATTTGGATGAGTCTCATCGAATAAATTTAATTTCAAAATATGTAAATCCATTTGTCACAACTGTAATTTTCAAATTACTCAAGAGGAATATAAGAAGTTGCCTATATATGAATTCTGACCTCATAAATCAGAATATTTGGTCCATTTAACCCAGCATTACCCCAGATTGAGTCTCAACAGTGATTCAGACAGGAGTTTTGCAACATACCTGGAGAGGTCAGACATTCAAATGGATGATTTTTCTATATCATGGTAGGCCAAGCTAGATGTTTATTCTGGTCTGGCTTTGGGTATCTGTGGTTACTAAGCACACAGAACAAACAACATCATGTTTAGTATGATCCTTATTCAGTGTACCTTAACTTTTCTGAAATCATTTGGGCTTTGATCATTATTAACTTGTCCCATTTCTTTCAAAACAAAAAAAGCACAACTAACCTACAGAACAATCATCTATTTCTTTATCTGGAATTAAGTCCCACTCCTGCTCAGTGTGGCTTGCTTTTAGTGTCTACAGAACTTCAGCCTCTGTCTGAATTCCAGACACTGTGGTTAGAATTTCACTGTAACAATTACTTACGAAGTTTCAAGGTGATGCATCTAAACTCGCATGTAGGTACAAAGGAAAATAATATGCTACCTGCCACAGTACACAACCACACATATGTCTGGAACCAGCTCCAAACAGAAGAACAATTCTTGGTTCATTTAACACTTAAGCAAATCAAAATTCCATTATCATGCAAAGAACTGTTGATTATGCATTACTTCAACCTTTTTCTCATGTGACAAAAAAGAGCAAAGAAGATGATGATGATGATGATGATGATGATGATGATGATGATGATGATGATTGCTATTCAAGTTAGGGTATCTTATAAACTGGCTCTCAGCTGGTAATTCAATAACTAGTGAAAGAATGGACCCCTGCTTTGATGCCAATAGATAAAATATGCATTTGCTGCTAAAACATAAATAATACTTACATAACACACCACCACCACTGAAGTCAGAATTCTTGTCTGTCTTACATGATTTAATTTGAAGTGTTACCCAAAAATAAAAGACAGGTTTCCCTGCCCAAGTAGCACAGAACTGGGCTGACTGTTCTTTGTAAATTCCAAAAGGATGTACAATCATTCAGAATTCTTATTATAATTTTACAATTTAAATTTGTTTCTATTAAACAACTGCAGGAAGAGAAAGTCCAAGTCCTCTTACTGGCAAGCAATCTTTCTGAATACAGAAAGTGGTCACTTGTAGATGTATTGCCCTTATCTTATGCCCAAATCAATCAGTTCATCTGTATTTTTAAGGGTAATTATACGCTTGCAGTAGAATTGCTTCCCATTAGATCTCCTCCATAGGTACATTTTTAAAGGAAATTTGCATGAAAAGACATCTGCTAGGTGAGTAAGGCTGTAAATTACTATTTGAATGCTGACAGAGCTTGCAAAAAACAAGCAGCCTTTTTAAGCATTATACCCAGAGAGGTGTGTTTTTTAATTAGTTGCAAGAGCTGACAAAGCTTGAAATCAAAATATTGTTCAGTTGCTGAGCCTGCAAAATCCAGAAGGGCTTTTTAAAAAGACTAGTTGTTTATCAGTTTTGTGTGCAATATCTGGTCTTGCCCTTGGTTTCTGCCATGGGAAAATAAGTCCAGATGACATTCCTGAAAAAGCCTAGAAAAATATTTCTGTTTGAAAAAGAAGTCTAGCTGCACAGAAGAAGAATAAAATATACTACACTACAATTATGCACATATTACACTACAATTATGCACTTCCCTAGTGTTATGGGTCCTTGTTTCCCTTTTTCCCTTTCTCTCTCTCAGTAGGGTATAGAGGATCCTTATTAAATTACTTCTGCAGTAGCTCATGTGAACATACTCTCTCCTTTATCATACTAGGAATTTTTGCAAGAGGCAAAGCTGTAATATAGGCAACATTAGCCAAATTAATCGAGTGTGTATTAGTTTGGTAAGGGTTTGTTAAAAGTTAGATTAGAACTGTGAAGATCCAACCCCATTTAGTCATGAAATGTACTGGGTAATTTTGGGCCACACCGAACCTACTTGAAAGGGTGGAGGAAAGGCTGTATATAAAAACATACAGTATATACATGAATACATACAGTACATACTATCAAAGGTAAGCAACATCATGTGAAATGCAGAAAAGGCCAAGAAATAATAAATCAAAGAAATTGAAAGTGTGAGAATAATTATAAAAAATAAATACAGTGAAGTCAGCAAAATTATTCATTATATTTTACCTTTCTATCCTTAAAAACCATATTTGCTTCCATCATTTCCATATACCAATTTATATATTACCTTTTGTTATTTAAAATTCACAACTCTTTTGAGTTCATCAACACTATCCAAAGATGACTTTTTCAGTCTTCCCCTTCATCTCAACCTATGTTGTTCCCATTCATCCATTAATGTCACCCAGGAGAATATTGTTTCCCCAGACTGCATTCATTTAGAATGCTGCACAATTTTCCCTCAAAGTGATTCTTCCATTATCATCATTCATTGGAGTGTAACAGGCAATTATCACAAACCTATGGAATTCTTCTTTTATATTGTCAACAATTTTAACACCACCAATTCATACTTTCTGACATACATTTTAGCCCTTTCATTCACAATTAAAGCTACACCTTCCTTTCTCTGCATGTACTCATCAACTCCATTCCACAAATCAGACTACTTCCTTACCTGCCCCTTTCTTTTAGTTTCACAGCTAAACATATCCATTTTCCCTTCCCTTCCCTTATTTCTTTTTTACATTTAATTCCCTTACATTTCCATATGCCATGGCTGGCCCCAGACAGACCTGTAGATATTCATCTCCACCATCCATCATGGCTTTGGTCCATTGAGGCTTTCCCATAATCCTATTTATTAAGAAAGAATAGGTGAAGACTAAGTTACTATAGTCCTACACCATGCCACATGTTGCACTTTCTATAACCAGTAAGGATAATATTGATCAAGTTTGGCACATTTTGGCCAGTATGCCAATAAACACAACCATTCACTTGCACCTCAAGCTTACTTACACTATTTATACAAGCTGGGATCTCCAAATTATAGGCTGCATTTTAAGCCAACATACTGTTGCCTGCATCTACATGCAGTGTACTAATACATACTCAAAATGTACTTTGCAAACCCATATTTATAAAGCAATGGTAATTTGAGAATTTTAAAAAACTGAAACTAAATTCTTGTTAACCATTTCATGCTCACATAAAATGTGCTATCCATACATTCAGAAATACTTGGTATGAGTTTTAAAGAGAAAGATATTTTCAGTCTTCAGTGTATGCCCGAAAAGACATTAAGTTATCTTCTCCCTTCTAGACAAGGTACACATTCTTAATTACATTGTGACTTCTTGTCTTCACTTTTTGTTTTAGGCAAAAAAAAAAAGGGGGGGGAATGTGGTGTGCTAGAAGCCAAATGAAACTATGAAAGGAGAGAACTAAATTATCTGTGAAATGTGGTTTGTGACAACTTTGAAATGATGCTCAGCATTGCATATTCATAATTTCTCATTTCTTTTCAAGGAAAATGAAATAAAAATCAGGCAGGCAGATTTTCCAGAGTGGGAGGGAATTTCACTAGGACTGAAGCATTTTCTTCAAATTCAATATTGTACTGATGTTTATCCTGACAACACATAATGTCTAGATTTTGGATGAAGACTATGAAATGAAATGGGGAATAAGGCATTATAAAAGCAAGAGTAATATCCACAAACATCATGAATACCCAAAATATCCAAAAACAGTACAACTTATTTCAGCATGCATCACCATCACACAGTTTCATTTACATAAAGACCAGCTCTAGGAATGAAGCTAAAAATCTGGAATGACAGACATGAAAAAAAAAATGAAGTCAGAAGAAAGATTCAGAACTCTTAAAGCATTAGGCACATACACAGTTATGATATGTTTGAGGGCAGAATAAGGAAAGGCAAGTTATCACTGTTTTAAAAAATAACTACTAAAGTACAGTAAAGTCATGTTGAACATGTTTTAAAATTAATTTTATTACAACATACCCAAGTACTTAATGCATTATTCTTTGAAACATCAGTAAGAACTACATAACAACAGGAAGTAGAACTAGATTAAACATTTGTTCCATTATAATATGCATAAGAACCGAGAATGGACCATATTCACTTTTGTTAAATCTAGAGGTGAACTGGGAAGTATATCCGTATTTTTCATAACATGATGAAAACTCAAAAACCATATGTAAAAAGGCATTTCTTAAAAAGTGCACCTAAACTCTTATACATCTTTTTAATTATTTTTGCTTAATATAGACATGAAAGCGAAAAAAAGGAAAAAATACAAAAAAACAAAGAAATTGTATTATGCAGAATTCACCCTAACTGTTTAAACAAATTAAAGTATGACTACTACAAAATAATCTTTATCTCTCCTTCCACAGTGTTTATAAAAAGGCAGTTCACAAATAGAAAGTGATTAAGGAATGATAGCAAAAATGTTTGCGAATAAATAAACAAAAAGAAGTCCTTAATCAATCCTTTTCTTAAAAAATCTGTCCAGTCTTGTCCAATTCTTGGAGACTGTCTGGACAAATCCCTGCAGTTTTCTTGGCAAGGTTTTTCAGAAGTGGTTTGCCACTGCCTCTTTCCTAGGGCTGAGAGAAAGTAACTGGCCCAAGGTCACCCAGCTGGCTTTGTGCTTAAGGCAGGACTAGAACTCACAGACTCCTGGTTTCTAGCCTGATGTCTTAACCACTACACCAAACTGGCTCTCTAATCAATCCATAACTGAACTCAAAACTGAAGGTAAAGGTAAAGGTTTCCCTTGACGTAAAGTCCAGTCGTGTCCGACTCTAGGGGGCGGTGCTCATCTCTGTTTCTAAGCCTTAGAGCCGGCGTTGTCCGTAGACACTTCCGGGTCATGTGGCCAGCATGACGACACGGAATGCCGTTACCTTCCCGCCGAAGCGGTACCTAAAAGCTTGAGGACCCAATAGTATTTCTATAATATATTACAAGACATTTCAAGAAATGGGGTTAAGGTTTAACTCAAATAATGAAAGTGGTGACGTTGCAGCTCCAAAGGATCCTGGATGAAATGGATTATCTGGAACCTTTTTAGTCGGGTTTCAGGCCTGGATATGGGATGGAAACAGCATTGGTCACACTTCTGGATGATCTCTGGCGAGAGCAGGATAGGGGCAGTGCGTCCATCCTTGCTCTTCTTGACCTCTCAGCAGCTTTCGATACCATCGACCATGGTATCCTTTTGGGTTGGCTCAGAGAGTTGGGGGTGGGTGGTGTGGTTTTGCACTGGTTCACCTCCTTCCTCCAGGACCAGTCCCAATCGGTGTTGATAGGGAGAGAGAGATCTAGCCCATGCCCCTCCCCCTCTCCTTTTTAACATCTACATGAAACCAGTGGGTGAGATCATCCATCGCCACAGGATGAGGTATCATCAGTATGCTGATGATACCTAATTTTAAATCTCCATCCTGGGTGACTTAAGTGATGCTGTGACCACCCTTTCTCGATGCCTGGAGGCTGTAGGGATCTGGATGGGGAACAACAGGCTTCAGCTGAACCCTGGTAAACAGAGTGGCTGTGGATTAGGGGCTCCTTGGCATCCAGGAACTTACCATCTTTGGTTGCAGTGCCCCAGACAGATCCGGTGCAGAACCTGGGGTTCTCCTGGACTCACAACTCCTGCTTGAAGAGCAGGTGGCAGCCGTGGCCAGGGGAGCCTTCGCCCAACTTCATGTGTGCACCAGTTATACCCCTTCCCGGATCGAGAGGCCCTCTGGTCAGTCACTCATGCCCTAGTCATCTCCCGTATAGACTATTGCAATGCGCTCTACATGGGGCTACCCTTGAAGAGCTGGTTCAGAATGCAGCTGAGCGAGCAGTTTTAGGACCCCCAAGGATGGTGCATATAACACCTTTGCTGCGCAAGCTGCATTGGGTGCCAGTTTGCTTCCGGGTCCAATTCAACTCACAGTAAATAAACACTCACAAACAATTCAGAAGAAATAAAATGAGAAGCCCTAGATAAGATGCTATTGTCATTTTCCCCATAGTTCAAAATATATGGCTTTTCTTTGTACAGAGAAATTGTCTGATAATTCATAGACATGAGTTAAAGCATTTTATCTTTCTCCCTTTACAAAGACCTCTTGTCACCAGAAAAAAAATTCCCTGCCATCATGGGGCACTATGGCAAGGAATGAGCAAGACAGAAATGAAATATTTATAAAATACAACTCACTCAGCAGGTATTAATTTTACACAGCAACCTAACATATCAAGATCAGTGCCAAAATTTAAAAACTTGGGAAGAACGTAAAGACAGGAGTATCTGTAGCAGCTTCAGTGTTCTCCCAACATGAAGGAGATGTACATATTATCTTGCTTTGGGAATAACACAAAAACTTCAGAAATTTCCAAATTTTAGTGGCACAATTTCATATATGTTGGCCATCCTTACATCCAAATTGCTATGGCACAAATTGTTACTGTTTTTGACAGAAATGTCCTCATGACATCACCTCAAACTCTTTCCCAATCCACTGCTGTGGTGGCCTAAAGTTAGCTTTAATCGGTCTGCTTTATGTGGTGTCTTTTTAAAGAAAATTTACCTGGCACCTGAGAAACTGAGAAAAGGGTACCTAATGAGGGTCTCTTTGAGTCACAGATACTTACTTTTGAGACAAGGGGACTCATGGCACACAAGAAGAAATGACATTGCTCCACTCCCAAGCAGGCTGCTGTGAAGTCTGCTAAACAGCTGAAAATCAACAAGTTTATGACTGCTAGGAAATGAACTGTTAGTACCTCTCCTTGATGAAACCAGGAGGTTTAAAACATTTAAAACCATGTCTTATTAATTTCCAACCAATGTAAAAGGAAGGTACCAGTGAAGAAACTGATGTGGAACCAGGTCCTGGGACCTCACACCACAATAAACAATGCTTGGCATCATATGAGGACTCCATACATATGCAGTCTTTACTAATGCCATAATAGCCAACTTTGAAAGACTCCTAGTTATAGAACAGAATGTGAATTAAGAAGCTGTTGGCTGGAACAATGCACAACAATCCTAATAATCATAACAGAAGGAACAGTTTTAACCAAGGGGAGAAAAGAAATCACACAAATGAACAAGAGGGGTTAGAGGAGCTTTACTCTTCTCCTATAAGGTCAAACACAGTAGCCAGTAGTAATCAGCAGCTCTCCCATCCCTGCGCTAGAGTGCTTCAACCTAATCAAGTCTGCTTGCTAATAGAACTTACCGCCATCAATAAAGATCATTGGGTAGACAGAAGAGGGATAATTAAATCCCTAAGTATCCTGTTAAAATGCAACCAGCAGGCTGTGAATCTGAGAACAACAGTTTGGCTTCCAAGCTGCCCACTTCAGAAAAGAATCCTTCTTATCTTTAGGCAACAACTTATTCCAACAGAGCTCCTGAGTATGAAAGCCTTTTTGCCCACTCTTACTCTTATAAGAGTTTTTAAAGATCAACTTTCTGAGCCACTCCTCCAAAGCAGAGCAAATAAGGAAAAGCCAGCCTACCACTTGAAAGTCTCTGACCTTGCAGATAAATCCTGCCCAAGGTCCAAATCTCTCACCCACACTCTGCATGAGATAAGGAGGTAGGCGGAGGAGAGCAGTCCATATAGTATATGTTCCATACTTGCAGAGAGAGGATGTTGCTCATCTTAAGGTGATATCCCAGACTATAAAGATCTGGCATCTGGCAGAATCTTTAAAACATCAAAGAGGGCAATAAGGATAAAGAAATGATATCCTCTCCCCCACTTCTAGAGCTATCCTCAGCAGTCACAGATGAAAGCTTGGTTAATTCCCTAGTATCAAACACTGCACTGACATTCCCTGTTAACACTCAAAGGCTTCTGGAAGAGGAAGGAGGCAGGCTTATTTATTTATCAAATTTATATGGCCACCCATCTTATTGAACGCGACTCTGGGCAGCATACAACCAACAACAATTAAAAACAATATAACAACCATTAAGACAATTAAAACAATTAAACATAAATAAAAAGCAAATCAGCACAAAGCCCAGCAAGTCTGAGCATAGCGAAGCATCTGGCGCCATTAACTCAAGAGGACCAAAACAAAAAAAGTTCCAACTAACTATAGACCAATTAGTTGTGATCAGTAAACTATATTTTAGGCATTTAAATACTAAATGTCAGGATTGGAGCAAGGCTAAGAAATTTATAAGGAATGAACAAGCTGGCTTTGGGGAGGGCCAAACAACCCTTGATCATGTACTTGCTTTTCATCATATTACCCAGATGTATACAGAAAAACATAAATTCCCTTTTATGTGGGATTTCTGGATTTCATATTCTCTGTTGGTTCCATCTCTATAAGAATTCTGTTGATACAAAACATCAACTGAGAAGTGGCTTATTTTTGTGCTCCAAAACTTGTACTCAACTTCCTACAAGTGAGGTTCTCATCCCTAGGGCTCTTCTCAGACAGAATAGCTGTACAGAGAGGGGTCTGTCAGGAATACATCCTAGCAACCTCCTTGTTCAATCTATACATCAACTCGATGGCATCAATCCTTAAGAATCCAGATTTCCACACTCCCATACTGGCAGGCTGCAGAATACTCCTCCTTTTGTATGCAGATGCTGCTGCCATTGTATCCCAAACTCCTAACAGGCTCAAAAGAGCCCTTCACTGTTATCAGGGAAGAGTTTGAACTAATGAGTCTTTAGTAAGAGGACAGGATCCTCAGGACTATGAACCTAGCCACATGTATGTTATATCCAAGTCTTTTGTGGCTAGTCAATATCTCCAGGGAGATGACACGTGGCTGGGTCCAAGTGGTGGTGAATTCATCCTTGGGTAATGGGATGGCCACAGTACCTGCCTTGAAGAAGGTGATGGTACATCTCCTCCTCAAGAAGCCATCACTGGACCCAACAGATGGGTATGGATGGGGCAGAAGAGGCTTGAGCTCAA
Source organism: Candoia aspera (assembly GCF_035149785.1). Lineage (NCBI taxonomy): Eukaryota > Metazoa > Chordata > Lepidosauria > Squamata > Candoiidae > Candoia > Candoia aspera. Next base: position 41,977,082 of record NC_086156.1, on the reverse strand, counting down.
CCATGGCAAGAATGAATGTCGATTTTAAGCCCCCACCCGCCCTTTCTGGGAATTTTCCATCTTTTAACTCTGCATTTAACGCTGCACTTCCCCAGTCAGAGTTGGTATACAATTTGGGAGTCCTCCTGGACTCTCAGCTCCTGCTCAAAAAACAAGTGGCAGCTGTGACCAGGGGAGCTTTTGCACAGGTTCACCTTGTGCACCATTTGCGCCCATTCATGGACCAGGAAGCCTTGCTCTTGGTGACTCATGCTTCAGTCACTTCCCATCTGGATTACTGTAATGCATTCTACATAGGGCTGGCATCAAAGAGCACTTGGAAGCTGCAGCTGGTCCACAATGCACTGGCATGGACAGTTTTTGATGTTTCTTTTTATGTTCATGTAACACCACTGTTCCGCAAGCTGCACCAACTCCCAGTAGGCTTCCAGGTGCAATTCAAGGTGCTGATTTTCACCTATAAAGCCCTACATGCTATAGGGCCAGGCTACTTGCAGGACCACTTTTTATTTCTATTTGCCCCACCAGATCTAAGAGAGAGAGCATGTGGGCCCCTCTATCACACAATGCCATCTTGTTGAACTCCAGAGCCATAAATTTGGTAAATTTGTATATAGCCACGCATCTCCCATACATGATTCTGAGTGGTGTAAAAAGTAAAAAAAACACAAAAATAATAACAAAACAACCAAAACATAAAAATAAACATCATTAAAAAAATTTAAACCCCCATAATATATGTGTCATGTTCACCGTTTCAATGTTCCTGGTACATCGTAACGTTTCGCATGTCATTTCCCTGATACGTGTGTAATCTCGGGAGGGAGGATTCCACTTCGGGGAGTTGTTATCTGTTGGCTGCTGGTTTGGAATGTGTTTGGGTTATCTCATCTGTTCAAGGTTGCTTTCCCAGGATCAGTAGAAAATGGTTACCAGCATCTGGGAGGGGGGTGGCTGCTGCAGTTGGGCGAGGGGAGGGATTACGTTTCGAGCCGAGGGTTCTTAGTTTGTATTTGGCGCGCTTTATTCATTCTCAGCTTTCTCTGTATTTGCATACTATTCTTTTAATAAATCAGATATCATTAAGTACCTGCTTGTGAGTCTGAGTATATCAGGATAGGCAATCATTACATAAAGCTGAGAATCCTAAAATTTTACCGTTAACATCCTTCCAGAATAATCTGTGAGGAAATAAAGTTAGCGATGACTGAGCCTATTCCTTACTCGGGGGAAAGTGAATACTCGAGTGCAGGGGAGCCAGACTCCACGGTAAAGAGAAGGGACAAGGTCCCTATTCTGGAGTCGGAGGACCTACCGGAGATTTTGAGTTCCAGTCCAGCAGAAGGGAAAACTGTGAAATCTAAAGTGGTTAAGAAAGCAGAAGAATCACCGGCTGATCAGAGGACGTGGGATGAGGAACAGGGAACCCTACCAGGGACGTCTAAGACGTCTTGGAAGCAGAGGTACCCGCTGTCCCTGAACGTAGCCAGGACCGATAAGAGAGGGTTGGAGGACTCCGAGACCCCTGAGAGGTTACAAGGGTGGGAAGCCAGGATACAATCCCTGGAAGAAATGATGAGGAAAATGTCATTGGCGTTGTGGGACCAGGATAGAGGGGGGAGGGAGCATCACTCCAGACAGTTGTCCCCATCTCTCCCCCCCCCCCGGGTGTGAGGAAGCAGGATCGGAGGAGGCATCGGGCGGGATCACCATCCCGCAGTCCCAGACGTTCGTCCCCATCACCCCCATGGCATCTAGAAGACAGAGGAAGGAGGAAAGAGAAGGATGGGAAGAGAAATCCCTAAGTCAGGGTTTCGAATTCCCCCCCCCCCGAGAGGAAAGATCCCCAGGGTCCAAGAGAAGGGCTGGGCAAAAGGAGAGGAAGAGGAGCCCGCAGGGCGCAAGATTCAGGGATTTCACTGTCAAGTTTGATGGGGATCCTACTAAGCTGTCATTTTTCCTGACCAATGCTAAAAGCTATATGGAGGAGTTTGGGAGGCTGTTTCCTTCTGAAAGGGCTAAGATAAATGCTGTGGCCACCAAACTGAAGGGGAGGGCGGCTAATTGGTTTGTCCAATTAACTGAGATGGATGCCCTGGAATTAGACGACTTCGAAGAATTCCTGTGGGCACTCAAGTTGCATTTTGCTGACCCGCTAGCTAAAGAGAAAGCCAAGGTGGCTCTGAGGGAACTGATCCAAGGATCAAGGTCCGTTGCAGATTATGCCCTAGAATTCCAAGCCTTAGCTGCAAAGGTGGATGATTGGTCGCCAACGACTTTAATAGAAATGTTTAAGGATGGTCCGAGACCCGAGTTGCTGAGATGGTCGTTGGGAAGAGCAGATCCTACTACCCTATACGACTGGATCCAGCTAGCTGGGAACGTTGAGCAAGCCCACACTAAGTTTGCACAAAGCAAGAAGGGTCCCAAGCAAATGGCTATGATGAGAGCGGCCAAGTCCCCGGGCACCATGGGCAGAACGGGGCGCACGGCCTGGCAAGAGGAGAAGGAGAGCCATTTTGCAAAGGGGCAATGCCTCCGATGTGGGAAGGAAGGACACCGAGCAGCGGCGTGCCCGAAAGGAAAGACCGAGGAGCGTCCGGGGAAGTCGTCAGGGAAATCTCCCTCCTTGCCCAGGAAGATGAAGGCAGCATTGGCTGAGACCGAGGCTGAGGACATCCCTTTCTTTGGGGACGAGGGAGAGCTCGATCTGTTCCAGCTGGCGGGAAACGCCAGCCACCTGCTTTAAAGGGCGCCGCTGGGCAGGTGGTAGAGGAGGGGTGCGACCATGTTTCGGTGAGTGGCAACTACCCCACACTGACAGTGAAGGTGAAGTTGGGCTCCCGCACAAAAACGGTGGAAGTGTGGGCGTTGATCGATTCAGGGTGCTCACGTTGCTTAATGCACCCTGATGTGGTGGCTGCTTTGGAGCTACCCAAGTTTCCGTTAAAACGGCCCATGATTTTTACCCAACTGGACGGGACTACGGCGGGGGGAAAGCCAGTCACCCATTCCACGGGCATGGTGGCGTTGCAAATGGGTAGCCACCAGGAGGGGCTGCCTTTCGTAGTGGCACCAGTGGGGGGTCCTTTGGTCATTTTGGGGATCCCTTGGTTGGTCCAACAAAACCCATATATAAATTGGGTGCACAGGACTTTGACGTTTGGGGATGGTTTCTATCAAGCTCCTGAAGAAGACAACGCCTCAGAGGCTGCAGTGAGGAGGGCGGCAGCTGCAACTCCGCATTGTGCAGCCACCCCACTAGAGGGGTTGCCGGAGCAATACCAGGGTTTTGCAGATGTGTTTGGCGAGAAGGAGGCAGACCAACTCCCACCGCATCGGAAAACTGACTGTGCCATAGAGTTGGTCCCAAATGCCCAACTGCCCAAGCCTAAAATCTATGCCATGACCCAAAAAGAACTGGCAGCGCTGAGGGAGTTTGTGGATAAAAATTTGGCAAGGGGTTTTATCGAACCAGCTAATTCACCAGTGGGTGCACCTGTTTTATTCCGAGCAAAGAAGGATGGGACATTGAGACTTTGCACAGATTACCGCGGATTGAATGCAGTTTCGATATTAAACAAATATCCTTTGCCAATAATAAAAGACATGTTAGCACATCTGGCCAAGGGGAAAATCTTCTCTAAGCTGGATCTGAGGGAGCCGTATTTCCGTATACGCATACGGGAAGGATATGAGTGGAAAACTGCTTTCAATTGTCCTCTGGGCTCTTTCCAGTACAAAGTTTTGCTGTTTGGATTGGCAGGGGCACCTGGGGTGTTTATGCAATTTATCAATGAAGTGTTGCATGAGCATTTGTTCAAAGGGGTACCGGTTTATTTGGATGATGTTTTAATTTACACTGAAACGATGGAAGAACATGAGCGTTTGGTGAAACAGGTGCTCAGCAAACTGAGGAAGGCTGAGCTTTATGCTAAACTATCTAAATGTGAATTTCATAAGACTCAACTTGATTTTTTGGGGTACAGAATTTCTGACTAACTAAAATACTGCTAATTCATGCTCCACAGATGAGATGAGATGAGATGAGATGAGATGAGATGAGATGAGATGAGATGAGATGAGATGAGATGAGATGAGCCCAGCCCAGCCCAGCCCAGCCCAGCCCAGCCCAGCCCAGCCCAGCCCAGCCCAGCCCAGCCCAGCCCAGCCCAGCACCTTGGGCAGTAGGGCTACCAGATTTGGGATACAAAGATCTGGATGGTTATTAGATGGTAGCAAAGAGTTAAGAGTCTTGTATTTAATGGAATGTCTTAAAGACCTGACTCTGCCATAGTGGTTATCTGAGTTTCTTTGTTGAAATCTCTATGGTAATGTACCATAAAGAGACAACCAAGTTTTTTAAAAGGAGCATTTTGACAATTTGGCATTTCTAACAGATTTTTAAAAATGTAAATAACCCTTTATAACTTAGGGGCCTTCTACAATTTAAAAGGTGCTTCACATATACAAATAGTTGCTAAGTTTTTTTAAGTGTGTGTGTGTGTGAGAGAGAGAGAGAGAGAGAGATGCCTGTAGCTTCATTTCTAAAACAGCTATCAGTCAGTTTTGCTATCGCAGCACAAATATTGTTTGTGGATCAGCATTTTTCTCCAGCACAACACAAACGGGGTATTTTGAAGTGAAATCATTTCGGCAGCATATACATTTGAGAATAGAATTATGAAATCATTTTCCTCATGGACTGACAACAAAATAAGGAGGGAGGGAATGACAAGCAGAATAAATGCAGCTGTCATACAGCCCGCATGCAGCAGAATCATGCCCTAAGCACTGTGAAAAAATATATAAAACCTGAATGTTGTCACAGCACTAAATGCTTTTCCCCAACTCTCAACATCAGCACAGTACCATAGATATGTCACACATCTTGACAACTGGCCTGCAGACAACATGGCAGCCCTGCACTAATCATTAGAGAGTTTATTTTCAATGTGTCATTTTCTTTACCACCTTATATTCACAAGCAAAGCTTTATTGTATCTTCTATGGGGGTAGAAGATCAGGCGGGTTTCCCTAAAGTTAATTGTTTTTCCTCAAGAAGAAAATTAACTTATATGGGCCCTGTTTGCATGACATATTTAACTGGGTCATGGGAGATGGGGAATTAACATGTTATATGAACATGAAAATGTTAAATTGCAACACAATTTAACTAATTAACTTTTAAAGGTTATATTAAGTCCCAAACAGATCTACTTTTGTTAAACAAATCCTTCCTCCAGCCATGACATGCACAACCTTTCCTCCTCCATGACTGAAACAAAGGTAGGACTCTTAGGCCCTCCATAAATTGGGCTACATGGGAAGGAAGTGCAGAAGAGGCAGAAAGGGGTGGGTGGATATGTCCCCTCAAACTGATGGCACATGTCCAATCATGCCACCATGTGCTTGGACCTTCTTTTTGCACATGGAGAAAAAAAGCTAAAATAAGAGAAGGAGAGTGACATCTTCTGAGCCTTCTTTGCAGAAGTAGCAGGACTATCAATTGGCCATGAGATATTGATCGAGAAATTCTGAATCACAGTAAGTTAGGGTTGTGGTATAAATATATTGTTTTTATTGTAAACTGCCCAGAGTCCCTCCTTGGGGGGAGATGGGCAGTGATAAAGTTAGATTTTTATTTATTTATTTATTTATTTATTTATTTATTTAACTTACTTACTTACTTACTTACTTACTTACTTACTTACACACACACACACACTAGCTAGCTTGCTACTGGAGCACAAAATTGAGAGAACTGAGATCTTAGTCAGCTGTATTGTACAAATATGAGTATTCAGTTAGTAGCATTTCAATTTCATTTTATCAACAGTGACCTTCCAGTGGTTACAGGCACCAATCTTTTCTAGTCCAATTATCAAGCAACTTTTTGGATGGAAATGGTGCGAAGCTAAACCCTTCTGCATTTAGAATATTTGCTTTTCTGATGAGCGACAGGATCTTTTCCCCTGACAAGCATTCATTATCCATTATCCGCTGATTTACTTTCGGTGATGTTTCTGGCTTCATTAAAGCAGAATGCAAAAAGCAGAGAAGATCTATTAATTTCCATCTCTCTCCTCCCCAGTCTGCACATAGAAGCTAGGAAGCTTTCACTTCACAGATTTTGTAGACTTCATAAAGGTAAATGTCTCTTCACATTCCAGATAGCTTACCATATTTGCTGTGTCCATTTTTTCTTCTTTAGGTGAGATTGGCTTGTTTTTGGTGGAATAAGTCATACACTATTTAGGGTAAGAACTATTTGAATTAAGAAAGGGATTGTGATATGCAAAACTGGTCAATTTTATTCATGGTGATCAGGAGAGAAGTCACACTTTCTCCAATTACAGGGTCATTATAGGCTGAAGAAATGGCCATGTCATTCGTACATTAAGAAAATAAATAATACCAGGAGAATCCTAAAAAGAGAAAATGAGTTTTCTCCACAATATGCAGATAATTAACATTCTTAGCTATATATTAACAAACCAATAACAATTTTTTAAAAAGCAATTGTTAAAATAAACCACTATCGAAACTAGCAAGCTATCAAAGAAGAATTCCCATTCCATCCATAAGAATGGATTGAAAACATGACATAAAATAAATTATCCACAAATAAGAGTTTCTTATCCCAAACTAATTTGAGAGCCAGTCTGATGTAGTGGTTAAGGCACCAAACTAGAGACCAGGAGACTGTGACTTCTAGTCCCACTTTAGGCATGAAGCCATCTGGGCCACCTTGGGCCAGTCACTCTCTCTCTCTCTCAGCTCTAGGAATAAGGCAATCGTAAACCACTTCTGAAAATCTTGCCAAGAAAACTGCAGGGACTAGTCCAGGCAGTCTCCAGGAGTCAAGACTGACTCAAAGGCACCAAAATTAAACTAATTTGGTTTAAGTAATTTTCAGCAGATGCTTTCATAAGATAGTGACTATATACTCAGGGGAAGAAGGAATTAAGCTTTTAACCAATCCTCACATCCGATGGCAAAATCATTCACTCCTCAACAATTGGCATTACATTATGAGCACTGCAATACAGTATATTATGGCTACAAAGAAACAGTTATGAAGGTGTATAGTCTCCAATAATGAGCACAGTATGCCTGTCAGCAATAATCTTGATAAACTCAGTTCCAAAGAGTAGCACATGAACTCCTTGTACAGCATCTTCCCTTGCGCTATCAAAAGCCATACTGAGGTTAGCAAATCCAACTGAGAATGGCTCACAGGGCTATGCTTCAAATGACAAATGTGTGGTTATCCTTGCTAACCATACAGGATGTAAAGCAAAAATTCATGGAACAGTTCAGGTTTAGTGATCAAAGAATTGCTTTGGTCTACTTTTGGATTTGTTTTGAAACTGAACAAAATACAAGGTTTTGTTTCTCCAGCTTAGAAGTGATTGTGTTCATGCATCCACTGAAAAGCTGTTGCTTTCATGTCATATATATCAGTTAAGAGTACTGTAAGATCCTCTAAAATAACTGGAGGGAGGGGGAAGTCACAAAGTCATTTATAACTAAGGGCTGTAAGTGAAACAAGGAAAATATTGCTGAAGAGAGAGGTGAGCGGAAGAAAAACAAACCAGCTCTAACAGATAGCACTTCCTTTTTTTTTTTTTTTTAAATGTATGTTCCGTTTTGTGTTAACTTGGCCTAGTCCTCCTGAAAACTTGTCCCTAAAAGCACAGCATGTGTGGCTCCTAATGCACAGGAAATGTGATTAGCAGCCTGAGAAAGGCACAGAATTACTCCCATTCTGACTAGATTACTGGATAATTAGATTGGTGGCACTCTTCCCTGACTGGGCTGTCAGATTAAATCCTGCTGCTTTTCTTCAGATAACTGTCATGTTCTACAATAACAAACAGAAACTGACAGAGGGTTTTTCTTTTTAATGTTCAAAGTATGCCACTGCCTTTTCTTCTTTCAGTGAGCCAAAATGTTCACAGTATTTATGGATTCATCCAAAACATTATGTTGTTTGATTAGTGCACCCCTGCCTGACAAACCTGGTCAGGAAGGTTTAATGGGAATTGAAAAATGGAAGCCACATATTTCTGTATACTTGGCTGCATTTCTCACTTTGTCAGAGAAGAATCCCACTGCAATTCTAGAAGAACAGGAGGGAAAAAAAATTGCTTACAAAATGTCTTCTTCCCATCTGACAATATATTTATTCTTTCTTACCAGTTCTTTCATATATATTAATCACAAATTCCACATAATACATAACTGGGTGTCTTCAGACAGTTACACTCTTTATACCTTCCTTCTTTGTGAAACTTCTTTCTTCCTTCCTTCATTGCCTTCCTTCTCTGTGAAACTCCTTGGAATGATCCTACACCCAGACAGCACTATGCGGTCACCTGGTTGTTCCAGGAATGGCCAATAATTTATAAAGTTTTTCAAGAAGAGCCCCACAGTGCTGAGACTTCATTAAAAATCATGGGATTTTTAATATAAAGGAAAAAGAAACAGTTCCAATTTCATGTTACTATTAAGGTCTTAAGGGTGTGCTGTTGGAAGACCTGGAAGACCACATTAGGGACAGATTGTCATGTAGAAGATCTATCTGTGTGGTCGCTAAGAGTCAACAACTACTTGACGGCACATAATCAATCAATCAGTCAATCAATCAATCATTCAATCACTGAGTACAACCTATCCTGTTACCTCCATGATTTTTAAAATTGTTATTGCAAAAGAGGCATTTTAAAGAAATGACTCTTTCACAGAGAAAAAATAGTTTCTCAAAAGTTAGAGGCATAAGGTGGTAGAGTTCTAATTAAAATGATCAGATGTAATAAAAAAAACTACATCTAAAGACTTTCAATGAACACTGCCCTAAAGCAGACTAGACAGTGCCTAACTAAATAGGCAAATAATTGAATATGTGCATCATCCTAAGCCATAATGCTGGTTGTTTGATTTTGGTATAGAACGATGTGTGATCTCATCTGCTGCCATTTGTAAACCACGGTTTAAAGATATGCATAAAACTAGTCATTGTGACTTATTTAAAACATGGTTAAAACAAACCATAGTTTAGTGTGCTTAATCTCAGTTGTTTCCTATGTTCCTATCATAGGTGTTGGTTATCACCTTTAAAGCCCTACATGTCATGGGCCAGGTTGCCTGAGGGACCGTCTCATCCCTATTACATCGACCCGCCCCACCCGGTCATGCAAGGAGGGCATGTTATGGACCCCATCCGTAAAAGAATTCCATCTAGCAGGGTCTCAGAAACGTGCCTTCTCTGCTGTAGCTCCCGCCCTTTGGAACATCCTTCCCCCAGAGGTGAGACAGGCCCCCTTGCTCCTGGACTTTCAAAAAAGATTAAAGGCCTGGTTTTGCCAGTGGGCTTGGAATGGGAGGGGGAACAGCTACACCTGGGGATGGCTAGCGCCCTAGAGAGATTCTCGATGGACCTATTACACTCATGGACTGATATAGAACTCTTAGCCATCTAGATTCCATTATATTTTTATTTTTATTGTATTTATGGTATGTATAAATGTTTCTGATTTTAATCTTGTTTTTATTGTAAACTTCTGAGTCCCTCCTTGGGAGGGAGATGAACAGTGATAAAGTTTGATTTAATAAAATAAATAAATAAATTCTGGTATAAAGTAGTTTCTTAGGTTCCTGCCAGAAGAATTTGATTTCAAGATTACATCTTATTAGATTCAATGGGACTTCCTCCCAATTGTATCTGAGGGCAAATCTCATTAAATTCAGCAGGGTGTATTTCTGAGTATGGATTCACAGGATTGCACTGGCAATTTCATTAATAAAGAACGACTTAATGTTTCAACACTTTTTTTCCAACTTGATACAAACAGAAGTCAGGGTTGACATGCACATAGGCACACACATACAAGGGCTACAATACTAACAGCTTTTTCTTTAAAAAAATAGTTAAAAGCATGTGGTAAAAGGACATTAAAGGGATTATGTGCTTTAGACCTCAACTGAGAAATGCCCATGAGAATACATGCTATAGCTTGATTCTTTCTAAAATTAGGTACGCGCCTCTGACACAGAGCTCTTTGTAGGAGATAGTGTTGAACAAGGCCTCTTTCTGATCCCAAGAAGGTTATTTCAGGCTAAAAGTGCCAAAATATAGTCATTAGGGTTTAAGTATAATCAGGACCACAGAACGAAAATTTTAACCCAATTAGCTATGTGTATGCGGCCTTCAACTGAGTAATCAGCACAGGTTATTAATGAATAATATGTATCCTTGGTTTTGCACATATATTACATAATGATACTCAAAGTGTTCTAGTGGTAACAATGGTTAGAATTTTACATTATGAATTGCTAGACGAATATAGTTAGGAAATATAAAAAACTACAGGTAGTCCTTACTTAATGACCATTTGTTCAGCAACCGTTCAAAGTTAGGGTGGTTCTGAACGAAGGGACTTACAACCAGTCCCTGAAGGTACGGCTGTTGCAGTGCCCCTGCAGTCACGTGAACAAAAATCAGGCACTTGGCAGCCTGCCCACACTTATGACTGCAGGAGTGCTTCAACTCCCGCACCCACCTATCTCCCCACCATCTATGACCTTTTGGCCCCCTGCACTCTGTGGCCCCAGCTGCCCTAGCTTACCTTCACCATCTTCTTGCAAGACCTGGGAAAGATGGCCTCACATGGCCAGCAGCCACTTCGCAAGGGTCAGGGCGGGCATGCCTCATCAGCAGCAGGAGCAAGAAGATGGCAAAGGACAGCTGGGCCAGCAGAGCACAGGGTGGCAGAGGCCTTGGAGTGCAGGGTGTGTATTACTAAGCATATATGTATACTAACAAATCTAACTGTTAGCATATTACAGATTTTTAAACTAAATTATTCAAACTCTATTCCTTTACTTTATCATACAAAAAACCTTTAGCTACTAGTTTCTTCCATCCCCCCACATTTATACCTCTAGAGGCTTAGGAATACTAAACAGGGTTTGCTGCCTGCCTGCCTGACCCTAACTCTGCCAAAGTTTGCTATTGGGTCTCCTTTGCACTCACTTCTGCCCAGTTCTCCAGCACCTGAACCACCTGGTGTTCCTACTTTGCCACTGTCTACAGTTGAGAGCCGCACTTTCTTTCTGCTGACTCTTTGCAGATTCCTTCTTTAGCTGCTTCCTAGTCTCTTCTCCCTGGCTGTGGATTGTCTGGTTCCTGGGTCTCTCAGCCACTGCCTTCTCTGCTCCACGTCTCATCTGGTTGCCTCTCACTCCAGCAGTACTTCCTAGAAGAACTACCCCTATTTTTCTATCTACCTGCTCTGCCTTTTTTAATACTTCTTTTGTAGGTGACTCTGAGGAGTTTAAACTTTTTCTTTCCTTTCGTCTGTCATGGCCTACAGGCTTAAGCTGTGCACCTGGCAGTCAGCCTACCAAAGAGAAAAGATGTTTACCTTGACAGTTGCATGCAATATTCTTCTTTTCCAGAGCAGTTCATTCTTCCACAATATTGTTTTCTGAAACAGGCCAAATGATGGCTGGGGTGTTTCTGGTCTAAGATTTCCCATTAGGACAAATGAAAATGTATTATAATACGTGACTGTGTTTATTGCATGGCAATGAAAGCCGCAAAGAGAGTTACTTTGCTGAATCCATCATGTCCTCAAGTACCCAGTCGGCAGAGCTCTTCAGAGAAATATGAGGTTTGTATTATCTGCCCCAGCAGATACGTGCTGGAGCTCTCAGAACTCCTTTATAACAAATCTGCTAGGATCTGAGACAGAACTGAGACAGAGTTGATACAGATCCCGTAGAGATATCAGCTGGTCTACCTTACACCATTTTATGGGAAAAGTTTCTTCTTATGCACCCTGAAGAGGCTCATAAGACTCTCAGGTAAATGTGGCCAACTCAATACACTTTGTCCTTTGCCTACACTTGCAGGAAATTGGATCCAAACACTCATTAATATACCACTGCATGGCAGAATGGTCTTCACAGCCTTTGAAGAGCCTATCGTATGGCTGCTCTGCCACTGGATAAGTTAGACAAATGTCCTTGCTATGCAAAGTATTTTAGATAGTGCTAATGATACAACTGATTGTAGTTTCTTTTTATCATTTACCACTTTTTAATATCATCAGCCATAATATTTTCCTGAATTGGTTCCATGTGGTTGAAGTGGACGACATGGCATTTCAGTGCTCTTGTCCAATATACAGGGTAAATCGCAAAGAATGGTACTGCCTTTTAGTAATTGCACTCCAAGGTGCAGCACAATGTTGCTGCAAACAATTGATAGAGGATTTGAAAATAGCACTTTCTCTGCTTCATACGAGCCAGACACAAACAAGTTAATGTCTGGAAGCAGTGGTGGCTGGATGAGAGCATACTGGCTGAAACTGAATATTCATTCCTTCGTTCATTCTTTCGTTCATTCATTCATTTCACCTAGAGCCAGTCTGGTCTAGTGGTTAAGGTGCTGGGCTAGAAACCAGGAGTCTGTGACTTCTAGTCCTGCCTTAGGCCTGAAAATCGGCTGGGTGACCTTGGGCCAGTCACTCTCTCCCAGCCCAACTCACCTCACAGGGTTGTTGTTGTGGGGAAAATAGGAGGAGGAAGGAGTATTAAGTATGTTCCCCACCTTGAGTTAATTATAAAAATAATAAAGGCAGGATAAAAATTAATTAAATAAATATGGCTGCCAAGTCGCTAAGCAATATAAATTAGTCCCATTGGTTCCATTACTGCGAGAGCCAGTTTGGTCTAGTGGTTAAGGTGCTGGGCTAGAAACCAGGAGTCTGTGAGTTCTGGTCCCGCCTTAGACTTGAAAGCCAGCTGGGTGACTTTGGGCCAGTCACTCTCTCTCTGCCCAACTTACCTCACAGGGTTGTTGTTCTGGGGAAAACAGGAGGAGGAAGGAATATTAGGTATGCTCACTGCCTTGAGTTATTTATAAAAATAATAAAGGCAGGATAAAAATTAAATAAATATATATATATATAATTCTTCAGTCTATGAATTCACATATTCTAAAGGGAGTTGCATTCCTCTACAGAAAGAAATACTTGTAGTTTCACCTTTGTCACAGGAAGCCTAAGTAGCTTGGTTGTCCAAAAGTGCTAGTTATCACATTAAACTGTGTAACAGATTCAACCTTTCCTAATCTTGGCCAAACAGTATATGCTTTGTAACTATAGACTGGCTACTATAAACCACTGTCCCTCTTAAAGTAGACCAGATATCACAGCTCATGTAGAATGTGCAATTTGATTACTCATTTGAGTTCCTAACACCAGCGGTATCAAAGTGAAATAGAAATGGGGGGCCACTAAACCGTACATAGGATTCCTCCAGGCCACCTACTGACTTTGAAAACCACATGTTTATATATTACTTTTTTTTATTAATACATCAATACAACAATCAGATAGGAACTAGATATAACTAAAGCATAAAAAAGAAACATTATTATTACAAATTTGATTTGTTTTCAATATTTGTATCTATGTCTGTGTGTGTGTGTGTGTGTATTTATATAGTATACATATACACTTATATGTATACTATTTTTTTATATATATACATATATGTTTTATATATATACATATATACTTCAGTAAAGGATCGTTACCTTGTCATGGTGCTGGAGCTTGAGCACCTCAATGATGTCATGAGCTAAACCGTGAAGGGCCACCCAAGATGGGAAGCTCATGAAAAAGAGGTCAGACTAAATGCGATCCCTGGGGAAGGTAATGGCAACCCACCCCAGTATTCTTGCCGTGAAAACTAAATGGATCAGTACAACCAGAGATATGTCGGTATACCATTGGAAGATGAGACCCCCAGGTCAGAAGATGGTCAAAATGCTACTGGGGAGGAACAGAGGATGAGCTCAACTAGCCCCAGACGTGATGACACAGCTAGCTCAAAGCCGAAAGGACGGCTAGCGGCCGACGGTGCTGGTGGTGAACGGCGAATCCGATGTTCTAAGGATCAACACACCATTGGAACCTGGAATGTAAGATCTATGAGCCAGGGCAAATTGGATGTGGTTATTAGTGAGATGTCAAGATTAAAGATAGACATTTTGGGCGTCAGTGAACGGAAATGGACTGGAATGGGCCACTGCACATCAAATGACCACCAGATCTAATACTGTGGACAAGAGGACCACAGAAGAAATGGAGTAGCCTTCATAATTAATAGTCAAGTGGCTAAAGCAGCGCTCGGATACAATCCAAAAACGATAGAATGATCTCAATTTGAATTCAGGACAAGCCATCTAACATCACAGTGATCCACATATACGCCCCAACCACACATGCTGAAGAAGCTGAAGTAGAGCAGTTCTATGAGGATCTGCAGCACCTACGGGACAATATGCCTAAACGAGACATTATTTTCATCACAGGAGACTGGAATGCTAAGGTGGGCAGTCAGATGACACCTGGAATTATAGGTAAGTATGGCTTGGGAGAACAAAATGAAGCAGGACATCGGCTGATAGAATTTTGTCAAGACAACTCACTCTGCATAACACACACTCTCTTCCAACAACCTAAGAGATGGCTTTATACATGGACTTCACCAGATGGACACCAAAATCAGATTGACTACATCCTTTGCAGCCAAAGGTGGCGGACATCTATACAGTCGGTAAAAACAAGACCCAGAGCTGACTATAGTTCAGATCACGAACTTCTTACTGCACAATTTAGGATCTGACTAAAGAGATTAGGGAAGACCCACAGATCAGCTACATATGAGCGCACTAATATTCCTAAGGAATATGAAGTGGAGATGAAGAATAGATTTAAGGGACTGGACTTAGTAGATAGGGTCCCAGAAGAACTATGGACAGAAGTTTGCAACATTGTCCAGGAGGCGGCAACAAAATACTGAGAGCAACAGAATACTGAGAGTGACTTGGACTGCAAGAAGATCAAACCAGTCCATCCTCCAGGAAATAAAGCCAGACTGCTCACCGGAGGGAATGATATTAAAGGCAAAACTGAAATACGTTGGTCACATAATGAGAAGACAGGACACCCTGGAGAAGATGCTGATGCTAGGGAAAGTGGAAGGCAAAAGGAAGAGGGGCTGACCAAGGGCAAGATGGATAGATGATATTCTAGAGGTGACAGACTCATCCCTGGGGGAGCTGGGGGTGTTGATGACTGACAGGAAGCTCTGGCATGGGCTGGTCCATGAAGTCACGAAGAGTTGGAAGCGACTGAATGAATAAACAATAAAACATATACACACAAACACACAAATACATATAATATCTATCCATCCATCCATCCATCTCCCTACCCCCACCCTACTCTGAGCTTCCCCCCGGCTTACTACCAAATTATTGCACAAAAAACCTCCACACCTCCTACTCCCACTTACCACCTCCTTGAAATGTTCCCTCTAATTTCTGACATCAAAACTGTGGAAAAAAAGTTTTGTGTGGCTTTTCCCAAATCAAGTACAAATTTGTGCACCACAATACAAGAATATGAATAAATTGCAAATACATGTAAGAGTGACATGTTAAAATATTTATGTATTTCTTGAAGTATAGAAACTAGAAAATATAATAGTATGTCACATACATGCTTGAAAGTTGTGCTTTCAAGTCATTTTTAACTCCTGGCAACTGCCCCCTGCACTTTTCCTGGCAGCATTTTTCAGAAGTGACTTGGCAGTTCTTTTTTCCTAGGGGTGAGAAAAGTGACTGCTGCAAGATCACCCAGCTGGCTTCACACCCAAAGTAGGACTAGAACTCACCATCTCCTTGCTTGTACTCTGACACTTTAACTACTGCACCAAACATACATGCTTACAGATTATAATAGAAATTCACTAATCAGTAATAACTGCAATCAATATTTTATAAGCCCGCCCTTCCTTCCTTCCTTCCTTCCTTCCTTCCTTCCTTCCTTCCTTCCAGAATTTGATATTGTAATGAAAGAAAAATTAAAAATAAAGAAAAACATTATACAAAAAGTATTTGAATTACCGCCTTTCATTTTCCCCCCATTCTTTCCTTCTTCTCTGGATGTATTCTTAACTTATTTAAGTTAACAGTGATGGTGGATCTTGTGCAGCCTGAAAGTGAAACAGATATTGATTCACATTTTGGAAGGAAGGAGAGAAATCAATTCAACCTGTTTTGGAGAATGGTGCTCCTTTGTGCGCTGGAGCAGGTCAGCTACCGGTGCAAGGCTGCCTGCCTGCTGTCTGGGGAAAAGGCTCAAGCTTGCTGCCTCAGCTTAATTGCAGCAGCCCAGGGCGCTTGAGGCTGCTGTAGAACAGACTGTGAAGGAACTTCTGTCACACGGTGCTCCTACTCAGCCCACGCCACAGCAACACCTGGCAATCTTATCTGCTGCAATTAAACTCAGGCAGTGAGCTTGTGCAGGACTCCTCACGAGTCACAAGCCCAGAGTTTTGGTAATTGGTGACTAAATTTATTATAATTTAGTTGTTTTTTTAAAAAAAATAGTATCTGTGTTTTGTTGTATTTTTATTTTCTTAAATATTACCCAATCTGGGACGGGCCACACTTGTGAGTGTTGTGGGCTGCATGTCTGACACCTCTGCCTTACACCATACTTATTGTCATGATCACCATTGCGATGCTTGTGACATCGCAATGGCTCACATAACAATACAAGGAAATGGGTACCGGGTGGATTAAGGGAAAAGGCAACTAGCTAACAAAAAAGAGCAACAGGTGCTGGCAACAAAGTATCGACTCTAGCCGGAGGCGTGGAAGGAATGTTGCAAAGAAGGTAATTGACAAGACCCGACCACGAGGCGCGCCCAAGCTGTCAGAAAGATTACGAACCTGATCGCTCGGCAATGACCCATCACCAGCTGGGAAAAACAGTCAAGGAAACACCCGAGGCACAGGAGGGGCTCCACGACCCCTCACCTACCGGCAACGGAACCAACGGGGCTCGGGGCACACTCGGAGTAAGGAGGGGTGGAGCGCTGACTGGCGTGGGCTATTTAAATCCCATTCCGGCGCGCTCCACTCACTCTCAGCTTTTCCAAGGGCATGCATTCTATACTCAAATAAAACCAGAACCTAAGCCTACACTAGTGTCTGTGTTTTACTGGGTAGCAGGCAGAGCTTGACACTTATGCTGAAGGCTCTGCATGGGTTGCCAATTAGCTACCAAGCTATTTTCAAAGAGTTGCTGAAGTCCTGTTGTCTAAAGAACTACCTGATGTTTTCTTAGAGATTTATCAAAACATTAAGTTCTTGCCAAGTTAAACCCATGGACTGTGGTGCATATTGTTACCTATCTAGCTCCAATGAGGATGTGAACATATTCTCATTAGTGGTGCCCACCATGAATTTCTGGTGGATATCAGCAGGCCTCCAGTGCAGAGTTGGACACAAAAATTTAAAACTTCCTGGATTCCCCAGATTGTCTCTTTATCTCCCTGTTTTCTTGTAATCAGCTGCCTTAATTACTATTGATTCACAGTTAATTTTAATGTTTTATTGTTATCACTTGACTTCTTTTACTTTGTTCTTTTAATTGCAGTTATGATATTCTTTTGTTTTCTATAAACTGCTTAATTTTTAATAAACTACAGAAATACTATAAATACATTTCCTTCTTTCCAATGTTATGAAAATTATTTATAGAAGATAGAATATCTGCATATGTCCCTAACATACATTTTTCTTAACCTAGATAATCAGTTTGGTGTAATGGTTAAGGCATCAAGCTAGAAACTTGTGATTGTGAGTTCTAGTCCCACCTAAAACATACATTTTTCTTAACCTAAGAACCCTTAAAATAATATTTTATGCCATTTTCCATAACACATTCTAGTTTTCTACATAATTATGCAGAGCATATTACTTTTTGCATATACTTTTGTCATATAGATGTTTTAAATATATACATAATCCCCAAATAAATGTGTATGAAATGTTTGAATCATCAACAGATGGAAGCACACACAATTCATTATTGTTGTTTGTCCTTCAGCAGATAATTTTATTTTACTCTAAAATAAAATCTGTGGTGAACTCCCCCCCCCCATATTTAGTTAATATGTTGCAGTTCTGCAAATCAATGTATTTTTAAATCCTGAAAGTTGTTCAATAATCATATAAACAGCCTTAATCTGCATAAAAATGTAACAGTTTAGAATACTTGAACATTACAATATATCTCTTCTCTACACATCTATGGAGTATAAAGTTTCCGCAGAGAACAGAATTTTTTTCCCGGAATGTATCTGAAGTCAGAGGTCAGAACTTCAGAATAATATTACTATGGGTTTCCTTCTAGAAGGGGGATCACACAGCTTAAATTGATCCCAAACTCTTAACATCAAATCAGTTTTCAATCAGTCGATCAATCAATGTATATTATCAGATATTAATCCATTCAGCTTTGAATCCATTTTGATATTTAATATGAAATACATTTCCAAACAGATGGAAAAAGGTTATTTTCACAGCTGGAAGAAACTATGCACATACCTTTAAATGTTTCATGAGATTTTGGCAACGTACAGCTTTAATTTAAACAGTGAAGATGAATTATGACTTGCCGTTAAACTAACCAAGGTAGACAATTCATTGACAAAGTAATATTTTATTAGTACATGGGCTAAAGTAGGTACAAATCAAGGCTAGAAAACTAGTGCAGGTTCCTAGTGTCGGTTTTAGGAGCAAGTAAAATGTCACCAGGAAACAGGGTGAACCAACTTAAAATAATTTTAACCAAAGCAAGGTAGTTAGCACCACCACACTGTTACTTTATATGGCTCACCAAAACCTCATTAATATGAATGAAGCAAATCTAGTACTGTATTAAAACCATTCTTAAATTAGGAACAGATGCAGAGGATTTTGTGTGTGTGGGAAGGGGTGGGCGTGTAAATATAAATTGAGCTGTGTTGAAGATTTTTCAGTATAAAGAGGCAAAACAAACCATGTCTCTTTCCTGTGCATTTTGTGCCATAATATTTGCATTTTTTTGTTCGAACAACTTCAGACAGCAAAAGGGCCCAATTAAAAACTAGAGTTTATAAACGTTTGCAGAAAACTGCATCCTGCTATGAGAAACAGCAGGGCCAAGGTAGGTGTATGTTCATTAGCAGTATGTGGTCCCTGCTTTGCAAAATTACTTACCTAACTAGGAAGACAAAATCACATTGTATCTGAATTGCCTGTAGCATAAATGGTTACTGCCATTAACCCTGACAACCAACATGCCAGTTTTCTGTGGCTCCCAACAACAGCAAAAAGGTTCTTTCTGAGCCCTTTTTTACTATGAAAAAAGCAGTGCTCTTCTATACCCCCAAAAGCTTCTCACAGACATGATACATATATCTTTACATAATCCATGTCCTGAGCAATATGCAGTAAGCCGCATGAGGAGGAAGGGGTGGTTGAAGTATCAGCCCTTGCAGTCCATCTCCCGGATGTCCTATGAGAGTGAGGAGGAGTAATTTGAATGCCTCACCTTTCAGTGAGAATTTTTGAAGACTATGCTAGGCAGGGCTGGGAGGATTTGTTTTGTTTGCATTTTAATGAAAACTCACTGGATTTCATTTCCAGAACCCATAGGCATATATTTACTATTCAATATTTTACTATTCATTTTACTAAAAATGTCCATTTACAAATAAAAAAATTCATCAAGAAATGTATGTATGCCTTTTAAGTCCACCTTTCTTCCTGAAGCTTAAAGTGACATGCATGATGTTCTCTCCTTTTGTTTTTCCCCACAACATCCTGCAAAATAGGTTAGGCTGAATACATGATGACTGGCCAAAAATCACCCT
Organism: Candoia aspera; assembly: GCF_035149785.1. Classification (NCBI taxonomy): domain Eukaryota; kingdom Metazoa; phylum Chordata; class Lepidosauria; order Squamata; family Candoiidae; genus Candoia; species Candoia aspera. The sequence goes on along the minus strand of NC_086156.1, from coordinate 41,957,291 downwards.
TTGAGTTTCTATGACTGAGAGTTTATTTTGGCAGAACTACCTAGTTCCAGTCCAACATCTTTACCACTACCCTACATTTCACTATAACCCATTTTAATGTGGAAAACTGAATGTGAAAAAAGGTACATATTAGAAAAACCCCACTGAAATTTGATATGCCTTCCTGTAAAGTTATAAATAAACACAATATTCCACCCTGGTCATGTTCAGGGAGCTATTAAAGATCTCGCTATTCTCCCAGACTTTGCAGCACATTAAAGGTTGAGCCCTGCTGGGTGGGTATTTGGGTTATATGTTGTTTGGGGAGATTCTTGTGATTTCTTTTTATCTTTTGTAATTTTTTACTTTCTAATTGTAAACTGCCCAGAATTATTTGGAGTCGGGCAGCCTATAAATTGTATTGAATGAATGAATGAATGAATGAATGACACACAGGTTATTCTAAATAAGAGAAAGGATAGAAATATTAGCAATACTAGTATCCAAGCATAGCTAATTTGGGACCTGTTCCACATTCTTTGAAATCTGGTCCTGTGCTTTTGATCTCCAAATAGCAGTTCTACTTCAAACACATAGGAGTGTCTTAGGCTAAAACTGTATAATACCCGACCACATGGTTTTTTACATCATTCCACAATCAACTAAGGAATATACAGTACTTGTTTAACATATCATCTTCTTAAAAGTACAATGGACATTCCCAGTTTAAAAGTTTATGGCAGCATCCTAAGCTGCCAACTCCAGCCTGATGGTATCCAGATGTACCATGCTGGAAGAGAGATTACAAGCACACAGTCATTTGAACTATTCCATGTACCAGTACTTTCTAGCATCACTCCCTTGTCTATAATTCCTTGCTTTCCCAAAGAAGCCATTCCTGAAAATTGTGGATCTCTCTAAAACAGCATCTACCGTGGTTCAAAGGACTTGCAGCTGTGTCTCGGAAATGCATGGAGGACTTTCTTTGGATCTCAAAACTTCTAAATTTCATCATAGCGACTTTAGTAGATTCTCTTTGGTGGTTATTGTTGTTTTTAATTTCTTGCTATGTATCATGTCTCTTAGCACGAAATACCAAGACAATTACACATTCTTATAATTGGCAGGCCTCGTGCTATATAACTCCTGATTTCTGTAATTCTGATGTTACACAAGAGGGAGGAAAAATCTTGGTTACCATGTTTGTACATGTGCAAAATGGCAGCTGTCAGGTTTGCTCATGTGGGAAGCATGTAATCCAATAGCCATGAAAATTGGGTACCCAAGGGTTCCTGGAACATAACCTTTGCATAAACTGGGGACTGCATGTATGATATTGATCTATACTTGGGATGTGAAGCATTGCATGACATGAAATAAATAAATATAAACCAACATAAAATAGGTTATTTGCTTTGGTATTTCCTCCATCAACAGACAGCAAATATTATTGTAGCACTGGACATACTTTACTCTCAAGTCACTGATGTTATGATACTTTGCTGTCATAAATAATCTATATGGATTCATCAGTTATCTGCAAAAATGTCTGGCAGGCAGAACTGAGGTTGGTGGATTAGTGCCAGGCAGGACATTTGGATATTCTTAATATTATGTAATGGAGAAAATGCAATTACAGTTATAGCACTTACAGCACGTAATTTTCAAACATCTCTATAATGTGCTCTGAGTCACTTTTGTGAACAAAGGAAGCATTGCGGGAACTTGGACAAGTTCTCAGATCTGCACATTTAAATATTGGTACAACCTTTTTTTTCCCTGGCTACCAATCAGCCTTCTTCAGCAAAGGATCGTTACCTTGTTGTGTTGCTGGAGCTTGAGCACCTCAATGATGCCATGAGCTAAACCGTGAAGAGCCACCCAAGACAGGGAGGTGATGACAGAGAGGTCAGACTAAATGCGATCCCTGGGGAAGGTAATGGCAACCAATCCCAGTATTCTTGCTGTGAAAACTAAATGGATCAGTACAACCAGAGATATGTCGGTATACCATTGGAAGATGAGACACCCAGGTCGGAAGATGGTCAAAATGCTACTGGGGAGGAACAGAGGATGAGTTCAACTAGCCCCAGACGTGATGACGCAGCTAGCTCAAAGCCGAAAGGATGGCTAGTGGCCGACGGTGCTGGTGGTGAACGGCGAATCCGATGTTCTAAGGATCAACACACCATTGGAACCTGGAATGTAAGATCTATGAGCCAGGGCAAATTGGATGTGGTTATTGGTGAGATGTCAAGATTAAAGATAGACATTTTGGGCGTCAGTGAACGGAAATGGACTGGAATGGGCCACTTCACATCAAATGATCACCAGATCTACTACTGTGGACAAGAGGACCACAGAAGAAATGGAGTAGCCTTGAAATTAATAGTAAAGTGGCTAAAGCAGTGCTCGGATACAATCCAAAAAATGATAGAATGATCTCAATTTGAATTCAGGGCAAGCCATCTAACATCACAGTGATCCAAATATATGTCCCAACCACACATGCTGAAGAAGCTGAAATAGAGCAGTTCTATGAGGATCTGCAGCACCTACTGGACAACACACCTAAAGGAGACATTATTTTCATCACAGGAGACTGGAATGCTAAGGTGGGCAGTCAAACGGCACCTGGAATTACAGGTAAGCATGGCCTGGGAGAACAAAACGAAGCAGGACATAGGCTGATAGAATTTTGCCAAGACAACTCACTCTGCATAACAAACACTCTCTTCCAACAACCTAAGAGACGGCTTTATACATGGACTTTCCCAGATGGACAACACCGAAATCAGATTGACTATATCCTTTGCAGCCAAAGGTGGCGGACATCTATACAGTCGGTAAAAACAAGACCTGGAGCTGACTGTAGTTCAGATCATGAACTTCTTATTGCACAATTTAGGATCCGACTAAAGAGATTAGGGAAGACCCACAGATCAGCTAGATATGAGCTCACTAATATTCCTGAGGAATATGCAGTGCAGGTGAAGAATAGATTTAAGGGACTGGACTTAGTAGATAGGGTCCTGGAAAAACTATGGACAGAAGTTCGCAACATTGTTCAGAAGGCGGCAACAAAATACATCCCAAAGACAGAGAAAACCAAGAAGGCAAAATGGCTGTCTGCTGAGACACTAGAAGTAGCCCAAGAAAGAAGGAAAGCAAAAGGCAACAGTGATAGGGGGAGATATGCCCAATTAAATGCAAAATTCCAGAGGTTAGCCAGAAGAGATAAGGAATTATTTTTAAACAAGCAATGCGCGGAAGTGGAAGAAGACAATAGAATAGGAAGGACAAGAGACCTCTTCCAGAAAATTAGAACCATCGGAGGTAAATTCCAGGCAAAAATGGGTATGATCAAAAACAAAGATGGCAAGGACCTAACAGAAGAAGAAGAGATCAAGAAAAGGGGCCAAGAATATACAGAAGACCTGTATAGGAAGGATAACAATATCGGGGATAGCTTTGACGGTGTGGTCAGTGAGCTAGAGCCAGACATCCTGAAGAATGAGGTTGAATGGGCCTTAAGAAGCATTACTAATAACAAGGCAGCAGGAGACGACGGCATCCCAGCTGAACTGTTCAAAATCTTGCAAGATGATGCTGTCAAGGTAATGCATGCTATATGCCAGCAAATTTGGAAAACACAAGAATGGCCATCAGATTGGAAAAAATCAACTTATATCCCCATACCAAAAAGGGAAACACTAAAGAATGTTCAAACTATCGAACAGTGGCACTCATTTCACATGCCAGTAAGGTAATGCTCAAGATCCTGCAAGTAGACTTCAGCAATTCATGGAGTGAGAATTGCCAGATGTACAAGCTGAGTTTAGAAAAGGCAGAGGAACTAGGAACCAAATTGCCAATATCCGCTGGATAATGGAAAAAGCCAGGGAGTTTCAGAAAAACATCTATTTCTGTTTTATTGACTATCCTAAAGCCTTTGACTGTGTGGACCATAACAAATTGTGGCAAATTCTTAGTGGTATGGGGATACCAAGTCATCTTGTCTGCCTCCTGAAGAATCTGTATAACGACCAAGTAGCAACAGTAAGAACAGACCACGGAACAACGGACTGGTTTAAGATTGGGAAAGGAGTATGGCAGGGCTGTATACTCTCACCCTATCTATTCAACTTTACGAAGAACACATCATGCGACAAGCTGGGCTTGAGGAACCCGAGGCTGGAGTTAAAATCGCTGGAAGAAACATTAACAGTCTCAGATATGCAGATGATACCACTTTGATGGCTGAAAGCAAAGAGGAACTGAGGAGCCTTATGATGAAGGTGAAAGAAGAAAGTCCAAAGCTGGCTTGCAGCTAAACCTCAAAAAAACCAAGATTATGGCAACCAGCTTGACTGATAACTGGCAAATAGAGGGAGAAAATGTAGAAGCAGTGAAAGACTTTGTATTCCTAGGTGTGAAGTTTACTGCAGATGCTGACTGCAGTCAGGAAATCAGAAGACGCTTAATCCTTGGGAGAAGAGCAATGACAAATCTCGATAAAATAGTTAAGAGCAGAGACATCACACTGACAACAAAGGTCCGCATAGTTAAAGCAATGGTGTTCCCCGTAGTAACATATGGCTGCGAGAGCTGGACCATAAGGAAGGCTGAGAGAAGGAAGATAGATGCTTTGGAACTGTGGTGTTGGAGGAAAATTCTGAGAGTGCCTTGGACTGCCAGAAGATCAAACCAGTCCATCCTCCAGGAAATAAAGCCAGACTGCTCACTTGAGGGAATGATATTAAAGGCAAAACCGAAATACTTTAGTCACATAATGAGAAGACAGGACACCCTGGAGAAGATGCTGATGCTAGGGAGAGTGGAAGGCAAAAGGAAGAAGGGCCGACTAAGGGCAAGATGGATGGATGACATTCTAGAGGTGACGGCCTCATCCCTGGGGCAGCTGGGGGTGTTGACGACCGACAGGAAGCTCTGGCGTGGGCTGGTCCATGAAGTCATGAAGAGTCAGAAGCGAGTAAACGAATAAACAACAACCACACCAATCAGCCTTGTATGAAATTTCAGTATGTTGTGCATTCTCCAATTATCTGTAACCTGTACATAAGAATAAAGTATAGGATGGTGACAGGAAATGGGATATATTTTCATCCCATCTGTCTGAATTGCATTTATTGATTAGCTCATTTATATTTCAATTGACACAGGTGGGAAATTCTTTCTTCTTCTGCTTGTAATTTTGATCATTTCCATCCAAATGGGAGACATTTTCAGGCACAGTATTATCCCCTCCCATGCATTGCATTTTCAACATTCCAAAAGATAGGGCAAGAGATGGCCATTTCTGTGTTCAATTAAACAGGTGCAAAGGTAGAGCTTAGCTGCTAGCTAAATTAAGTAAGGCTTTCAGTCCCAATTTCACTTGCCTCTTCCTGCTGTGAAACTATGCTTCAAATATCAAACTATTAAAAACTAATGAACAAGTGGCTTTTCTTTCATTTCCATTTCTTAAAATTCTCTTTCACTTGATTATAAAATGCGTAACAAATAGGGACTCCATTATTTCATCTTTTTAAAAAAAAAGATGTGTGCCCTTTTTATACTAATGTATAAGTGGGAGCAGTAGTGAGATCTTGAAATTATTTGTGGATTAAGTGAGGATTTTCAAGCCTGCAAGAAAACTGAGATTGTAAATGCATTTAATGCAGTATATAGTTTTTAGTTTGCAAACACCAGTGAGAGATTCTGATTTATATAGAGTTGGCTGGATTTTTAAAAAAACTCTGAGTAGATCTTATGGCATTTTCATATTCTTCTATTTACATCTTTAACTTACCCTTTCATCAATCATTTAATTTACTGCTCACAATGATAAACATCTTCCCAACAATATCAGATCTTTAGCAAAACAGTAAAGAACAAATTAAAAATTGTACAGTATACCACCATTTTCAATGAAGATGGCATGCGGAAGGTTAAGCAGAGATAAAGTGACTTTCCCAAGGGTACAGGAAGTGATTCATAATGGAGATGACATCTGAATGTGGGCAGGTGACTGATCTGGTTCTCACCTGCAAAGTGAGATTCCCAGCTGCAAAGAAGCAGGAATGTAAAACACCTTTGCCAAAGGTTCCTTCGAGAATAGATCTGTGAAATGTGCAAAAATGGACTCTGCTATGGCATTGAATACTGACTGCTATCCAGTTTTCTCTAATCAAAAACTGTCACAATCACTTTTTCATAGCATATTGGCTATGCTCAAAAAGCTGAATGCAGTAAAAATTGATTACCTAAGATATGTGTGTGTTAAAACAAGATGCATGATCAAAAATGAATATGAAATCAGAGACCACTATGAAAGAAGTATGTTGAAATGGTGGATAAGGATAAGGATAAAGTTGAATATGGATATAAGTATAAAGATATATTGGAAGGAATGGTCAAGAGGAAGGGGAAGAGCAAGCTTGGTTGGATGAAACTGAAAAGAAAGCAATATAGTAAATTTAGCTATATATTCTTCCCTTTTCTAATCTCCTTCTTTTAATTTCATTCCTATATTCCTTATTTCTGTGATATGTCTATTTCTACTAGCAAATCCTTATACCCCCCCCCTTCCAATATTTAGTTTAGAGGCTGGTTTAGTCTCAAAAACTAGGCCTGGACTGAAATGGTCTGAAAGACAAATTTTGTTTCAGCAGCCAAAGCATACTCTCAAATGTGATACAACTAAGAGAGGGTGGAGAGAACCTTTTAAATTTTCTTCAAGTGTTATGTATGTATGAATATATGGTACTATGTGCATTTCAGAAAGAAGGTGATAGGAAATAAGAAAAATTTTAAAGGGTTATATAAGGAAATTTTTAACAGGGTATAAGTGGCTGCACATTCCTGATGATTTGCCAATCTCTCTCTCCCCTCCCAAAAAAGCTGAAACAGCCTTCCTTACTTCCCAACTCACTGACAGAGTGGCAAAATCAGAATGATTATTTTAACCTAAACTATACTTGAACATAGAATAGACCTATTTAAATATGCCAACTGTAAAACTGTTCGTCAAATTACAGTTCACTAATAAAGGAGCCAGTTTGATATAGTGGTTAAGGCTGCAGGCTAGAAATTGGGAGACTGTGAGTTCTAGTCCTGTCTTAGGCACAAAACCAGCTGGGTGACCTTGAACCAGTCACTCTCTCTCAGCCCTAGGAAGCAGGCAATGGCAAACCATTTCCAAAATCTTGCCAAGAAAGCTGCAAGGACTTGTCCAGGTGGTCACCAGGAGTCAACATTGACTTGAAGGCACCACCCCAAAAAGGATAACTCTGAATGAAAACAACTTACAGGAATTGGTTTCATCAACCTTCTATGTGAGGATTTCTATTTCTCATTGGCTTGACTAATGCCAACAAAAGAAAACAAAGACATTGTTCTTTTTTTCTGCCAGTGCTCTCCAAGTCCTTTTTCTTATACATTGATCATAACAGAGGACGTGTGCAATCATCACAGTCTCTCATAGGGCACTGTAGTTCTTGATAATATACCCCATGAAAAATGGGGAAAAAATGGCCTTTCTTAGCAAATGTCTCCATGGACATTCATTTCCTGTGTCTGAGTTTTCCTGAATTTGAGCCAGTGGTGTGGCTTTGTGACCTTCTCAGCACCTGGGAAGCACATTTTCAAAAGAAATTTCTTTTCTTTATAGATTAACGAACACTTGCTGGATGACAATCACAGAAAGTTGCAGAAACAGATGGGGCAATGAACTGTCCAGATTTCCAAAAGTTCCCCATAAGAGACTATTTACAGGAAAAAAAAATTGCTTTGGGATCAAAGGAAACTTTGTTTCCATCCTAAAACATGTTACATCCCTAGCGTAAACAATACATAACTACAAAATAGTGTAAGCCTTTTAAATAATAAATGATGTTGTGCTTGAAATACTCTGAAAATCTCTCATTTAACCAAAGCCAACAGTAACGATAGAACAAGGAATAATTAGATCATGCTTAATATTGTGATATACAATAATGTCAGGGTTTCTTTGCCTGAAACAAAAATAATTGAAAATATTTTCTAACATTAAATATTTCCTATAAAATTAAATATTTCCTAATATTTTCCTTCTATTTTTAATAGCATTTTTTCAATCACAGAAGCCTCTGATGGGTCCTGTGAGTTCTGATTTATTCAGTCTGAAACACAGCAACACAACAATCCAGCTTAGATTAATTGCACTGCTTTTGATAGGATGAAGTCAAGATAATTTTCACCAGACAGAAACCACATACTTCTTTGGTAAAAGGTAGTTCCTTGTTTGGCTTTAAAAATAATTTTCTGATGTAAACAGTTTGGTAAACAAACAAATGCTTTTAAGATGCAGTAGATTTCTAGTCAGAGAAGGTAAAATGCTTGTGGACTTCATATTTTCATCTGTAGTACAACAGGTTCAATTTTGGCAGATATCACAAATTTGCTTTGTAGATTTCTTTCACCCCTACTCAAAATTTCTGCATTTGGGAAGAAAAATCTGGCTTTTATTTAAAAAAAAAAAAGAGGAGAAGGAGGAGGGGCTTAAAGGAGTGCCCAATCCCAGTGGTCTTGCTCAGATTCATAAACATTTGCTTATGAAGTCTCAAATAATTATCCAAAACAGACCAATATTACTTTATTCCCACTTAGAAACAATGAATCCCATTTACTTCTTTTTCTTAAAAAGAGAGAGGGACAAAGGATAACAATGCCAATAAAAGAGACTAATATTTTGATTGATTGATTGATTGATTGATTGACTGATTTTGGATGGCAAGTTTTCTTCTGTATGCATTTGTTGAGGATGGGGGATTGAATTCCTCCAGTTGCCACCGCTCTCCAAAAATGAGGGCATGGAATGCAAGAGCTTGAGAGTAGAGCTAAGGCGCTCTGCGAGATTACTTGCTAGGAAGGAGCCTCGCTCTCCTAAATAAGCCACACTGGGACTGTTCTTACTTAAGAAGAGCTATGAGCTCAAGCCTCTTCCTAACTCAGACTCTGTGCACCTTGCTTTTGGACTTGAACCCGTGTGACTGTGACTCTGAACCTGGACTGGCTGATGACCTTGCTACGTTTTGGACCCTGGATTTTGCCTGACTCTTGTGCCTGCTCCTTGGATTTTGGACAAGTTTGCTGGACCTGCTGGGATTTGATTCCTTTTGTGTGTGTCTGTGCGTTTGTGCATACCTTTCCCTCTGCTGCTTGCTATTTGCTTAAAACTCATTTAGTAAAAGTTTGCAACTACCTCTTCATGTACAGGTAGTCCTCGACTTACGATCGTTTAATGACAGTCCAAAGTTATGATGGCTTGGAATGGCTACTTTACGGCCTCTAAAGCACTTTCAAGCCTCACAAAATGTCGCAACCCCCCCCCCCCAGTCACATGGTCAAATTTTGGGCACTTGGCAACTGGCTCGCATTTACAACAGGTTGTAGTGTCCCGCGGTCAGATTATTGTGGTTTGTGATGTTTTTTGCCGTTTTCCAGGAAAAAAAAAACCATTGGGGAAGCTGGATTCACTTAACAACCATGGTGATTTGCTTAACTACCCATGATTCACTTAACGATCACCATAAAAATGGTAGTAAAATCAGGTCAGGACACATGGTAGCTCAACTTATGACCGCAACAACTTATGATGGAAATTCTGGTCCCAATGGTGGTCATAAGCTGACAATGACCTGTACTTATGTGTGCTTGGCCAGAGACAGGACAGGCAAACTGTACTTTCAGATTTGCAGGATTAATGTCAGCCTTACCAGGTAGACCAGACAGGAAACACGGCCAGATAAGCTAATTCTACTTTATTGTAAAGCTACATTAACAGAACCTTGCAAGTCTGAAAGTACAATTCTCCCGCCATCCCCTTTACAGACTGAGAACTTAGGGAAGGTCCCTCTTGCTCCACCCATTATGCACCCTCTTATCTGCCCATTCCCTATGCAGCAACTCTTCACCTGGTCTCCCAAGTTCATTCCCACATACCATTACATATTCTCGCTAACGATCCCCACATTTGTAGAATTCACTTCTTCCCAATGTCTAATGGTTCATTAGATCTGATTACAGCTATCACTATTTCTTCTATGATTATATCGTATACTTCTGTGAGATCCTTGTATAAGAGCCTTTAAGTTTTGAAGAGGGCTTTTAAGTCCTGAAGAGCGGTTTAGAAATCTATAAATAAACACACTGCATTGATTTTGAGGGGGAAAAAATTGCTAAATGCTCTGCTTCAGATATTTTCATATCTGTGATAGAGGATATTTGTGATATTTAATATAAATATATTTATATCATCTGTTGTCTTATCATTTTAGCTATTGATCTTTAAGATATTATAAATTCATTATTTTGTGTTGTTTAGCTGTCTTGAACACTAATTCTTTTGGAAATACAGTACATAGTACAGTATTTTGTTATAGAACACTTATATAAAAGCAGTCGGATGTGTTTCTTAGCTGTTGAAATAAAAATATTTTACCCTCTTTTCTTTTGCTGAAAAGTCTATTGACTGCTGTGGAAAATAAACAAACAAATTAATAATGTCCTTTCAGTTTCACTCTGAAATATTCTAACAAGCAATACAAGGCCCAGACTTCAAGTTCTTCCACTCTTAATACGGTCCTGCATCTGAAGAAGAAATCCAAGTTTTTCAAAAGACATCCATTATGCATCCTGGTCATTTATACATTGAATTATATATTCAATGCCCACCCCACCCCCAATTATGTAATAAAGAGATGGATAATAGTATTGCTCCATCTAAGATTCCAAATTTAAAGAAGATATATTTCCCACCTCTTCCACTTAAAATTTGGAATACTAGTTAGGAGAGATAGGTATCCAATAGGCAACAGATATTTATGAGCATCAACTTGATCCATACAAATAATCATAATTTAGAATAGTCTTAAAACTGTTTTATTCACCTTGGCATTTGATATCTGAAGGTACTAATGTTCAGTATATGCTGATGTGTTTTCTGCCTTACTAGTTTATGTTTGATTGCATTTTATATTGTATTAAAAATATTTTAATATTCAGTACTGCCTGAAGATATATGGCATGACATAAACATTTTTCAAACAAACAAACAAACAAATAAAAGCAAGCATAATTTACCACTTTAATTTATGTATCCCCTGTACCATAATGAAGTGAAAAGCAATACATATAAACAAATAGGAACTATGGGTATGTATACCAACTCTGTTGAAGGAGCATCAAGAGATGATTACGTTCATTTTTTAATGTTGTTTTCTTTTTGACAACATTGCATTAAAAAGGAGAAATAATAAAATAAATTGTATCCCACAAAACCTTATTTTCATAAATGATATATATTTATCAGGGGTAGCACAAATATTTAAAGTAATTTCAACTTCCACTGTAATCGCATCTTTGATCATACTACAAATCATACTTTTGTAGCTCATTTATATCACAGGCATATCAGTAAAAGCACTTCATCTTTTGAAATTGCTATCCCTTCTATAAGAGAGCTGGAGGTTATTGATATTTATTGTTGAATGTGGCTTTCAACATGAAAGAGATGCCTGTAGCAAACATACCATATCTCATAAGAAACGGAAAGAGAAGCATTCAAACAGAGAGATGCAATAGGAGAAATATAAAGACAAACTTTTTTGTAAGAATGAGTCAGATCAAGATTTAATCATACTTGGAGTAGGCTCATCCAAATCAAAAGGACTTGTCAGTCATTGGAAATTTTGAGGGCTTAATTCAAGGATAAGGAAGTTTGATTCCATCACAATATACTGTGGGCCCATTTTTTAAAAGCTACTTGCATTAGCTTTATATCTAATGGCACTGTTGTAACGGACAATAGTGTTTATAAGTGATATTTATCAATGGTTGATGTCATGAGTAAGGATGGAGAGCAGGGGGCTCCCATCCAGGCTGTAAAGCGCATGTGTAGTACTGAGGAATTAAGCAGCCATTCAAAGAGACACAGATCAGGCCCGCCTTAGCCTTTGGGGTTTATATGTCTGGGTTTTTCCCATGCTTATTCAGTTTGTTAGGATTCTGTTTATGTAGCAGTAATAAACATTAGAGAACTACTCCTTGTCTCAGCGTGTGTCTCACTGTTAGGACAGTTGAACTTACTACATTTCATTTCTATCTGTCTGCACTATTTATAACAACAGGTAGTCCTTGCTTAATGACCCTAAATGGGACCAGAATTTCCATCACTAAACAAAGCAGTCATTAGGTGAAACATCATGTGACTGCACTGCTTAGCAATGAATCTTCTGGCAGTCCTGTTTGCGGTCATTAGCGAGCACCACACCATCATTAGGCAAGGATCTCACACTTCTCCTGCTCTGCCATGCTTCCCTCTGCTTCAACTTCCCCCACCAGCCTATCTTCCATCTGCCCTTTTGGCCGCCATGCACTCTGCCACCACCTACCCCTGCTGCTCCCCGCTGCTCCCAGCTTTCACCATCTTCTTCCTCCTGCTGCCAAGGGGTGCCCTGCCTCACGAAGGGCTACCAGCTGCCTCAGCTGGGCATGCTTCATCAGCAATGGGAGGAAGACAGTGAAAGTCAAATGGGGGTGGCAGGGATAGGCAGCAGCAACAGAGTACAGGGCAGCCAAAATGGCAGAGATTGGGGGGGAGATAGGCAGGTGAGGGGAATTGAAGCAGATGCTGCAGTTGTAAATGCAGGTGGGCTGCTAAGCATCCTAATTTTGATCACATGACCATGGGAATGCTGCAACAGCCATATCTTTAGGAACAATCGTAACTATCTTTCATTTAGCGCCACTGTAACTTCAAACAGTCACTGAACGAGAGGTCACACCAGGACTATCTGTATATCTGTGGGCTTCATTATATGTCTGAATTTAACAGTAATATATAATACATGTAGTATTATTTAAGATGCCATAAAGCTCTTTTTCATTTTCTTACAAATATGTAGTAAAAAAATAGTTCAGCAGTACAATATCATAAAGTAATTAACTTTATGATGAACACTGACAACCATTATCTCAGCTTTTTCACAGCCATGCCTATTTTAAAGGTGGATTGTGATATGGAAATATGGGTACAAATTTTAGTGATCGATGAAAATTTGTTCAATTTAAATTTAGTTGATGCACACTTGAACCCACATATGAACCAAAATGCATTCACTCATGTGTATACACATTGGCATGGGTATACACACACAAACATAGGTTGTTCTCTCTCTGCACCAAATTGCTGTTCTGTTTTAGACAGTAATGCACATGTACTATATAAGCTTCATGAAAGCTATATTTATAGCAAAACCAAAAGAGAAACAGTCTCAGTCCTACTGAATGGGCCCAGATCTTTAAATTTAATCCAGCATCATGACCTATACTTGCAACTACAAGTATGTACTAAAGGCAATTGCACTGTATTTTTCCTAAGCTGTACTGCCTTGGATTTATTCTGATACTTTTGACTGCTTTTGTTGAGCTTTCATTTCACTTAGTGACCCAGTTTCCATTAAACAAGATCAGGAAGTGTTCAGAAGGCAATAACAGGAGAACTAAGAAAAGAAAATACAAGTTATAAACAAAAGTATAGGAATTACACTGTACTTAGGAACATCTTGGTAAAATATAATTAGTATGTAGTACATAGTATATAATATGTTTCATATTTATTTCTCTATATCTCCAAATCATCACATGCCTATTAAAGATAGGAGTGTGGCGGGGATTCTTTAAGATACGCTATCAAATATTAGTTCTGGGTGGAAAGAACAGACCTCTGTGCCAGAATCCCACTTCCCCCTACAAAACAGAGTATGTGCACTCAACAACCAAAGAATGATCAATTGAAGGTATGTGTCATTCATGGCTCTCAAACAACACAAAATAGGAATGGAACTTTAGGGGAGAAAAAATGTGAAACATCACAGACAGAAGAGATACAGTATATATCTTGAGAAAACATTCAGTTAGTTTATAATTAATACAATATTTGATTAAATGAATAAAAACATCCTAATAAATAAATGTTTTTCTGATTTTTTGCAGAAATTTTGTAACCCCTTTCCTTTTTGCATTCCATTATATCAAAACATTGCAGATAGCTCATATGAGCATTTGGAACAAAGTTGATATACCACTCCTTACCCCAAAACTGTCGCTGTTGTTCTATTGTCATCAGTGTCTCTTTTCTGCTCTTTCTTAATCAATATAACATGAGATTTTGCATCTGGCACAGTATTATTGTTGCAGGCTTTGCCTGTATTATACTAATGCAGACAAAAAATATTCTGCATATTGTAAATGATGTGATTTTAAAGCTATTAGTTGTTATCCAATGAATCTGCATTAGTAATTGGTTATAACATTTTAAGTCAGTGATTGATTTTGCATGAGTCTTAAACATATCAAATTGTCATTTATGCCCTTCACAAATGGAGGTCAAAAGTGTAAGAACAATACTAACTATACTGCCTTGTAAACTTAATCTGGGCAATTGCTTATGCAGACTTTTCTCTAGATGTAACATAACTAAAATTACACTTTAATCCAATTTACACACTGATTTTCAGTCAAATCCTCTATGCATCTGCTTACACACACACACACACACACACACACAGCTTAAATTTCCATATATAAATTTCTCTGAAATAAAATTGCAGTTATGAATAAAATTATACTGAACAGTTTTCTTCATTGCATGTAGGATCAAAAACTGTGACTCCCTCTCACTCTGTTTTTTAAAAAAGTTTCAGGAAGGAAGGGAGGGAGGGAGGGAGGGAGGGATAGAACTCCTATTTAGAGTTAGTAAGAGTGGTGGTAATACACTAAATCCTCTCTTGATACCACACAGTTGCACAGATGACATTTCATCCTGTATATACTAATAGATGCCTATATCTTCTTTTTTTTAACATGACCCTTGTCTCACTTCGATGCTTCCTGCAGGTATTGACTATCACAACAGCTAAAGGCCTATTTGTAGAATACTATATTCTTACTGTCTCATAAAAGTATTGCTGCTGTTGTTCTTCTTACACTTTCACCTTTATAATCTACTCCAGTCTTTTTCTTGTTAGACCAGCTATGGTACTTGATTGACCTATGTGCACTAAGGATATACTTGCAATAAGCTATTCAACTGGCACTGGCACAGCTGTTGTGTTATCATCGCAAGTTCAACAAACCTGCTTTTTAATTAAAATTTTATTTAAATACACTAAATATACAGTTAACTATTTCCAAAAGCTATTCCTTAACATCTGGAATAATATCACTTTTCCAATTTCTCAATTTGATTCTAGCATTCCCCCATGCTCGATACAACCATAATTACTGATAAACAGTGAGATTCAAAAGTTTTGGTATATAATTCAATATCATGTTAACATCTTTAACATTTAAAATTTTATGCATAAATTTACTTATATACGTTGACACACTATTACAAAAAGATATGAAATGATCACATGACCATATCAGATGAGTCAAATAACCCTCCAACATAGAAAATCTGATGTCCATCCTTTCAAATACACTTTTTGGGGAGTCCAATAATCCTAAATACAATTTTTGATGAATCAACTTTAATCTCAGATCTGTAGGTACTGTCTTAATATTTTTAAGGACATGGATCCATTGATGGGACTTTATCAGAGATTCTACTTCTTTAGTCCATGTTTGGAATATATCAGAAATGTCCACTTTGAAAATACTCTTGAACTTTTAATACAGAGGTGCTATAAGTTTTACTTCTAGCATGAATTCCATCAAATAAGATTGTCTCAGGTGTCTTTTAGGCAGCCAAAATGTTCTGGCCCATATCTATCCATTAAAACATGCTTAAGTTGAAAATACCACTGCTGTTGCAAACTGGCAAGACAAATTCAATTTGAAATTGGGAAAAGTCCTTAAAATAATTGTTACATAACAACTGATTTAAGTTATAATCTTGGCTTCTGCGCAAGTTTTCCAATATAACATTTTACCACCAATTGTCAAAGTTAAATATTCATGAGTCTGGTTACCAAAACCCAATTTACTCCCCAACATGGCCCAAAGATTTCTCATTGCACATACTCCTGCAAGTAAAATACCTTTTCTACTATATATTGTGCCAAGCACTTCCCATGATTAGAAAGGAAATACCTAATAACTTTCTATCATAGCCCATAAAGTGGAATATTCCACTATATTTTCATTCTACATGCTAGTAGCTGATAAAATAGCCCAATAAGATTTTGGCAAATTGTATAAATTAAAGCCACCTTCCTCAAATGATAATCTTAGCTTAGCTAAGGAAAACCTTGGTGGTCCACTATCCCAAATTAATTTTCTAAATAGCCTATCAGTCTGAAATAAATATTTATTTGGTATTAATGTAGGAGATGTAATGATATATGGGAATGCCCCTGGGAGATGGGGGGAAAAAGCTGCCTAGAAAATGATCAGACAAGAGGGGAGGAGCCCGCAGCTGCATAATAGGCAGAGAAAGAAACTCAGAAAGGATCCTCCCTAACTTATCAAGCAGTAAAAGGAGATGGTGGGAGCTTTGTACTTTCAGACTTGCAAGATTCTGTTAATGTAGCCTTACAATAAAGTAGAATGAGCTCATCTGGTCTTGTTCCTGTCTGGTCTACTTGGGGGGCTGACAGGCATACCTTTAAGAATGTAAATCTAATGAGGGATAATATTCATTTTAAGGACATATATTTTATCCCACAAATTTAGAGGAATTTTAACCCATCTATTAACATGCAATTCAACCCTTTCTAAAAGTTTCAACATATTTATTTCCACGTATTTAGAAATATTTATGGGTATATAAAGTCCCAAATATTTAATATAACCAGTAGAAATCATAAACTCTTTACATATCTGTATTGATATGTTAGGGCCCTAGAGAAATAAGCAAGTTTATATCAGTTAATCTTAATACCGGATTACTTTCAAAAATACTGTTCTACTTTTATAAAATTATATAGAAAGGTAGAGTGCTGATCCAAAAGTCTCAAAATATCATTAGCATACAAAAATAATTTATTCTCACACCCCCACCAATGTAATACCTTTATGTCTAATGATTGCTTTAGTGTGGTGGCCAAAGGATCAAGGATCGTACTCTAAATAAAAGAGGTAAAAGTGGGAAGCCCTACCAAGTACCATATTGTAGCTCAGAAGACTCTGAAATAATTCAATTGGTTATAATTCTGGAGCAGAGTTGCAAGTAATAAATCTCAATCCAATGAACAAAGTCCCATGGAAAGCAAACATCACTTGCTTTAAGAATTTAATCTGAATCAAATCAAAGGCTTTTGCAGTATCTATAGATAATAGTACAGTGGAGTTCATTCTATCCTTGGCTATATCCAATATAAAAATTAATAACCGCCAATTGCTGATGCCTGATGGTTTTTAATAAACCCTGAATGGGAAGGATGAGTTATATATGGTGAGACCTTCTGCAAGTAAATAGGCAATATGGTGGTTAAGATCTTTGTATCTACATTAATTAATGAAATAGGTCTATAGCTAGCAAAAAAAAAAAAAATAGGACCCTTATCTAGTTTTAAAATGAGCCTTATATATGCCTCATAATATAATGATGGCAAAAACTGTAACAATATTTGTATGCCATTTTCACTGTCATACAAAGACCAAATTTGATGACATGTTACAAGTGCCTTCACATTTAATGCAATTAGAACAGACAGCTACAGTATGTAGAACTGAACCCCTTCAAACTTAACTGGATGAAATATATACATACATACATAGAATATCTAGAAGTTTTGGGAGGAAGGATTCCAGAAAAATCATCCAGAGTAGGACCATAGCATGCGACAGAAATCTAACTTAATCCATTGTCATTAACAAGAGAGCCAATAGTCTATACAAGAAATCCAGTTGCTACATAGAACTCTAGAAATTCAATCCAGGGTCAGATATGAGAAATACAGGAACAATTATGGCATAAGGTTGTCAACTGTGGCTTACCAAGCTTGATAGATTTTGTTTTAGCACCTGCCTATTATTGACTATAGGATTTTTTTTTATCCTACAGCTTGAAGCTTTCACAACAGTTCAGCCAATGTCTTCAGATGTCTTAAGTTTCAAAGGCTATTTTACAGTCTTTCAGTAGATCTTCCTAAAATGCTTTCCTGAAATTAAACACTTTTCTTCTATTCTGACTTTTGGCTTAATGCTCAGTACCACCTGCTCCTATAGGAGCACATACATTCATATAAAGTATTTATATTGTTCTTATTTTCCATAGAGTTCAATAAAACATGGAATTATAAAACAGCAGAAATAAGTTTAAAAAAATAGCCAGAAGTCTGATAAAGATAACAGGATTATATATTGATGGCCATTCTAAAAACAAAAGCTAACTAACATCTAAAAAGTTGTTCTTTGGAAGTGAGAGATGTTTGTTGCTCTCTCTATAGGGAATCAAGGAAGACATATATTTATCCCATTTTATGGGATAAATGTCCATCTGTCCCTGCTTTGATCTGACCAGTATACTGACATATCTCTCCAGGTTGCCCAATTCTATGCTATCATTTGTTGTATCTGTCCTATCTATGGTTGAAGTTTTGGTGATTGCCACTGCTGTTAGTACTGCAATTATTATAATAATGTCTGTATATAATTCTATTGCATTTTTTTAAGTTTTAAGTTTTATTAATAATTACAGGTCTTTGTATTTTATTGTTGTTCTTTCTGGCACAGAGGCCATAATAAAGGTTTGATTTGATTTGACTTTCCTTGGAAGAGAGTTCTAGCACCTAGGTGCAGTTATCAAAATAGTCTTCTGCCTAGTCGCAGCTAGACAGATAGGTAGCTATTGGGATGTACAAGAGGGCCTCTGAGAGGGATCTCAACAGATTGAAAATTACAGTTCTCTAAACTAGTCAGGGCTTTAAAGGTAACAGCAGAAATTTGATTTGTACTCAAATTGTGCCTCGGATAGGAAGTCTGTGCAGAGGGTAGTAAGGGTAGCAGAGAAGATAATTGGGACCTCACTGCCTCTCATCCAGGATATAGCACATACACACTGTCTGTCTGGAGCTCAAAATATTGTCAGTGACTCCTCCCATCCTCATCATGGCCTGTTTTCTTTGTAACCCTCTGGGAAAAGGTTCCGCTGCATCCGATGTACAACAGCCAGACTGGGTAATAGCTTTGTCCCCCAGGCTATTAGACTCCTGAATACCCAATAAGTTTTTTTAAGTGGAATGTGGAATGTGTAAAGAATGTATATTTTATAGTAATTATGGTATTTTTATTTTAGTGTCTGATTGTGTTTGTGAGCCACTGCAACGAAATTTCATTTTATTATGCACTTGGCATATAGTGTATAGTGGAATGGCAATAAAGCTATTCCATTCCATTCCATTCCATTCTTTAAAAAAAAGCAAATTGGAAGTTAAGGTAGTTGTTCATTAAGAGAGCCACAGACTTTCTGTATGCAGCTCCTTTAATAAACAGATGCATTTGTTGTTTAAAATACACTATGAAGCTCTTGCAATAAAGTCAAATTGATTTGTGTGGCCATAGGGGGTTGCTAAAAATAATTACACTCTTGTCTTGTTCTCAAGTTACAGTATTTTGGAGCAGGGAAACTGCCTCCTTCTCAGATGAAGACTATGGAATCTAGAGCTGCTGTTGGAGAAGGCAAGAGAGCGCCATTAATAGGGGGCTTGGAAAAAAGATTATACAGAGGGAAGTGTGAAGGAAAAAAATCCCCTCAAAATAGTCCTGCCTTCAGGCTTCTGGTGGGAATATGGCAGACTGAGCAACTATGCCCGTAAGCTCCAAGGGCAGAACTGGCATCGTGGCAGTTTTTCCGTGCTCAGGCTGGTTTCTCCTGTAGCCCAGAGCTTTTTTCCAGGTTAAGGAAAAAGCTTGGAATCGACCTATTTCTCCTCTGGATGGTGAGTTGCATCCAGGAGATTGTGGACAGTGTGCATGATCGACGGGTAAGACTTCGCCTATAGGCTGGGATTTCACCATTTCTGAGCCGCGCTGCAGCCCTTAAAGGGACAGTAAGTCCAGTGGCCCAATTTCTAAAACACCATATAGGTAGGTATGTAGGTAGGTAGGTAGATAGATAGAACCCTAAGAGAGGCTTTCTACAGTAAGAAGTGGAATCTCTTCGTGCTTATCGTTATTTCTGGATTAAATTTTTAAAATTTTATAAAGTTTTGGCTTGTTATCCCATTTAAAGATTAAGGAGGATGAGAATATATAATTGCCTTCCTGTTACTATTTTTTGTACTGAATTTGAAAGGTTGAATATTTTCCTACACGCTGGATTTGTCATTTTAAATCTTCAGTTTTCTGTTTACTTTCCCTGGGACCTGCTTGTTAGTAGTTGTTTCCTGTTTCAATTTCACTCATACATTTTGCATTAACTCCTATCTACACTAGTCAAGTATCTAGGGGGCACCATCTACTGCCTGAAACATGGAAGATTTCAAAGACGATTTTTCAGAGTTCCGTCATGAGCGTAAGCAGTCCTTCAAAAAGATCCTTTCAGAGTGCTGTCAAGCTATTCTGCAGAATATTTGGGACACTGGGGAAGAGATTATTTCTAAAGTACAGTATGTAATCTGGCTGAAGATGTTATGGACGAAGATGAAAATTTTGGCAAAGATGGAGATGTTCCTGCTGTCAGTGAGACTGAAGTAACTGCAGGCGAAGACTACTTTTTGGTGCTGAAGGGTTTACAGTCTGAGCTGCAGATTAGAGTTGTTTTTCTGGGGAAATGTTATGGCTTTATGAGGGATTGCTATGGGAGAGAAGAGAATATGTTTTGTGGGAGTTTTTTTGCTGAGAAGTCTGAGTTTTTAAGGGGGCAGTTGGTTTGATTTTTGTAAGAAAAATGCATAATGTGTAATAGGGAGATATGTAAATGCCCTGGTATATTTTGAAGTGGGGTAAAAATTAAGAATGTGTAACTGGATTGATAATGAGGCTATTATGATTTCATTTCTTTTTAATGACTTGGATTAAAATTTACTGGATTTTTTAAAGATTTGATTAATTTGTTAGATTCATAAGGTATCTATAAGATGTAATAATAATTCTTTGGTTTTTAGATTTAATGATGTCATGAGTACTGATGGCGAGCTGGAAGGGGCCTCTATCCAGGGGGGAAAACACATGCGTAGTATTGAGGAATTAAGCAGCCATTCAAAGAGACACAGATCAGACCCGCCTTAACTTTTGGGGTGTATCTGTCTGGGTTTTTCCCACGCTTCTTCAGTTTGTTAGGATTCTGTTTATGTAGCAGTAATAAACACTAGAGACCTACTCCTCGTCTCAGCGTGATTTCTGACTGTTAGGACAAATAGGGTTAAGATTGTTGTAGTGTTATTAATTATAAAAGCAGACAATTTATATGTTTTTATAACATGATTTTTATTATAGTGGACAGAAATATATAGAATAGTGGTAGGAACAAAATATTTAAATGGATGTTGTCTTATGGGGGAGGCAAGTTGATTTAGAAATTTATATATATTTTCAAGAATGTCAGCTTGATGACTAAATGCAGACTAGTCCGCACTATTGTGTTCCCCATAACTACATATGGCTGTGAATGTTGGATGATGAAAAAGTTGGATAGAAGGAAAATTGATTCTTTTGAACTATTGTGTTGGAGGAGGCTCTTGCGCATCCCTCAGACTGCAAAGATAACGAATAAAGAAGTGTTGAAGCACAAAAACCAGAACATGTCACTAGAAGGAAAAATAACAAAAAATAGACTTAGTTACTTTGGTATGGTAACATGTCATGAGATCAACATCGTTGGAGAAAGACATTATGCTTGGAACGGTCAGTGGCAAAAGACAATGACGCCGCCAAAGAACGCGCTGGTTGGATGTAATCAAAGCAGACACAGGCCAAAATATAAAACAACTGAAAGAAGCTGTACAAGACTGGAAATCATGGAGAGAGCTGGCTTATGGAATCGCCAAGGGTTGGATACGACTGAATGGATATTTTGATTATACACACACACACACATAAACACACACCTTTCTTTCTTTTTTTCTTATATAAGCTGAAGGAGCAATTGCATTAGTGATTTGTATATGTGCAAATGGAATGATGTATAGAAATAATGTGATCTTGGTTTCATATAGAGTAAGGGATTATGGAAATTGCTGTATATTCTTGCTGTTGAAAGTTGGAAGTCACCTCTGTATGTAATCTTTAAAGTTCTTTTTTCTTGCGTTTCACACTTTTTTAGTTTTCTTTTTTTCTTTTTGTAGTTTTTGTAGTTTTTATCTTTATTTCAAACTTAATAAAACTCTTATAAATAAAACAGTTCTGCCTTGATTTTGTTTAATGTAAGTTGGGACAGAAAGAAACTTTGATAAGCTTTCAAAATTCTGTTATTCTACCTTAGAACAATAAAACAACATTCCTGGAATTCTTGCCATGCCTGATTCTTGACCTGACCTACTGATATCAATTGTAATCTCCAAGTCCTCTCTTAACAGCTCACTACTTTTCTTCCCACTTAATGGCTCTCTTATACCTTCTCCAAGATCTGCTGTTAAATTCCTTTACAGCCAGGGAAGTCAGAATACTTATGATGGCTGAAGTTGCCAAGCTGGAAGCAAAGAGCTTGAGACTGGACAGATGATCAAAACACGGTGCAAGTGTCCTCCACATCCAAGGCAGAGAATTAAGTGGCAAAAAGACTGATGCCACATAATAGCAGGAGAAAATTATAAGATTTAAACCTTGTGGATGTTATATGATGGCCTGGTTTGCTTAATTCTCCAGTAGCTAATCTTTGTTATTAGAGCTTCTTGAATCTGCCAAAAAGTGAATAATCTGAGTATCGTTCTTGACTCATCACCCACTAGCTCCCAAGTGGTAGGTTGAGATTCCAGAGAAATATCTATTGCTGCATCCCAGTGAAACTCTGATACTTATGATGGCCCATCATCCCTTCAAAGGAATTGCATAAAAACTCTGGTATAGACTAGGTTCCTTTCAATTACTCAGTGAGCTTAACTGTAACCAATGTGCATGAAAAATTATACAACTCAAATAGAAATTTCTATTTGCAAAACTAAACTGAATTTGGAACAGATGTAGACAACATTGTATAATTTTTCATGCACATTGATTGCAGTTCAAAGTTTTTTATAAAAAAATGCTGGGACAAAAATAAATAATTTGACAATGTCAGCACCAAGGCAGCAAATAATTCATTCAGTAAATAGGAGTGATATACAAACCTCAGTATCTAATATATTATCTTCAGTGGAAGGAGGTTGTTGTTGGCACTACATCAATAACTAACCCAAAACAATGACTCTGAAAACTGGTTCAAAACATTTTCTTTTGGCATAGCACTAGTTAAAACTGCTTAGCTATAACACATGTGTGGACTGTTATATACATTTAGTATATAATAACTTAGTTTGCAAACTAGAGATTTCCTAGCCACAACAATGCAATTCAAGGCAGAGTTTTATCACTGAAAAGAGAAGGGAAGGGAAAAGTTTGGCATTTACTTCATGATTCTGTATTTCCTGCTTTGCTTTCTGGGTTTTGAAGGTGGGTATAGAATTGGAACCATAGTATTATACAACTAAGCAGGAATGATAAAACAAAGGCCCAAATCCTATTCCTATCTACTGGGGATTAACCTTGGGACATTTCATATGGAAGGCAGGGTATATATTTCTTGAGAAAATAGAAACAGTGACCCCTTCCAAGTTAACTGGGTGTGACTCTGGGTGGCTTACAATTAAAACATAAACAGTACCAAAAAACAAAACAAAAACCCAAAATAAAGCAACCATACAAATAATACTCTAATTAAATTTGAATAATAAATAAATAAATACAAAATGTTAAAAACCATTAAAAACCATACAGCACAGTCACCAGGAGAGCACAGTCATTCAAAAGCAGTATATGCATTTTAAGGGCTCCACACCACTCCCTGATCCCCTTGCCAGATGGCAAAGCCAGGTCTTCAGGCCCTTACGGAAGGCAATCAAGTTCAGGGCCAGCCTGACCTTGGGGGGAACGATGTTCCATTGGGTAGGTGCAGCAGTAGAAAAGGCCTTCCACCTGGGTTCCATCAGCTAACACATTCTAGTGGACGGAACCTGCAACAAGCCTCTTCTGTCCGACATGATGGGACAGGGAGATGTCACTGGGGAGAGGTGGTCCTTCAAATAACCCAGCCCCATGCCATGTAGTGTCAGGGTTTAGGTGAAGAAACCACGCTGATCCAGGAATGAAGCTTTAGTCTTTATTGTTTCTACTCTACAAACAGAATCTTGCCAAAGTGAGCAAAACTAGCAGGTTCTTAGGGAAAAACTCCAGAAACTCTAAGGCGGGTCCTGTCTGACCTTCTTGACCAGGCACCCAAGGTCTTCCACACTGTGTGTTTTTCCCCCTGGAAGGCACCCCCTGTAATGGTTGCCTACTCCAAGATACTCAGTCTCACAAGCCTGAGCTTTAAGATAACTGATTTATTAAGGAATAGTATGCAGTTACAGACAAAGCTGAGAATAAACCAAAAGCGCGCGAAATACAAATCAAATACTATTGCTTCAGGCCAACTCCGCCCCGTGCCTCCTCGTAGCAACCACCCCATCCCAGATGCCATCCATTGTCATACACCGGCCTGGGAAAGTAACCTTGAATAGAGTCACCAACCCAAACATGCATTCCAGAGATTACAGCCACGCAGGGCTGGAAATTTCCAAGAGGGAAACACGGATTAGAAGAGTGACATGTGAAACGTTATGATGTCTACAGGACATTGAAACAGAGAACATGACATACTGCCCCCCTAAAAAAAATTACGGAGCGGGTTTGGTGGGATAGGCAGCATGAAATCTAGTGACGAGGTTCGGGGAACGCACATCGGGAGCGGCAACCCACTCCGGGTGTGGGAAATGCTTCCATCGGATGAGATATTGTAAAGTAGAGCGTTTGCAACGAGAATCAAGAATGTCCTTAACTTCAAAGTGTTGCTGAGCGTCAATCATAATGGGTGGAGGGGGTGGTTGCTGAGGATGCCAGCGATCCGACAGAACGAGCGGCTTGAGTAAGCTGCAATGAAAAACAGGGTGCAAACGTTTAAGGTTGTGTGGCAAATCCAATTTAAAAGTTACAGAATTGATTTGGGCAACAATAGGAAATGGACCAACGAACTTAGGGCCAAGCTTTTTGGAGTGTTGTGGAGATTTGATAAATTTCGTGGAAAGATAGACCTTGTCCCCGACTTTAAATGCGGGTTGGGTGGAACGTTTCACGTCTGCATGTTTTTTGTAAGAGGCTTGCGAGTGTTGCAATGCCTGTTGAATCTTCGGCCAAGAGTCGGCTAAGGTTTCAGTCCAATCGGTGAGAGAGGAAGGGAGAGATTGCGGATTGGGGAGTTCTGGAATCGGGACGAAATCACGGCCAAATACAGTTTTGAAAGGGACTTGGCCAGTACTTTGGTGGACGGCGTTGTTATACGCTACTTCAGCAAAGGGAAGGAAGTCGACCCAATTGTCTTGTTGATAATTGACAAAGGCCCGGAGGTACTGTTCCAAAGTTGAGTTGACAGCTTCAGTAGATCCATCCGTTTCCGGATGCCACGCCGTAGAAAGGGCTTGTTTGGTGCCAATTAGTTTCAAAAAATCCCGCCAAAACTGTGACGTAAATTGTGAACCCCTGTCACTCACCAAACGGGAGGGGCTCCCGTGTAGGCGGTACACGTGTACGAGAAACAGACGGGCCAGCTGTTGCGCGGTGGGAATGGATGCACAGGGGATGAAGTGGGCTTGTTTGGAAAAGAAGTCTTTGACAACCCAAATTACAGTTTTACGTTGACTGGGGGGTAAGTCCACTATAAAATTCATGGAGATGTCCTGCCAAGGGCAGGTTGGGTTAGCCACAGGTTGCAGTAAGCCGTGGGGCTTTCCAACTTTGCGCTTAGTTGCTGCGCAAACAGGGCAGGCAGCGACATAGTCTTTGACGTCCCTGAGGAGCGCTGGCCACCAAAATTGGCGTCAGGTGAGATGGAGGGTTTTAAGGTAGCCAAAGTGTCCTGCTAGCTTATCATCGTGGCAGCGCAGGAAGATCGCCTTTCGCAAAGCCGACGGGACATAAAGGCAATCATTCTTCCATGCAAAACCCTCATGAAAAGTAACAGAGTCTAAGTTGGTCTGCAACCATGTATCAGATTTCAGGTGAAGAAGAAACTGTTGTTGCAAGTCTGAGGAAATTGGCAACTGCCCCGAAGCGGGAGAGGGAGGAGTGGCTGGCTGCTGAGTTAGACGGGCGCGTGTCTGACTGTGCGTCATGGCTGCCAATCCTAATTGCTTTTCAGTCCATACTGTGCCTTGGACAGTTGGAGCAGGACCCGAATCTTGGGGCTGGCGGGACAGGGCGTCGGCCAAAAAGTTTTTTCTCCCCGGAATGAACTTGAGGGAGAAATCAAAACGGCTGAAAAATTCGGCCCAGCGAAGTTGCTTAGAGCTGAGTTTGCGACTGGTGGTTAAGGCTTCAAGATTCTTGTGGTCAGTCCAAACTTCATACGGGTGCGAAGCCCCCTCCAATAAGTGTCGCCAAGTGTCCAAGGCTGCTTTTACAGCAAAAGCCTCTTTCTCACAGACATGCCATTGCTTCTCTGTCTCAGTAAACTTGCGAGACAAATATGTACAGGGTTTCAAAGTGCCTGACTGGTCACCTTGGAGCAAGAGAGCTCCGATAGAGAAGTCGGAGGCATCGACCTGTACCACGAATGGTTTAGTTGGGTCGGGATGCTTGAGGACGGGTTCAGTTGTGAACAATTGTTTCAGCGTGTCAAAAGCCTGCTGGCAGGCTGGAGTCCATTTAAGGAGCACGCCTGGATTTTTTGATCGTCGAGTATCCCCCTGAGCTTTGGTTTTTAATAAGTCAGTGAGGGGGAGGGCGATTTCCGCAAAATTTTGGGCCAATGCCCGATAGAAATTGGTGAAGCCAAGGAAACTTTGTAATTGGCGTCGCGTGCGTGGGGGTTCCCAGGCGACAATGGCTTCCACTTTTGCTGGGTCCATTTCAATCCCCCCTGCCGAAATTCGATAGCCGAGATAATCAATTTGGGACTGATGAAAAGCACATTTGGATAATTTAGCGTACAACTCAGCTTTTTGAGTTTAGCAAGCACTTGACGCACCAGGTAAACATGTTCTGCCATAGTTTCAGTATAAATCAATACATCATCCAAATATACCAACACCCCCTTGAACAGGTGGTCGTGCAAGACCTCATTGATAAGCTGAATAAATACCCCAGGTGCCCCTGCCAACCCAAAAGGTAACACTTTGTATTGAAAAGCCCCCAGAGGACAGTTGAAAGCTGTTTTCCACTCATCCCCTTCCCTTATGCGAATGCGAAAATAGGCCTCCCTCAAATCCAGTTTTGAGAAAATCTTGCCTCTGGCCAGATGTGCTAACATGTCCTTGAGGAGGGGCAAAGGATATTTATTTAATATTGACACTGCATTGAGCCCCCGGAAATCTGTACATAGCTGCAAAGAACCGTCCTTTTTAGGTCTAAATAGGACAGGTGCCCCCACCGGAGAGTTGGCTGGCTCAATAAAACCCCTGGCCAGATTCTTGTCAATGAACTCCCGCAATGTGGCCAACTCTTTCGGAGACATGGCATAGATTTTTGGGTTAGGCAACTTTACATTGGGTAACAATTCAATAGCACAATCAGTCTTTCGGTGAGGGGGCAGCCGATCTGCCTCCTTTTCACCAAACACATCTGCGAAGTCCTGATATTGGGCCGGCAGTCCCTCTAGTGGCTCCAGTGTTTGAACTGTGGTGGTGGCTGCCCGCCCCCCTTCATTGTCCTCCAACAAATCCTTTTCTGGCACCTTATAAGATCCATCAGTGAACGTCACAGTTCTATGCAACCAGTTGATAGCCAGATTTTGCTTGACAAACCAGGGCATCCCCAGGATGACCAATGGGCCCCCCACCGGTGCTATTACAAAGGGTAATTTTTCCCAATGGGTTCCCATTTGCAACGCCACTAGTCCGGTGGAGTGGGTTACTGGTTTTCCCCCCCGCCATAGTCCCATCCAGTTGGGTAAAAATCATTGGTCGCTGCAACGGGAACCTGGGAAGCTCTAATGCATCTACCAGCTCGGGGTGCATCAGGGATCGCGAGCAGCCCGAATCCAGCATTGCCCACACTTCCACAGTTCGGGTACTGGAGCCCAATTTTACCTTGACCGTCAGGGTAGGAAAATTCCCACTCACCGAATCGTGGTCGCGCCCCTCTCCTTCCACCTGCCCTAGGGCGCCATTCAGAGCAGGTGGCTGGCTTTTCCCGCCGGTTGTTCGAAGTCCAGCTGTTCCTCCTCTCCTCCGAATTGGTGATCGTCAGGGTCGTCCTCCGCGCGGGCAGCTCTCACCTTCCTTGGTACGGAAGGGGACTTGCTGGACGCCTTCCCAGGTCGCTCTTCGGATCTCTTTCTTGGGCACGCCGCTGCACGATGCCCTTCCTTCCCACATCGCAAGCACTGTCCTTTCGCAAAACGGCGTTCTTTCTCCTCCTCCCAACTTTTCGACTTAGGGCGGCTTGGGAATCCCGGGGCACGGACACTTTTGCTGAACTTTCCCTGTTTCAACTCTTTATTATGGGCGAACGTCTCTAGGGCGTCTTCAGCACTACCGGCCAGCTGAATCCACCCGTACAATGTTTTTGGGTCGTCCCATCCCAACGCCCATCGGAGGACCTCCGTCTCCAGTCCCTGTTTGAACATTTCCACTAGGGTCGACTGGGACCAGTCCTCCACCTTTCCAGCCAGGGCTTTAAACTCCAAAGCGTAGTCCACGACAGAGAGGGATCCCTGGGAGAGCTTCCTCAACGCCCGCTTCGCCCGTTCCTGGGCCAAGGGGTCTTCGAAGTGTTGTTTTAGTGCCCACAGGAACTCCTCAAATTCCTCTAGTTCTGTGGCTTCGGCTTGGCATAATTGCACATACCAATCTGCTGCCCTTCCCTTTAGCTTATTGGCGATGGCATTGATTTTGCCCGACTCGGAGCGAAAGCTTCGCCCCCAGTCAGCTATATAATTTCTAGCGTTGGTAAGGAAGAAGGACAGCTTGGTAGGGTCACCGTCGAACTTCACCACGAAAGGGGGGGGCTCTTGCTGCCTCTCTCGGCTCAGCTGGCTCCGCAAAGGCCAACGAACGCCTGCCCGCCGCCTGTGACCCTTCCCTGGTCACTCCCGACTCTCTACCCCTCGCTTGCCGGAACACCCCAGTCCTACTTCTCCCCCTCGGTGGGGATGGGGACCTCGCTCCCGGGTTGGGCCGTCGAGGTGGAACTTCCTCCAGACTCTCCTGCCTGGATTCCGACCCCCTGGGGTGGTCCTTTAACAGGGCAACAATAATGTCCATTTTTTCCTCCAGCGCCTTCATACGCGCAGGGGTGACCGGGGCTTCCAATGGACCCGTAGTCACTACCACCGTAGGCGACAGCGGGATCTCCGGTTCCCAGGATGCTTGGGGTGATTCGACCTCGGAGTCTCCCTCCTCCCCGGTTCGGTAGTCATCCCCTGTAGCGCCGCTCACTTCAGACGGTAAACCCCGGTCCTCCGTCAGGGCACCCCACTTATCCCATCGGGCTGCCCTCTGAGCTCGGGAGCTCAGGACCACAAGCGCTCTTGTGGTGTCTGGTTCTCCTTCACTCTCCTCGCACACTTGCAGTCCGGGTTCTGACATCGCTAGCATCCCTTTTCACCAAATACTTGGATGGGGCTAGCGGAAAGGTTAAAGAAGGATGATTCTCAGCTTTATGTAATGGTTGCCTACTCCAAGATACTCAGTCTCACAAGCCCGAGCTTTAAGATAACTGATTTATTAAGGAATAGTATGCAGATACAGACAAAGCTGAGAATAAACCAAAAGCGCGCGAAATACAAATCAAATACTATTGCTTCAGGCCAACTCCGCCCCGTGCCTCCTCGTAGCAACCACCCCATCCCAGATGCCATCCATCGTCATACACCGGCCTGGGAAAGTAACCTTGAATAGAGTCACCATCCCAAACATGCATTCCAGGGATTACAGCCACACAGGGCTGGAAATTTCCAAGAGGGAAACACAGATTAGAAGAGTGACATGTGA
The DNA here is from genome assembly GCF_035149785.1 of Candoia aspera. Lineage (NCBI taxonomy): Eukaryota > Metazoa > Chordata > Lepidosauria > Squamata > Candoiidae > Candoia > Candoia aspera. The sequence continues at coordinate 41,927,160 of NC_086156.1, read as the reverse complement.
AACGTTACGATGTCTACAGGACATTGAAACGGAGAACATGACACCCCCTCCTTCCTCACCTGCAATCTCCATAACATGTAGGGCTTTATAGGTTATGACCAGCACCTTGAATTGGTACCTGTAAGCAAACTGGTAACTAATGCAGCTCACGGACAGAGGTGTAACAAGCACAGATCTAGGTGCGTACATAACTGCCCGCACCTCTGCATTTTGTACCAACTGAAGCTTCCGAATACTCCTCAAGGGCAATCCAATGTAGAGCACATTACAGTAATCTGTATGAGAGGTGACTAGGACATGAGTGTGCTTCTTGTTTTAATAATTGCGTGTAAACACACTCACACAGGGATTTTCATGCCTGACAAATATCCAGTGGAGGAAAAATAAGGGGAGGATTCTTCTAAGAATACAGTATATATTTCTTATTACTTGCATATTCTTAAAAGTTAATATTTCTAATAAACAAGCATGGTCCTGTGTCCATTTTCAGGGGATGCCTTAGGTCTTAGAGGTTTGAGCAACACATGATCATTAAAACTGATTGTGAAATTAACACGGATGTCCTATTGTAATCAGCCAAGATCCAAGAAAAATTATTGTCTTGAACGTGCCACTTCGACTCAGCACAAGAATAAATAACCGATCTTGCCAAAAATATAACTGGACTTCTTTGACTGCATTTAAAATACAGTTGATTATATATTACTGTCAAGCATGATTGTCTGCCTTTGGAGAACTTGTAATAGTCAATCTTTGCAATAGGCATTTCATATCCATATGCTGTACATGGCTATGCTAAAGATCAGCAAACTTTTTGGAGAGAGGGAATGAAAGAATAGAAGTAGCAAACACTTTTCTTACCATTTAGGGATACTCAGTGCTATAATTATTACTGGTGATAGGGAATGGTGAGAAGTTCATTTAGTTGTCATCTCTGATTTAGTTACCATCTGAATGCAAAGTTAAGTAATTTTACATGTTCAAATTAATAATGAATCAATACTTAGCCTTCAAAATGTGTAGCTCTCCAAATTTTGCAGAACTGTATATTAGAGAATATCTCTTCAAAAATACATATATTCATGACAATGATTTTTGAAAATGAAAAGCAAATTACTGGCAAATATTGCAAATTAAGTAAAATTACAAATGGAAATGTGTATAGTTAAAATAACTTTTATTAATAGATTTTACATACATAAAATACATTCAAAGAAAGGAAAAAGAAAAAGAAAAAATATAGCAAGGTAAGTGTGAAAAAGAAAAAAAACAGAGAAAATAAAATAGAAAAAAGAAGAAAATAAAAAGACAGAAAGCATTAAACAAACAAACAAACAAATAAGGCTTCCAATAACCCTCTCGGCAGTTAGTTATATATACAATTCTAATCAAGCTAGTCTCTCCTATTTCATCATAATTCCCTTCTTTCTATAACTTATTCTTTCTAATCATAAAAACTGTAAATCACAAAATCATTTTCTTTCTCACGCAAAAAGTCCATAAGGGGTTTCCAGGCACGGATGAACGTCAGTAATGACCTTTCTCTAATCAAAGAAGTCAATTTGTCCATCTCAGCAAGTTCTCTCAGTCTCACCAACCATTCCTCCATGGTGGGTAATGCCAAATCTTTCCATCTTTGTGCTATAATCATAGATTGAAATCTCACCGCTGTAATCGTATATTGAAATAATCTTCCATGGATCTTTTCTAATTGTTCATCCATCACTAAAAAGGAAAAGTTCTGGCTTCAACTGAATATTAATATTTTAAATCCCTGTATCAATGTATGCATTTGAATCCAAAGTTTTTCGGCATTTTTACATGTCCACCAAACATGTTAAAATGTCCCTTCATGTTGTTCACATTTCCAACATACATTTGAAATGCTTTTATAACTTTTAGATTATCAATCCTCAATCTAATATTAAAATGCTACTGCAAAATTTGATCTCTAGTCTTCTTCCTGACAAAGTGTACAAGGACATCTCTTGGAACATTTCTTAACTTTGCAAATCATGTATTGATCCTATAAACCTTATCAATCTCTGTCTCAGTGTCATCTTCATCCCAATCCAAGAAAACCAAGCTATTTTCTAAATTGAAGCACTTTCTTTTCTCAGTTCATCATTTGACAATCTTTTCTCTGATATCTTCTCCAGGATCTTCTGGAATTGCTCTAAATCTTAAACAAAATTTCAAGATCTTTTTTCTCAATTCCAGTAATGCCAAGTTGTCCAACTCTTTCTCCATCTCTCTATTTATAACTTGTCTTACTTTCCAAAACTTCCACTTTGTCAGTAATTTGTTTTAGGTCTCCAACCCTAACCAATTGCCCTACATATTCTTCAATCTTCTTAACTTCTTTTATATCTTTTTTATTCCTGCAAATCTTTCTTCCATTTCCTTTTTAAAAGCATCCAAACTGTTGGCAACTATTGCAGTCATTTTTTCCAAATTCCTCAAACATTTTCTGCAATAAATCTGGTGTAATGCCCTTATCTGTAAGTTGTTCTAGTGAACTTCTTCCCTCTCTTGTTTTTGCCATTATGAGAAAGTGAAAGTATGTCAATTACTAAGGTGAAAGTAAAATGCAGGTTTCTCCTTTTTTTCTGTTTTCCTTTTCTCTGTCTTTAACACTTTAGTCCCAACTAGCACTCCGTAGTTACAGTCCCATAGTCTGGCTCATATTACCCTTATCTCATTTTGTAAAATCCACCAATTATCTACTTTCCTTAATAATAAACAATCAGCATTCCCACAAAAGGCACTTTTGTCAGACATACATACATACATATTCTTCTGTTTTCTAAAATTACTATCCATTTAAAACTTTCTTGAATCACAATCTTGTTAAGCTTTTTGGTTTTAGATTAAAATTCTTTAAGATAGTATTTTTTAAATTAATTCTTAATTAAAAAGAAGACAACTCACCGAGTATCTTTGTTCTTTCCTGCTATTCAAAATCTCTCTCTTAAGTTGTAAATTAATTGTATTGAAAAGAGTTTAAGAAAGTGAGGTTTTTGCAGGTCATATGTCCATAAGGGCTACATAGTGGTTTTGGGCAGGTTGATATTCCCTCATCTTCCAAGCCGCTCAACTCACGATTGACCACAAGAAACTCAATTCCTGTGATCTCCTTGTGAGGAACAGTTATCCAGAGCACAAGCGGTTGATCCTCCAATGTCTCCTTTTCCAGAGAGAATTTCATCAGCCAGAAGCTGCTGCCTGGCCACCGATTTTGCTGTGGTGCTTTCCCCACTCACAGAGACCCTTGCAGGGACATCTAATCCGCTATAGGTCCTTACCCGGACATCAGAAATGTGTATTTTTAAGGAAGAGAACATATATACAAATTTTAATGTATTTTTAAAAAAAAAAATCTTAAGTATGGGAATGGGACAAACTGAAGTCATGAACATAAAATGAGCATTAGATAAACTATTAATGGAAACAAAATGAAAAACTGAGAGAACCTAAAATTGACAATTTCAGCTACTTGTAATGCTGATTCCTGGGTATATAAAATCACAAGCTCCAAACATAAAGCATAAAAATCCCACAAGCCTATACTGAGAATAAAATTTTACTTACAAAAAGATTTTGACAAAAAATTACTCATGAGCAAATGCATTCTTTTTAAAAGAATAAATATCATGAACAATATCATGATTTCTAATTACACAGAGAAATTCTGTGCTATAACTCTCTGCTATATATGCTTATCCTCTATAGGTAGAGAGTGATTATTGGGTAGGGATTCCCCTAAATGTGATCAGTACATCACCCCTGTTCATAATCTTCAAAGAGGGCCACAGATACTCTCCAAAAAACAGCAATGATAGACATCAGGGTCATGGTCAGTGGCTCTGAACTCTTGGTTAAGTAACCAAAATGATTTCCATTCATCTTAATACATTATTTTCAGTTCTGAGCTACTGATTTTTTTTCTTTTTTAAAAAAACAATAGCTAAAACCTCATCAACATCATAAAACCTTTATTACAGCCTTTAGGACTAAAACCTTCAATAACAATTAATTTAATGAAAACTGTAGATCTCAGATGATGAACTGAGAAAAGGAAGTGCTTCAATTTAGAAAATAGCTTGGTTCTTCCCAAGTGATGCTTTAGATAAGAATATACCAGTGCTTAATTTCATAGTGAGCAGTTCAAAGACCACTTAGAACAAGTCAGGGAGAAAGAGATGTCCTATTAATTCATGTACTTGTGAAATGGTGTAAAGGTTCAGATGTTGAGTTCCACTTCAAAAAATGTGCTTTGTATTCAAAAATGAATGAAATGAATCATGAGGATGTCAAAAAGAAGGGAATTATGTTAAGCCTAAAGCTCAGCAAATAACTAAGTATACAGAACCCTGATTTTTTTCTTACAACAAAATCTCAGGAATAATTAAGGTACTGACCTTCTTTACCCCCTTGATCTTCTTAACACTCAACCTCCAAGGGTAAGGCAACTGCATGATAATCATTCTTCACACAGAATTAGAATAGTTACTTTTTAAAATACCCAGCAGAAACACTGGAAGAGAAGTCCGTATGATATGTCTGTTCAGCTTGAATGAATTGTTAAGGATTTCCTTTCTCATTCTTTCCCTTACTTATGCTTAATTTAGAAATGGACCAAAACAGCTAAGATTACTAAAGTTAGCCAAGCACTTTTTTTAAAATTGAAGTCTTATAAAGGAGGCTGTTAGCATATTGTAGATTGATATATTGTAGACTGATACAGTCTGTTGGAACATTGTAGACTGATTCAGATGCCAACCATCTGTAAACAAACCTGGGTCATGGACTGTTTCAGAGTGTACGTATGGGTATAAAGAAGAGGAATAGGTGACAGTTTTCTGGAGGAAGATCTAGTCTGAACAGTCAAATGAAACCTCTATGTTCAGAGGCAGCATATGCCATAGTATCAGACGCAGAGATCAAACAATGAACAGTAATTGTATTTACACCTTTCAGAATCATCTCATAGGAATCTGTAAGAAAAGCTCAGCTACACAGATCTTTAATTATTTTAGCAGAACTCTTCCTACAATCAAGCAATTAAGTGATTTATGGCTCTGTTCTGGGCATATTTACAGATAGGCAAGTTCCACTATGTTCACTAAGCTTATTACAAGATAAATTGTGCATAAGATTTCATGCTTATTTCCTATCCTTCCATCTACTCACTGGTGTCTTAGTGAATGAAACACTATGGTTATAAGTACACAGAAACAACATCAAAGTGAAGGGGATTAATTCATGAAACAGGAATGCACAACTGGGATCTGAAACAAAAGGTTGCACTGTGAAATGTTCTTGTTAAAATTCCACCCAGAATGCCATCATACAGGATGCTTTATTTCAGTGGAAAGCAGGTGGGGTACATTTGAAGGTTTGGGGACAGAGTGATATATCTGAAGCACTGAGAGTACATTCCTGGGAGTTTGCCGTCACAAATTTTATTTTTTCCAACTCAACAGAATGTTGGAAAGAAATTATGTAAAGGGGCTTGGGACTCCCATCTGCCTGTCTGTCTATCAAGAGGATAACTCTCTGAAAACTGAACAGAATGAAACCAAATTTGATGTCATGGAGGGAAGCCAGCAAAAGAAAGACCGAGTTCAAAATGGGCCAGATCCACCCAGGACTGTAAAGAAAAAAATTCCCAGCAAATCTATTATATAGGAGAGGTGTTGTGTAGTGGCTTCACGACTCCTTCTAAGCCCTCCTTTCTCCTGGTTAGAATAGATTGTAGGCACCCTACCCTGTCCTTTCCAGTGCACACAGAGGCAACACATATATACTCCCCCACACACACACTTATACACAAGCTACATGTATACACACATATGATTAGTCGGTGGGGAAAAAGAACATGTACCCACACATACACAAACACATAATTACTTTATTATACAAAAGAAAATCCAGACAGGTCTTATTCTATGTTGATTACAGTGTTATGATTTTGTTTTTGTTGTATTGCAGACCACTCTTAATCTTTTGAAGATCTATAGGTATCTGTATAAATAAATCAATAAATATGTAGCAACTGATAAATCTTAGTGAAACATATGATCTATCTTCATTGAAAATAATCCTATGACATAAAAACTAACCTCTGTAAATTGTTTCCTCTGTGACATGGCACTACAGTCATCAAGGGATGAACAAGTATGCACCAAATCACCAAATGACCCAGGTCATAAAAGCCTATAAAAGCCCCCAAACCTAGCACCTCTTCACTGTTATCAACTATATTCCTGTCTCTTTTAATTGGAACAGAGCTCCCTCAATAGTCAAATCTTAATTAATTAAGCATATAATTTTCAATGACTAAAACAAAAATGAGTGAATTTATTCATCAGTTTAGAAATATTTCAAGTTTTACTGCAATGGTGCTCTGGATCCCCTCATGCTACTTTTCACTACTATTGTTTTGCACTTATCCCTAAAGTTGGCATATTATTTAGCATGCAATGATATTTAGCTACATGTGTATGTTTATTTAAAACTATTCAGAATTAAATATATATATTATTATTTTGCTAATAATTATCCACTATAATGTAGGGTGTGAAATTTGAATAAAATTTTGTTGGTCTGGATTGTAGTTGAAGGATACAATAAAATAAAAAGGTTATCAAAAGGATAGAAATAAGTTCAGGGGGACACATTATTCTTATTGCCAGAGAAATCAAATTATCAGCAAGTTGTAATAAGCTATGGGGAATATAGATCCTGTAGTGTGCAATTCCAGATAAGTAACATGAGCTGATAAGACAAAAAATTAAATTCTGTGTTATAGAAAGACTTGGAAAATTCTGCCTTTAAAAATTTAACCAACAGAAGAACATTTTGTTAGAAAAACCAGGACTTTTAAGAATTACGAAAATGAATATTCACAGCATATATTAAAAGTCAGCCTTAGCCAAGCTTTTGCATAAAAGAGAGCCAGTGTGGTCTAGTGGTTAAGGTGCTGGCCTAGAAACCAGGAGACTGTGAGTTCTAGACCTCCCTTAGGCATGAGAGCCAGCAAGATGACTTTGGGCCAGTCACTCTCTCTCAGCCCAACCCACCTCACAGAGTTGTTATTGTTGGGAAAATAGGAGGCACGGGCATTAGGTATTTTGGTTGCCTGGAGGTTTTTTTGTTTGTATGTATGTACGAATAAAAGGTGGAATAAAAATCTAGTAATAATAGTAGTTTCAGAGATAACCACAATTATTTGCTATGCTTAGAACAGGAAATAGCTTAGTGTTCTAGAAATTATTACTTGGCCAACTTGTCTTTTGGAAGTGACTCAATGATGAGTTTGTGGATTGCTTAGGCAATGGATATGATCACTCATCATCCTAAATAAGAATAGTTTATAATGGGGCTCACTTAATTAGACAGCTTGGGGCAATGAAGTAACTGGGGCAACTACAAAACCATTGATAGGGAAAAATCAAATTCAACCTGAAAAAAAGACTACAGTTCATATTTCAGCCTATTCTATGATGATAATAACAGTGAAGAACCAGTATGTTTTGGTTATCACCACATCTTCTTAGTCTTGCCTTATGGGACTGTTCCTATTGAATAATCCAAGGCCAATTCCTTATAAATTGTCAAAAGGCTTCATTCCCACAGGAGTAATCTGTTAAGGATTCTTTAATGGATACTTCTGGTAAAGCTTGTACATTTTTTGCTGCCTCAGTTAAAACAAAAAGAGATCTCTAGGCCTATAAGGGTTCTTGTCAGAGATAATTACTCATATGTAACTGGAGATATTGGCAAAATCCTCATTTTCATTTCAAGTATTTGCAAAAAAAAATTCTGAATGACTGCTTTAAGAAGAACAGCTTTTTTTAAAAAAAAAAACAAGAAGTAAGCAAGGTATTTAGATAATAAAATCTTACACACAGCCCCCCTTCCAACCCACTAATTAAAAAACTAGTTAAAATAAGTGTACTATAGAAATATAAAAAGGCACATCAAGCCAAAATTGGCAGGCAAATTTAACATATTTGTATTATTTGCCAAAAAATTGAATGGGTTTTAGGGAGAATGAAATTAACATAAGAATTTTACCACAATTCTTACAGATATTCTACCATATCATTACCATGCCAGTAAGTGCACTGGCTTATTCTAAATACCTTACTATACTCAGCAAACATTTGTCTTGCTGGAATCCTGTATAAAGAAAAATGCATGGTAATTACAGAGATAAATGCAAATGCAGATGTGGTTTTGGACACCACTATATTTATGCAGCCACACTAGGGATTCCGCAAGAGATTGTGATTGAAAAAAAAATCATTTTTTGAACTTTGTGTGCCAAGCAATGCTAGCTGTGGTAGGCATTTTATGCACCACGACTCAGACCTGAAAATTATTTCAAGGGTATTCCAGGATAAAACAGATGAGAAAGGCTGCTTTAATGTATTATAACTTTGTTCCTTGTCTATATTATGGCAAATGTAGGAAAACTGTGACCCTTTAGAAGTTGTGAAACTGCCAGCATCCTCAACACTGGCCATAAAAATAGAAAATTTATTTTTAAAAAGAACTAATCAATTGATGTTGCTTTCTTGTAGAAGAGCTCAATGAATGTACTGTCCCAATGTACTGTATGGCATACATCAGAAACATCTCAGAAACTACCAACAGACTGTTACAACCACATGGCATTACCGTAGCACACAAACAAACCAAAACCCTTGAAAACATCTTAAATAACCCAAAAGATCCAGTAGCCCAGGAAGAAAAAAACAAGGGTTATCTACAACATACAGCGTACGGACTGTAACAGCCCTATGTAGGACAGACAGGCAGAAGACTAGCAGAGCACATCCATGAACACCAACTAGCAGTCAGAAGACATGATGAAAATTCCTTAATCTCACAACACATGGACAGACTCAATCAGAGTTTCAACTGGGAAACTGTGAGCATTCTAAACCAAGCCAAATCCAAAAACGCCAGAGAATTCCTGGAAGCCTGGCACTCAGACAAAGCAGCCATCAACAGACGCATAGAGGTAGAGAACATTTACATACCATTCAAAAGAGACAACAGAAAAGCCAAAAGACCAGAACACCTCCCCGCCAGCAATCAACACCCAGACATGCAAAGATTAACACCAGGATTAACACCATATGAACAATCAAACAGTACTTTGTACCTTAATCAAGGAACTATTAACTCAGGCAATCAACCAAGCAGCAAACAACAGCCCAATCAAGGAACTCCCAAGGAGAGAACAACATCTCCACCAACACAAGCAGGACAAACCACAGTATATAAACAGAGAGCAAGACTCACTCCCTTTTCGCACTGAAGATGTTGCCTAGTCTGGCAATGAAACATCTGCATGAAAATAACAAGGCTCAGAGAGCACCGAGGACTCCACATATGTAAATGTCTTAGTCTATTTTGAAGTGGGTGAAGGGACAAAAAATATTTATTTGGATGGTCTTTTGGCTTTGGATGATTTTACTTATTATTAATGATTGAGATTATGATTAAGGGTTTTTTTTAAAAAATTAATATTCATGTTTCTTGTATTATTAATTATAATGGCAGACAATTTACATGCTTTTTTATTTTTGATCCTTATTTTAGTAGACAGGAATGTATAGAATAGTAGTAGGAAGGGAATAATTAAGTAATTGTTATGTGGGGGGGAAGTTGATTAGGTGATTTATATTTTTTATTTTCTTTTAATATAAAGGGAGGAAGCAATGGTATTTAGTGATTTTTATAATATGTTAAGGGGTTGACTAGTAGAAATAATGTGATTTTGGTTTAATTTAGAGTAAGGAATTATTATGGAAATTGCTGTATATCCTTGATGTTTAAAGTCAGAAGTCACTTCTTTTTGTAATCTATTTAAAATTTTTCTCTTATGTTTTCACACTTTTTTTAGTTCTTTTTTTGTAGTTTTTGTTTGTTCTTCTGTATTTTATCTTTTTCTGAAATGTAATAAAATTCTTTAAAAAAAATAAAAAAGTCAGTGCAAATGGTTCTACATAGCATTGGCCATGACTATTTGGGAAGATTTTTGAATGAGTGATAGAGTCCTAATAGGATGTTTGTATTTCCTGCAAACAATGGTTTTGTTTGATATTCACAGATATTATATGGCACTTATGTAACTAATTAAACCATTGTACTCATCCAAATCTTTTTGATGTGACTAAATATACTAATTCATGACATAATAGCTTCTGATTTGCATCACTACTGATTTGAGATTAGCCCTTTTGTATAAAAGCTTAAATTTGGCACTACATGCACATATTAAAATGTATATTTTATTGCCATGGATACAACCATGGACTTACCTGAGGTGGTACCTGCCTGAATCCATACACATGGCCATACATTAAAGCTAAATTTCATTTTAGAGCAGCTGGTTTGTGATCCATTATATTGGTCATTTGTCATGATCAGACACAGATAAAATACTTCAGTTCAGTCAAGAACTAAACCAGATATCGTAACACGATAGAATAAGAGTTTATCAGGTTTTTCTCAATAATAGATCCCAAAAAGCCATTTAATGGGCATAGTTCACTATATACTATACCAGTCTACCTTAATCTAGAGAAAACTCATAGCTAAAATCTGAAAATATGCTAAATTTAGATTTTTCTGTATTATTTGTTCCTTCATCACACACACTTTTTATGTTGTGTGATTACGGCCTACTTTCTTGAAAAGAAAGAAATTTAATATTTTCAGAGTCCTTACATGAGGCCATACAAAGTCCAAAAAATGTACTTCCTTTCATTATTAATATCTTTTAGGTATCAGACAATGTCTGGTTTTAACGGTATGTAATTTCACCCCTGTTTTAAATGTGTTACAGATTTTGGGCTGGTTTTCTATTTGACTTTAATAGTTTTATTTATTTTCTATCTGACTTCAGTGGCTTTATTTATTTGCATTAAGTGTTTAAGGGAAAAGGAATGTATTAAATTTCATTAAATAAATTAATACATATCTACTTCACTGGGTGCTGACTTAGATATGTTTCAGATTGACCATTTGATGTGATTAATTAGTCTCATTTATTTCAATGAGTCTACTCTAAGTAACACTAAATTTGTGCAAGAAGAATCTCTTGCAGTTTTCTATACTGCATTATTCTGTATTATTTAGAAGGGCACTGAGAATTTGCCTTTATTATTTTCTGTCTTCCATTATACAAGGAAACTTTAAACAAAAACTTTGTTAATTTCCAACTTGAAATATTAAAGGAAACTAGTACTTAAGTCAATGGGCAAGTGTGTACTTAACTCATTTAGAAACAAGATATACATAACTCCACTTAATATTTAAACATTGACAGGGGATGAAAGCTCAAAAGTACAAGTTTCGCTAACAACGTACACATCAGCACACAGACACAAATGCAAAGGTAGGTTAATAACGTTCACGTAGCATCAAAGATATTATTTTATAAAAAGCAGCGCAAAATTCTAGCAGCCTCTAATATGAATATTCTCACCAAATTCATTAGCTCTTGAAAACATTTGTAAGAACATAATATTGATTGGTTGTGAGCAACTATCTAGTCATAGCTATCTAAAACAGTCTTTGTTCTTATCTGACATACTTCTGTCCTTTCCAGTGACTTCTATATTGCCCATTTAAGCACAGCTTGGAATCTCAAAAAACAACTCGTTTTATCAGAAGAAAACAGGCAACTTTTTTACTATGGTAACTTACAAACATTTAAGCATATATAGTTCTTTGACAGAAGAGAGAAAAAGTACTTGAGATAGACAAAGAGCAACACACTAATACAAACTTCTTCAGATGTCTGAAGAAGATTCATCATCACTTCTCAACTACCTAAAGATATCCAGAAGACAAGAAGACATCAAACTGATGCTGAAATCATAATGTCAACTCACAAATAACATGAATTGCATACTTGTGCCATTTGCATCATGATATCATCATGTATTCAATGTCACTTGCTTCCTTGGCCCTCACCCATAGATGGTGCAGTTTAGTGATATTGACAGTGGCAATTCAGTAATACCTGAAAGACAAAGAGTCCCATCTCTGTCCTATTAGTTTCAGTCAGAATTGACTAAACTGCCAGTATTCATTAATTCAGTCACACCCATCTGTATTCATGTACAACCTTAACTTTAATCCTTTTTCATTCTCCATTTTCCAGTCCTATTATTGAAATGTAGATACTTGCTGCAGCCTAGCTCACAGTGACCTTTTGAGATTTAATTAATATTGGAACTATGTAATGTGAGATTCTCAGGTAAAGAAACTATGGGACTTCTAAATTGCATCAATATTTCATGCCTTCTGCATTGAGATTCCAATCTTGGTTGGCATAATCATTCCAGCTAATTCAACCTAACAGCTAATTTCCATAAGCACCCTCAGAAAAGCTCCAATGGTGAGTTTTTATTTTTTGGGTAAAAAACTCTAAGTAACAAAACAATACAAAATAAGATGCTTGCTTAGAAAAACACCACAAGCAAAGCAAACATATTAAAAGGTATCAAATTTTAGAGTAAATGGACTCTGATGGGCATCTTGTCAAATGATTTGATGAGATATCATCTTGGTAGCTTTTTTGCAGCAGTTGCCAGTTCTAGGAAATTATGTCCATGTTTCACACGTGATATTACACCCTTACAGCATACAGTATTAGGCTGCAGAAGGTATTCAATGGTTATTTTAAACAAACAAGCCAACAATAAATCAGGGTGTTTTAAAATATGCTAAAATGGACTACAATATGAATGATCCAATAATAATCTCTGATACAGTCAGATTTTAAGATGAATTTGGTCTAAAACTCAGTTCCTCACAAAGGAAATCTCCTTGTATGTTTAAACTTTTAAAATCTACTAAAGAATTGGTCAAAAATATAATCTGACTCTTTGGATATTCTGTACAAACAAATAAAGGAACATCTATTCCATTAACAAAGATTTCAAACCCCAAGTATAGACATCTAATTCTTATTTTATGCCACATACGTTAATGTGAATTAAGACATTCATAACTATTACTGAAATCCATTACATCTTAGTTTTATATATGCAAAGGGCAGAAACAGGACAAAACAATCCTTAGTAATATTTTTGACTAATTACAGTAAATGCATACTATTAAGAAATATTACACAGGATAATGCACAATATTTAGTCATGATTTTCATTTTTCTTTTTGATTGTGGTCCCATTATAACACACTGAAATGCCATTTGAACTGGATCATTTAAAATTAAATAGCAATGGATTCTATAAGTGCTGCATGATAGCAAATTTCTGGGCAAGCAGAAATACCAGGCAATTTAAATCTTCATCGTTATATGCAAACACAAACATTTTCTATGTTACAAAGGATGAGCTCCAGGCATGCAAATCTGTAATGCATACTATCAAAGATATCGTAACGCTGCCAATAGTTGATGACTCTTGGGTACTCAATTATCCTATGTCCTACATATGTTTTTCAACTGGGCTACCTATTATAGCTAAAAACACTATGTATTTCAAGAAACTGTTTGCCTACAGCACCACTCATCCATGAAGTAGAAAATCTTCCATAAGCTCTGAAGTCTTGGGACCATATAGTTTCATGTCCAACTAGATGTTTCTTGTAAAACATGCAGTTTTTTTCTTCTGGTCCAATATTTCTCTGTCATATTTAGCCTGTTAATGATCACAAGGAAAATCTGGATAGGCACAAAGAGCTTTTGCACTAATGCCTTATGGTACTGCATGGTATACTTCTGTTCTTCACTAAGTAAAATTTAGATGCAAAAAAGGGGGACGTGTCCAACATTTAGAAATGCATAAAGACTGGTGATGATCAAGAGACAAATAAATCAGTAGAAGAGAAAAGGAAAATGATATAAGTGCATAAGGCAAGGTCACTTCAAAATATTTTCATGTGAAAAAAGTAACAAAAAAAAATCTGAATTTTCACTACAAAGTAATATCACATTATATCAAAGTAAGGCAATACAATCAAACGATGTTCACACATTAATCTTACCTTAGCCATCTGAGCTTGCACACCATTTGCTTTAAGAGATGCTACAGCTTTCTGTGCGGCTGCTGGACTATCAAAATCTACAAAACCGTAACCTTTTGAGAGGGGGAAAAAAAAGTAGCATTTATTAATATGCATAAAGAACAAACTATTTTACCAAATCTTCCCTGTCAAAAATGTATTATTTCCAAATTTAATAATGTCCAAACACCAATGGCTACTTCAATGGGATGAATTTCAACAGCTTCCAGATGAAATTCCAAGAACAGAACCTGTTTTATATTAGGTCAGACCAATGAACCATTGAGCCAAACTTTATTGTCTACTCTGGCAGTGATTTTCTGGAGTCTTCAGCAGATGGCTCTCTCTGTTCCCTGGCACTTGATCCTTGTAACTGGAGATGCCAAAAGTGAACCTGGGTCCTTTAAAAAGGCAATGGTCACTTCCAGAATAACTTATTATCTTTTATGTTTACTTAATGAATTTGCTTGTGGGATAACAATGATCACTCTACAAATGTTGTTACTCTACTAAGCAACTTATTCCTTTTTTCTCAGCTACAGAAAATTGTATGTTTGTTGATCCTGGAACTGCTTTCAAAGGATTTTAACAGAATGATGCAATAGAGAATTACTGCACAGAACCTAATTTTGGAATCTTTGTTCCCTTAATATCAGCTAGTGAATATTTTTGGAATGTATGCCATGTATCTGTTGGAGAAAGGCCACAGCTTCATCTCTTTCTCCTTGTAACGCCTGTGCAATCTAAAGAGCTGGCATCCACCTGCTCAAAAGCTATAATGGTGTTAGTACCAGAGCGCTAATAGCTTTAGGCAGACATCTCCATTTACTAGATCAATATGCATTCACACAGAAGGCAATCACATGCTGCTGCATTTAATGCACTTTAATGTTATTAGTATCTCATGCATGTATTAAAAGAGGGTGAAGAGAAACAAATGAATCTAAGTACTCCAATTAATTGTATATATTTCAAATATATAAATCCTATTCTAAGAAATTGCCAATGCTATGCTGAAGATCATAATTTTTATGCTAAAGATTCCAATCCTGTAAACATTTACTCATATTTAACTCAGTGGGAACTGCTTCAGAATGGAAAATTCTTAGTTGTACACTGTAAGACTGAAATCCTAAACAAGCATATTAAGTGTGCAACTAAATACATTTATGGAGATATTTCACCTCTAAGGAAATACGCATAGGAATAAACTATAAATGTAAGTGATAAAAATATAGATAAGCTAAGCTTCAAGAAACCAGCAGTAAGAATCAAAGTACTCAAGATTCCCAGTTCCAAGTGTTTTCCCAGCAGATGTAGACATCAGAGATGTATGGACATGTACAGCGATCAATAAAATCATTATGTCTTTGCCAAATATGGTTTTATTTGTTTATAGTCAAGTTTACATTTTTTAATGAATCTGAAAAATCAATCCTACTTTTGGGAAAAAAGATTTGGGGGTGACAGCTCTAAAGTTTAAGGGTTTTTGAAGTGAAACTATTTAAATTACCACCGTGATGAACAATGTCTTCTGAGAGACAAACAAGAGTGCAAAACCTTGATTTTCATTAAACCTTCAGTAGCTTTTTATGCCCCCAAGTCCAGCTGTGCCGCCTCATCATGGTGGTGGGGCTGTTCCTGGGAGGGATGAGCGAAGAATGTCACGAGTGTACTCCAAGAGTATATATTCCCAGCAGGGTCACGCAAGGCATGAAAGTCATCCCAGCTGCCCAGCTAAAGCAAGCAGGCTCCTATATTGGGCAGCAGCAATATAGTAAGATGCTGGAGGCAGAAGATCACTTCCGTGACATTGGCAAAGGCATCAATTCATACTGCATGGAAGAAGCCAGTAGTAATCCACTCCTGTATTTTTACCAGGAAAACACATGGACAGAAAATATAAAATGATTGACGTTATAGTGCCAGATGATGGGCCCCTCAGGTTGGATGGCACTCAACATACTACTGAGGAACAGCTGACGATCTTTTGGAATACTAATAGTGTTTATGACATGGCTAGATTAAAACCTTCAGAACACCTACTTGCTGATATTGTCATTCAGGAAAAGAAAATCCAAAGCTATAAAGACAGAATTACAGTAGGAACATGGAATGTAAAAAGCACAAACATGGGAAAGTTCAACACAGGGAAAGATAAAATGAAATGACCAAAAACTGACATCTTAGGCATCAGCAATTGAGATGGACTTGGATTGTTCACTTTCAGTCAGAAGATCACATTGTTTATTACTCAGGATATGAAAAACAAAAAGGGAACAGTGTTGCTTTTATAATTAGTAAAGGGTATAACAAGAACAGTACTTAGCTACAATGGAATCAATTACCAAATATTATTGATTAGACTTCATGGTCAACTCTTTAATATGATGATCATTCAAGTTTATTCTCCAACCACTGATGCAGAAGAAGAGGAGGTTGATGAATACTATGATCAAGTTCAATTTGAACTTGACAGTCCATGCAAGCAAGATGTACTGCTTGTGACTGGGGACTAGAATTGGAGACTGGAGTTCAATCATAGCATCAGAGACATGGCCAGGTGCTGACTGTGGAACACATCACAGACGGCTCATATGTAAGTTCCAAGTTATGCTAAAGAAGAAGAAGAAAGCCAGTCAGTTTCCACATTATGATCTTGAACATATAGCCACCATTTTCAAAGAGAACATTAGGAATTGCTTTGAAGTCCTGAAACTCACTGATAAAGAACCAGAGGAATTATGGAATGAACTTTATGGATGAATGTGAAAAGAGACAGCCAAAAATGAAAAGAAGGCAAACTGTATTTCAGAACAAACTGTGGAAATTGTCAAGAGAAGAGAAGCCAAAACCAAGAAAGACAAAAATTTCAGAAAGGAACTTAACAAAGGAACTGTTAGAAAAGACAAGAAGCAGTATTACAACAGCATCTGTAAAGGCATTGAATGGAAAATCAATGGAAAGTTTTTCAAAATATCTCTGAACTCAGAAGAACGTTCCAACCTCAAATTGGTACACTAAGGGATGTCAATGGACAGAGAGTAACTGATTCAAAGGAGATCAAATTAAGATGGAAGGAATATACTGAAATACTGTACAATATAGATGTCAACATTCAGGATGCCTTAGAATGTATTCCCTACTTACAAGAACCTCTAGTACCAGAAGTTAGATCAGCACTCTGGTCATTACCAAGTTGGAAGGCTACAGAAACTGACAGAATACTCACTGAAATATGGCAAGCAACAGAAGAAGAACCAGTAAAGGTTCTAATCAAGCTATGCCAGCAATCTGGAGATTGAAAAAGTGGCCAATAGATTGAAAGAGGTCAATCTACATTCCAATACCAAAAAAGGAGACTTAACAGAACGTGCAAGCTATTGGTCAATATCCTTAATTTCACATGCTAGCAAAATAATGCTTAGGATCATCCAACACAGATTAGAGCTCTACATGGAAAAAGGGATGCCAGGTGTTCAAGCTGGCTTTAGAAAAGGCCATATTACAGTGGCAATTAATACATCATTAGAAGACATGAAAGACCATGTCAGGGACAGATCATCATGTTCAAAATCTATGTGGTCGCTAAGAGTTGACAATGACTCAATCAGCTTTTTATATTAACCATGCTGTACCAGCTCTATGAGTTGGAAACAGAAGGTATGGTGATACAGTGGTTCAATTTCTAACTTCAGAAAGTTATGCAGGGAAGGAAGATTCTGCTCAAACTTATGACAATTCAGTTGTGTGATCCCACAATAGTCTACTTTGCCCCCAATGCCTTTTAAAATGTTTACAAAGTGCTAAACAGGTTGAATTGGGATTTGGATTGAAGTATTAACAAAATGCAGATGTGTTCAACCTTATTTTTTTATGTAATCACGAACAGGTGAAGTTATGCAGGCACTGAACATGTGTTTACATTACTGCGATGGATGAATTAATCCTAAGAAATGGATTTACAAACATTTTTGCAAATATTTTCTGCATGCAAAATATAGTACATATGCATAGAATTACATGCATAGGACATCCAAAAGGGAATATGTATTATTTAAATATCATAAATAATAGTATTCATAAATATAAATATTAATATATTTTGCCTCCCAAAGTGTTCAAAGCAAAGGAAGAGGAGGAAAGCATAAACAGTACAGCAGCAAAATTATTATCTTAGAGATGAGTACCATGACCAAATGTGTTTTTATATTTACTGATGTATGATTTGCTACTTTTGATTTCAAGAGGAAGTAATAACTTCCTCCATTCCAAAATGTTCCTTGCCTCAAAATGTTGAATAAAAACTTTTTTGAGGCAAGGTGAAGGCACCTCGAAAGTTAGACTTGCCATATTTGCTTCATGTATGCAAAGACATCATTTTACATGCATAGATTTGATACAGTATATGATGGCAATGTGAGGACTCTCCTTTATTGTCACAGCAATGAAAATGAAAGGGCATGTTGATTCTGAGAGCAATTTTTAATTTCTGTCACTGTTTTCCTATTCTACTACAAAAGAGGAAGAAGAGGTGAGAATGGCAACATGGGAGCCTGAAGCTAACCCAATAATATAAACCACAGGTGATTCGGATAAGTCTTTGATCTTCAATTCCACAGCTGTAAAATGAGAACAGTGACCTATCCCGAGAAATTTCACAACAGAAATTGTAAAGCATGTAATATAACAGAAGCCCTGGGAAAAAAAGGGTTAGAAAAAAGGAAATGATCAAAAGGTATTTATGATGAATAGTGCTGGCTGATCCCTAACTGTGGATCCTTAGATCTAAAGAAACTGAACTGGTTCATTCCCAAGATTTCTCTTACTCTCCAAACATGCACATTTCATTTTTTCTTCATTTTGGACTCTGCCTGGAAGGAACATTTACGAATTATGCTCTTAATAACACCACTGCAATAGTCATTGTGATTGGCCTGGCCACACAAGTAACACAGGGAAATTCAATTAACATTGTGTTTTCATGTTTTGATTAACAGCTTTATTTTTTCAACTATATTCTTTTTATTTTATTTTATTTTTCCTTTTTTCTCAGTCTTTTCATAGCATGCCACAAAGAAATGAAATTGTTAGCCACAGCGGTTTTAAAAAATGTTCTGCAGAGAAACAGAATTTTGAATTATTAAGATCACATTTCCCCAAATACTTGTTCTCAAGCAGACTTGTTCCCTTTATTATTTATTCATTATTTGTTTACTGCATTTTTACCTCATTTTTAAGACAATTATTATCTCCCAAAGATGCTTACGTCCATTAAGCATGAGAGACAGGCCATGCCGTCTGGCTACTTAAAACAATAAGCCACACAAATGGATGAGGAGTGAAGAACAAAGAAAGAATGGGGAGATCAGTCCCTTAAAGCCAGAAATAAAATAGTAAGCAAAATTCAGAGCTGATCTTTGCTTTTGGGAAGTCTTGCTTAAATAGCAATTTGGTGTTCTTTGGCCAATGGATGGGCCAGTATCCATTCAGCTTCCTAGTCCCAAGGCAGATTCCAAAGAAGGTGAATTTTCTATTCATTCTTTTCTAGTCAATGCAAGGGGCCAAATTATTCTCCTCCTACCATGATATTTTCCCTAGAAAGCTAGGAATGCTTTCTCTCATGTGGCATCCTGGCTGATGGATACTGGCAGAGTGTCTCCTACATTTTCTGCCGTACATGTTCCCATTGAATTTGATGGAAGAAAAAAAGTGCTTTAGAAATTGTTTTAATGGAGAAGACCATTTTGGTGAAATTCTTCTGGATGGGATACAGTGGTGATGAACTAGCCAAAGGGAATAGAGAATGTCCTGGCTTTCACGTTACAACCATCTCTACAAGGTCTGAGCTTTTATGGTTTCCAACACTTCAGTTAAATCCCATAAAAATAACCCATGAGAGAGCTGCTTCTATCAGTTTTTTTTTTAAAAAGAACATTGCTACTGTCACCAAGGAAGAGGAACCTTATTCTTCAGAAGTCATTGGTAAATTTCTCACTGCCCAGTGAGAATTTGGGGAAATTGTCCAAAATCTGTTCAAAACACTTGAGAAGAATTCCTAGAGGCCATTCTATGCTCATTTCTAAAATAATCACTGCAATAATGATTTTTTAAATACAGAAACAGAGTTATATTGCCAAAACTTAAATATATTTACTTAAAAACAAGTTGTACTGGTTCATGTCCATGTAAATTTACAAAGGATGGAAGTCGTATTGTGAATTTTGCCTTACATATATCTGTCAGATTACTCTGGCAGTGCTGTCAGCAAAGCTGTAGGATGTTATTAAAAAAAAAATAAAAGAAGCTGAAATATCCTATTGCAAAAGAAATGGCACACTCATGCAACCCTATTAAAAAGAAGACAAAAAAGATGAATCAAATTGGTATATTTATGGTACACTGAGCTGGAAGAGATCCTGCTGTTGGCAGTACTGCCATCTCTCCCTCAAATTAAGATGTAAAACTAGCCAAAAGATGTTATGGCATGATTAACATAGTTGGTCCTTACCATAAGTGAGATGTCTGCCTCAGGTGCCAGATCTAAGGTGCCATTAAAGGATGGCAACTTGTCAGTTTTTTAATTACCATGGAGAAGTCAATTTGGATTTTCCACATCAGATGGAAAATGTCTTGCAAGAACTCTGTTCAACATGAATTATAGGGGCTACACAGAAATGTAGATATGGGATCAAGCCATATATTATTTTTTCAGGAAATGAGCCCTTAAGTGCTAAAATATTAGTGGCAAACTACCTAGCTAGTATGTTCTTTCATGGTGATTCAGTTTAGGAACGCTTAATTATATTGCCCTTTTCCATCTCTTTTTTTTTTCAAGGGATGTCATAGTATCATATTTCTCAGCTGTGTACCATTACCACGACAAAGAATATTCCATTATAAAGCTTCGTGCCTTCCTGCATGTCAGTATTTAGCACTGCCACTCTGTTTCTAGAAACTGTGTGGCTTCCACAGCATTTTATCATTTGGGCAACTGTGCAGACACAATTCCAGAACAGAATACCAAAGCTGGAGCTCTTATGAGATGAACCATCTGCTAGAAAGTTGTCAGATAGTTTATTTCTTTTATAGCTGCATGAAAAAAAACCGTATTTCCAGCAGTGATAAAGCAGGAGGTTGAACGAACTTCAGAGAAGCTTGCAATTTAATTTAATGTATAATTTAAATAACACAGATTATTTTCAATTTAATTATTTAAAACATTATTTAGGATTTCAAGGCAGTTTACAAATATATTTTTTAAAATAATCAAGTCACCATAGCATCATACAGAAGAATTGTGGTGCAACGTAAACTCCATGGACACTGCATTCATAAATATTCATTCTCTGAAAGCATCAAATATATTTCCATTAACTTGCACTCATACAGAATTGCACTAGTAAATAGCAGCAAACTGCTATTTATTTAAGTATATCATGACTATCTTAAGTCCCATCAGTTTAAATGGGTCTGCTCTAAGGACAAATACATTTCAATAAATGCAATTTATTGTCATAATTATTTTAAGAACTGAAACACATAACTGGATCTTCTCACCCTTTTCCTTTTAATGTTATATTCCCTCCAGAAAGTCTCATGATTCGAAAGAGTACCTTTTTGCACAGTTGTCTTTGGAAGCCATCCTGTCGGTGATGTCCCGGGAAGCAATCTCTATTCACTGATTCCCCTTGAATGCCATATGGACTATGCCCAGCAAAGATCCTCCTCTTCTCCTAAGGATGCATCTTGTTCTAAAGTGATCCTGCTAGGAAGGAGGTCCTGGCTAACAACCATAAGATTCAGTTTTCTAAATCCATATTGTCCATCAGCATTACTAACCATCAGGAACTTCGTTCTGAAGGAAATAAAAGGACTACTTTAACTTTGGCTTGACTGCATTCAGAGTTAATCCTGAAGGTGGAGGAAAAACTATGATTCTACAGTTGTGTATGCATGTGGATATATAAAGAAAGAGGGGATAAGACTTACTTAAAGCAGCAGCAAGTAGCTGATATTAGTATAAGTATCTGTGTACACAGAGACTGAGCAACTATGTTTCCCATAATCTAAATGGCGATGGACCTCCTGGGTTCCATTTCTCAATTCCATAATTAACTTGGCAGTAGGTTCAAATAAATTAAAATTGAACACTGATTTTGTAACAAATCCCTCATCCTTGCTTTTTTTCTCCCCTGCTTTTCAGGAGAAGACCAGCAGAACAGCAATTAGTGGTAAGCAGTGCAGTGAAAAAGAACCAAGTATATACTAATTAGGTCACTCACCAAGCATTCATTTCACTGGCAGATTTAATCAATGTTTTCCTGAAATGCCTTAAATCTCTTATGCTAATTTAAAGTTTTGTTATTATTGTGCCTTTAAACACAGATGGGGTGCCTGGAAATTTTCAAGTGCTTTCTACTCCCTCCCATCTTCAAAAATGCATCCTAAATATTATGCCTCACACCTACTGCTTATCCACATTACACTGGACCAATTATAATGAAATTCTAGCAACTTCATGTTTACATTCTAATGTCAAAGAGAATATGGTAGGCAAAACTGAAGGTTCACATAACTGTATATATTGCTACATAACAATGTGCGAATATACATTTAATTTCCACTGCCCTCCTTTTTTTCTGAGACCAAACAAAATCTCAACACAAAGTGAAGATGCACAATTTACGCATTATCCAGCTTACAGAGGGTCCTCCCTTGCTACCACTGCATGGAAATTCACCTTTGAATTGACATCTGAGGGGGGAAAGGCAAGAAACCTTTGCTGCCAGTAAAAGAAGGCTCTGGGTTTAATACATTTGTTCAATAT
Source organism: Candoia aspera (assembly GCF_035149785.1). Taxonomy (NCBI): domain Eukaryota; kingdom Metazoa; phylum Chordata; class Lepidosauria; order Squamata; family Candoiidae; genus Candoia; species Candoia aspera. The sequence goes on along the minus strand of NC_086156.1, from coordinate 41,904,272 downwards.
TTCTTTCCTACAAACACACTTCGAGGGATTTCACCAATAAGAATATCAGGTATAGACTATCCAACCCAGGCAGGGAGAACAGAAGATAGCCAGATTAGTGTTCTAGACTTCAAGAGAATGACTTTAATAAGCTAAGGGACAAGGTTGGAAGGATTCCATGGATGGAAATCCTAAAGGGAAAAACAGTTCAGGAGAACTGGGAAATTCTGAAAAATGAGATAATTAAGGCACAAACACAAACAATACCACAGAGGGAAAAATGGGAGACATCTGATGAGACTGGCTTGGTTGCACGAAGATCTCTCTTATAAACTGATAAACAACAACAAAAAAGTTTAAAAAATGGAAAGGAGGACATATAACAAAGGTAGAATATCAGGAAATATTCCAAATCTGCAAGGATGAGGCCAGGAAGGCTAAGGCTCAGCATGAGCCACAGCTGGCTATGAATGCCAAAAACAACAAAAAGTTATTTGGGTATGTCTGGAAAAAGAGTCAAGGAATTCCACCAGGTGGAAAAGATGACAAGGCAGTGATGGGCAACAGCTGAACTGCTTAATTCTTACTTTCCATCTGTCTTTTCACAAAAGGAAAAAGCAGTCCCACTTGTCAGAATCTGCATTGTGGGGAACACAAGAGAAATGCAAATCAAAATAGGTAAGGAATTGGTGAGAGAACACATAGTTGCTCTGAATGAATTCAAGTCTCCTGGATTGAATGGATTACATCCACAGCATTAAAGAAAGTGGTGCATGTCATCTCAGACCCATTGACAGAAATCTTTCAGAAATCCTGGAGCACAGGGGAAGTGCCAAAAGACTGGAGAAGAATCGGTGTTACTCCAATATTTTATAAAGGGGAAAATATGGACCCAGGAAACTACAGACCTATCAGCTTGACATCAATACCTGAGAAAATCCTAGAAAAGATAATTGGCTTGCAAACACTTAAAAAACTAACAGGGTTATTACCAGATGCCAGCATGGATTTTTAAGAAATAGGTCGTGCCAGACACCTCTTACTGCTTTTTTTGGCAATGTGACTAGATGGTGGAACAAAGGAATGCTATGGATGTAGTATACTTAGACTTTAGTAAGGCATTTGATAAAGTAGATCATACCCTCCTTCTTGATCAACAGGAACAATGTGGGAAGGAGGGTCTTACCACCAGATGGATTTGCAGTTGGCTAAACAACTGTAGCCAACATATGGTCCTTAATCAGTCTAAGTCCAAGGTACACTGTGGTGTACCTCATAGTTCTGTCCTCTTAAATGTTTTAAGTACTCTTTAAATACTTTACTTAAATATTTTAAATACTCTTAAATATCTTCATAAATCATAGCACCTCTATCTTGGGTTTTATATTTTTATTTAAGAATAATGTTTTTATTGTATTTTAATTTTTATTTCTTCCAGCTTTATTGTAAACCACCCAGAGTCACTCTTTGAGTGAGATGGGTGGTGATGAAATTTATAGATAGATAGATAGATAGATAGATAGATAGATAGATAGATAGATAGATAGATAGCTGTAGATGAAGGAACAGAAGGGATGCTTATAAAATTTGTGGGTGACACACAGCTGGGGGTGGGATTGCTAATGCCCCAGAAGACAGGCTTAAGATTCAAAAGGATCACGATAGACTTGACCACTGGCCCCTATCCAACAAAATATTGTTCAATGGTGAGAAATGTAAGGTTCTGCACTTGGGCAGGAAAAACTAGATGCGCAGGTACAAGATAGGTGGTATCTGGCTTAGCAGTAGTACTTGCCAGAAGGCTCTCGGAAGACTATACATAAGCCAGCAATATGCTGCAGTTGCCAAAAGAGCCAATGTAGTTTTGGGCTACATCAATGATACGGTGTCAAAATCATGAGAAGCGATAGTACTGCTCTGTGCTGTACTGGTCAGACTGAACCTGGAATACTGTGTCTAGTTCTGGTCGCCAGAATACAAAAAGGACACTGAAGAACTGGAAAGACTGCAGAGAAGAATGACAAAGATAATAAGTGGCTTGGAGGCTAAATCCTCCAAAGAGCAATTAAAGGAACCTGGTATGTTTAGCCAAAAGAAGAGAAGGCTAAGGGAAGACTGCTACAGCATGACTGATGGTTCTTTTATAGCTGGGTTGTGTGTGTCCTTAATTGCTTCACAGAGACAGACACAGTAAAGGCTTTTTTTGTTTCTTTTACTATGTACAGGTATATTTATAGGAATTAGTGAAAAAAACAGAACTATTTACAGCAGAGTTTCCAAATTTTTAATTTCTCTACCTCTCTCCCATAGCTCTTTGCTAGCAACCGCCCACTCAGTTGCATAGCTACCAACTCCCCCCTCTTTCCTCCTCCTTCAGACTCAGTGTTTCACAGAGAGACAGAGGGAGGGAGGGAATGGACGGAGTTACTTTGGAGAATGCTTAAAGCGTTTCATGTTGTCAGGTTTTGTCTCTAATCAGCCTTTTTATAGACACATACAAATCATACTGATGCCAAACATAAAGAGATATATTCTCCCAAATCCCTGACAATAGTCTACATTCTGCAATGAAGACTTCCAAGAATAGTTTTCTCAAGTAAGAACTTGAAATACTTTCTCTTTTCAGAGATCCTATCTGACAGTGAAAGAAATGGCACGTCAATTTGCCCACACTGTCCCCAACTAAGTAGAATATTTGGGGGTTTTTGGTCCCTTTGAGTCAATCGACTCCTGGTGACTGCCTGGATTAGTCCCTGCAGTTCTCTTGGCAAGACTTTGGGAAGTGGTTTGCCTTTGACTTATTCCTAGGAATGAGAGAGTGACTGGCCCGCAGTCACCCAGCTGGCTTTGTGCTTAAGGTGGGACTAGAATTGACAGGCTCCCAGTTTCTAGCCTGGTGCCTTAACCACTACACCAAATGGGTTTTCACAAGTACGGGATGCTCATATTGAATCTATAGTTGATTCAGCCATGCTACATCATGGTAAAATCTAGTATTCACCCTTAAAAACAATTCTTGAAAAATGGGCAGATGAATGCAAATCTGAATGTCTTGTGTATGTGTAAATACATCCAGAAAGGTATTCATTAGAAATACATAATAATGATTTTTTCTCTATTTAAAAAATGCATCAACTGACCCCAGGAAAACACTGCTTGATCTGTTTTGCACGTATTTCCCTTTTTAAAAAGTATGTTTTCAATTCTTGAATAGCAGTGTTTATCTGAAGAAGCAGGTACTGAGCATAAAAACTGATTATCCAATAATTTACTACGCAAATTTGAGATACTGTTTTATCCACAATGGATAAAGGATCACATTAAAGTCTGATAACCTTTGGAAAATTAGAGTTAAAAAGCAGAGAGGTTGATTTGCCCTTGAAAAGGAAATTACTAAACATAAATTGTATAATGTTCACACAGCCTATTCTACCTCTGAATGCAAAAACATAATCAATTGCCAAATATTTTTAAATGATTAAACATATGTTTTTAAGTTATCTAGTAAACCATCAATGTATATTTCCTAATATTAATAAATTAGAGATAGAAATTCACAACGAAAAAGCAAAAACATTTTAATTCTACAAGATACAAAATAATTATTGGGCTTTCATTTACAAATGAACAAGACACTCCATTGTTACACAAGCAAAATATATTAACATGTTTCTGTTTTCTTTTCTATATTAAAAATACATAGAAATAGCATCTAAATCATGTGCTTCTGGGCAGTCTTCTTTCTTTCTGAAGCAAAGGCAGAATACACAGCAGAATGTAACCTGATTATGCATCCCTAAATTTTTGCTTCCTCAAAGCATCTATTCTATCTATCAGTTCCCAAAGAATCCAGCACTTCTGTTTGAATAAAGGCTAGTTTTAGCCATCTGAAATGTAGAGATATTTTACAAAGATAACTCCGCATTTCTGAGATTTACAGGAACTTGTATGCATATTTACTGAAAAGTGGGACTATAGCCACTTAATTTTGGTCTGTACAAATTTCACATAAAGGGTATTCACATTCATTATTTTTGTTTTATTCTGAGAATTTTTTAAAAAAGATTTGCATAAAACTTCATATTTAGATGGCTATTTTTGATTGCTAATACTTATGTTTTCAAGAACAATATTTATATACTGCATTTACTTGAACAAATAATGAGCCTGAAGATGATGGAGGCAGGGAAGGAATAACTTCTTGGAAAGGGAGGAAAGAGAAAGGAAGGGATCAAAACTAAATGTAGATGTTGGGAGGGAGGAAGAAAAGACCTACATTAACCCTTACAAAAGGAACTGCTTGCATTAAAATTTCAGGCAAGCAATTCGTCCTGAGTCATATCTAAGGCCACCTGCACTTTCTTTTCAACAATATATTCTTCACTTCTTCTCAGTTCACAGGTGGGAAGAAAATTATATTCTTATCATATAACTTTAGTATATAAAATGTTGCTTTATCTAAACATTTAAATTTCTAAAGCTATTTAAACTTCCAATGCTATTTTTCACTTTTTCACTGAAAATTGCATTAGAAAATTAAAGAATGAAATCTAATAGATAATTAGGTTCTAAATAGAACAAAAATCCAAGAGATAAGATGCAGAGTAGTTATGTTAACATAGGATTGAAATGTATAAACATCTCTACTGAAAAATAGGTCCTCGAGACTGAATCCTGGGAAATTATGAATAAGAATAATCTATTAAGGCATAGGTCCCACTGTGTTCAACGTTGCTATTAAGGATAGTTAGGAATAAAAGTTTAGATTAGTATTCAGGGAATTTTGTTAATATTTTAGCTCTCCCCTTTCTCTGTCTTTTCCACTGTTCAATTTTATCATGTAAAAATTACAAAAAATACTCTAAAATATGATGTGTCACTTATATTTTACGTTGTACTTGTAACATGCAAATAACAGTCATACTGAATTAGCCATGGATGTTGCTTCTGAATACTGCTTGGAGTAGTCTTAAGTGAAGCATTTTACCAATTCATAAGTAAACAAATATTAAAACAAACCCAAAACTATTCACAGGTTCATATGAAATTCTGTGGATGAAAGAAAACTGGATATAGAGACAAAATAGAAATGGCAGAAAGCTCACAAGTTTTAAAGGCATCAACAGGACTGTCATGTTCACCGTTGCGATGTTTCTGCATCGTAACAGTTCACCTGCCAAAGTGTCGCTGGCTGGGAGGGTGCTGCTGAGAGACCTTGTACGGGAGACGTGCTGGACTGGGCCAGAGGAATGTGTTTCGGCTATCTCTTAAATGTCAAGGCCTTTTTACCTGTTGATCAGCAGAGCTCGTTAGGAGCACCTGGGAATGTGGGGTTGTACTGGATGCGAAGGAGGGGGTGGGCTGATGTTTGAAACGATGCTCTTTAGTTTGAGTTTAGGCGCGCTTTTCTCATTCTCAGCTTTTTACCTGTTTGCACCCTATTCTAAATAAACCCAGAACCTGAATTGTGATTTTGAGTCTGAGAGTTTTATTTGGATTAAAGCAATCATTACAAGGACATACACAACATTTGAAAGCTGGATTTTAAGAGCTTGTTTGGGTTCTTATTGGAACTCTTTTTCTATCCATTGGGAATTCTCCACCATTTCTCTGACTTACTATGAGCTGCACTTTCACAAGCTTTTTTTGGGGGGGGGGTGTTCTCCCAGTTTATCATTTAAGAATCCGTAAGAATCAGCCAATTTAGATCACAGACATATTTAGGTAACATAATACTGGTATGCAGTGAAACACTTTGAAAATACTGAAAAGAACAGTGGCATTGAATTGTATTGTTCTACTACTCTAGGCATTGATGCTGTTTTAGTTGTCAATATAATTATATGTCTAGTTACCTTGAAGGATATTGGTGTTGAACTGGGTCCAGGAGGTTTTAAGTTCAAATCATCAGTTATCCATGAAGCTCACTATGTAATTTTGGCACAATCATTATCTCACAGGTTAGCTAGAAATCCTAAATGGACCTGGACCTGTAGTATACAGGTAGGACCTGTAGTATACAAATCCCAAATAAATCTAGGTGCACAAGAATGTTCCCAACAGATTAAACGAATCAGTTGACTGATGAAGATCACATAATAACACAATAAATAAAATGATTTAAGAATAGGAAGAAGCAATTTTATTTCAGATCTGAAAAAAATTACTTTGTGCCACTTGCTGCATAATAGCCACACAGCAAACAAAAGTAAACAGGAAGAGACTGACCAGAAAGGATATGTCCAATGTACACAAAGTACTTATTGTGCATTATTGGAAGTAATATTTCAAAAAATGAAAACAGGATGTTTTGGCAATCAACATAGGAAATACACAAATAAGCAAAATTGATGAGCATGTCTTTACTATACTTAGATTATTCTGGAATGCAAAAGAAACATTCTAGTAGTAAAATAGTTCTCATTAAAGACATCCACACAGCTATGGAATTTAAGTATATTAAGGTACTTTATACATCTCACTTGAAATTTGAAGAATAAGGTATAAATATTAATTAGAACTAAATCCACTTTCACAAAACTTGAGATTTACTTCCATTTCAGATGATATAATATTTTTAATCTATAAGATATTCCAAATATCCTGCTAATGCTAAACTTCCACTTCATCAGCATTTTTAGTGGGTTAAACTGGTAGTAGTATCAAAGGACATTAAGCAAGCAATAAATAGAAATAGAAACATCTAATACCTATAGAAATCTAGGAGAAACTTCATACATGTGGTAGGAAGAAAAGAAAAAATACACATTGTTCCTCTCTATTCTCTCTCTCTTTTCCTCTCTAGTTTTTATTAAATATTTTTTAAAGAATAAAAACAATATAAAGTTTGAAAGAAAAAAGGAAAGTAAAGAAAAATAGTAAGTGAAAAACAGTGCAAAGAAAAAATAGAGAAAGGAAAGGAAAGGAAAGGTTATAAAGAGGTGACTTCTGATCTTCTTAACAGCAGTTACAAGTACATTTGTAGTTTACCCTCTCTCTCTAAAGGTTACAACATAATTTCCTTCTTTTCATAATCTACCCTTTCTGATCATCAAACTCATAAATCACAAGTTCATTCTTTTCTTGTTTCAGCAAAAAGTTCATAAGGGGTTTCCAGTCACTAATAAATGTAGTTATTGTCCTTTTTCTAATCAAGCAAATCAATTTTGCCATCTCTGCTAATTCTGTCATCTTCATCAGCCATTCCTCTGTTGTAGGTATTGCCAAATCTTTCCATTTTTGGGCATATAATAATTCTGAAGCAGTTATCATATATAAAAACAAACTTCCATAACTCTTTTCTAATTGCCTATCCATTAATCCCAACAAGGAAAGTTCTGGTTTCAATTGAATATTAAACTTTAAAATTCTTTGTATCAATGTGTGTATTTGAACCCCAAATTTTCTGGCTGTTTTGCAAGTCCACCAGGCATGATAGAATAATCCTTCATGTTTTCCACTTTTCCAACATAAATTTGAAGTACTTGTATACATTTTAGATAAATTTTATAGAGTCATATATGAATGGTACTCTACATCATTTTATAAAAGTTCTCTGTTAAATTATATCATAACGTACATTTCAGTCCTTTCAGCCACTATTTTCCCATTGTTCCATCAGTATATTATATCCAAAGTTCTCAGCCCATTTTATCATACACTTTCACTTGTTCTTCTTCCATTTCAAATTTCAACAAGATTATACATTTTAGCAATTACATATTCATCATTTGTACACAGTTCAACATCACCTGTCTTCTACTGTTCATTTCCAAATGTTCTGTTATCTATCTTTCTCTTAACTGAACATGTGAACACCACTGAAAACTAAATTCTTCTGCAGTCAATTTATCTCTTGATTTCATCTTATATTCTCCATGCTCTTGTTGTAACAGCTCTCTATAGGTTAAACCATCTCACTTTGCTGCTGCTTCTTTTCTATAAAATGCTTCTTGTGCCAAGACCCATAAAGGTATTTTGGGGCACAATCTGGGTTATATCTGTTCCATATTCTCAATATGGCACTTCTAATATAGTGATTTTTAAAAGCTACATTATCCTTAACTTTATTGTATGATAGAAAGCCATGCCATCCAAACCTCAGGTCGTGCCCTTCTAGTTCTAAGATTCTCTTATCTATCAGCAGCCCCCACTCCTTCATCCAAACCAAGCAGCAGTGTGCAAAATACAATTTCAAATTATAATTTCATTGGCAGTCCTAATACTCCTCATTCCTTTGCAACTTGGAGGATTTTATATTGAATCCTTGGCTTTTTCCCTTGCCATACAAATCTAGATATATCTTTCTGCCATTGTTTAAATGGTGCATCAAAATAGGTATAGTTTGAAACAAAAACATCGTTCTAGGCAATGCATTCATTTTTATCACAAAAATTCTCCTCAACAATGACAATTGTAATTTCTCCCATCTTAGCATATCCTTAATTTCATTCCATGTCTTAACATAATTGATCTGAAATAACATACAATTCATATTAGTCATAGTAATACCCGAGTATCTCACTTTTTTTCTCAATCTTAAAACCAGTTTTTCCAATTTGCTCCTCCAGCCTCATGCTTTTTGTTAACATCTTTATTTTCTCATTATTAATTTTAAACCCAGTTAACACACCCAAATTTATTTTATTTATTTTCTATCCTGCCTGTATTATTTTTATAAATAACTCAAGGTGGCGAACATACCTAATACTCCTTCCGCCTCCTATTTTCCCTTCAACAACACCCTGTGAGGTGGCTTGGGCTGAGAGAGAGTGACTGGCCCAAGGTCACCCAGCCGGCTTTCATGCCTAAGGCAGGACTAGAACTCACAGTCTCCTGGTTTCTAGCCCGTTGCCTTAACCACTAGACCAATCCTTTCATTTTTCCATTAATATTTCTATTCTTTCTTTATCAAGCTCCACCTCTCTATCATCTTCATCTCATTCCAAAAACGTTGAAAAAGATTAACAACCTTTTCTCTGGTGTCTTCTCCAGGATCTTCTGCAACAGCTCTAAGTCTCAAGCAGAATTCTTCTTCTCTCAATTCCAGTAGTGCCAGATTGTCCAAGTCCTTTTCCACATATTTATTATTTTTGTCTTACTTCCTAAAAATTCTAACACATTTTCATTAATTTGTTTTACTTCTCCAGTCAGTTATCCTACCATTTCTTTGATTTTTTAAACATCTTCATTTCCTCTTTCATCTTTACAAATCTTTCTTCCATTCTCCCTTCAAATACAAACAGTTAACTTTTCACAGATTTGATAGCTTCAGATACTTTCCTCCTCATCTCTTCAAACATTTTTTACAATATTTCTGAAGTAATTCCCTTTTCTATCAGTTCATCCAATGACCCTCTCCTGCCTTCACTGCACTGCAGGTGCAAGCTTGCTGTCTATCCCTTTCCCTCCTCTCCCAGAGCTCTAAACCCACCGGAGACCGCTGTCTTGCGGTCTCCTTGTAATGAGCAACTGTATGAAGCACTTGTGGGAAATCTCAAGGAATTGAGGAATTAAGAAGAGCTGATCTACTTGCTGGGACTTCATTCTGCTGCAGTCATTGGCTCTGCTTTCAGCGGAGCTGTCTTCAGTTTGCCATTTCTTCCCTGGAACTGCTTGCTATGTTTCCTTCATTTCCCAGCCACTCAATTCACAGGTCGAATGCAAGAACATTCAATTCCTGTGGTCTCCTCTTGCGGAGCAGCCATCCAGAGTGCAGATGGGTGATCTCTCAGTCTCTCCTTATCTGGGGAGGCTCCACTGGCCACAATTTGTTGTCTGACCACTGGTCACCACCACAACACCAACTCCGCTTCTTCAGAGACGTCTTGATCCATCATGAACCTCATCCAGAAGCTGTTCCTCTCTATGCGTTGCTGTTCAGAAAAATGAAAAATATTTTGTCCAGTTCTGGACAGTGCATTTGAGGAATGACTAAGAAAGAAATGTTTAAATTCCAAATTGCAACACTGGTTTTATTTTTACTTAATTTATTTGAGCCTTGCACTTACACTTTTCTTATGTCATGCTATGTTATTACAATCTACAGTCAATAATGTATTTTCTATATAAAATATGCTCTTAGATATTTTAAATATGAATTTTCACTTTTAAAAAACATTTACATATTATGGGGAAATGAGGCAGGAAGGACAGGAAAAAAATACATGTGATGCTGACATGAGCTGGAAACAGACTGAACTGTGGGAATATGCTGAGTTTCAAATAAGAAGTCAGAAATGCGCTTTGGAGTAAGTATGGCAACTCCTTAAAGAAGCTGTGTCATTTCCTGGGCCTGCACTGCAGCCTTGCAATCCCTGAAAAATATACTGTATGTTTAAGTTAAGGAGGCACCAACATGATCCAAAGCGCAGGATATCCTATTGACTTGTATTAATAAAACATGGTTATGGATATTCCCTTTACTTTTCTAGTTGGTTTTCTTCCATGGAGCAGTCTGGCATACTAGAAAAGAGTGAAGAAGTAGAGAAGAGAGTAGCATATTCACCCCACACCTTAGTGATGCAACTTGCAAGTTTTATAAATAGAAACCTATTTTAGCTCACATACCTATGATGAGTATCTATGTTTTAATCACAGGTTCCAGAATCAGCAGTAGCCATGAACCAAAGAAAGTGTACAGATTTGCAGATACTTCAAAACAGTGAGATCCATTAAGCTACCTTCCCATATGACACAAGGAGTCAATAGGGAGAACATGAATTTCTGGAGTCATTAAGCAAGTGACTACATAAGCTGCGTGATACAAAGCAGACATTTTTTAAAAATGATAATGACTATGAGGTTAGTTTCAGTTTAGAATTTGGTATTGGGGAATCAGACAAGAAACCAGGACACTCGATAGAACACTTGCACCCACAAGTTCAGTATCAGAGAACACTGGTAATAGTGGCAAGGACCACTATTGTGAAAGAGTGTCAATAGATGGATATGTAACAACTTTCTCTAACCTGGTGGTTCTTAAAATGGGTTGAGCCATAGCTCCCATAATTCCAGAAAGCATAGTTGGGTACTAGATGAGCACGGTTCAGAAAGGCACTAGGTTAGGGAGGCTACTGTATAATAACCTGACTGTGTCTCCCTTCTTTCATGTTAAATCAGCAGATTGGCTATCATCTTTCCTGGTTAAATTGAGATAGGATGGATATTGATTTACTCTCTTTAAACAACAACAACAACAACAAACATCTGAACATATACCCTTTGTTATTTACTGGATAAAGTTATTCATTCTTCACATGCTACAATTTGGAAAAACAAATTACTCTTTTTTGGCTTAGATGAACAGCTAGATTGTAACCATTTGCTCTTTTTTACAAAATTAAATATTACATCACTATGAAATAAATTAATTGATCTGTGCCATGAACAAATAAATCACCAAGTCCAATATGAAGCTTTGAATTTGCAGCTCATTTCAAAAAGCAAGCCTTCCTCTTCCTTAATGTATGAGTTAAGTAAACCTTTCTGACAGATGTAAGAGTGATCACTCGCAAATCTATGGCAGGGAGGTATGACAGAAAACTAGTAGTAGTCATAATATCATATGTTGCATATCAACAATATCACCATATAACACCCCCCATACATAAATGCAAGACAACTAACAGTATATTTAGGAAAGTGGAAGTGGGGATACAGAATCACGTAAGAAATTAGAATACTAAGACTAATTCAAATGAGACCTCACAGTATTAATAAATTGCTGATTTTAATAATTTATGTATGGTACCCACTGTCCTGGGGTACTGGAAGGCCTTTAAGACCTGGCTTTGTTCCCAGGCCTAGAGGTAGTGTGCCTGTGGAGCCCCTATCATGTTTATCTTGTTTCTATTGATATAGTTTTTAGTCTGGGCTGCCTTGTCTTGTTTTATGTGTTTTTAAACTTTTGTTAATTATATATTTGAATACTGTTAGCTACCTAGAGTCTTCTGGAGTGGGTGGTCATAATAAATTTCATTAATTATCATCATCTTTATCATCATCTAGGGATTCCAATGTAATAATTGCTAATGGCTGCTTTCTGCAACCAGATGTGTTGGGCTACAATGGTCAGCATGACCAAAGGTCATGTGAGTTCTAGTAAACATTCCTGGAAGGCATCATATTCATTTTAGAATGAATCCAGTGATAGGGCTAGCCCACCTCATTCCTTGGAAATAACAGTACTTTCTGTATGTAATGTATATATCAGGGATAAACAACACATCGTGTTTCCCACAGTCATGTTAGACTCCCAGCAGTCTAAGCTGGCTTGGTTAGTGGCAAAGGACTGAGGAATCTGCAGTCCAAAGTATCTAGGCAGCAGCAGTGGTGCAGCTAGATAATTTTAGATCCAGATGTTAACTACCCCTCTTTCCCAACAAGCTTGTTGTATTATATTCTGTCTTCTGAAACATACCATCATTCTGTGCTTTACAACTTCTAGGTTAACAAAACTATTTGTAAAATCCTTGTTTTAGAAAAGAAAGTCTACGCATTTTTACATTTTAACTTTACTTCAATCAAAATACTGAATTCCTATATCTATTTGGGAATAAGTATCAATTTCTTATGGAAAAGGCCAATAACACTGTTGAGAAACATCGTTAGTCATCTCGGAAGGAAGGAAGGGTATTGAGGTGAGCAACATGACCACTAGTGGTTCCCTCCCATGCCAATTTAGCTGCTGAGCCCAGACCTATGTGCTCACTGTCTTCGTCATCTTTCCCTTCATTTCAGTTTCTTTCCACTAGGTTGACTAATGGATACCAGTTTACTTCTCCCCAATAAATTTTTTTGCCAACCATATTAAATTTTTCCAACTTTCAGACTGCTAAATTTGTGAACTTGCAAATAACTTATACCACACATTTCTATATAGATGTGAACACTGTTTTTTCCACCAGCATGTTCCATTTTTTTATCCCAATTTCTGCTGTTGAGTAATCAAGATGAACAATGATCAGTATCATGTTGCTGAACTCTAGCCCCTGTCCTATAAAATCAGCTTGATTGAAAGGAGATTAACTCACTTGTGGAGAACATGTGTTGCATGAGTCCTAGGTTCAATTATTACTAACTCTATGCCAAATTTATAGTTGATTATTGGTTGTTACTGCAACCAGGTCTGGGTGAATATAATACAATAAAAGCCTATATACAATAAACAAGTTTTTAGCATAGTCGGCTGCCACAGAATTCAAAATTACTAATCAAATCTCCTTGGCAGCTCCTGCAAACAGAGTCATGAGAAAGATCATCTGTAGGTATGGTTGGATAACACCCTGCTTGAAACCCTGGAGACCCTATCCCAATCAGGCTTCCATAATAGTACATGCGATAGACCAAAGAAGAAATGTTTAGTATGAAACAACTTCAGATTTTTTAAGTTTTCACATATTGTCTGTTTTATACAAGTGCTAGGTTTTCTCAAGCTGTATAGACCACAAAGAAATAGATTTGCTTTTGTCCCACTAGGGGTTGCTTTATTGTACAAAATGAAAGTGTTTGTAATTCTCCTTACTTTTAATCCGAATGCAAACACTATGTTCGTGTCTATCTTCTACTTATTTTCTTACTGTCTATCTCAACCTAGGGTCTTACTATTGCTATAAGTTTGCCACTACTTTACTTAATTGAGGAATATCTATATCTTCTGTGTATGTTCTGATCCCTACATTCATAGTTCTATGTTTTCCTATCTTGACTATTTCCTAGCTCTTCAGCTCTTCTATCTTTCCAGATATTCAGCTCTTGCACCCAAAGTGGATTGGAGACTTTTTCTGTTTTCTGCATTCTTCTTGGCTCATCTCCTTTTTTGCCACACCCACTCACATATTGGCTTCCTTGTCCATTTAATGGGACACACTCTCCAATTAAGGAGAAGTTGGCACTGTTTTAAACTTCTTTCCTGGGTAGCACTGAAACTCTAGATCTCAGGAGGGAAGGAGAAATTCAAGAGCAGTGAATTCATTCTTACACAGCTAGGTTGAAAACTGAATGAGTTAACCAGAAGATTTAAATCTGATGCTACTTCGAAAAGATGATTTTACATACTAGGTATATGGTGGGACTCTTTTATAACATCATGCAAATCCACTAAGAGAAAGATTTTACACTCAACCTATCCCATTGTTTCAGTAAAAAAAAAAAATCAAATATATATTGAGTAGCCAAGGAGACATTTTTTAAAAAGCACATTTTGTCCATTTACCCCTGACATCTCCCCCCACCCCCCACGAGCTAGTCTAGAGGATTAGGTTGTCCTCCAGAACAATGTGCAATACCATATAAGGGGAATGTTAGGAAATGGAAGTTACATCACAAGTTAATTTAATAACATTTATGAAACTTTTTAAGAAGTTTCTCATTTCCTCATTTCCCAGCAGAGGGAAAAGCAAAGGGCTGTTCACTTTACACTGCATTGTTCAGGAGCTTTCCCACTTCCAGAGAGCTGATGTGGCTGTAACGTTGGGGATAAATTGTGAGACTTTCCTCTCATGAACTTCCTTAAATTATCTTCAAATCTGCATTACTGATCATGACACACACACACACACACACACACACACAGAGGCCACATCCCTTGCACAGAACCATTCATTTGTAAGAACTGAGTTATCAACTTCTAAAAAAAATGGTAATAAATTTAGGCTTCGAGTAGACTAGTTGCATATGACTTTTGCAAATTTTAATAGGAACAAACCAAAAGGAGTATGCTAAGTTAAGAACAGGCTAAATTATGTTTTAAAAGCATAACCACACATACAAAAGCAAATTAAAATGGATGACATTAGGTCTGAACTGTAACTGACCTATGAATTTGAACTAGCTTCTTTCTACCGTTCATTTCAGTTACTAGCAAAAATCAAGACGTAAGCCATGTAAAAGATGGAAGAGTCATTAGGTCTCCTTTCTTATTGCAAGCATCACTTACCTTTTTTTTTCCTATGAAGAGAAGAAATGTCTGAGACTGCTGTTTCTTTTCTAATTCAGACATAATTTGTGCTCAAATATTTTTATTTCCCTATCTTCCTTTTATTTTTTAGCTTATCAAAAAGTAGAAAATATCAGAAATATATTAGGCGGCACCACTGCAAGGGACCAACTACAGAGTGCCTTAGTTGATGCACATTATCTGGACACTTGTCAACCTTGAGCACAGGATGGAGAAAGCTTTGGTTGCACTAGAGGATAGGTTACCACAGGGGTAGGTCCTGTCTCCCGTATCATTTAAGGTCTATATGAAGCCACTAGGAGATGTCATGTATCTGTCTGGGGTTCAGTATCATCAGCATGCTGATAAGTCAGGTTTACATCTCTATCCTGGCATCCACCTGAACTCTAGACTCCTCCCTGAACAGCAGATGAAGCTATCGTAGGGTGGGGGTGGCAGCTTTGCCCAGCTGATGTGCCAGTTGTGGCCTTACCTTGTGTAAGAGGATTTTGCTACACTGACTCATGCCTTCTTCACTAATTTAGATTATTGCAGCATGGCCTACATGCCTTTAAAGTCCATTTGGAAACTTCAGTTGGCCCAATATACAGGGGCCCAGGTGTTTTCTATTGCTTGCCAGTGGAGCACATTATACCAGTGCTAGAGGTCCTACATGATCACATCACCAACTTTTGATGGATGATGGAAAAGGCAAGGGATTTCCAAAAAGACCTCGGCATGTGCTTCATTGACTATACAAACGCTTTTGACTGTGTTGATCATGACAAGCTCTGGAAGTGCTTGAAAGAAATGGGAATAACATCATACCTCATCCAACTGATACAATCTCTGCACTCTGATCAAGAAGCAACTGTAAGGACAGCATATGGAGACACAGAATGGTTCAAAATTGGAAAAGGCACTCATCAGGATTGTATTCTATCATCTTCATTATTTAATATGTACACAGAAGTGGTTATGAGAAAGGCACATCTGGAAGAATCTAATATTGGGGTAAAAATTAGCAGTAGGGACATCAGCAACCTTTGTTATGCAGATGATACAATACTGCTGGTGGAAAGTAAAGAAGATCCAGAATGGCTAATCCTAATAGTCAAAGATGAAAGTGAAAAACTTGGATTGTGCCTTAACACCAAGAAAACAAAGATAATGACAATGACAGAGAACATGCAAGTCAGTGTTAATGTCAACAAGGTAACTGAAGCAGTAAAGGAGTTTAACTTCCTTGGCTCTAAAATTGATCAAAAAGGTGACTGCAGCCTGGAGATCAGAAGATGCATAGCACTTGGAAGAACAGCAATGACCAGTATAAATAACATCTGGAAGAATAAAGATATCAGCCTCCCAACCAAATGCAGACTAGTTAATACAATCATATTTCCAATAGCTATGTACGGTTGTGAAACTTGGACTCTGAGGAAGACAGATAGGAGAAAGATAGATGCATTCGAATTGTGGTGCTGGAGGCGACTACTATGCATCTCATGGACCACGAAGATTACCAACAAGGAAGTCAAACCAAAAATACATCTGGAAGCCAAGATCACTAAACAAAAACTGTCATACTTTGGTCAGGTTATGCGAGCCGACTCATTCGAAAAGAAAACTATGCTGGGATTGGTCAGTGGTAAAAGAAGAAGGGGCTGCCCTAGGACTCACTGGCTTGACACCATCAAAAGGGACATGACTTTGATGGAAATAAAGGAAGCTGTAAGAGATAGGCATGGAGAGCATTGATCCACAAAGTGACCGTGAGTCGGACACAACTGAACAGATAGACAGACAACAGGCCCTAAACTGGCTTCCAATATGCTTCCAGGTACAATTTAAAACTGCTAGATTCAACCTATAAAGCCTTTTTTGGCTTAGTACCAAATTACCTTCAGGACCACATTTGTCCTCTACAATCAGATGGACAAATTTGATCTCGCTGATAGAAGCAGCTGGTGGTTTCCACTTTAAGGAGGTGTAAGTCCCAATGCTCAGAGGCACTGTTTTTCTAGAAATACATTGACACTCTAGAATGGCTTCCCATTAGTGCTCAGGTTAGCTCTCACTTTGGCTGCCTTCTGGAAGCAGCTGAAAACAGAACTCTTCTAGAAGACAAGTGATGGCTTTTGGGGTGATTTTTGGTTTTTGTATGTTGTTAGGGTTTTTATTACTTTTAACCATATTGTGGATGTTTAATAAATAAATAAATCCATGCATAGTGTTTGCTTTAATATTAGCTATAGCAGGTAGAGAACTTTTAGCAATTAGGATAAACATTACATCACACAAGTCAACCCTCTCCTCCGTAACCTTGTCTCAATGAAAATCATCAGTTAGAAGGTTGCTCTCTCCAAAATATGAAATAAGGGGCCAAATTATTTCAGCTTTACTCTTTTCAGTGATTACATCATTGTTTTGGCAGCTTATCAGAAGGTCAATTTAGCAGTCACAGCCCTCTTATTCCTTAAATATTGTCCCCGTTTTAGAGACTTCATGATGGATGGAATTGAAACAAAGAGGGAGGTTAGACCCCAAAATGGATAGGACACATAATACTTAAACACCTTTCTTTTCTTTCTGATGCCCCTCTTTTTTCTTCTTACTCTGTCAACGTCCCCTGTTTCCTTTCTCTCTCCCAAGCATCCGGCTGTAGTAAAGGGAGTGGCAGCTCTTAGAAAAGTTTCTGAAATTAGTTCAAGGGTTGCAGGTCGCTGTACATCTCATCTTGTTATTTGTTAGACCATTCCAAGGGCTCCAGACCAATGGTTTGGGAGATCAGGTGAGAAATTAATTATCTTTGGACCTTTCCCCCATTTTAATTAGAAATAAATTAGTGCATGTAGAGTGTTAGACACACTGTGCAATAATGCTGCTATTCTATTGGCACCTCTAACAAGATGCTATTTCATTTCTCATTTTCTGCATGTAAAGATTCGTTGTTGATGTTTAAGTGGGTAGCCAAATTATTTCAGAAGCCTGATACTCCATTTAAATTATAATGGCCAGTGCCTGTTGATACAGGTTACTAATTTTTTGATATTAGAAAATGCTTGCCTCACGTTTGCCTTTTCCCCCCACAACTCCATCCTCAAACACTGCTGCCTAATTAATGCACCATTCCAGATATAATTATTCAGTAAGCCTGCATGATGACAAGTAATGTCAGTGAGCATGTCAGCTGTGGTACTGAAAGCTAAGGGAACAGCACTCAAAGCTTGATGAGTAATCAAGCCTTACTTTATTGTAATTAATTTGTCACCACCCAGACAATTTAAAGACAAAATCATAACATACCACAACCAGATAGGAACCAGATGCTGATCCTTGGGGCACCATTACACAGTTGCACCAGCATTTACTAACTCCATGGAACATTCCATATTTGCACCAATATAACTACAGTGATAAAATCCACTAGTTAGTGAAAGATATTTCATGTATCTAAGAGTGTATTACAGGTGTTGGGTCAAAAAAGGCATATGCACTGTTTAATTATTTATATATCGAAATGTAGTAATTTGCTAATATCTGATTAAATGTACATTTTTGTTGTTCTACATTTACTCAGTGTCAATGTTGGATGAATCTGTATCACCACCTCTTACCTTCAGACAATGATACTGGGTTTTAACAGAGTGGATGTCATGAGTACTAATGGCGAGCAGGAGGGAGCTCCTATCCAGGGGGGCAAATGCATGCGTATTACTGAGGAATTAAGCAGCCATTCAAAGAGACACAGATCAGACCCGCCTTAACTTTCCGGGTTTATCTGTCTGGGTTTTTCCCACGCTTCTCCAGTTTGTTAGGATTCTGTTTATTGTAGCAGTAATAAACACTAGAGACCTACTCCTCGTCTCAGCGTGATTTCTGACTGTTAGAACAGTGTCTGTGAAAAAAAATAGACTGTATCCCATGAACTAAGAACAAGCATTTATGGGAGAAGTAAAATACAGAGACCCAAAGCAATAGAACAGTTCCCCCACCCTCAGCTCCCCAGTGAAAAGCTAGACCTTTCCTTGGTTCACTCAGAAATTAGGTAACATGTAAACAGAACTTAGTTTTCCGTTAATTGGTTTTTTTCCCCTTTGATATTTTTTATATATTTGTTTTATAGTTAGCATTTTTCATTACTTCTTCTACGTGTATATTATAGTAATGACAAAAATCAAACAAACAAATCCACCCCAGAGCTGCTAATTTGGTCTGAACCCTGGATGACCTCCAGCTACTATAGTTTCACTATACTAAGGAAACATTATCCCATTTCCTCCTTGAAGTGATCCTTACCATTGCTTTTCTAAGACTCAGACCAATGAAGTTGTGCTTTATATAACTCTCTGAAGTTTCACTATACAGTACTTCTGCTAGATTTCATTATGTCATTGATATTTAAGAACTTCAGTGCCTACTACCAAACATCTTGGACAATTTGTTGTTTCTGAGTTGACACTAAGAGAAACTAATCATACAGGCCACTACATAACCAAAAATTAAAATGGAAGTTAAATTCAGTAACATTAAAATAATTAACAATTAAAGGTTTGATGAAAAAGATAAATTTTTGCCAGTTTCTTAAATACTGTAACAGTAGAGGCTAAACACAGGAGCTGGCATAGCTTCCAGACTTGTATGGCTATGTCTACACATTTTCCTCCTGAAGACCTAGTTGTGGAGTGGATGGGGCTACAACTGTACCTCCTTTCTATGCAGCCCCACCACTTGAGTTATCTTCTTGTGGTGCTGTCTGCTGCAATAGACCTGGGCTAGGTAGAAGAATTTTCTGCAGTTTTTGGAGATTACTTCATTGACAAAATCCATATAAGTCACTGCTGTTGGTGCAACCACAAATAAGACCCATATGTAATTCTATGTAGAACATTACAAGGCAAATAACATCCATGCTAGTTTCTGAATGTTTGGTTTGAAGAGACTGCCATTCAGGTACCTCCTGTTGTATGAAGGCAGAATGCCAACATACATCAAGCTGTGTATGTAGAGACATGGCTGAGTCAGATCCTTTACAAGTTGTTGTTTGATACAGACCATCTGCCTCTGAGCTGTGCATTGGGTGTGTAAATCTACAACCTGTACGAACTACAAACTGGTATGATTATCTGTAGCTTAGGGAAGTTAAGCTTCCCTCTAGGGGACAGGAAGGGGGTATGGCCTCTCTCCACATTTATATTGTAGCACTGGAGGATCATGGACACCAATTCTACAACAAAAAATGCTACAATAGTACAGTGCTTCAAATCACAGTTGATGTGTATGAAGTGGGTGAATGTGGAGGGATTTAAGATTACTGCCATGACACTTGAATATTTTGGAGTGTTTTTAGTTTCTCAGAATAGCTGAAGATATGGTCATTGTTCAATGGATTTATCATGCTGGGGAATGGTTTGCTCATTTCCTTCTTCACCCTTTGGAACCACACTTGCAGCTGGTTCCCATCTAGATTCAGCTGATAAAAACCGACCTTTCCTCCACTTTACATCACATCTATTACAGCTGAACATGCATTTGGTCACCTGAAAGCCAGATAACATCATGCACCCTCCTCAAGGTGAAACAGTATTTAATTTCAGTTGTGATAACTTCTTTTATTTTTTTAATAATAATAAAAAATGCCATAGATATATGTTTCTGGACTGTAGCCCTTGACTGATCTCCAAGGATACCACTGCATCTTCTCTCCAAGTCAATGATAGGAAAGAAAAATACATCCTTTTTCCTAACAATTGCTGGGTTCATGGTGTCAAATGCCAGGAAGTTCCTAGAATTCATTCTAACCTATCTTCCATACTAGAGAACTACCAGTAAGGAAAGTTAATAGGGCCAGTGGTTGACTGCTTCAGTCATGTTGTAGAAACACTGCCACATACAATCTTAATTATCTCATCCTAAACTCCTTTCAGTTCTGCATGATTTGACATGCAGCCACTGGAGCAAGGCATGCATCATTTCTGCCAATGGCTTCATTAATTTCATAAACATGGTAATAATTTTTCTCACAACTTCTTTGGTATTCACCCTATTAAATTACTTTTAAAGGTAGGCTGGTAATTAGACTCATAAAATCCATACAACAGAATAGCATACTTTCACACAAATCAGCTGGTTATGTGGTTCATATTATAAAATAATTATTTATGAAAAGTCAAACCAGAGAGATTCATACTTCACTATAATAATTAATGTGTGAATTTTAAGCAGAAATAGCTAGAACTACTGCAACACAGTGCCTGACAATATGCTTTCCCTCACATTAAATAGTAAATGAAAATATTTTACTTTGCTGGCTGCTTATTCAATTCAAATAAGCATTGAAACAGCCAAATCTCTTTCAATGCTTCATTACTGCACATGGACTTAATTTGAGAATGTCACTGGATCTGCATTTTATTTCATGCAAATGACCTCCAAATATTGAAAGGGGGGTGCTGGAACAAGGAGGAAGCAATGCATTGCATCTTTGGGCAGGACAGGATTGGGACATTATTCATTAGAAATTTATTTTCATCCATTTACAAATAACGGCATTATCTCCCATTACAGTATTTCTCAGCATTTTTTTTTAATTGCACAAGGAAGGAAGCCATGTTTGTTCCAGATCAGCAATCATAGGTACATATTTTCTAAAGACATAACGACATTTGGCCCTGGAAACAAGCTAATCAGCAATCAACTGACTGCATGTATTAAGCACAATAACAGCAACAAAAATACAGGGGAGAAAAGTTCATATTTATTTACAGCAAATGTAAGGGAAGCTTGCGTATTTAGACAAAGGGCCAGGAAGACCCAGGGCAGTCTTCTGATTTTTAAAGTTGTAACAGCAGCCAGTTTCAAGAAACAGATGCAACAAGACATTATTTATCAAAGTAGATAATTTTGGGGGTATCAGTGTAATGATAATTTTACATTAGACATAGAAACCACATCAGGATTTTTGGGTTCTCATGATGATTTCTTCCAGGTGAGATGTAACCGTGCTGTATCTCCAGATGCCTCCCTTGGTACTCGCAATCTCCACCTGCCATCCCTAATTTTTAAAGATTCTTTAGAATTAAAAAAAAATAACTAGGAAGGTACCATGCTACAAAGCAAAATACAAGCTTCTAGCATATTTATTTTCAGGAATGTTTGTGTACCTCTCAAAAGTTCTTTGGCATGGAGACAGCATCTGGGTATAAGGAGAGATTGCCTTTTGATAATTGGAAATTTGGGAACTAGCCATGTCCATCATGTCAGTCATTCTGTAAACAGGCAAGTTTCTATGGATGTCATTTTGTGAAGAAAACTATCACATACTCTCAAAATTCCTGATCCTCCTGCTAAAAACCCTTCCTATCCCTTTCTCTCTGCCCTAGGTTGATTTGGGGGTGGTTCTGAAAAATTGCAGTATTTTCCTCAAAGTAGCAGAATTCTTTCATGCCAAATTACAAATATGAAAATCCTACTATGCTAATAATAATGTCAGAAGGATAATGGCATTTTCTATTTAAAAAAAAAGAACAAAAAACCCTGCACCTTCTATCCCTATACTTACCTGAAAAGGTGAGAGGTCCCCTGTGCAAGCACCGAGTCATGGCTGACCCTTTGGGGGGACACCGCTTTCGCAACGTTTTCTTGGCAGACTATAGTGGGGTGGTTTGCCATTGCCTTCCCCAGTCGTCACCTTCCCCAGCAAGCTGGGTACTCGTTTTCCTGACCTCGGAAGGATGGAAGGCTGAGTCGACTCGAGCCGGCTACCTGGATCCAGCTTCCACTCGGTATCAAACTCGGTGGGGAGAGTTTTTGGTTGCAATGCTGCTGCCTACCAGTCTGCGCCACACAAGGTTCTACTACTTACCTAGCCTGACTTTATTTGCAAAGGGAATAATGCATCAGTTTATAGCCAATCCATATCAGTTTCACATGTGATGAGTAATAAATTCATTCTAACTTTCTCCTCATTAGTTTAAAAAAAAGTGTTAATTTTTATAATACTGTATGTATTATTTGCAGTAATTTTTGAGCTGGTTGCTATATTACAAAATTAGAAACACTGTGCTGAAACCTTGTATTATTCCACGTTGACAGTCAGGCGGCATCCTAGTTTAATAAATTATTATTATTATTTCAAAAATAAGATCAGTGTATCTAGCAAATATGAATACCCCCTTTCCAATACCTAGCTCAGGCAATTCTGAGCATTACAGCCAAAAACATTCATGTCTTGAACTACATTCCCTCTAAATTAAGCAATTTTTACTTTCATAAGGCATAAGTAATATTACTTCGACTTACAACAGCAATTGGGACTGGAATTTTTGTCACCAAGTAATGCGGTTGTAAAGCGCAACCACATTGCTTAGTGATGGCAATACCTGCAGTTCCGGTTGCCATTGTTAACCAAATCCCATGGTCATTAAGCAAGGCAACTTCCTACTGGCTTCACACAACCAAGTCAGTGGGGAAGCTGGCAGGAATTTGCAAGTCCCAGGTGACTCACAAGCAGGCCAGCAGGCAGGTAAGCGACTGCTGCCAGGTGCAGGAGGATGCAAGGGGAAGCATGAGGGAGGTGCAGCAAGGATGCTGGGACGGCCGGAACTCTGAAGACCGGTAGTAACCACCATTCGTCCAGTGCCATTGTAACTTCGAACAGTCGCTGAACGAATGCTCCCAAGTCAAGGACTAACTGTAGTAAGAGCAGGGCAAAAATTTAACTGTATCTCTTTGCTAATAAACAGTAAAGTGTCCTTTGAATTGACTTAACTCTAGTTAACTTCACTGACATACCCATGCAATTTTCTTGATTTCCAAACATTAAAAATTGAATAAAGATTTAGAGTTTTTTATTTTGCCTAGCTAATAGGAAGAGGTGTTAATAACAGTATCAAAATTTTTGACAGATCTTAGATTACAGTTTATTCAATAAAAATAGTATTTTGGACCTATAGGTAGTCCTTGTATAGCAACCACTATGGAATCAGAAGCTTTGTTGTTATGCGAAGTGGTCACTAAGTGGGAAATCATGTGACTGTGACTGTGCTTTCTTTTTCCCCCACTCTTCCACCCTTTGGAATGCTCACCTGGGTGCTGGGATAGCCAACTGGCAGCTGCTGCCTGTAACTGACAGGGCTAATCAGTTTTACACCTTCAGCTTTTGTTTGCCTCCTAACCATTCCCATGTCCTTTAGAATGCTTACCTTAGCACTGGGATAATTAACAAGAAGGGAATTAATGTTTGTATTTACATCCATTGGAGAGGAAGGGATTACAAGACAGTAAGGATAATTTTCCTCAATAAATAAATGAACAGTATAATGTTTTTGAATTATTTGTTTAATTGCGTTATATTTATCTAGTTTTAGGACTTGTGTGGAGCACCGATCACATTTTAGGTCATATTTATGCAGAAAAGTTGAAAATTCAAAAGGGTTCATAAATTTTTAAGCACCACTGTATTAACACAACTTTGAGACAAGATATAGTATTTTCATATTCTTTCGTACTATATTCCTTTTGAATGGATATTGATACCTGGAAAGAAAGAAAAATTATTTATGCCCTGTATATAGGGCTAAAAGATTTATTCTTCAGCATTGGGAAAATAAATATATGGCCCCACTACTCATTCATCTGGAGAGTTGATGTTATTAGCAATGTACAAATAAATTGCTTATTGATATAGATTAGCTATGGATGGTTATAATGAAATATAGATACTATTCACTGGTATGCTATGTAGAATTTTATAGATATAGATACAATGAATATACTTGCACTGAAATAAGAGCAAGAAAGACAGGATTTATATCATTTAAGTGAAGATGCTGTAAGTCACTAGTGGTGAAAGGACCATATTCATAATAAAGTTACCCCACCTGTACAGTAAGGTGTCCTCTAAGTGCATCCAGGAGATTTTATTTAGAATTCAGACAGTATTAGAAATAAGTTTTGTCTGAATTGCAATTCCCAATATCCTTCTTATGAACTTTCTGTCCAGTTGCTGAGAATTATACTTCAAAAAGATTTAGAGGGCCCTATGCTAATTCTTCAAATAAGGTAGGCTTTTCTTGAAGGATAAAATAAGCACTTTGAATCTGCAACATATATTTTGGAGTAGGAAGAAATAGAAGAATCCAATAAGATTGTCTGTTGACTACAAGCATTCCCTTCACAAATTTACTTCAGTATATTAAGCTTCCCATTTCAACAGATCATATGTATTCTTCCATTTGACACAGTTCTTTAAATAAAACTATTGAAAACAATGGCAGATTCCCAAGATAGACAACTGAGAGAAATTGGAACAACTCAGGAAATGGATCTTTGTAACACAGAGAGAAAAAATCTCCCTAAAGGGAAAACAATACAAGAGAATGCTGTTATACCTGTTTCTGATTTCTACAGGGAAGTGCAGAAAAAAGTGCTGAAAAACCATAAATAAGATTTAATGATTTTTATAAAGTCAAAATTTATCCAATTTATCACAATAATCCAAAGATATCTTGAAATGTACCCTGAATATATGAATACTGAAAGTAAAATCCTTTGAATCAAACTTGCTTCCTGGTGATTTGGTGGGCACATGCGTAACATTTTTTTTTTTTGGCAAGTATATCGAAATGGTTTACCATTTCATTCTTCCAAGGTGTTTCTCAACTTCTCAGTCTAGCCTATAGCACTGGGAATTCCTGCTTAGCTTTTTGAGCTCAGCAAAAAATGTAAATCTGATTTAATTTTTAAATCATGGCCAAATAATACCTCCCATAAATAGGGTGACTTTAATTTTCTTTCCTGAATACTGCACAGTTTTTAATTACTATTGCCATCCAGAAGACTTTAGCCAAATTATTAACTGGCTAGTTCAAAACAGTATGTGAAATTCATCTCATCTCTTAAAGGATTGCAAAGGAATCCCATCACAGATTCTATTGTGAGATATTTTGGATGTTTTACTTAAATGAAATCCAGAGCAAGAAAAGTGAAGCACAATGTTCAGCTAGCATTTGTTTTTCCCTTTTAAAAATCTACAGTAGGGCTGAAGAGAATATCCCACGAAGAATCAAAGTCTCCCTCTCACCAGCCCTGCAAAACTGTCAACTTGCATACTATTTAAGTTAAGAAAATTTAAACATTTAAAAATGCAATAGTACCCATCCAGTCCAGCAACTTTTTCTACTTTTTTTAAGTCTATAGGAAGAAAAAGGTGAGACCCAAAAACTGCTCTTCAAAACGGACTGTATAATGAAGCAAACTTTGGATGATCTGCACCATCCTACTCCCCATTTTTCTTGGCTGTTATCTAGCTATGGATGACAAATATAATACACAGATAAGTGAAATTGGAAGAATTCCTTTTCTGTGAACTAAGAAGAGGCCTGCTAAGATTTAAATTACATTCTTCACTGAATTGCTAGCAGAGTATTGGCTTATGCAATTTTCTTCACAATTTTGTCCAGTTCCATTATCTTACTTTTTTGCTCTAGATCTAGATCTTACTTTTTTTTTTTTTAATAGCTGACCTCTTCTTTATATTTCCTTTTGGTGCTTCCTGCGTCTCAAACTTTTTGAATATTAACAAGTCCAAATCCAAAGTGGTGGTTTTTGGGAAAAGACGGGCCAAATGCAATTGGCACTTGGATGGGGAGCCTATAAAACAAATAGACTCTTTCTCATATTTAGGGGTGGTTTTTACAGATACAGGGCCCTGGGTTAATCATTACAAGCAAAGTTCTGCAAAGGCCACAGCAAGTTCTAAAACGCTAATCAAACTACTTAGTTACAACCACCCAAGCTCTCTGCTCTCCATTTTGAAGGTCCACAAGGCAAAAATTGTACCAGTGTTAACATATGGTGCCGAATTGTGGGGCCTATCAAAAGTCTCCTTACTCAAACAGAATCAAGCACGCTTTTTAAGAACCATTCTGGGGACCAACAGGAATACACCCACAGCAGCAGTAAGAGCACCCATTCCATTTACAGTCTATCAGTAATCAGTCTTTAACTACTGGTGGAGGATTCTCCCAATGGAACATGATAGACTACCAAAAATGTGCCTTGAAGAACAGATGGGCACACCTCAACCCACCACATGGATCAATCAACTCCTCCAAACTATCGCATTCCTTGGCTTTTCACCACAACATTTACTTTCAGCCGGAGATCAGGCCAAGGCAACGTTCAAACAAAGGGTCTTGGATGTTAACGCCCAAACTGACACTGAGTCACTTGCACATATTAGGTCATTGAAATAGCTGGCTAAGAATAAACTGTCCTTTCAAATAGAAAAATACCTGACAATGGGTCTGACTCAATACCATAGGATAGCTCTTACTAGAGCAAGATTTGAGCAGCTAGATTCTATGGTCAAATACGGACGATTCCACCAAGTGTCTTACCTTGAGAAAACATGTGTTTCTGGAGACAGAACCACATATTGGGACCGTAACAAAAGACTATATTACTTCCTCCAGGGCACAAATACATATGTGGTCAATAGAACTGTTAAGTTTATAGTTAGGGCTGTCCAACTGAGAACGCAATTTATAGAACACAGGTGATGAATTCATATAAACTCACATTGTTTTCTTCAGCAAAGGATCGTTACCTTGTCATGGTGCTGGAGCTCAATGATGCCATGAGCTAAACTGTGAAGGGCCACCCAAGACGGGAAGGTCATGACAGAGAGGTCAGACTAAATGCGATCCCTGGGGAAGGTAATGGCAACCCACCCCAGTATTCTTGCTGTGAAAACTAAATGGATCGGTACAACCAGAGATATATCGGGATACCATCGGAAGATGAGACCCCCAGGTCGGAAGATGGTCAAAATGCTACTGGGGAGGAACAGAGGATGAGTTCAACTAGCCCCAGACGTGATGACGCAGCTAGCTCAAAGCCGAAAGGACGGCTAGCGGCCAACGGTGCTGGTGGTGAACGGCGAATCCGATGTTCTAAGGATCAACACACCATCGGAACCTGGAATGTAAGATCTATGAGCCAGGGCAAATTGGATGTGGTTATTGGTGAGATGTCCAGATTAAAGATAGACATTTTGGGCATCAGTGAACTGAAATGGACTGGAATGGGCCACTTCACATCAAATGACCACCAGATCTACTACTGTGGACAAAAGGACCACAGAAGAAATGAAGTAGCCTTCATAATTAATAGTCAAGTGGCTAAAGCAGTGCTTGGATACAATCCCAAAAACAACAGAATGATCTCAATTCGAATTCAGGGCAAGCCATCTAACATCACAGTGATCCAAATATACGCCCCAACCACAAATGCTGAAGAAGCTGAAGTAGAGCAGTTCTATGAGGATCTGCAGCACCTACTGGACAACACACCTAAAAGAGATGTTATTTTCATCACGGGAGACTGGAATGCTAAGGTGGGCAGTCAAATGACACCTGGAATTACAGGTAAGTATGGCCTGGGAGAACAAAACGAAGCAGGACATAGGTTGATAGAATTTTGCCAAGACAATTCACTCTGCATAACAAACACTCTCTTCCAACAACCTAAGAGACGGCTTTATACATGGACTTCACCAGATGGACAACACCGAAATCAGATTGACTACATCCTTTGCAGCCAAAGGTGGCGGACATCTGTACAGTCGGTAAAAACAAGACCTGGAGCTGACTGTAGTTCAGATCACAAACTTCTTCTTGCACAGTTTAGGATCAGACTAAAGAGATTAGGGAAGACCCACAGATCAGCTAGATATGAGCTCACTAATATTCCTAAGGAATATGCAGTGGAGGTGAAGAATCGATTTAAGGGACTGGATTTAGTAGATAGGGTCCCGGAAGAACTCTGGACAGAAGTTGGCAGCATTGTTCAGGAGGCGGCAACAAAATACATCCCAAAGAATGAGAAAACCAAGAAGGCAAAATGGCTGTCTGCTGAGACGCTAGAAGTAGCCCAAGAAAGAAGGAAAGCAAAAGGCAACAGTGATAGGGGGAGATATGCCCAATTAAATGCAAAATTCCAGAGGTTAGCCAGAAGAGATACGGAATTATTTTTAAACAAGCAATGCGCGGAAGTGGAAGAAGACAATAGAATAGGAAGGACAAGAGACCTCTTCCAGAAAATTAGAAACATTGGAGGTAAATTCCAGGCCAAAATGGGTATGATCAAAAACAAAGATGGCAAGGACCTAACAGAAGAAGAAGAGATCAAGAAAAGGTGGCAAGAATATACGGAAGACCTGTATAGGAAGGATAACAATATCGGGGATAGCTTTGACGGTGTGGTCAGTGAGCTAGAGCCAGACATCCTGAAGAGTGAGGTTGAATGGGCCTTAAGAAGCATTGCTAATAACAAGGCAGCAGGAGACGACGGCATCCCAGCTGAACTGTTCAAAATCTTGCGAGATGATGCTGTCAAGGTGACACATGCCATATGCCAGCAAATTTGGAAAACACAAGAATGGCCATCAGACTGGAAAAAATCAACTTATATCCCCATACCAAAAAAAGGGAACACTAAAGAATGTTCAAACTATCGAACAGTGGCACTCATTTCACATGCCAGTAAGGTAATGCTCAAGATCCTTCAAGGTAGACTTCAGCAGTTCATGGAGCGAGAATTGCCAGATGTACAAGCTGGCTTTAGAAAAGGCAGAGGAACTAGAGACCAAATTGCCAATATCCGCTGGATAATGGAAAAAGCCAGGGAGTTTCAGAAAAACATCTATTTCTGTTTTATTGACTCTTCTAAAGCCTTTGACTGTGTGGACCATAACAAATTGTGGCAAGTTCTTAGTGGTATGGGGATACCAAGTCATCTTGTATGCCTCCTGAAGAATCTGTATAACGGCCAAGTAGCAACAGTAAGAACAGACCATGGAAGAACGGACTGGTTTAAGATTGGGAAAGGAGTACGGCAGGGCTGTATACTCTCACCCTACCTATTCAACTTGTATGCAGAACACATCATGCGACATGCTGGGCTTGAGGAATCCAAGGCTGGAGTTAAAATCGCTGGAAGAAACATTAACAATCTCAGATATGCAGATGATACCACTTTGATGGCTGAAAGCGAAGAGGAACTGAGGAGCCTTATGATGAAGGTGAAAGAAGAAAGTGCAAAAGCTGGCTTGCAGCTAAACCTCAAAAAAACCAAGATTATGGCAACCAGCTTGATTGATAACTGGCAAATAGAGGGAGAAAATGTAGAAGCAGTGAAAGACTTTGTATTTCTAGGTGCGAAGATTACTGCAGATGCTGACTGCAGTCAGGAAATCAGAAGACGCTTAATCCTTGGGAGAAGAGCAATGACAAATATCGATAAAATAGTTAAGAGCAGAGACATCACACTGACAACAAAGGCCCGCATAGTTAAAGCAATGGTGTTCCCCCTAGTAACATATGGCTGCGAGAGCTGGACCATAAGGAAGGCTGAGAGAAGGAAGATCGATGCTTTGGAACTGTGGTGTTGGAGGAAAATTTTGAGAGTGCCTTGGACTGCCAGAAGATCAAACCAGTCCATCCTCCAGGAAATCAAGCCAGACTGCTCACTTGAGGGAATGATATTAAAGGCAAAACTGAAATACTTTGGCCACATAATGAGAAGACAGGACACCCTGGAGAAGATGCTGATGCTAGGGAGAGTGGAAGGCAAAAGGAAGAGGGGCCGACCAAAGGCAAGATGGATGGATGATATTCTAGAGGTGACGGACTTGTCCCTGGGGGAGCTGGGGGTGTCGACGACCAACAGGAAGCTCTGGCGTGGGCTGGTCCATGAAGTCACGAAGAGTCAGAAGCGACTAAATGAATAAACAACAAACAACACATTGTTTTTGTATTTTATTACTCGTTTTATCATATCTTGCATTTTTATCTTACAGTTTTACCTCTATTTTACCCTACTATATTTTATTGTATTTTATCTTACCCTAGTATATTTTATCTTATCTTATCTTATTTATTTATTTGATTTCTATAGCCGCCCATCTCAGCGAATGACTCTGGGTGGCTTATCTTACTGTATTTTATTTGTTTTATGGTATTATATTTTATATTTGATATCTTATAGTGGCTGTTGCCCAACTTTTTGATATAGTCAACTGACTAATCAATAAAGTCATATTCTATTGTATTCTTTATATTTCCAATACCCATTATTTCCTCACAGTCCAATGTTTCAATCCTAGTTCCTTTAGGCTTGTCACCTCTTCTCCCATATAGATATGATTCTAGAAGAACTAGCTTGGATGAAAAAAGCAGTAGTAAAGAATGTTATTAGGGAAACATGGATTTTGATATGCAGCAAACACTTCCAAAGATAAGGTAATTAATATTGTTGTGAGCTGGGGGTTAAAAGTAAAATAAAAAGTGTCTCGATTTCATGAGGAACAAGGATGAAAAATTTGACCTTTAAAACATTTTGCATACGCATCAAAAGGAACAGGGGAGTGACAGCTTATCTATCGTAAAATTGGTGATGGGGCAAGGTAATGTGCCTAAAACAAAGAGGAAGTATGCCTCCGGACCCTGAGATGGAGGGAGGGGGATGAAAGATATGAATATATGGATGTCAAATACAGTCATTAGGACAAGAATTTGTAGTCAATGGTGTATAAACTGCTGGCTGGGGCCGGCAGAGATATGTTTGCATTAGAATGAGACCCTGAAACAAGTAGGTGATAAGAGTTGCAGGAATATCCTGCTAACATATGAATATGGCAATTAGGTCATAAAATGTTTTGGAATAGATAGAAAGATTGTGAGCTGAGCCCTCGTATGAGGGAGAGGACAGCTAGGGTATAAAAGTTTTGTGTTAACTTTGTTCTTGGTTCCTTCTTGCACGGAGGGACCCGCCTTTGCAAACGCGTAAATAAATCCTTTTCTCTGAATCATCAAACCTTGTGAATTGGAATTCTTCTGGGAGGTTTTTCCCGCTGACATTGTTAACTTGCTTATCATACTAATGAAGCTGAATGCACCTGTTGTTGTAACAAAAAGCCAATCTGTCTACAAAGATTTTTGTTTGTTTGTTTGTTAGAACAAGAGATTTTATTTTGTTGGTACCAAGTTTTCTGATTTTTTTCCCACAAAACCAGCTTCTGTGCAAGGCATATTTTGTTGAGTTCTGGAGCATCTGCTTTCCATTTGCTTCTTGAAATATCTCTGCAATTTTCTATGGTTGTTTACTATTCTGAAACTTATTCAGAAAATGGGTCCAATTCCTGTTAGAAAATAGTCTTTTTGGATTAGGCCAACTTTTCCAGTTTCATTTCCAGACACTTTCTCTTCTGCTCCAATGCCATACTGTGGGAAAGAAACTAAGGGGATGGTTGGCCTGCCTCTTATGAGGCTGGAAAAGTTTAATAGCCTAACTGGCTGTTCCACATTTGACTCTTGGGAACAGATGAATGATAAGGGTTCATTAAAAATAATTTTAAAATAATGTGAACAAAAGGGTCATTATAGATTGCTATTATATTGTTTAACCTGTAAAGAGTGAGGGTGCCTCAATTAGACTGATACATCACAGGCAATTTCTTTACTTGCTCCTTCTTTTCTAACCTCTTCTGTCTCCCACTGATTTTCTCTTCTTTACTCTATTATTTAAATGTGTTCTTCCATCAGATATAGTTCTATTCAGCTTCTTCCTATCCTTAAAACTCTTTTAGGACCATTTTTAAGTCCTGAGCCTGCTCAAATGCACAACTTGCTTCAAGATTATATACATACATAATGCTTTAATCCAAGCGAAACTGGTAACATTTCTCTCTGATAAAAAGCAGGTATAACAGCATTTGTATTATGTAAAATAAATATTTCAAGAATGAAGAAAACTGAATCTAAAATGTTAGAACTGAAATAGAATTAAAATTCTATTTTATACCTTATGTTTCAGGAATAGTTTAAAAATAGCTTTTTCCTAAAATGTAGGTTCTAATATGAACCTAAGTATTCATAACTTCCATATATCTGGGTACAATTTCAAAACAAAGAATAGAATGCACATTAAAATATCATTAGCATATTTAAATTAGAAGAATTTAAGGATAGAATGCTCTATTAATAAAATAATTCCAACATTCATCAAAGATGCTACGCAACCATGTTTATCCCTCAGACTCTATAGCCTTATTTACAAAGCATATTTAATTGTGTGAACATCACAGTGCTATCAGCACTGCAACAGTAGAGGTTATCCAAATAGCCTGAGGTTTGTTTCGTATAACAGTATCCTCACCTACTTATCCGTGTTGTGGAATACCATAATGTCCTAACAGTCAGGAACCACGTTGAGACAAGGAATAGGTCTCTAGTGTTTTATTACTGCTACATTAGACAGAAAATCCTAACAAACTGAAGAAGTGTGAGAAAACCCATACAGATAAACCCCAAAAGTCAAGGTGGGTCTGATCTGTGTCTCTTTGAATGGCTGCTTAACTCCTCAGTACTACGCATGCATTTTCCCCCCTGGATAGGGGCCCCCTCCTGCTTACCATCAGTACTCATGACACATAACCTAATCAAAAGAGGTCACCGTCCAAACCCTGCCCGATCAGTCCCCTAAGTAAAAGAGTTGTTGCTATAGATGGCTGATAGGAAAAATCCTCTTGATAAGGACTGGCAGCACATAGTACATTACTGCCCATAGTACACCTCCAATCCCAAGACATTTTTACCACTGCCTACCTTACCAATGGAAAATTGATATAATGACACCATGCTAGCACTTTTCTGATACAAGGGAACATGCTATACTAGGGATTCCTGGACAAAGTGGGTGGAAACTGCATTTCAAAATAGTGCCTCTGACACTGTTAGTGTAATTGGTTTCTGCCAGAATTAGCAGTTAGTAGATTTGAACATGTTACCTAGTCAACTCGGCTGAATAATATACAAACTGGCCAGTGAGTATTACTGTGGATTTTGCCGTCAATAGTATTCCAGGATAAATTGGAGTCAGACTTTATTTGTTGGATCCAAATTTCCCTCATGTCCGTGAACTTAACTACTGTAAAATCTGAGCTAGTATTATTATTGGTTATTGTTGGTAGGAAAGCGTGTGTGATAGTACAGAAGGCATGAAGGAAGACACCAATATAAATATAAATATAAAATTGTTAACTGTTCCTACATCTTGCACTGTAGCCAAAATGAGCCAACAGGATTCAGAGGAATCCACCTCACACCCTTTAGTTTATTTTCTCCATTCTCCCTTTCTATCCAGTTAAAATCAATTAGTATTCAGTAATGTCAATACTGGATTCTAGAAATCTCATTCATTTGATGGAGCTTCCACAGGTGATCTTTCCAATAAGTAGTGCCCATTGCAATCAAGTAACTATACAAGTGAACACCAATTATTTTCTTTTAAGTAGCAGGAATGTTTCTTATGTCTATTTAACATTAAGAGAAATGGAAATAAAAATGACTTATGCAAAAAAAAAAATGAGTTTGCAAATAAACCAGGGAAGTGGTTGGCATACAAGTTATGAAAAGAAACAGCTATTGAAATTACAAGAGAGAGATACTGTAATAACAGATAATGTAGTTATCCAAAAAGCATTTCATCGATATTATTCCAATTTATATAAAGGATAAGAAATTTTCCTGGAGAAAATAGATGAGTATTTAAAGAAACAAAATTTATCGAAGATTACAGAGAAACAGAAACAGATTATGAATGGACCCATAGCAATAACAGAAGTTTGCAAAGCTATAAAAAGACTAATACAGGAAAGATGCTTGGACCAGATGGGTTACCACCTTCTTACTATAAATGCTTTGAAGATGAACTTTTACAACCTTTACAAAATACAATACAATGAATTCTATTTTACAGAGGGAAAAGATGCCAGAGAGCTAGAAAGAGGTTAATATCGCATTAATACCTAAGGAGGGACAAGATTTGACTTTAACAAGAAACTATCAGCCAATATCATTGAATAATGACTATAAGTTGTTTACTGTCATGAGTGCCATTGAGCTGAAGACATCAGCTCAACGGCACACATGACAATAACGAGGAAGCAGAGGAAGGGACTCAAGATAAGCATAGCACGCACAACAACAGACACAGACCCTGGCCGGATGATTCAGCCATCAGGACACAAAAGAGAAAGAAGGAAAGACAAAGACTAGGCGAATCACGAGGCACACCCAAGCTGTTAGCAAAAGCGCAACGGAGATCGCCCAGCTGACAGCAATCACCGGCTGAAGGAGGAAACCGATGATGGGCGATCCCGGAGCAACAGCTGGGGCCTCGCAACCCTTCACCTACCGGCACGACAGGATGCAGGACAAAGGGGGGATGACGTAAGCCAGGGAAAGGGGGTGCTGACCGGCGCGGGGTATTTAAACCCCGCACCGGCGCGCTCCCCTCACTCTCAGCTTTTTTCGAAACTGACACTACGTATGAATAAACCAGAACCTGATCTCCATTGAATCAGTGTCTGTGTTTTACTCAGCGGTAGGCAGTGCATGACATTTACAATCTTTGCAAAGAATTTCACAAGAATTTATTCACAAAGATCCATGTGGGTTTTTACCTAAAAGACTGTTAAAGGGCAATGTTAGAAAAGGGTTGGACATTTTGGAATATTTAGAGCAACACACTGAAAAACAAGCTGCATTCTTAGATGCAGAGAATGCCTTTGACAATTTGAACTTGGCCTTCCTGTTTAAAGTTTTGGAAGATATGAATTTTGGAGAGAATTTTATTAAATGGGTAAGATCAATTTACACTTAACAGAAACCACAAATAATTGTCAATGGAGATCTAACAAAACCCTGTGAGATACAAAAACGGACAAGACAGAGATGCCTGTTGTCTCCTCTCCTGTTTTTTTAGTTCTTGAAATGTTGAATAGAAATATAAGATGATAGAATTGTGGGAGTAAAGATTAAAAACAAACTTATATCTTAAGGGTATTTGCTGATGATTTGGTGTTGATTCTGGAGGATTCACTAAAGGAAATAGAGACATTAATGGGAAAATTAAACAAATTTGATACACTAGCAGGTTTTAGGATTAATAATCAGAAGACAAAGATGTTAACAAAAAATATGCAAATAGATCGAACAGAAGTGATGAAGAAAATGGGTTTGAAGATTGAGAAAAAAGTAAAATATCTGGGTAACACCATGACAAAAATGAATTGTATGTTATCTAAAACTAATTATGTTGAGACAAAGAATGAAGTTAAAAAAGATACGTTAAAGTGGGAGAAATTACAATTGACATTGTTGGAGAGAATTTCTGTGATAAAATGAATGTTTTGCAAAGATGAAAAGATTTGGCACTACCCCCCACAATGGAGAAATGGTTGATGAAGATGATGGAACTTGCTGAGATGGCTAAGAGAAAAGACAATATCTGCATTTATTGCTGACTGGAAACCCCTTATGGACTTTTTCCATGAAAAAAGGAACTTATGATTCATGGTTTTGATGATTAGACAGAATAGATTACAGAAATAAGAAAGTTATGTTGTAACCATAGAGGAAGAGGTAAAATTATAATTGTACTTATACTTGCAGTAAAGAAAATCAAAAGCTATTTTGTATCTTTTTTCTTTTCTATTTTATGTTTACATTTTTCCCTTCTTGCACTTTTAGCTTTTTCTTTGATTTCTTTCTTCTTCTCTTTTTCTCATTTTATATTAGTTTGTATTAGTTTGTATCTTTAAAAAAAACTAATAAAATGAATATTTTGCCTAGAACAATGTTTTTGTTTCAGACTATACCAGCTTTGACAACAGATGCACCATTTAAACAGTTACAAAAGGATATAGATAAGTTTGTATGGCAAGGGAAAGAATATGGAAATGTGGAATAGGTACAAATCCAGGTTGTGCCCAAAAACACCTTTGTGGCTCTTAGCACAAGAAGTATTTTATAGACAAGAAATAAAAGGCAAACACAAATGGTTATCATACTGTGAAATACTAGAATTCTGTCAAGGGGAATAGTAAATAAAATCAAGAGAGCTGATGGCAGAGGGACATAATTGTCAATGGTTTTCCTATTTACAGTTATCAGAAAAATTAAAAGTAGACAAAATAATTTATGGTATTGAATATTCTAAGACTGACTTTGAAATGGACTTGTGTACAAATGATGAACATGTGATTGCTAATATGTATAAACTTTTATTTGAAATTTGAAACAGAAGAAGAATGATAAGTTAAAGAATGATAAAGTGGGTTAAAATTTATGGTTATAATATACAGATGGAACAATGGGAAAATATATGGTTGAAAGGATTGAAATTTACACTGTTATAATCTTAAAGAGAACTTTTATAAAATGATGTACTGTTGGTATATGACAACAAAATAATTACCTAGAATGTATAAATGTCCTTCAAATCTACGTTGGAAATCTGAACAACAAGAAGGGTCTTTTTACCATGTTTGGTGGACGTGCAAAAAAGCTAGAAGATTTTGCATACAAATGGATACACTGATGCAGAGGATTTTAAAGATTAATATACAACTACACACACACTTGATCTTAGCCAAAAGGCCGAGAAGCAATTATACAACTGCAGCCAGAACTTTTCCTCTTGGGACTGACAGATAAATAGTTGGAAAAAAGTCATGGAACTTTGTTTTTATATATAATAACATCAGCAAGATTATTGTATGCACAAAGATGAAAAGATTTGGCAATACTTACAATGGAGGAACAGTTGGTATAGTTTATTATTGATTAGCCATTAGGTCATTATCAAAATACAGAATATAAAACACAGAACATTAATAAGATCATATATAAAAATAGAATAAAAACAAATTAGATAAGAAAAGTGATATAAATGCAAATCTTATTGCTGAATTACCCCTACAGTTTACCCCAATCAGGCTCACATATGCAGTTCTCAACTGAACTGTGGAGGAATGGTTGCGGAGAGTGATAGAACTTGTTGAGATGGCCAAATTTACCTGTTTGATTAGAGAAAAGACAGTATCTACATTTACTGCTGACTGGAAACCCTTATGGACTTTTTGTGGTAAAACAGAAAAAAACTTATGATCTATGGTTTTGATGATTAGATAGGTTAGATTATAGGAAGAAGACAGTCAAGATGTAACTTTAGAGAAAAAGGTAGTAGATCTACAATTGTACTTATAACTGCTGTAAAGAAGATCGGAAGCCACTTCTTTATAGATATTTTCTTTTGCATTTTTCTTCTATTTTTTTCCTTTTTGCACTCTAGCTTTCTCTTTTATTTCTTCCTTTTTCTTTTTTCCTTCTTACTTAGCTTGCATTAATTTTTATTCTTGTTTTTAAAATTTCCAGTAAAATTATTTACATATATACTCTACATACCTGCACATGCACACACACACACTCATATAGACACACACAGTGTGTTCAAACTGAAAATATTTTTCATTTATCTCCAAATCCACTGCCCAATGGTTGAGGAAACAGTCAAACTGTAAATAATGGCTTCATCCTCTTCATTTGAACTCCTCAACATTCATTTGAACTTTCCTTTTGTTGTAAGGTAAATTGTTGCTGATATGGTTACATTTCCTCCATTGCTCATATTGAGGACAAAGTCTTCATAGTTTCAATAATGAATAAACATGGAAAACATCCACAGCATTATCTTACAATCATGTCTGGTTACTCTCATCTCGAAAACTGAAATAGTGCTTTCTATAGCCAGATCACTTCCTTCTATTTGTACACTAAATTAATATAAGTTTCTACTGTAACTGTAATTTTATTTCTTTGCAATTGTTTATCCATTTCATTCTTATCATATCTTGGAATCACCAATTTAATTTGGGATTCTAATTTTATGAGAAGTTGCAGAACTTCAAAGATCTGTGGAGTGTATGGAGTTGATACTTTATTATATGGTCAAGCTAAAGGCTATCCTTGGCCTTTGAATGGTAAGTTGGAATTGGACATAAAAGTGATTGATGGCAGAGTAAAAATGAAATCTAAAGTAATTAAAATGTAATCACATTATTTAAATATAATTAATGTGACAATTTCCTATTTATGCAATTCCTGTCATATCAAGAATTACACTGGGGGAGATTTTTGGGAGCTGCATATAGTTCTGAGGCTTCAGGTGGTATATTTCTTTTATATAACATGAGTAGTGCCCCCCACAAAAACAACCTGGCATTTAGCTTCCAGGCAAGGCATATCCAAAATTCATTCTGAAGCTTCATTCTGAAATATACTAAGTTATTATACTGCCAGTAGATGGATCAATGTGATTATTTTGGACAGATAGAAAAGGCAAGAGTATCAGCAAAAGTGGACTATCTATCATTCCAGGCAGTTTAACCTGCCTGGAAAATTCCCAAGAAACATATTGCTATTTCATGTTTCATTTCAATTAGAGTTTATGTTTCTATTGAATTTTTTTCTATAAACTATACAGGGATCCTTTTTTAACAAAAATAAAAGGTGCTATATAGTTGGGAGGTTGGCTGGCTTTTGAGAATTAACACACTGTACTTTAAGGTAATTATTCACACAGTTTTATTTAAACCCAAATAACTTTTTTTTTCTTCCTAGTGTTTTTCCCGCAGGTGTAGGGTCTGCTTTTTTGGATCAATTGAATGTTGATCTGTTGGTTGCGACAGGAATTGACTGACAGGCTTGTTGCCAGAGCCTGACATCATCGGCTGAGATAGAGTGACTGGCCCAAAGTCACCCAGCTGGTTTTCATGCCTAAGGCGGGACTAGAACTCACAGTCTCCTGGTTTCTAGCCTGGAGAATTAACCACTAGACCAAACTGGTTCTTATTTAAACCCAAACAACTGCATAATATAAAATAATTCAAAGAAACTGAGCATATATCAAAATATATCAAATGAACCTAATATACAAAATATTACTGGAACTATAAATTAATTAATAAGGAACAATATTCTGTAATGTCAGCGTCACTACAGAAAAGGCCCTATTGTTAGTAATTATCAGTTTCATCATTCTTGCTGAAGGCCAAGAGCAAAAACCCAGAAGTTAATCCATGGCTTAAGCATCTTGATATGAGTTTGAGTAATTTTTATAACCCGCTCCCAAATAGCTTAAGGACTTAAAGACTAAACCCAGCCCACTGAATTGGGCCAGGAAATATATGCATTATAATATAGTCAAAATAGCTACACTACTTCTAAGAAGTATTGTATATACTTGCGGGTAAGCTGAGAATTTTAGGTTCCAAAATACCCCCAAAAAATTTGGTTTGGCTTATCTGTGGACCAGGGTTCAGATTTTTTAAAGCCTGTCATGGCCTTGAACTCATGCGGTTTTATAAATAATGATGTAGCAGTTTGCTATTTCCCACCTGTCACTGTAGTTAAAAATTCAAGGGTCAACTTATCCGCAGGTGACACATTTTTCAGATTATTTTGGCTGAAATTTTGAGGTTCAGCTTATCTGCAGATGGGCTTATCAGCAATTATATATGGTAGCCTTGCCATTCTATTTCACACCTATTGATATTTTCCAAAATATTATTTTTAAAGACTGCCTTTTGGCTTTACCTATCAAAGTGAATTAGAAGACTGGGACATTTCCATGCAATTCATATCATCTAACTTGTGGCTATAGCCCTTACTAGATTTATTATTAGTGTCTATGGTAAAGCTCACAGGGCTGCTGCTTTTTTATGTAACTGAAATATACTATGAGCCAGAAATAAGTAAAACCGCCCAGTATCATAAACTGCCCAGAGTCCCTCCTTGGGAGAGAGATGGGCTGTGATAAAATTTAATAAATAAAATAAATAAGTAAAATGGCATGAGACCACCACATTCAAACTTGACCCTTCTGCTTCCTTCTGATTTAAGGCAGACAAAAGCCATCTGGTTGAATGGCCAAAGCTTGAATGGAGAAAGGAGCAGCACCATTTGGCCTCCAAGTATCTGCTGTGAAACCTCTAATGAAAAAGCTCCACTTGCATCATTTTCAACCAGTCTCTACTTTCCAATTGTCAGACAAGGTCCTCAGATATTCCAAGGGTTTTTGGGTGAACTGTATTAGCCAAATGCATTCCAACCTGGCTTCAGGCCAGAGTTTTGCTGTAGGACAACTTAAGTCATGTATCTCTGTTGATTTAATTGGATCTTTAGCAGTGTTCAATGCCATAGACCTAGCCTTCAGACCTGTCTGGCAAAAATGGGCTCAAGAGGTACTATCTTATGGTCATTCATAAAACACTTTAGCAATTGTTTTGTGTAAGTATTTTAAGCTCTGCCCTTGCCTTTAGTCTTTTACAGATGTTAAATTTTGCATTTATCTTAAATGCTTAAACTGCCCCAAGGGCTGCATATGCATTAAAAGTATAGGCTAGAAAAACCTACACACACCATATAAATAACATACCATGAAAAAAATAAGTGTGTGCCTAATTTACAAATGTGGTTATTCTGAACAGCATGGTAGCTGTTTATTTTTCATCTATAGATTGAAAATTGGGATCAGAATGTGATGCAGTATACATCTCTAGACCAAGAAGCAACAACTGAGAAGACCGCTACTTTGTCTAGTAAGAATTAAATTGCTATCCAAACTTAACAAACACTATAAAGGAAAAATTAAGCAAATTTTTAAAATCTGATCATTGTTATTTGGTAGAATTCTCTTACTAAGGGAAGAAGATAGTATTCCCAGAAAGGATGTTGGGGGAAAGAGGATGAAAGAAAGAGAGTAATTTTGGCTTCCAGAACATTCACATACTACTTTTAATCTGATTCAGGTTTCTGTTACTCTCTGTAACTCTGAATTCTGTTCTGTGTAAATGACCTGAAAAAGAGCCAAGAAAAAAAAAAGGGCCATTATGCGGTCAACAGGAAGTACACTAGGACAAAAGGTCTAAGTTTAGGAATGCATTTGCTAGGGTCTATTTTGATCTAACCCCTGTGGAAGAACCATCCACAAAAAAAAAAAAAAAGGCTGCTGTGATATTTAAAAAAGCCATAATGTTTAAATACAAAACCAAACTGGCAAGAAAGGAGCATTCAGAAAGAACAAAGCTTATGAAGAAAAACGGATGCCTCCAGGCTTATTTTTAAAATATGTTTTATTGACATTCCCCCACCCCGCTTTCTGCTGTTACAGAATATGTTCTTTTGATGCTACCCAACTGAGTGGCCAGATGAAAGAAATTGGGAGACATGTAACCTTCATATATTTATCGAAGCCTAAATCAGGACTGGGGAACTCCAAACCTTCCATATGTTGCTGGACTAGAATTCTTAGCGCTCTTCATTATTAGCCATGCTGGATGGTGCTACTGGGAGTTGGATTTGGAAAGTAATGGAGGGTCACATCTTCCTCATGCCTGGCCTAAATAAAAATGCAGGACGTAAGGAAACCACAGATGGACAGAACAATTACAACCCCGCTCCCCAGAAGAAAGTACAAATTCTTCTGTTGTAAACAATAGTGTATACACAGTCTGTATTTTCATAAACTGCCAAAATCTGTTGCCAGTTACAAAGGATTTTTGAACTCTTTTGCCATTTGGCTATCTGAAAATATTTAAAGCAAAAAAAAAAATACTTCTAAGTGCAGATCTGTCACATATTATAGCATGATGGAATGAAATGAAACCCATTTGTACCTCCTGAACACACAGACTTCCCTGTGTATTAATCAGTTCATACAAATTTAATCTAAATATAACTCCTTCCAATCCTTGTGTTTTGCTGAAATCCTTTGTGAATAAAGAAAGTAGATAACTAGGGGAAAGCATATATCAGCATTATCTTAGAATGATAACTTCCAAGATAGCTCCTATACTAAATGCTATGACTGCTGCATGGAAGCAATAAAAAACCATGCAAGAATGAAAAAGACTTTGATTTTAAGTGTCTCTCAGTTTGCTACTGGAAGGGATGTTCAAGAACAATATATATATTTATGAAAGTATAAGTATCTAATCCTTTGCAGCCAAAGGTGGCGGACATCTGTACAGTCGGTAAAAACAAGACCTGGAGTTGACTGTAGTTCAGATCACAAACTTCTTCTTGCACAATTTAGGATCCAACTAAAGAGATCAGGGAAGACCCACAGATCAGCTAGATATGAGCTCACTAATATTCCTAAGGAATATGCAGTGCAGGTGAAGAATCGATTTAAGGGACTGGATTTAGTAGATAGGGTCCCAGAAGAACTCTGGACAGAAGTTGGCAGCATTGTTCAGGAGGCAGCAACAAAATACATCCCAAAGACAGAGAAAACCAAGAAGGCAAAATGGCTGTCTGCTGAGACACTAGAAGTAGCCCAAGAAAGAAGGAAAGCAAAAGGCAACAGTGATAGGGGGAGATATGCCCAATTAAATGCAAAATTCCAGAGGTTAGCCAGAAGAGATACGGAATTATTTTTAAACAAGCAATGCGCGGAAGTGGAAGAAGACAATAGAATAGGAAGGACAACAGGCCTCTTCCAGAAAATTAGAAACATCAGAGGTAAATTCCAGGCCAAAATGGGTATGATCAAAAACAAAGATGGCAAGGACCTAACAGAAGAAGAAGAGTTCAAGAAAAGGTGGCAAGAATATACAGAAGACCTGTATAGGAAGGATAACAATATCGGGGATAGCTTTGACGGTGTGGTCAGGGAGCTAGAGCCAGACATCCTGAAGAGTGAGGTTGAATGGGCCTTAAGAAGCTTTGCTAATAACAAGGCAGCAGGAGATGACGGCATCCCAGCTGAACTGTTCAAAATCTTGCAAGATGATGTCAAGGTAATGCATGCTACATGCCAGCAAATTTGGAAAACACAAGAATGGCCATCAGATTGGAAAAAATCAACTTATATCCCCATACCAAAAAAGGGAAACACTAAAGAATGTTCAAACTATCAAACAGTGGCACTCATTTCAAGGTAATGCTCAAGATCCTGCAAGGTACACTTCAGCAATTCATGGAGCGAGAATTCCCAGATGTACAGGCTGGGTTTAAAAAAGGCAGAGGA
Organism: Candoia aspera; assembly: GCF_035149785.1. Classification (NCBI taxonomy): domain Eukaryota; kingdom Metazoa; phylum Chordata; class Lepidosauria; order Squamata; family Candoiidae; genus Candoia; species Candoia aspera. The sequence goes on along the minus strand of NC_086156.1, from coordinate 41,860,417 downwards.
ACTAGAGACCAAATTGCCAATATCCGCTGGATAATGGAAAAAGCCAGAGAGTTTCAGAAAAACATCTATTTCTGTTTTATTGACTCTTCTAAAGCCTTTGACTGTGTGGACCATAACAAATTGTGGCAAGTTCTTAGTGGTATGGGGATACCAAGTCATCTTGTATGCCTCCTAAAGAATCTGTATAACGACCAAGTAGCAACAGTAAGAACAGACCACGGAACAACGGACTGGTTTAAGATTGGGAAAGGAGTATCGCAGGGCTGTATACTCTCACCCTACCTATTCAACTTGTATGCAGAACACATCATGCAACATGCTGGGCTTGAGGAAGCCAAGGCTGGAGTTAAAATCGCTGGAAGAAACATTAACCATCTCAGATATGCAGATGATACCACTTTGATGGCTGAAAGCGAAGAGAAACTGAGGAGCCTTATGATGAAGGTGAAAGAAGAAAGTGCAAAAGCTGGCTTGCAGCTAAACCTCAAAAAAACCAAGATTATGGCAACCAGCTTGATTGATAACTGGCAAATAGAGGGAGAAAATGTAGAAGCAGTGAAAGACTTTGTATTTCTAGGTGCAAAGATTACTGCAGATGCTGACTGCAGTCAGGAAATCAGAAGACGCTTAATCCTTGGGAGAAGAGCAATGACAAATCTCAATAAAATAGTTGAGCAGAGACATCACACTGACAACAAAGATCCGCATAGTTAAAGCAATGGTGTTCCCTGTAGTAACATATTGTAATTGTTGCCTAATCCCAAATACTCAGTCTCACAAGCTCGGGCTTAAAGATAACTGATTTATTAAAGGAATAGTATGCAAATACAGAGAAAGCTGAGAATGAGCAAAAGCGCGCCAAATACAAACTTAAAAGCCTTGCCTTCAATCCAGTCCCGCCCCAAGCACCCGTCAGCACGCACCCCCTCCCAGGTGCTAGGAACCGTTACACGCGCCTGGGAAAGTAACCTTGAACAGGAGTGCAAACCCAAACATACATTCACGCAATTGGATGGGACCACGGCGGGAGGGAAAGCAGTCACTCACTCTACAGGACTGGTGGCTTTACAGATGGGCACTGTCATGCGCTGCCTACCTCTGAATAACACTCAGACACTGGTTCGCGGATCAGGCTCTGGTTTATTTGCAGGGCAGGTACAGCGTTGGTAGAAAAAAGCTGAGAGTGACAGGAGCGCGCCGGTGCGGGGTTTAAATACCCCGCGCCGGTCAGCGCCCCCTCGCTCACGGTCACGTCACCCCCCTTTGTCCAATACGTTGCCCTGCCGGTGGGTGAGGGTTTCCGGGATCGCCCATCATCAGGTTTCCCATTCCTCTGCTGATTGCTTTCAGCTGGGCGATCCCCGTGGTATTGCCGCTGATGGCTTGGGTGGCTCCGTGATCCGTTTAGCTATTGTTTGTTGGCCGTTAGTCGTTGTGGGTTGATGGCTACTTATCTTGTACCCCTTCACCTATTTCCTTGTCATTGTCATGTGTGCCATTGCGCTGATGACTTTAGCTCAACGGCACTCATGACAGGCACCCACTGGGAGAAATTGCCTTTTGTCATAGCTCCAGTGGGGGGCCCTTTGGTGATTTTGGGAATGCCTTGGTTTGTGCAACAAAACCCTTTCATCAATTGGCTGCATAGAACTGTAACGTTTGCTGATGGATTTTATAAAGTACCTGAAAAGGACTTGTTAGAGGACATGGAGGGAGGACGGGTGGCTAACACTACAGTACAAACCCTTCCGCCGCTAGAAGGGCTGCCTAGCCAATACCAGGATCTGGCTGATGTGTTTGGGGAGAAGGAAGCAGATCGCTTGCCACCTCACCGGAAAACAGACTGTTCCATTGAATTTTTACCTAATGTAAAGTTACCTCACCCAAAAATCTATCCCATGTCTCCCAAAGAGCTAACTATGCTGAGGGAATTCATTGACAAAAACCTGACTAGGGGTTTCATGCATCAGCAAACGAGAACAACCCGAGTCCAGCATGGCCCAGACTTCGACAGTTTTGGTTCTAGAACCCAATTTTACTTTGACAGTCATTGTAGGGAAGTTCCCACTCACCGAATCGTGGTCGCGCCCGGTTTCTTCCACCTGCCCAACGGCGCCCTTCAGGGCAGGTGGAAGGCGTTTCCCGCCGGCTGGTCAAATTGTAATTCCTCTTCCTCTTCCACGAATGGGAGATCTGGAGGGTCGAGTTCAGCACAGGCAGCCTTCATCTTGCGCGGCAGGGATGGCGATTTTCCCGGCGCTTTCCCGGGCCGTTCCTCTGGTCGGCGTCTTGGGCACGAAGTAGCACAATGCCCATCTTTCCCGCATCTTAAGCACTGTCCTTTCGCAAATCGTCGTTCCCTTTCTTCCTCCCAGGTTTTTGGTTTAGGGCGACTCGAATATCCAGCAGCACGAGCCCCCTTAGCGGCTCGGGTTTGTCTCAGTTCCTTGCTATGGGCATACATTTGTAGAGCGCTTTCCGCACTGCCTGCCAACTGAATCCAGCCGTATAACGTTTTAGGATCGTCCCTACACAAAGCCCAACGGAAGATTTCTGTCTCCAGCCCTTGCTTGAACATCTCTACCAAAGTCGACTGGGACCAGTCCTCCACCTTCCCCGCCAGGGCTTTAAATTCCAAAGCGTAGTCTGCGACAGAGAGGGTTCCTTGGTAAAGTTTTCTCAGGGAGTTCTTCGCTCTCTCTTGGGCCAATGGGTCTTCAAAGTGCTGTTTTAGCGCCCACAGAAACTCATCAAAGTCCTCTAACTCCATGGCCTCAGCTTGGCACAGCTGTATGTACCAATCAGCTGCCCTCCCCTTCAGCTTGTTGGCAATAAAATTAATCTTGCCTTGTTCAGAGCGAAAACTTCGACCCCAATCCTCCATATAATGTCTAGCATTTGTAATGAAGAAGGAGAGCATGGTAGGGTCCCCATCAAACTTCACCCCAAAGGGTGGGAAGGTCCTTACCGGCTCCACCGGCTGTGGTGGCTCTGCAAACAACAACGTGCGTCGAGCCGCCAGTGGTGGCCGATCTCTGGACGCCCTTGACTCCCTTCCTCCCAACTGCCGGGGAGCTCGAGTCTTACTTCTTCCCCTGAATGACAGGGAACTCCGTCTTGGGAAAACCAGCTAAGAGGGGTCCTCTTCCCAGTCTTCCTGTAGGGACCCCGGGCCTCTGGTGACATCCTTTAGGAGGTTTACTATCATATCCATTTTGTCCTCTATTGCTTTCATGCGGGCAGGGGTGACCGGCTCTTCTAAGGGTCTATTGGTTACCACCACCCTCGGCGATAAGGGGATTTCGGGTTCCCAGGATGGCTCTGGAGATCCCCTCCCCGGTGCTGCTTCCACCTCGGGTTGGGGCTGGAGTACACCCCCTGTGGCACCCTGCACTGCTAACAATAGATCATCCAATTGGACATCTTGCCTCTCCCGACGTGCTGCCCTTTGCGCTCTCGAAGTTGGAGCTATCAGAGTCTTTGTCGAGTCCGGCTCTTCTTCGCTCCCTTCACTCTCGCGAAGCGGAGGTTCGATCATCGCTAGCGCTCCTCTTTACCCAAACTTTGGATGGGGCTAGCAGAAATGATATAAACAATTCTCAGCTTTATGTAATGGTTGCCTAATCCCAAATACTCAGTCTCACAAGCTCGGGCTTAAAGATAACTGATTTATTAAAGGAATAGTATGCAAATACAGAGAAAGCTGAGAATGAGCAAAAGCGCGCCAAATACAAACTTAAAAGCCTTGCCTTCAATCTAGTCCCGCCCCAAGCACCCGTCAGCACGCACCCCCTCCCAGGTGCTAGGAACCGTTACACGCGCCTGGGAAAGTAACCTTGAACAGGAGTGCAAACTCAAACGTACATTCCAAAGTTCCAAAACAAAACAGAGCGCAGGAATGGAAAAACCCAGCCATGAGCAAGGCGGGTATACACGGAAAACGGTTTGACATGTGGAACGTTACGATGTTAACAGAACATTGAAATGGGGAACATGACACATATGGCTGCGAGAGCTGGACCATAGGGAAGGCTGAGAGAAGGAAGATAGATGCTTTAGAACTGTGGTGTTGTAGGAAAATTCTGAGAGTGCCTTGGACTGCAAGAAGATCAAACCAGTCCATCCTCCAGGAAATAAAGCCAGACTGCTCACTTGAGGGAACGATATTAAAGGCAAAACTGAAATACTTTGGCCACCTAATGAGAAGACAGGACACCCTGGAGAAGATGCTGATGCTAGGGAGAGTGGAAGGCAAAAGGAAGAGGGGCTGACCATGGGCAAGATGGATAGATGATATTCTAGAGGTGATGGATTCATCCCTGGGGGAGCTGGGGGTGTTGACAACCAACAGGAAGCTCTGGCGTGGGCTGGTCCATGAAGTCACGAAGAGACAGAAGCGACTAAATGAATAAACAACAACATAAGTATCTATCAAAATCTTCCTTTTCTTAAGAATATTATACCATGTATTAGGTATACAAAGTTCTGAAATAGAGTCAACATTTGAAAAGAAGCATTTTATGGTCTGTACGAAACAAACCAACAAACTCAACAGTCAAACTAAAGAAGAAAAGCAGTTGTGGATATTATCTTTTAAAAAAAAATACTGATAGCCTGCCCACTATACTGTAAATAGGGTATTAGGGTGAATTAGATTCTATTAAAACAAACATAATAAAATGGTGAAGCCAAATAAAATAAACAATACATTAATTTAAAGTACATCAATATATTAAGAGTGATAGAAAGCCCTTGAGGGACAAATGGCAAGATGAATGCAAGAGTAAAGAAACCTTTTTGTTACCACCTTTTTTTACCAATATTACCGGAAGTCCGGTAATGTTGGCACAAGCTGGCCCACCAGGTGAAGGACATTCCAAAGTCAGGGTTCTACAGCTGAAAAAGCCTTTTCCCACAATCTCATGCCTCCCCCAGCTATGAGACACTGAGGAGCTCCTCTCACCACATATCCTAATCTTTGGACAAGTTTATAGTATATTGATAAGGTGTTCCTTCAGGCTTCCAAATAATTAAGTGTGTTGAAAGCCAATATTAAAACACTGAACTCTGACCCATAACATACATGTGCCAATGCAATTATTTTAAATCTGGTATTATGTGGTCTCTAAAGAGTGTTCCAGCTTCCAAGTCAACTTTAAGGTCAGAACTATGAATTGCAGAGAATGTTACATGAACTCTGATAGGAGATTACAAAAACACAGACTATGATGGCCATGTCATCCTTATTCAGGAAAGAATGCAGCTACCAGACCAGGCATAGTGGTTGAATGCACTCTGCCTCCAATGACACTTGGGCATCAAGTGACAGAGAAGAATCCAGGGATACATGGAGGCAGTGCAACTACTCCTTCAGGAAGAGTGCAACCCCATCCAAATCTAGAGATTTTCCCAATTCCTGGACATAGATGGATGGTGTGCAAATCCACAGTGACTCCGTGTTGTCAGTAGACTGATCCCTACCTAGTCCATTGTAGCATCCAGACACTGGTCTAACACCTAACTCTGATAACAGGCAGAAACAGGGCTGGGTGTTATCAGCTTATCAGTATATCAGTAACACCCAACCTCAGCAATGATTGGTGGTATGAAAGGCCACTGAGAAATTCAGGAGGATCAACAGAGTTGTACTTCCTCTATCTTTCCCCTAGAGTAGATAACCTGTTAGAGGGAACACAGCAATTTTAGTGCCAAAGCCTAACTCAAATGCAACTGAAAGAGCTAGTAAAAATGAAGTTGAGAACAAATAGCATTTGCAAATCCTTAAGTCTCAGCTGATCTCAGTTTAGATCCCTAACAAATACTTTGCTTACTTGAATGAAAATCCTTTCTTATCTTGAAAGTTGCCCAGGAAATATTTAGAGTTTTTCATGACCTCCGTATCTCAAGATTCACATAGACAAAAAGGGATTAAATATTTTTCTGCACTAAAGGAGTTTTGCGACAACTCTGATTTACTGACAGCTGTTCCAGAAGTTCAAACAGGTCTATTCTTTGTATGTTGACTTAGTGACATCATCTCAGAGAAGAACAGACCATCAGATAGACAGTGAGGAGGCAAGATAAGGTTCTAAAATGCAGCACTTCACTTACAATGTCTATCTTCTGAAATGCTGACAATATTTCTGTCTTGGGAATGATGCTATGTTTTCCATCTCTTACTGGATGAGGCAGATAGTAAGATTTGACCCAGATGTCAGTGTGAAGGAGTACTTTCGGTTAGTACTTTTGCTTTTCCCTTAAGTCTACAGCTGTTTACCATGTGTACTGTCAGGTTAGCTAAATGTTACACCACTCAAAAAACTAATCAAACATTTTTTAAAAAAAGAAATGCTGAAATGAAAAAGGTGCATGCCAGAATTTCTGGTGAGGCCATGGTAAGCTAGACATCCCTATCTGAGTGGGACGGCATTTACGGTGGAGATCGTGGCTGGATATTGGATCGTGGCCAGTGAAATCTCTCCAGATAACGGAGAGATCATGAGAACACCCACACACACTCCAGACAGCTGCTCCTCATGAGTAGACTGCAGAATCTGAGGTTTTTGCAGTCGGCTCATTAGCCAAGCAGCTGGGAGTCAAGGGATTCCATCTAAGCTCAAGTTGTAACACAGCCTTTATGGACAAAAAGCTCGACTGAACCTCATTTCTTAATCACCTTTGGAATTATTTTTTACTGCTTTTGAAGTATTAAGACCCTTCCGAATGGCAAGTTTTTACTGCATTCCCTGGGTGAGTTTCCTTCTTTTCACAAAAGAAGCTTTAAATATGAGTTTATGGGTTTAGAAAAAAATATTATTTTTTGGAATAAAGCGAAAAATGGTGTTTGGAATGTTGATTTTGGAAAGTTAAAAATGGACTAAGGGTCCAGATGGATTTGAAACAATAATTTGAAAATTAGTTATAAGAATCCTTCCTGTGGAAAATGTGGTTGTTTTGGTTTTTTGGAAAAAAAAATGACAAGATGGGACTTTAAATTTCAAACACTAGAGGGAACCAGAAGAAACTAAAGATTAAAATTAAAGGAGAAGAATACTCCAGTTTGAAACACTAGTACAGAATGGAGCAAAACACTTTAACAGTGGATATTTTTATGGAGATTTGTGAACTATGGAGTCAGAAATTAATTTTTAAATGTCTAACATCATAGATGGATGGTGTGCAAATGTTACAGAAGAGGAAGAAGCTATACTGGATAAGACTGAAATTGATTTGAATGTAGATTTAAATATAACAAGTTACAAGAATGATATGGAAAAAGATGATATACTGGATATATGTCATGAGCACTGATGGTGAGCAGGAGGTGGCACCTATTCAGGGGGGAAAATGCATGCATAGTAGCGAGAATTTGAGCTGTCATTCAAAGAGACACAGAACAGACCCGCCTTGACTTTTGGGGTTTATCTTTATGGGTTTTCTCACACTTCTTCAGTTTGTTAGGATTTTCTGACTAATGTAGCAGTAATAAAACACTAGAGACCTATTCCTCGTCTCGGCGTGGTTCCTGCTTGTTAGGTCATCAATCCTAACAAACTCCTACTCCCATGGAAAGAGGGAGGAAAGAAAAAAAAATTGGGAGGGGGGAATGTCTTCGGAAAACCAGGAACTACAACAAGCCATTCAACAACTGGCAGCAGCCTTGCAACAACACCAACAACAAGTAGATCTCCAGATCAACACATTACAAGTGGCTATGCTACAGCAGTTTAAAAAAAACAGCTCTGATAATCTCACAGCCGGTGCCAGCAGCAGCAGCAGCAGCTCCGCCAGTAGTCTTGAGATCCCAGGGCAGTTTACCAGAGAAGTTTGGAGGAGAAGCAGGACAGTTGAGAACCTTTCTTACCCAGTGCACAATGTTTCTCAACAGCAGACCGGCAGAATTCCCAACAGACCGAACCAGAGTCACCTTTATTTTAAGTCTGCTAAAGGGCCCAGCAGTCAAATGGGCTATTCCCATGGTAGAGAACAATGACCTAATTCTTGATAACTACCAGAATTTTCTGGCAGGGTTCTGAGCACACTTTGACGACCCGATCAGAGAGGTCACTGCCAGCCAGGAAATTCGGATGCTCAAGCAAGGCAACAAGAGGATGGGAATTTACATTGCTGATTTCAAGCTGTTAGCAGGAGATCTGGACTCGCATGAGAGTGCTTTGAAAGACCAATTCAAACAGGGACTGGATGAGGAAATAAAAAATGACTTGGTGCGCCAGGGAACACCAGCTACGTTAAAAGGTTTATATCAGCTGTCTGTGTTCATAGATGCCAGGCTAGAAGAGCTCAGACAGATGCAGCCAGGGAGAGGCAGGGGCTTCAGAGCGCTTCCAGGATTTCCAGCTCTCTCTGCAGCATCTCTCCACTCAGGACAAGAGGAGCCGATGCAGATAGGGGTGAGCAGGAGGCTTACTTCTGAGGCTGAGAGACAGAGAAGGAGAGAGAGAGCCCTCTGTTTCTACTGCGGACCCCCAGCGCATATGGTGAGAGCTTGCCCAGTGAGAAACCAAGTGAATTCTGTAAGAGCCCCAGGGCAAGCAGCAGAACCAGGAGCCATCCCTGCCTCTACTTTCAACCAGAGAAACACCATCGGTCTCCCTCCACAGAGCTCAGCAGGGAGACCATCAATCAATTAACAAGGGCTCATTCTGAGGATTCCAGGCAACCCTTTTTCTACTTACCAGTAATAATGCACGTAAACCCAGAGCACCAGGTCAAGCTAGAGGCCCTCGTGGATTCCGGAGCTTCCACCAATGTTATTGATGTACAGACAGTACAAGAACTGAACATCCCGACCATGGAATTGCCACGTCCCATAGAAGCTGAGACCATTGATGGCCAGCCCCTCAAGGCCAGGCCGATTCGAAGATCCACAGAACCTTTAGAGCTAACAACGGGAGACCACACTGAGTGGATCCAACTTTATGTTACTGCATCACTTAATGTACCTATAATCCTGAGCACACCTTGGCTGAAGCTCCACAACCCACTGTTGGACTGGACTACGGGAGCAGTCTCCTTCCCAGCTAAGGAATGCTGGCACAAGATTCAAGCCGCCCTTCTCTCTCCAGCAACCAACACAGTCATTGAAGCAGGGGGGGTCCAGTTGCCAGCCAAGTATACAGATTTCACAGACGTTTTCAGCAAACAAGAGGCCACAGAACTACCCCCCCCAATAGGGACTGTGATTGCACTATTGAGTTGATACCAGGAGCCAAGATTCCAGCAAGGAAACAATATCCCATGTCGCCCAAGGAACTAGCCACCTTGAAAGATTACTTGGATTCTAATCTCCAAAAGGGTTTCATCCAACTTTCTACTTCCCCAGCATCTGCTCCTACATTCTTCGTACCAAAGAACCCTGACCCGTTGGCACCGGCGGCTCAGGAGGCAAACTTGAGGGTTGTTCATGATTTCAGCTCCATCAATAAGGTTATGGTCAAGGAAAATTACCCAGTTCCCCTAATAGCTGACCTGCTGGGTCGCTTACAGAAAGCACGCATTTTTACTAGTTTGGACCTCAGGAATGTGTACAATCTGATCTGGATGAAAGAGGGGCATGAATATCTGACTGCCATCAATATCAGGTATGGAAAATTTGAGTACCTTGTGGTCCCTTTTGGTTTAGCAAATGCTGCAGCCGTATTTTCCCAATTTATGAATCAAATTTTCTCTGATTTACTAGATAAGTATCTGGTCATTTATCTCGATGACTTATTAATATTCTCTGAGGATGCTACAACCCATGTAACCCATGTACGTAATGTCTTACAAAGACTGAGAGAGAACAAGCTGTTTGCCAAGCGAGAGAAGTGTGCCTTTGATTTAACGGAATTACATTTCCTGGGCTATAGAATATCAACAGAAGGCATATCCATGGATCCTTCAAAGGTCCAGGCAATTCTCTCTTGGCAACCCCCCCACAATGTAAAAGACGTGCAAAAATTCCTAGGATTCGCCAATTTCTATAGAAAATTTATACATAAATTTAGTGACAGGGCCAAGTCCCTCACACAGCTTTTGAAGAAAGGATCCAAATTCCTTTGGGGGGAGAGGGAGCAAGCAGCCTTCCAAGAATTTAAGCAACTCTTTGCATCCCAGCCGCTTTTAAAGCATCCTGATACCACGAAGCAATTCATAATGCATTCAGATGCTTCAGATGTTGCTATTGCTGCTGTTTTATTGCAATATACTGACAAAGTAGGGAAGACATTGCTTCCTTGTGCCTTCTTCTCTCGCACGCTCTTGCTGGCAGAGAGAAACTATGATGTTTTTAATAAGGAGTTGTTGGCAATTAAAGCAGCACTTCAAGAGTAGAGGCATTGGCTAGAAGGTGCGATCTTTCCTGTGAAGGTTTGCACTGATCACAAGAATTTACAGCTTCTACTAAACACCAGATTGCTCACCCCATGCCAAATCAGATGGAGCCAGGTTTTCTCCCGTTTCAATTTTGTTATTTCTTATGTTTCCGGGGCACAGAACCGTTTGGCAGATGCCTTGTCTCGATCCATTCAGGCAACCCCCGCTACACACCAGGAGGTCCAGGCGACTATATTACAACCTCACAACTTTGATCAATCTATGAGGGGGAACCAGAAAGAGATTTTAGCAGCAGGCAGACAAGCAGAGGACCTATTTGCAAGGGTCAAAGCTCAGCAGCAACAGGACCCGTATGCCAGGGCCAGTATGGATCACCTCCAAAGTGGTCTACAAGACACCGCATCCCCATTTAATGTGGAAGCAGGAATCCTCTGGCATGGTGGGTAATAATACATTCCCCCTTCATTGAGGGAAGAAGTACTGAGACTTTGCCATGACCATCAAACGGCCGGGCACGGAGGCGTTTTCAAAACTCTCCATAGAGCTCTGAGAGACTACTGGTGGCCTAAGATGACTGCAGACATAAAGGATTACGTAGCTTCTTGTCATACCTGTAGACGAGCCAAGCCTCTACCAGGGAAGCCAACAGGACTCTTGCAACCCCTACCCACCTCCAGTGGGCCTTGGGATACAGTTTCCATGGATTTCATCACTGATTTACCCCCAGTCCAGGGGCTGACTTCCACCCTAGTGGTGGTGGACCTTTTCACTAAAATGGTGCATTTTATTCCTTGCAAGGGCCTCCCATCTGCGCAAGCCACAGCACAGTTGGTTATGGACCATGTTTTTAGATATAGAGGCATGATAAATCACTTGGTGAGTGACAGAGGCCCTCAGTTCACTTCCAGGTTCTGGAGGGCCCTTTTCCAGTCATTAGGGGTCCAGATCCACCTATTGTCGTCGCATCATCCTCCTAGCAATGGACAAGCTGAGAAAATTAACCAATGGTTGCAATAGTATATCAGGTGCTACACCACTTATCAGCAAGACAATTGGCCAGCCCTGCTCCCCATGGCAGAATTTACTTATAACAACTCTGTGCAGTCCTCTACCAAGATGTCTCCTTTCCAAGCACTCTATGGGGTTAGCCCTCGGGTGTTGCCCACCTCCTCCCAGCAGGGAACTGTCCCAGCAGCGGCTGATTTTCTTAAAGAGCAACAAGCCACACAGGAGTTGTTAAAGGTGCAGCTGAACAGGGCAAAAAATGCTTACAAGAGAGCTGCAGATGCTCACAGACAAGAGGGGCCAGTGATTGCTGTAGGAGACGAAGTGTGGCTCTCTACCAAGTTTTTGACTTCTACCAGGCCTTCCAAGAAGTTGGACTCTAAGTTTGTGGGCCCTTTCACTGTGGTGCAGCAGATAAATCCAGTGGCTTATCATTTACAGCTGCCAGCATCCATGAAAGTCCACCTGGTGTTTCACAGATCCTTGCTAGCCAAAGACCCTCCCCCAAGTGACTTGCGATCGCAAATGCCCCCCCTCCCACATCCAGTAATTGTGGATGGGGAGGAGGAATATGAAGTCGAGGAAATTCTACACTCTAGGAGGAGGGGAAGAGGCATCCAATATTTAATACACTGGAAAGGGTACCCTGAGGAAGACCACTCATGGGAAAATGCTAGAGATGTGCATGCACCAGCGCTGGTTCATCGATTCCATCAGCTTTTCTCTCATAAACCCAAGCCTCGCACTCTCCCAGAGATTCCTCACTTGGCTGAGCAAGCAGAGGAATCCCAAGCAGAGGCGTTCGTAAATTGGCAACCTCCACCCCCGCCAGAGGCTCTGAGGCCAGAGCGAGAGGAGGTTTTGTAGTAGATTTTCGGCTTAGGTAATTGGGTGTTAGGCACCAGTTCAATGGCACAGTCCGTTTTTCGATGAGGAGGCAGCTGATCCGCTTCTTTCTCTCCAAACACATCAGCAAACGTCTGGTAGTCCACCGGCAGGCCCTCCAGAGGAGGGGCCGGGCAATGCGGAGTCGCAGCTGCCGCTACCCCCACCACCTCCTCTGGGGATTCCCTTCCCTCCGGTGCTTGATAAAATCCGTCCTTAAAGGTGACAGTCCGATAAACCCAGTTTATTTCGGGATTTTGCTGGACCAACCAGGGTACTCCCAAAACCACTAGGGGACCCCCCACCGGAGCCACCACAAACGACAACCCTTCCCGATGGCTTCCCATTTGTAAAGCCACTAGCCCAGTGAAATGGGTGACCGGTTTGCCACCTGCCATGGACCCATCCAATTGCGTAAATGCAATGGGTCGTTGCAACGGGAATGTAGGTAGCTCCAGGGCCGCTACCACATCGGGGTGCATCAAACACCGGGAACACCCCGAGTCAATCATGGCCCACACTTCTATTGTCTTAGATCAGGAGCCCAACTTTAACTTCACCGTGAGAATGCGATAACTGCCACTCACCGATGTAGGCTCGCACCCTTCTTCCACCACCTGCCCTGCGGCGCCCTTTAAAGCAGGTGGCTGCCGTTTCCCGCCGGCTGCAATAATTCCGGTTCCCCCTCGTCTTCGTAGAATGGCACGCTGTCTCCCTCACTCTCGGCCACCGCTGCTTTCATTTTCCTCGGCAGGGAAGGGGACTTCGCCCTCGACTTCCCTGGTCGTTCCTCACCCTTTGCCTTCGGGCACGCCGCCACTCGATGTCCCTCTTTGCCGCATCGCAGACACTGCCCCTTCGCATATCGCCTCTCTTTCTCTTCTTCCCAGGATCTTTGCCCGGTTCTTCCCCCGGTGCCCAGCGGGCGGCTAGGTTTCCCATCTCACCCCGACTTCGCTGTTCTCCTCTGAGCGAACACCTTGTGTGTGTGTTCAGCCCTCCCAGCGAGCTGGATCCACTCGTACAAACTGTACGGGTCGTCCCATCCTAAGGACCAGCGCAGCACTTCTGTATTCAGGCCATCCTTGAACAGCTCGATGATGGTTGCTTGAGACCAGTCATCCACCTTTCCTGCCAGCGCCTTAAACTCCAGCGCATAATCAGCCACCGATCTCGACCCTTGCTTGAGTTCTTTCAGGGCACGCTTCGTCCTCTCTTTCGCTAAGGGATCCTCGAAGTGCTGCCTTAGAGCCCAGAGGAACTCGTTGAATTTTTCCAGTTCGGGCGCTTCCGACTGGCACATCTGTACATACTAGTCTGCCGCCCTCCCTTTAAGTTTGGTAGCAATGGTGATGATCTTCGCTTTTTCCGAGCGAAAAAGCGACCCCCACTCCTCCATGTATGCCTTGGCATTTGTTAGGAAGAATGAGAGTTTTGTTGGGTCCCCATCGAACTTGACGGGGAAGTCCCTCAACCCGCCCGCTGACGGGCTGCGCCCTCCCACTGAGGGTTCGGTGGGTCCGACTTCTCTTGCCGGCCGCCGCTTGGGAGCTGGCGGCGACCTTACGGGCGGCGACGCTAATTCCACTCGGACAGCCTGGTCCCCTTCTCTCGGGCGTGCCGCCCTTCTCCGCTCCGGGGACTGCCCATGGGACGAAGGGGTCGAATGCCGTTGGCTTGACCCCTCCCGCGTTTCCTTCAACGAACTCAGGTCCAGACTCATCTGCTTCAGGATCGTTTCTAATGAGTCCATTTTTGACTCCAACACTCGGATACGGTCCGGAGTGGGAGAGTCCCCTTTTGGTGGCACTTGGATTACTGTAGGGGACAGCGGGTACCTCTGCCTCCAGGATGGGCCCCCCACCACCGAGACGTCCCCCTGGGTTTCATCCCAGGTGACCAGTTCGCCCGGGGTGGTTACGGTGGTTTCCGGCGCGGTTTTCATGCCCGCTGCTTCGCCCTCCAACCCAGAACTCGCCTCTTCTCGAATTGCTGAGAGCTCACCCAGTTGGGGAGGTCTGTCAGGGCACATCACGGTCGAGTCCGGCTCTCCTTCACTCGACTCCTCACTTTCCAGTAGCAGGATGTCAGGTTCAGTCATCGCTAGCACTCTCCCTCACAGGGTCGGACAAACTTGTCTTCTCCTGGACAGGAGCCAGCGGAATTTTGAGTTTTATGATTCTCAGCTTTATGTAATGGTTGCCCAGTCCAAATACTCAGACTCACAAGAGGTTGCTAAATGAAATCTGATTAAGGAACTTATGACAAGTACAGAGAAAGCTGAGAATGACAGAAAGCGCGCCAAATACAAACTTAAAACCCTCGTTGCAACCGTAACCCTGCCTCCCTACCAGCAGAGCCGCCCGTCCCAGGTGCTGGCAACCGTCAGTTCTCCTAGCCTGGGAAAGCAACCTTGAACACAGGAGATAACCCAAATACATTCCGAGCTCACAGCCAAGAGATAAACCTACTCCCCACAGGAACCGTCCTCCCTTCAAAGATGAAACACGCATCCAGCTAATGACATGCGAAACGTTACGATGTATCAAACACATTGAAACGGCGAACATGACACCTCCACCTCAGGCTTGCATTTCGCAAGGGAGGGGGGAGGGGGGAAGAATCTTCTAAGTATCTAGCTATTTTCCAGAAGGAGCCACCTGGGCCAGAAGCATTATCAGAACTGGAGAGCAGCAGTGATTCATCCTTGGAGGAGTTTTCCTTTGAAGAATTTCCATTGTTGCCCAGTTCCCATGGCACCTTGGATGGGGAGATGGACTCTCATGAGACTTTGGAGGGAGGAGGGAACTCTGGAGAGGAGGGGGCTGAAATGGAATGTGAATCTGGAGGGGAGGGTGATGTCATGAGCACTGATGGTGAGCAGGAGTGGGCCCCTATCCAGGGGGGAAAACGCATGTGTAGTAGTGAGAATTTGAGCTGTCATTCAAAGAGACACAGAACAGACTCACCTTGACTTTTGGGGTTTATCTTTATGGGTTTTCTCACGCTTCTTCAGTTTGTTCAGATTTTCTGTCTAATGTAGCAGTAATAAAACACTAGAGACCTATTCCTCATCTCGGCGTGGTTCCTGCTTGTTAGGTCAATATACAAATGAACCTGGTTTATGTCTTGATATATGAAAAGGATATACAAGTATCAAATCAGAAGAGAGATTTGGATAACTTTCTTTTATTGGATTTACAAAGAGATCTGTTGAAGTTTTGAAGGATTTGCTGAGAGGAGACAAGGAGAAGATAAAAAGAAATCAAGTTTGAGAATATTATTTGAAGGGATTAAAAGCCAAGATTGTTAAAAGTACAGTGAAGGAATATAGAGTTGGCTTATTTGATCAAGGTTAAAATAGTAACATACTTATCTCTGGTAGCCCTTAATGGACTTTTGCTAATTAAGAATGAATGATGAGGCTTTAAGGTTTTGTTTATAGGTGAGAGATGAGCTATGGGAAGAAGAGAAAATTTGTTGTATTTTAAGAGATGGTGATAAATTACAAAAATTGTATATGAAGATGTTGAGAGGAGGAAGGTCCATAATGGTATAGACTAATGCAGTGGGCCATCCCAATAGACTGCTTGTGGAACAAGAATTCCATCCCACAAACTGATGGCATCTGAAGTGACATCAACCGATGCCTTCTGTCAGGGAGGGGCAACCTGTGCGGCCCCCAAAGGCCATTTCTGCGCAGCCTTGACAATCCCAAGAAATTAAGCCAATGAAAAAATAAAAGGAATGAGAAAAATGAGAGTGAAAGCCTTCATTTAAAAAAAAAAAATAGAAAAATATTGAACACCCTTAAGAAACCCATAGCCAGCACTTTAGTGGTAAGACTTGTCCACTCTAGCCCTCAAACACAATGTGATTTTTTTTAAAAAATAATCAAAAAAAGCCTCGATGCCAAAGAGTTGCCAGGATGTCCCATCACCCCAGTTATCTATGCTTAGGATCCTGGCCAATGCCTCCAATGTTGGCAATTACAGTTTTGGACAAGGTGAAAATTCTGCATTTGTAGAGCCACTTGTGAATTCAAGTAAAATTAATTTCAAGCACCATTAGTTGTCAGTTCTACACAAGTGTGAATAAGAAGGAAGTTTGCTAATGCTTCAGAGGAATGGAATGTAAATATTAAAAACAGACCAGAAGAGAAAAGTCCCCATCTGCATCACTCTACTGAATTGGGTTGGGTACAGTTAACGGATGTTTTACTGGCCCCATCAATCTACTGCAAACAAACTTTTGTTTCCAGACCAGCCAAGGCTGCTAATTCTATCCCAGAGGTGAGATGCATACGCAGGCCTGATGGCTAAGAAACAAATGGATTGTTAGGAGTGTGGTGCCAGTATTTTTTTTTTTTTTAGGATAATTAGCCAGTTTGGTCTAGCAGTTAAGGCAACGGGCTAGAAACTAGGAGATTAAGAGTTCTAGTCCCGCCTTAGGCATGAAAGCTGGCTGTGTGACTTTGGGCCAGTCTGTCTCTCTCAGCTCAACTCACCTCACAGTTGTTGTGGGGAAAATAGGAAAAGGAAGGAGTATTTGGTATGTTCGCCGCCTTGAGTTATTTATAAAAATAATAAAGGCGGGATAGAAAAGTAAATAAATAAATAAATATTATGATGGACTTTAGAGCACCAGGACATGATCAGAATAAGGCATCAGGGAGAACTAAAAATGCCTTCCTAAAATGCTACATGGAATGCTGAAATAGGCCTTGTGGGCTGTACCATACATAATAAGTAAGGTGAAAAGAGGGATGACATTTGACTCTTGTCTTTGATGAGTCATCAAGATCTAGAGCTATCAGTTCAACTACCTTAGCCTTGAAACCTCTTCACTTCCCTGGTAATTCCACAAAAAGAAATATCCTGGGTACCTTATGAAATGCAATGCACATAGGAACATAAATGGGATCACAATGCAGATCTAGAGAAAGGTGTAATTAAGAAGTTGATTAGGTTAGTAAGAGTTGGCATAATTAATTAAAAATAAGATTTAAAAAGAAGAGAACTAGTAATCTACAATTATATGAAGGTTTTTTGTGATAATACAAAAGGACAATTATTTTAGTTAGCAGTGAAGGGTACACTATCCATTGCTTAGCTTTGCAATACATTTGAAGCATTCAGGAAGGGACGCAGTAAGAAAAGGAGGAGAGCCTGAATATATAAAGCTACTCTATACCTCAGCACATGGTTAAGGTCAAATCTGATTGGGCCCAGATGTTGGAAGCTTTCTGTAAACACTTCCATACCACCATTACACTTCCTAGTTAGCATAGTTATTACAAAATTAGAAGTATGAGAACAATCTAAACTCTTTTAACAACAGCACTAACATTTACTACTCTCACCGAAGGCCTTTAACAGAATGACTATTTTCTCTCTGGCTCTTGCTTTAATAACATGAAAAAAAATCAGACAATTTGGGAGAGTAAAAGGAGAGACAAAAATGGGAATAAAAGTTATTTATGTTATTTGCATGTTTCACTAAACAAATATCAAGCAGAAAACATATATTCATTGCAGTATATTTAGAGTAAAGATGGGGGAGAGAGCAGGGAGAAAAGAATTAATTAAACTGATGCTTGGGGACACAAGGTAGCAAGAAAGGATTGCACTGAGATAAAATTATAAAATTCAAAGTTTAAAAAGACTATAAAGGAAATATTCCCACAAATGAGATTTATTACACCAGGAAATAAGTTCCCAAATGAAATGACTACAGCATCTTACCTGGAGGCATCAAAAACTAACCTTGAGACATATTGTGAAAATAACATACAAATACATGCTAAACTCTAAGGCACAACAGCACTCTGGCAAGGGAAAAAAAATGCTATAATGTAATTTATCATAGTAAATTGTTTGGTGATTTTTTTAAACTAGTCTGAGGCTTGCTTTGACCAGCATTTGCTGAAATATGTTTGTTAAAGCATGTTCTTTATGCCAGGAATCATGGCAAATAATAAGATGGAAATCAACATCTCTACAATATACCTTTAATGTATTTGTTGATGCTGCTGATGTGTTGATCATGTGATTCTTTGGTTGTGTAATTGAGCTCAATGATTTGATAATTATTGGAAAATCCATCCCAGTTGTGCAGAAAGGAGGAAACCCAAGAGAGTAAAATAAATACCAGTCTGCACAAAGGAATAGATAGAATATGATGGACAGTCTCCCTAAAGGGTTCCTAATGGGATCCTGCAAAGGCAACTACTTTTCTACCCATTTTAAATTTGTATTCGATTTATACAATTGCCTTGAAAATGTAGAACAGACTATTGGAAGATTTAATCTTCAGTCAGTAGCAGCCAAACAACTGGGGAAAAAGAGAGCAAAGATTCACTGCAAAGATCAGAATCTAATGAAGAAACAGAGGGTGATTTTAGAAGAACCAGGAAAAATAGGTCCAGAATCTTGAAAATGGTTTGTTTGTTTGGACTGATTATCAATAGCCCAAAGAATCAAGGACATGGAAATGGTTCAAGCTTGTTTCTTAATGTTTTAGCTTTCCATGTACATAAACTTTTTCACATGATTTAAAGTACATCATTCTTGTGTACATTTTGACTGCATACTATCTTGAATTGCATCACACTCTTTGCTCTTTTCAAATACCCAAAATGAACGTATTGCTCTGTCATCATCATACTTTTTGCTAACCTACTTGACTGAAGTTTTAAAATGCTAAATAAATCATATAAACCTATATTTTTTAAAAAATCAAAATCTGTAGTAGCAAATATTATTGTTTTGTAGAACAGGCAAAATTGCCTTCTATTAACTTTCACAGTGTCTTCTAGTTTATCTGACTAAATATTTCCAAATCTACTACAGAACCAGTAAGATCTCTGCAGAGATCAGGGCATGCTAAGAAAGCCACCTATAATAATTTGCAGGTCAAGTATCCATGTGAAAACAAACAAAAAGTGTTGATAATCAGTGTTGTATACTGGGAAATAAAAAGGTAAAGGTTTCCCTTGACATTAAGTCCAGTCGTGTCCAACTCTAGGGGGCGGTGCTCATCTCCATTTCAAAGCCGAAGACACTTCCATGGTCATGTGGCCGGCATGACTAAACAGAACGCCATTACCTGCCTGCCGAAGTGGTACCTATTAATCTATTCACATTTGCATGTTTTCGAACTGCTAGGTTGGCAGGAGATACTGGGAAATACCTAACTTTAAAATACATAACTTTAAAATGGAAGCAATTAGTTCAATGTCAGTTTTTACCATATGGACTTTCTGATCTTAGTTCTCATGTTTGGCTGAGAGCCAGTTGAAGTGGTTTGTTTCAATCATACAGATATAATTTGCAGAGGAAATAAATGGATTTTAAACCCTGAAGTCATTTCCTTTAGTTGTCACCTTATTCAAGAAACATGTCCTTTTTGTCAGCAGTACCTCAAAACTTAATTTCAGCAGCCTGGGCTTTAAAAAGAAAGCCTTTGTGGGAAGCTTTTTCAAAACGTTTTGCAGAAAAAAATCCACTTTTCCATTGGAACACCCCAATAAATCCATTGCTGAAGTAGAAGGGAGTAGTTGGATGTTACTTTTTCCATAATGAACTACCTTCGTATGAGCAGAAATGGAAGATAATTTATTTAAACTAGGCCAATAAATGACCCTAACACTTGCTCTTGTTCAACTTCACTAGAATAATTTTTTATTATCTTGTTACTGGAAGAGCAGTCAGGACATGATCCAGTGTCCTCTGAGATTTCTTTTTAACTCAGGTGAAAAAGTTAAGTGCATCCAATTGCCACCAAAGACAGTCATCTACAAGGATATTTTAAGGAAAAAAAAAACTGCTTTTTGCCTACTTAATTCCATTTCCAACAGTTCTGTTGAAGACCAATGCTTCTCTACTGCCATTAGCAGCAAAAAACAATAATCCATTACCTTCTGTACAGGAGATGACTATTCACAGACCCTGATAAAAACAGGCAGGGCTTATGGCCTCAAGAATAGTCCCATGGAGCAATCACAGATGACCCAAATGGAAGAAGAACATAGTATGTATACTATGTATCTGCATGCACACTGATATGCCCAGCCTTTGTCAGATTTCTTAATGTCAGCATAGCCCATATTTTATTGCTATTGCTCTATTACTGTTGCCGGAAATTTAAATAATGGGCACTCTTTTGCCAAAGTCAAAAGTCCTATTTTTTCAAATAGACTTACTTCAAAATACTGTATGCATGTTTAAGTTCAGTGCTATTCATCTAAGCTCTTTATTTTTGAGCAAACAGTCTACAAAACTTCAAAACTGAACTGGATCTAGAATACTGTGGGAGATACTTGCACACTCCTTCCGCATTATCTCAGCACAAATTGCTCTGTAAACATGGAGAGATCGTTTTCCTTACATCTCAGCACAGTTAAGAGATAGGAATGCTGCTCATCACTCCTGCCATATTAGACTGAACACACAAAGATAATGCTGGAATATGGCTAATGTAACTAAGTGATCCATGTGGCCTCCCAGATGCTATCTAATAAAAGGCAAATTCATGTCTTCTGTTTGGACTGAACAGTGCTCAGACAGAGGACAGCATTTGCTGACAATTTTTTTTCACAAATGGCAATTGTTAAAATAGGCCACTAGGATCTGCTTAACAGAAAATAATAATGTGTGTTCAAATTGCAAGTAATGTTTCCGCTATCTCTTACTTTGAAGCAGTTACACTTATCCACTAAAAGAAAAATATGCTATGAAAAAAGGAACATGAGGCCTTACTAACACATATAACAGATAAGAACATGGGCTCCTGATGCTTTAATTGTTCTTTAACTCCTCATTTTATCTGCTGAGACTTTCATTCACTTAGACAAAGTAATGATCCAGAGATCCATAAGCAAGGCACAAAATGTTAGGTTATGGCAGAAAATGTTTTTGTGGTCAAAAACAACTGTTCTTGAATCAAACAGTTTTATTACTAGGAAATGACTGATGATAAGCCTTCTAAATGAATTATTTGAAAATCTGGAAGAGAACTTTTATCTTTGCTCATGACAATCTTGTAGGAAAGGGCAAATCAAATAGTATTTCTTCTGTCCTCTTCCCCTTTGTCCCATACTTTTGAAGGGTATCCTCTGACATATTTCAAAATGTGAATTTTGTGCCTGAGAAAAAGTTAGGCATCTCTGTGGTAGACCACTGCAGAAAAAGGCTTTTGAACAAGACAAGACTTCAATGTAGCAGGGCCATACTTAGGTGAATGGTCTATTTTTTTATAGTTTTGATTATATTTTTTGGCTTCTGCAGGTTTGTCTACAAAGCAGCTTTATTCAAGAGAGGGAAATTGTCTTATGTGCTTATTATCAAGTATTAACCATACCTTTCTCTAGTTTAATGTACCAATTGTAAATAAGAAAAACTGCTTCATTGTGTTGATGTTTGTGATGTATAAAAGACAACTAAGGAAAGCCTTTTTTCATACAACAGGAAGCAAAATCAACAAACTATCCCTTTTTTAAAACTACCTCTTGATATAATCCTGCCTTGTGGAAATCATTCATGCAATTTATCATTATTTGTATCAAAGGTAGTTCTCTATCAGTGGCAATCCCATTTTCTAATGGTTGACTGCCTATTTTCTCCCTACAAACACAGCCAGAAGGACAGTGTCATCTAACTTTTAACAATGTCAAGATCTTGCTGTGTTAGGGTTTGGAGTCAGTGTTATTTTAAATTGCTACTAATAGTGAAGTTTCTTGACTCTGTTGGAGAAAGTATTTCTTTATTGAAAGTTTCAGGTTGCCTTCACTGTTAGAAGATAGTTGACTTCGATCCAACTGACATCCCAACTATGTGTTCAAAGTACATACATACATGAAAGTTTGCCATCTGCAATAACCATCTTTCTCACGCTGTTTTCCTGTTCAGAATTAGGAAGAGATGAAAGAAATCCTAAGCTCCCTTTCTATTTATCAGATGTTTCCTGTCTAGTCAGTCAGCTCATTTCACAAACACAGCCTTTAGATACCTGCTTTTATCCAGTGCCCACAACCCACCACTCCTCCCACACACACAGAGTTGGGATGGCAGCCACAGCTGTTCTACCTCATTTCCCTGATTTCCTTATTCACTTACTGGCAGATATGCATGGCATCTAACACTAGCCACGTCATGCTGGAATACAAGCTGAGATGAAACTGGCATGGTCTAGATGCCTATTAATGTTTTATTTTTAGTTAATTACCCATAAAGAAAAGAAACATTTTCTTCTATTGATAGAAATAGCTCCACGTAAAGATAATCAAAAAAGTCAGGGAAAATGGGAAAGCAGGGAGATTATTACTTTTTTGCCTATTGGCATGGCAAGGAGTGTTAGCCCAGACTACTTACTGAGCAGTCTGGATAGCCTTTTGTAAGTAAGACAAACTGTACAGCAGATGACCCCAATAGTTTTTCAAATTTTATTACCAAAGCCTTCCTTTAAAGAAGCTTTCCTAAGACTGGTGCTCTCCACATGTATTAGATTCAATTTCCATCATCCTCAGATAGTGTTCTGGATGCTGAAATCCAAAACAAGTAGACACTATCAAGTGGTGGCAGAGGGTAACTAAGGCTTAGCTCTCCCATCTCTTATATATACACATAAATCTATCCATCTTTATCTCCTAATCTACTGGCTTCTTTGTAGTGACAGAGGAAAAGCAGGTAGTTAAACTTCCTCTGTTACAGCCCTATTTTCTACCTTATCCCAAACCAGAATTCAAATTCCCACAGGAAATCATGCAAGCAACTTGATAAAGTTATTATGTAGTATATTGCAGGCCTTCATAATTGGTAATCCATCAAACCAGAACAACTTGCCAGTGATAGCAATGCATCAGGGAGTGTGATGAAGCATCAAGCAGCTTGGTGGTTATTCCATTCTTGCAATCTATCTCGGAATGTAAAACCAAAAGCAAAACCTCTGACAGATCACAGTGCAAGTCTGGTAACTGTGTTTGGTTTGTAGAGTAACAAAGGTAGTACAGGTAAGCTGTATTTTGAACATAATCTTGGTGTATACAGTATATATAAGATTTCAGAGCAATTCCTCTTAAAACTTGATCTTAAGGCAATGAATTCAGATTTAGTTAGAAAAGAGAAGACTACCATACCAAACACAACAAGTAAACACTGTTATATTTCCCCACGATACGGTCTAATACTTTGAGCTTCCAATACATTGAAAAGTGAGTATCAGACTGGGAATGCACTATTTGACCATTCTGAGTTTTTAGATATCTAAAACATCTCCTTAATCCCACAGAGATATATAATAAGGTGAAGAACAAGGTACAGAATCTGATTCCAGAAAGTTATGTTTTAAAGAGAAGGGGGAGAAATGCAGAGCCTGGGGAACTAATTATGATGGAACTGGCTCTCCCAAAAACTTGACCTTATACCCAGGAAGAAAGCTGTACATGATTTAGGATAAAATAGAATTTAAATGAAATCAGGGATCCTATTTGGCATGAACTGCACTGGCACCAACTGAAAGGAATATTTTGCTAGTATGTTTAAAAGGAGGGAATCAACTAAGAATCTCCATGAAGGGAAGTTACATATAAGTTCCATGTATGTATACATGTATATATGTACAGTATATCAATTTTCAAAAACATACAAATACTTCTGAAATCTTTCTTAAATTGTAAGGGTGCCCATGGGGGTGGGGGGGTGGCATGTAGAAATATACACAATATGAAGCTTCTGAGTTAATTAACCTGGCGAAGAGATTTTCAGTTAGTTCCTTTTTGCCAAGAACCCTGCTATTTGCCAAGGATCCTACTAACAAATAGGAGGCCTTCAGGCAATCATGGCAGATGTCAAAATATAAGCATAAATGAAAACAATCCAACAATGATCCTACTTGTATATTTGCTTCACTAGTTCTCAGTGTCACCTGGAAAAAAAAGAGTACACTTTAGGAATTCAAATAACTGTAAAAGCTGAAAGAGTAATGCAAAGATTTAAAAAATAAATCACACTAGCTGGAAGGTTTCATATATTACAGCTAAGATCAAAAACCCACTGAAGATAATAGGATAAAATAGCCATAATAGCTCAGAAAATTACTCCACAGATGCCAGCAATTCCCTAAAACTTCAGCCAACATGTTCATTAGCAATTGATTTTGGAAGGTGTAATTCCAATATCTGGATGGTACCAGGCTGCTGTCCATGATCTAAGAGCACATGATCTATGTAACGTGCATATGGTTTGCTTTGTCAGAACTGTCTGGTATGACAACAATTGTTTAGCAGCCTTTCTGTCCTGTAATTATTAATCCCCAAATCATGATGGACCATTATATGCCAATAAATGAATTCACAACTCTGGAACCTTGGAGAAAATAGAGCTAATCCATGCATACTAGAATTGTACACAAACTGGCACCTACTAGGAAGGCAAGCTGTCCCTAATGGAACCTGGCCCACTGCTCATATACACTACTCACAAGTGTGGCTGCTTGGAATCAAAGAGCTGGGAAGCAGTAGACATGGTTGGACCTCCTCCAATCAAAGATTAGAGGGTAGGAGTCAAGCCCGGGAGTGTATGCTCCTCCTAAGGCAGAAGGAGAAGCAGAAGGGGAAAAAACCCCTCCTTCCTGGAGCATTATTTGACTACTTGCGATGTGCTGCCTCTGAGTCACAGCTGGCATTATAGAAACTCTCAGCATATATCCTGGAGCAGAGACAGGGTTTTTCTACTTGTAACAAAACTCACAGAACCAACAGGTAGTGTTGTTGTTAAATCCAGAAATATCATTTTGAAGTGTAAGCACATCATCTTATATATCAAAGAAGTATCATGGGGAGAGTAAAACCACCTGTAAATCCGAACAGTCCTCCACTAAAACTAGAGTCATACCTTGCCAAGACATTTTCTTTTTAAATCATGAAAAGTACCATAAATATCTATTGCCTTGGAAAGCAAGTCAATTCCTCCTCTTCCGGATTACTTCTGGTGCATAATTACTTAAAGCATAGTAGGTTGGAAAAATACTTACTGGAATATATTTGCAGTGAATATTTTTTTAAAAGATGAAGGAATAAAATCCACAAATACTGATAAATTCTACCATAGTTTGGAATTGTGCTGTCTGATGGTCAGGGGAAGCACTTCTATTGAGTATGCAGAACTGTGAAACACAATGTGATAATATTAATTTCCTCCTTTAACAAACTTGGCATTTTCTTTCAATAATTTTCTGGAGAACTTGAATTTGTGTGGTTGTTTCAGAGCCAACCAGAAACAGCACCCAACAGACTAGGTTGCACAATGGAATGGGAAGCCTAAACACATTCAGGTTTTTGATATTCAATTCTGATCTCTTTTTCAAATCTTTAGAATTTAAGTATTTTGGGTATGCATGTATGCATGCCTTAGAGTTAATATATTTTTTACTGATGAAGTTAAAAACTGAAATATATGATACAAAATAAAATGATTAGGACAGAATCAAATATCTACCAGATGTTTGGACAGCTAAACTCAAACAACTTAAACACACAGCTTCAAATTTCAAAGTATTTGAAAAATTATTTCCTTTCTGAGACCTCTTTTTCCCTCCAAAGGCAGCTATGATCACCTGCCCAAAATGTTGAGATCATGGTCATTAAGTAGACCCAAGTGCATTTTGTTTGATGTTTCCACTCAAAAAAAGTCAGTTTGGAAAAATGTAAAGAGCTCAACACATATATTTTAAAATCTGCAATATCCAAGGAATATCATTTATTAGCTAATTACATTTCTGCAAAACCTGTCAACCTTCTTCTCCATCTTCATAGGAGTCCATGCAGACCTGATCTGTATTTATATTCTCAGTCTAATACCTCATCATTAAGAACAACAAAATGCTAAGGCCACTCTTTGATTATGATCATTTGGCAAGGATAGGCAATCTCTTTGGACTGGTTGGCACACCATTCTAGGAGTTCTTATAAAACGACTGTCACGGTGCATATAACCAGTCATAACATACTCATTTATTGTGAAGTAGAAAAATTATGATCAAGTAAAAAGACCCTTATCCAAATACATCCTCCAAAGCAAAAACAAAGCCATAAAACATCTAGATGCAAAGAATGTTGATCCAAGTGGTAACAAGACAATGAAAGTGATAATCGTCAGGAATGTTAACTCAAGTGGCAGGGAGTTAGCTAGAAGTCCTGTGAAGTCAATGTCTTAGATACCCACTAGAGAATCTTCAGACATATTTCCTTAGATACTTTTGTTTAGCTCAAGGCTATATTTGGCCCCATTACTTCGCCATTCCCATTTCATTAGCATGCATATTATGCTATAACTCAAACAATGAAATTTAGTGTATATTCTAATTTTATAAATAACTTTATAGAGAAGGGTTGCATGTAGCCTTGTCTTTCACTTCCAGTACCAATCATTAAACCAATTTGTGTTTTAGTGATATTGTTTGCTAGTCTGCAGTCCAAATGAACTCCTAAAAATTCTCCTTCAGTTGCAGGACAAACTGATTAAGATGCTCCTTAACACCTTTCTGGCTCCCAGGGTATTCTCTACCATCTTAGTTGTTCTTTTGCATTATGTGGGACAATTAAGTTTTATGTGGACTTGATCAAGGTTATCAGTAAAGCAGAGGCAACAGAAAAAGAGAACTGGCTTCCCAGCCAGACTGCTGTTAATCTTCTGGAATCAGTGCAAGGTCCATCTGTTCACACACCTCAGAAACAGAGAGTGCGCCCTGAATCTTTTATGTGATGGTTTGAAAATGTTCTGTCTATATTAGTAATACTTTACATTGGGGTGTCTGGGCATGTCTCTCTGTGTGTATATAATGAATATTGGCACAACAAATTCCTTCTTAAATTGCAAGAAAGAAATGTGATGCAAATATTTTAAAGAAATGAAATTTAATTTTCTAGGTGTAAAATATATTTCTGGATAGCTACTTTCAAATAAATGGACTGGCCAAGACCCAAAGAATCATGCAACAAAAGGTTTTTCAGTTTCTTGCCTTTTACCCTCAATTTTCAAGATGACTTGTTGACAACATGAAGCAGCTCGTCCTGCCCATCCAAGGGAGTCCTTGGCTTGCATTTCTCAAATGAATAGCCCTTTGTGACACAGCAAACTCCTTTTGAAACAGAGGGAGAAATGGAGGGCAAATATGTCACATGCCATGACAGGCTAGTTGTCTTACATTCCAGTAGAAGCCTTACTGGGCACACAAAAGTTCTTGGACACGTGCAAAGTAGCCCTTTGGATCCTGGCCACTGTGTTTAATTTGGAGGATTAATTTGGATAATGACAGCAGCAGCTGCCAATTCCAATACTGAACTTCATATATAATTCTCATACTCTCCAGCCCACAAGTTGATTTCCTATTTTGTCAGTAAACCTCACCAAATAACACCACATTCTAATGTGCTTTAAGGAAAACAGTTGTTAAAATAAAGTTATCTGTAAACGTCACTTTGCCTTTCTATTTATTTCCATTTAGAGTCCATTCCTTTTGTGCTCACACAAAACAAGGTTGTCTAGGATTACAGCATTAACATTTTAAAATTATAATACTCTTTGAATTCTACTAATATATGTATAAAATATAAAAAAGTGGAAAAATAAAAAAGAAATCAGTAGAACCTGCAGCACATATTGAAGGTAGAGTTCCTCTTCCTGATGAGGTTCACCTTGCCTTTTCCCAACAGTTGATTGTGCACTATGTAGTCATCAAGCACATCTAGTCCTCATTAGCTGGCTTTGTGGAATCCTCCAAAATCTTAAAATTGTTTCTTCCCCCGGAAATCCAAGATCTTTTGTACTACCTCATGCTTTAATCCTAGTCATGTCTTTCTCTTTCCATGTGAATTATTCTATTTGGGTTGTACAAATATTGCCATTCACAAAGTGGCGATTTGAATGTGAGGGAAAGATTGTAATGAGTAGTGGATAGTATTTAAAACTTTTTATTTTCCCGTATCAAATTCTTTTTGGCTCGTAATGAGAAGTACAGGGCAGTTGGAGTTCCCGATTAAGCCAGGAAATAAAACTGGCATGCATGCCATTATAAAGAGCTTGTAAAGCCAGGCACAGATGGCAGTAAATCATCCTCTAAGAAATGGGCTCATATATCTGGCAGATGAACAGTCCTGTATTCCATTGCTATGAGGTATGGAAACCGTATGGTGAAATCTCCATTACTCATTCTCTCTGCTCTAAACACTTCACTATATTAAAGGCAAGCCTATAAGAAGAATGAATACATATACAGTACATGCACATACACATCATAACAAAACCCTGGACTAGAATATGCTGTACGTTTAAGATGAACACTTTGTCTAACAGGTTCTTTATTTTAGAGGAAGGGAAATACAACTACAAAATAAAAATGCCTCCCCAACCTGGATATTACATCACACTGAGCATTTTTCCCAAGTTTCAAGACATGGACAAATCTTGTATGTGTTTTTCATTCTTGCTTTCCACAAATGTGTCTGGGTCTGTTGCTTCATTCTGCCATGACAGCTCTTGTTTTACTAATGTAGTTTTATTATAGAATGCTTGATTGCTGCAGTTATATGTCAATTAGTATGCAAGCCACCCCAGGAAGAGTTTCTCATCTGGGAGGCTTCATCAAGAGCCATCCCCTGGTGGACTCCCTTACAGCAAATAAAATTTGTTCATGATGTCTCAATTCACAATTGTTTCTAAAATAAAGATGTATGATTTAAAATAAAGTTATACTCCCAGCTCCTCCTGCACAGGACTGTGGCTGACATTGTTGCTATTTCAGATTCCAGAAGAAAAAAAGTTATGTCTGTGTTACATACTTAATTGTTATTCCCCACAGCCTTATTATTTAATAAAAACATGTATTTTTATTTATTGTATGTATTGAAATTCAAGTCTACCCTGTCCAAGGAAAACTTTAGAGAACAGTTGCACTGCTTAGCTAAATATTTACACTGAGTACACAACTAATGTATTTTACATTTCTTTCCCACAATCACTTCTCCAACAGGAACAAGTTCCAAGGCAATGTTCCAAGGGAGAACAATCCTGGAAATTCATTGAGGATTTTTTAGGATTTACTTCCAGAGATACACATAGGTGAAGAAATTAATATTTTCATACTCATAGAAAGGCAACAGGTTCATTACCATTTCATAGGTCTCTAAAGACAAGACCCTTAATATTTCAAGATACTTTCAGTTTTCTATTCTTTTTTCCATAGCACATACAGAACTTACTGACCCTTCTCTTCCTTAGGAATTTCTGTAACCTTCCACAAATGAAAGATTTTCGCCATCTAAAAGCTTCCAAACAAATCTATGATTCAGAAAATTTTCCAGGACATCTTAAGTTATTAGCTGGTAAAGGTAAAGGTTTCCCTTGACATTAAGTCCAGTCGTGTCTGACTCTAGGGTGGTGCTCATCTCTATTTCAAAGTCGAAGAGCCGGCGTTTGTCCGTAGACACTTCTGTGGTCATGTGGCCAGCATGACTAAACGGAACACCGTTACCTGCCCGCCGAAGTGGTACCTATTAACCTACTCACATTTGCATGTTTTCGAACTGCTAGGTTGGCAGGAGCTGGGACTGGCAACGGGAGCTCACCCCGTCACGCGGATTCGAACCGCCGACCTTCCGATTGGCAAGCTCAGCAGCTCAGCGGTTTAACCCGCAGCGCCACCACATCCCCCTTATTAGCTGGTAATCTGCCTAAAAAAGTCACACTTAGCCTAGTGTTTGTAACAGCATAAGATTTAAAATTAAGATCTGTATCTTACACAGAAAATACAACATTTCCATAAATTTTGAAAAGAAGACAAAAAAACGTGTCTCTTTACATTGTGCGAATATTTCCAAACAGGCCAATTTTTTCACAACTATTTTTTTTTCCTTTTTAAATAAAAATATTTTATAATATTCAATATTTTTTAAGTTTTCAATTTAAAAAACAAAACAAAACCAAAGCCCATTTTTTCAGTCTTTTTTCCAGTCTTTCTTGACAGCCAATCAAACATGAAGGTTTCAATCTTGCTCTAGCAGGCTACTATTGATACATTCAGCAAGGAAACAAGGAATTATAACAGAAGAGACAATGATGTAGATGTGGCAAGCAAACAGCTGAGAAACTGGGAAGACGTAATCAGAATTATATTCTTTTGAATTCTAAAAGCAAACTTTTTAGTCTTACAGAAGATTCCCAAGATAGCTTTTTAATTAAAACTATTTTTAAAAATGGTTACCAAAATAACACAAATGTACTGAGCAATCTCATGAATACATGCTCATACTCGTTGTTTCAATTGGTATCTAGAACTGCAATTTTAAGTAAACATTTTTTCTAAAAAAACGCCTAGTCCTGGCTAATGTTAGCAACAGTATTAATACTGAAAACTATAGAAACAAAAGCAAGCATTACAAGCTACCAAAGGAGTGAACAAAGAGCACAGTTTTCAAGTGGTGCTTTAAGCCTAACCTACCTACTGAGAAGATCTGAACAGAGAATATCTGAGTGCTAAGGAAAGGTTTTGCCCAGGCCCATATGGATCTGCAAAAATGCCTCTGATGAAAATCTGTAGGGTCAAGCAGGCTCATGTGAAAGTAGGTGATCTTTTAGATACTCTGTTAATTACAATAGAATGCAGAATGAATATCCCTTGAGTGAGAGTGTAACAACCTTGATAAAACTCTCATTTAGCTCTTAGGTAACTAGGAAATTGGATATTTGCATATGTGCTCTGGCTATTTGCTCTTCGGTGAACAAATCATCAGATAACATTATGCCAACTAAAGGCATAAAAGCAGTACTCTCACATCCTCACTAGAGAATTACATCACGATCCTCATGATTACTGAAGTAATTTGGAAGGATTTCCAGTGGGAAAAGAATGCAAGTAGGCAGCATAATGAGATCAAATGTGAAGACAAGCCAGAAATGACACCACTATCAAAAACTCAATTTCTCAAAACTTTTGACTTTGCATATTAACTTTATCAAAACTAGGAGGTTAAGGTGTAGACCTTTAAGCAGCTGAAAATATAGATAGTTCTGTTAGGCAGATATACAGTAGGATTCTGCACAACAGCACAGTGGCAAATTGCATATTCAAATGTGGGTCTCCCAATATTATTTCTAAAATTTAAAGACCAAGATCTATGCAGACTTAATCAGTTACATTCATTATTTCTAAAATTTAAAGACCTATGAAGATTGAATCAGTTATATCTTCTCCCCAACACTTCCTTCCCATGGGTCTATCCCACAATGATCTATCCACCTAATTGACCTCTAATTAAACACATTGGCAAGGGAATGGAGCTGTAGAGGAAAGATGGGGCAGAGTTCAGCATTCCATCATTTACATCATCTACATATCCCTTCAAAAATTTCACTCACACCATCATCCTTCATTTTACCTCCACAGATTTGTGGAGGAATAAAATTTAATGGAAATGGAGTCTACTTATTTATTTTATAAAAATATTTCTAACCTGTCCTATATTAATAAGGGGTGTTGAGGGGGTTAAAGGGACAATCTGAGCTGCAAATTACAAATGGAGTTATTTTTTTGATGGAATGTTATGGGAACGAAGAGGCTCTGTTCCACGGAAGGTTTTTTGCTGAGCAGTCTGAGTTTATAGGGGGGCAGTTGGGCTGTTTGATTTCTGTATGAAAAATGTGTGTAATATGGAGATATGTAAATGTTTTGGTATATTTTGAGGTGGGGTAAAGAATTAAGAACGTTTATTTGGATTGATATTAAAGCTTGTATGATTCCATTTTTCTTTAATGATTTGGACTAAGATTTCCTGGATTGCTTTTTAAGGTTTGTTTGATTTTTAAAATTTATAAGGTATAATAATAATTGATTGGATTTAGGTTTAATAGGGTTAAGATTGTTATAGTATTAATTATAAAAGCAGCCAATTTAAATGTTTTTATAATTTGATTTCTATTATAGTGAACAGAAATATATAGAATAGTGGTAGGAAGGAAATAAATAAATGTTTTCTGGGGGAAGTGGATTTGGAGGTTTATATATTTCCTTTTCTTTTAATATAAGGGGAAGGAGCAATTGTGTTTAGTGATTTTTATAATGTGCTGATGGAATGATTTATGGAAATAATGTGATCTTGCTTCGATATAGAGTAAGGGATTGATTATGGAAATTGCTGTACAGTATACTATTGTTGTTTAAAGTTGGAAGTCACCTCTTTATGTAATATTCAAAATTCTTCTTTCTTGTGTTTTATACTTTTTAGGGTTTTTTTGCTTTTTGTAGTTATTTTGCTTTTTTGTAGTTTTTATCTTTGTTTCAAACATAATAAAATTCTTATTTAAAAAAAAAAATCTGGGCTAGCCTTTTCTTGTTGGTTTGATTTAGAACAGATCCACAGTAAGCTTAAACCTGATTTAGATCAGAACTAGAGTAAATTCAGACCCATTTTGAGTTGAGGCCCACTGTGCTTCCTGTAACATCCTAGGAACACCATCATACCATACAATAACATTCAAATCCAAAACTGATTGAAATAAGCAGCAGCCTAGCAGATGACTTCTCAGTCTCAGTCCAGTATCTGTTGGCCTTATAACTACTACTGACATCAGGAGGCCTGGAAACTTTTTCTCTTGTAATGCCATAGGTTGAAGAATAATTACTTCATGGCATTCTAGGCTTCTGTCCTAAAACTACGGCCCTTCTCAAGTTCTTTCCACTACCATTTTCCTAATCACAGTAAGTCTAGGGTTGTTTCATAAAAAAAACAAGTAACACAGCAACAAAATATGTCAGGGCAGAATAAATATGTCATTCAGAAAAGATGTGATGAGGAGCATAATATGAATATTTTTTGTCAGATCCTACCACCCTACTTGAAATATGAGCTCTGCCACTAATTAAGTCTATCACTGTTACCTATTTTTTGTCTGATGATAATCATAAATACAATTTTTCCCAACCTGATGCCCACAAAATGAGCTGGAGTAGAATTCCCATCTTCCTTTAAAACACACTTTTCCAATCTATTTGGAAGAATGTTCCCAATTTGGTATCTTCCAGATGCTGGATTACAATTCCAATAATCTCTAGCCAACATGGCAAATGGCCAAGCTATCTGGAGATGATGAGAGTGGAGTAAACGTCATGAGGAAGAGGTCAGGTAAGAAAGTCTGTTTCAGAAAGATTAATATTGGACATCAGCTACACAAAATAAATACCCAGCAGAGATGACCTTATAGAAAGCTACTACCAACCTACTGATTAAGCTACTGAAGTCTTCTGCATATGGGCAATTTTAAGAGTTTGTAGGAAGCTAAATAAACACAACTGATGGCCTGCAACTGCAGTATTATTCTGAAGACAAAATACATTTGAAAATCTAGGTCTTATAATGAATACAGAGTACAAGAGATATAATGATATGTTTTCATTACAGAACGTCACAATTTTGGAGCAGCTCACGGGCCCAGGTTTAAAGTTTTCTTCTCTAAAGTATGGAGCAAAATACATCCAGGCATAAAACATGGAACAAGGCTTTGCTCTCAAAGAGTTTTATATTTATATGTAGGAAATCAATTTGTATCACCAGTCATATCGTTCAAATCAGATGACACTGTGTGGTTAGAAGGTAATTTACTTGGCTGCCAAAGCAATTTGATAGTTGTTCTGATTTGTGATTTTCATTTTGTTTGTTAATGAAAAAAATTAATGAGCAATGTTACTGGAAGTACAACTCCAAGCACCGGCATTATTAAACATGCTTTCAATATACTGTACATTATGTTGATTGCACTGTCAGAGCCAGAACCTTTGCTACACAAACCAGTCAATCAAGCTGATGTGGAATTTTCAAGGAGGACTTTTGCACTTACCTTTGCACTGATTTGTGTTTTTGTCTAGGATTGCTTTTGTAGATACAATTTTTCCATACCTAAAAAACAAAAGGGGAAAAAGAATATTATATAGAGATAGATAGAGATAGAGATAATATTTTATTGTTGTTTCAATCTCATTCAGTCACCTAACATGCTTAAGACACAGAAGCAGATTTCACTGTTGACAAAAAGTGTGGCATTAAAAGCAAAGAATGCAAACTCTATGGCAATGCCCAGTTTGCTACATCTTTGTGTTCCTGGCCTGACTTCCCAAGGCTACCTTTCTTGGGTGGCTAATTCTGTCAGAATTTTTATCATCAGCAAAGAAATCAAATAGGCTGAAAGCTTTTGGAGTTTGAAGCGGTATTTTCAGATTACATTGATTGTAACAAGATTAATCGGGGACTCTTCTTTTTTTAAATCAAAGAACTCTTTTCCCAAGACTCTTAAAAGCTGGCCCTGCAGAAGAGGGGCATAAAGAAACCATTTGGTAGACAGACAGAAAGGAGGCATGCACTTAAGTAATTATTTAGTATAAGGGAAAAAATGACCAAGAGAAAATGGCAACATTACAGAGACTGAATAGATTATCTCTTAGAATTTTTGTTTGTTTGCTTGCTTGCTCGTTTGTTTAGAAGAGACTTGGAGGAAGACTTGGAGTGAATCTGATCTAACATGGGTAAGCCCATATTAGGGATTACCTTGTGGCGATAAGGGTGATGAAATATCTGTATTTCGTTATTGATATTTCAGCTATCTGCTGATAGCTGCCCAGCAGCCCTTTTCAGGGTGACCCAGCCCCTCCTAGATAGGGACAGCCCACAGGACCATCTGCAGGGCCATGTGGGGAATATTTGGGGTATTTGGCCAACAAAATGGCTCAGATCCGCACCAAGCTGAACTGTAATTGGAAGAGTCCAGCTAAGGTGCCAAGGGTGCAGTCTGGTGTGTGATCTGGCTGATTTTAAAGTAATGATTCTTGAGGAACGGGACAGTTTTTCTGCAGTATTAGTCTGCCCACCTGTTCGTTGGACCCAGGCCTGTAGTTGCATCCAGGAGGTGGTGTTGGTGTCTTTGAGAGAGTGGGGAGTACCTTCTGCCTTGAAAGAGGCTCTGGTGCACTCCATCCTCAAAAGACCATCCTTGGATCCAACTATTTTAGACAACTATTTTCCTGTCTCCAACCTTCCCTTTTTAGGGAAAGTTGTTGAGAAAGTGGTCAGACTGCAGCTGCAGAAAGAAGCAGATTATCTAGACCTGTTTCAGTCAGTTTTCAGGCCAGGATTCAATATAAAGGAACCTTGGTCATGCTTGTTGATGATTGATGGCAGAACCAGGGTAGGGGTGGTGCATCTATCCTTGTGCTCCTTGATCACCCAGCAGCTTTCAATACTGTATCCTTCTGGATTGACTTTGGGGGTTGGGAATTGGGGACACCATATTGTAGTGGTTCTCTTCCTTCAAGGATCATTCTAGTCAGTGCTGATGATGGGGGAAGAGGTTGCTCCCTAGGCCGCTCCTTTGGGGAGTGCCACAAAGTTTGACAGTCTCTCCCTTCTTGTTCAATATCTACATGAAACTGCTGGATGAGGCCAAATACATGTTTCAAACTCAGGCCGGTCAAGTGACGCTATTGAAGACCTGGCCCTGTGTCTGCAGGCTGTGAATGGGGAGAAATTGACTCCAACTCAATCCTACCAAGACCAAATGGCTGTGGCTATTGGGCTGCCTAGGTCTGGGTGTCTTCCATCTTTACTCCTGGAATATACTTTCACGTTGTTAGCCTTGTGAGGTAATCCAGACAAGAAGCAGAACCAAGAGTACTAGCTCTATCTTTATTGTAAGTTATATTAACAGAATCTTGCAAGCCTGAACGTACCCCTCCTGTCCCCCACTTTTACTGATCCAAAAACTAGGGAGGATTCCTTCTGAAACACTTTCATGACCCCTCCTCCTTTGGACTCAAATTTTATCAGACCATTGTCTAGGCTGTGGCTCTTCCTCCCAAGGTCATTTGCACATACATTACACCTATTCAGAAATGGTATGCAACCTGGGGACCCTCTTGGACTCAGACCTCCTGCTCACAAAACAGGTAACAGCTGTGACCAAGAGGGCCTTTGCACAGTTTTATCAGGTGCACCAGTTACACTCTTTCCTTGATTGGGCAGGCCTCCAGATATTCAAACCTTCTTCACTTCACAGCTCGACTAATGCAATGTAATCTACATAGGGCTACCCTTGAAGCTGAGCTGGTTGCCACTAATTAAATGTATTACCTTATATACTCATGTATAAGCCCATCTGTGGATAAGCTGACCCTTGAATTTCTAACCAAAGTACCATGAAAAATGCACTACCCGCAGATAAGCCGACCCTTGAAATTTGTATGTGTTTCGATTTTCACAGTTGGCTTATCCATGGGCAATCCACAGATCATCCATTTTTAATGGTATTTTGGTTAAAATTTGTGGGTCAGCTTATCTACAGATGGGCTTATATGCAAATATATATGAGATATATGGGTACTTTTAAAAAGTAATATCATACCGTATATTCTTGCAGATAAGCCCATTTGCAGAAAGCCAAACCCAATTTTTAGGGTGTATTTTGGCACCTAAAGTTTACCCATGAGTATATATGGTACATTACTATCTTGTGTAATCCAGTTAAGGACTCTCAGTAGTTCATAGATATAGACATAGACAATTAAAACTTCAATGGTAATAATTAAAAAATAAAAGTAGGGGGAAAAAACAATAAAATAACAATAAACTGCATCAGTCCCAAAACTCTCTAAGAAAGGACTCTGTTTTAAGCTCTTTGCCAAATTTAATCTCAATTTAATCTCAATTGGGAAGCTGTTCCAAAAGCCTGGTCCTGCCACTGAGAAGCAGTGCCTCTTGGCCTCAGTCCCTTTCACTTCCCAAAATTTGGGGACCGCAAACTGTTTCTCCCAGAAAGACTATGTAGGTCAGGCCAATTCTACCTGGGGAATGCTGTCTTGAAGATAACCTGGTGCCAAGCCATAGAGGGGTTTATAAAAACAGCATTTTAAACGGCACCCAGAAGCTTATTAGTGATTGTTTACACTTTCTAAATGGCTTTTAAAGGCAGCCTTGAGTGTATTAGAGTAGTCCAGATAAGTAGTGATAAAAACATGAGCCACTGCAGCAAGGTCTTCCCTTCCTATGTACAGACTCAACTGTCACACCAGCTGAAGATGGGGAAGGACCCCAGACCATGGCCTCCACCTGTGGTTCAAGCAGGAGCCATGTGTACGAAAGGACCCTCAAGTCACAGATCTGATTCTTCAGTGATAGCATCCCCCCATCAAAACAACACTGGACCAATGGAGAAACAGTAGCTCTATCTTGCTCAGTCTATCTTGCTATCTTGCCCTATCTTGCTTCAGTCATTTTTGTTTCATCCAGACCCACACAATCTCCAGGCATCAAGACTTCAGCACAATTTTCAGCATGATCCAGTATAGAGATTTATTCTGGGTATCATCAGCATACTAATGATATCAATCTCCAAACCACTGATTGATCTCCTCAGACAGCTTCATATGGATAATAAATTCATATGGATAATAAAAAGTAGAAGGATGAGGGCCAATCCCTGTGGTATTCCACAAGGCAGTGACCACAGGGCCTACCAACTGGAACCATCCATTGAGGAAGGAAAAGAACCACTGTAACACACTTCCCTTATTCCCAATCCCCACAGATGATCCAGCAGAATACCATCCAGGTCCCAGCAAAGGTCATGAACTAGAGAGACCATTGCTATCTATATGTTTTATCTAGAGTGCTTCATAGTTGGTCCCTCTTCTTCAACTGCCTCAACAATCTTCCCTAAAAAGGGAAAGTCTGAGACCAGAAGGTAGTTATTTTAGCACTTCTGGATACAAGGAAGGCTTCTTAAGAACGGGGTGCACCTCAGCCTCATTAAAGACTGCTGGCAACACTCCCCCTATAATAAAGCACCCACCATCTCATTTATTTGTTAAATTTATATCCTGTCTTTAAAGAAGAGTTCAAGGCAGCAGACACAGCATTCCCTTCTTCTATTTTTCTCCATAACAACTGTCCTGTGAAAGAGAATGACTGCCCCAAAGTCACCCAATGTACAATTACCTCATTCAACCCATCACCATACAGCACAAAGTAGGGGTCAAAATGGTTCAATGAACCCCATTTCAGTTAAATTAAAACCTATTTCTAATAACAGTACTTAAATCAGTCCGGAAGAGTTTTTTAAATGAGCATATAAGGATTAACACTGTCCTAAAGAAGTAGGTTTTAATTTTGCAATGCCGTAAGAGAAGCAGGCAGATTCAATTTAGAGTATCACTTATGCAATAAATGAGCCATAGAGAAATGTAGATGTGGAATGTATACACTGCTTCTCAAAATATTCTTCCTGTAAAAGGAAGAGAAGTTTAGATTACAGGCATACCTCAGAGATATAGCAGGTTCAGTCCCACACTACCGCAATAAAGCAAAAAGCACAATAAAGGGAATCACACAATTTTTTTTTGTTTCCCAGTATATATAAAAGTTATGTTTACACTATCCTGTGGTCTATTAAGTGTGCAATAGCATTATGTCTAAAAAAAATGTACATGCCTCAATTAAAAATTACATTATTCATTCATTCATTCATTCAATTTATATAGCCACCCACCTCAAACCAGTGACTCTGGGCAGCTAACAGTCATAAAAACAGTCAAAAATTAAAACAGTACAAAATAAATTAAATATAAATAGCAGCCAAGTGATACTAAAATCCGTTGGTGTCAGCAAAACCAGGAAATGGGACCATTCACACACTTGGGACTCCAGGCCTGGGCACATAGCCATGTCTTCAAGGCCTTCTGGAAAGCCAGTAGGACCAGAACCATCCTAATCTCAGGGGGGAGGATGCTCCAGAGGGCAGGCAATATGGCAGAAAAGGCACGTCTCCTGGTCCCCACCAGCCGACATTCCTTGGCTGACGGGACTGGGAGCATGCCCATCCTTGCCAGACTGGATTGGATGGGTAGAGACAACTGGGAAAAGACGGTTCCTCAGGTAACCTGGTTCCAAGCCATGAAGGGCTTTAAAGGTGACAACAAGCACCTTGAATTGCACCCAGAAACACACTGGCAATCAATGCAGCCCCTGAAGCAGTGGTGTGACATGTGTTGAATAGCTACGCTATTTACAACCTGTATACCACAGAAAAAATGACAAATTCCATCCATTAATGCAGAGGTACATAAGGATCCCCCAAAATGTCATGAACAAGTGGGGAGGGGAATCCCCATTTTTTTAAAAAAATCTGATCAACTTCGTACATACTATGGTCCCTTTTCTGCCACTGCCCCTTTGTTATAAACCAATTTCTCCTTTCCATGCCAGCGCTCTGGGGAACCAGGATTGGATTTAGCCACACCCCAGGTCTGGCTAAATACAGAAAGAGAAACCAAACAAAAAAAAAATTCCGTCACTAGCTCAGCCAAACTGTGTCTGGTGCTAGAAAGCCACCAGTCAACTCCAGAATTTAAACAAAAATAAACTTTACTAAAGGTGCCAGAAGAGGATATGGTTCTACAACACAACACTCGGTTAAAAAAGATAACATACAACCCCCCACAACCCTAACACAATGCTAACTATAGCTAAATAACTTTCAACCTTGCCTGAGGTAACCCCTCATCCAGGATTTCAGCCAACTCCCTCACAAAAGGCCCCAAAACTCTTCCCACCCAAAACCTGACAGAACCCCCTTCTTTTCCTCTATTGGCTCTCTCCCTCTGGTTACATAAGACTGGCTTGTTCCTTAAAGGGCCAGCTACTCCCCACTGCAATTGTATTGATATACCATCCCTTCTCTTAAAAGAGCTAGAAGCAGTATGCTCTCACAAGTGAGTTAAAATATAAAAATAATTAAAACATTTAAAAAATGGGCAAAATCATGAAAAGTTGCCAAATCTTCATTAGAACATGCTATGCTAATTGGTGTCAGAAAAGCTAATTGATCATTGGGTAGTGGGGTTGGGTGTTTCAACTAAACTTACTAGGGAACTTCAGTAATCATGCAAATTAACTGTCTCAGTACACCAATACAGGTAGGTCTCAATTAATGCAGTCAATGAATCCCATGAAATGATTGCATTATTCGAATTCACATTATTCAAAGCGATATTTCCAGGGCAAATAGGGTAATTGGTTCTAGCTTGATGGAAATGGGCAATGACATTTTTTAAACACAAATTTTTACATGTTTATTAATGAAATATAACAGTAAAAGATTAAAAGAATATACTTACAACTTAAATGTGTTTTTAACAAAGTCACAGCATTAAACTTGTACTGTTTCCTCTGACAGAATCTCCCTTTTCTCCAGTTTGCACATGTGAAGATTAGTAGTGTTTAAAACCACAACCACGGATGTGCTAGTTTCAATTGCACATGTGCTAGCCTTGCATTAATTGAATTTTGGATCACCTTAAACATGACCTGGTATCAATTTAGATTTGCACTAAATTAAATTTCACATTATTCGAACACCCACTAACTGTGACCTACCTGTGTCATCCAAGTTTCTTTCTTCCCCTGAACTTACATAGTTCTGTCACATTCTCAGGGTGTTTTAAAAATGCTTTAGAATTTCTGTTGGTGGTATATAGATACTAATGATGACTGTTTTCTGTATACATTTCTCTTGCAGCCTGAAGCTTCACTGGCAGAAATGTACATTTCCTCACTTGAGAAAAAGGCCAAAGGAGAGGAATTACTCATCCTTTGGGATTGAGTGGAAACATGGGAACCTAGGGAGTCTTTAAATGCTGGAGAGGTGACTCCCCAAGGAAAAAAAATCAGGCACAATCCTTGGCTACGTCGTAATTAATGTAAGTGAAGTAGAACATCCCAACTCAGGATAATTTCAAAGTTTTCTTCTTTGGGTGGAAAAATCAAGAGCTAGGCCCACCTACATCAAGCTGAATGAGAACATTAAAAAATATACAAAGGCTTCCAGTTGTCATAATGATGTGCAGAAGTTAGAGATTCAGATATCTCCTGAACTAAACTGGTAACATCCTTGCCTTTTGACTGCATTCTTGTTTAACTGTTAAACTGAGCACTTTTGTCTAAAGTATTGGCCTGCGGTGTCTCGTACATGAATTACAATGGGTCTGGAATAGTGAAGGCAGAGAAAACAGGGAGAACAGATTTTTGAAATGGCAGTAGACCAGCTGATAGTTTCTGATGACTTTACTCCAGATGCAAATGAAAAAGTAATTTAAACCAAAATGCTTACTACCTTAGAAGATTTCACCCATGATATATGAACTTTTAGAAAGATCATTTATGCAGATAACCCTAGTGAATCAGAAATTCAAACCAATTTTAATTAAACAAAAACCTCAGTACCCAACTCAAGAATTTGATGCTTAAAATAAAAACTGGTGATTAATATGAAATGAGAAATAGTCTGTTTGAAAACTCTGAGAAACAATTTTTAATTGATGTAGTAAAAGTTTTTAAAGAAAACAAAATTGTCAGGATGAAGTAACCACTTATAGGGACTTCATCACAAATACAATTTACACGTCTAAGCATTCCAAAGTAAGACCTATCAATGGAAGCTTTGTAATAAAACTTTATCGGATTTTACAACTACAGCTGGAATGTAAGTTGAAATTTAAGCTGCTTATCGTTTGAGTTACTGTTTCATTCAGTTCAAAAATCTTGTGCCATTGTTACAAAATTTCTGACATCTGCATTAGTTACAGCAAGTAAGAAATTTGAATGGAAAGCAAAAAAGATACTGTGAAATCTTGGTTTAATGGATCCCCATTTTAGTGGGCTTTTGGATACAATAGACTAAATGTTCACTCTAGATATCACCCCAAAACAATGTATAATCAGCCACATCTAAAGCAGTCTGGTAAAGAGAGCTAAATTATTTTTTCCTTAATTTTATGTTATTTGTGTAATGAGATCATAAAGCAAATTACTCATATTGCCAGATATTTGGGAGTAATGGATATTTCCGCCATCAAATGGCCCATTAAAACAAGATTTTACTGTAATAATTTTTCCAGATCTTCCTCCAGAGACAGTTCAGCAGCCAAAGCCATTCAATAAAGTTTGTCTCTAATCTAACGCTTGTTTAGGGACCAAATCTTGTCTCCTCCTTCCAGCAATTTTGCAAGATCT
Organism: Candoia aspera; assembly: GCF_035149785.1. Taxonomy (NCBI): domain Eukaryota; kingdom Metazoa; phylum Chordata; class Lepidosauria; order Squamata; family Candoiidae; genus Candoia; species Candoia aspera. Next base: position 41,818,092 of record NC_086156.1, on the reverse strand, counting down.
TTGCACACATTCTCCTGAACAGAGTTGTCACTGTCTCAGAGAGGAACCTCCCATAGGTGCAGTGTGGCTTTCAGCCTGAATGAAGTACAGCAGACATGATATTTGTAGTGAGGCAAGTGCAGGAGAACTGCATTGAGCAGAACAAGCCTCTTTACTCTGTCTACATTGACCTGAAAAAGGCATTTGACACTGTAAACAGGGAGGCTCTCTGGATCATCCTGAGACATTATGGATGCCTGAATAAATTATCCCTTGGTAATTTTAATATAATCTATTTCTTCCTAAAATTACACATAATCAAGGTGTCTATTTAACTGCATGTTTATCTCTTCAAGGAATAGTAGATGCCAGTAAATATATAAAAAGAAAAACTTTTCAGTCAACACTTATCCCATTGAGTTAAAAGAAGTACATTGTCCTTTACCCCAATATTATAGGAAATCAATAATGATTTTAAACAATTTTTTCCTACGTAAGTGTAATTTTGAAGTCTGGCAAAGTTCCTGCTGACTGTGGACACTATTGATCAATTACTTTGTTCAATGTTGATGCAAACACATCTGATTAATGTTAGATTACTAAGTGATATACTGGATGTACATTCAGAAAAAGTGGAATCAGCAGCGGTGGCATTGTTAGATGCAAAAAGGCCTTTGATATGGTACAGTGGAAATATCTGAAATAAGTTTTGTTATAAATATGGATTCCCTACATTTTTTTACTAATTGGATCAGTAAGTGGTATTCTACCTCCTCCACTAGGGTTATCGCAAATAGAATGAACTACTTATGTCTCAAGATATCTTATAAACTTTCTTGCAAGGTTGATGTGGGGAAAACAGGAAGAGGAAGCATATGTATCCCTCCCTGAGCTCCTGAATAAAAGATAAGGTATTAATCAAATACATAGATAGATAGATAGATAGATAGATAGATAGATAGATAGACAGACAGACAGACAGACAGACAGACAGACAGACAGACAGACAGACAGACAGACAGACAACTTATTAGATAGCTGAAGGACATTTTGGGTATAAAAGTAGCTGGAGTGAAACCCAAACTCTTACTATATGATAATACTAACCCAACCCCAGTCATTTGGGCTTTGTGGCTAGGTAAATCTGCTTGTTAATGTTATTATTTATGAGTTGGATTGTGTTTATGGCTTTGGCTGTTTTTGTTAGACTATTGTTTTTAACACCTGTACCCGACTTAGAGTCACTTTTGGAAGATGGGTGGCCTTATAAATTGTTTAAATAAATTAATTAATCTATTATGGCTTCTTGATAATTATATATTTACTATATCAAAACTTCCTAAGAGTGTGGAGGGAAGGACCATTCTGTTGTCCATGGACAAGCTATATTAGAGAAGTGGGACTACAACTGAAAAGGCATGCCTCCAAGGCATCTGCAGATAGCAGTCCCTGAGAGAAGAGCAAGTGTACTCAATTAATCCTATCAGGCAGACAGATGTTAGTGTCTGTTGGAAAGGCAACCCTGCAGAATGTCTGGACTCTGAACCATGAAGGTACTTAATTGTATCCAGAAAGCAACTGGTAACTAGTGCAACTCTCAAAGTATAGGTGTTACATGGATGTACTGAGGCATGTCTATAACTACTAGAGTTGCTGCATTCTGGACCAGCTATAGCTTCTGAATGCTGCACAATATTACGACATTGTAATACTGCAACCAATGACAAATCTCGATAAAATAGTTAAGAGCAGAGACATCACACTGACAACAAAGGTCCGCATAGTTAAAGCAATGGTGTTCCCCGTAGTAACATATGGCTGCGAGAGCTGGACCATAAGGAAGGCTGAGAGAAGGAAGATCGATGCTTTTGAACTGTGGTGTTGGAGGAAAATTCTGAGAGTGCCTTGGACTGCAAGAAGGTCAAACCAGTCCATCCTCCAGGAAATAAAGCAGACTGCTCACTTGAGGGAATGATATTCAACTGAAATACTTTGGCCACATAATGAGAAGACAGGACACCCTGGAGAAGATGCTGGTGCTAGGGAGAGTGGAAGGCAAAAGGAAGAGGGGCCGACCAAGGGCAAGGTGGATGGATGATATTCTAGAGGTGACGGACTCGTCCCTGGGGGAGCTGGGGGTGTTGACGACCGACAGGAAGCTCTGGCGTGGGCTGGTCCATGAAGTCACGAAGAGTCCGAAGCGACTAAACGAATAAACAACAACAATACTTCAACAGAGAGATGACTAAGACATGAGTGACTATGAGTAAAGTTTCCCACTCTAGGAAGCATAATAACTGGTATGCAAGGTGGAGCTACATGAGAGCCTCTTAGTCACTGATACAGTCCAGGAGAATGCCCAGGTTATGACCCAGTTATGAGCAGGGGAGCACAAACCTGTCCAGAACTAATGAGAGTACCTCTCTGAAGTCTGATGGCTTATTGAAAGTGGATGAGAGATCAAGCAACACATAAACAACATATAAAATCAATTCATATGATATGGTTCTGTCCCAATATTATCCAATTTTGGTTTAACAGCCATACGTTTATTAATGTGGTATTATGAAGATCAATATGTTTTAAAAGTTGTGAATATATTTCTGAATTATGTACCACAAATTTGGAATTCAGCATTTTTTAAACAACGATGGCATGATGAAGCATAGTACTGCTGGCTTTTCTTAAACCCCAAAGTCTGATTCGCAACCTATTTCTATGGCAATATAGATTAAATCTGAGTTGCATTATCTAAAGAATCATAAAAATCCAATCCATACTTGTCATCATGTTTCACATTAAAAGATACATATAGAATAGAGCTTACTAAAGCAGCACTTGCCTGCCAACAAATTTTAATTCATGTCTTGTACCAGAACGCCATAGGGAATGTTGGTTATATTTTCAGCTTAAGAGTATTCAGATTTTTAAAACTTTATAAATAGGGTCCTAAATTCACTCAGCAACCAAGTTGGATGGGAAACTTAATCTCCATGTTCCTATTCTCATACTTTTATCTCTACACTATGCTGACTCCCCTGGATTAATTTAAGTAACTTTTCCAAGATTTAATTATTGGCAATTTATATGTAGTTTCTTATGTTTCTGATAAGATTTTGAAGTTCCTGAGGATGAAATCTACAAATCAGTAAATCAGAACTGTTTATGGATTTATCTTTTCACTGAGATGCATAACTTCATTCAGTTGTTTGTCTAGCGACTGACATTTGATCTCTTTACTCAAAAATATTAACTAAAGAGTTTAATCCTGCACTTTTATCTCATCAGTTTCAATTAACTGGTATGAAGAATTCTGAAGCATTTCAAAATGGAACTAGTCAAAACAATGCCAGGATTTCTTCCAAAATAGGTCTGCCAGTTCTCAGTTCTCTAAAACAGCAGTCACTTTCTGAAGGGAAGGGAGTGGGGGGTGCAGTGTCAATCTTCTTTAACTAATACTGTAGCTTATTATTCCAAACATCTGAAATCTTTTTCAGTGCTTGTGTGTCTTCTGTTATCTTAGTGTGCATCTCAGTACTATTTAATCAACTCCATTATGGGATATGCAAAAGGTAGTTCTTTATTTGTAGGAGTTACCACTCTGACGCTCTCCAAATGTGCTTTCCAGAATTCCCAATCAGCATACACTATCCTAGCAGGGAAAATGGGAAGCTGCAATTCCAAACCCATTTATGTCATTTATTTTTATTTTAAACATTGCATCTGGCCCTGTAAAAGGAGGCTTCCTTTAGGGTTGGAGAACAACACATTCAGGGAATCCTGCCTTCCTTTAATAGCTATCAGGCTGAATTACCATAAAACACACATAAAATTCATTCCAACTGAATAAAAAGATAGAAACAAATGATACATAAAAATAGATTCAAAACAGAATTGACTGAAACTAGATGCTAACGTAAGTATCACAGGAAAAAATCATAAAGATAAGCACATCTTAAAATCTAATATACTGAATAATTCTAAGAGAACTAATAAACCCCCCAAACCGATAGTTGCTCACATTAAAATCATAATAAAATATATATAAAGGTAACCTCTCTTTAGCAGAGAAGGTCCCCTCCCATATCTCAACATCTGAGGACATTTAGAACAGAGAACTGCATCTGATGCTGTGGTTCTAAGACCAAACAAGTGTATTGGTTATAAGTTAACATCAGCATTGTGAATGGGGCAATTCACTAATTGGCAAATTAATGGCAATTTAAGGAGTAAAGGCCATTAAAAACTGTGGGGCCTTACTTCTAAGCAGACCTTCACTGGATTGTGCTGCCAGGCCATTCATTCTGCACTTTACACAGTTTTTCTGTCTTTTTTATTAGTATCTACTTCTTTCATTAGTTTCTCTGAAACAGAAAAAACTAAAAACCAGCTATCACCAGGGACTGCCAGCAAACAGATCCCTGCAACATAAGCATTTTGTAGAGTTCACTCAGAGTGCACAAGAAGCACATGTGACCACACAGAACTTATTTTTATTATTTACAAATTATTACTGTGGAGGCATCATGGCACTGTGTAGTAATAATTATTGTGCAGCTTCTAATTCCAGTGCTTTTCCAGATGAGGTGACTTCTTTAAAAAATATTTATAGGAGCTGTATCACAGGACAGATTCAGTTCATTAAATGTTTTCATTAACTCTTTCTCTTCAAGGAGGAGATGTCAACCTTATTCATTTCCATTCATTTCCAAGGAATGAACTTGAAGAGGAATCAAACACATTTTCCTCTGAGATAACTTTTTTTTTCAGAGAAAACAAATAAATTCCAACATAATTCTAATTTTAAAGTACAAACATTCTGCAATTTGTGATAATTGTTTTAAAAAGAAGTGGTTTGGCTGTACATTTCTGATTGACTGACAAATGATTCACATGTCACTTAACTATTTTGAGTAAGTGTGAGGTTAATTTTGGTTGTGATTATATTATATGTGAATGTAGTTTTAATATTTTTACATTCTTACTGAAGGGACATATAAACACAATCTTCTCAAGGGACATATAAACACAATCTTCTCAAACTAAAGTCCTTCTTTTCCATAAGCTGCAAACCAAACTATAAATCACATTGTTCCCCAACACTGGGATTTTTGACTCTTTGGATGCATTTATACGTAACTCTAAGCTAAAATAGCTAGGTTCTCACATTACACTAGGCCATGACCAATCCATAATACCTTGATTCAGGCATAATGCTAAGTCATAAATCATGGTTTGCATATAATAGTGGAAGGATTCACAAAGCGTAAGACAACTGTTTTTAAAAATCTTAAAATAGCTCCTTATACCACATGGGAAACTACACCTGAAACTTGAAGGAGTTTGTAATATTGAGTAGGGGAAATGGTAGATGGATTCTGTTTTTCCAAATTCTAATGCGACAAACTGGCTTGACTCTGACTAGCATGAAGATTGGATGTTATTTATCAGATTGGAATCTATCTACCTAGCTACCTACCTACCTGATTTTCAAAAAAGACATGCTTTCTGACTTAAACAATGAGTCAAAGTATATTTAAAAATCCCAGATTTTATAAAAGAAACATTTAGAAATAGAGATACATATGCAAACTTAGTGCAGATTTTATATAAACAATGAACAATGTCAAATAGGAAGAAAAAATTAGGAGTACTGTATAGCAATAGGTCCTCTGATTCACAAAATCACAGAAAAGCTACAAGTGGAAGGAAGGCATTTAGGTTCATCACACAGATTTTAAAAAGACCAAGTTCATATGCAATGTAGGAACCCAAACAAAGCATCCTTGACAGACAGCTGTCCAACTCCTGCCTGAGTACATACTGTGAAGGCAATTCACTTTCCTCACTTTCCTGTTAGAAGGAGCAGCAAAAGGCACTTTTACACTCTACAGAGCAAGAATATCTGGAGATAGATATTTCACTTCCCAAACATACACCTGAACTAAGTAAAGATAAAATCTCCAAGTCCAACTCGGCTCTAGCTGACCTTACAAATATACCTATATAGTTTCCTTGGTGTTTTCTTGGAAGTAGTATGCCAATGCTTTCTTCCAGGAAGTTTTTTCAACTCTTCACTCTACCCTACAGACCTCGGGTTTTCTGGACATTTTCCACTCCAATACTAACCAGGTCTAACCCTGCTCAGCATTTTGATATCAGCCAAGACTGTGCATTAGACATATATACATCAGTTCGCAGTAATGGCTGAAATACATTTTTCCAACATGTTTTGGAATTCAAAATCCAAAGTACCTAAAAATTCCAATCCTAGAATATAAGTGGCTAACCAGGGCCACACAAAAACCACAGGAGAGCTCCCAGGCACTCCAAATCGAACTTCCAAATTGAAATGTTTAAAGTGTGTAGTTACGCATAAAGCTGTACACTAATACAGTATATGGAGAAATGAACATGAAAGTACAGATACTTTGTGCAGCCTTTTAAAAAATAGTACAAAATGGGAAAGAATGGCTAGAATAAATGACTGCAATCTACCTCCTCCCCACCTCTGCAACTTGTCAGTAGGCATGCATTAGGTTTAAACAGGGCATCAGATTTTCGGAGGTGAGCTTTAAAAGAGTGGCTGGAATTTCTATCTTATGGATTGGTTTAGCTAAATTGATTTCAAATAGCAACTTTCACTGCTTTAACTGAATCTCATGCCAGTTAGCTTTGCTTGAATCTCCAGAAGCACACTTTCCAATCTATTATTATAAGACTCAATTATTGGATGTTCGTACCATATAGCTCCTTGTGATCATGAAGCAGTTGTTCTGCCTTGGATGGTGTGAGGGAAGAGAAAAAAAAAAAAAAACACCAAAATTACAGTTTATAGGAATTTGATCACTGAAATATTTTGCCTGAAACATCTTGAGCAGCATTATTCAGATTTATGTGCAAATTAGGATTTAGCACATGTGCAGTTTGGGATTTAACTGGCCAACAAAATCCATTTTTTGCACATCTTGTGATCAGCTCTTGGCCAGAATATATACTTTGAGAGAGATTTCCTTTGTGTCTGTACCTGTGGTGGTGGGGGAGAGGGAGCGTTGGTTGTCTATATAATGAAAAAGTGGGCCAAAATCTATCCCCACATTGGGCTGTCAGATGAACTTCGATGGTTCATTCTGGCTCCACAGCCCTATTGGGCATAGAGAAGGTTTATTAGACAGGGTCATGTTCAGCTCCCTGGAAAACATGTGCCATCCTTAACACAGGAAGGAGACAGAGGGAGAGAGTGTGGTAGCTTATTTGGTGGTCTTAAATATAACAAAAGATCACATACATATGCATAGGTACACGTGCACCCAAAGCAATTCGGATCTATATCATATCCAAAATAATGCATAGAAAGAAACCAACATAATAGTCATCCCCTTTCAAATGAGTTTCCAGCTGTATGCATATAAAACAACTTTTTTCAAAAAGCCTTGAAAACTCCTACCCATTCAGTGCCAGAGCCAAGGATAGAATTTCAGTCCTGCATGCTATAATTTCCTGTCTTTGGCTAGTCTGCGCCAGTCCCTAATGTTATATTAATGTCATTTTTGTGGGCGTGATTGAATTATCTATTGCATTAGAGGATCCAAGGGGCTTGGAGAGTGCAGACACAGCTTACTCATTGTTAAGCATCAGTTGCGTGCTCCTGACAGCAGTGCTAGAACAGAAGTACATTATGAGACAAAAAGCCTTTTGCCGTTGGCATTGGGCTTGAATAGGGAAATTCTGGGTACATAAAAACTTCCATTTGTTAGGCTAGGGTCTCTTCAACAAAAGCCCACGGTGCACAATATTATTGAAAGCAAAGCCTCATTCAAATTGCAATCTACTGGCAGCATGGGGTCTTATGTTTGTATGTGTCTCTGTATGCAAATGCATGCAGACAATCATATTAAAAAAACCTTAGTTATTCTGCAGACATTAAAGGCAGCAGAGCTTGAAACATACAGTAACTTGGGTATGTTAACAGGGCTGTCAAAATAAGTGAACTAGAATCAGTCTATTAGTTAAAGCTATGACTTTGAAGAAATATTTTAGGGAGGGGAGATAGAAGCAATAAAGAACTTACTGCTAATTGCTTATTGCTAGTAGTATCATTCATTTGTTTTATCTGGCTGAGAACTTGCTGAGAAAAGTACCTAAATTTTCTGCAGCATCTCAGGATTTAAAATGAGGTTTGAAAATGGCCAGAGTTGTGCTTAGAACATATAAGCTGTGGTGGTGGGCACACCTTGCAGGATTTTGTTCAGGGATCCAGTCATGCCCTGAACCATATTTTTAAAATATGCTCCTTTACAATCTGACTTTGCTTTAAGAAATATTTGTAACATGGTGGCTTTAGAGAAGAATTTATTGAAATTTGCCGCAATAGTAGCATTTTCTGTATGGACTGCCTATGCCATATTTCAAGTTGATAGCCTAAGACGTTTTGTGCAATGTCAAGCTAAATATTAAATATTTTGTCTTGAATTTAGGAAGCAAAAATATTGTTTAGCAGCTGGCTTCTACTTGCATAAGTTTTCAATAATGGACTTCCAAAAATTTTGTGAGCGTAAAACATGAAAGATTTATACAATTTGAAGAGAAAGCACAAAATTTAGGACACATATTTCTGGGTATGTTTTTGCATACACACAGTATAATATATAAAGCATTTTAGTACAATGTTTTACAAATATACACATATTTGCATGTATTTTCCCTATCGTGCACATCAGAGTGATTAAAGATCTGAGACACAATAATTAGGAGAGTGTGAAATTGAACAGACAACTGAGTTGTGATGTATGCATTGATTCCAAAGTTAGATAATTAGCATTAAATTGCAAACTACCTAATCTTTTGCCCATTCTTAGTTAGGCTGAGCACTTTTGTAACTATTTTCCCTCATTAACTAATGAGACCAATGAGACTTGATGTTGTAGAAAGATGTATTTATCTCCTTCGTCAAAATACGTAGCTCTGATTCAGTGGACTATCAACTCCATATTCGTATAGAACACTCTTGAATTCAAGCCTATTCACTTTCTCATACATCTTATTTAAATCAACAAATACACAATACATTTTCTTTTTCAGCGATCCACAGAAGAGTAAAAATTTGATCCACATGCCCCCCGCACCATAAAGCTGCACTGCACTTCCAAAATGTTGTTCGTTGTTGCTTCTTGATCTCTTTCAGTCAGAATTTGCCAAACATCTTCCCAGGCATGCACAGCTAGCAAATCCCCCTTGCTTTTACTCTTGTCCCTTTTCCTTTTGTACAAAGGTTAGCACTCTTCCAAACATCAAGGATAGATGCAGCCTTCAAACCTACATTAAACACAGCTTCTCTATAAGCAAGCTATATCCACAGCATTCATTTTATTTTCACTTGTCGACATACTACTATCTCTAAAATACCCCTTCCAGCATTTCCTCACTTCAGGATTTCACGTAATACTTGTTAGTTAAGCTAGAGAAGGCATAGATTAGGTCACCGATGCCACACAAAACATTCCCTAATGTAATGGTTAATTTTGGCACATTTGGCCAGTACGGCAAAAACGCAACAAAAGCCCAATTTTATATCAAGCATGCTCCCACTATTATAGGCAAGATGGGATGTCTATTTTAGAAAATAGCACGCAAGCCAATGTCCATTTGCCCATATCCTGACAACCAGGGAGGGTACGTGCAATGTACTGACATGCTCAGGATTCAGAAAAATTATCAAACGTTATTATTAGAATTATTATTATTTCAAATTAAGAAGACTTTTTCCTTTGGTGCCAAATGTAATAAAGATGACAAGAGACAAAATACTTTCAAAGAGCTATGTATTAAGCTTCATTATTATTATCATTATTATGCATGCAGCTTCTGTTTCAACTTATTCGAGAAATCATACAACTAAATTAAATAAAATTTATTTCATAGCTGTGACATTACACCCTACTCTTTTCTTCTATCAGTGGAAATTACAACCATATCTTTAAAATGGTTCTCCGTACAAATCCTACAACAAACACAATTATTCTTTCTCTCTTGTTTTTCTTTCCCTTAATTGCTCCAGTAGCTGTTTTTTTAAAAAAAAAAAAATAAGACAACTATCTTATGGTGCAAATCAAAAAAATGGAAGTTTTAAAAATTCAGATTGTACTTCTCCACAACAGTGCATGGTATTAGCAATGAACTGCATGCATTTTTTAATTTAAATTAGTATTCTATTTTGCAATTAATTCATTTAATTTTTGTGTATACACCCAAGGGGAGATCTTCATGGGTGATGTTCAGGCAAAGGTGACTCACCCATGAGGAGAGAGAGGAGAATTAAAAATGAAGAGAAAGAAAAGTAATTTACAAGTTCCATTCTCTGTCTAGTGTTTAGAAGCATATGTCGTAGCCCTTCAGTGGCCCAAGGAGCAAAATCCTACTTGGGCACTAATCAGAAAAGATTTTTTTTACCTACTTGGGAGTCCCTAAAACCTAAATTCCTGTTTCCTGTATCTTCACAGAGATCTTTTGACTGCTCCCAACTCAGTATCCCTGAACCTCATCTTCATCAGCACACAGACCTGAGACACAGAGAGCTTGATAAAAGAGATCTAAAGAATAGAGGAATCTGGAAGTAGCCCAAATGTTTGGAACTAGTCCAGTGAAAGGTGTGGCTTTTTCTACTATCAACCATTCCACCTATCATATGATGAACTGAGCATGCTTATCTTTCCGAAGCCTTCCAGATATATTGAGCTACTGATTGATTGACTGATTTGATTTTAGTCCACTGTAATTAGTTGATTCTCAGTGGATTACAATCAATAATTTGCATAAAACACCACAGTACAATCGAATGGTGAAAAATTAAGATCACAAAATAACATTAAAAATATACATTCTAACAAGAACTTGAAAACAATAAGATGTAAACAATCACATGGTTACAGTCAGACTTGGAGGTACTCTTAAAATAATTCTATTTTTAATAGTTTGCTAAACCCTAGTAAGACAGGGCCTGTTCAAACTGCATGGGGATGAGAGTGTTCCAAAAGACTGGAATAGGGATGGGGAGTTATAATCACCAGGATCAGGGGGAAAGAGGTCATGGAGGATTAGAAAGGATGAGTAAGTAATTTTTCTCCATCTCAAAATACAACAGTCAATACGATTAAAACTTGGTAGACCCAACCAAATGGCTGTGGGTGTTTGAACCACACAGATCTGGAGAGACTCCACTTTTCACATTCGATGGTTGCACTTCCTGTCCTGACTAAGCAAGAACCACGCCAAGACGAGGAAGAAGTCACTTTATTATTGCTATAGTTGACAAAAGTCCTAACAAACTGAAGAAGCATGGGAAAACCCAAACAGATAAACCCCCAAAAGTCAAGGCAGGTCTGTTCTGGGTCTCTCTGAATGACAGCTCAACCTCCCTAAATTATGCATGTGTTTTCGCCCCTGGATAGTGGCCCCCTCCTGCTCAGAATCAGTACTCATGACATCACCCTCCCCTCCAGATTCACATTCCATTTTAACCCCCTGCTTTCCAGAGTTCCCTCCTCCCTCCAAAGTCTCATGAGAGTCCATCTCCCCTTCCAAGCTCCCATGGGAACTGGGCAACGATGGAAATTCTTCAAAGGAAAACTCCTCCAAGGACGAATCACTGCTACTCTCCAGTTCTGAAAACACTTCTTCCCCAGGTGGCTGCTTCTGGAAAATAGCAAGATGATTAGAAGATTCGTCCCCACTTCCCCTTGAGAAATGCAAGCCAGAGGTGGAGGGCTGTGGCTCCCCCTCCTCCTCTCACTCTGGCCACAGAGCCTCTGGTGGGGGAGGAGGTTGCGAACTTATGAACTCCTGTGCTTGGGATTCCTCTGCTTGCTCGGCCAAGTGAGGAATCTCTGGGAGAGTGCGAGGCTTGGGTTTGTGAGGAAAAAGCTGATGGAATTGTTGAACCAGTGTGCACGTCTCTGGCACTTAACCATGAGCGCTCATCCTCAGGGTACCCTTTCAAGGGTATTAAATATTGGATGCCCCTTCCCCTCCTCCTAGAGCCCAGAATCTCCTCGACTTCGTATTCCTCCTCCGCATCCACAATTCCTGGAGGTGGGGGGGGGGGGCATTTGGATCTCAAGTCACTTGGGGAAGGGTCTTTGGCTAGCAAGGATCTGTGAAACACCAGATGAACTTTCATAGATGCTGGCAGCTGTAAACGATAAGCCACTGGATTTAATTGCTGCACAACAGTGAAAGGGCCCACAAACTTAGAGTCCAACTTCTTGGAAGACCTTGTAGAAGTCAAAAACTTGTTGGGAGAGCCACTCTTTGTCTCCTACAGCAATCGCTGGACCCTTTTCTCTGTGAGCATCTCTCTTGGAAGCACCTTTTGCCCTGTTCAGCTGCACCTTTAACAACTCCTGTGCGGCTTGTTGCTCTTTAAGAAAATCAGCCACTGCTGGGACAGTTCCCTGCTGGGAGGAGGTGGGCAACACCCGAGGGCTAACCCCATAGAGTGCTTGGAAAGGAGACATCTTGGTAGAGGACTGCACAGAGTTGTTATAAGTAAATTCTGCCATGGGGAGCAGGGCTGGCCAATTGTCTTGCCGATAAGTGGTGTAACACCTGATATACTATTGCAACCATTGGTTAATTTTCTCAGCTTGTCCATTGCTAGGAGGAGGATGCGACGACGATAGGTGGATCTGGACCCCTAATGACTGGAAAAGGGCCCTCCAGAACCTGGAAGTGAACTGAGGGCCTCTGTCACTCACCAAGTGATTTATCATGCCTCTATACCTAAAAACATGGTCTATAAAGAACTGTGCTGTGGCTTGTGCAGATGGGAGGCCCTTGCAAGGAATAAAATGCACCATTTTAGTGAAAAGGTCCACCACCACTAGGGTGGAAGTCAGCCCCTGGACCGGGGGTAAATCAGTGATGAAATCCATGGAAACTGTATCCCAAGGCCCACTGGAGGTGGGTAGGGGTTGCAAGAGTCCTGTGGGCTTCCCTGGGAGAGGCTTGGCTCGTCTACAGGTATGACAAGAAGCTACGTAATCCTTTAAGTCTGCAGTCATCTTAGGCCACCAGTAGTCTCTCAGAGCTCTATGGAGAGTTTTGAAAACGCCTCCGTACCCGGCCGTTTGATGGTCATGGCAAAGCCTCAGTACTTCTTCCCTCAATGAAGGGGGAATGTATTATCACCCACCATGCCAGAGGATTCTCTGCTTCCACATTAAATGGGGATGCGGTGTCTTGTAGACCACTTTGGAGGTGATCCATACTGGCCCTGGCATACGGGTCCTGTTGCTGCTGAGCTTTGACCCTTGCAAATAGGTCCTCTGCTTGTCTGCCTGCTGCTAAAATCTCTGTCTGGTTCCCCCTCATAGACTGATCAAAGTTGTGAGGTTGTAATATAGTCACCTGGACCTCCTGGTGTGTAGTGGGGGTTGCCTGAATGGATCAAGACAAGGCATCTGCCAAACGGTTCTGTGCCCCGGAAACATAAGAAATAACAAAATTGAAACGGGAGAAAACCTGGCTCCATCTGATTTGGCATGGGGTGAGCAATCTGGTGTTTAGTAGAAGCTGTAAATTCTTGTGATCAGTGCAAACCTTCACAGGAAAGATCGCACCTTCTAGCCAATGCCTCTACTCTTGAAATGCTGCTTTAATTGCCAACAACTCCTTATTAAAAACATCATAGTTTCTCTCTGCCAGCGAGAGCGTGCGAGAGAAGAAGGCACAAGGAAGCAATGTCTTCCCTACTTTGTCAGTATATTGCAATAAAACAGCAGCAATAGCAACATCTGAAGCATCTGAATGCATTATGAATTGCTTCGTTGGATCAGGATGCTTTAAAAGCAGCTGGGATGCAAAGAGTTGCTTAAATTCTTGGAAGGCTGCTTGCTCCCTCTCCCCCCAAAGGAATTTGGATCCTTTCTTCAAAAGCTGTGTGAGGGGCTTGGCCCTGTCACTAAATTTATGTATAAATTTTCTATAGAAATTGGCGAATCCTAGGAATTTTTATACGTCTTTTACATTGTGGGGGGGGTTGCCAAGAGAGAATTGCCTGGACCTTTGAAGGATCCATGGATATGCCTTCTGTTGATATTCTATAGCCCAGGAAATGTAATTCCGTTAAATTGAAGGCACACTTCTCTCACTTGGCAAACAGCTTGTTCTCTCTCAGTCTTTGTAAGACATTACGTACATGGGTTACATGGGTTGTAGCATCCTCAGAGAATATTAAAAGTCATCGAGATAAATGACCAGATACTTATCTAGTAAATCAGAGAAAATTTGATTCATAAATTGGGAAAATATGGCTGCAGCATTTGCTAAACCAAAAGGGACCACAAGGTACTCAAATTTTCCATACCTGGTATTGATGGCAGTCAGATATTCATGCCCCTCTTTCATCCGGATCAGATTGTACACATTCCTGAGGTCCAAACTAGTAAAAATGCGTGCTTTCTGTAAGCGATCCAGCAGGTCAGCTATTAGGGGAACTGGGTAATTTTCCTTGACCATAACCTTATTGATGGAGCTGAAATTATGAACAACTCTCAAGTGTGCCTCCTGAGCTGCCAGTGCCAATGGGTCAGGGTTCTTTGGTAAGAAGAATATAGGAGCAGATGCTGGGGAAGTAGATGGTCAGATGAAACCCTTTTGGAGATTAGTATCCAAATAATCTTTCAAGGTGGCTAGTTCCTTGGGCGACATGGGATATTGTTTCCTTGCTGGAATCTTGGCTCCTGGTATCAACTCAATAGTGCAATCACAGTCCCTATTGGGGGGGGGGGTTAGTGCTGTGGCCTCTTGTTTGCTGAAAACATCTGCAAAATCTGCATACTTGGCTGGCAACTGCACCCCCCCCTGCTTCGATGACTGTGCTGGTTGCTGGAGAGAGAAGGGCGGCTTGAATCTTGTGGTTCCGGCATTCCTTAGCTGGGAAGGAGACTGCTCCCATAGCCCAGTCCAACAATGGGTTGTGGAGCTTCAGCCAAGGTATGCCCAGGATTGTAGGTACATTAAGTGATGCAGTAACATAAAGTTGGATCCACTCAGTGTGGTCTCCCATTGTTAGCTGTAAAGGTTCTGTGAATCTTCGAATCGGTCCTGCCTTGAGGGACTAACCGTCAATGGTCTCGACTTCTATGGGACCTGGAAATTCCATGGTCAGGATGTTCAGTTCTTGTACTGTCTGTACATCAATAAAATTGGTGGAAGCTCCGGAATCAACGAGAGCCTCTAACTTGACATGGTGCTCTGGGTTTACGTGCATCATGACTGGTAAGTAGAAAAAGGATTGCCTGGAATCCTTGGAATGAGCCCTTCTTAATTGATTGATGGTCTCCCTGCTGAATTCTGTGGAGGGAGACCAACGGAGTTTCCCTGGTTGGAAGTAGAGGCGGGGATGGCTCTTGGTTCTGCTGGTTGCCCTGGGGCTCTTACAGAATTCACTTGGTTTCTCGCTGGGCAAGGTCTCACCATATGCCCTGGGGGTCCGCAGTAGAAACAGAGGGCTCTCTCTCTCTCCTTCTCTGTCTCTCAGAAGTAAGCCTCCTGCTCACCCCGGTCTGCATCAGCTCCTCTGGTCCTGAGTAGAGAGATGCTGCAGAGAGCTGGAAATCCTGGAAGCTATCTGAAGCCCCTTCCTCTCCCTGGCTGCAGCTGCCTGAGCTCTTCTAGTCTGGCGTCTATGACCACAGACAACTGATATAAGTCTTCTAAAGCAGCTGGTGTTCCCTGGTGCACCAACTCATTTTTTATCTCCTCATCCAGCCCATTTCAATTGGTCTTTCAAAGCACTCTCATGCCAGTCCAGATCCCCTGCTAACAGCTTGAAATCAGCAATGTAAATTCCCATCCTCTTGTTGCCTTGCTTGAGCATCCGAATTTCCCGGCTGGCAGTGACCTCTCTGATCGGCTCGTCAAACTGTGCTCGGAACCTTGCCAGAAAATTCTGGTAGTTATCGAGAATTGGGTCATTGTTCTCTACCATGGGAATAGGCCATTTGGCTGCTGGACCCTTCAGCACACTTAAAATAAAGGTGACTCTGGTTCTGTCTGTTGGGAATTCTGCCGGTCTGCTGTTGAAAAACATTGTGCACTGGGTAAGAAAAGTTCTCAACTGTCCAGCTTCTCCCCCAAACTTCTCCGGTAAGCTGCCCTGGGATCTCAAGACTGCTGCTGCTGCTGGCACCGGCTGTGGGATGATCGGAGCTGGTTGTTGTAACTGTTGGAGCATAGCCGCTTATAATGTGTTGACCTGGATATCTACTTGCTGCTGGTGTTGCTGCAAGGCTGCTGCCAATTGTTGTATGGCTTGTCGTAGTTCCTGGTTTTCTGAAGACATATTGCCCCCCCAAAATTTATATATTTTCTTTGCTCCCTCTTTCAATGGGAGTAGGAGTTTGGTAGGATTGATGTCCTGACTAAGCAAGAACCACGCTGAGACAAGGAAGAAGTCTCTAGTGCTTTATTGTTGCTATAGTAGACAGAAAATCCTACCAAACTGAAGAAGCGTGGGAAAACCCAGATAGATAAACCCCCAAAAGTCAAGGCAGGTCTGTTCTGGGTCACTTTGAATGACAGCTCAAACCCTCTAAACTATGCATGCTTTTTCGCCCTGGATAGTGGCCCCCTCCTGCTCACCATCAGTACTTATGACACTTCCCTCTTCTTGGTTGGTACACAAAATGGGGGTCTTCCTGGACTCACAGCTCCTGCTTGAAGAGCAGATGTCAGCTGTAGCTAGGAAGGCCTTTGTGTAACTCTATCTGGTGCACCAGTTGTGCCCTGTCCTAGATAAGGGGGCCCTTCAGACAGTCACTCAAGCCCCAGTGACCTCACAGCTTGCCTACTGCAATGCTATCTATATAGGGCTGCTGACGTCAGGCACAGTCCAAGAACAGCAAAGCATCAATCCAGTCAAGTTTCAGTTCTTTATTTGCTCACACCATATAGACAGAATCTTGCCAGACTAAAGCTATTCTAGCTAACCTAAAGGTAAATAACCAGAGCATGGCTACTCCTAAATTTCTTTGTCTTCCCACGTTCTAGCTCTGGACTGTGTTTTACCTTATCTCATTCCCTTCCTTGGAATGTATTCCCTCCTTCCTGAGAACCAGCTGTGTTATTGTAGTCCACCACGGCCCTTGAATATTACCCAGAAGCTTCAACTGATCCAGATTGTGGTGACAGAAGCAGTAATGGTCATGTGTATGTGCATGCAAGCTGCATTGGTTGCTGGTTTGGTACAATTCAAGGTGCTGGTTATTACCTATAAGGCCCTACATGGCATAGGACCTGATTACTTGAGGGACCATCTCTCTCCCACAACATCTGCCTGGTCAATTTGAGCCTTCAGGGTTGGCACACTCCGGGTTTCTTCAATTAAACAATGTCATCTCTCAGGACCCTGGAAGCATGCCTTCTCTGTAGCAGTGCCTGCCCCCTGAAACAAGGTTCCCGCTGAGATCTGGATGGCCCCCACTCTGCTGTTGTTTAGAAGAGCCATGAAGATCTGGCTCTTC
Organism: Candoia aspera; assembly: GCF_035149785.1. Lineage (NCBI taxonomy): Eukaryota > Metazoa > Chordata > Lepidosauria > Squamata > Candoiidae > Candoia > Candoia aspera. The sequence goes on along the minus strand of NC_086156.1, from coordinate 41,800,591 downwards.
ACCCAGGCTTTCAGTGAGGGAGAGTGAGAATCCACACTTCATGATGCTTGCCATCTTTTATCTTTATCTTTATGTTTTATTGATTTTGTTGCAATTTCTTTGATTGTTGTGAGCATGTCAGGAGAGACGTGTTGGGCTTGGAGTCAGATTGGGACAATGAGGAGGGTAAGCAGACAATTAGGGACAAACAGCAGCCTGAACAGTCAGAGAAGGCGGAGTTAAGCAATGAGCGGCAAGAACAGGTGCTGCTGACTGGCGAAAGCAGAGACGCTGAGCTGCCGTTGCCTTCCAGTGCTTGAGAAAGGAGAGCAGAGAGATGAGCAGAGCAACAAAGGCTAATGGGGTTCCTTGTGCACACCTGGGACGGCAGCTATATAAAGAGAACCTGGAGAGGTTGTCAGAGACAACTGTTCGGACAGCTCAACCCCCGTGCCTTGCCTGGATATTAAACTGGACATTGCCTTGGATTGTGCCTTGCCCTGATATTAAACCAGACCTTGCTTTGGATTGTGCCTTGCCTTAACGTGGAATTGGACCGCACTTAGTCCCTGATTCTGAACAGGATGTGACACTCATCAGCAAGTAAATTTCAGAGCTGATTGAATCTCGTGGGCTTGTGGGTACGTTTGCATTTGTTGACTGTTGTTAGTAAATAAAAACATGGCAACCGTTCCTGTGTTTGTATGCCTTAGCTGAGACAGGACAGAGCAGCCTGGAGTTGCTGAGTTGGGCAGCAAACAAATAATAACAACAACAACAACAAATTCTAATGGTTCTGGTATAGTAGTTATATGCATGGAAGAGTTTCAAATGGCCACTCTAGTTTTCCATTACAGGTAGACCTCACTTAGCGACTGCCTCATACAGTGAGCATTCCAAGTTACAATAGTGCTGAAAAAATAACTTTGTGACCAAGGCGTGCATTTACAACCTTCACATCATCTCTCTCTCAGTCACGTGTTCACTATTACAATCAGTTAGTATGTGTTAGCCTATGCCTGTCCTTTTCTTTTTTTTTCCCCTAGTGCAGAGTGGAGAGATTGCTTAAACCAGCAATATTTTCCTGAGCTGCTTTTCTCTGCAGCACAATGCTTCCCCAAAAGGTGCTAAGCAAAAGTTAACAAGCTCAGCAATGTGACCTTAATTAGCTTGCTTGCAGCTGCTTCCTGTAACTGACAAACTTTAATCACTTTCAGCCTTCTGCTTTTGTTTGCCTCCTAAGTGGCTCAGAGCTGGAGCTGCAAGCAGGCTAGGCAAACAGCCAAGGCTAGTGTATTCCTTTCAATGTGAATTCCCCATTGTGTGCCTGCTTACTCTCTTGTCATCCCTTCTTCTCCAAAGATGTAAATACAAGCATTAATTTCCGCTTGCTAATTATCCCAGCACTGGGGTGAGCATTCCAAAGGGTGGGGTAGTGGGGAAAAAGGAAAGCTGTAGTAAAACTGTAAGACAGTTGCAGTCATGTGATTTTCCACTTAGTGACTGTGTCACTTAGTGAACAAGTTGCTGGTCCCAATTGTGGTTGCTAAAGGAGGACTACCTGAAGTTATTTACAATAGCAGATACTGACAACTGTAGATTTTCCAATCACTTGAAAATGTACTTATTTAGAGCAGATGTTACATTTGATAATACAGGAATCCCTATACAGTTATGCTTCTGTCATTTCAAAATATGAGTTTGTAACAGTTATTAAGATAGGGGTTGCTATATTTGATATAGCTTATGATTGAATTTGTCATGAGTACTGATGGTGAGCAGGAGGGGGGCCCTATCCAGGGGGGAAAACGCATGCGTAGTACTGAGGAGTTAAGCAGCCATTCAAAGAGACACAGATCAGACCCGCCTTAACTTTTGGGGTTTATCTGTCTGGATTTTTCCCACGCTTCTTCAGTTTGTTAGGATTTTCTGTCTAATGTAGCAGTAATAAACACTAGAGACCTATTCCTTGTCTCAGTGTGGTTCCTGGCTGTTAAGACAGAATTGTTTAAAAACTTGAAAGAATTCTAATCCAAAAATAAAAATAGTAAATTAACAGCTTTGGCCTCAAGGAAAACTGTAAATCATTGCCACTCTACAGATGATTTTTTTTTAAGAAGGAAGTTTTCAGGATGCTAAACTCATCTACAAATTTTAAAGAATATTTACAGAACACTTCCCCTCTGCTGGTATTAAAATAAATTGTGGATCAGTTGCTGTAGTAGAGAAAAAAACTCGCCATACCAACAAATACTTTTTATGACTGCCTGCATTTCCAGATATAACTTAAAAATAAAAGTTCCTCATTCAATTAATTCCAGGAAGTTACCAGATACTTGGACCAAAAAATTTACATGGTTCACAACGTAGAACTCTTGTCACTGTTTGTCCAAAGTAGCAAGCAGAGCACAATGGCATTTTTGTCTATTGATAATACATACACTATACCAGAATTATGTGCCCTTCTTCCATTTTTCCTAGTCAAAAATGGAGGCCATATGGTCATATTCTCAGCATTAGCAGAAAAAAATGCCCAGGATGTTTGGCTTCTTTGACATTTCATTATAAATATTATTCCTAACTTCACGTTATGGCATTAAGATAACATTTCTGAATAATTACTCTGTAACTCTTCTGCAAAGAGGGGATATTAAAAAAAAACCTTTCTATTCCATGTCTGCCATGAACATCAAAGAGAAATGTCACATTCTTCTAATGTCTGCACTTAGTAAATATTTATTAGAATAAGGACCATATGTTAAAAGAAGAAGAGTTCTTTCTAAATATACAGTACAGTTGGCGTTCTATTACAGAATTCTCTTTATTTCTCTACTTCCCATGTATTTGGAACCAAGTATCAATCCTATTCTAAAACTTGAAGAAATATGTATTTGGTGGTCCTAGCTATATACAAACATCTTTCAGTTATTCCTAGAAATGGCAAAGCAGGCTGACTGTTGCTGTATGATAGGAGCAGGCAATACAAGACAAGCATACATTGTGTTCCTAATGCAATGGCATCCGGGATGAATATGGGATAAAGTGTGGTAGAGTCTTCTGAAGTCTTAATATTTATCTATGCTTATTTATATTAGTGCAATATAGTAAGTGAGATTCCAGTTTGACCTCTGATGGGTCACAAAAAAGCCACTGAAAAAAGACGTGTTCCTCACATCCAGTCTATAAGAATGATGTTTCTAAATTTCTTTCTCATAAATTATCTAGGAAAAATAAAATCAAAACATTTCTCTAATCCTTTGTATTGCACGGTGGATGTACAATTGTATGCACAATTGTTCTAAGCATGGTCTAAGTCTGCAATCCCAAAATGGAGTGCAGTTCTCAGACTTGTTTTTGCAGTCCCCAGGGTTCCCTCTTACTGTGATGGCTAAAATTGGCAATGTGGATCTCCAGCATTCTGAAAGAGAAAACATAAGGAGGCTAAACTATACCTCCTACCCAAAAAAAATCAAATTAATATAAATGCTGCTGCACTCTATCCTGTCAGAAAACAAACAAAAATGAAAACCAAGCAATGTGACTTCATCCACGTTGCATCACTGTGCTGCCCACTAGAGTTCCTAGCTCCCTCCTAAAAATGTTAATGTAGCCCAAGAACCAAAATATTGCTTACTTGCATTAACAAATTAGTTTCAGCATGGTTTCTTGAATTAGTCAGGGCTTAATTTACATATTGCAGCAAACCATAAACTACATCCCTAACCTTTTACCTTAGTAGTTGTGGCTGTTGTTATTTCTTCTCCTTCTCCTTCTCACATGACAAGAAACTCAGAAATGTTTCTCAAGATATCTTGATCAATTATGTTTGAACATGTGAACATACATGTGTGTATGCAGGATTTGTCATTTCCTCCCAAATACAGCTTTCTAAAAAGTTGGCAACCAATGTTAATGACTGCTTGTACTGCAGAAATGGGAAGGATTCCTAAGCTCAAGAATATCCTGCAATACCTTAAGCATTATACTGCTCTTAACATTTTGAATCTTTCCTTTAGGCTTGTTGGTAGAGCAGCAACAACTTGCAAAGTTTCATGTTTCATCCTGAAAGGAGGAAAGACCACTGCATCTCATGATCAAGCAATGGAAGCTCCAGACGGAGGCATAGGCAGCTGTTATTTGTTCTCTGGCCTGGGTAGGCCATGGGCGCTTTCTGATTCTCAACCATTTACATTAATAATAAGCAAACAGCTCTGGGCTTAATGGACATATCCAGCAGGGCTGTTACGGTTGATTGGCCAGATGCCGAAAAAACACTTGAGGAGAGCCAAAATGAAGAAGATAATGAAAGAACAGAAATGCAAGGGTCTCCAAGAGGTCAGAAGATGCTCATTAAACCTGATGCCTCCCTCATTCCTTGATGTGTCTTTCCCCTGCCCCATCATAAACACATAGCTAGTTATTAAAAATTAACAAGCAGCACATTAAACACACATATACATCCATTTATGAATAAGTAAGGTGGCCTCCCATCTAATCCAAATGGAATAATCCATTTGAATAAGTTTTTTTCCCCTTACTGTAGTATCTAAAGTAAAAGCTAACTAGCTAAATTGGGCAGATGTGAAGGTTCCTCTGGGGAGACCGTTCTGATCACCTCTGTTCTGTCAAATAGATCTGCCTGCCAAGTAGAAGAAAATGTTTGAAAGGCTAAAAGTAAATGTTTAGGTACTGCATTCCATATGCATTTTCACTGACCATGCCAATCCCCGCAGACTTGAGAAATCTAGCAGCTGGAATGATTCAGCCTCAGTTTTCATAAAATTACAATATCATCATTTACAATTAAGTGACATATTTGCTTTGATAGATTTTATTCTGGAAAAAGAGCACGTGCCTATTCTTAACTGTTAATCAACTAGCCACACTCAAGACACATAGAGAGATCAAGCTAGCACAAAAATGTTATTCCATCCAATTTGTCAGTTTCATTCTGCAAAAGGACTGAGGAATCCTTATAAAATGTCAGCTGTTCTTAGGATCAAATTATGTGCCCTAATTCTTTATGCAAATCATGCCAGGGTCCGCAACAAGATAACCATGCATACAAGTTCATCACTATAAAAATTACATATATGTATATGTATGTGTATATATCTTCAACAAAGGATCGTTACCTTGCCGTGGTGCTGGAGCTTGAGCACCTCAGTGATGCCATGAGCTAAACTGTGAAGGGCCACCCAAGACGGGAAGGTAATGACAGAGAGGTCAGACTAAATGCGATCCCTGGGGAAGGTAATGGCAACCCACCTCAGTATTCTTGCCGTGAAAACTCAATGGATCAGTACAACTAGAGATATGTCGGTATACCATCGGAAGATGAGACCCCCAGGTCGGAAGATGGTCAAAATGCTACTGGGGAGGAACAGAGGATGAGTTCAACTAGCCCCAGACGTGATGACGCAGCTAGCTCAAAGCCGAAAGGATGGCTAGCGGCCGACGGTGCTGGTGGTGAACGGCGAATCCGATGTTCTAAGGATCAACACACCATTGGAATCTGGAATGTAAGATCTATGAGGCAGGGCAAATTGGATGTGGTTATTGGTGAGATGTCAAGATTAAAGATAGACATTTTGGGCATCAGTGAACGGAAATGGACTGGAATGGGCCACTTCACATAAAATGACCACCAGATCTAATACTGTGGACAAGAGGACCACAGAAGAAATGGAGTAGCCTTCATAATTAATAGTCAAATGGTTAAAGCAGTGCTCGGATACAATCCAAAAAACGATAGAATGATCTCAATTTGAATTCAGGGCAAGCCATCTAACATCACAGTGATCCAAATATACGCCCAAATCACAGATGCTGAAGAAGCTGAAGTAGAGCAGTTCTATGAGGATCTGCAGCACCTACTGGACAACACGCCTAAAAGAGATGTTATTTTCATCACGGGAGACTGGAATGCTAAGGTGGGCAGTCAAATGACACCTCGAATTACAGATAAGCATGGCCTGGAGAACAAAACGAAGCAGGACATAGGCTGATAGAATTTTGCCAAGACAACTCACTCTGCATAACAAACACTCTCTTCCAACTACCTAAGAGACGGCTTTATACATGGACTTCCCCAGATGGACAACACCGAAATCAGACTGACTACATCCTTTGCAGCCAAAGGTGGCGGACATCTGTACAGTCGGTAAAAACAAGACCTGGAGCTGACTGTAGTTCAGATCACAAACTTCTTCTTGCACAATTTAGGATCAGACTAAAGAGATTAGGGAAGACCCACAGATCAGCTAGATATGAGCTCACTAATATTCCTAAGGAATATGCAGTGCAGGTGAAGAATAGATTTAAGGGACTGGACTTAGTAGATAGGGTCCCAGAAGAACTATGGACAGAAGTCCGCAGCATTGTTCAAGAGGCGGCAACAAAATACATCCCAAAGAAAGAGAAAACCAAGAAGGCAAAATGGCTGTCTGCTGAGACACTAGAAGTAGCCCAAGAAAGAAGGAAAGCAAAAGGCAACAGTGATAGGGGGAGATATGCCCAATTAAATGCAAAATTCCAGAGGTTAGCCAGAAGAGATAAGGAATTATTTTTAAACAAGCAATGCGCGGAAGTGGAAGAAGACAATAGAATAGGAAGGACAAGAGACCTCTTCCAGAAAATTAGAAACATTGGAGGTAAATTCCAGGCCAAAATGGGTATGATCAAAAACAAAGATGGCAAGGACCTAACAGAAGAAGAAGAGATCAAGAAAAGGTGGCAAGAATAAACAGAAGACCTGTATAGGAAGGATAACAATATTGGGGATAGGTTTGACGGTGTGGTCAGTGAGCTAGAGCCAGACATCCTGAAGAGTGAGGTTGAATGGGCCTTAAGAAGCATTGCTAACAACAAGGCAGCAGGAGGCAACGGCATCCCAGCTGAACTGTTCAAAATCTTGCAAGATGATGCTGTCAAGGTAATGCATGCTATATGCCAGCAAATTTGGAAAACACAAGAATGGCCATCAGATTGGAAAAAATCAACTTATATCCCCATACCAAAAAAGGGAAACACTAAAGAATGTTCAAACTATCAAACAGTGGCACTCATTTCACATGCCAGTCAGGTAATGCTCAAGATCCTGCAAGGGAGACTTCAGCAATTCATGGAGCGAGAATTGCCAGATGTACAAGCTGGGTTTAGAAAAGGCAGAGGAACTAGGGACCAAATTGCCAATATCCGCTGGATAATAGAAAAAGCCAGGGAGTTTCAGAAAAACATCTATTTCTGTTTTATTGACTATTCTAAAGCCTTTGACTGTGTGGACCATAACAAATTGTGGCAAGTTCTTAGTGGTATGGGGATACCAAGTCATCTTGTATGCCTCCTGAAGAATCTGTATAACGGCCAAGTAGCAACAGTAAGAACAGACCACGGAACAATGGACTGGTTTAAGATTGGGAAAGGAGTACGGCAGGGCTATATACTCTCACCCTACCTATTCAACTTGTACGCAGAACACATCATGCGACATGCTGGGCTTGAGGAATCCAAAGCTGGAGTTAAAATCGCTGGAAGAAACATTAACAATCTCAGATATGCAGATGATACCACTTTGATGGCTGAAAGCGAAGAGGAACTGAGGAGCCTTATGATGAAGGTGAAAGAAGAAAGTGCAAAAGCTGGCTTGCAGCTAAACCTCAAAAAAACCAAGATTATGGCAACCAGCTTGATTGATAACTGGCAAATAGAGGGAGAAAATGTAGAAGCAGTGAAAGACTTTGTATTTCTAGGTGCGAAGATTACTGCAGATGCTGACTGCAGTCAGTCAGTCAGGAAATCAGAAGACGCTTAATCCTTGGGAGAAGAGCAATGACAAATCTCAATAAAATAGTTAAGAGCAGAGACATCACACTGACAACAAAGGCCCGCATAGTTAAAGCAATGGTGTTCCCCGTAGTAACATATGGCTGCGAGAGCTGGACCATAAGGAAGGCTGAGAGAAGGAAGATAGATCCTTTTGGTGTTGGAGGAAAATTCTGAGAGTGCCTTGGACTGCAAGAAGATCAAACCAGTCCATCCTCCAGGAAATAAAGCCAGACTGCTCACTTGAGGGAATGATATTAAAGGCAAAACTGAAATACTTTGGGCACATAATGAGAAGACAGGACACCCTGGAGAAGATGCTGATGCTAGGGAGAGTGGAGGGCAAAAGGAAGAGGGGCTGACCAAAGGCCAAGGTGGATGGATGATATTCTAGAGGTGACGGACTCGTCCCTGGGGGAGCTGGGGGTGTTGACGACTGACAGGAAGCTCTGGCGTGGGCTGGTCCATGAAGTCACGAAGAGTCGGAAGCGACTAAACGAATAAACAACAATGTGTATATATTCAAAATCTCTTGAGATTGTAAGACCATGTGAGGTATCAGGTTTTGGAACAAAATATTATGAGAACTCAGGGAATAATGGTAATATTTCAGCATTTTAGCACAATATTCTAAAATTAAGAATTCCAAAATCTTGTAAGATCTTAATTTTGTGAGATTTTAGATGAGATCTCTAACCTACAAATATTGTTTTAGATCAATGCACCTAGCCCTAGTCAGGAAGGAAGGAAGGGAGGGAGCGAGCAAGAGAGGGAGAGCATGGAGATAAGACTACTATTACTCTTCCAAGCTTAGAACTAAGTTTGGCTTTCGAATAGTGAGTTAGAGAAGGCACCCCAACAAGCATATGAGACTAGGACAAAAAAAGGTAAATTTGATTTAATATTACTGTATAATTAAAATTAAGTTAAAATAATTAAATGTCACTTATGTATGAAAGCTGGCTGGGTGACGTTGGGCCAGTCACTCTCTCTCAGCCCAACTCACCTCACAGGGTTGTTGCTGTGGGGAAAATAGGAGGAGGAAGGAGTATTAGGTATGTTCACCACCTTGAGTTATTTATACAAATAATAAAGGATAGAAAATAAATAAATAATTTGAAAATGCTCTTTACATTGCAACTTAGAAGTAACTGGGAATTTTGGAAGGATTCTGAGGGTCATTTGTTACCCTGAAGCTTCATTTCTGTATACTGCTTACTGAATGATAAGGACAATGGCATGGTTGAAAAACATTTTCTTGAACCCACCAACTTCCTTTGAAACTTGCATGGAAAATCAGGTTCAGTAACTAGGTGCTGAAATGTACACATACTGATATCAAGGACACATAATCAGAAGGAGATAATAAATTCACCCTGGAATATTCACCTTTGTCTAGGGGTCATAAAACCTCTGCAATTCACCTTTTTCATAGCTGAAAGGCTCCAGGGTCTATGAGAGGAGCAAAGAGGTGTCATCTCCAAACACAGAAAGTGAGATAGGTGAGATTTATGGAACACAATCCTCCTACAAGATGCCTTACAACTTCAAGTCAACAGAGTAACCTCTCTAGGTATCCCTACTGAAGAGTTTCTTTTAAAAAGACCACATTGACAACAGTTTCTTTACAGTTTCTTCCAAATCCCTATTTTTTGCTTGTCTTGGGGAAAAAAATGTGTATATTATTGACATATCTGCTTATGTAAGTACACATGAATTAGAAGAACAAGAACAAAAGAGAAAGAAAATGGGAGAAAAAAAACAAAACATCTCTCTCATGTTCCAATGGAGAGAAAAAATGCTTCCTAAACACAGACGGTGGCAGGTGTTCAAATCTCTCTTATATTAGTTTGGCTTTTTCCTTCTCTATACAGTGCAAAGTTTCACATCCCAGATGGGACTTCCTGTAATGCCTAAGGCACACAATGACCTAGGGTTTTCTGCTGTTATGAAAGAGAATTGGAAAGGGAGGGGAGGGAGAGGGGTTAGCTGACTGCCTTTTAAGGTTCATTTTGAAAACTTTTTTTCTAGTTAATTTAATTTGAATTGCTTTGTATTATTTTGTAACAAACAGAACAAGCATTAAATATGCTTGCAATTTGTGTGTCACTTCTCTTTCTCTCCGTTCTGCTGTTTTAAAATGTTAAAGCTAAGCTAATTTATCTGTTGTTTGAAACTGTTTTGATTGCTGAAATGAATAGAATGGTACATGCTTTACAGCTTGCCCAGATAGAACTTGGTTACTGGTTATTCTAAAAATTAGGCCTAAAGCAATAACAATTCACTTTGATAATGCAACTGGACCATTAGAGGCAACCTGATTTGCTTCACTGAAGCAAAGTAGCTACCCAATTCACCTCAATGAAACAATTTGTGTCACTTGAAATGCTCTGGACCAATGCAGCAAGAGAAGGCTCCTCTCAGCAAGTGGTAGCTGAAATCTTTCCAGGCTAGACAGGCTTTGGGATTGCCCTGTTTGCAGAAGCTAGCCAGACCTTCAGTGCTCACCAAGGGAGCTCGACCTTGGCACCTTTAATGCAGGCTGCAGGGAATCCCGTAGCATTTCTAAAGCCAGACAGCCTGAAGGACCTTCAGAAGGGACTCTGGAGTGGCTGGCTTTGATGCACACATGCTGCAGGCAATCCGACAGCATTCACCAAAGCCACCCAACATGAAGTCTTTTTGGTCTCCACTGAATGTCTTCCATGTTGGAAAGCATTGCAGGACTGTCTGCAGCATGCATCAAAGGCAACCAGCAACCTTAACAGGTATGCAACAAACAGGGTGGCTTACTTCCACTTCAGATTAAGTGATGTCCTAGCTGATGCCCTAAGAACAGGCTAACAATGGTGTCCTTTGGCCTTCCATTGCTTAACTGACGACACATTAAAGCTCAGTAAGTGATGAAGGTGAAATAAGAGATTAAAAGTTTAAATTTCTTTGAGACCATCCCCAGGCCAGATGCCACAACTATTTTAAATATAAACTTAAAAAATATTTAACAGTAGATAGCAGTAAGCAATATAAGCACATTATTTACACTTAAGTAGGGTTATAGAAAAATGCAAATTTTAAAAAACTTTTTAATGCATTGTTAATAAAATTGTTATAAGGGAAAAAGTGCACATACAAACGTTTATTGAAAACTGAAGTTCAGTGTGGCAGTGAGGAGTTAAGGGCATGATGGCGAGGGAAAAAATCTCTGTGGTGCCCCCCTTCCCTTGGTGCCCTAAATAGGTGCTTATTTTGCTTAATGGTTAATCCAGGGGGGCAATGTGGTCAGTGGGCAACACCACTCATTCACTTCTTTCCAGCACTGGCTGGCCAAACCTCCTGGCCAGCATGTCCCAAGGGAGGCTCCACCATCTTACAGTGTCTCACCTGCGTCAAATGCCCATCCTAGAGCTCCTGAAGCATGCACTGAAAGTCTTCCAGGCTGACCAGCTTCAGAGAGCACTGTAGGATAGTTTGCAGCATGCGCTATATGCCTTCAACTCATGCTACAATCTATACAATCCATACAACAGGTATGGAACAGATGACATAGGTGGGGTGGCTCATCTCACCCAGGACACACTTGGCAAGATATTTTAGCTAACTAGTATCAGGGGAGGGAAGTAGGTGAGATGCATTTGTTGGGAACTGACCTGAGACATAAAAACTTTGGGAGCACTGGTGAGTTGACAGCTTCTGATGCACACTACAGGACTCCACACAGCCTACAATGGATCTATCCTCCTGGAAAATTCCTTGGTTAGTCCTGCAGAAAACTCTTCTCAAACTCCTTGTCATGTTCCCCGTTGCAAGGCGTCCATGCATCGCAACGGGGAACATGCCTTTCAGGAAAAGGGAAGGAAGGAGGAAGGAATAATCCTAATCCCTTAAACACTTAAACACAAAGCAATCATAAAGACAAAGGAGGCACACCTTTGCCCGGACCAGAGAAGCCATCAACATATCGCCTGGACATCTCCACATTACCCCGGGGGACACACCTGCACCAGACACGGGAAGGAGACAGAGGAGACCAACGATAATCATCCTGATCGCCCATCAACAGACCGGTATCGCATCCCGATCGCCCATCAAGGATCCGGATCCAAACTGTGGAACAATAGGGGGTGGAGAAGGGCCAGGTCCGCACCACGGGTATTTACGAGGTACCCCACAACCACGCCCACATTTCCGTCTTTTTGCACGTATGCACTCTGTTCTCATTAAACGGAAATCCTTAGCCCCATCTAAGTGAGTCCGTGTCTTTCTGGGAAACAAGGCAACCATTACACTCCTTCTGCAACACTTGTTGAAGAAGATAACTTTCACCCATATGAAGCTGCTTTATGAAACAATGGAGGTTCTTATGTTTCTAATGCTAAAGCAAAATGACATGTTTGATTTGTTTCAGTGTGTTTTGAAGTCTCCTGCTTCTTCTCCTGAACAGCTCACACTATAAAAGAAGGATGAAAGGAATCTTCTTCAGTGAGCACTGCAGAAAAACCTACAGGAAACTACTGTATGTCAGGCCAAATAGTTTTTTTATTTAGTTCAGGGATGGAAAACCTATTTCAGATCAACAGCCACACTTGGCTTTTGACTGGTAGGCTGTGGGAGACATACTATGGGAGCAAAGATGGGGGAGACTGGGCAAAAACTAAACTGGATTACATTTAACTCAAATAATAATTTAAATATAGTTAAAAGTTCCCATGTATTTAATTATTTTCCCTTTCCAAAAGATATCATTCAGAAGTAATTTAGGGACAGTCTTTGAAGAGCCACAGTTTATGTTCTGCAACTTACAAGGTGCCTATCAGAAGACTGAAAGCAGGACATGAAGGCAACAGTCCACTCATACCAGCCTTTATGGTCTACTTCAGTGGGTCTGAGGATCACACTTGGTCTTTGAGAAAGTCACTAGTAGTACCAGGACAAAACTGAAGTTTGATTTAAATTTTACATCAAAATAACATATAGGTAATAATATTTAATTTTCAGTTATGTAGGAATTATTTCCCCCTTCTGCCACATCAAAAATTAGAATTTGGTAACAATATGTGGAAATCTGTGAATGCTACTGCCCCAAGGGCTTTAGGGGACACATGAAATCCTAGGGCTTTAGACTGTGCACCTCTGGTTTAGCCCATTATTGGTTTCTCTGATTAGAAGTCATCCTCTAAGATCTTACGTTTAAAGTTTTTTTCCGTTACCTATTACCCAATCCCGTTAATTGGAGATGTCAGAGATTGAACCTGGATCTTCTAACATAAAGGGCATATTACTGAACTATGGACTCTCTAAGTTGACACAGCATTACTGTGACTGTTGATATGCAGATATAAGCTCTTAATCCACTGCATGGTGTTTGTTGTTAATAGCCATTTAAGGAGCAAATACCAGATTGTGAGCAGCATCACTGGAAAGGTCTCACTGCCCTTGGATCCCTTATCTCAAACCCCTATTACAGTGCTTTTTCTATAGCAGTTTACAAAATTCTCAAACATGATTTAGAGTACCTTTGCTTGGCTCCATTTTTCTCACATAAGCAACTATCCAAAATGTAGCTGCAAGAACACCAGGGAACCCCTAGTGACTTCTCATGGAACCCTAGGGTTCCACGGAACCCAGGCTGAGAAACCCTGATCTAGAGTCTGTAAGTGTAATTCATAGCCCATGTGGAAATAAGCATACAAATCTTTTTTTCCAACTAGCACAACACACGGATCTATTTTTCTTCTACATGCTGCAGAGCCTACCATGCCGAGAATAGAACTGCACACCATTCATCACACAGGTAAAAAAGTCTGTAAAGCCTGTATTCTAAACTGTACACTTGTTAGATCCTGATATGCATTTCTGGATTAACATTAATAACGGTAAGAGTACTAATTGGTTATTTATAAATGTAGTTGGAAAGATACAGTAACATTTAAATAACAATGCAATTACTTTCATTAACTCAATAAGCTTCTTACATAAAAATAATATTTTTATAAAAATACCTACATTAATATTAAGTTGTTCCATTAAATCTATAAAGATTCAAAAGGATATTTTTTTAAACAAGTAGGACACGTTAAGTATTATTTTGTCACTATAAAACTGGTAAAACGAATAACTGCTAGAAATGTAGTTTCTTTATTGTGTTTATTTGTCAACCATACGGATTGTTTAAAAGAGAGCCAGACTGGTGTAGTGGCTATGGCATCGGACTAGAAACCGGAAGACTGTGAGTTCTAGTTCTGCTTTAGGCACAAAGCCAGCTAGGTGACCTTGGGCCAGTCACACTCTCTCAGCCCTAAGAAGAAGGCAATGGCCAACCATTTCCAAAAAAACCTTCCCAAGAAAACTGCAGGGACTAGTCCAGGCAGTTGCCAGGAGTCAAACACTGACTTGATGGCACCAAAAACAAAAAAAAACGATGGTTTTAATACGTAAAAGCTACAAGAACACCCCCTTCAAAAAAAAAGATTTGATGTTCACCATTTTCTTAAGTCATAGGATTTAGTTTTTAAGTTTTCTGTCTTTTATTATTATTGTACCTTCACAATAATAGCTTTATATATTTTTTCTATGATCCAAGAACCCCAAGGTTTGTTTTTTGCTAGTATATTCAGAAGCAATAGTATTAGCCATCCCAACAGAGCACTTTTATTTAAACACTTGAATCTCAATTTTTTTACCTAATCAGGCACACAGAAAGGCTTACTACCTAATTAAATACACAGTCTATTACAATTCCCCACCAAACTTACTAGCCAAACTCTTGATAATCACTCAATGAGCTTTCTCCCTAGAACGAGCATGTCTTAAATTCCTCTTATAGTCCCTTAAGTTCAAGTTCTAGAATTTCCAATCACAGAATTTTTACAGATTTACAACAAGAAAAAAAAATAGCTGAATCAAATATATATTTTTATGTTAATAAGTAGCCACTCCATTTCATCTGAATGTATTTAAATAGAAAATCAATTCCAAAGCCTATAGCATTCTCAATAAAATTTGTAGGGATAAAAGAGACATGGTTTTAAAACACTGAATGAGGTCCATATATAATCATACAATTTACTGAAATCAGTGAGATATGTTAGTAACTGATTTCAACTGAACTACTATATGAATATAATTGTCTCAACAAACATAGTTTTAAAATTGTACTGAAGGAAAGGCATAGTTATGAACATATTTATTTAGAATTAATTCAAGTTGGAACAGAAAAAATTGTTCTGGAAAATCCTATGGGGGGAAATAAAGGCCATCATATAACTATCATATAATATCCTTAATTTCACACGCTAGCAAAATAGTGCTTAGGATCATCAAACACAGATTAGAGTCCTACATGGAAAAAAGAGATGCCAGAAGTTCAAGCTAGCTTTAGAAAAGCTGAGGAACACGAGACATTATTGCCGATGCACACTAGATAATTGAGAAAACCAAAAATTATAAAAAATAAGTCACTATGTGTTTCACCAATTATAGAAAGAACTTTGATTGTGACAATCATGTCAAGCTGTGGACTGTGCTCAGAAAAATGGGAATCCCAGAACATCTCATCGTCCTCAAAAGAATCATACTGTATATACTGGTCAGGAAGCCACAGTACAGACTGGGTCCAGGTTGGCAAAGGAGTGCAACAACACTGTATACTCTCCCCTTATTTATTCAACCTAGTTGAATATGTATTAAGGGAAGCTGGATTGGAAGAAGATGGCAATGGTTTTAAAAGTGGAGGAAGAAACACCAATAACCTGTGCTATGCTGACGACACTACCCTGATAGCCGAAAATGTAAAGGATCTGCAAGTTCTAGTAATAAAAATTAAGGAGCAAAGTAAAAAAAATGGGGCTAAAATTAAATGTAAAGAAGAAGCAGGATAGGACAAGTATTATGCTTTCAAACTTTGGTATTGGAGAAGACTCCTGAGAATATCGTGGACAGTCAAGAAAACAAACAAATGGATCATTGAACAAATCAACCCAGAGTTCTCATTCAAAGCACAAATGACCAGGCTCAAATTATTCTACTTCAGATAAATTATGTGAAGACCCAGCTCTCTGGAAAATGCTCTAATGCTGGGAAAGATAGAAGGAAAGAGAAGGAGAGGGCAACCAGCAGCAAGGTAGATGGACTCAGTTACAGTGGAGATGAGTGCACCATTGAAAGACCTGAAAGACCAGTTATGGACAGATAGTCATGGAGAAAATCTATGTGGTTGCTAAGAATTGACAACAACTTGATGGCATATAATCAATCAATCAAACAAATGAACAAACAAACAATATACAGTATATTTCATATTTATGAAACCATTGTTTTATGAAGTTAAACTTGATTGAGCTCTGTAATCAATTGCATTAAAACAAGTATTACTTAATAGCAAACAAACAAACAGTTTGGGTCCATAACAGATTTGCCCTATGGAGAAGCTGTTATCAAAAATAAATATTTTCTTTAGAAAAACTCACTTAGGTTCCAGCCTGCTATTTTAATGATCCCATCAATCAGGGTAGGCCTTGTTTTTTATCTTTTAAGTTTTAATCTTTTAAAGAAAATGAAAAGTATTACAGAGATGTTAAGCATACCTATTTGCTCAGGTACCACCTCCCACAGTACCCATCAGCTGCATCTGGGAAAACTAGACAGTAAATAGGCAGGGAGAAGAGCATTGAGTTTATAGCGTATTTCTCAAGTGTCTAATCAGACATAGTATATATGACTAATAAAACCACCAACACAGAGGAACTATATAATACAGAGAATACACACAAACTCACATACACACACACACAATTTCCTCAACCTAAAAGCTCCGTGTACTTCAGCTGAAATCTCTTTAGAGGCAATTTTTCAAATCCAAAAGTATATAGCAAAACAAAAACATCACAAATTTCCAGAAACATTTTTGTTATTTACTAGGTGACCATTGAGTGCTCAGTTGTTTTCTGATAGTTTTATTTGTTCCATTTGACAGATTATTTGACAAGGTTACTTTAAGTTGATCAAAGGTTTGATGGTGTTGATCCATTTGTCAAAAATGTCTGGCACGTTGCATAATGGACTTGGCAGTGTAAGTGTCACTAATATTACAGCTGACTATTTTCTATTCCACGTGCAACAAAAATGATATCAAATCAAATAAATAAAACACAGATGTAAAAGTATGCTTAGATAACAATGACGTTTATTGAACATGGAGCTGGAATTTATTCTATTCTCTAGAATCACAGATCAATGAAAGCCAATTAAAATTCTGCTATTGGTGCTTCCAGTTCATGGCCTGTATAATAGAAAAAGCTTAGAAACAGAAATATTGTTTACCATCCCTTTTTTAAATTTATCCTCTCCCCTACCTCTACCCAGCATGTTCTATGCTCCTTTTCAGTGGATTCATACCACTGTCTTTCTTTATATTTGTTAAGTTTAAAAAAAATGTAGTAATTCTTCCCATAAACAATTTGTAATCAATTCTAAGAAGCCTTCAAAACTCAGTGTCAAGAATGTAGCCACAAAGAGGTCTCATTCTGACATGTATTTCACTTTCTTTTTCCCTTTTTCAAGCTCCATCTTCAAAGGTGACCAACTTGATTGTTATGTTTATTATTTTGACCAAGGGCCATGTTAGGAATTATCAACAAGTGGCACATGATTGGCAGAGCTGTAGGAAAAGGCATCCAGAAGAACCCACATCTTAGGTATTGAATCCAGCAATTTTGGGCACTACACTTTAAGAGGGATACAGAGAAAGAAATACATTTAGAGAAGGTCAACAAGACTGATTAGAGTACAAGAAGAAAATGAATACCTATGAAGAAAGATTGAAAAAGTTGGGCATGTTTTGCCTTAGGAAGAGAACACTGAGAGGGGATATGACAGCATTCTTTAGATACCAGAAAAAGTATCACATGGAAAAAATTCAAGACTTGTTTTCCATCATTCCAGAAAACAGGGTGTAGAATGATGGATTTAAATTACAACAAGACAGATTCCAATTAAATATTAGAACCTGCTACCCAGATGCATGGTGGGCTTTACTTCATTAGATATGTTCAAGAAGAGGTTAGACAACCATCACACAGGGATGCCCTAATTTGATTCCAGCATTGAGAAGGAATTGATTTTATGTCCTGAGTGGTTCTTCCAACTCTATGATTTTAAATGGGTGTCTCACTCATTTGTTTTCTTTTTGACACCCTTCTTTTGCCCAAATAGCAGGCTTCAGGGAAGGAAAGAGATAGCTCAAATAGGCTCTTGAAATCAGAGGGCTTTTGAAATGAAGTGGAGGATCCATGAAATTAGACTGAGAGCCGTAGGCTGCCAACCCTATTCTAGATCTGTATCCCACCAGGGAGAAAAGATAGTGAGTGGATACAAGGAAGCAACTCTGTGGCTGGAAAAAGGGGAAAGCTGTAAGAAAAATGTTTTGCTTTCACACACTATTTTTAAAGATACTGCTTCAATAACATTGAGCAATTCTTTTTAGAAATATTTTCCAATAGCTATTATGGTTATGTGAAAGTTTCTGTGAGTACAAGTAATTGCATTTTTATACTTGTTGCAGATTAGACCACACAGTCTGTCAAATTCTCCATGATTGTCACAAGTGAAAAGGCTCTGAAAGCTTATTAGAGCCTTGCCCAACTTAGTGTTGTTTAGTAGTTTGGGAAGGCCCATGTTCAGGGCAGGGGATGTTATAGCATATTCCTCCACATATCAGTTTCTCATACCTATTTCCAAAAATGTCTGTGAACATATTGTACTGCATATCAAGAAGCAAGGCGAGGCTGAAATACTCCCCAATCACTATGGTCATTTCATCTTCCCAATTGCTCCAATCAGATGGTGACCATCTTTTTCCTCCAGATTTTTTTTTTTTTTTTTAGTTTGAGAACAAAATGACAGCTGATGGCATATTGGATTGCTGACAAGATTTTGCCCCAGAATGAGAGGCAAAAGGGGGTGAGAGAAAGGGATGGTTCACCCTGTACTTCCACACAACTTGGGCTGAACTTCTAAACTGGTGTAAGTTTAGTCCAGCATTAATCCCAAACAGAGGACACATATGCACGTATGTAAGGATGGCATATGTGCATGTGGTAAGGAGCCTGAGGACCAGGTTTATTTTTGCATCATTAAAACAAATGAGACAAGCTACATATTGTAAAATAAGAGAATCACATTCAGGTGTGTACAGTACATGGATGAGGAAATGGAAAAGTGGGCCTGATCAAAGCTAGCGTGCTCAATGCATACTAAGTACAATACACAGTCATGCACACACAATGACTTCTTCACACAATGCATTTTTACCAACAATTCCATATCTACCTTTAGATATAGGACTGTTCTAAATGCAGATGACAAAGGAAAGAGGAAGGCCACGGCTTCCAAACTTGAGGTGACCCTGCTGATGGACCTAGTTGATCCAGATGGCACCCAAAGAATCATCTCCCAGTAAACAGGCATTCATCAGTACCCTTGCAGCCAGACTGCTGCTACAAAAGAATACTGGCCAGTATTCTCGAAGGGCAGGAAGGAAATAAACCTTGACCAAAGTTTATGGAATTCTATGCCAACACACTAGTATCAACATTGATCCTAAGAAAGAGCTCAATATATTTTCTGGTTACGATATATGCAAATTGCCCTAGTATCTGTATTAATACATACATACATACATACATACATATTTTACAAACATGGCTACTGGCATGCTTGAAACAGTAAATAAAGTTTTTCCAGACCCTGTGCATGATGACACAGCCAGTACTACAGTGATATGCTATATGTAATCTGTAAGACACAGATTTTAAAATATAGAATATCAATATTTCTGATATTTAATCCAAACCTGGTTAAAATAGGTTAAAATCACAGAAGAAAAATGTTTCTGCATGCAATTACAGGCCTGTAAACAGGCTGGGATGGCTGTTGTCACCTTCTACATCCCACTTTGCCACTTAAGTCTGCCACTTTCCATAATCAGACAGGGAAAGTCTGCAATAGGGAGACATGTAGTGCAAACCTTGCCCTTCAGACCACCCTGCTCCAATATGGGGAAAGCAAGGGAGTGCAAGGGAAAGAGCAGGGCTACTGGCTATGCTTCCCTAAAAACCACCAATTGCAATCAAGTAACAGTATTAAAAAGGAACAGAAAACAGAACGAAAGAACTATGCCATCTTCCTCTGTAACACAGACCATTACACCCCCATTACACATACTTTTATGCACATCCTTTGTGGGCTTGAACTGAAGGCTAAGGAAGCCTCAAGAAAAAGGACAAAACAAACATTAGATTTTAAAACCAAGAATTTCAGAGAACAGATCCTAGGCAACAGAAGGGATGTATAAAGGTGGTGCTAATCAAAAGGGAATTATGGAAACATATCACAGAGCCTGAGGCAAGGAGGAACTGCAGACTGTTGACAGAAGTGAGTGTGAGGAGACAAAAAGGTGCTGGGCTATAACTGTAACATGGTGACAATGGTCCTCCACAGAATTGGTAGCAATTTTATTATAACTAGAGCTAAAACAAAAGAATAAAGGATTTTGTGAAGTATATGCCTTATTTATAGCAATTGCTTCTAGGTACCGTATATAATTTACCTATCTGAGAGGCTATTTAATACCAACCCTGCAAATGCATCAATAGAAGGAGATGAGCAACTTCGCAAATCCAAGGACCCCCAGGGAGGATGGGCTGGGCACTTGCTTGATATACGTCCCGTGCATGCTTAGAGCCATGTATTACAGACTCCCCACAGTGAATACTATTCCCCCATCATCTGATAAAGTGAGTTTTAACACTTAATGCTATCCTCATTTGGAAAATTCTGAGGTGATTGAGAAGAAAGAGTGGGAGAGGAATGCCAAACCCAAATGAAACCCATCTGTCCTGGGCAGTTGAACTGAAACTGCATTTCTCATAAATCCCCTAAAAACTACCAGCCTACTAAATACTGTTATTAGAACACTGTAGGCCGAGAGGCATGTGCAGAAATAAAATAATAATATATTCCACCTCCTCAATTTTACTCCAAATAAGAAGACTCAAGGCAGCACTTGATTTTGATACAGTATGCTAATTTTTGGGAGGGTTAAGACTTTCAAGGGAGAGGGGCATCAGATCTTTCCCAAAAAGTTACTCCTGCAATAGCCATGTTGGGATATATGTTTGTTGTCTTTCTATCATCTGTTGTTTTTTCCACTGCAGCAAGTTTTCCAGCAACCACTAATACATACCTCACTCAGTGTCAAGTGGACATTTTTCCTTCTCCCCAAAGAGTCTGCAGATCTATTATGCTTTTTACCCAGTACAGGTTATCAGGAATAACCTGATCCTCAAGACAAAGATGCAAGTTACTTTTTATCAGATGTTAGCCCCTGACAGGCATGCCACGCACTTAACAACTTCATCTGTATATAAATAAATAAAACTGCCCATGCAAGGTTCAGAGTAGTTGGGGACCATCTGTCCTTGCGCATGCAATTTCCAGTGGGCAGACAGAGCAAGTAATTTTACTTACGGCTGGCACAGCTTGATCAGGTCCTGGTCAGTGGTGCCGGGAGGAAGGCCTCGGATGTACAGGTTGGTTTTACTCAACTGTTCGCCGCTGCTGTTGTTGCTATTGTTGTTGCTACTGTTAGTGCTGGGGCTGGGAGGAGCCATGGGGTGGGGAGCTGGTGCATAGGAATGCTGAAAACAAGAGAGAAGAATATTGGAAAAAAATACAATCAGTAGCAATACAGTAACCCTGGGTTGTGCCTAAGCCAGGGATGCATTGTTTTTTTCAGGCTAAGAGCCACACATGGCCTTTGATTGGCATGTTGGGGATGCACTCCTAAAAAACTGGCAAGCCAAGATAGCAATTAAATTGGATGCAATTTAAAACTAATAAAATATGCACTGCATTAAACACAGTTGATAGGATTGTTGCTTATTAACTTATTCCCCACCCCACAACAAAAATATGATTTGTTGGTAATTATGGGAGGGGGTCTGGAGGTCACACCCAAGGCTTTCAAAGAGCACATACCGTGCAGCAGATCCAGATAGTACATATCTGTCCTAAGTAATTATGTGGCAGTTCTGAAATTACTCAACTTTATCATAGGCACTCTGATAAAAGCTGTTTTCCTCCTGAGGCATACTATATATGATTTCAATTGTACATTGTTAGAACTATGTCATTCTCTCAAGTATATTTTCAGCAATACTTTTATAAAAAGCAATGATAAGGGATATATATCATTAAATTAATTTTAAGTCATCTTGGGTGCTGGCAATATACAACTGAGAGACTTATCCCAATCAGTCCATCAATAATATAGCACATTTTCACTCAGACCATCAAATAATAAATTAAGATCTTATAAGATTGTAAGAGAAGTATGAATGTGAGAAGCTGGGCAAAGCAGAGCTTGTAAAGAAAGCAAGCTTAGTTGTATGACCAAACACATACTAGTATTTCTGGTTAAAAAAAACTCCCACTTATCTTCCAGTCCCAATTCATGGTGCTGGTATTAATCTATAAAGTCCTTCCAGGTATAGAACCACAATATCTGGACAAAGCTTAGAGGGAAAAGGGAATGGCATTGAAGGACAGGAGGAAGAAGGCTACCAAGGCAATGATCAGACAAGCAGGGTTTGAATCCATCCCAAGAATCTAATTTAAGAAAAAGTCTCAGATAAGCCCTCCCTAGTTCACGCTAAGATAAAATGAGTGAGAGGGGATGCATATTCAAATTTGCAAGATTCTGTTACTAAAGCTGTTCCATAAAAGTAGTTTTAGACCTATATAACATTGGTTTCTTAGTCTGGTCTGCCTTACAAGGCTGACAGAAAGACCTCTTCCTGCACGTTTCTACCTATACTGTATAAACTTCTTTAAAGGGCCTGCTCCCATGCTGAAGCACAGTGGGTAGCTACCAAGACTGAGCCTTTTTAGTAATAGCCCCTTGATTTTAGAATAACCCTCCCAGGGAGGTGCGCCTGATTTCTCCTTACTCCTTTTCTTGGCTCCGGGGTTTTTCATTCTCCCAGGCTTTTAAAAAATAGGTTAATTTATAATCTGAAGTATTATTTTTAGCTTTCATTCTGCTTTTATTCTCTTTTATTGTTTATCTTGTTTATTTTATCATGCAGATTTCAGGTAACATTTTAATACATATCTTCAATCAACTTCTTTTAACCTTCTGTAGAATGTTCTGAATTCTTCAATATACCGCTTTGAGATTTTAGTGGGAATTAAATGCTTGAAATAAAAATGGCAACTGGAGAGAAGGATTTTAACATCCAAGACCCTTAAAAACCACTGCCAGTCAGTTTGTTTGGCAGACTACAGTATATGTTCCTCTAACTCTCAGCATGAAACACTCTGTAATCCAGCTGGAGGACTTAAAAATAAAAGAAAATTCATAACCCAGGCTCCTCCTCTTCAGAGCTCACTAATGAATGGAGTGGGGGGGAAATCAAGTCTTTGTTCTAGACCAGGGCTTCCTAAATCTTTTGCCATTACATCTCTCTTTAGTGCAATCTTGATATCCACACTTCCCCTAAAAATCCAAACACCAAAATGAACATAAATGAACAATGAAAATGATACAATTAAACTTTGGGAAAGGTGGATTTATTGCAACAATATAACTGAAAGGTTCTTCACACCTCTGCTGGACTTTGTCTGCACCTCCCCAAGGGACACCTCACCATTTGGGAAACCCTGTTCTATTATTATTATTATTATTATTATTATTATTATTATTATTATTATTAAAATTTATTGGCCGATAATAGACAATATAAAAGTATGATCAAATCTTTTAAATAACATAAAATCTGCATCCATCCATCCATCCATGATACTTGTATGCTGCCCATCCTACAGGATCTAGATGGCCCCAGAAAACCCACAATACACATAAGCATATTAAAAAAAAAAAGCAAACCATTAGCCACTACAAATACCATGTGCCTGCAATCCCACCTTCCAATCAAAGAACACTCTCCTTCTGAGCAAGATGGAACAGGATGTGGAGCACCATGAGAATTTGGTGGGGAAAATGAAAGATTATCATCTTTTTCCCCAAACTGCCCATTTTTCTCATTTTCTCTCTGTTCAGATTGTAGACTTGGTAGAACAGCATCGCTAATTGTATTTGTTGATGTCCAACATTACATAGCAGGAAAGTACAATAGCTGATCTTCAGCAAAGGATCGTTACCTTGTCGTGGTGCTGGAGCTTGAGCACCTCAATGATGCCATGAGCTAAACCGTGAAGGGACACCCAAGACGGGAAGGTCATGACAGAGAGGTCAGACTAAATGCGATCCCTGGGGAAGGTAATGGCAACCCACCTCAGTATTCTTGCCGTGAAAACTAAATGGATCAGTACAACCAGAGATATGTCAGTATACCATCGGAAGATGAGACCCCCAGGTCGGAAGATGGTCAAAATGCTACTGGGGAGGAACAGAGGATGAGCTCAACTAGCCCCAGACGTGATGACGCAGCTAGTTCAAAGCCGAAAGGACGGCTAGCGGCCGACGGTGCTGGTGGTGAACGGCGAATCCGATGTTCTAAGGATCAACACACCATCGGAACCTGGAATGTAAGATCTATGAGCCAGGGCAAATTGGATGTGGTTCTTGGTGAGATGTCAAGATTAAAGATAGACATTCTGGGCGTCAGTGAACTGAAATGGACTGGAATGGGCCACTTCACATCAAATGACCACCAGATCTACTACTGCGGACAAGAGGACCACAGAAGAAATGGAGTAGCCTTCATAATTAATAGTAAAGTGGCTAAAGCAGTGCTTGGATACAACCCAAAAAACGACAGAATGATCTCAATTCGAATTCAGGGCAAGCCATCTAACATCACAGTGATCCAAATATATGCCCCAACCACAAATGCTGAAGAAGCTGAAGTAGAGCAGTTCTATGAGGATCTGCAGCACCTACTGGACAACACGCCTAAAAGAGATGTTATTTTCATCACAGGAGACTGGAATGCTAAGGTGGGCAGTCAAATGACACCTCGAATTACAGGTAAGTATGGCCTGGGAGAACAAAACGAAGCAGGACACAGGCTGATAGAATTTTGCCAAGACAATTCACTCTGCATAACAAACACTCTCTTCCAACAACCTAAGAGACGGCTTTATACATGGACTTCACCAGATGGACAACACCGAAATCAGATTGATTACATCCTTTGCAGCCAAAGGTGGCGGACATCTGTACAGTCGGTAAAAACAAGGCCTGGAGCTGACTGTAGTTCAGATCACGAACTTCTTCTTGCACAATTTAGGATCAGACTAAAGAGATTAGGGAAGACCCACAGATCAGCTAGATATGAGCTCACTAATATTCCTAAGGAATATGCAGTGGAGGTGAAGAATAGATTTAAGGGACTGGACTTAGTAGATAGGGTCCCGGAAGAACTCTGGACAGAAGTTGGCAGCATTGTTCAGGAGGCGGCAACAAAATACATCCCAAAGAAAGAGAAAACCAAGCAGGCAAAATGGCTGTCTGCTGAGACACTAGAAGTAGCCCAAGAAAGAAGGAAAGCAAAAGGCAACAGTGATAGGGGGAGATATGCCCAATTAAATGCAAAATTCCAGAGGTTAGCCAGAAGAGATAAGGAATTATTTTTAAACAAGCAATGCACGGAAGTGGAAGAAGACAATAGAATAGGAAGGACAAGAGACCTCTTCCAGAAAATTAGAAACATCAGAGGTAAATTCCAGGCCAAAATGGGTATGATCAAAAACAAAGATGGCAAGGACCTAACAGAAGAAGAAGAGTTCAAGAAAAGGTGGCAAGAATATACAGAAGACCTGTATAGGAAGGATAACAATATCGGGGATAGCTTTGACGGTGTGGTCAGGGAGCTAGAGCCAGACATCCTGAAGAGTGAGGTTGAATGGGCCTTAAGAAGCATTGCTAACAACAAGGCAGCAGGAGGCAACGGCATCCCAGCTGAACTGTTCAAAATCTTGCAAGATGATGCTGTCAAGGTAATGCATGCTATATGCCAGCAAATTTGGAAAACACAAGAATGGCCATCAGACTGGAAAAAATCAACTTATATCCCCATACCAAAAAAGGGAAACACTAAAGAATGTTCAAACTATCAAACAGTGGCACTCATTTCACATGCCAGTCAGGTAATGCTCAAGATCCTGCAAGGGAGACTTCAGCAATTCATGGAGCGAGAATTGCCAGATGTACAAGCTGGGTTTAGAAAAGGCAGAAGAACTAGGGACCAAATTGCCAATATCCGCTGGATAATAGAAAAAGCCAGGGAGTTTCAGAAAAACATCTATTTCTGTTTTCTTGACTATTCTAAAGCCTTTGACTGTGTGGACCATAACAAATTGTGGCAAGTTCTTAGCGGTATGGGGATACCAAGTCATCTTGTCTGCCTGCTGAAGAATCTGTATAACGGCCAAGTAGCAACAGTAAGAACAGACCACGGAACAATGGACTGGTTTAAGATTGGGAAAGGAGTACGGCAGGGCTATATACTCTCACCTTACCTATTCAACTTGTACGCAGAACACATCATGCGACATGCTGGGCTTGAGGAATCCAAGGCTGGAGTTAAAATCGCTGGAAGAAACATTAACAATCTCAGATATGCAGATGATACCACTTTGATGGCTGAAAGCGAAGAGGAACTGAGGAGCCTTATGATGAAGGTGAAAGAAGAAAGTGCAAAAGCTGGCTTGCAGCTAAATCTCAAAAAACCCAAGATGATGGCAACCAGCTTGATTGATAACTGGCAAATAGAGGGAGAAAATGTAGAAGCAGTGAAAGACTTTGTATTTCTAGGTGCAAAGATTACTGCGGATGCTGACTGCAGTCAGAAAATCAGAAGACGCTTAATCCTTGGGAGAAGAGCAATGACAAATCTCAATAAAATAGTTAAGAGCAGAGACATCACACTGACAACAAAGGTCTGCATAGTTAAAGCAATGGTGTTTCCCGTAGTAACATATGGCTGTGAGAGCTGGAGCATAAGGAAGGCTGAGAGAAGGAAGGTCAATGCTTTGGAACTGTGGTGTTGGAGGAAAACTCTGAGAGTGCCTTGGACTGCAAGAAGATCAAACCAGTCCATACTCCAGGAAATAAAGCCAGACTGCTCACTTGAGGGAATGATATTCAAGGCAAAACTGAAATACTTTGGGCACATAATGAGAAGACAGGACACCCTGGAGAAGATGCTGATGCTAGGGAGAGTGGAGGGCAAAAGGAAGAGGGGCTGACCAAAGGCCAAGGTGGATGGATGATATTCTATAGGTGACGGACTCGTCCCTGGGGGAGCTGGGGGTGTTGACGACCGACAGGAAGCTCTGGCGTGGGCTGGTCCATGAAGTCACGAAGAGTCGGAAGCGACTAAACGAATAAACAACAAAACAATAGCTGATACTGTTCCATTAGTGCAAGCCCAAGTAGATCTAACACAACTCCTATAGGCAATGTTTAGGTTAACGAAATGGTAATGAGTTGTGGGAGAGCTTAATGAAACAGCTCTTGCACAATGGCTCCTGGAACAAGTTGTAAACCACTCCACAAATCTGATGTTTTCCAAAAAAACAGAAATGTTACCTTTGCAATATCCCTTTCATATTAATATTAATATCCAAAGAGATTAATATTTTAAAAGTTAACTTGAGACAACACTCTTGTTGATGTTGGCATTCTTATGATCTTACAGAATCAATACATGGTAATATCGCCACTGATAATAGCATTCTTCAGGTTTGGTGATTTTTTGTGTGTAAGATGTTATGGATGTTCCCTGAAGCAACAACAGTTATGCTTTAATAGTTATAAAACTATGTGTGAAAAATAAACTGACAAAAATGGGTCCTTGACATGTAATTGACAGATTAACGTTTTAAAATAGTATGTTTGAAAAGCTTCAGTAATTGCATTGTGCCCAACTCTAAATATGAGCTTAATTATGATGGCAGTATAAGTGCTATTATGTATTTAGACAACACTTAATTTTCTGAAATATCTTATTAGGAGGTCACAATATATTGCTATTTTTACAGCATATATACACTACATTACTGGAGGAGTTCTCTAATAACTTTGAATAATACTGATTTGTCTACGCTTTCAGTATGGGGCAAGCAGCAGCTCTCAGCACAATGGCTCCATACTGATTCTCTCTATTGCTCAGTGGCTTCTCTTACTTTTTTTTAAATGCAGATCTTTATCAGGGATTTCTTGTATCACACCTAGTTTGATCTTGATCCCAGCCAAAAGGAATTATAAAAACATTTTTGCTACCTGCAGTTTATTTAATTCAGACTTACAAGTCATGGAAATTATAATATATATTCTATAGCCCAACAGCTTCTTTACCCTGTATGAAGCAGGCTGTAGAAAACTGTTACCCCCACACCCGGAAAAAATACAGAAGTACACATATTAATTGTAAATTGATGAAAGTTTCCTTTAAATTTCTGATATTCTCAAACCATTTAAAACAAACAGTAAAAGAAGAGAAGTTACAATGGATGATCCATATTATCCTAGCGACAACCTCTGGCACTGGACCTTAAAAGACTCAAAAAATAATGTAGTCGATTTCTGTTAGTTTTCAATTTCTAAAAACCACAGCATTCTTGTTTAAGGTCATTTGTTCTACTATAAGGTACTCTGTACATAAGAGATGTGTAGTCTAACATAGTTCTTCTCAAGGCAGTACTAGAAGGATCTGACATCATCAGCATATATTATTTCCAAAGAACGGCTGCTGCTGTTGTTCTTAGCATCTGACCCACTTAGTTGTAGGGTCCACTCATTCTGTAATGTGCCCACTAATTCTTGCAAAGCTAATCAATGCTTGATGCAAAAAGAGATTTTGTTTTTCAGCTGGCTTATTGTCAAGCCTGATGCTGAGTAGGGCTGAGAGGGAATGACTGGCCCTAGGTCACTCAGCTGGCTTCTGTATCTAAGGAAGTATTAGAACTGGGGTCTCCCCACTCTTAATCTAGCACCTTGACCACTACACCACACTGCCTCTTCCCTTCCAAACAAGTTTTTCCCCCCAGAAATTCAAGACAGATTACATATTCAACTCTTAGTCTTTACTATTTAGAAAAAATAAATAAAATGAAATATTTTTAAACTCTTTAATTCAGTTCATTTAACAAACAGGAGTTGCTTTCATCTGGCAAAAATAATGAAATGTCACACACACACACACACGTTTGATGCTTAAAGATGAAGAAAACATAGTGTTAGATTTTTGTCTGGCTACCGATCATACTGTTTATAAAATAAATCAGCAAATAATTAGAAATAATGATACCTTTTTATTTTCCTTATCTAATATGAATGTTTTATCAATGCTGAAAAGAAGTCAGTTCTGATGCAAAAAAATAAAACTACTGTGCGGTAATGGGAAGTAAAGGCTGCACTGTTTCCCCTCTGTGTTCCATTACTGTTGTTATGTAACTCTCTGATTAAAACATTTATCTTTTAGGATTATTACATTTTTTTCCATTTACATTAATCTCTGAATGAAAATCTTGGTCCCAACATATTAAAATGTATTGTAAATATATTCTAAACAATGATAAAGTGGCCTTGAGTACCAAGGCTCGAGTCTATACTTTAGGAAAATAATTTCACTTACATGAGTATCTCACAGATCACATTATCTGTGAGATACTCACATCCACAAAATCTTCTTGATTCTTACATAATATGTAAAATAGGAAAGGAAAGCAGGATCTGTTCAGTTGACATCCAGAGAACTCACGAATTTCATAACATTATTATTGTAAATAGCTGAAACTCATTGCCAAACTCATGAGATTTGGGGTAAGGACACTGCAATCTCTCAAAATCTTTCGACATTTGTTGATCTCTTCCAAAAGTACATTTGTAGTGTTGGGCTTTTTTTTTTTTTTTTTTTAAGATTTGTGACTTTTAAAAAAGTTACATTTTGGTATCCATGCCATTGTGCAAGAGCACAAAATGGTATCTAGCACTTGAAAATGTTGCCTGTACAGGCTTTCAAAATTTACTATAGTTCTAACTTCAGCTAAAAATCGTTAGAAAGCAAGCATCTCAGTAAAGAAGAATGAATGATCCTTGTACAAGATGTGCTATTTATACCTCAGAAATGAAGATCTGAAAGGATGTCCTTTGCATTCAGTTGGATACATTCCAAATACCAGCCATTTGGTTTTTACAGCTATCTTTCAAAAAGAGAGGCTTGCAATCAGATAGGATTTCACAGTACAGAATGTAGGGAAGTGTCCTTCAGAGCAGAACCACTGAAATTTGCCCAGTGACAAGTATACTGATAAGTACTACTCTGATTTGCTGCTGAGAAACATGCACTGATCAAATGAATCACTGCAGTTTTTATTTCTGGCCTTAGAAGTACATGGTCCAGCTGGATACTATCTAATTATTTATACTGTATAAATAATTAGTTTTAGTGAACTTCTCTAATGATACAGGAGTTATAAAGGCTGACATTAAATGAAATGATTTACTTGAGGATAAACAGCCCCCCATTTTCTAATACACATAGCAGAGTTCAGTGACCAGCAAAGTTAACATCACAACTTTGAACTTCTGCTATCCCTTGAACTACAGAACAAGCAAGAAAAAACAAGAACAAATATATTATCTCACTGACCAGAATGCAGCAACAAGAGTTTTAATGGGGTCACTTATACCCTTAGCAGTCTTTCCAAAGGTAGTCATACTGGGACTCCAATTCCCAAATCCCTAGTTGGATGCCCAACAGGAGTTGTGTTGGTTATACTGGTTAGGAATTGTAGTTACAAAATATCTGAAGGCCATCAGTTTATGGTGTCATCCTAATGTTTCCCACAGAAGTCTTCCTTTCTTAAGGGGAAAAAAATATTTGGGCTTTGTCAGCATAGATGTCTCTCTCATATTTCACCTGATCATCAGTTCAAGCTGTCACATAATCAGATTGTGATTTTTAAAAATGATTTATGTGTATTTTGGCATCCTTCTTCCTAATGCGTACACTTTGACATGGATATGTCCATGTGGTCATGAAAAGAGAGGCTTTATCTTTTAAAATGTAATGTAAAACATTCAGAGAAACATAGGTTCTGAAGTAGAATTCTTATATTGTATTTCTTAAAAAATCATCATGAATCAAAACAAAGGACTTTCAATATAGAGTTACGCTATGGTATAGTTCAATAGACATGGGATAATCTTTTTATTCTGAGATTATTCCACTGCTATATAAAAATCAAGTAGTGTCACTTCATCTAAACAGCCTTTAAATTACACAAATACAAAGTTCTAGGAAACTTGTATTAACATTATCAGCATTGTGCTTAAAAAGTTTTCAGTTGTGTTTATAAAATGAGAAATGATACCTGCCAAGGAGAATCTAAAGCATTCTGATCCATCTGTTCCCCCATATGAAGCCTCAGGGCATCTACAAAGAGATCTGACATATACTGAGTTCCAACCCTTTAACAACTTTTTAAAGCCAGCTGAATGAGAAATAAAGCAAATGTCATTTCCAATTTGCATTGGTATCTCAATTTCAAAGACACTAAACATGGAGCTGTAAAGCCAACACAATGAGTTTTAGCTGCCTGATAGTTTCATGTTTTTCAAAGAGGGCAATCCAAGGTCTGGCTCTGATCTGTACAATTATATTTGTAGTTCATGAGGAATAATCATGTAGCAATTGTAATAGGTGAGCCAGGAAATCATGGTTATTGTCAAAAGCAACTTCCATCATGCTACAGCCTGGGAAGCATTCTCTGAAAATCATGAGATTTGTTGCAGCCAATATCCATGAACTTTTGGCTCACACACATGTAATCGTACATTCTGTGGTGACTATTATGACTTTGCAAGAAATAGGAACATCTGAGGCAGCTCTAATGCCCCATGAAATTAAATACATTTTACCTTCTTAGATAAGAGCTTTTGTATTGACACTACAAAAATAGATGCAAGATCCCTAATGGACCATTGTGCACACACTGATATATGACAAAGATGCTAAAAGGAACATTTGCAAACCCAACCCATTCCTAAAGCGTTCCAACCAAATTTTATATCTCACCATACTGTAAAAATCAGCAAGACAAAAGGCACAGGAGCAAAAACAGTTACATTATTTCTTCCAAATTCCAATCACAATTACACAGAAAACCAACACAGAAAAGCTAACAAGATGTGATACTAATTGTGAGAAAACAGAAATTCCATCATCATGTAACAGACAGAAATTCTTATGACACAAAAATTATATTCACTTTTTTTTTTCAGCAGATGATTGGATGGCGACAACATCCAGACAGATGTCTGTGCCGAAGCAGTTCCTACATAAGAAGGAAGGAATGTACCTTAGGAAGTTGGTATAAGTTTTGAACAGTAACTTATATACCTTGTTGGTTTTTTAATATATATTTTATTTGGAATATTATCTTACTCTGGAAATATTCAACTGAGATTTTCCAAGATTTCTCAAGTTAATACAGGCCGTACAATATTAATAAACTGCTGAAACAAAGAGAAAGAATCCCCTTTATAGAATTTCACAAATCTAAACTTCAAAAATTTAATTCTGTTATTAGTTATAAACCATGTGTTATTGCTGTACTTCAACAAAAGATTACATTTTTCAGCAAAGCACGACAAGCCAGAATGTAATTTAAACCATAACATGCATTTAAGGTTTGTATCTTTAGTTCAAACGTCTTCACTTTAGTGCCTGAAGAATGTATTAGGACAAGAGTTCCAAACATTCCAGCCAAGCTAAAGATACAAACTTCAATTGGAATGTCAACTGAACTAATATTATAAATTGCAAATGTCAACCTGAGTGCCACGCTGAGGAGGCTGTGTTAATTCATAAATTTCAATACTAAACCCAAACTAGCAGCTACCATTTAAAACTAGAAAGTTTTGTCAAGAAAGCCATCATTTGGTCTGTATTACCTTAGATAAAAAGCCACCAGAAGACACACAAAATATTATTCAAAGAGGCTATCAGTAGATGATGTGCATTTTTCAAAGGGGAGTGAAACTTTGCTAACATTTTCAGGGTGGGTATACAAATTTTTCTCGACGGCAACTAACAACAACAACAACAACAACAACAACAACATAATAATAATAATAATAATAATAATAATAATTCTTGTACGTAAATTTGCTATGAAGTGGCAGATTTGTAAACTGAGAAACAGAACCTTCACAATGACTTCCATAACAGCCTTATGCCCCTTGCTGAGAACCCACACTTTAACCTGAAATTCAAGGAGGCCATTCTGAAAGACTCCCTTCTATTTTTTCGTATAAGAAAATCTGGAGAGTCAAACCAGGCTGCACAGCAATGGAGACAAGTGTGACAAGGGGAAGGAAGAAGGGAGGGGGGAGGAAACAGCATCTTTAATTCACGGAAAGTGCTACGATCTTATATGTTGGGGCGTTACATGATTCTGATGTGGAACTCTACTACTTAAACCAGACATATCCACAAGGTATGGTCAAAAGAGTCACACACATAAAAACCAGGCAGATCTCTGAGCACACTGCCATGGCTGCCATCTTAACTTTTTTGACCATACTCTGAAGATATCCCTGACTTATACAAAGATTATATCTTCCTCAAAAGCTTCCAATTCAGTAATATAAGGTCAAATTTGAAGTTTTTTTAAAAATCTGATTAATTAGCTTGGAGTCATTGTAACCACCAACCCACAAGCTAACAAGACCAACCAAGACAACCTCTTTCCTGTCAGGATGCTCTCAGACATGTCTCTTTCAAGCACTTACATCCAGCAATGAAAGCAAAGGAGACAAAGCAGTGCCTCTTGTGGCTAAATGAGTGAAACCATTTCACAATTTTTCGTATCTTCCCGAAGCTATATGAACAACACTCAAAGAGAAAGATAGTATGACTCTCAAGATACAAAATATCCGCAGGACTACGATAAGGAAAGCTATCTCAGTGGATGAGGTCAGATTTGTTATGGGAACACAGGCCCATAAGTCCTGCTATACACAGAGAGACGTCTGCATCTAATGTGGGATAGACTTTCAGCATTCCCATAATCGCAAATGCAATCCAGCAATAGGGTACTGGAAGCAGTCAAAAATTTGGCTTCTCAGAACCTCTGCAAATGATTTTGTTTCCTCCCTACTTCTGCTTCAGGAAATGTTCATTCACACATGTGTCCCCCCCACCAGTCTTGTTTCTTCATAGGACAACCTGACTCTCTCCTTTGCACTGGTCTTCCAAGTCTTGCAAAGGTTTTTTTGCAAAGTTAGAGGTTAGAGTGATGTACAGCAAAAGCATCTGACATGCAATCTCAACAGGCTGCAGTATGGTAGGGGCCATTGTTTATTTCCCACTATTCGAGTTGTCATTCAATAGTCACATTGTCATAACATAAAGCTGTATCCCTAAATCTATTTACTATAGAGAGGATGATGTCCCACTTGACACATTAGGATTGCAACAATAGGCTTATTTAAATTCATACACTGTCCTAAAAGCAAGGGAAACAAAAAACACAGAAAATACCAAGCTATTTTATACCTTTTCCTCACCTATGGCTTTTCTAATAGAACTGGGGCCATTTTGTTTACAAAAGGCTTTCAAAAAATTACGTATTTCAATTTCAGTACTTCTTTAAACATGCTATAGTCTCAGATTTTAGAAACTGTGTTAAACCATGTATTTTTTAACAACAAATATTTACACAAAGGTGCTTGTATACTTTTTCCCACTGATTCCAACGTGTGATAATTTCACTGTGTTCTTTTTAATTATTTGTTGTATGCCACTTTGATGACTTTTAACAGAAACATGGTATAAAGATATGCAATGATGCACTGACATGGCGAAGGAGAAATAGAGGGGCATTCCACAATAGCTAAATGTTAACACTGCATTTCAAACAGGAATAATGTAATTTACTCAAGTCCTTCTCATACTGTAACATTAGTTCAGATAAAATAGCCAAAAATGACAGAACCTAACTATTAGGACAGATGTTGACAACAAAGCCGTCTGTCAAAGCCAGACTCCCAATCCATACCATACGTTCTACTAAACAATCATAGTCAACATCAAAATAGTTCTGTCAAGAGATTAACATTTGCAACAGGTTAAAACAGAGACAAAGCAAAGTAAAAAAACAACAGCCACAACTACCCTATCAATATGAAGATGAAAAAGGCTGAAAGGGCTAAAACACAAGGCAAGAACTTTGACAAAGAATATCAAGGCAGTACAGTTAGGAAGACTGCTAAATCTATACTGATGCTAAAATACTGCGAAGTTGATGTGCTTAGAAAATCATCTAGAGCAGAGGCACAAGGCCAGAGAGAATACAGTCTGGAAACTTTCCAATATTACCTATGGATAAGCTTCTTCCTTCTTGGAACCAAGCTAAGATATCTGGATGAGTCAGAGGGCCAACCTGGTGCCAAGGGCTAGTGATATGATTGCTGACACCTTCCTTGAGTACCTGCCAAGTTCTCAGCCTCATTCTTTATTTCTTTCTTTCAATTAGAGGAAAATGAATGGGGAACTGTCATGTCCTTAGCATCGTCTTTATAAAAATGCCTCACATGGGCTTTGTAGACATTCTCAGAAATAAAAATGGTGGATGAGCTATTTCCAATGTTCTGTATAAAAATGGATCAATCTACTCTGGAAATAAAAGAAGTAGGATGGACTGATACAGAACATTCTACGGAGGGTGATGGAGGAAATGGAGAATAAGCACCTTAGTTTGCCTTTTGCAACTACCCGCCCAGACATAGGTGCTCACTGGAATGGGCAAGTGCCAAAATGTGTATGTTATGGCACAAACATTGCCCCTTACGTACTTGTGAGTCACAATGTAAGTACAAAAGGGTGGAACTTGTGTTACATTTCATTTTGGTGGCATCATGGTTAGGAACAGATACCCATGCAACCAGGCAATCCTTATCCCTAAAGTTAATTAAGTAAAGTCTAAACTACCTCAACCTGAATAAGTTTCCCTTCGGGTGACTCACAATCATGATTATAACCACATTTAAAAACGTTAAGTAAAACTACTTTTATACCATATGTAACATATGTAACATAACATAAACAACAAAGCAGGAAAAACAGAAATAAAATTAAAAGTTCCACTGCAAAATGAAAATTATTTACTTACTAATATATTTTTAAATAAAAAAAAACATGTTTTACTGCTGAAAAGATGACCATTGTTGGTCATCATAAAACAGGTATAATTATGTGTTCCCCTGAATTGAGAAAATTTAAAATTTATTATTAACAGAGAAGCTTGTGGCATCTAAGTCATCAAGAGCTTTATTAAATTATACATTTTCCTGAACTGCAGCATACCTTATTGCATAAGGGACAGTTGACTGCTTTCACCTGACAAAATAAGGTTTTGTTTTGTTTTTTTGCACAAGAATTAGCATGGTTGCCCCTCTGGAATTGGTAACATGTGAATGATAAAAAAGTGAAATTGTTAAATTTTGGCTTGCATGTGAACATCAATGCTAAATATAAATCTTAAGGCATTAGGAAACGAGGGGGTAATGGTATTTTAATATGCAAGAGCAGAACAAGTGCACTGGCTAATCTCAGTGGACTTCACTGTGCCAGTTCATATTTTCTCCATATGAGAGGGGAGCAGAGGTATGTGGTCAGAGAGAAGGTTTACTGCCTTCAGATCCATATCTTCTCCCAGCACATTCCCTGCTTAAATCTTGCTATGCTTCTATTTAAGCCTTTCTGAAATCAAACCTTCATGACACTGGGAACAGCCAGCCTCATAGAATAGGGGGAGACAGGAGAGGAAAGTTAGTAGCAGATTTCACTCTGATGTCAGAACTTTTTTTTTTAAACTCTGGGGGAGGGAATTTGACCATTCCTATAATCCTGTAGACACCATCTCCTCCCCAATTGGATTGTTTGATTATTTGCCATTAAGTCGTTTTTGACTCCTAGCAACCACATAGATAGATTTCTCCGTAACAGTCTATCCCTAACCTGGTTTTTCAGGTTTTCCAATGATGCACTCACCACTGCTGTAACTGAGTCTATCCACCTTGCTGCCAGTCATCCTCTTCTTCTCTTTCCTTCCACCTTTCCCAGTATTAGAGCCTTTCCAGAGAGCTAGGTCTTTGCATAATGTGTCCAAAGTAAGATAATTTGAGCCCGGTCATTTGTGCCTTGAGTGAGAACTCTGGGTTGATTTGTTCAATGATCCATTTGTTTGTTTTCTTGGCTGTCCATGGTATTCTCAGGAGTCTTCTTCAACACCAAAATTCAAAAGCATCTATTGTATATGCTTCCTTTCACACTTCTTCAAAGTCCCACTTTTGCTTCCATAGAGTGTCATGGGGAATACCATAGCTTGCACAATTCTGATCTTTATTGGTATAAATACATCATGGCCTTTGAATATCTTTTCCAAGGCCTTCATGGCTGCTTTACCAAGTGTTAGTCTGCAGCATATTTCTTGGCTGCTGCTTACTTTAGTGTTGATGGCTGAACCTAAAAGGCAGAAGCTATCCACAACTTCAATTATCTTCGATAATCTTAATTGCCAATTCTACGGCTGGTTGTTGTACCTGTTGTCATTAGTTTGGTCCCATTTTTTCACTTTGCTTCTTAACTTTTATTACTAGAGTTTGCAGATCCTTCGCATTTTCGGCTATCAGAGTAGTGTTTTGTATACTCCTTCCATCTTAATTTGATCTCCTTTAAATCAGTTACTATCTATCCATTGGCGTTGGATTGTACCTGTTAGAAAATCATAGTCTCCAAAATCAATTCAAATAACAGTACTGATCAAATAATGCAAAAATCAAAACTTTTATCTTCCTTCAATAATTATTTTTCATTATGCTGATTGTTCTCGGCTTCTTTAAAATGAACCTACATTATAACCTCATTCCGCTTAAGATAAAATCACTCCTTCCCATTTCTGATAAAGTTCTTCACTGTTTAAGTATGTGTTTTGTACTAATAATTTATATTTATGCTTAAAAAGTCTTCTTAGCATTCCACTTCAGAACTGACCTCAGTGCAGTGATTCATGGCAGAAATTAATAGCTGTCATTTCAGCTGCTATAGGCAACATTTAAGGAAAAAAGTGAATATGCGCTGTGTAATTTTCATCACTATTTATTTTCAACATAAAAATCACTGTATTTGTAACTGGAAGGACCAGCACCCCAAATGTGCTTATCACTTCCTAAATGGGAAAGAAGTTCAGCAAGTTCTAGCTGCAATATACAAATCTGTGTGTGGGGAACCTCACATACATTAAAAATCTTTAAACAACCAGAAGTTTGGCTGTATCAGTGTTCTAGCAAGAGTGGAGAAACATTATCTGCCCCTCTAAAACTTGGTGCCTCTGCAGAACAAGGCAGAACACAATGAAAACTACCTCCTTTAAAATTGTATTATAAAAATAAGAAAACTGTCAAAATGTCATTTCTATAGCTCTTAATTCATTAACCTAAGTTCAGCTCTGCCTTCCATCCTAGGCTTAAAGAAAACCTTGAAGACCTACCTGTTCTATCTAGCAAAGGAGAAGAGTGCTTTTTGACTGGAAGCAGGAGTTGCAAGCTCATGATATTTGGATTTGTTGGTGCTTTTTTAAATTGTTGTATTTATATGCATTTGGGGGTTTGGGGGAATTTTATTTGTTTATGTTGTTAGCTGGGAGCAGGCAGCATACAAGCACCACAAATAAATCAAAAGCTTGACCTGTGGTGAGCTCCATGAACCAGTGAAGAACTCTCACAGGGCCTCCTTGATTCCAGTCCAACCTGTTATCCACTATTTTATGCTATATTATCAACTTACTTCATATTTAATTTCCTTCCTGATCCTCATATTTTAATATCCCATAGCTTCTTACTTATACCATACAGCTGTGCAAGTAAGTAAAGTTTACACTTTACAGTTTAAGTTTCTAAAGAGGGCATAGTTTTTTTATTATTATGCTGCGAACAATAATTTTAAAATCATAAAGTTCTGTTTTACAAACACATTTTGACCCATTCTAAAATATATATGGCTTTTAAGGGTGACGGCTAAATTTCCAAGTCATATTTGAGTCAGGAAAAAATCAGCTTGAAATGAAAGATACATAAACAAGTTTGATCTCTATCAGTAAGACTGCCATCACCTTGAATTTACTTTCGGCCCTATATGTTGAATCTGCAAGACATTGAAAGGGCTACTTTTAAGCTACATTGGTTGAACAAAGAATGCAACTCTTTCTCCTCAATTAGGATTATTGCTTGCACCACTGATTTTTAAAAACAATTCCCTGCCATCTTAAACAGAGTTCAGTCACTGCAAAAATCCATAAAATTTGCCAGCATTAAACAGTGTTTTATTTTCAATTAGGACCATGTAATCTGCCCAGGTGCTAATGAAAATGCTCACATAATTTATTTCTCCTTATTCCTAAATGCAGAGGGCTCCCATTTATATAGGCAAGAGGTCTCTATTGTAACAGCGTTCCAGTAGATTAGGTTAGTCTAAACTAACCTGTTAGTATTGATAGAACAACTTCCAGAATATGCAGCCAATATATGGAGGGCACCAGATTGGCATGGCCTGGTTAGTAAATACTTGCAGTGAAAGTAAAATGCTACTGTGCACTTATAAGTCTGGGTTTTAAATATGAATGTGCTTAAAATCCAGACTTATACAAACAGATGAATGTACCTTAACTAAATCAGGTGACAAATGCAGAGGTAACAAGTCACTTTCACCTATTTCAAGCCACTGAATATTCTGCCTCAGATTTGGATACTGGAAAAAAATGTTCCAAACTTTTAAGTGGATTCTCATAATTCATATTTTACGCAAAACTGAGGCACTTCTAGGAAACAGAATAGAATAGAATAGAAATGCATTTGTTAGGGAATTCCATACTAAAGGCATTTATTGAGGATAAAGTGTACAGAAAAATATTTGTGTCTTCTCCCTCAGTTCTTCACAATGTGATGAAGATACCTGACGAAATGTATCACAGTAGCAGGCTTTTTTTTTACGAGCTTTAAAATTAAAAAGTAAGGCCACAGGTAATATATGACTTTGCATTACAAAAAACTTGTTTTTTCAAGAGTCAAGTTTTACTATAATAATGGATCTTTGTAAGAAAGTCTGTTTGCAAAATGGGGAAGGAAACTGCCATATAAAGGAACACAGCATCTGTTATGGACAATGCTATAATTATCTCACGCATCTGAACAGCACTGGATATGGACATTTGGCAGCTGCCTTGCCAACACTATTGTATTCACACTTCTTCCATGGAATCAGAAGGCAATTAGAAGGGAGTTTTGTCGCATTTACTTCCCAAGTGATTTTATGTTCAAAAGGTACACAGTTCTTGCTCATCTAGCATGAGAGTGCAACATTTGGATTTTAATATGGAGGGTACTTACCAATATTTTGCTTTCTTCCCTATCACATACTAAATGATTCTGCCTGATCAACCAATGTAGTTCCTTCTGTTACACTATTTTTATCTACTTCCCCAAAGCTTAGTGAATAAGGCTTTGTTCTCATTCTTACTTTGTCAAAATAACAAAAGCATCATCTTACCTGCAACCTGGCAGAAAAAGTAGAAACAAGTGAGTGGATTTGTAGCAAAGATACAGAATTGCTGCTGTTGCTGTAATTTGCCTCTGGAGATTCCACAGTACACACGGCAAAACGCTTCAGCATGCTCTCGGGCTAAGGAAGGAGCACTGAGCCTGTTTCACATGGTCTCTTTCTTAAATCCTCATTTTGTTTCCAGATTATGAAGCCAAGATCAGCAAATATCCATATAAGTGCTCAGTTCCAAGACTAAACTGGTTTCTTGACTCAACAGGTTTGTCAAATTAATCCATTCTTCCTCTCCCTCCCCCCCTTCTTCTTCGACAGAGCTTCATAAAAAAATCTTGCATTCTTAATTATGGGAAACTGAATAATGGTCTGATGTTTTCTGAAAAAAGGGCAATTCTTCAAATTCAGAATTTTCAGACTTGTCACAGAATAAAATAAACTGCTATGTGGGAAGCCTCACATGTATATGACCAAGGTTATGCTCTGCTCCTAGATAGTTGGCCAGGAGGAACAAACTTATTGCCTTGCCTTGCTTATTGCCTTATTATGCCTTGCTGCATAATATATGTAAGGAAGCCATTCTTGTTAAATTTGGTTAAACTTCTGTTGTGAACATATGCTGTTAATTTTGCCATTATGTCCTGTTCAGACTAAGCACCACACAGGTTCTCAAATGATATTCTTTATTAAATAACTATTTACAATAAATAAGTCCTTGATATGCGAGGCTGGTTAAGCAAGCCCAACCGGGCCGACTGAATCCGACTGGAACACGAAGGCTGGAGGCAACGGTTCTCGAACTGGAACAGTACTGGAATGACACTGACGCTGAATCTCTGACTCACTGAATCTGGGATCAGGACTACAAACAACAGGCAGGGATGAACGGAAGACTTCGAGCAGGACTCGAACTCAAAGCAAAGTTAGACTCGGCTGGGGGTTCTAGGCTAGGCTGGGCACTCTGATCTGAAAGCTGGAAGACAAGGCTTGAAACTGGAGCAAGGCTGGACTCAGCTGGAATCCCTGGACTAGACTGGATTCTCTGGACTGGAGACTTGGAGCAAGGCTTGGAACTTGGAACTCGGCTGGAAGCCCCGGACTAAGCTGGCAACCAGATCCTGAACATGATAGGTGTGAAATTCCTGAACACAACGGAGTATGTGACACACGGGTGTGCAGGACTGAAGGCAAATGGCAGTGCTGGAACAGCAAGGCTTGCCCACGCTGCTGAGGAGATTGCGGAGTTTCATGGCTAGAAGCAAGGCAAAGGCTGCTGGGCACGGCTGACACTGTTTCCTCGCTGGCAGCAGATGCAGGATTCAATTCGTCTTCAGAGTGGAGCTCGAATGCTGGTTCCTCTTCAGCCACAGATGCTGACTCTGATACTGGTAAGGACTCTTCTCCTGAAGCTGCAGGCTTAGAGAATCGGTTGTCTCCGGCAGCTCGCTCTCTGTGCGGCTGCCTTTTATCCTGATCTTTGGTGCGCTTGGAGTCTCCTGCAGCCAGTCGGGCTGCCTTCTCCTTCACACGCTTTTCAGTCCATCTCTGGCACGCTCTGATTGGCGTATTCAAATCCTCCTCTGGATCTCGCCCAATCAGCGTTGTAGATTCTTCCTGCTCTGCTGAGTCATACTG
This sequence comes from Candoia aspera, assembly GCF_035149785.1. Lineage (NCBI taxonomy): Eukaryota > Metazoa > Chordata > Lepidosauria > Squamata > Candoiidae > Candoia > Candoia aspera. The sequence continues at coordinate 41,758,511 of NC_086156.1, read as the reverse complement.
GAGTTTCATTTCTCCAATTCCAGCCCAGTAAGTTTCCGATTCCTCCTCTGACTCAGAAATAGTTTCACTTTCTGAGTCAGAGGCAAGCTTGGTTCTGACACATTACTGCATAGTTAAGTTCCCAGTCTGATATCTTCACTGATGTATCGCTTTTCCAATGTTGGGCTAAATTTATCTTTGTAGCCGTAAACATGTATGTTAATAAATTGTGATATTTTTATTAATATATTTTGGAATTATGCCTAGTAAGAACTGTAGTTTCATTTCAAATTTGATGTCTACGTGCTGTGCATTACTTTCCAGTACTTTTGGGTTTTTTTACATGTCAACCATAGAACAGTTTTTTCAGACCATGAAATCTGTCAGTTAAAAAAAAAATCATGGAATCTCAGATCAAAAGGCAAACCTCTGGTAATAGAAACCTGGCTGCATTTGAGTGAATTTTCCTTCTTCTGTCATGAAACCCCATTAAGTTCTTGCAGGTGGGGTTTCATGACAGAAGAAGGAAAAATGTTCACTCAAATGCAGCCAGTTTTTCTCTTAGCGTTCTATGCAACACTGTTTGAAAAACTCTCCTCCAGAATAACATGCAAGGCCACATGCGATCTTTGAGCTAATTTCACCTGGCTCTCAACCTGTTCTTTAGAAAAGAGAAAACAGGGTATCAGAAAGGAAAAACAAAAAAAGGGAGTGAGGCACCAGAGAGAAAATGTATGTCCCATCTGGACAGGTATGAGGAGTTTGGGGGAAGTGGTAGGGAAGAGAAGCTTCAGTTGCTTGAGGGGAAATCCTCTCACACAGTATCAAATATAAACAATGCATGTCGCATACAAGTTGATATTCAGCTTCTCCCCAAATCATAATCTCCAGCTACTACAAATGCTAAAGAATGAAAGATTAAAGAAAAATCATGTTCACCTCAACTGAACCTGTGATTATTGAGGAACCATCACTTTCCACTTTATCCCACTTGTAAGTCTTCCTTGTGCTCCCGTCTCTCAACTTTGCTTTTCTCATTAGAGCTGAATCAGTTCAGTGGGATGCAAATGCAATAAAATAAATATGTCCACTGTATTTCTTTACACATTAATATCTTGCTAAGGAGCTCAAAGATACATATATTCAACTGATTTTTCATTCAAATTCTGTTTATGCTCAGAGGTTTTCATTTACATTTTTCTATTAACAACATCACATCAAGACAACTGGTAATTAGTAAAAATAACCTGTCATTCACGTTTCTGGTCATGATTTCTGTGGCACAAAACATTAGATTTTTCAAATAAATACTGTTCAGGGAAAAGGAGATTATTGCTGAAGAAAATAACTTTCCCGTCCCTTCTCTACCTCTCCTTCCTTTCTCATTGCCAAGAGTTTGTGTTCAACTGCAAAAGAAGGGGGGCCACATATCACCAGTAGTGTCAAGGCAATAAAAAATGTACGACTTCTTCCTCAGAGATTCTGAGAGCATTAGACACTAGAGGAAATTCAACTGTCTGGGTATCTCAAAGAGAGTTTCCCACGTGAAAATTCAGGTTACAAAATGTCACAGACACTGACAGATGGGTTTCCCTAGCTTCAAACAACCTAATGGAGCTTTTCACCAATTTGCATACTAGCTGTCACTGAATGAAATTGGTATATGTCAAGGACATTAAGTAGGGCAAGCAAAAGTGTAATAACCTTGGATGCTATTTTATTCCTTACCTCTTGCTGCATACATTGGGGTTGCAGAGGGAGCAGGAGGAGAGAAAGAAAAAGAAAAACAAGGATACTATATTTGATTCAATGATTACTCTGAGATCATTAATGTACCCTCTCTAGAAAACAGCAAGGTATTAAGGTCAGCTCCATTATTGCCTGAACTGAATATTGTCACTTCTATTAAGTTTATTCTCTTCCTAATCAACCCATTGACTCACAGGATGCCAGAGATAGAAAGACAGGTGTTGCCCTAAAAAGACTAACCTGATATATAAAATGTTCAGAAATGGAGTCCATTCACCAAAGCCATTTGCTTGGTTACCACTTCATGTATTGGAAGTACACATGCCAAAGGCTCATGACCTGAGACAATTTTAAGTGCACACAACTGGCAATATTTTACAGAATTGTAAAGAAGATTACAGAGAACAACCTGCCACTAGTGGCTATTATGTTTGCACATACATTAATGTGATTTCCTCACCCTTCCTGCCACTGCCCAGAAAAAGGCAATGGGAAAAGCAAAGAGCTAGGCTACTGTTGATCACAACCTCATTTTCTCTACAAATTCTCTCCTAAGTTCCTGTAATTTCTACAACCAGCCAGTACTAAATTGTACAGTATCTTTTCTTGGAATAAAAAGTGACCTTTGAATTTGAATTTCTAGTAGGCAAGATTTCTTCTAGGCAAGGGTTTGTAATGTTATTCCTTCTTAAACAGAGTTCACAGGAATATACTAAAGAGAATAAAATATTCTGATGGTACCTGACCTTTCTCTTGCAGTATTTTGAAACAAAGCCCTTGTGACTAAATAGTGCCAAGCTGTGAGATTTCTTGAACATCTGTTGAACAGTCTTAACTCCTATTCACTACAGAGGGGAACCTGACTGTTCAACACATGGTTGGCTCTCTCTCTTTAATATTAAAATCACATAGATGGCTCCTGCGATCCCTTTCTTTTCCAGAAGCACAGAACAATACCTGCTGACGACTACAGAATTCCTTACATATTCTTGATCACTTAAAGTCTCCACTTTAAATCATATAAAATAATTTTAATTGAAACGAAACTTCTCAGAAGATTGCTTGGCTTCATTATCACTTGTTGAGATGGGCTGCTATAAAAACTGAATAAATAAATAAATAAATAATCTTAAAACTTTTTTTAAACAAACCCTGCCTTTATTAGTGTTATAAATAACTCAAGGCAGCGAACATACCTAACACTCCTTCCTCCTACATTCCCCACAACAACCACCCTGTGAGGTGAGTTGGGCTGAGAGAGAGGGACTGGCCCAAGGTCACCTAGCCGGCTTTAATGCTTAAGGCGGGACTAGAACTCAGAATCGTGGTTTCTAGCTTGGTGCCTTAACATAGACCAAACTGGCTCCCCCCCCCCTTTTTTTTTAAGATGATTTCAACATATTGTGACACATTTTTTCTTCAGTGCCTGTATCTGTGGTCAGTGACAGCTACATTTAATACTTTACTTCCTACGCATTTTTCCCATTGACTTTACCTAAAATATTCACTAATTGTGTCCTTTTTAAAACAAAAGAAAAATACAATTTACCAGAAACCAGACTGAAAATTAGCAATGCACATAATCTGGTGGGAAGGCCACAGATCTGACAATCTATTTCAGTGAATCATGTAGTATAGCATCTGAACCAACAAACTGAAAAAAATATGCATTTTTTCTGGTTTTGCTAAGAGCAAATCATGAAGCAAAATGGGTTCAGAAATGCAATCTATATGTAATCTTATAGTCTTAATGCACCAGGCAACAGAGCATGCTATGAAGTGCATTTCAAGAAATTGTATTTATATTATGGAAATTATTTTATCACCTTCAAACAGATCTTAGCACAAACATAACTAAAATACTAGTGTTAACTTTTTTATAACTAAACATAAATATAAATCATCCCACTGATTTTTACTGAACTCACTTCCCTCTAATAAAGGTAACTGAAGAATAAGTTAACTCCATGTCTGTGTGTTTGTGTGTATACATATACATAAACATACATTATTATTATTATTATTATTATTATATTTATTTTCCAACTCCTCAAATCCTGCTACACTGCCTCATCATTGTGGGATGAGTCAGGGATGAATGAGGAATGCTGGGAGTACATACTTACCACAGAGCAACTCAAGACATGAAGGTCATCCCAGCTTCCCAGCTAAAGAAAGCAGGAACCTTAATTGGGTAGCAGTGATATAAGACAATGCTGGAGGCAGATGATCATTTCAGTGACATTGTCAAAGGAATCTTTTCATAGTGTATGGAAGAAGACAATGGTAAACCACTCCTGTATTTTATCAAAAACCCTACACTATAAAGTGAGGAGTCCTTGGTGCTCACTGAGCTTGGTTGTTTGCTTACAGAGGTTTCATTACCTGACTAGGTCACATCATCACTGCAAGTGAGTGCGAGGTTTGCTCCCTGTTTATATATAGTAGCTTGCCCTGCCAGTGTTGGTGGGGGTGTGGTTTTCTCCTTGGTAGTTCCTTGATTAGGGTATTGTTTTCTGCTCGATAATTTGTCTGATGTTAATCCCTGCTTACCTAGGTGTAGGGTGCTGGAGAGGATGTGTTCTGGTCTTTTTGTTTCCTTCTTAGCTTTTTCATTGTCTCTTTTGAATGGTCTGTAAATGTGTTTTATCTCTAGATTAAAGATAATGGCCAGATTAAAGCCTCCAGGACATCCAGCAATCTGCTTCCTGACCTGACCATCTTGAAGGGCTGATAATAGCAAAGACAGTACTTGAGTACAATGCAGTCAATGACCAAATAGTATCAATTAGGTTTCACAAACAATCCTTCAATATGACAATTATCTAAGTTTATACTCCAAGGACTGATGCAGAAGAAGAGGTAGTTGACCAGCTTTACGCTCAAATTTAACCTGAATTCAAAAGAACATGCAAGCAAAATGTGCCCTTTTTGGTTGAAGACAATAATGTATGGGTTAGGAAAATGTAGTTGGATTGTATGGCTTAGGAAACAGAAATGAAGCAGGAGCCCAACTTACCAATTTCTGCCACTCCAATGATTTCTTCATAGCTAACCCTGCTTTGAAACAACCAGAATGACACCTACATACAGGGACATCACCAGATGGAGTATATAGAAATGAAATTGACTACACAAAGGAGGCGGAGTTGCTCAATTATAGTATCAAAGACATGGCCAGGTGCTGACTGTGGAACAGATCAGGAACTGGTCATGTGAAAGCTCCAAGTTAAGCTAAAGAAGAAAACCAACCAGTTTCCGTGAATTGATACTGAGCATACAGTATACTCTCCAGTTTCAAGGAGGACATCAGGAATTGCTTCGAAGTCCTAAACCTCATTAATGGAGAACCAGAAGAATGGTGGAATGAAGAAGTCATTAAGGATAAATGTGAAAAGAGATTGTTAAAGAATGAAGAAACAGAAGAAAGCAAATTGAAAGTTAGAAAAAAATTATTGAAATTGCCAAGAAGAGAAGAAAAGCCAAAGCCAAGAAAGGCAAAAACCTCAACAAGGAACTTAACAAAGAGTTTCAGAGAACAGTTAGAAGAGTAGTATTACAATGACATACATAAAGACACTAAAAATTGAAACAGTCATGGAAAAAAGGTAAGTGTTCCAAAAGATTTCCAAATTTAGAAAGAAATTCCAACCTCAAATTAGTACACTAAAGGATAATAATGGACAGTCAGTATCTGATTCAAAGAAATCAAACAAATTCTGTACAGTTGTCAGCCTCACTAGGTAGATCAGACCAGAAAATCAACTCCACAGGAAGACTGGAATTACACTTTATTGAGATTGGCTAAATAACAGAAACTTGCAAGTGTGATTGAGGCGTACCTCCCCTCCTCCTTATACCTCAGTGAATCAGGGAGGTGTTTGCCTGAGCCAGTTCCAAATATTATCTTGTTTTCACAACATTTGAAGAATGTTTCAGCTCTCTGTGCTTAGGTAAAGGTTCTTGCATATTTATGTCAAAGTCACCTCCCTTACTCTCCACCACATTATAGATGTCAACTTCAAACATACCTTAGAAGGTATTTCCTACTTAAAAGAATCTCTAGTGCTAGAAAATAAAGTTAGATCAGCACTCACTATCACACCATACTTACTTTCATACTTAGACACAGACATACATACAGCCCGCATCCCCACCCTAATTTCAACTATTCTATAATGCAACAAATGTACTCTGAATTGCATGTGCTTGCTGAACAGCCAAGGTTCCCAAGAAGCTCAACATATCCTCAGAAGCCATCAAGATATTTTGGACAAAAATCCCCAATAATCCCTTGCCAATGATCATGTTTGCTGCAGATAATGGAAAATGGAGTCCAAAACTTTTGAATGGCATCAGGTTGTATACCTTTTATAAATAAAAGTGCCACCAACCATATTAGAGAAATGTTAATTTCATGAAAAAAAATTCTTTTTTTTGTTATGGAAATAGCAATTATAGATAAATAAGGCTGGCCTTGGGACCAAAGAGAAATGTTGAGAATAAACATCTTTCAAATAAACATCTTTCTCTCAAATAAACATTTTTCTCTGCCTGCCACAACAATGACAAAAAAAGGTTTCATTTCAAAGGAAGTGACAATTAACACAATAAAAATGTGCAAATTAATATCACATCTAGTTTGACCCTAAGCAAGATTGCAAGTTTAGTAATATTAATTTAAGAGGAACTGCTTCCTGGGGGCTGCAATCCTCTGCTCATTTAACTGGAACAAATCTCAGAACACCTCCTCACTGTTGTTCTTTCTACTCCTCAATCCCTGTAGACAATTTTGAATCCAACCTGCAATTGACTTCATCTCCACTGGCCTCAAAAGACACCAATCAGGTGTCTCCTCAGTGGACCAATAGGGAAACATAAAAACTAACATCCATTCAACAAGTGACCCCCAAGCTATCATTTATTTGTAAAAAAAAGTCCCCTCCTTCTACCACACACAGAAAGAGAAGAAGATATATTTTGCTCTTCCTCTTCCATCCACATTTTTGCTTATGACACTGAACAATTGCTATAGAAGATGAGGAGCTAAAGATGGTCATCATGAACCCTGGAATTGGGAAAAAGGGCAAGGCAAAAGTACCTATCAGTAACCAAGCTACCAAGAGGCTCTCCAGAGCTTCAGCATTTCAAATGGAAAGAGGAGGTTTGTGTCATTTGAGATACACCACAGGTAGGCTGAAAAGTACAGAGACTTAGCCACCAAAGGAAGACAATGAAATGAGATTTCACAGGTCCAGGGTTGACACCAGAACAAGGTAAAGACCCAATGTGAAGGTGCCCAGTGGTGTTTCCTTCTTAATAGACACAAATAGAATCGCTCTGAATAACTGGCATTCATATAACCTGACTTGTTGACTCAGTGAAACTTAATCACCTGCAAGTGAAAGGCAGGTGGTTAAGAAGAATTACATAATATCACAAAATGGTAAATGCTGAATCCCTCTGTCAGTGTTTCTCAACCTTGGCAACATTAAGATATGTGGACTTCAACTCCCAGAATTCCCCAGCCAGCATTCCACTGAGGTGAAGAAAATGAATAGGGAAAAGACCAAGATATGGAGTAAGATGAGAAGAAATCCAGGAGCTAACCTAGTGTTTTTTCTCCATTAATAATTATTTGAGTCAGCCATGTATGTCTTAAACTCCAGGTGAAAGATGAAAGCAAGCACCGAGTCATGTCTGACCCTTTGGGGGGACGCCGCTTTTGCTATGTTTTCTTGGCAGATGATAAAGCAGGGTGGTTCGCCATTGCCTTCCCCAGTCATCACCTTCCCCAGCAAGCTGGGTACTCATTTTACCGACCTTGGAAGGATGGAAGGCTGAGTCAACCTGAGCCGACTACCCGAGAATCCAGCTTCTGCTGGGATCGAACTTGGGTCATGGGGAGAGTTTTGGTTGCAATACTGCTGCCTGCCACTCTGCGCCACACGAGGCTCTCTTAAACTCCAGAAATTTATTTATAAATTCACAGATGGTTTGCAATAATTTAAAAACATATATACATAGCAACAAAAGTTGTAAAAACTATAAATCAGCCTAACTAATTAACACATGGCACGTTTCTACCATCAGGGCCTGAATACCTTGAAAAAGCAGTGCCTTTTCGGACTTCCGGTGGGGACATGGCAGACTGAGCAGCTGTGTCCATGGGCTCCGCGGGCGGCTGACAACGCGGCAATTTTTTTCGGGCTCAGGCAGGTTTTCCTGAAGCCCAGGAGTATTCTCTGGATAAAGGAAAACACCAGGAATCACCACATCTGCCCTCCAGATGGCTGCTTGTAGCCAGAAGATTGCAAACAGCATTTTGTGTTTGACTGATAAGAGCTAGCTGGGAGGCTGGACATCACCATTTTCCAATTTTGCTGTAGCCTTAAAGGGACACTAAGACCAGCCATCCCATTTCTAAATCACCAAATTTATTTATTTATATATGTGTGTATATATATACCCTAAGAAAGGTTTTCTATAGCAAGGAGAAGTGTGCCCTCTTGATGCTTATTGTTATTTTTGGGATTACTTTTTTTAAAAAGTCTTTTTTAAGTTTTAGAATTTGTTTCCCTTCCCAATATAAAGGAGGATTGAGAGTAAATAATTGTCTTCCTGCTATTATTTTGGTATTAAATTTGAATATATTAGCATTTTCCTACACATTGAATAGGGTGATTTAAATCTTCAGCTTTCTGTTTCTACTTTCCCTTCGGAACTGTCTGTTTATCTCACTTTCATTTTGTGTAAATATACTTCAGCACTTTTTCATATCTTCAACTTTCGCTGGTTAAGCTCCTAGGGGGCATGATAATCTACTGCGTGAGACATGGAGGATTTTAAACGGATTTTTTCTGACTTCCATCAAGACTCTAAACAGATCTTTTCTGAGTCCTATCAAGTTTTTATACTAGACATTCAGGACATTGTGGAAAATATGAGTTCTAAAATGTGTCATCTGGTTGGGGATGTAGTGGATGAAATTGAGGAATTCAACAGTGATAGAAATATTTCTTCTAAGAATGAGATTGGGATTTTTGTTGAGATGCTGGATGAAGATTGGATAGTGGAGTTGGAGAAATTCAATGGAGAATGGGATCTGCAACCAGTAAGTAAAATTGACTTTCTGGTGAAATGTCATGAAAAAGAAGTGGTCATTATGTATGGGAGGTTTTCTGAAGAGAAGTGGAATTTTTGAGGGGGGCTGTTGGGCTGTTTGATTTTTTCAAGAGAAAAGCTCTGTGCACATTGTGGGGATATATAAATGCTTTGGTTTATTTTGAAGTGGGTAAGTTTAAAGAATGTTTATCTGGATCGCTTTTAGGGTTTGACTGATGTTATTTTTTTTTTAAGGATATGGATTAAGATTATTAGAGTGTTTAAAAATGTTTATTCGGATGGTCTTAAGAATCTGATTTAAGGATATTGTTTTGAATTGCTTTTCCTTTATGGGTTTATTAAGATTATTAAAACTGTTGTATTATTTAGTATAATGGCAGACAATTTATGTGCTTTTTAGTTTGACTTTTATTTTAGTAGACAGAAATGTATAGAATACTAGTAGGAAGGGAAGAATTAAATAAGTGTTATTTTGGGGAGAATTGTTTATGAGGTTTATATGAATTTTTTTCTTTATTTTAATATAAGGGGAGGGAGTAACTGTATTTAGTGATTTTTATAATGTGCTAAAGGGGAATGATTTATAGAAATAATGTGATTTTGGTTTAATAGAGAGTAAGAAATTGATTATGGAAAATTTTTGTATATCCTTGCTGTTAAAAGTCAGAAGCCACATGTTTCTGTAACATTGTAATTTTTTTTTCTTTTGTGTTTTCACACCTTTTTAGTTTTTCTTCTCTTTTTTGTAGTTCTTTTGTTTTTTCATAGCTTTTATCTTTCTCTTTAAACTTAATCAAATTCATAATAGAAAAAGAAAAAGCAGTGCCTTTTTCAAAGTGAAGAGGCTGGGGCATTCCTTATCTCGGGAGTAAAAGTATTCCAAAGGCAACCACCAAGAAGGTACATCACTGGCTTCCTGTCCCTTCACTTCAAGCAAAGTGGGATCCTTAGCACACCCTCTCCCACAGACTGAGCAGGGCAGGCTGCAACTAAAGACAAACAGTTCTTTAGGTACCCAGATGCCAAGCCATTGCAAAGATAATCAACAGGACATTGACTGACTGATTGACTGATGCTTTTATAGGATTTCAATCACAACTATTTCTTAGCAGTGTGCAAAACAAGTAATACAGGGAGTTAAGCACAGTGGTAAAATTGATAATTCAGGCTACCTCCAATTAGCAGACAGGCTGCTGGACTTCGAATGAGTCATCTTCAAAGGCAGCCAAATGTAGAGTGCATTACAATGGCCCATTTGCAAGGGGACAAGGACATAAGTCATTGTTGCCAGAGCCTCCCAGTCCAAAAAGGCTTGCAACTGGCCTTTTGTGACTAACTTGTTCCCAGGACATTTTGCAGTCCAACAGTCTTTATATCAGAATAGAAAATAAAAGAACAGCATGAATTATACATACTGAATTAAAAGGCAGATTGACACAATTTCAAATATTGATACATGAATCAATAATCCAGTTTTATATTGCCATGGTTACAACACAGAAATTTAATTTGAAAGAAAAAGCACAGTATTCCCTCTATAGCTTACCACCACAGAACTGGAAAAAATTAAACCTGCCAGGATCAAATAATATAGAATATAACACTAGCTTCCTTAATTTAAAAAAAACAGCTATTTCAGAACAGCACTTAGGCTAACTCCACTGATTTGGATGGCATCCATCATCTGCAGAAACTTGAATTACAACCATCCCCTCAGTATGTTTCATTGGCAAAATGTTTTCAGATCCTTTTAGGGCAGCTAAACTAGACCTGTTTCTAAGACTCTTTCAAGCAAAAGCCTTGCTGTGTGGACACTGATATCAAAGCAAGTATCAGCACATTCAAAATTGCTGATAACTGCTACTGGCAAGGTAGGATCCAGTACTGCTCAGATCAAACACAACCACTGTGTATACATGAAGCAGATGTATTCCAATCTGAAGGCTAAGAAAAGAACAGCCAAAAGACTGTTGACCCAAAGGGGCAAAAGAAAAAGGCATAAGGGCTTGATTTTTTTGTTCAGCATCCGACAGATCTTCTACATAGATATGACTTCCTTCTTGCCTGAAATAAAATAACTTGAGCCCTTGAAGTTTCTGCTCTTATCTGGTCCTGAATGCAGGCTGAACTTTTGGAAGAACAGAGATTTATAGCTATTCTTATCCTTAAGTCTAACGCTGGACAACCTAAATGTGCAATTTTGACAAGATTCAACCAAGGCATAACCATAATCTGCATTGTTAAGGTTTTCTTCAAAGGTCTGGCATGGGTTACTTTACTTGTCCAAAAAGGAGCAGTAACCTGACAATAACATTTGCATTTGGACATCATATCTGAACCAGAGTTAGAAATTGAGGTCTTAAGGATAATTCAGGTTTTTTAAAGTAACAGAGCTCCTTTGCCATATGTTCAAATTCAAGTTAGTAGCACCACAAATCAAAATAATAAGCCAAGCAATATATTATACTAAAATTGATATATACATGTAATAAAAAGCTTTCTGTCCCAATATGAAACATTTCTTCCAAATCTATGGGAGGTTTAAATCCACTGAAACATTTTTAATTTGGTCTTCTGAGCCTAAATACACAACTAGGCTGTCTATTTCCTTTCTTTCTACTGACGTTGCAGAATTCAAGCCTTTCTAATTTTCTATGAATTGAAATACAGAAATCCACGCAAGGGTTAGAAAAAATATTTTAACATTTCTAAATACTTCCTAATAAAGCCAGAGAAAACTCAGTGTAAAACAGGGAATACAGGTTTGGTTTTTCTTGGCAGAAACAGCCATTCACTCTTCCCAGCAACCCACCCATTTTTCAAACCCAGCCTACCTACAAACTAAAGAAAAACTTCAGAACAGATTTGCAAACTGAAGCAACATTACAAAGATACTGCAAAAATGTTTGATTTTCCAAGGGTTTTTTCCTTTACATTTTCTTCACAGTTAATTGAAAACAAAGCAAAATAGCACAGCTACCATGGATGGATAAGGACGGAGCATTGTTTGTTCTTTTTACTCCTTTTATTGGTATTTTTGCATTGAAATCTATAAAAGAAATATATAAAGTAACAAGGAAGGGCAAGTGGAGGCTTACAGAGACTTATCAGAGCAGTTATCAATCCTTGTTTTGATTTTTCACACAACTTAGAGCTTCTGGAGCAAGGCGGTTTATATTTTTTAAACAAATAAATGATCAATCAAACAATGCTTAAATAGGAAAGGGCAGGAGACTTCAAGCAATATGTCCCATGTGCCGATTTAAGGGAAGAGTTATTAATCTCTGTTCTTGCTGCTGCCAATTGTTAACTGTAGGAAGAGCAGGGCCAAGCAGAAACAGATCTTTAGGCATCTATAAAAAAGCTCTAAAATCTGTTTATTAATTCAAGCCTTATCATGAATGGGTTCAGCTGTTTTGTTCTGGTGTCTGATTTCATTACTCTGTAATTGACTATGAGCAAAGCTTAAATGCTGGTGGTGATTTTATTAATGCTTTATTACTGCTATTTTTATTGTATGCAGTTTTATTTTTGTAAGGCACCTCACTAAACATTGTAAACTATCTCAGGCAGCCATGTAATCAACGATGGATCATGGCTGACCTCAGCTTGTCCCTGTCTGGACTAATGTGTAGATTAGAACCGAGCAAACAATTTGGAGAGATTCTTCAGAAAGTGGTCTCTTAAAACTTGCTGCTTCGGGTGTAGGTAGACATATTGCATCTTCTTGTAAGCTTGACATAAGAGTTTCAAAAGCTTTTCCGTACTGTTCCAGCAAGCTTGTATATGCACAAAATAAACTTCCAGTCTTCCATTCCCACAGATACTTAGACTATGCTAGGATGCCCTCAAAACTGTCACAATGAGTTTCTAAGAAGAGACAGTTGCTTGAAGCTTGTAGCAATCACTTCCTGAAGCCCTCTCCAAATGCTTTGTACAGCTTTTTCATACAACCTCCAAATTATAACTATCCAGATACAGTTCCTGGCCCACTAGGTTTAAGGAAGCTAGTGGGAGGGCAAGCAAATAGGCAGGTCTTCTTAGTGATGGTCCTGGAACAATTTACCTTATGATATCCAGATGGCCACCTCACTTTTAATGTTCTAGATAGTGCTGAAAACTTGGCTTTTCCAAGAAGAATTTGGAACTTGACCTGCTGGTGTGGGGTTATTTTTTAAACTGTTAAATCATGCTTTTTATTAAATTATATGATTTTATTTTAATATTTTAAGACATTTATACTGTCTGTGAAGTAGGCAGGATATAAATGATGCACACAACTTAATAAAAAGTTTGTGTGCATATGTGTATACACATCAAACTGCTTTTAAATATATATATTTGAATAAAAATGCACTCAGAAATCACATATTATATATTATTTAAATACTAATTTTCATGTAGATTTTTAAAAATAATTGATGGGATGGATATGCAAATCACTGCATGATAAATGACATAGCAAACTGGAAATAGGTATTTTTCTATTTAAACACACTGAAGTTATGAGGTCCAAGTGAAATATCAAAGATACATTGAAGTTACGGTATCTGGATCAGATCAGGAAGACCTGTGCTAAGAGCTCCTATAATAAGCAGAATTTATTCCACAACTTGTTGGAGCCCCTCTCCACACAATCCAGCAAGCTGATTACAGAAACTGAGAAAAACCTTTCATTTCAGGACCATAACATCACCAGAGAAGGTGCTATGAAGTACTAAGCTGAAAAAAGCATGGCTTTGTAACTGCAAATTCTACAATGGCTTTGAGATGAATCACTTGGCTGAGATCTCCGTGTTTGCATCCTGCATTTTTGGTTTAAGGAGTGCTTACAATGAGATCTAGATCATCAAGACTTGGGGGGGGGGGTCTGCTTTGCTCCCAGGACCACCCACTGTGCAAAAGTTTGTTTTTTGTTTGTTTTTAAGTGTCTGTCAGATGAGTAATGGACAAGATATCTCAATGAAATATATGAAAATATAGTATAAAGCATAGTGTCACATCATTCAGTATCTTACAAAAAGAATTTGTAGCAAGCTATAAAAAGAAGGATACTGTCGCTGGCAGCTCTCCACAAGTCTCTACAATTAACAAGCTGGCTCATTGTCAGGGTTGTTATCTAAATTACAACCGAGGCTCCCCTGCTAACATATTTTCCGACTTTTAAAAACAGTATATTGTACAGTGCTTAGTAAAAGAAGCCTTTCTTTAATGCACATTAATTCCTTGTTTTCCTGGTTTGAGTCTTTTTTTTTTTCCTTTTCCTTTCTTCAAGTTCTTCTGTAACTATAGCCTGAAGTGGCTGAGAAAAGGAACTGATGAGACTGAACTGCGCGGGAGGAAAAAAGGAGCGGATATTTCTTACTGTTTGTCTTCTTTTGAAGCAATGGCAATTCAGAGGGAATTTGACTCAAAGGTTTTATTTGTGACGTGTTTACACCAAAACGCCCACAGCATTTGGGGGCTTGAGAAAGATCACATCCGGGAGCACTTTTGAACTCTGAGAACTCAGAGCCACCCACTGGGTCTTTTTATTAACTTGTATTGATAGGGTTGATAGGAAACACTTGTTGGGTTGGCCCTTATTCAAAGTGCAATTCCCATTTAGAAACAAAATGCTTCCCATTTTGAAGAAAAAGAAAAAAGACAACTAAGCAATTTCCATGCTGTAACTTGGAAATGGCACCAGTTAATTTTTTAGAAGTATACCCTGAAGGCAACTAACAAAATTATATAAAAGACCGTTATGTCAAAAGAATCAGTTAGTTTCATGTGAAACATTGCAGGGTAAACTGAAACGTTGGAAGTGGCCTTCAATTGAGTCGGGCCATTTGTACTGCTTAGATTCACAGACAAGAACTCCTCAGAAGTTCTTGTAGGACGGTTTTCTAGCTGTAGCCCTAGATCCCAGGACTGAACCTAGAACCTTTGGCAAGCTGGGCTGGTGTCCCTGCATAAAATCACACAGAAAGACTGGAAATAAGTACTTGAAATAATTGCTTCTGCAGACGGAGCAGATGAGTATTTATTAAAACTTGGAATTTATTGAATTATTTTCATTCAATGCCTTAAATGCATGCAGGAAAGAACTAACCAGAACTAACACACAAATATCTAAATAGGTCTGCATGGTCTATAGCCTTCCAAACTTTCAGGGGACCCTCCCAAAGCTGCTATCCAATAGTAATTTTCCTTCTTTTAACTATTATTATATGGGGAGGAATTATTAAACTTATTAGAAGTAATCATATTAGCTGTATTTAAATTGTTATATTTCAATTAAATACACTTCAATTTTTGTCCTGGGGCCATCTATTTATTTCACCAAGAACTGTCCATGTTTTGGAATGCGGCTGCTACCCCTCTAATCAGACCTAGTACAGGCCAGGGTCCCTCCCCCCCAAAAAAAAAAAAAAATTAGGCCTTCTGACCTAACAGAACCCAGCTTTAAAATAAATCAAACCACAGGTACTTCAAATATTATACAGTATTTATCCTTCAAATAATCCAGGCCATCCTTCTTGTTCGCAAAAGGATTACCCTAAAGAAGAAGCTATTGCAGCAGAAAAAGAGAAAACAGTTTTTGCCAGTTCACCCTTAATCCTTCAGCTCCTTGAGCCACTTGCCAAATCATATTAGAGGGTAATCTAACTTTTCAGGTATCACAGAGGATATCCTCACAGAGGATAAGAAAAACTGCAAAGCTTTTTCACCCCTTTCGCCCAATGGAAGCATTCTATGAATAGGAACTTTTAAGCCTATGCCATCAGGAAGAAATCCACAAATTTGCATAGAGATAATGAAGAAGCAAACAGCTGCAGTTGGTTCAAAATGCAGCAATTCATGTATCAGCAAATCAGAGCAGCAGCAAACATTGGTTGCCAATACTTTTCTAGCTCCAATTCAAAGTACTGGTTTTAACCTATAAAGCTCTATACAGCTTGGAGTTTAGGTATTTGCAAGACCACCATCTGACCTGCCTGGTGGGTACCCACTTTTTGGTACTCCATGCTGTGAAGGGGACAGCAGCTCACAAACAAAGCTTCTCAGGTATCATCCCCCATACTCTGGAATAGCCACCTGCTTGAGTTACAATTAGTGCCTATATTGCTGGAATTCCAGAAGTAAGTAAAAATGGAATTGTCCTGAAGAGTAATCAGGTATAGGCTCATCATCTCTATTTACTGACAAGTTTCGTGTTCATGTATTATTCTTGTTTTAATATTTTATTTTTTGCTGCATGGCATGTGTTTTATCTGTTTTTGTATAAATAAACTGCCGAGAATCCATGTAGATTATGGCAGTATGCAAATACGATAAACAAAGAAACGATCATCCTATAAAGAATAACATGAATATGGAGAGGCGGGTAATATCATGTCATTACTAGAGTGCTGGACATGGGGCAGAAAGACCTGGGGTTCAAAGTTCCAGCCATTAAACTTCATCTGTATCCCTCTGACTAGTCTATCTTACAGAATTGTTGTGATAATCAAATGGGACCAAAAGCACATAGATCCTCCTCAGATGAAAGAAAACAGATGAACCAGTACATATACTGTACACAGGCTTTTTAGAAGCCCTACTTTTCTGTTCTCACCACCACCACCACCACCTTTTTTTGTATTTCTATAAGCCAAAGAAAAAAACGAGGAGTCTGCATTTCTCATTTCTTCCCATAACTCACTGGTGAGCAAACTGCACTCATAGGCCTCATTTCAAAAATCTCCTACAAGTGATCAGTTCAACCCTCAGAAGAATTATCTGTCCCTTCCTCAGTCTGCCTGAGGAGACAGACTGAAAGAGAGAAGAACAGAGAAACCCCAAAGAGTATCCCAAAGACAAAGAGAAAAAACAGTATCTAGAAAAAGATGTTCTCAAAAGGAAAAAAGGCCTCCACATACATGTGTTTCTGACCCAACCACCGTTTGACAGTTTCCCACTCCCTCCTTTACTGCTCAGCAGATGTCAAGATGGTGGGCAAGGTATGTTAGCAATTCTTAACTGAGAAACCAAGAGTGCCAGAAAAAAAAAAGTTATTTGACTTCATGTTAAAATACCATGACTGTGAAAAATTTTAAAAAGCTTGATGCCTTTCTGAATTAATTATATTAAATTATAAATGCCTATGCAACTACCAGTTCTACATTTATGAGAATTGCCTATGTGTTACTGTGAACCTCCAGTTGTTAAAATAGTAGAACCCGGGTAGTGTGAAATAAATGATCAAAGCACAATTTAAGAGGCCTGAGTGCTAAGACCATGACCAATAATATTATGGATCAGAAATCTAACACATGGACTAGCAGCCCAGCCACAATGTGTTAGAAAGCATGCCCAACACATTGTGTCATCTCCTTGGCCATCAGTTTCTTAAGTACAGTTTCAACCATGAAAACATATTTTAGGCACACAAACCAAACATACCTCTCTCACACACATCCCATTCCTCCAACTTTTTTTTGTTTTTGTTTTGCCCCATTTGTGAGAAAATACTGCTCAATTCTTCCTCACCTGTGAATTCCAAGCTTTTATCCAGCAAAACTGACCATATATTCATTAATGTGATTTGTATTCCATCTTTCCTCTCAGTTTGAACACTTAGTGCAGCTAACATTAAATAAAAGTCAAAATGTTTCTGTCTGTCTGTCTGTCTGTCTCTCTCTCTCTCTCTCTCTCTCTCATTCATTTATTTGGGCCCTCTGGGCAATACCCACAGTTAAAAAATTCCTCTCCAGTTTAAACTGGTGGTTCTAAATCAAATGATCAAGATCAAAGCCTAATAGTTCATTTGGACAAAAATCAGGGATTTTAGTTTGGCTGCAATGCTAAATAAAACTGGGAGCAGGTTTCCTGGTTTAGTTGCTGTCCAGACTATAGGGGGTAAGTAGGAGTAGAATTCGATAGTCATAGAAGCTTTGGGTTATCTACCATCATGGAAAAACAGAGAAAAATGAATTCAAATACTTTCCCATCCTGTTTTTAATATCTGCTTTCCACATTTTATGTAGTGTAACATACATAGCAAATACCTCTTGCTAATGTGCCTTAATAACAAATAAAATCCCTAAAATTAATCTTGTTGGAGTGTCTGTTAAAGTATATTCTTCAAGGAAAATCTTCTTTCTTGCATATCATTTTTTTCAGAAAATGGAGCCAAACTAATCCTGTGGCTTCCATTACATTATTTTGCTCCTCAGAAATTGTAATACTTGAAAAAAGATTAAGTGCTCTCATATGAAAGCCAGACTATTATTTAATTTATTTTAAATACCATCTTCCTCCACAGCGTCCTTTTGCAGCAAAATTGCTTTAGCGTATGCTTTCAAAAAAGGGAAAAAGCCCTTGCAAGAGAAAGTCTACATGTAGCATTAACCTTTTCATTTATTTATATTCATATTTATATTAATTATTTGAATAATTCTTTATTTTACATAAATATAAATAAATAACATAAGCCCGCTGTTCAGTTCAGAGCCCTGAGAGAGAGAGAGAGTGAGAGAATACACACACATATTCCAAATTTGTAAAACTCCTGAGCAAATAAAAATGTCATTTACGAAAAGCTAACAGACATGCCTTCTTAGGTAGAAAATTTCAGTGGTAAGTGCTATGACCAAAGAATCATCTTTTAGTCGCTATGAAAGAATCTAGAGAAGGACTTCCAAGGATGACTATAATCCCCAAGGACTCTTACAATATCTAGTTTTCAAACAACAGTATATGGATCTTTAAAGGTAAAAACAGTTCTTTGAATTGTGTTCAGAAACCGAAGCTGGCAGCAAGTATAGTTTCAGAAGACATGAGATCCAATCCATATGTCTCATATGGATTACTACTGCAGAAGCTGTATTTTAAATCAACCACAGTATCCAACATTCTTCAAGGCCAAGCTCAAATACTATTCTTTTCAGCTGCTGAAATGGGATGGTGGATTGAGACCATGGTGCTTTGTTCTTAGCAAACTCAGTGAAACAATAATCTAAGTATATAATTTTGAAGAAATAACATGGCAATATATAATTTTGAAGAAATAACATAGCAATATGCATTAGATTATCTCATGATAATCTAATATTGCTCACATCAAATTAAAAGGACTGGTATAAATAACATATTCCAAATTAAACCAAGTATCTGGTGAAAGACTCTCTAGACTGTTATATAGTATGTGAATGCATATATACACTGATCAGAAACAATTTCTTCTCTTTGGAGAATAGATATGTGAATACAAATTAGTACAGCTGATTAAATTTAGAACAATAAAAAGTTTTGGATTGAAATGTAGCTAACTTTTATGCATTTTCCTAACAATTTTATTTTAATTAACGATAATCTCTTTGCAAATATAATTTATTTAGGCATTTTTTTAAAGCCCAAAGAAACAAAAAATGCTTCATAAAAACATTTCCACTAGTTCTATGGAAGTAATATTTATTCATCATAGATCGCTAATTTATTGATAAATCCAGATTTATTTGTGTGTGGGCATATGGGCATGCCTGTAGGCATATATTTTACATATGCATTGATATATATGTGTATATTTTATTAGAGATCAAAGACCCCAGCCATGGCAAAGTAAAAATGAACTTAAATCAATACTAACAAAGAAAAGGTAAAATGATTCTTAGATTATATAACAATACCTAATTAAATAGAAATGTCCCTCCTTGCAGGCATGGATAACCATTGTCAATTGCTATTGAACAGAACTTAACAACTTCTGAACTTAGTTCAGATGAGAGATTTACTAGCAGATAACATGTATTTTCCCCATTTGACCAATGCAATAGTTAACTAGTAGAAGCATTATTACAGCAGAGCAACAAGATTGATACGTGGGACAATGCAGCAAAACATGAGAAACTGACTTGACTGATCCCTCCTAACAAGGGCAGAGGAGGAGATCTTAAAGGGGGATGTTGCTATATACCTGTCCTCCAGAACCAGAGACAGCAAGAATGTTCCTTTGTGCAAAACAGAATATTTAAAAATATAGGGTGGCTAGGAGAAACAGTCTTTTGCATAAACTGCCCCTATAGCAGCATGGGGAAAGACTTCGATCTTTCTGTAAGGGTCAAGTACACACAGTTTTATCTCCAAAAACTTTCTCATACCCCAATTAGAGCAAGTATTGAGTATAATGAAATCTGGGCCTATGTTTCCTATTCCCCAGTGAAAATTAGGGGGACAAGAGAACTTTCCATACAATTTAATCTGAACCAGTATCTTCGTCAACAAATTCTCACACATGCCTCTGCAGAGGAAAGATTGGCTTCCAGGTACAAGAGAGCATTTGACACACAATGGGGGACATGAAGCACAGCTCTTATAAATTTAGTCTAAGGTGCCTCTACAGCTCTTAAGTCCTTATACATGCAAAGCTGTGCACCATAAAGCAATAGTCTCAATTCCTTCGTCTTAAAAGAGTTTTAATGCTTCTGGGACAAAGTTTATTGCCTCTGTAGTTACCAAATCGGTCTAGTGCACTCAACATTGTTTAATTCTTGCACTTTAATGAAGATTCAAAGATTACCTTAAACTATTCGTTAATTCGGGTTATAGAAAATGTGGATCCTGGGATAAAAAAGTTTTAATCCTCTTCACTGTGTGATTTAGTCACACATTCAAGAGGTGAATAAGCTGTAGAAGCTGGAAGAATCAGTAACCATTGCCAACTTCGGAGCTATTTCTTTTTCATTAAGGATGAGTGAGATTTCAAGCAATTTCATTTTAATAGAAATATATAATAAACAAATGTCTTCATAAATGGAATAGAAAAACTTGAGATGTTAAAAGTTTTGCACTGCAGAGTAAAGCAAAACTGGCAAATGTATAGCCAAGGAAGATAAGTGTTTTAGTGTTCAAAATCTGGTTTTGAAATCCTGTGTGTGTGTGTGTAAGAGAGAAAGAGAGAGAGAGGAGAGAGGGGAGAGAGAGAAAGAGAGAGAGAGAGACTGAATTATGGTTGCCATCTTTTTCTTACTCATCTTTAACATAAAACAAGGAGGTACAATATGGTTCTTGTCCTGACTAAGCAAGAACCACGGCGAGACGAGGAAGAAGTCTCTAGTGTTTTATTTCTGCTAAAATAGACAAGAATCCTACCAAACTGAAAAAGCGTGGGAAAACCCCGACAGGTAAACTCCAAAAGTCAAGGCGGGTCTGTTCTGGGTCTCTTTGAATGAGAGCTCAAAGTCTCTAAACTACGCATGCGTTTTCCCCCCTGGATAGGGGCCCCCTCCTGCTCACCATCAGTACTCATGACAGTTCTCAACGTTCTGAGAACACCTATACCAGGGTTTCTCAATCAGGGCTCCACAGAACCCCAGGGTTCCACGAGAGGTCACTATTGGTTCCCTGGGAGATCACAAATTATTTAAAAAATCATTTCAAATTTAGGCATCTTCACATTAAAGAGGTAAATTTCGTTCTTTATTTTTAGTTTAAGAACATTGCTAATGCATATACAGAGGCCTACACATGAAACAAATACAATAATTTTGTAATTTCTGGCCTATATTTGAGCCTGAATGCACAGGGGTTCCCCAAGGCCCAAAAATATTTCAAGAGTTCCTCCAAGGTCAAAAGGTTGAAAAAGGCTGATCTATACCAATGGGAAATAATGTTTTTTAGATTGGAAATTTTGGGGTTATTACTTATATTCACACGTTTATTCATAAATAAAATCAGTAAAAAGATGAATTGAGATTTTTTTAAAAAATCAACTGTAAGAAAAAGTAAAATAGATACTGTTGGCAATCCTTGAATCAGGGATAAGCCACTCTGTGAACAAAACAAAAACATCATTTCAAAATAGAAGAATTTGTAAATACCCTAAGTGGTCAGAAAAAGTTGCTATAACTTTCTGGAATTCCTTGCTTACATAACAGAATAATCTCTTAATGCCACTTATGGCCATATGACTTTATTCTTCTGAAATATTAAATTGGAAGCAAACACTGAACATTCTATGGAATATCAGAATATGTTTGACTATCCCTTTCCCCATATTTAAATTAATATTAACCTTTCATTAAAATTAGGAGCTCTGCCTTAACTGAATCATTCTTCACTCCATTATACTTCCCCTCCTTCTTTGTTCTTATACCCTTAGTGTCTAAATAAACACTCAATTTTATATCATTATGGCTTGTCCCAATAAACCCAATGCATAATTTTTTTCTTAAATCAGCCTAGCTATCTTAATTTTTTTATTTCCTTACAGTGCTGTTTCTAACTTGTAGATATTTGGGCCTGGGACTTATCACCATGTAACATGTGTGAATTTAAATGCTAACTGATAATATATGTTTAAAAAAAATACTGAATTTATACTCTACAGATTTCTAATTATGTAAACTATCAAAGCAACTTACAACTATATAACTATACACACACACACACACACACACATACATACATATACATACATATTATAAAACAGAACCATAAAATAAATACAATTAAAACCAGTCAACAGTTGATGTTGATCGCAAGTGAGAGATGCTACCCTTGGCCCCTACTACGTGGATGCTGTAGGGTTTGGTGCTCTCTCCACTCCTGTTTAACATCTACATGAAACCGCTGGGGGAGATCATCCATTGCCACAGGGTGAGGTATGAGAATAATACTCAATTATTTCTTTCTGACCCTGGTGAATTAAGCAATGCTGTGGATGTCCTGTCCTGGTGCCTGAAGGCTGTGGGCATCTGGGTAGGAAACAACAGGCTTCAAATGAACCCTGGCAAGACTGAATGGCTTTGGATTTTAGGGCCTTCTGGATCTGGGACTTTACCATCTTTGGTACTGAATGGGGTGGCACTGCCCTAGACAGACCCAGTCCACAATCTGGGAGTTCTTCCGGATTCATGACTCCTGCTTAAGGAAGAGGTGGCAACTGTGGCCTTTGCTCAACAACTCCTGGATCGTGAGACTCTGCTCACAGTTACTCATGCCCTGGTCACCTCCCAAATAGACTTCTATAATGTGCTGTACATGGGGCTGACCTTGAAGAGTATCCAGAAGTTTCAGCTGGTGCAAAATGCAGCAGCGCAGATAGGTATGTGTGTCCCTAGGGGACACACATTAAACCTCTGTTCTGGGAGCTGCATTGGTTGCCAGTTTGTTTCTAGATCCAATTCAAGGTGCTGGTTTTAACCTTTAAACTCCTACTGTGATGACTGGAACACTCAACTTCCCATTAAATCTGACTCGTAAGTAATTACTTAGAATTCTCTTTAATGATGTGTAGCATTCAGTACAAAAGAAAAAGTTGTGAATGTAAAAGCCCCCACTTTTCCCCCATTAAACATCTTCAGTGAATTCAAATTCCCCCCGACTCCCCATCTCATGTATGCACCCCTCCCTCTCTTGCCAGTTAGTGTAAGCATCTGCAACTGTCTTCAACGGCTCCTCGCAAACGACCTTGGCATTACAAAATAGTCCAAACAAAATGATTTCACACTCCAACTATGTTCCCCCTCCCATGCTTTCAACTCGCAAGAAGAATACACGTGTTGACTGAAATATGCATGCAAGTCCAATCAATTGTTCTGAGAACTTTTGATCTGGGAGCATGACACCTACATGGGATGGGGCCAGGTTACTTGAGGGACCGCCTCTTCCCAATTACATCTACCCATCCCATCAGGTCTGGCAGAAGGGGCATGCTGTGGGTCCCATCTGTGAAAGAATTCCATCTGATGGGACCTAGAAAGTGAGTCTTTTCTGCCACAGCACCTGCCCCCTGAACCATCACCCTCCTGAGATGAGGTTAGCACCAACCTTTATGACCTTCCGGAAAGCCCTCCAAATGTGGTTCTTTCAAAAAGCCTGGGGATCCCCTGGTAATAGGGAGCCCACGCTGGCTACATTTTATGTAACATATTTCCCCTCACTGTCTTGTTTATCTATGTTTATTGTTTTAATTGTCTTAACTGTTTCAAACTGGTTTTGTAGAATGTTTTTAAGTGTTGGTTTTATTGCATGTCACCCAGAGTCACTTCATGTGAGATGGGCAGCCATATAAATTTGACAAATAAATAAAATAAAAATAACAAATTAAAGGCAATATCGATAAAATATTATTAAATAATTAATAATCCAAGGTTGGTGATAGAGGTGCATTTTTGCCATTTTCCTAATTAATACCAGAACAGTGGAATGCACTTGGGAAGTACATCCCATAGCCTGAGAATCACACAAAGGAAGACAGTCTTGTGTGCACCAAATAGTCAGGATTCTGGCAGTGAAGACATCTTACGCTGATCTAAATAATTGGGCAGGTTCATAGTAGGAGTGACAATCTCTCATATAGTTGTGACATAAATTGTTTAGGGCTTTAACAATTAATACCAGATCCATAAATTGAGCATTATATAGTACCAGTACCTTGCATCTGTTGGCAGACTCTCAGCCATATTTTGCACTAACTGAAATTTCCAGACATTTTTCAAGGGTGGCCCACATAAATTGCACTGCAGGTCAAGACAGTTTGCAGGCATGGATAACCATTGTCAAATCCAACCAGTTTAGGAAAGACTGCAGGTGGCACACTAGCCATCACTGAGCAAATGTGCTCCTTATCAGTACCCCGCCCCCCAAGTCCAGATGGATGAAACAGCACTCCCAAGCTGCGAACCTCCTCTTTCTAGGAAAGTGCAACTGTATTCCTAACAGGATATGCATGAGTTCCCAAGTCCAGTTTTCTCCTTATCAAAAGCACCCTGTCTTGTTTGGATTTAATTTTAGCTTGTTCTATCTCATCCAACCCATTCTCATGATTAGGTACCATTCAAAAGTACTGATCATCATACTGACACTCTCTATTATTATATCTAAGAACCATCCTGAGATATTAGATATTGGATTGGTCTATACAGATAAACAGGAAAAAGAAGTCTGAATACAGTAGCCTTCTTAGGTACCACTTTAGATAATCACTTTAGATGGCAGGTGGGAATCTTTTGAATGAACAAACTCCTGAAAAATGTAATTAGTGGAGCAGCAAATGAGCAAAGCTAAAACTTACTTGTTGTTGCTACTTTTACTAACAGGAAACAATTTATGGGAGGCAATAAGAACTGAAATCTATAGGTCAAACTAAACAATATGTAAAATTAGTATTATCCTGCCTGCTTTTCAGTGTTGCTTTACTTAATTCTATGTGAATTCTAGTCCCTATATGAATCAATATATTGTTAAAATACTTCATGAGGTTGGATCTCCTATTTTAGAATCCTATTTTTAGTTCAATTTGTTTGCACCTTTGTATAAAATCATACTTATAGCTGTTTTTATTTCAAAATTACATTTATTTATTTATTACATTAATCCCCCATAGCAATCCCACAGGTCTCTCAACAATTTTACAGGAATACAACATTAAAACATCCACAATCCAACAATATCCCAAAACATAAAGCACATAAACCAGAACTTTCAAAAAACAGTTCTGAAAAAACAGGAATCCAGTCCCAAATGCCCTCTAGAAGAGCTCCAACTACTTCCAGAAATCAGCTAAAGTTGAGGATTGTGTAACTACCAGCTGGAAGCCATTCCAGAGGTCCAGTGCTGCTTAAAAAAAAGTCTCTGTGTTTCAGTCACTCACACCTCTCAAAAGTAGGGAACCACCAGGTGCTTTTCCCAGCAAGATAACTTAGGTCAGGCCAATTTTAATGGACAAATGCAACTTGGTGCCATAAAGGGCTTTATAACTTACCACTTTAAATTGCACCCACAAGCCAGTGCAGGGCCCATAGCACAGATTTAATGCATTTCCACTGGTGGATACTGAATAATACATGGGTTGCTGCATTTTGGAGTGACTGAAGCTACTGAGTGGTCTTTAAAGGCAGCCTCATGTACAGCATATTCAGTAACCGAGTGGTGATGATACATGAGTCACTGTAACTAGCTCCTCTCATCCTAGGTTGGGCCACAACAGGCCCGCTAACTGAAGCTGGACAAAGACCCCCTGGCCATTGTTTCTACCAACTGTTCAGCAGGACCCATGAGTCTTGGAGAACTCCAAAGTTGCAGACCTGCTCCTTCAGAGGTAGTGCTTTGCCATCAGGAGATACCACTGGAGCCAACACTCCAATGGATAAACAGTAACTCTGTCTTGCTAGGATTCAAGTATAGCTTGTTCTCTTTCACCCAGCCTCTCACTACTTTCAGATATCAGGAGCAGACTCAACAGTCTAACCAGTACAGCCCAGGGTAGAGATTTAAAGCTGAATACCATCAGCATAACGATGGCACCGCACTTTAAACTGATGTGGTTTAATGTAGATATTAAACTATACGGGAGAGAGAACCAAATCCTGTGCTCCCCCCCCCCACCCCAAGAGAGCAGCCTTCTCCTCTCCCACCATCATCAACTGGAATTGGCCACTGAGGAAGAAGCGGAACCACTGTAAAACAGAGCCCCCAACCCCCAAAGCTGGTCCAGAAGAATACCATGATGGATGGTAGTGACAGCTGTTGAAAGCTCTAAAAGGACCAGGATAGGAACAATATCCTCATTGAGATCCTGACAAACATCACCCAGTAACATGACCAAGTTATTTCCATCCCATGTCCAGCCCTGAATCCTGACTGACAAGGTTTAGATAATCTCTCTCCTCAATCATTGGTCCCTCGCCACCATCTCAACAACCTTTGCAAAAGAAAGGTAGGTTGGAGACTAGGCAATAGTTATCTAACACCTCTGAATCCAGGGAGGGCTTCTTAAAAAAGGAGACATTAACGATTTCCCAGATCCAGGGACCAATGTTGGGTCTGAGATTATCTGGGGCAAGACTATGGTTGCCATGAACTACGGGCCCCCCCAGCCCCAGCCCTCACCTCATGGGGATTGAAGTGCTCCAACACCAGCAGCCCAGCAACCAGGTCCAAGAGCCCAGAGAGGAATCCAAGTACTGTAGCTTGTCCCTATGGTCCAACCAAACGCAAAGGCAATCAAACCCTACCATCTTGGAAACAACATCCCTGATCACAAAGTCTTGTGAAAAATCAAAGCTGTACCATCTCCCCCAGCCCTGGTGTTGAGGCTGGTGAGGGACACAAAATCTGGCTTTATAAGTATATGAAAATGCATTGTGGTAGAAAAAGGAACTGCTTACATGAACACATAATAAAACCACTCTATTTAATGTGGAAGCTGTATAAGGTACTCTTAGCCCTAATTGCTTTGTCCTGAAAGTTGCTTTGTGGGGGGTTGCATGTGTGTGGGTGTGGGTGTCTATGCATGCAAAAATATATGTGTATACTGCTGCCTAATTAGGAAAATCCATCATCATCTCTAAGGATTACTAAATTAACTAGTCATGCAGAAATTTTACCACAGGCTTAATTCTCCCACCTCCCCTATTCATTTCATGAAACCTGAGAAAATTCACCACCCCTTAAACAAGAATGACTTTAACCACCTTTCCTTATACAGGCACATCATAATCAGCTGCTTGCTTGACTAACGATAAGCCTATAAGGCTTAATAAAGTGCTCCATGGCTGCATCCCTGTCACACAGCTATGCTCCCAGCTTTGCAGAAAGAAGCAGGATGGCGGTCTGCCTGGCAGGCCAACCTAAGATAACAAGGAACGGCAGCTTAACAGGGAAACTTCATTTGCTCCGAGGTGGGTAATTTGAGCTACGCAGAAGAAAGGCTCCTCTTTTCCCACCAAAAAGCCCCACAGTCATCTAACAACGCTTGGGACTTTCAAACTCACTCAAAAAGACCTGCTGGGCAATGAGACATACCGTTTTCACCATTCTAACGAACTTGACTATGAGCAGCTTATTGCAAATTTTCATTCTGACCACAGCTTTGAGATAGAATCTTGCCCTATATTAATACTGCCAGTCACTGTAGTATTAGTATCTCAGTTTGCAGTGGGCTGGAACTTTTCTGTAATAAAGAAAGAGAAGCATTAGCTGCATGGTGAATAAATGCAGCTGGAAGGAGAATGGATCAAAAGTGTTCCTTTCCTTCCTCGTCATGGCACCAGTAACACTTTGGTGAATCTGCTGTGAAAAGTCTTTGCTTTAGGGAAATTATCCTTTTATCAATTATTATTTCTGAATAATAGCCCATCAGCATACCACATTACTGATCACCATGCTGCCATTCTCTTTTCAGCTTCCCATGCTATCGCCTTTCCTATCAGCTCACCTTGAGGTTTGCTGGATTTAATTTGTAACTTGCATCGATTTTTAACATCTGCTCATGCAAAGAAAGGAGTCCTTTTTGGTAGCTTAATTCATCAGTCTTAAAGGAATAATGTATGAAGAAAAACAATCATCCATTTACATGACATTAAATGGAGAGATGTGCGAGAATTTTGTGGACAGAAGAAACAAAATTAAAGTCCAGAAAGCACCGTAATACTATGGAATATTACAGGGCCAAGGCTACCCAGCCTGCATACAAGCCTTTACTTCTATTTCCAGCTTTCAGTATTAGTCCAAATTTTTTTAGGCAACTGAATGAAGGCTTCAAAGTAATAGGAAATAGAATTAACCTATGACCCTTTCTCTTTCTCCTTCTGATCTCCACGTGTTCAGCTGGAAGATCTAAAGGACAGCTGTACTTGAGTTCACTCCAGCTTAAGTACAGTTTTCCATATAGCCTAGAACCTCCAAAAAACAAGGCTCTGGACTGTACTCATTCAATCAAACACAAGTGCAACATTCAGGTATTTTGGCAGAACACATGAAGTTCAGAGGTAAGACCTGAATTCACAGGCCGATCCTCTACTTTAGGAAGAAGGCAATGGTAAACCATTTTCTGCAAATGTTGCCAGGAAAGCTACATGGACTCGTCTAAGCCATTACCAGGAGTCAAGACTTACTTGAAGGCTATATAATTTTATTTTATTTTATTTACATTTACATTGAATTAAAGGGAGCTATAGTTAATAGCATTACTGTCTTGTCAAATATTAAATAATTAACTCTTTGTATAAAATTAAATTTACAGTGATAACACTCTCTGAAGGTATTCTGGGAGGCAGATAGAGGCCTGAATCTTAAATGCACACCTTTGGTTTAATGCAATACCCAATATTTTAATAATATTGCAATATTGCAATAATCAGTAACTGACACTCTGGTTGAACCATCAACAATTTCAAAGCAATTTCAGAGCAATGAAATGAATTCATGGATAGTAAGGAAAACCAGATTTCTAGAAAATCAATGTCATGTTCACTGTTTCAATGTGCACTGTACATCGTAACATTTCACATGCCATGGTGCTGACGCGCATTTCTGTTGGGAGGGAGCTGCTGTGAATCCTTGTGCCAAGCTCTGTATCTGTGTTTGTTTCAATGGAATGTGTTTGGGTTATGTGCTCTGCTCAGGGACTTTTTCAGCGGACCATCAGAAGCCGTTAGGAGCACCTGGGATTGTGAGCCTGGGAAGATTCTACGGGGGGAGGGATCTCGCTTGTACTGAGGGTTTTTAGTTTGCATTTGGTGCGCTTTTTCCATTCTCAGCTTTCTTTGTGAACCTGCATACTATTCTTTAATAAATCAGATATCTTTGTGATCCTGCTTATGAGTCTGATGGTGTTTAGAATAGGCAATCATTACATAAAGCTGAGAATCACCAAAGTTGTACCGTTAGCTTCTACACAGATTAGTTTCTTGTGAGGGAAAACAGTTAACGATGGCCAAATCCAAACCCACGATCGGGAGATTTGAGGAGCCGACTGGCTTGATGCCCGAGTCAATGGTCAGATGCGGAGAATGGAGCCTCACCCCAGAACCTTCAGGGTTACGGGCGGATTCGAGTTCCAGCCTTGAGGGAGAGGAGTTCGAAGATGGGAGAGCACCAGAGCAACCGGCACCCAGCGAATCGCCGCAGAGTTGATCACCTGGGATGAAATGGAAGAACCTCGGCCAGGGACGTCCCGGGCGTCCTGGAAGTATCGGGTTCCGCTATCCCCAAACGTCACGGTATTAGAAGGAAGACAGCCTAACGCGTGAGGGAGGGAAGAATCTCAAACCCCTGAAAGGCTAAGAGTAGTAGAGGCTAAATTGGAATCGATGGAGTACATGCTAAAAGCCCTGTCTCTATCATGGGGGGGGGGGGCAGCCGAGGCGCGAAGGAGATTCCAGCTCCACGCAATCATCCTCCATCCCCTCACCCGGACCACCGGTGGAGCGGGGCCGGAGACGAAGCCGGGATGAATCTCCACCCCGCAGAGCCCGTCCATCAGTGTCCCCACCCTGAGACAGGAGAACTACTGTAACCTGGGGCCCAACCACTCAAGCAGGCTTACATTACAGTAGTCTTACATGCCTCATCTGTGGAGTCCTTGGTGCTCTCTGAGCTTTTTTGTTTCATTGCAATGAAATGTCTGCAAGAAAACAACAAGGCTCAGAGAGCACCAAATGAGCTACAAATATTCTCTTCGATTGATGCCTGATGCTGTCCAGATATGTTGGATGTCTCCTCTCATAATCCCCAGCCACATGGCCAGCGCATGCTAACTATGGATTTTGGTAGTTGAAATCCAGTGTGCTCAAAAGACACAAGATACAGGAAAGTTGCAATATTGGGCAAACTAGAACTTGAAAACATATGTCCAAAAAAGACACTATACAAAACAAAACACTACTACTTTATAGATGTATTTATTTTATTTATTTAAACAATTTGTAAGGCTGTCATCTCTCAAGAGTTACTCTGAGTGGGATTTTGGTTATAATATACAGATGGAACAATGGGAAAATATCACAAGGATACTCAGGGCATTTAGAGTTCCTTAGCTGCAGGAGTCAACCAGAAATATAGGAAGATGCTACCTAAAGCCTGTAATATTAATCTTTATATAAATATAAATATAAATAATATCAATATATCAATTTCAAGTGAACAAAGTATGACCAAAATAACTCCCAGCTATTTCTTAACTCTGATCCATAGACCAGAACAAAAATCAACACATTAAAATTTATAGGGAAAGGTTGTAATACATTGTATATGTTGGCATTTCTTTGTTTTTGCCCAGACAAGCCATTAAGGTTACCATGGTAATCGAGTACTTCCTTAAGTATCGGCAGGGTGAAGAGGTTGAATTTAATTGTCTAAGTTTGGGTGTTAATAGCTGCATTGCCTGGGGGAGGGCAGCTTGCTTGTTACTTGTTCAGTTTCGCTTTTGCAGCCAAGTAAGCAGCTCAGTTCTTTCTCAGTATGTGTGAATGCACAGCTTGTAAAATATGTTTTTGTGCTTTCTGTAAATACATTTATTTTTATAGACATGCCTGGTGTGTGATTAATCTGATCTCTCAGGCCAAATGCTTTCCAGCATTCTGCCACAGTACAGACCTCTCAATTCAAGCAATAGACCTAAGCAAGCCAGGTTCAAGGAAGTATGGTTCTCCAGATGTTGCTGAATCCATAGCTCCTAGCACCCTTTACTATTTGCCATGGTGGAGGAAGCTGCCAAATAAACCTGTTATTTTCTACCTCTGTCATAAAAACATAATTTCTAGAGAATTTCTCCATGATAGCATAAAAATAATACATGAATGAATGAATGAATGAATGAATGAATGATTGCATTTCAGTCCAGAATACAAACTATAATTACCACTGGTACTGAAGAAAGATTAATGCATAAAAATATAGTAATAAAATAAGAAATAATATATTTAAAAATTTAAAAATTCAACTCAAAATTCACATGACTAATTCAAATCACTCCTGTAGGGCTTACAAGTGTCTAACAAGTCCTTATAGCTGTGAAACAAAATTTTGAAACTAAATATGCAACTTTAGAGTGTCTGTTAATAGACATGAGATATACACTTTGTGTGGATGGCCTGAGAATTTTTTAAAATAAATGCTACATTAGCCTTTGACAAGAGTCAGTATAAATTCCAGATCATAAAAGAGTATGTATAGTTCTACCTGTCTCACTTGATTTGCATGGGCAAAACAAAATTATGCAAGTTTTGCCTATGTAAGATTAGAGTTAATTTTATTGATTAATTGGTAAGATAGTTAAGCAATAAATCATTTTTTCTGGTAAACAGTAGTGATTAGTGGACCAGAATAGGCTGTTCTATTTAAATGCTTATTTTGTTTTTTAAATGTTTCCATATCAATTCCCATTAAAGGGAATCTCAAAGCAGGGAAATATTACATTCAGGGATAGATTCCCAATCTGGCAAATTTTCACTGCAATTTTAAATTAAAAATCCAAAGAAAAATCTGTAGGATCAGACTTAAGAGTGGAGTGAGCCAAGCTTTTTAAAATTAAGAGAGAGAGAGAGAGAGAGAGAGAGAGAAAGAAATCTTAGCCATCTTGTTAAATTTAGAAAATATATCGAACTTCCATCTGCTATCACCACAGAATTTTTCCTAGAAGATCAAATACTTGCTGGACTTTCTAAGTCTTGCTATAGATCTACTATAGGTCTACTTCAAACAAAACTTCAGATTTACTTCCTACAGGTTCCCAAGCAGGATTCTTATTCTTAGTGGACAATTTTAGTCTTAAAATGCTCACAGATCTCTTGACAGACATCTTGCAATTTTTGCTACCATTGTGACACTAAAATCCATTAAACATATTAGGACTTTGGGGAAAATAAGACTGGAGTGTTAGGGGACAAAAATGACTTAACTGCACCAATGTGAGCCTTTTCTTGAATTGTATTGTTCTCTTTACCACATGCGTGCAGGGAAAACCAAAGCTGACTCTTTAGTGAATCAGTTTTCTGAGTGTTTTCAGTCAAGACAAGTCTGACAATGTTAAAATGGCTACCTGTAAGTCTATCTAGATGTACAGAAGATAAACTATTTCAGCTGCACATTCTTGACAAATAAATACTAAATGGCAGTTTTTCAATGCATCTGTGATT
This sequence comes from Candoia aspera, assembly GCF_035149785.1. Taxonomy (NCBI): domain Eukaryota; kingdom Metazoa; phylum Chordata; class Lepidosauria; order Squamata; family Candoiidae; genus Candoia; species Candoia aspera. The sequence continues at coordinate 41,725,773 of NC_086156.1, read as the reverse complement.
ACATACCTCTGTCTCAGTCTCCTCACCCACATTTAGTTTACTTCCTGCTACCCTGATCTAGTTACATGGACTTTGTGATGAATGAGACTGAAATGTGAGCATTTTTAAAGCTTCCTTGCAGCCAAAATACAACAGCCACCATCATGCTGGACGGTTTCAGGATCTATGCTACTTGCCTGACTGAATTCCGTCAGAGCAAGCAATTGTTCACTCTGGTGTCCAAGGAAGAGATTGCACTGGTCCTGCTTCAGTGACCAATATTAGTAGCCACCAATCCCTTTAACCCTGATCCATCTTGCTTTTATGCCAAGAGCATAAACATCATTTATCACATTACTTAGGAGTTCTCATAGCACAGTCACATTTATGCACAAGCTTCAAGTATTTAAAATAATTATTAAAGCTGCAATTTTAAAGATACTTATCTGGAAGAAAGTTCCACTGAAAAGACTGAGATCTAGTTTGTAGTAAACATGCATAGGATTCTGTCTTAAATTGGCTAAACTGCTCGTTCTATTCTCATTGAAAATTCAAATGACTCAACAACTCTCCTATGGTTGTTTTTCTCCTCCCTGCACAGTAACTCTTCTATAGGAAGAACAGTTCACAAGCAGTGGCTTATCAAAGTGACCTTCTGCTTGTTTATCATGCTATCATTTATCCTCCTTCCTCTACATTTCTTGTACATGTTTTGTTCTTCTGCCTAATACTGTAATCCATTCATTCTACTATACTTTAGAAGGGAAATAATATATTCTGTTTGTTAATACACTACACATAAATGTAGAACAATTACTAAGTGGACAGATGCAATGTGGCTGTAATGGTATGGTATGTGGGAACGACCAGAGAGAAGAGACACAGCCAAGGGAGCTGTCAGGTAAAAGGCAACTTAGCCCACAGCACGAATGTGGATGGGGCAAATGGCTCAGAAGGGACTGCCCCTAGTTTCTTGGCTGTAAAGGGGATGGTGTGGGGGGGGAGGAAAATGTAGTTTCAGACCTCCAAGATTCTGTCAATGTAACATTACAATAAAGTAGAATTAGCTCATCTGACTGTGCTTCCTCTCTGGTCTACTTCACAAGGCTGACAATAGCAATACAGAAAAAAAAAACGCAGAAATTCAGATCTCAGATGCTATATATTTGGTCTTTTTGGATCTTCTCTTCTTGAATCTTGTAATGTAATGGTAATGAATCATGATCCTCACATGATATGGAATTCTATAGGCTTTGGATTACGATTTTTGTTTTGGTTTTAATTATGTATCTTCTCTTCTACTGGCATAAATTCTTTTATCAGTTTATCTGATCACTTCATCTCACCGCTATACAGCTATTTTTGTTAATCTGATTAATTTTTCAGATGGATCAGGAATACAACATCTGTAATTCTCAGCAAGTGTGGCCAGAAACCACACTGGCTAATGTTCTAGGAGCTGCACTCCCATAAGAATAGAAGAGTATCAGGTTGAAGAAGGCAGTAATACAACTTCTTGTCCCCATCTTCTTTTGATATTTTTAAAAGTGTACTCTAAGTCTTCTTTCTTTTCCTTTTTAAAACTTTGTTCTATTATTTCTTTTTGTGGTCTCTGATAGAATCTGTTTATTGGTTACATACAGCTTTATTATTCTTCCTTGATCTCTCTCCTTTCTCAAGTAGGATCAGATTCTTCCTCTGCTATTTCCTAACAGGTGACTTCTAAGCAAAGTGAAATTCAATACAATGAACTTTCCCTTTCCATCCTTACCCAGTTCTTTCCCTTCCTTCTCTCCTTTTCCTAATAGGTCATTCTACTTGTATCTTCCTCCTCAAAACTCATAACTTCAGAGCTATATTTGATCCTTGCCTTCCTTTTTTTCCCCACATTCCCACTAAATGATTAAAAACTTGTATTTTTCCTCATGGAAATATTTATAAGGTCATTTTTTCTCTCTTTCTGATGATTATATTACAATTGTTGTTCACTTTTCCAGTATCTTTTGTGAACAATAACTACAACATTTAAAAGTTAAAGTGAATTTAAAGATGAATGTCACAAATTCATTGGTGAGCTAGATGTGGGAGTAGCCAGGTTTTCTTTGCCATATAATGGCACTTGTGAACCACATGCTGTATCACTGCATGGCTATATATGCAATACCATTCTTAAAGAGATATTTAATTAAATGGCAGCTGGCTGCTGAGTCAATGACTTACCCTGCAGAAGGAAGATGGGAATGTTGTACTGAGAACAAACAACAGATCTATTCACTGTTAAATATATATTCTTCTATTTTGGTGTCTCTTTGTATTCTTCTCACATTTTAGTCCCTAACGTAAAGGCAGAATGCCTCCATATGCATAAATTGATTGGAGTAGCAAATCAGTCTTCTTTCAATATTATCTACCAGACAGCATACCCCGGGACAGAGAGTTTAAGAGATTCTGAACAGACTACACTGTATACATGAGTCTGTAATGGAGGGAAATATGGAACAGGTGTGGGAGATGTGTTAGAATCTAGAGTTTCCCAGGGCAGAAATACTGAAAATGTCAATAACCAGCCAATAACATCCCGAAACTCTCCTCTTAAAACTCTGAAATGAGCCCAGAAAATATTAGCTTTGACTACTCTCCGTCAACCCTGAGCATTTCAAAAATGTCCATGGTCTTTGACTATCACACTGTTGACAGCTAAACATCAACTATCCAGCAGATTATTGACTATCAAACATTTCTCCAACTCTAGTGAGAAATTATCATCACTCCCTCCATATTTGTAATAAAAATAAAATAGAAATAAAGAGTTGATAGACTGAAGCTCCTGGAAGAAAGAATCAGATTAACAAAAACCATGTTAAATAAATAATGAAATCTATTCTAGGATTAGGAGGACTTATAGCTAGCGGTACAAACATTGTACCTAATTGATGCAGTAAGATTAAACCTATGTTCTACCAGCACATTCCTGAATTAGACCAGTAGTCAATTACAGCAGAACAATGGCTTTCAGAAATTACATATGGGAAATGCAGTTCATAGCTTGGAATTACGCAAATTCCATCAACCTAAATGGCCAATATCAGATACGTCTACTTCCCTAGGAACAACTATGTATTCCATTTCATATATAATTCCCTCTCCAAATGAAAAACTATTGGTAAGAATTGACAAGGATAATGACTTCTCTCAAAAGTCCTAAAGATATTGTCTTCCCTATTGGAAATTGGGAGGAATTTGAAATTTGAAATGTTTTTCCTACTCCTTTAATTATTTCAATTTATCCAATCTTCATACAAGTTTCTTTACCGCATCACTGACTATACATTGCTTATGTACAGTTTGGCGGGAACATACCCAGCTGTCAGAGCAAGACAAAAGTACTTTCATAAATTGCCATAATTCTTTATTAGAGATTTATACTCTTCTTCACAGAGGAATTCTCATATTCTGAACAATATGTCTGGGCATTGAGAAAGAGATCCAAGAAAACAAAGCTGGTTTTCCAGTAGACAAGTGAAATGGAAATTTGTTTCTGGATTATATCTAATGAAGAAAAAGGAATATGCTTCTGAACATGCCAGTCTACATTACCAAACCACCCCAGGGTACAATTCCAGGGCTAAAGTATAGAACCTATTTGTGAAATGTTAGAAAGATATAGTGCTGCTATATGAAGATTAGCCTGCGCTGGAATTTTCAAACCAACAAACTATGGATTATAGGCAGTAAGTACAGTACTTTCCCAACAAACAAATATATAACATGCAGTTTCATCTATTTATGTTTTTCCTTGGTGCATTAAAATTCAATTTCAGATATTCATAAATGTTGCTGACCAGAGAATGAGCCTTGGGGATTGTTCTTGAAGATACACATAGACATATACAGTAATAGGTACGTAACAGGCAAGTAATCTTTCATGCAAATAACAGCTTTTTTCCCCTTGGAAAAACAACCAGAAACCAGTCTTGTATGTAAAGGAAAGCCAAGTCTGGCCCATGGCATTTTTGTATCAGTTTAGTCATATGTATTTTCTGCATTAATCTGTAATTCTTTAAAAAATCTACAGAGATGTTGCAGTTGCATGTGCTTAAAGATGCATTTAAATATATTTTCTTCTCAAAAATGCATTTCTAAGCATATTTTATTGTTTTTTTCTGAAATAAAAGTTGTGATGGAACATTAAAGGCTGCAGAAATTAGTGGACAGCTACATTTCCATTCACAATTACTGAATTCCTGAAGAATTCCTGTTCTGCATTTTAAAAAGAATATGCTCTGATAACAAAGCTTTCTTACTTGGCAGCGTGTTTACTGCATACCAACAGCAACTGCCGTTCAAACAAACATTTAAAAATATGGTTTTAAAATGGACTTTTTGTGCCTCAAAAATTAATGTTTCAGAATGTAAGCATGCTTTTTCAAACCACTTTTATACCACATAAAAATGTTTATCTCTCTCCTTCACCATCGTAGTTCTAAATTCATCAAGGCAACACTAGAGTCTGTGATCCCGGAAGAATTTTTGATTAAAATCATTCACATACAAGTATACATGTATGCACACACACAAGTGGAAGAGATCACCTGATCCATATATTACACTGTATGAGAACCAAAGCGCAGTATATTGTTACCTTTCCTACATTAAAAAAGTAAAAGAAAAGGGTCATTTTTTTCTGTTTATTCTTATAAAATAGTGGGGTCTTTATCTGATGAAAAAAATAAACTGCCTTGGAACCTAGACTAAACATGAAGTATTTTCTTCAAAATGTGTTTTACAATACAATATTCATACTGTTCTTTTTGAATTGGTCACACACGTCTGAGCTTGTAAGTACAAGAAAAACAAAAGGCAGTTGGCAAAGTTTGGGTCCCTTTTGTTCCAACTATGAACCAAAATCTTGGGTTCCAGATAGAAATACTATTCGCACTTTCAAAAACAATGAGGTTTTGCTGCTATAGTGAGCCACAGCTTAATTACTTTATCCTCTGCCATTAAGAAAGGATATTTTGTTTTGCAAACATACATACATACATAAAGAAGGAACAGAGAGCCAGCAAACAAGATGGTTATTATTGTCCTGATCTTTGATGTGTAGCTATTCACTTGCAGAACGGCAACAAAAACTCATAAGCTGCAGCTTCCACAGCAGTTATACTGTTCAAGAATTTTTATGCCCTTCTTTTAAAACGTCAGATGCTCCTGACAGCTAGTTTCTAGACTTGCAAGGTAAGAAATGTTTCAGTCTCTATCCCTGTGGTCCCTGCCTCCAGTCCAACTTATGACTTCAAACAGCCTTCAATGAAGAACAGTCCTCTCGTCATCCCAGTCTGGGCTGAATTTTAATCAAGGTCCTTTAAATGCCATTGAACAAATCCATATACTATGGATTGCTTCTTGTATGCCACTGGCCAAATGCTATTTGCTATGTCATTTGTTATGTTTAGAAAACCAAAACAATTTTGCCGTAATAGTATAAGTTATGACCATCCAGGCACCCAAATGCCGCCATTTCAGATGAGTTACACTTCTATCTGCATGATTTACACTCCTGCTTGCCTTGTGCTTTTAATTATCTTTTTAGCAAGCTCTATTTGAAACGTTCCACCCATAAGTCAGCTGAGGGGAAGAGCTAGAGATCCTTTCGGGGGGGAAAAACCCTTTGAACATTATAAATCCGTATTTACATGCCTCTAAAACATCAAAGTCCAGTCTCAAAATTTAATTGCCAAAACCACAATAGCATGGCTATTTAGGATAACTCTGGAGAGAGGGAGAGAGAGAACAAAGAGGCAGAACAGCAAACATGATTCTTGTCACTGAAGTTCTCCCATGCACCACTACCCTGACTCCTAATGAGGGTATTCTTTTGGTTGCTTTCCAGTCACAGAACTATTAATAGGTTACAAGTAGATCTACAGCCTCAGCATAAACTCATTAGACACCAAACTGGAGAAAATATGGCCATCACCTGATTACTCTGTTATACGAGAAACTATCAGGGAAAGGGAAGCCAATATACTGCTGACTGCTACAATTCTCCCTCTCTCCCTAGATAAGTCAATTAATCAAACTTTCCCTACTACCTGTCAGAAAGCCAGCCTGGCCTCCTTTTATTGGAATCAGGAATAGAAGAAAAAGAAGGGGGAGAAAACCTCCCCCGTCTTTCAGCATTTCCCAACCCAGGATCGGCAGGATATGCTTGATTATAACTCCTTTCACTTCCAGCCAAGAGTAATGGGATCTGTAGTGTGACACATGCCAGACTGGGGAAGACGACTTTTACTTTTATTGTGATTTGCCTCCCTTTGTGTAAGGAACACTTTTCTGGAGCTCCAAAAAGGGAACAGTAAACAGCATTAAATGCTGGGATTAAAAACAAATCTTTCTACCTGTTTCCTGTTCTTTCCCACTCTCCCTATTCACACACACAGGTGGTTAATTTCAAACACCGAAGAATTTCATAGCTTAAAAAAGAAGATAAAAAGTCAGGAGCACACACTTTCATTCAGCCATAGTAGTAACCTTCAACCTAGAACGCCTTCTTTCTTGGTTATAGTGCAAGAGGAATACCAGTGTGAACAATCTGTGGCTTCTCATGCTAAATGTACTATGGGGTCTAAAATACTGGTTTCACACCTATTGGATCTCAATCAGAACATGGAAGACGTTATGCAAAAATCCTGCTCTGCTGTCTCACAAGCTTCACTATTAAACCAAACAGTGAATTTTTCCAATAAAAAGTGACAATTAGAGGTGGGATTGACTTTTTCACACTCAGGATGTGGTACACAGAAAAATAACACAGGCTCAAATTCTCAGGATGCAATCCTTTGCATAAGTCCACACACTAAAGAGGGAATTCTAAAGAGAGAGAGAGAGAATCCAATTGAAAATCTTCACACAACAAATGAGGCCATTTTGATGCGTGTCTCAATTATTGACATTTTACCCTCTCATTCATCATCTTTAGCTATGGTCTTTGGCTTTTCTACTGTCCAAAGCCAGAGAAACAATTATTTCTTGCTAATCTTGGCTTCAAATTCCACTTTGTGCTATGCAAAAAATTACAGCCTTCTGGGTTTGGATAACAGAATTAGCCTTAAACAATTATTATAAAGCAGGAAGAAACTGGGGTGGTGGTGGTAAGAAAGTGATATATTTACATCTCATGTGAACTTACTCCTTTGTTACCATATACCTCTTCTTTCACTTAGTGTCTCTGTTATCCCAATCCTTCAGGGTTTACTTATTTACAGAGAAGCTCCAGTTCTTACACAGAGCATTCCCATTCACAATAGCAGAGGGGGTGACACATCCCATGGCATACACACCCAGCTGTTCTTTTCTATTAAATGAATGGGAAATTGCACTGATAGAAGCACTCTGGACAGGGATAAAGGTATCATCTGACTCCACCATCAGCTACCGTATTTGAGAATGGCTTTATCGTAGACTTGAAACATTAGCTACCAAAACATTGCATTTCACTCTCTGAATATTAAATAATTTTGACATAATTTACCTGGCTTTGATTCAAAACCAAAATGAATGTCCTGTGCAAGCATACTGGACAGCTGGATTATTCCCAGCCATGCTGAAATAAAGCAAAATATAATCAAATCTAAACATGTACTTGTCTTGGTTTTGACTGACAACTAGTTATTTAGTGCAACATTCCACATATTAAAATGGGTTTCGCTATTCCTAGTTGTCACAACAAGTATTTTGCATCAGAGACACAATACACATTTCTCTAAATAGAGTATTTGGAAGGCTTTTTGAAATCATTTCTTCTTTCCCTGGTCCTTCTCTTCCAACTTCTCCTCTTTGCAATCTGTCATATGTGGGTCAATTAGAATAGTTGGTAACTAAAGCTAAAAGACACTTATTTTAAATAATGAAAAATGACCTTCCAACTATACATAATACAGGTTTCTTTCTTTAAGATAGTGGTGTCATTGCTAGGAACCACCATTCATCTTGCCAGCATAAGACCGTAAAACAATGCTTCTGCTTTCCTGATTGAAGAGGGTATGTATTTAAAGATTTGTGCATTTCACCTTTCAAAACAAAACAAACATTCTCTTGGCAACAATAAACATTTTAACACCTTAGGATCTTACTTCTATAATGAACCTCAACAAAAACAAATCAAAACATCTAAAAAAATAAATAACCATAATGCTTAAACAATAATATAAAACCATCAAAAGAACCACTAAACAGCAGGAGCTGAACAGCAGCATTTAGACTATCTAAAAAGAAAGCCACATATAGCGAAAGATTTAAAATTAAATTAAAAGTTAAAAGACCCAAAGGAACAAAAAGATTTGTGCCTGGCACTGGCAGGATAATAGCATGGAGTGCAGGCCTGCCTTTCTAGAAAACATCTTCCAAAGTAAAGGAGGCCATCACTGAGAAAGCTGCTCTCAAGGAGCTACCTGATGCATTTCTACAGAGAGGTTGGGACTTCTTGGGATCTTTTTAATTTTGTATAAGGATCTGCACTACTCATAAGCAGCTCTCCAGATTTCGGTAACACCATACTGTTAGCCATGTTTCGCAACTGAACCCACTCAATCAATCAATCAATTAATCTATATGGCCACCCATCTCAAATACATGACTCTGGGCATCTAACAAGGATTAAAAACAAAACAAAAACATAACAAACCAATAAATAACATATATGCAGCTGAGATAAAAAGCCAGCAACACAATTAATACAATCATGATACAGCTCAGCTGTGACTGCAAACAAACAAACATCCATCTTTCTTTCTGAAGGCACACACTTTGCAGATCATTACCGTAATGTTTTTCCATTAGAAGGACTCTTGCCTTACTCCTCTTCTTGGTTCTTGACCTTCAGCCAATCTAGTAGGTCCATTAAGGTGCATGTTGGCTTGACTTGATTTCTCTTTTCTCTTCTGTAGAAGATCAGTAGATGTGCCAAATGTCAGACTGTTTCCTTTTTCTTTCTTTCTTTCGTGTGAAGTGGAACGTAATGTTACTTACTCTGGTGGTATGGCTACAGTAACAATGTGAAAGTGGCCTTGCAATGCATTCCAGTTCTCTCAGCCTAAAAAAGTATGCATCTTGTTTCAAACTTGCTGACCTCCCTCCCCCACTTCAATTGCTGTTGTAGCCAACAACAATGGCTAGAGAAGTTGGGAAATGTAGCTAGTTTAAAGACTGATGACATATTGTGCCACCTTCATAGGTCTCAATGGGTTTTTTAATACAAGAGAAATGACAGCTTGGTAGCCAAGCAACTTGACCCTGTTAGAAATGCTCCAATTTTCTTCCACAAATGACACCATAAACACAAACCCTGTACTGAAAATATGGGTTCAGCAGTAAATTTTTTTTTAGTCCCTTTTTGTGTGGAGTGGAAGGCAGTATTTTTTTCCCTCTTCTTCAGGACCAAAAGTAGCTTGAGCAGGATGTCAAATGAATTACCTTTTTTGCTGGTTCCTATTGAACATCTAGAGGGAGATTGCTGATTGGTTCATAATATTTTTAATATATTCACAGTGGCTACTGCAACACCCTTGGAAATTCTCTGACCTCTAATCCTAATATCATGAAAACTCAGCTTAATTGGATGGGGCCAATCCAAACAAGTTCAGCAGGGGAGGTGAAAGGAATAAATTTCTTCTCTGGCTCCAATTAACACGTAAGTTTGAAAATAATTTGGGAGCCATAAATAAGGATGGGTTCAGCCACTGATTTCAATTTTTCTTGATTTCTCATTTTCCCAACCATGTTCTTCTGTTGATTTGTATCTGTATCAGTTTGTAGATATGGGAGGGGGAATAAAAAAGCACAGCCTTTTTGTTACACAGATCCTAACGTAATACCCTGGTTAACATGTTATCCTAAGACCTAAGTAATCATATGGCTTAGCATTCCGTACAGTTTGTAAATCAATGGCTATGGCATATCTTGGTTTGTGTATCCAGCCAACTGGTGGCTTAATAATTTTTTTAAAGGTCTGTAAATTTGGGGGGGGTGATTGAGGGCAACCCTCCTTTCTTTGAGTTCTATACCAATATATACAGTGCATGGGATTGGGACAAAGTTATTTTTATTTTTTAATGTTTTTAATTTAGTGTGATGGATAAACATGCATGTGTGTTTAAAACTTTTATCTACCATTTCCCATTAAAAATCTCAGAACAATTTACAATGAAGTCCAAAGTGATTCAACAGTTAAAGTAGTTGATATAAAACATACATTAAAATGTGATATATAATATACAAGATAAACACTAAAACAGTAACACAGACAATAAAAGCAACAGTAATGAAGTTAAAAATATCACCATAGTATACAAGGTAATGGATAAACAAAGACACCTAGAAGAATAACAATGTCTTCCAAAAGGGAAGGGCAAAAAAAGGGCATTTGGGAAGGAAATCTGAAGTTGGGATGGGAGCACTTCAGGTAGCAAATGACCTCAGAATGGGACAATACCCAGAACAGACTCTCACTCTGAGTAAATTCAGTAAATTATCATATATGTTGAACAGCAAGAGGGATAAAAAGGATCCTTGTCTGTCAAGAAGCATACCATGGCGAATAGCATCAAAAGTTAATGAGAGGTCCACAAGAATCAATGGGGTTACAATCTTTTTCTATGTTCCTCCATTCAGATATCATCCAACATGGCAACCAAGGTAGCTTCAGAGCAAATACTAAACCTAAACCCTGACTGAAAGGGATTTAGAAAATCAGTTTCACCCAAGAATGTCTGGATCTGATAGCCACTACTTGTTTAAGCACATTTAAGCACCTTACAGAAAAAACTGTAGGTTACTATCCAATGATTATTTTGATCTTCTGAAGCCAATTATTCATTTTTTTACAGGACTGGTCTCACTACAGCCTCCTTTATAAAGCTGGAACTACCTCTCATAACCTTTTGGACCCAGCTGAGCACCTTTTTTTTCTAGATGTTTAAGCCATGAGGAGAAAGAGGCAAGCTGAACATATATTTGGCCAGCTCAACTAGCCACCTGATCCACCTCATGAGGCCTTAACTTATTTTTAAAAACCTGACTAGGCAGGGGCCTGGACACCTCTACAGTCTGAACTGCCCAATTTATAGACATTCCCATTTAAATAAATTTAAATATATTGCAATGAGTATGATTAATCTCATGAGTTTAATAATTTTTCCCTTTGTTTACATTAAAAATTACAAGTTGGTAACAACTTTTTAAAATTTCCAGAGGAAGTATTCAAGGTTTGGGTGTCATATGGACACCTGTGCAATAAAATACGCTTAAACAAAGTCTGTCTTAGCAAGATATCTAAATCTAGTCAATGTGTTTTTCCATGTACCTCCCCTAATATATATGCATATTATTTTACATGCTTGATGTTTGTGTTGTATGGTTGGGGAGGGGTAGGAAGGAAGATGCATATATAGATCTTTATTGCTAATAAGATATTGTAAAATAATCTTTAAAACCTGCTAAAGTACTTCTCTAGTCTACTTATATCTAACATAATTTAGGCAGATTTACTCGTGTGTTTCTCATGGTTTCCTCCTCCCTGGGACTCCAGAATCTTTTCTGTAACAGTTGGACTCCTCCTCTGCATTTCTAGAAATTCCATCACAGGGTATATTTATGTGAAAACATTTTTTCTTTCAGTTCTAAAGAGGGAAAAAAAGGAGTGTCCTGCACAGGACAGTTCCCTCCAATATAAAGGGATGGGGTGTGGAAATAGCCTCACAAATTTTACTTAACTAGTCCTGCTAATGTTTTTATCAGAATAGAGCAGAGGAAATGGCAAAATGTCGAAGTAACCCTTCAGTTCTTTAACTCTACATCTGAACACATATATACACATTTTTAAACTGAAAAGAGTACATTAACTAAGCTAAATTTCTCAAAAGCCCACAAAGGAAGATTAAAAACTTGCTGATCAATCACTTGGCTGGACACCTATGCATATTTTCATAAACTTCTTAGTTTATAATTATCTACCTGAAAATTCTCATTAGACTGCAAGCCAGAGATTTGTTTCAAGTCTTGGATGAAAGCCTAATTGAATGATATTGTAACCATTCCATTCTTCTAATTATTATTTACATTTGTTATTACAACTATGCTGTCAATCCAGAGTAGCACTGTTCATAGACGTTTTGAACTTTAAACAAAAAGTACCATCCTGATCCAATATTCCCCCTCCTATACCATGCAGGGATGAGTTGATTGTAGTAACTCTTGTGTTAAAGAGCACAGGCCAATGTTATGAGTTCAGATTAGTAAAGAATGACAAAAATGCTTCTATATATACATTTAAAATAAAAGGAAGAGAAAATAATATGTCCGACGTTAAATTAAAGTGACCCAATGTTAATAGGTAACAAAGAAACAGTGGGATTACTCAGCTCTTAAACTCAGTCTTCTCAGAGAAAAAAGCATGTGTTCCACCAAGCAAATATGAGGAAGAAATTAAGGGAAGCAATGAAGCTTGAGATGGATAGAAATATGGTCAGGGGATTCCTATTTACTGTGAATAAATTCCCAGGACAGGGAAAGAACTAGCAGATGGTCTGAATGAATCTTTATGTATTATCTTTGAGAAACTGTAAAGTGTCAGATGACTGGAAGAAAACAAACGTTGTCCATATCTTCAAAAAAGGCAACATAAAAAAAGATCCAGTAAACTGCAGATAGTCAGTCATTGATAATCATGAATTTTCTAGAGCAGGTCATAAAGTGGCTTATTTGTAAGCAACTTAAAAATAATGTGGTCATTATCAGAAGTTAGCATGGATTTGTCATGAAGAAGTCTTTCTATACTAATATTGTTTCATTTTTTGACTGAGTATCTTCCTTGGTAGGTTGTATGAATCTACAGGTATAATTTGATTTCAGGAAAGTAGTTAATAACATATTCCATGATATTCTAATTAACAAGCTAGTTAAGTACAGATTGGATGGCACAATAAATGAATATCAAGCTAGATCAAACTCAAAAGAGTGTGCATCAATGATTATCATCCAGACCAGGGTTTTTCAACCAGGGCTTATTTAAAAAATTATTTTAAATTTGGGTAATTTGACATTAAAGAAGTAAGTTTCATTATTTATGTTTAGTTTAAGAACAGCCTATCCATGAAACAAAGATAATAATTTTGTAACTTCTGGCCTATATTTGAGCCTGAGTGTGCAGAGGTTCCACGAGGTCTGAAAAATATTTCATGGGTTCCTCCAGGGTCACAAAGTTGAGAAAGGCTGCTCCAGACTGTGGCAAGGTATGAAGTGAGATGCCCTAAGAATCAGTTCTGAGCTTTTCAAAATGTGTACTGATTACTTGGATGAGAAGGTCAAGGGGATTTTTCTGAAATTCACAGATAATATCAAATTAAAGAGGATTAACTTGTCCCTTAGAACACACAAACACATATTCTTGGGTAAGAGAAAGATGCTGAGAATAATAGAGTGAAATTTTAAAATTATGCCCTTTGGAAACAGAAATCAAATGTACAGGTATAGAATGGGGGATACCTGGCCTGGCAAGAGATGTTGAGAAAAATATCTTGGAATAATGGATGTCTGCAAACCAAAGAGGAACTAGTAATGTGATGTGGTTGCAAAGGCTGCAGATGCAATTTTAGGCTGCATCAACAAAAGCATAGTTTTAGTATCCCAGAAAATCCACTGTATCCTGGATTGGTCATATTCCATCTTCTGTATTGTATACAGGTTTGGATTTTAAGACAAATTTCAACAGATTCAGAAAAGGCCAGTGAGTAGGATCAAGGAACTAGAAATGGAACAAATTGGGAATGCTTAGCTTTGAGAAGAAAAAAAAAGGGGGGGGGGAGTTATAACAGCATACTTCAAATATCAGAAACAATATCATTCAAAACAAAATCAATGGTATCTGTTGGAGTTGCTTTCACTTGGATCCCTGCACTGAGCAGGACAGCTTTCAACTTGATGGTCTCAATAGTCCCTTCTATGATATCGTAATTTAGTACCACTTCAAAGGCATCCCCAATACTAACATGCACAAAATGCCAGATGGGGCTTCCACATACATATAGTGGTATACATATAGAATTCCTTCATGTGAAACACCCTAATTGGGCAGTGTGGTGTACATGTGTCTTACACATGAGCATGCTTATGTATATCCATGGACACTTTCAGTAATCCATTGAATGTGTAATTCTTTGAGGTCATGGAGGGGATAAAGTGAACCATTTTTGTGCTCCTCCAGGGCTATGTTGTGCCTGGCAACATAAAGCTGCAGAAGACCAATTATTAATGAAGACAGGTAAAACTTCCTAACATTAAAAGAAGTTCAAAAGTAGGACCAATTACCCAAAGAGCTTGTGGATTTAGGTTCAGTGGTCACATTCAAGCAAAAGTGGATCATGGGCTGCTTTAATTTCCCTGCACTGACCAGGAAGCTAGACTACATGGCCCATTACAATGCTAAACTTTATGAGATAAAGTGCCAAAAGAAGACCTTGGTTAAGTGCAGAACAGGAAAATAAAGAGAAACCAGTTTTAAGAAGTGGAAATCTCCAGCTTGTAATTCTTGCAGAAGAATACTGGAAGATCACATGGCCTAAGCAGAGCAAAGACATGAAAAGTAGAACAGAACAAATTGCCATTTTCACCTGAATTTTTGAGGAAGTGCCTGTATACATAGAAACTTAATTTATTATTCTAATGAGTTTCACAGCATGAGAGTCTCACTGGGAAATATGGCTATATGCATTTAATAAGACTGCAGAGATTAGGATGATTCCTGATGGGCATATTGAATCATTTCCAAATCATCTTTTTATAGCAAGCAACATATAAATTATGTAAAAAGGAATTTAGATAGATACCATCTAGTCTACCAGGCCAGTAACTCTTCCCTGCTATATTATCTGCAAGCCTGAAAAAGAAACCAGTTCTAGCATCAGAACCAGTCACATATTAAACTATAATGATCTAACTGACCATGTGAAATGAACGATAACTCAATCTATGTAGGAATGGAACTTCTCCTGCTGGATCAGTCCACAACTATGTATTTTCTCTCCAAACACAGTCAGCCAAATGCCAACCCAACAGATCTGAAGGTAACAACTTACAATTTTTGTCCCTTTGTTTGTTTCTGACTTGACTTCTTATACTCAGAAATACATAACTCTGAACTTCCTGGATCTGTCTTCTTCAACATCCCCCACAGCCACATTTAAGTCATGTTAATGTACTGTTATTTGGTATTTAACTTGCATTTGACAAAAATAAAGTAAAATAGCAGAGGAATTGCATTCACAAGTACTGTCCTCTAGGATTGCATCTCATCAGCTTGTACCTAGCATGGCACAAGCTGTGCTGGTGCAGAAAATTACACCAGTACAGCAGTCTTTTTCTCTTGACATAAAGATCCCACCCTCAAAGATTTTAGAAGACTACACACTGGGTAACAGAATCTGAGAACCCAAATGAAACTGGGAGCACAGCAGCAGTGGAGCATCTGTCTGTGATCCAAGCTCATCTTAGGAGTCAGTTCTACTGTCAACAAAATATATAGATAATGTAATACTCCCAGTGGATTCAGTGGATTTGCTTATTTTACTGAGGTAAAGAAAAACTGTTGCCTAAAAACTCGGCCAATTAAGCTGGCTGAAACTGTATTAATAGTTCATGCCACTGGATAAAAGGAACAATTAGGTAGCAGAAAAAGCCTAGGAGTTCCTTCCCCTTCATCACTGGGCTACAGAACAGCTCCTCAGAAAGTATGCTGGCCCTCACCCACTCAGCCTTTAGAAGAATAGTAAGATGCAGCTTATTCATCAGGCTTTTAATTTATTCGTTGCATTTCTATTCTGTATTTTATTATTGTTAGCAGCCTCAAACAATAAGTAGAAAGGAAGGTATTAAATCAATAAATTAATAGTTTCCTTCAAAGAATAATAAAATATTACAAAGCAATACTAAAAGCAGATACACTATTGCACTCAAAGCCCTATTTGCTGGAAGCAAAATTACCCACATATTCTTCATGGAAAGAATGAACATCCCCAATAGCTCAGAAAGAGCTTGAAAAATATTTCAAAAAAGTTATCAGTCTTACTCTAGAATATCAAAAACTTTGTCAGTTTTGACATTTAAGTCAAATGCTCTTGTAAGCTGCATCTTCCAGTCCAAAGAAGATAATTAAACCCATCCAAATTGCAGCTTGAACTTAATCCGTATTCAGATCTGAACACTACATCTCTAATTATGGGTAACCTTGATTTGATTTTTATCTCAGTAAGTAGACAAGTTGGTGCAAAACTGTTTTCTCGCCATGTCAAGAGACTGGATAATATGTATCTCTCAGTTATCTTTTAAGGGTGTTCTCTTTCCCCTTCACTGCACTTTATTAGCTTTGCAAGACTTGCTAGAAGTAAAGATCCTGTTAAAACACTGGACACTCACCATCCTTTCCTCATCACAAATGTCTGTGTCATTCTGGTGTCAAAGATGTTTTGTCAGTTTACCAATAAAAGACTGTTATTCATAAGTGCTAGCTAAGCAGAAACTGTCAGACACTTATGAATACTTATCAGATAGTGTGAAAGTTTTAGATCTTACTATACTGTCTTATTCTCAGTGGCAAGGAAATACATGGATGTTGTTAGAGAATGAAATAGTGCTGCTATAACTCAGAAAACCAATGGATAGAAAGTTTTTTTTTTAAAAAAGTCCATTGACAATCAAATTTATTAAGATATATGACACCAAACAATGATTAATTGGCAATCACACTTTTTCCCATTGATAACTTTGTAACAATCAAAAGAAATGAATTATATAATTGTATGTGTCTTCAAGCCACATAAATCAATGCCCTTTAGGTTTCAGGTATTTGAGTATTTGTGATAGAAAGTCTTTATTACTAAGATTAAAAGTGATACATTTCTTACAATGCATAATTTTGCCCTCAGACTATAAAAATGTTTCAAAGCCATCATGCTAAGATAAACCTTTTCCCTGATGAACAATGCATGCTTCCAATGGCTTGATCTCAGATTAAAAATAAGATATACTGTATCCAGATTCAATCATACTAACCTTTATATTGAAAAAATACACTCCACCTACTGTCTCTTAAGTGAAAACACTTGTTTATGACTAAGTTATAACTCTGAAAACTGTATATGCCTTCTCTTTCTGCTTTCTCCTTCATCCACTCATATTATTTGGCACTCTTCTGCCAAAATTATTCACCTCTTTCATTGTTCTATTTGACACTATCCTTAAAAATCTTCTCTAGCTTTTTCTTTGGTTCCATATTTGACACCATCTACTTGTTCTTACCTTTGAAGCCCTCCATAATCTCACTCATCTTTAATTTCTGATACTTATCTCCAATCATCTCCCTTCGTCCTAAGCAAAGCTTTTCTGCTTCCTAAAACAATTCTTCAGCTCCACAGGAACTGCCTCCCAAAATCAAACAACCTATTATTTTCCATTCTTTCAAGCCACTACACTTGTATGATCTAAGGCATCCTGGCTGGTTCTAATAAAGATATTAAACTACTGTGTTTTTAACCTTTAATAACGGACAAGGAGCTATCTTTTTTTTTCATGTGCCTTGTAATAATAGAAACAACAGCACCCTTAAATCAATGAGGCTTAAGAGTCTACCAAACTCCCAGTTTACATAAAGGATGTACCATCTGTAAATATTTAATGTTTCTTGCATCAAACTGAAATGAACAATACAAAATTACTGGACAGTTGCAATGGATTTTACCAATTCAACAAATCAACTGGGTTGACTTTTTTATTTAGAGAAACATTCATTTAAGAGTATTTATCTATTTGAATCCTTAAAGAAAATATGTAGTCAGTGAAGAAAGAGTGGATATTTCTCATCCTGATCTACATAATTACAAGAAACAAAATTTAAAAAACTGAATATGTATTTTCTTCTTGAATCCAAAGATGTATCCTATGTTATATTCTCCCACATTCTCTTTAAGATAATTTTTTGTTATTAGCACCTAATTATTCAATCTGGATGGGAAACATTTGACTATCAAAATGTTTCAGTATTACAACTTCAAGCCTCCCTTATTGTTGGACATTCTAGCTGCAGTTGTGGGTCCAGTTACTGAATAACTGCAGTAAGCTCATTTTGGTAAAGTGCTGGAAATGCAAAAATTCTATGACTTCAAACAATATTGCCACAACCATTTATTAAATCAGAAAAAAGACTAGATAATCTTGGGCATCTCAAAAGTTTAACTGACAAGTATCACATGAACTATCTATTCTGTCATGAATGGCTGGTTTAGATGGACTAACCCACAGAAAACAACAAAACAGCTAAAGTTTTTCATTGTTTCCATCTTAAATTCATTCCCTTTCTGCAAGAATGGTTAACTTTTCATTAACTGAAGACTATCTTTTTTTTTAGGGGGCAGGAAGAGATTTCAGGAGCCATGACGAATCGTGATGTCACGAAGGATGGAAGGGTCAGAATTTTCAGCCTCCTTATGAATATTTTAAAAAACCTGGTGGACATATCAGCAAAACAGGTATGTTAAAAACAAACACCCACAAAATAATAACATGGGTACATTAGGAAGAAGTTTAGTATACCTATTTTATTACTTTTTTAATGTGAAAAATGATGCTGTTATAAGATATACATAAAAAGGGAGTTAATGGCTGCATGTGGTCTGTGGGTTTTCCATGGTTGTCTTATTTATTTATCTATCTATCAAATTTTATCACTCCCCATCTCCCCCCAAAGGGGAGACTCTGGGCAGTTTACAACAAAAACATAGTTTAAAATTCAGTGCCATTAATTACAATACATATGAATATAAACAAACAATAAAAATATAAAACATAATAAAATCCGGATGGCTAAGATTGTATCTCAACCCGTGAGTATAAAGGGCCCTTCTAGGGTGCTAGCCATCCCCAAGAAAGACTGTTCCCCTTCCTACTCCAGGCATGCTAACAGAACCAGGTTTTTAATTTTCTACAGAAGTCCAGGAGCGACAGGCCCGTCTCACCGCTGGGGGAAGAATGTTCCAGAGGGAGGAAGCTATTGCAGAGAAGGCTCGCTTCCTGGACCCCGCTAGATGGAATTCTTTTACAGATGGGGTCCGTAACATGCCCTCTCTGCATGACCAGGTGGGACAGGTCAATGTAATGGGGATGAGATGGTCCCTCAGATAACCTGGCCCCATGACATGTAGGGCTTTAAAGGTGATAACCAACACCTTGATTGGTCTCAAAGATGCCTTATTGTTTTCAAAAGAAAATTCAGATGCATTTTCCTGTGCATTTTTCTTACAAATGCATTTTATGTATTACTTAATACACTGGCTTCATATCCTCCCTTTAAGAAGCAATTTTCCAGATCAACATACCCTTTTATATTTTCTCCCCAAATACACATTTTTCTTTAGCAAAATTATTAGTAAACATTGCAATATTGAACAAAGTGCAAATTTATTGCTGCATTTTGGTTTTGATTTGCATACAGATTGTTCTGTTTAGACTATGAGGTGACCAGACAAGTAAAAAGGAATTCTTTATTTACAATGAAACTATGTACAATTAGCAATTGCCTCTTGAATATCAGTTCAGTTCAATTCAAGCCCAACTGGGCAAAGGCAAAGTGCTTGGCAAGATATCGAAGCCAGGTTCAGCTGAAGAGCACGACGATGCGGCTGGACTGGACTCAGCTGGGATTTGCGGCAAGGCAGCTAGGCAGGACTTGACTGAAGAACGTGACAGAGAGGCAGGACAGGATTCGGCAGGAACTGGCGACAAGGCAACTGAATCAGCTTTGGCTGGAGAACACGACACGACTGCCAGGTAAAACTCAGCTATGGATCGTAATGAGGCAACAAGGCTAGGCTCGACTGGGCTCTGTGGCAAGGCAACCACACTGTACTCGACTGGACCTCATGCAAGGCGGCAAAGCAAGGCTCAGCAGAGCTTCGAGGCAAGATGACGGGACTCAACTCGGCTTGGCTTCGTGGTGGGGTGGGGTGGCAAGGCAGCAGGACTCGACTCAGCTGAGTTCCATGGCAGGACAGCAAGGCAAGCCTCCGAAGGCTGGGAAGGCTGTGGTTCTGTAACAGCTACAGGATGAGGCTCCAAGAATGGTTCCAGCTTTTCTTCTCCTAAAGAAGTTGTTAGCTCAGTGGAATGTTTGTCTCCGGTGACCCAGACCTTTCGCTGGCTCCTTCTTATGCTGTTCCCTTCGCGCCATTTCTCCTCCAAGGCCAATCAGGCTTCCTTTTGCTTGGTGCGCTTTTCGGCTTGCCTTTCTCTTGCGCTGATTGGTGGCTTTCAATTTGGCTCTTCATTTTGCCCAATCAGCTGCTCAAGACTTTACCGCTCTGCTGAGTCACTTGGGGTTTCGATTTCCCCGTTTTGCTGGCATAGGTTTAGATTTCCCCTTCATCAGCCTCAGAGTCAGACTCAACTCTTACACAGGTTTGGGAAGAGCAAATTAAGTAGATTGCATCCAATGTAAACCAAATGAATTTCACATTTATCCCTAGGCTGTTCTTATGATAAAGCAGTTGACATTTTTCTCCTCACTCTGTTTTAATGAAAGGATATAGGAAATTATGAGGGGGGTTTTTAAGCAAGGCAATTAAGTGGTTTTAACCAAAATGGAAGGTTACAGGCATGTACAGGACAGTTATTTACTACTTCATTGCTTAAGCTGCACCTGCTGCTCCTTCTTACTCTGCTTCCATTTAACTTCACCTCTGCATGATTTACCTCACGTTCGCTCTCAGTTGTCCTGATGTTCTTGTTATGTTGCATGCTTTTATTTTCCTTTATTCTCTGGAGTTTCTCACATACCCAGGCATTCTGTTTTCTATGCTGTTGGCAATTCTCCATAGGCAATTGCTCTTAGAACTCTAATTAGTTTTGATATTTTTATTAAAAATACTTTAAGTAAAAGTTAAAACAAGTGCTTTCTATGTTTATCCACAAAAAGCACCGCTTCACAGACTTTACACTGCAATTGTTTGTGGGAATAAGTATGTGTATACACGTTGCCTTTGGGGGTGGTAAAATGAAGGCAATATACCAGAATGAAATGAAACTGTTTTCCTATGTGCTATTTTTCCTGCTTTTTAGTATCATTTGGAAAATGTTTAACATTTTCAGAAACGACCCATGTACATTTTGCTGTTTCCATATATTTTGGAACTATTTCTCTCTCCATTACAAGTTACTGAAGTATGCATTGGTTGATTAACATTCAGGAAAAAGTCATCTTGATGTAATGAGAGATTTGCATCAACATTCCTTTATCCACTACTGCTTGGTGACACCATCTCAGCGCTGGTGTGCATTATGTCCTATAAGGAGAGGGGGAAGAGACTGAAAGTTCCAGGAAATTGCAAATGAAACCAGGAAAAACGGGGGGAGTCCCTAGGATCAGAATGGTACCAGCATGTGCTACAATCTTTCTAGTAGGCACACAGAAAATCAAACTAGCAGAAAAGTCAACCAGTTTACTTCCTGCCTCACTGAAACAACTCATTGGCCAGAAGAGATGAACTGAGGTATCCACAGGTACCATCAAGTCAGCATTAAGAGCCCAATTAGCTGATTCAATGTCTAGTGAAATGGCCCAAGAAGCCAACGCAGATCAATTTATTCTATAAAGCAGAAGTGTACAACATTCACAGTCCCAGCATATCCAATCATTTTTTTTCAGTTTGAAAGGATATAGTGGATAGGGCACTGATGTTTTGATGGTGTGAGACTAGGCTGAAGCTGCCATAACTTAAAGATTAAGCAGGCACGTAAGCAGGGAGGAAAACCCAGGAATCTTGTCTAAAAGATCCCTTCAGGGTGGGTAGACAAGAAGGAAGCAAGTCATTAATGAAAGAATGTCACCTGAGCGACAAAGGAATTCGGGCCTGAGCAAATGGAACCCGCCCACCCCAATCCCATCAACAAAGCAAGGACTTTTGGGGATAAAAGGGGTCCCAAAGCCCTCCCACTCCTCGAGTTGTCTTTGGATCCAGACTTGGCAGCTTCCGTCCCTCTAGCTAGTGCCTGACAGCCTAGCTGGGGAGGATGTGGGTAAGTGTGGAGGAGTGTATGTGTCTGCGTGTGAGAAAGAGCAAATGTACCTTGCAACCAGTAAAGTTTTAAATTCACTGGGTCTCCATGTTTTACAAAGAACCTATTGTGCCTCAGTGTTCGGTTGAAAGTTGTTTGTGTGTGTCCCTAATTATCTCCCGGCTGTTGACCAGGTCTGTGTATCTTGTCTGCTCAAGCCGCACCTATCTGGAAAACCCACGTAGAAAGCAAGGGGGGCTAACAAGATCTGCATGCCTCAACAGGCTGTGAGTGTGTGAGTGAGTGACCGTAAGCTGAACCTGGGAGCAGCGTGTATAACATAGGGCAGGACTTTTAGCCTAGAATTTTTTCAGGAGTGGAAAGTATTATTTTATTTTAAAAGCACGTTAATGCTGTCAGTGTCATGAGTACTGATGGTGAGCAGGAGGGGCCCCCTATCCAGGGGGAAAACTATGCATGTGTTTTCCCCCCTGGATAGGGGCCCCCTCCTGCTCACCATCAGTACTCATGACAGTCAGAGACTTTATATATCTATACTTTCAAGCTAGAAATCAGTTTGAAACTGCACCAGATTTCAGTGGTGTAATCTTGATGGGTCCAGGGGCTGAGACTGAGCATGTCAAGGATCCAACACCTAGTAAAAATGACAAAAGCAGCATTATGCCATTACAACATAAGCTCCACCTCTTCCAAGTATGTGTACATCACAACACACACATACAAGGGACAGAGTTTCCGTTGCATTGATACGATGCTACTTTATCATTCCAAACACGCCCAACCTCCCATGGATGCCCGTGATCATGATATAATAATTTTACCCAGGATCCTCTTCTTGAAATTTGTGTAGATCTTCTAACTTCATTCTGAATACTGCATCACTATTATACTGCTTGGGAAGTCAAACTCCAGTGACATATATGTACATGTGGACACATATCAGGCTTGTCAAAAAAAAAAAAACTTGGTAAGAGAATAAAACCACTTATTTTAATAAGTACTCCCTATTAAATGTCTTAAAAGCATTTTTCTCCTGCCATGACAAAGTCAAATTTATATTCAGAAATTAGTAATTATCTGTTACTGTACAGCCCTAGAATGATGGGTGCTTTTGTCACCTCTCAGACTTCTGCAATTTGCCCTATGTGGGGCTGCCTTTAAAGATGACCAGAAAGCTACAGCTGGCTTTGAATGCAACTGCTCACCTGTAAATCACTGCTAGCTGGTTCAATAGAGTAACACCTATTTTATGAAAACTGCACTGGTTGCAGTAGACATCTGGACCATTTCACAGTGTTGTTCTTATCTATTAAGCCCTCTATGGCTTTGGACCCTTGATATCTTTAGGACTGCCTTCTCTAAGTAGAATCTGCCTGCCCTACACCATCTGGCTGGGAGGGGATGATGTAGGTACCTAATCTTAGAGAGATCAGGGGTGAAGAGCCATAACAGCATTCTCAGCAGCAGTTCTTGCACTTTGGGACCCCTGAGGTCAGGCAAATGTCCACCCTGCTATTCTTTAGGAAACAAATGAAACCATTGTCTTCTGCAGGACTTTTGGGAGTATTTAAAGTGCCATCAAACTATGTGTGTGTTTCTGCACATTTTCCACATTTTCTCCAAGCTGATGTTATGGTTATTTTAGAATAATTATTTTACGTTATTCTGTGTGTTCCAAAAACAATACTGGTTTCTCTGAAGAATAAGTAGGCTTGGATTTAACATTCTATATGTACCACCTTATTGCAACCTTTCTCACTTTTCAAAAGCCCTTCACGGATGGGTTGCAAGTCCTCTGAAAAAGTGAATCATATAATGTGGGGTACAGTAGGTGAAACTAGGAACTGGCAATAAGGATTTTTTTTTCCCCACTTATGCTAAGGAATTTTATAGAATCAGAATTGGGGGAGATTTCCAATGTCAACCTTGCTGATACAGAAAATCCACTGCATATGGCTGGCCCTCTATTATATAGGTAGAGAGCTTGCCTAGGATGGTACATCAGGAAGGATAATAAATTACACTTTAACCTCAGTCATCATTATGAAGGTTGCTACTACTGTGCCACTACTGGAAATGACAACCCTTTTGCTAGCACCAAATGCCTTGTTCTCCAGAGAATTAACCTGGAACATTTGGCATATACAACACATACTCTACAACTGACAATGATTTCTCTTCTTTGGTTTCAAATCCTGGTATGTAATATTCTGGTGAAACATGTTCTGATTGGATTTGCCCAGAGTTAGCTATTACATGAAAAACATTAAAGAGGTTAGTCCTTCAATTAGATAGATTGTAGTCAGGAATAGAAAAATGTGGATTTTTCTTTTTTAAAAAAGCAGGAGGTGGAAAGCTTTCATCTTCCAGAATAAAGAAATCACATTTGCTACTAAAGGCCAAAAGAAAACTTGAGTAGTTCACTTGCTAAACGTGTGTGTCATGGCCCATAGTAAAACATACTGATGAGATGCATACATTAAAATTATATTTTGCTATTGATAGCCAATACAAAGTGCTTTCTCCTGCTAGATGGTCCATGAAGGAAGAATGCAGCATTTTTGCAACATTCCTTTAAAGCATGATAATTAGGGGGTGAGGAAGAGAAATGAAGAGAATGACTCCAGTATAGATATCTCCTTTTGGGAAATATCTTCAACCCCAATTAGTTTAATTGACAAGGAAGCCTAGAGCACAAAAAGGATATGATAGTAGTAGACTATTTTTATTTGGCTACAATGGATTTCCAGGTTTGCACTTGTCTCTGTATTTAATATTTATAGTGCATCCCCACAACTGTATATGTTAATGTCACTTTATATATTCAATTAAACCTAAGTAGCAGTTGTTGTTTTGTATTATTAATAATAAGGATTGCAGCAGAAATACAAGGATTATATATATTACAAAATGGCGATATATGTTATTTTCTTCATGAAAGGCAACAGGTCTGTTTCTATCACTATTTAATACTTGGGGAAAAGTATAAATAGTGCATTTGTATTTTCTTTCTAGAAATGAAAAAAGAAAGAAGGATGACAAATTTATCTGCCTTTGGTGATGAAAACAGTGAGACTCCTCTTTCTCTGCCCCAAGCAATAAATTGATCTCACATTTCAGACCATAGACATTTTGAAGCTGTATCTGGTAGGTGGTGGTGGGAATAATTATGGCTCTGGGAATTTCACAGAATCTGTGTAATTTCTTATTTCCTGCAATTTATCAAGCTTCCTTCTTCCCAAGAGAAGTTGGCTATCACATATTTATACCCATCATCATGCACAAGCATAACTTCTTCTTCCCTCCACCCCCACAAAAGATTAAAAGTTCCTTGCGGGAAGATGTCTGAAATCTCTACCACCAGCAAAACAGTACAAGCATGATAGGGTAGAAACTAATGTTGCAGTTCTTAGAAAACTGAGTTGTAAATAAAATGTTTTTATATGAAATGTTGGTTAAAAGGGAAGCTGCATTAACCACTGTAAGCTTTTAAACTACTGTCAAATTAAGGATGATTATCGTACCTTTTTATTGTACCTTCTGCATAAACAGTTGTAATCGAAATTATTCAACCCCCATTGCAAATTAGGTAGATTGTCAAAATGTACAGACTTTCAGCTGTTTGCAGTGAACAAATCAAACAAAAGCAATTGAAATAGCTCAACACAACGAATGCTTCAAGTGGTGTCCCCAAATCCAACTGAAAATGCAACTTACTGTATAATGACTTCTCCAGCCTCAAAATTATTCAACCCCCTGAATAGAATCCATCACAACAGCACATACAGTATGCAAAACAGGTGTTGTCTCAAGCACACCTGATGCAACTAATCAAGGGCTTTATTAGTTGCACCAGGTGTGCTTTAACTGGAACACATGAAATACCTGAACTGGCTAGGGGTTTGTTGAGTGCCACATTTGACTGCATGTTAGAAGTACAGTATGGCTAAGTCAAAAGAATGGTTCAAAAAGGTAAGAGAAGAGATCATCGCCCTTCACAAACAAGGAACAGGATACAAAAAGATAGCGAAGGTGCTGAATGTTCCTAGAGACATCGTTGGAAGAATAGTTCACAAGTTCAAAGTTAAAGGAACAGTGGTTACACTACATGGATGAGGCAGAAAAAGGAAGCTGTCAGTGGCTGCAACCAGATTTCTGAGAAGGCAGGTGGAGAGAAACCCTCAAGTGACTGCAAAAGACCTGCGGCAAGACTTGGGGGCAACAGGCACTGAGGTTTCAGTGAGCACAGTAAGGCGCATACTAAACACAGAAGGTTTCCATGCCAGAACTCCAAGACATACACTGCTACTGACCCAAAAGCACAAGAAAAGTCGGCTCCAATATGCTCAAAATCATATAAACAAGCCACAGAAGTTTTGGGATTCTGTTCTGTGGAGTGATGAAACAAAACTGGAACTTTTCAGCCCGACAGATCAGCAGTATGTCTGGAGGAAGAATAATAAAGCATACTCTGAAAAGAACACTCAACCTACGGTTAAGCATGGTGGTGGCTCGGTGATACTCTGGGGCTGCTTTGCATCCTCTGGCACTGGAAACCTGCAGCATATGGAGGGCAAGATGGATTCATTGAAGTATCAGGAAATCCTAGGAGAAAACATCATGCCATCTGTAAGGAAGCTGAAGCTTGGGCATCATTGGACCTTCCAACAGGACAATGATCCCAAGCATACCTCAAATTCCACTAAGGCTTGGATATAGAAGAAGTCCTGGAAGATTCTACAGTGGCCATCACAGTCACCTGACTTGAACCCCATAGAAAATATCTGGTGGGATTTGAAGAAGGCAGTTGCAACACACAAACTCAAGAAGATTACTGAACTGGAGGCCAGTGCTCATGAGGAATCGGCTAAGATTCCTCAGGAACGCTGCCAGAAGCTGGTGTCTGGCTATGCATCTCGTTTGCAGCAGGTCATAACAGCAAAAGCAAAAGGGTGCTCTACTAAGTACTGAAGATGTTTGCCATGAAGGGGTTGAATAATTTTGAGACTGGAGAAGTCATTATAAGTTGCATTTTCAGTTGAATTTGGGGACACCACTTGAAGCATTTGTTGTGTTGAGCTATTTCAATTGCTTTTGTTTGATTTGTTCACTGCAAACAGGTGAAAGTCTGTACATTTTGCCAACCTGATTTGCAGTGGGGGTTGAATAATTTCAATTACAACTGTAACTCAAAAGTCTTTAGGACTCTAGAAAACACATAGAGCCCTCCACCATGATTCATTAAAGGGAGAACTATTAGTACCTGTTCTGTAACATTATGTGATGTCTCCAGAGCTCTCACTGATTGATCGATTCATTCATTCATAATTACATTCATTCATTCTCTCTCTCTTTCTCACACCTACCTTAACAACATTTAAGATGAACATATTTGTAACTTCTACTAGCTTCTGATTTATTAACTATATTTACATATTTTCCTCCCACTGAACTTAAGAGATAATGTAAGAAAGTCTTCCATTCAGACACAGGACCAGACTAAGTTTTCTTTAGTTTCAACAGCTTTCAGTGTTGAAAGTGTTTCAAGGTCTCATCAGTGCAAAAACATGACAGAATGTAGAATTAAAATCATTGAAATCATCTACTTATAGACCAATGAGGCACCACAAATAAACATTTCTGGCTACATTATTTACACTACCCACTTAAAAGATATTTGTATAGTTGTGGAAATCCAGAGGTCTGCAGATCTAAAACAAGAAGATACAGACTCAGAATTCAAATTTTTCCCTCCAAAATTACAGTAGGGAAAAGAGGGGTGGGAGAAGCCAGAACAGCTTGAGGAAATGTTTAATGCTTTCCTTTTAAGGAAGGGCTGGTTGGATTCCTGAATTCTAGAATACTGAAAGGATGAAGAATATGTTATACAAGATTTTGATTTGCTTTAGCAGGTCGTATCTGGCCTTAAAAAAATCATTAATGAAATATAAAGTACAAGACCGAGCTACAGAAATCAACTGCTCACAACAATAACATAGCAAAACACATCCATATCTGAAAGGCTTAACACAGCACACCATAACAAGGTGGCAAATACTGCACTGAAAGCCGAAGTTGGCGACACGTGGTTCAATTCCATGGCATTAGCAGTCGTGAAAAACAATACAGATCTTGCACTGTGCTGTAACCGTGCAATTCAGATTGTTAAGAGACAAGATAAAAATAGAAAGCAGTAGGAATTAATGCTATATTTCTAGGATGGTGGTTGTGTGGGGGATGGTCCTTTCTTTCATTTCATATATAGTGTCCTCAGATTTCCTTCTGAGAAACAAAAAGAATTTCAAATATGTCTTGCTGGTACTCTCTGAACTGAACTCTACTTAATTCATTACAAAATTTCCCAACAAAGAGTTTCACATGGGAGATAGAATAGGAGAGGACCTTTTATCTTTTAAGGTGAAATTGGCTAAAAATAATGGGAGATGGGAAAAGAGTAAGAGGAATTTTTTAACACCTTGCCTAAGATTACGTAGATAGAGAAAACGTTCCTGAAGAGTAATATTTCAAAACATGAATAAAAATGCAAAGTGAAGGGGGATTCCCAGGGAAGGAGAAATTTTTAAATTTCAGCAGCATCTCAAGAAAAAGCATGGAAGGGAGAATGGTATAAAACATGCAATGGCTTGCCTTCCCTGGAGGATGGATGGAAAGCTAAAGTAAGTTACTAGAAGTTTATATAGAACAGTCTCTTTTTTCCTTCTGAAATGGGGGGACTCAAAAGAAGGAGGGATTAATCTAAATTTTCTTGTGCCATCTAGCTTTATAGCTTTGTACCCATTTGCCATATCAACTATGTAAAGCAAAAGATATTACTGACAGCACTATCCATAACATAAATAAAAGTCCCACTGAATATGTCATGGCTTGGTCACATGTGTTTAACAGTTTTCCACAACCAGACAGCTTCCAGATATGTTTGTGTGAAAGGTCCCCTGTGCAAGCACCGATATGTTTACCACTCCCAAAATGTAGTTCTTGGCTATGCTGGCTAGCAATCCCGGAAGCTGTAATTCAACACATCTGGAGTCCAAAAGTAGGAAATCTATATAGCACTGCCACTTTACAGTGTTTCAGCTACTTTAGGATAATCAACCTATGCCATAGGTGTCAATTCTTAGCAGTCACATAGACAGATTTTCTGTTCCTAGTCTAGTCCAGTCCTTCAGGTCTTCCAACAGTGCACCTATCACCACTGTAACTGAGTCCATCCACCTTAACATAGGTTGTCCTCTCCTCTCTTTTCTTCCACCTTTCCCAGCATTATAGATTTCTCCAGAGAGCTAGTCTTTACATAGGACATCTGAAGTAAGATAATTTGAGCCTGGCCATTTGTGCCTTAAGTGAGAACTCTGGGTTGATTTTTTCTATGATCTATTTGTTCATTTTCTTGGCTATCAATGGCATTCTCAGGAGTCTTCTCCAACACCAAAGTCTGAAAGCGCCAATACTCTTCTATAATGCTTCTTCAAAATCTCACTTTCATAGATTGTCACAGGGAAAACCACTGCTTGCATAGTTCTGATCTTTGTACAGCATCTGAATATCTTTTCCAAGGCCAATTCTGTCAAGTGCTAATCATGGCATATTTCTTGACTGCTGAGTCCTTTACTGTTGATAGTTGATCCTAAAAGACGTAAGCTATAGACCACTTCAATAACTTCATTGTCAGTGTTAAGGCTGGTTGCTATACCTGTTGTCACTTCTTTACATTTAACCTTAGTCTCATTTTTTTTCACTGTGCTCATTGACTTTCATTACTAGAACTTGCAGAATATAAGCATTTTCAGCAAACAGAGTGGTGACATCAACACAACACAGGTTATTGAGATTTCTTTCTCCAACTATAAAACCAGACTCATCTTCTAATCCAGCTTCCCTCAGTATATATTCTGCATACAGGTTGAATAAATAATAGGAGTGTATACAGCCTTGTCTTACTCCTTTGCCAGCCTGGAGCCAGTCTGTTTCACCATGTTCCTGACCTGTGTATAGGTTTTGCATGAGGACAATGAGATGTTCTGGGATTCCCATTTTTCTAGGCATCATCCACAGCTTGACATGACCAACACAATCAAAGGCTTTTTATTGAGAAAGCCAGAGAACACCAAAGATAAGTCAATATAGTCAATGAATTGTAACAATTATATTGACTTCTCTTTGGTATTGGGCTTTCTCAATTATGCGTGCATCATCAATAATGTCTTATGAATCAGCAATGATATCCAGTGTTCCTCAGTTTTTTCTAACCCAGCTTGAACATCTTGCATCTATCTTTCCATGTAGGGCTCTAATCTGTTTTGGATAATTCTAAGCATTATTTTCCTAGCATGTGAAATTAAGTATATTGTACCATAGTTTGCACACTCTGTTAAGCCTCCTTTCTTTGGCATTGGTATATAGATTGACCTCTTCCAACCTGTTGGCCACTATATTGTTCTCCAGGTTTGCTGGCATTGCTTGGTTAGAACTCTGTTGCTTGCCATATTTCTGTGGGCATTCCATCAACTGGTCTAGTCTTCTGACTTGGTAATGACTTTAGTATAGTACATATGTCTAAATATGTGGACCTCAATGTACTTTGAGATACCCTATCAAAGCTCCAAACATTTTCTTTTCTTTTAACTTTTTGGTTCTGACCACACATACTGTCACAGCTATTTTTTAAAAAATCATTGACAGAAATTCTCCAGTCCAAATTAATCATTTTAATTACACTGTCAACAGCTGTATTAAGTCTTCACATCAAATCTGTTTCTTTAATGAGATTCTGTAGGTATATATTTTTATGCATACCCTTTCATATAAAAGCAATACTTATTGTTGCCTTAGGGGAGGAAATAAAGAACAGTGTAGGACATTTTAAATGGACTTTCATGGAATAGTTTTTATTCCTACCCTGTATATTTATCTACTTCGTAATTCATCACACATTCACATTTGAATGCCTTTTTCCTTAATATATGCAGTTTTGTGTGCATTTCTAAGCACATACCACAACACACTTTTAAAAATGTGAATTCTGGGTACACATGTGTTCCGTCTATACTTAGATTTGAGAAGTAGATTGAGATTTTCAGCAGAATAAATTGTACTCTTCCCTAACAGATTAAAAAAACAAGTAGATGACAGAAATAAACTAGTAGAAATTGTATTGTAGATATTTTTACATCTGGCATCAGAGTTCTCATAAAAGTATAGAAAAGTGGGGCTGAAGGATGCATGTGTACATGTGTGCATGTTTGTATGTGAAAGAGTGAGAGAATGAGAGAGAGAAAATGAGAGAGACCTGAATGAACAGACACACTGCAAGCCTACAGAAACCATTTTCACCTGCTTTCTTCTTGCTTTGCAAAAATCTGACTTCCTGTTTCTCTGTTTCAGCTAAGGATTTCCAAATTGATAGCATTTCAAACCAACAAACACAAGCAATAATCAGATAATTATTTCTTTCTACTTATGATGTTTATGATATTTATCATACTTTAAGAAAAAAATTTACAAAATTTTACAAAAGGCGATCACAAAGTAAAAATCACAAAAGGATGCAAATCGTGACCTACCCTCTCTCAAGATCTTTTCGAATAATAAATGGAGCCAAAATAAATGATAAAAGGTTCAGATTTTATTCTGAATTCTGCTAGTACCTAGCCATCTAGAAGAAACATCAACTGCAGTTAAGTCAACAGTGCATTATTGGAAAAATAGATTAGAATCAATAAATAAGACCATTCCATATTTTTGGCAGGATATTTTTAAGGGATTATTTATGTGTTACAATTGTCTTAATTCTACAGAACCAAAACTTTTCACTCACTGATACTGTATGTTCCTTTCATTCCCTTCTTTCTCCCTATGTTATTATGTGATAGATGATAGACAGACAGATGGAGACAATGGAGTTCATATTCTCTCTCAGACCAAACTACTTCACAGGATTGTTGTGAGAATAAAATGAAAGATGAACCCCCTCCCATTCATAAAATCTTATGCTCCAAAAAAAGGGTTGGTTATAATGGCAATAAAATATAAAATTTATCCTATAAATGTATACTACAGAAAAATATCACTAATCACTTATATAGCCCCCAAAACTGAATCCATAAGGATTGAACAAATCTAATGTTCATCGTATCAAGTAAACAGTATTAGATCTTTTTCCCCTACATTGCTTCCTCTAGGCTGAACTGAATATAAACTTTTAAATATACAGTGACCACCAATTTTATTTTTAACCCCTTATAATTATGTGGAAGACAAGCTTAAGGGATTTCAGAATTAGAAG
Source organism: Candoia aspera (assembly GCF_035149785.1). Taxonomy (NCBI): domain Eukaryota; kingdom Metazoa; phylum Chordata; class Lepidosauria; order Squamata; family Candoiidae; genus Candoia; species Candoia aspera. The sequence continues at coordinate 41,693,375 of NC_086156.1, read as the reverse complement.
CTACAGCAGATGATAGAATACAATATTCTATACTGCTATTCCTTATGATTTTGAGAGCTAAAGATAACAGAACTATGACGATGCTAGGAACTATTCCCTTATTCAACACACAATCCCACTGTTAATCACCCTATCGAGGGAGGGGGTAGTCCGTGAAAACTGCTTAGCTCAAAAAGTCCCTGTTGTCTTCATTAGTAGCTTTTGGGTGCTCAGCACCTTTTTAAATCAGGCCCTATCTTGAGCTTCCTATACTATAGCAACATGATAGTGAATTGGATGGTTAAGCCTGCATGATTTTTTTCTTTTACGAGAGAGTACTTTTTTTTTTCTTTGTATACAGAGACCATATTAAAAAAGCTACATGCTCTGAATGCAGAAAGTACCATCGCAAGCAAAGCTGGAAAACCACCTTCTTGAAATCCAGGAAACCTGTTAATCTCTGCTCACAATACTGTCAATATAAGACAGCTCCCTATATTAACCAAGTAACAACAATCAAGGGACTTGTTATGTTACTAAGTTCAATATATTCTTGTTACTTACAGTACTTTCAGCTAGGTATACACATAACCTAGTGCCCATTAAGTATTTTAACTAGAAGCTATCTAATCTCCAAATACTGGTAATGCTGGTTGGCCATTTTTAGAGTTACAATCCAGATACCTAAAGGACATCAAGCTGCCTACCCATGCTTTAGAGGACTGCAAGTTAAGGCACTAAAGGGTGGTTCTCTTGGCCCCTCCATGATCTCACACAATTCAGCCCACCTCTATAACGATGTCTGTGTATGTACACAAGAAAACTTCTGTACAACTCCTCTGTTCAGGATGGACACTACCCAATCAGGATTTTTCACATGAAGAAAGTCCATCTTTATGCCATTAAATACATGTAAAAGCCCTTCTGGCATTTGCTGGATGCCAGCTATTGTGACTGCTTGTACAATGATACTCAATTGCTGGACTGTATAAAAGAAGTTCACACATTCTTTGAATACATGGAGAAAAATAACATCTCTTTCAGTTCTAACCAGTTTATACAGTGAACATTATCTTTCCTCACCATCAGTCACAGAAGTATAGAGTGGAAGGAACTATTTAGGCCACCAAGTCAAACCCCCTGCTTAGTGCAGGAATCCAGATTAAAGCATCCCTGATCGATGGCTCTCTAGCCTTTGCTTGAAACCATGCAAGAAAAGTAATCACTTCCCTGAGTAACTCCATCAAACTCTTCTTACTGTTAGGAAGGGGTGCATGTATATGTGTCTGTCTGTGTCTATCTAATCAATCAATCAAATATTCCACTGAAAATCTGCCTTTCTGTAAATTAAACCCATTATTGCATATGTGACAGAAAACAGGTCTTAAATGTTCTTGTGTGTGACATCTTTTCGTGCATTTGAAAAGTGCTACTATATCCTCTTTCATTCTTCTTTTCTCCAGGCTAAATATAACAAACTCCTTCAATCTTCCTTTATAAGACGATGTTTCCAGCCCCTTGATCGTCCTTATTGCCCTTCTTGTAATCCATTCCAGTCTTTCTAAATACTTCTTAAAGTGTGAGGCTCAGAAGTGCTTACAGTACTCACGACAGGGTCTGACTGAAACAGAATAAATTGGAATGATTACTTCCTGTGAATTGTAAGCTACTTCTATTGATGCAGCCTAAAACTGCATTTTCCTATTTTTCAACCACAGTAAGTACCATTTCCTAGCTAGGTAAAGTCTATTCTCTACCTGTGATTTGATTATGGTCTCCTAAGTGGAGAACTTTCCACTTCTCTCTGTTAAATTTGGTTCTGTTACTTTCATCTCATTTCTCTAACCTATGAAAACATTTCATTCTAAATGTTATTTCTGTCTTCTAGACCATCCCTGGAACTCATACTTATCTGTTGGAGAAGACTAAATCAAAATCAAAATTGAAAAGCTCTGCCATTTCATGTTAGGATTTTGCCATCTTCACTTAAGCAGCTAGTGTACTGGTTCTTATTCTTAACATCCTTCACCAATCTCAGTTCATTCTAAGCTTCCACTTTCTTAACACAATCTCAACAGAGTTAGTATTATGGCGACCTCGGGGACCTGGCCAACTTTCTATCTTGGCAACTCCTATTTTGTTTCTAGTTCTTCTATAGGACCACATTGTTTCTCTGCCTATCCTCCATTTTCTCCCCACTGGAACTGTTTTCAATTGTCTTCTTAGTATCTTCTTTTCTAAGAACTCTCATCCATGTTGAACACCTTTTCTTAACTTCTCCCTACCTACTTACATTTAAAAACAAAATCCAGAAGACCCAGGATGAATAGGCACTGTTGATAAGTGCTAGTCTCTCAACATGGCATATCCCATCAAGCTGTTCACCCCAATCTTCCAGTGTTTTCTCTTCCCTCCCACCATCCCTTGTCCCGTCAGCTGCCTCTGTTAACTTCCTTGGCTTTTCTCCTGATCTTCTCCTTGCAATCAACTTCTGCCCAGAATAAACTAGTTTCAGTCTATACAGTATGCAGGACAAAATGATCCTATGTTGTTCCATATACAGATCAAAACATCTATGTATGCAATTCAGTTCAGGCAAAGACCAAATGAAAACAGGTGCTCTGTGCAATGTTAGTTCACGAACAGAATGTTTTGCACACCTAATCATTGCTCTGAATTTATTAAAATTTGTTTTTTGTTTGTTTGTAGCGTTATCCTATCCAGATGGACAAATCTGCATGACTGCTAAATGGTAGCAAAGATATGCATGCAATTCTAACTCATTGATGTTCTCTAGAGGTGATATAAATACACATTTGACAGCTCTTGTTCCTTTTTTGTCCACCAAAAAGTTTTTGCCTGCCAGCGATCAAACCAATTACATCCACTTATTTCAGCTGTCTCACTTTTTTCCTTCCAAATGGATAGGGTTTGGATTATCGATCAATGGTTACCTCTGCAAATGTATGTGCTCACACTGTAATCTCAACAAGGATATTGCACCAATCGATTATGTCTGTGGTGAGCAAAAACTTTTTGGACATGAGATTTTAACACTAGTGGCGGTCAAAAAAGAGCCATTTGTTTATTCCCAGTTTATTTTTCTTTAAAATGAAGAATTCTAGTGCACATGACCACTTACTCCCAATATTCCTGCTATTTCTACTACATAAAGCTAAATATTCCCTACTGATCAGTAACAAATCAAAGACAGACGTTTCTCTTGTGCCTTCCTCCACTTGAGACGCTACTGAATTATAACTCCAAGCATCCTTCACCACTGGCCATACTGGCTATGGATGCTGGGAACTGTACTTCAGCAATATTTGGAGGGTCACAAATTCCCTATTCCTGCTATTCAAGAAACACTCATAACTCTGAAAATACAGCAATTGCTAGAACAATGATGTAAATATTTTTTTAAATAAAAACTTAACATTTATTCACCAAGACACAAGTTAAAAATGGCTTGGGTACTATGTAGCCCTTTAATTAAAGTCCCAAACAGATTCAAATATACATAGGTCAAGTTATTACCTTAATTTGGTTGCTTCTTCCTGATAGTGTTCATGCTTTGTATAATACAACTAATTTTCTCATCACTGCAAATCAGCAATATAAAAAGATTTTCAGTTGTGCAACAGTATTTCATGTTGCATATACTAGTAAGACACAGTAATATGTTTTAAAATACACTGAATCATAAAAAGTATTATGGCAACAATATGGAGAAATAAATATGAGGAACAGAGATAACTAGATGGATTATTTGTAGGGATTATAGAAAATACATTTTTTATTCTTGTTGGCTTTGCTCAGGTCTGTATCATATTTAGCAATGTAAAAACCATTCTATATGGAAGGAAGATATATGTGTGATGAAAGAAAAATGCCTGTGTCAATATTTCATACTTGTTTTCAAAATTTACTGATTTTTAAGTTGAAAGTTATAGTAAAAAATGCAGCACTAAAATCTCAAAGTAAAAAAACAGCAGGATGGAAACTATACTAGTTCAATACGTGGGAAGGGAATTTTGAAAAATGAAAATATAGTAAAACTACAAAAAAAGAGGGGGCACACAGGTTGAAAATTTGAATCTGTACTGAAAATATACACAAGTGTCCCAAAGGATGTTTCTTTTAATAATCCGTTATAGTAGTCCCACATACCTGTTGGACTCAGCTAGCCTAAGCCATACTATTCTAGAGTATTGGGAAGGTGAAGGGAGGCTCATTCATTGATGGGAGGGGGTCAAACTTCGTGCAAGTAGAAACGCTTATACACATACCTGTTTTCCAAAATTCTGCTGGGTTATTGGCACCTTAGTAGTAAATAAGAGCAACTTCTTAAATTACAACACTTACAATAATCTATTTAAAAATGTATTGTACACCAGTTTGGGGTAGTGGCTAAGGCATCAAGCTAGAAAGTTCTAGTCCCACCCAGTTCTAGGCACAAGCCAGCTGGGTGACCTTGGGCAGTCACTCCCTCTCAGCCGAGGAAAAAGAGAATTGGCAAATCACTTCTTTAAGTGATTTGCCAATTCACTTTCCAAGATCATTTTCCAAGATTCAGTTTCCAAAATCATTTCCCAAGAAAACTGCAGGGACTCACCCAGGCAGTCACTAACACTGGCTAGAAGGCGTGCAAGCATGCGCATGCACGCGCGCACACAAGCACACATTTTAAGAAACATCATCTCTCGTATTTCCTTGCTTGCTTGCTTGCTTGCTTACTAGAGCTTACATGCAGAGCTTACACGCCACTTCAGTCAGATGTGACTCCAGTGGCTTACCCTACTCATTTCAGGTTTTTGGGGTTAAAAGACAACCAAGGCAAAAATAATGCAACCCAGCAGGTGGCAATACGTATTATAATCCACAGCCACAAAACCCATGATTCTTTTTAGCTATTCAAAGACAAGAGAAGGGAAGGATACGAAAGAATTTGAAGAGCAGTAGGTTAAAAAAAAAAACCCAGTTCCATTTTTTTATTCCATACTGAAATGTTGTCTGTTTCTTAATATTGAGTTAAAAGAAAAATTAACTTCAAGTTAAGCTCAACTCCTAGTGACTTGCACAAACTCATCCATAAAATGGAAATAATCTCCTTCTGCCTTTGTTTTTAAGTTCCCTGGCAAGTATGTTATTCAATAGCTTTACCAAAAAAAAACCCAAACTAGTAGATTAACAAAGCATTAGTTTAATTCATCCTTTCTGAATTCATAATTATTTGAAATCATAACTAGGAACTAGTTTGTGTGTGCGTAAGGTCATTTCAGAATGTCTTTCTCCATTACCTCCTCTCACCATGCAACTGACATTCAATGGACCCTCCCTAATGTGTAAGACCACTACCACTACAAGAGAAAAAAGAAGTAACTTTACCTTCTATGTACAGGTAATCCTCACTTAACAACCATTTGTTTAGTGACTGTTCAAAGTTATGACAGTGCTGAAAAAGTTACTTGCAAGCAGTCCTCACACTTTGACTGTCACAGCATCCCCATGGTCACATGATCATGACTTATTACAGTCGCAGCATCCTTCAGTCACGTGATCACCATTTGCAACCTTCCCAGCCAGCTTCCAACAAGCAATGTCATTGGGGGAAGCCAGAAGTAGCTTGCAAGTCTCAGTCATGTAATGTCTCGCTTAATGACCGCAACCAGGACTGCCAGGACTCCTAAACGAGACAGTCATGTGGTGTTTTGCTTAATGACCACTTCACTTAGCAACAGAATTGCTGGTCCCAATTAGGGTTGTTAAGTGAGGACTATCTGTATACAGAAATGTTTTAAGCACTTATACTGGCCTCTTTGGATCCTGATTCACATGGAACACCTGAATTCCTAAAATAACAAAATCTCTGCCACAGTAGGTATGGAAGTCACAAAACAAAAAGCCCTTTATTTGTACAGTTTACAGCAGATCAGCATATCTACAAATAAAGTACTGAGCTACAAAACCACAATATGTTTTTCTCCTACAGAGCCTATGTACAATCCAAGAGCATTCTTAGAAACAGACAATTCTGGAACCAGGTATTTTGCAGTGCCACTCAGCAGCCTCCTTTTAAGTTTTAAAAAAATGAAATCGTCCTTAACAGATGCAAGCTGATGATGAGTGCAAAGCCATACATAGGGTTGTAGTGAAAAAAAAAAGGTGAAAGGTCCCCTGTGCGAGCACCAAGTCATGTCTGACCCTTTGGGGGGATGCCGCTTTTGCGATGTTTTTTTGGCAGACGATAAGAGCGGGGTGGTTTGCCATTGCCTTCCCCGGTTGTCACCTTCCCCAGCAAGCTGGGTACTCATTTTACCAACCTCGGAAGGGAGGAAGGCTGAGTCGACCTGAGCCAGCTACCTGAGAATCCAGCTTCCTCTGGAATTGAACTCGGGTCGCGGGAAGAATTTTGGTTGCAATACTGCCACCTACCACTCTGCGCCACACGAGGCTATAGGGCTGTAGTAGTTATGTGTAATTCTAAGGGTGGGCAAAAGTTTAGGAAGGCACCTGCTGAATACATATATGAAATAAGGAAGGTAATGCTACTAAATACAAAAAAAATGGTTTTAAACCAAGTGGAGCATTTAGAAAAGAGAAAATGGAGGAGGAAGAAAGAAGAAGATATAAATGACAGAATAAACAAGAGGGCCTAGGATTTAATGAAAGCAAGCTCTGTGTTATAGGTCAATGAATAAAACGCTACATAAATGTGTTATTGAAAAGAATCATATTCAGAAACTGGGAATTTATCACCCCATCTTATACTCCTCATGTATGAAGCTTCTACTGATAAAAATACTATTAAGCTAAATACTTTACAAAAAAATATTATGTGCAGGTACTAACTTCCCCACTTAGTACCTTGATTATTCTCCTACTTTGAAACTCAAATGAAATATACTACAAACTCTGCATGGAACTTTTCTACTACCAATCAAGCAACAATTGGCAACCTATTTTTATCTACCAAATTTTGGCTTAAGCAGACATAGTGCAGTACAGTGATCACTTTCCTCAAGTTATGTGTCCCAGAAAACTGCACATGGGAGCACTATACTATCAATTTAAAATAAGCCAACAGCTGAACAACACTCCAGTCAAGAGAAGCAACGGGAAAGCAATTATATGGGATTCTCAGGACACTTGGTAACATTTATGTGGATCCATAGTCTTTCTGCTATTAATAGAATTGCCAACAGCACAGAAATTAGAACTTGGGTTTTAATTTCTGCAAACATCCCACAGGTGAATCTTTTATAATGAACAGGTTGTGTTTAGCATTTATTTTTATTTTTCCATTTATACCTTGGCATTCTACACATACAACCCTCAAGTTGGCTAACAGTCTGAGACAAAATACAAACTATTAAAAACCAGTAAAAATTAAAAGCATTATTAATCTAACTCAAAAGGCCTAATGAGAGAGGAACATTATGATTCCTTCTGTGAAAACCTGAAGTCACTAAGCACAAATCCAGGCATTCAGGGAAAGGCCTTCTCCCACAAGACTGAAAGACACTCCTCTGAAAATGTAAGCACTTTCTGCCAACTTTCATACCCAAACATTTTATATCAAGCACAGGACAACACTAGGCCAGTGACAAGTTTCTTCTGAAGCCTCTCCAGATGATATTTTCAACAGGCAGCAGAAGTAATGAAGTACTACCAGAAATGGAAATTAGCAGCATCACTAAAATTCCCCCTACAGCAATGGGCTTGAGCAAGGCCAACTTTTACTATGACTCTGAACAAACCCTTGAGATTTCTCTTGTTGCTATATCCAGTTCAGCAAAGTAAAGGGATGGGAAAGTAAATGGAGATGATGTAACTTTGGGGGAGATCTGGTTCTTGGCAAATACCCGAAGGTGAGGTTCCCTGAGGCTAGGCTCAGATAATCTGACCAAAACATTATGCAAATTCAAGATGTTTTTGAATGTTAATTCCATATATCTAGTGAAATATATTTCTTGGACTCTGCAGTTACCACTTTTAATTCATTCATTTCATAAAGGTCCTTTCCTCACTTTTTGCAATATCCTATTTAGCCCTGACAATTCTATCCCTTGTTCACTATCTCCATTTCATATCTTTGCTCATGCTTATCTGTACAGTGCAACAAAGGTACAATGCAAAATGATTCAATACAATTTAAAACAAAATTTATAGTTCTAAGAAAAGAAAGAGAAATTCATAAAGCAATGTTGAAAATAGTACCTGCAGCTGATCAATCCTTTTGTTTTCCTTACAGATGTTCTGTATTTGCATTGCTCAGGATAACCCTTATACAGTATGTGGATAGTATGGTTTTGGCTACATAGGCATAAATGTAGGAGGGTTCAAAACAGTCTTATAGTGAATGAAAAATAAAATATATGTCACACGTTTCCAACAAGACACTATCTATGAAAGCAGAAAATGATTCTGTGCATGTGGATGTTGTAAAATCATGTTGCCAAATTTTCTTTGCACTGTTTTTCTGGAAGGATCATTTTCCTTGAAGACTGGATTGGCAAAGGTGAGAGAATCCAAGATTAGGTAGGAAGAAGAGGTATTTAGAATCCCTAGTGTACACTTGGAATACCAAGTGGAGTCCTTCAACTCCCAGCTATTAAAACACCTGCCAACATTGTTAAGAAGAATGGTTTTATTTTATTTTCCAGCTCTAACTTTTTATATGAGTAAATGATCACAATTGTTACATATTACAGGTAATTACATATTAGATATGCCACTTCCAGAAATTTAAGATGAACACTACTGAACACAAAAGCAAGGCTGAAAAAGGCTATTAAATTTATGCATCATTAAACAGTCCATTCTGCACAAGATGGTTTTAATAAATGAAGCATTTTATACTAAAAAGTATATTTACAAATATTGAAGATGAGACATATTACACTTCAGTAATATGCAGATCAACTCTTGCTGCCTTTAACAATGCTCAATTCACCATAGTAGAGTTAATTTCAAGCTGCCCTTTCACTGCAGGTAGATAATGCAGACTCAGACTACCAGACAAAATGTTTTATCCATCCATCCTGGAGCAATGTGGTATCCAAAATAAAGTTATACATTCAAATAAGCATAATCCCAGCATTACAAATGAAGGAAAATGCAACCAATGTCACTCAAATGTTTTTGCCAAAACAGGGATTTCATCATAGATCTAAACCTATCCTATCATCAATGGGTTATGACTGAAAATAATAGCCAGAGAATTGCAATACCTAGGGAAAGCAGCTGGGAAGAAACAAGTTTTAATGCCTATTAGAAAAACTATGTGCTATACACTTTGTAGCTACTCTGTATATGCCCTTCCTTAAGCTCTGTATAGACATCCAGTTCAGAAAGAACATGTGTTAAAAAGGTACAGAGATCTTGGTCTGGTCAGTGTCTAGTTGGGAATCTACCAGACAATCTTGTTTCTATCACCATGATCTACAAAGTAGAGTTAAAGGGTACAAGAAAACAATTGCATGTATTTCTTTTGATTATTTAGAGGTTTCATAAGCTAACATCAGCATTCTAAGACAGTTTTGGTTTAATGTTCACAGAACAATTGCTTTGGTCAGGTTTTGATTTCTCTAATAGGGGTATTCTCATGCTTGGAAATCCCCATGTAAGTTTAATTTTTATTTTTCTTGTTAATTAATTAAGATCTTCAAGGAGTTCGATCAAAAAACTTCCAACTATGTACCATATTATAAATTCCATCCCCTCTAGAGTGTTCCTGAAAGTAACTCCCAAGAAAAAAGTGACCGATTTATGATTGAAAGCAAATGTTTGCTGCAAACTTTGATAAGGATTGAAAGAATCCTTGAGTCAAACAAAGGTAATTAGAGATCATTGTTAAGCCATAGCAATTGGTCAAAAATTTGAACATTCATGTCAATGATTAATATGGAGGCATCTTTTTTTTTTCTTTTCACAACTGCAACCACTATCACAAATTATCCCAAGTTTTAATAAAACTTCTATGTCACAAAGAAGGGTTGGCATCAGAGGAAATAAATCTAGTTTCAAGTAAAACAGGACTGGTGCAGAGATCTATGTGCATAGATACATGCTGAATTCATACATCATCCTTACAGGCTAAGACATAGTTTGTTTGACCTTATCTAAGCCACAAACCAATGTTTACAAACCTTAATAGAAGATTTATACATCAAAGTATGGTTTAGCACAATCTGTATATGCACACTATTTTCAAACACAACATTTGTGTACTTGACAATGCTACTTTACTACATAATTTTGAAATCAACAGAAGATTAACCTTTAGAGTTTAGCTCAACCATATTTTCTGATTAACTCATCTGACTCTATGGCCAAAATCTATGAACTCAATCTGAGCAGAGCTCTCTTCCTTGTTGGCAATGGTCTAAGTTCACCACTATTTTTCACCAACACAATAATTACAAGAAAATAGCTTTTCGTAAGTCAATACGGCATTTTTGGGGGAGGGGAACAGTGGTATTGACTAGATATTATTAACACTCTAATGTTTAGATAACTTAAATCTTTAAAGATAAAGAAGTTTATATCAATATTAACTATGATTTCTAAAATGTCAATGTTGATAAGCAAAAGGTTGTTTAAATTTTACATCCAAAACTAAATGTGGCATTAATAACAACTGCAAATTACATCAAAATATTTGTTACACAATAATGGTTTCTGCCTTAAGCTTAATACTTAATACTAAGGTCTCCACTGTATTGTTTGTGCATATTAAAGAAAAAGTAGACAAAACAAAATCAACAACAGAAAAAGAAATAGTTTTTTTTAAAAAATTAAAGCTATTTGGTTTCTAACTTCTCCCTTTTTGTGTTTCTACCCATTTGTGATGTTTATAAGCAACTCTCCCCACAACTCGAGTTCGATCCCAGCGGAAGCTGTATTCTCGGGTAGCTGGCTCAGGTTGACTCAGGCTCCCATCCTTCCAAGGTTGGCAAAATGAGTACCCAGGTTGCTTGGGAAGGTGACAACTAGGGAAGGCAATGGCAAACCACCCCACTATGCCAAGAAAATGTGGCGAAAGTGGCGTCCCCCCAAAGGGTCAGACATGACTCGGTGCTTGCACAGGGGATCTTTCACTTTCACCTTCACCTTCACCAGGCTCCCTTAGAAGCCATACTGTAAATGTTTATCTTTTGCCATGCTGCCTAATATTTTGTAAATATGGGACCAATCTTGCTTGAATTTTGTTAAACTTCTGTTGTGAATATATGCTGTTAATTTTGCCATCGCTGCATATTCTCCAGGTTTAAGGTCCCAATCAGATATTGTTTGATTTGTTCTTTCTTCCAATATTGGGTAAAATTTATTCTTGCTGCCATTAGTAAATTATATCTCAGTAAATTATTATATTTCTTGTTGATATATTCTGGGATTATAAAAAAGTAATTAAAAATTGATTTCATTTCAAATTTGTTTTCCAAAATCTTCTGCATTGTACTATGTATACCTTTCCAGTACTTTTAAGGTTTTTTGCATATCCACCACATGTGGTAAAATAATATTTCTGTTTCATGGCATTTCCAACATTTAATATTGTTAGGTTTTTCTATTTTGGAGATTATTTATGGAGTTGTGTGCCATCTGTAAGACATTTTGTACCAATTTTCTTTAGATCGTAGCTTGGAGTAAATTTTATGGATTTGGTCCATAATTCTTCCCTATGTTGTGCCTGTTTCTTTAAAATTTTGCATCCATTTTATCATAGCTTTTATTCTGTCTCTGTGTCATATCTAAGTAGGAGTTTATATATGTACCCAAGACAATACAGGATTTGTAGCTTAGAACCTCAAATGTATTGGGCCATTTTCTCCCTTTGCAGTCTCCTATATCACAAAAATGGAACAAGTCCTCTTTTTTGCACAAGGGACAGAAAGATAAACAACTGCAGTACCAATAGCATAATTTGAACATTTACTTGTTTTAACACTGTCAAGAATAACTGGGAAGCACAGTCTGTTTTCCAGTGGATTATTGCTAAAATAGAAAGCACTGGCTAGCAGAATAATATATACCATTAAAGCATAATTGATGGAAATGGGCATGTTTGCCACTAAACAATACTTTTATTGTAAAATAATTCCAGTCCATGCATGAAAGATTCCAAATGATAGTTACAGTAAAGCCCTCAATTTGATTTCAAGATCTTTATCATGTAATTTCATTTGAAGAAGAATTATACAGAAAATCCATCCGACAGCTCTTCATAAAAACATGTGGGGAGAAAAAAAACAGTAACAACCACTTCATTAAGTTACTATTAGACATACAATCTCTAATGTCTCTAATGTGAACCAGAACAAAATCTATTTTTAAAGGGCTGAACTGAAGATTTGTAAATCAAATTGTAAGATTTAAAATACAATCCTCCATTAGATTGTAGTTAGGTGAGTTATCTATTATATAAAACTAGAAAGTACAAGATATATTCCCTGCAATCTCTCCTTCGATTTTACAGATTTTTTAAAAATGATAATAAACATGCAGTTCTTGCTTTTTGCTATTATGCTGCATTATAAAATGTGCAGATAGATACTGTACTGATCAGCACATTTTTTCACTTTATACCAAGGAAACCTTAACAAAGGTTCTTGAAACAGAAGAAAAACCAAAGATTCTACATTAACACCAGAATAATTTCCTGCAAACTAACATGAGGATTAACCGATCTGGGTTTTGATCTAGGCTTAGATTTGCCATTCTACAAGCAAATCCTTCACAGACCTGCTAACCCAGGAGAGTGTTCTTTTTGCTATTCAACAGAAATGTACTTTCAGTAGATGAAAGGTCACAGGGAATTAAAAAAAAATAAATCCAGTTAAAGAGATAAACCATTCTGGAACATCATAGCTTGAATTAAATGTTCCCTGACCAATCAAGCAAACAACTGAAGCTTGACGTGAAAATTCTACCTGAAGTTCTGTATCATAAATTCTTGTGCACAGCATCTATACCTGTAATTTCCAGACCTACTCTGGGAAAATTACAGGAAGCCCATCTTGCATTGATCAAATTAAACAATTTGCTTAGTCAAAAGTAGGATGAAGTTCTTTATTTTAAATTAGGAGAACACAATTTTGGGGAAGAGAGTTTAGGGAGTTATGTTAGAAGCTGCACTTTAAAAAGTAGGTGGTGTCAGGCAAAAGCAAAGCTTTTATTTCAGTAAAATTACATTCAGTTAATTAAATACAGGTAATACAATTACAGGTACTTTAATAATTTTCCCTTTAAGTCATATTAAAGATAAAAACTTGGCAGCAAATTTTGAGGATTCCTTAAACCCTGCTTTTAGGAGACACTTTGATCTTAACCCCATTTAAATGGTCAATACTAGTAAATGAATTGTGAAGGAAAAAAACAGACAGAAATGTGGGTGTGGGGATGCACCTGGGTATTCATCTTTACAAATTGTTATAATTTCAGTGATCAAGTAACTTGTGTGACTGCTGACTCCACCAGAATTTGCAGGCTAATTCGAGTCTCCTTCTGTTTTGTTTTGTTCTGTTTTCCTTTTTAAAATTTTAAATAGACAATCTGTCAAATAGAAGACTATCCTCTGTAAAGCAAAGATAGCTATCCTACTTTCCAACTGGTGATTTTAAATTCCAATATGTTGAAAAGAAGGAAATCTTGCAGAAGTCTACAGGACAAATTCCAGAGAAAAGCTGCAATTTTATGACTTGGCATTTTGCCATCAATGCCATTCTCATTCAATTGAACCAGTTCACTAAGAAAACAGAGCAGGAATTAAAGTACATAAAGGGCATGTTTAAGTGAATTGTTATGCGAATACAGCCTAAATATCTGATGGCTATAACAATAACTATGAGTCATAATACTATCCTGTTTCACCTTCCAATCTAACACAGTATACCTCATTTTCACACTTCTCCATAAAAACAGCGAAGTAACCCAGTGATTATGTGCCTTTTGCACAGTGAGTTCACTATTAATTTCATGAGAAAATGGAATAAAAACACTGTTGTTTGAATCTGCTAAAATTGTCCCCTAACTCTCCCACAGAGAACAAGAGAACAAAACCCAAAGCCAAACTATTTTGGAGCAGGATATATGATACCTATTAATGGCTTAACACAAGACCAACAACTAAATTGGTCATCTGTCAAGAGGAAGAAGGCCATTTCAAATCTCAGTCTTCTGAATTTGATTCTCTTGCCTATTCAGCTACCACTTCAAATAAGTAAGCCATGATTCCTGGAGAAGCAGCAGCAGCTATCTTCTTATACCTTGCAGCAGTTACCTCCAGTGGTTCTCTACTAATTAAATTGTTAGATAGATAGGGCCAGAGAGACAAGGAGGAAAGCAAACAACAGCAGTGGGGATGAGAAGGAGAAGGGGCTACCTATGAACTGGGACAGTAAGGACTCCATAAATCTGGAACTTAATTATAGGTTGTTTTTCTTCATATATATCACTAACCTATTAAGAGACTGGACAAGCTGAACCGGAAAAACACAGTCCGCGAGCAATTTTGGGAGCAATTAAAGTATTGGCATTATGGGAAAAGAAACATAAAAATATGCAAATCTTACACATACAAATCAGAAAAAATTTCTATGTAGCTACATTAATAATTTAAGAAAATAACCTCATGAAAAGCTAAAACAAATATGTATTTCATTGTGAGAAAGCTAGTTTATCCAAAGATTAGAGTTTCACAGGGTGCATTTTTGGAATAAAATGTGAGAAAATGGTGCAAGAGAAATTTCCTTGTAAAAAAACAAACCAAACCACAACTGAAGAGTTTATTCATCACACTGTAGTGCTTGTTCATCACAAGAACGAGAAATGGTGATGGACTCATATTTTCGGTTTAGTACTAATGAAGTATTTGCAAAGATCCACAATAAAGTGGTTCCACTGTATCCTAAGGTTTGACACACACCCCTTGCAGGAATCTCTGATGGAATGACTGGTGTTAAGTAGTATAGCTGAGAAGTTTAATAATTTTTTAAAGCAAATACGAAGTTTTCAAATGAATAGACTGAGATTGGAAGAAAGGTCACCATTCTTTGGTCTGAATAGGTGAAATGATGAGCCATTTTTATTTGAATTCTTCATTTTGTCCTTAATTTTAATTAATATGATCATTTTAAAATATGCCTGATTTCAGGAAAACAAATGTGTACCTGTTATAAACTTTGAATGAGGCACAGAAAAGACTATATTTCACAGTACAAGTATTTGCACATTTATTTAAGAAAAAGATTCAGCAATTGCTATATTGTTCTTTTCCAAGGTTTGGCTTATTTCATTTTTTTTTTTAATTTATTCACCCCATGGGAAAATGAGAGTAGAAAAGGATAAGTATGAGGAGTACTATCATCTGCTTAATGTAGGTTACACAAGCAAACACACAGACAAGATATTGAAGAGATAATCTATGCTATCCTATATCGGTCCATGCTGAGTTCTGTGGGATTTACTTCTAGTGAAGTGAGTGAAAATCACAGCCTTTGTGCAACATAATATTTAGCAAGGAATTAAAAAGCCATCAGTGTCATCCCTGGGAGAGAACATTCACTTGACTATATTTCCAGCTCTTGGCTTCCCAATCCAATCCTATTCATCATGAATAATTAGAACATACCAGTTTTTGAAAACTTACAAACACTGCTAGTTGGACTGGGATACTTTTTAAAGTAGAAAAAAAAAACTAGAAAGGAAAAATGATTCTAGTATGTGAGCCTGAGAAAACTAAGACAAACAATTTACTTTGTATTATTCTTTGCTGTCTATATAAGTTACAGAACAGAAATGCCAGCCCAGAAGCACCTACTCATGGAAGTATCTTTTCCTCTTATGTTCCTTTCTGATGTCCCATCTCTGATGGCATGCAAAACTGCATCTCTGCAGCCAACGATTAGGCTCACACAGCCAGCTAAGCAACTGCCCAACAACCAAAATAACAACTGCTTCATAGGAACACTGTGTCCAATCTACTCTTCTGGAGTTTTACTGGACATGAATGATACCAGATCTCTCTCCAGAGATTATCTTTAAAAACGAGTAATCCTATATAATGAAGAACAACTGGCCTCCTTAGAGATGAGCATGTGTAAGTCTTCAATCTTGGTCACAAAACTGAAATCTATGGATACTACTGATTTTCATAAATAGCAGTTTAATGAATGAAAGCAAACTGAATAAGGAATCTCATCTACATGGCAGAATGATGCCAAACAATAAATATCCAAGGCCCTTGGGTGCCTTCCAGTCTATTGATCTCTTTAGAGATGAGCTTTGTTTTGTCTCTGGGATAATCATGAGGAAGGCTTCTGAACAGCTATCTGCTGAAACATTTAGCACTGGAGACATACATAAGTGAAGCATAGCCACAGGGAAAGGCAGGCAGGATGCCAGGACATACTATACTTCACATGGTGGGCTTCCTGATTATCAAAATGGAACAAGTTCCAAGGAATAGGGAATCACCTATTTCAAAGAACAGACCTTGCCTCCCTGTGCAAAGCCAAAGTCTCTTTATAAAAAGAATAGGGCAACGACCATATACAATGGACAATATAGAGGGAAATTTCTAGGATAGTTTCAGTCAGCATAATTCACACAGAAAAAGGGTTTATACATCACATTAGTTGATGCTTTAATTTGATTATGATTTCAGTAAGCAACCGTGGCTGGGTTCACACTAAGTTAAAACTAAACAAATCACAGTACAGCATAAGAACAGTGAGTGAAACCAGTCCTACCACAAACAATTTATGGCACAGTTCCAGCCCCACAAGATTTGCCCTCAAAGAAGAAACCACAGAGTGCCTTATATGATAATTATTATCTTAAACTAGTAATTATTTACTTTGCAGTTGTTCTTCATTTATTTACTTATTTTTGTTACATTTGATTAAATTATAAAGACCGCTATATTTGGAAGGGGAAGTTTAATTCTTAATTTATTTATTTATTATTCACATTTCTATCACCGCCCACCTCCCCCTAAAAGGGGGACTCTTTTATCCCCACACTCTCCGTCTTGAAATAATCTACGTGTAGCTTTTTGCAGGGATAACTAATATTGTGAATTTACTCAAGACAGTATACCTGTTCAGAGTTCTGAATGGGATCCAGTTATATTTACATATCATACTGCTGTAAGTTTGTTGAATACATTCAGGCCACAACTACAAGATTCAACCTCCATCTCCAAGATGTTTTTTTTTTAATTTCTTAAACTGTTTATAATTTGTTTCACACCAGACTGATACTAAGGAAACAAAAACTAACTCCACCAAATACAGTGGAAATGTTAACATGTACAGTAATAATAAAACAGCATTTTAAAAGGCACTGAAATATAACAGGCCCAACTGACAGAATAACAAAATGCCCAGGCAAAGAGAAACATTTTGACCTGGTGCCAAAAAGATTGATGAACCCAATCCTAACTCAGTAGAAAGGAGGTTCTACAAATAACATACTGTCTTATTTCAAATACTTTCAAACACCTTCTGGTGTGAGAGCTTCCCCTCCCCCTTTTTGTCCCTTCGAGTCAGTGTTGACTCCTGGTGACTGCCTGGACTAGTCCCTGCAATATTCTTGACAAGATTTTCAGAAAAGGTTTGCCATTGCCTGCTTCTTAGGGCTGAGAGAGATTGACAGGCCAAAGTCTCCCAGCTGCCAGTATTACAAGTATGCTTTGGCATAACATCTGAATCAAGCTTATGTATCAACAGTGTACCTTGGCTTGGCTTATTACCTCTTGGATGTGTTGGATGTTAATTCCCAGAATTCCTGGCTAGGACTGCTAATATCTGGAAGATATTGTGGAACCCTGTGGTACCATTTTGATATTCTTTGGAGAACTACTCAATATGCCTGTTTTAAGAATGTAGAACAGCCTGTTACTAATCACACATATACTTTAAATCTATCTCAGACAGGAATATCCTGTGACCCTCAAGAGCTTAAGGAACCACCAAAAGGCCAATAATGTACAAGGCTTGAGTTAGTTCAACAATACCTGGACTGTCATGAGGTCTTCATCCCTGATCAGTACAGTATTATGTTTGTGTCAATAAAGCTTTTCCATGAATAGTCAAGTATGAGGACCAAGTGGGTGAAAGGAAGTTACATACAACAGAGAGAAAGAAATGGATAGGAAAGGCAAAACATACATCACCAGAATGGGGCAAACAGAGAGGGTAATCTCCCTCAGGGCACACAGCCTATTTTGGGCTGAAGGCTGCAGTTTACCTTTGAACTGTGTGTTAGGATCGCAGTCTAAAAAGTGAACACCACTGGAAAAAGCAGAGAATTCTGGGAATTAAGGTCCAACACATCCAAGAGGTAATAAGCTAAGATCAAGATTCTTAGAAGTAAATGGAAGGATACAAAGTTGGTTTATTTAATCAAGGTTAAATATGTATGTTGTTTCTGGTAGCTCTTAATGGACTTTTCTTGACAAGGACCAAATGACGAGGCTTTAAAGATTTGTTTATAGATAAGAGATAAGACTCGGGAAGAAGACATCTTTTGCTGTAGTTTTAGAGAAAGTGATAAGCAGGGCAAGGATTTCTATGACATGTCATATTTTTTCTGGAACCTTTATTTGTATTTATAAGTAAATTAAAACATGATTTAGAGTAATCTGGTGAGAATTAGATGCTTTTTATTTTGCCTGAAAAGTCGTATTTTGACTTTTTAAAGGTATTACGTCATATTTCTGCTTAATTTTGTGACAAATGTCATTTTGGTCATATTTTAGACATTGGTAACCCTCCTTTCCTGTTCAGACTATGCAGCCAGGCAAGGTCTTATAAAACACTCTTTATTAAATAACTATTTACAATAATTAAGTCCTTGAATACGAAGAGTCAAATCAAGAAACCCAACTGGGCACAACAGGCAGCGAAACAGGACTCTCACTGGACAGATAGACTGGGTGCAACTGGAACGCAGTGTGCTGGAGGCAACATCTCAAACTGGAACAGTGTGCTGGAGCTGTTCTGACACTGGATCGCTGGCAATCTGGAACTGGGTTGGGTCTGGACACAGCAACTGGAGCTATGAAGTAGGACTCGACCTCAAGACAAGGCTCAGCTCGGCTGGAAGACTTGGACTAGGCAGAATTCTCAGGACTGAAAACTTGGAGCAAGACTTGGAACTTAGAACAAGGCTAGACTCGGCTGGAAGCCCAAACTAGGCTGGAAGCTCTGGACTGGAGACTTGGAGCTTGACTTGGGACTTGGAACTAGGCTGGACTCGGATGGAAGCCCCGGACCAGGCTGAATTCTCTGGACTAGAGACTTGGAGCAAGGCTTGGAACTCTAAACAAGGCTGGACTCGGCTGGAAGCCCCGGACTGGACTGACACCCAGATCTTGAACAAGATAAGTGTGAAATCCCAAAACACGGATGAGTGTACGAAGCACGGTTGCAGAGGACCGAAGGCAAACGGTGGCACTGGAATTTCAGGGTGTGACTACACCGCTGAGGAGACTGCAGAGATTCAAGGCTGAATGCAAGGTGAAGGCTGCTGGGCATGGCTGACGCTGATACCTCAGTTGCAGCAGATGCAGGATTCAATCCCTCCTGTTGGTTCCTCTTCAGCAACAGACGCTGACTCCAACACCGGTAAGGACTCTTCTTCCAAAGCTGCAGGCTTGGAGTATCGGTTATTTCTGGCAGCTCACTCTTCATGCAGCTGCCTTTTATTCCAGTCTTTGGCACGCTTGGAGTCTCCTGTAGCCAATTGGGCTGCTCTCTCCTTTGTGTGCTTTTCAGCCCATCTTTGGCACATGCTGAATGGAGAATTCAAATCCTCCCCTGAATCGTGCCCAATCAGCACCATGGATTCTTCCCACGCTGCTGACTCATCCTGGAGTTTCGTTTTTACCAGTTTCAGCCAGGTAAGTTTCCAATTCCTCCTCTGACTCAGAAGGAGTTTCACTTTCCGAGTCAGACTCAGGCGAGGTAGCCTTGGTTCTGACACCTCCTGATAAGCCAGCAAGTTCAAGCCAGCAAAGAAAGTGAGCATTGGGCTGTTTTTTTTTTCCTTATTCACTGCCCAACTCAGGGAGGGGTGTGTGCGTGTGCGTGTGCGTGTGTGTGTGTGTGAGAGAGAGAGAGAGAGGGAGAGAGAGAGAGAGAGAGAGAGGGGTGGGAACAAAGGCTTCTCCCCTGACCAAGCCTGGAAAAAAAGGTGAGAATTTGCCTGTTTTTTCTTTTTATTATTTGCTCCCCAACTCAGGGCTGTGTGTGTGTGTGTGTGTGTGTGTGTGTGTAAGAGAGGGAGAGCAACATTTTTTAAAATGACTTCAGCAGGCAGAGGCTACTTCCCTGACCAGGCCTGAAAAAAAGAGTGAGAATTTGCCTTTTTTTCTTCTTTTTCTCATTTGTTCCCCAACTCAGGTGTGTGTGTGTTCGAGGTGGTGCAGTCACATAAGAGCTGCAATCTGATTTCAACATGCCTAAAAGTAGATGTTCAGTGAGCGTGAAATTACGGCATCTTGTTCAAGAATTTGGGGAGCAGATTTTCAGTAGCGATGGTGATATTTTGTTTTGTAAATTGTGTGAAGTTAAGGTATCGGCCCAAAAGTGTTTTAATATTCAACAACATTGTGACACCATGAAACACAAGAGTTGTTTAGGAAGATTTACCTTCACTGAGAACAGGCAACGTCTCCTTTTTGAGAGAGCTTCTTCTTCAACTGCAGGTTCATCAAATACCCAGTCAAAATTTTGTAAGGATCTCTGTACGATGATGGTTACTTCAAATATTATTCCCTAAAGGAAATTAGGTAGTGGTAGCCTCAGGCATTTTTTGGAGAAGTACACCAGTCACCCGATTCCAAATAATCAACTGTAAGGAAAAATTACATCTCTGCCAGCTATGAAGATGTGTTAGCAAAGATAAAATCTGCTGTTGACAACAATAAGATATGGGTTTCAATAGATGAAACAAGTGACATAAACAGAAGATATGTACAGTAGCCAATGTTATTATTGGCAATCTGAAATGTGACAAGCCTGGTGAAGTATTTCTTGTAACATGTGAAACTCTACAAAAAGTAAACAATTCCACTATTGCTATGCTCTTTGACGATTCTATGAAACTACTCTGCCGCTATGTATTATTTCACAAATTATGCTTCCTTGCAGCGGATAGTTAAAGAATTTGACTGTTGTGAATCTTCCTCCATCAAGATCATGCAAGATTCCTTTTCTGAAACCTTGGCTGGAAACTTAGCATCTATAGGATCTAAATTCAGTGGATTATCAAGAGCAATCACCCACTTTGAAACTGTAGGAATGGGACTTAGTGATGCACTAAAACAAACTGAGAGTGATTTAAAGCAAGCAAACGGGAAAGTGGCTGAAAAAATTAGTGATAAACTGCAAAGAGTGCTGCAATCTAATCTGGGTTATTCAACACTTTGTAAAATAAGTAATTTTCTAAATGGACTTGAAGCAAAATTTGAAAACTTTGAGCCAGAATGTTCTCCAGATGAATTTGCTTTTTTCAAATATGTTTCTATAACCTCTTGTGATGTCGGAGTTTCTCCAGATACAAGAACATCCTGGTGGACAACAGAAGGAGTTTTGAGTTTGATAACCTCAAGATGCACACGGTTGTCCAATGGAATTCTGATGTTAATGAAAACTAATCCAGGGATGACCATTTTACTCTCAAAATCTTCATTTGATTCCTTCAATACTAGCACTTCTTCACTGGAAGTGAAGAAGAATAAACCTTTTAGTCTGTGTGTATGTCTGTATGTGTAAGCACAGATTTTTAAAAAATTGGGTGCTAATTTCAGAAAAATTGTAAAGTCATATTTTTGCTTTAAAAGTCATATTTTTGGTTTAATTGGTCATATTTAAACAGTTTTAAAGTCATAAATGCTTGCATATTTCTAACATTTTTAGGTCATAGAAATCCTCACCATAGTGATAAGTTTCTGTGTTAAAAGGAAAGGAATACAAAAACTGGTTTATTTGATTAAGGTTAAAATATATATGCTGTTATTTCTGGTAACTCTTAATGGACTTTTGCTGATTAGGATGAGGAGACTTTATAATTTGTTTATAGATTAGAGATGAAATATGGGAAGAAGAGGTCTTTTGTTGAAATATCAGAGAAGGTGATAAGTTACTGAAATTGTACTTGTCTTGAAGGAGGAAGTCATTTCTTTATATTTCTTTATATTTTTTTCTTTATTATTATTATTATTATTCTTTATTAATATTTTTCTTTGCACTTTTTTATTTTGTATTTTTCTTAGATGGTATTTTTTATCTTTGTATATGGAAATTTCAATAAAATTATATATATATAATATATATATCTATAATTTTATATATATTAAAATATTTTATATATATATGAATATAGTTCATTCATATACAGTACATATAATATATATTATATATCTTCAGCAAAGGATCGTTACCTTATTGTGGTGCTGAAGCTTGAGCAACTCAGTGATGCCATGAGCTAAACCGTGAAGGGCCACCCAAGACGGGAAGGTCATGACAGAGAGGTCAGACTAAATGCGATCCCTGGGGAAGGTAATGGCAACCCACCCCAGTATTCTTGCCTTGAAAACTAAATGGATCAGTACAACCAGAGATATGTATGTCGGTATACCATCGGAAGATGAGACCCCCAGGTCAGAAGATGGTCAAAATGCTACTGGGGAGGAAAAGAGGATGAGTTCAACTAGCCCCAGACATGATGACGCAGCTAGCTCAAAGCCAAAAGGATGGCTAGCGGCCGACGGTGCTGATGAATGAACTACAGGCTGTAAAGCCCAATCTAGTGACAGGATATCTAGGCAAAGAGAGGCTGTCTGGGCTGATACTGAGCCAAACTGGTGGCTGCAGAGATTTCTAGTTTTACATTTACACACTGCAACAATATACTCTAGCATTTGATCCAAAAGACAGCATATTTATTTATTTATTTGTTTGTTTTTTGTTTCTGTGGTTATACCCCATCTTCCTGTTTATTCAGGCATCTGACAAAAAGTATAAAACAAGAAAAGAAATGCAATGAAAATCAAATAAAAGTTATTAACAATTAAAAGCTTGGCGAAGAAGATGTGTTCTTCCCATCTTCCTAAATACTGGGACAGTAGGAGCCAAATGCCTCTCCTTAGGGACTGTATTCCATAGCCCAGGAGCTACAGAAGACATGATCATTTCCTGTGTATCAGACAGTTGACTTACTGGCAGTAGAAGCATCTGCATAATTTTATCAATTTTCTTTCTCTTTTTTCTTTATTCAAGTTCATTCCAACTTTTTTCCCCATGAGATCAAAAGGATTCAAATTTAATACTACTTTGGCCATGATTTCAAAGAATTTTTTTTTAACAAAAGGCTTATTTGCAAATTGCAACTGACTCCTGGCAATTACTGCATATCTAATTCCAAATAAATCAAACTGAAGTAACAGATTTATTTCCAAATGAATGTGCTCAGAAGGAACTGTGCTGGAATCTGGCATGTGCCACAAAACTTAGATTAGATGTGGGGATACTAAGCATTTTTAAACCTCATCCTTGGGGTTCTTCCCTTTGTATACTTAAAAAATTAAAGCAAAACAAGTGAGTCCACATTTCCCTCAGTTTTAGCTTCTACATGAAAAATTTTCCCCTTCAGAATGACATCAGATAAGATAAGCACCAGTTTTAGGGTGGTCATTTTGAGGATGGAAACTGGCCCGTAGAAAAATGGTTTTTAAAACTCAGCCTTTGCTTCACAGTACAGAGCTCCCACCTTGAGATAAACTATACAGAATACAATCAATACAGATAAAATATATGTGAGAAAATGAAAATAGGAGATATGATTTGTTTATTTTATAAGGTTAAAATTAGCAGTTACCATAATGTTGATACTCTGAGCACTGATATTTCTATTCTATCCAACCTAACAAAACAGGAGAAGGAAATTATGTAAAGGTATTTGGGACTGTCAGTCTGCCACTGAATACTTCTATGAAAACAGAACAGGACAGGATCAAATTGGGCACAGAAGGAGAAATTGGGAAAAGAAAAGTCATGTTTCAAAAACGGGATGCATCCAGTTGGGGGATGCAGAGAAATTCAATCGATCAATCAGTCAATCATCAATCAATCAATCTGCAATGCATTCCTAAGTGGGCAGCCAGCCAGAATGCTGTCAATTGCTCCCTTTTAAGAGCCCTCCCTCCAGGTCACATAATCTAGCATACGCAGCCTGTGCTACATTCCCAGAGTGCTCATACACACAATACACAGACCAAACATGAACGGATCACAAAAACACATACACACTCGGTATACAGAGCAACAATATACATATGCTGACTGGAACCCTATAGAGACATAGTTGTGCATGCATAAACATATGTGACATGTATGTCCACTATTCCCCATGGGGAAATTACACATGTGTGCATATACAGACATACACAAAGAGATGCAATACTTACTTCATCACACTGAAAGAAATACAGATGTCTCCTACGGCTAATGCTAGTAAGGAGGTTGGAATTAATTCCAGAAACCATGCTCTTCATGATTTCACTACCTAGTTTTAACTGCCAAAAGTATTCTTACTACTGTATTTTACAAATGACTTTAGCATTTTAATAAAGCAATGATCTTTACAGTTTCTAGTTCATTGCTTGAAAAGTATGAGTAGAATTATGCCATCAAGGTTGATATCCTTTCTGACATCTTAATCTGTGTGGTAAATGCTGCTTCTTATATATATATATTTTATAATTATCTTTTTCTGTGATATTGGTAAATCCATGTAATTTTATGAGGCATATTTGGACTACGCTGATTGTTCAAACTGATCATCACTCCACTCTCTTTGCTATTCAATTATTATTCCTATGAATGGCAAGGAAATGTGTAGAATATATGCAGAGCTATTTAAATATTGATTTATAAGAGTGAATTCCATGAATTATTACAAGATTTTACTCAAAGAAAATATTACTGCCAAATTTATTTCAGGAAGGCATTCCAAAATCTACAATTGGTGATTGAAAATTCTTAAATATAGATTTAGAGTTTCAGCTTGCACACAACCACACATTAGTAACTAGAAAGAAGGAAAATGTACTAGATTCATACCTCCACTGTGACATCATCCCTACATGCAGTCATGTCAGTAGAGGGAAACTTACTATAAGAATGGATAAACTTTAGCTACAGGTAGTCCTTGTTTAATGACCCTAATTGGGACTAGTAACTCTGCCACTAAGCAAAGCAGTCACTAAGTGGAAATAATGTGACTGCAACTGTGCTTTCCAGCTGGAAAGAGACAAGACTACTCAGTTTCACACCTTCTGCTTTTGTTTGCCTCCTAACCACTCCCTGCCTTTTGGAATGCTCTCAAGTGCCTGCTTACTATCTTGTATACATCAAAAGCAATGCAATCACACTGGCAGCCATGGCTAGGAGCCATGGAAGCACTATGTAAACAGTTTACTCTCTTGAAATCCCTTTCTCTTCAATCTCTCTGCTCTGTGAGTAGGGGGAGAGGAAAAAAAACCAAGTCATTTCTGTAGACAATCTCCTTTGCCTGACCCTTTCCCACTGCCAGCACAATTGCATTGCTTTTGACGTGCAGAACAGCAAACAGTTTACTCTCTTACAATCCCTTCCTCTCCAATTTCTCTGTTCTGCAAGGGATTAAAACAGAAAAAACCACAGGTCAGGCACAGGACAACATATACTGACTGTAATGGAGATCACGTGACTGAGGGATGCTGTGAAGGTAAATGGTCATAAATGGGCCATAAGTTATTTTTTCAGCACCATCATAAATCCGAACAGTCACTGAACTAGTGGTCAGTAAGCGAGGGCTACATGTAGATGGTTTTACTTATTTATTTACTCACTTACTTACTTACTTTTCAAATTTAATTACCGCCCATCTCCCCCAAAAGAGGGCGGTTCATAGAATCTCAGGACTGATTAAACGTCTTGGGTTCCAAGACTTAATGGCTACGCTTTTCTGACCTAGGAGGGTTCAGATCAGCAAATACTAAGAAAAATTCAAGGATGAGTCCACCCATTGCATGAAAGAAGTAACAATAAGTAGGTTTAAGAGGCAAACAGCGCAGGCAATACTAGCAGCCAGTCTAAAGCTCAACAGAAAAATTAGTACAAAGATCAAGTAATAGTCTTCAGCCACGAACAACATACTGTATATAGCTCAATAGTTCTAAGGATTTAGGAATGATCCCCAAGATCAAGAGCTAGGCAACTAGGATACAACAGCAGAACAGCAAGGCTGAAATGGACTTACTTCTAATGCTGACCCGCTCTCAAGTAAAAGCTTTTATATTTCCAGAAGTAAGGTTTACCAGCCAGAACTAACGGGCAGCAAATATTTACTCCTGAGTAGACTAGTTACTCTCAAGGAACCTTTCCTAGCCCAATTTCCACCTCTGGTAGAAATCTGGATCCTACCCCACAAAAGTTTCCATTTCTGATAAAGAAATGGACATTTTCTTCCAAACACTATTGAATTTAAAAAATCAAGGCATCCTATTTCCTAATGCTCTAGGGATTTTTTTCAAAGTAGATCACAACGTATTCTCATAATTATACTTAGCTCTAAAGTCAAAATTAAGCTATTTTTATTTGATGATATGTATGGAAGGAAAGACTCAAAGCTGCTGACTTGAGTTTTCATTCCTTATGAATTGCATTCATTCCTTATGGATTGTGCCCCTGGGATTTAAGAGAACAAAGAGCCACACCTGTACTACAGGGAGATAAAAGAGGAATGCTAAAGGCACAGGGTTTGGGCGGTGGTGTTGGTGGAAGAGAGAAAGAGTGTGTTGGAGAGCTACAGCAGCCAATCATGTGTGGAGGAGGTAAGACCAAAATAATTGGTGGGGTGAGCCACAAGCCTCGAAAGCTATTATAACTGTAAAAGGAGAGCCTCACAAGGCAGAGCCTCACAAGCCTTCCAAAGACAGACCAGCTACAGCCAACCAGCAACAAGTATTTATTTATTTATTTATCCAATTTGTCCCCGCCCATCTCCTCCCATCGGGGGACTCTGGGCGGTTTACAATAATCAATTAAAACAACAATCATAAAATATACAGTATAAAATTACAATAATAAATAATATAACAAGTAATTGTTTTCTCCCTCCTACAAAATGATAAGGAGTGAGAGCCAGAGGAGCAACTCAGTAAAAAGGAGCAATTACAAGGCTAGAAAAAGACTATGGTATTGCTTCCTTTATTGCTAGAAAAGGTGGGCAGTTAAATAACACAAGGAAAAAGGGAAATCTGTAAGTTTATAAAGTTCTGTCATTTTCCAGTAATCACTATACCATTGTCACTTACAAGTATAATTAGGCAGAGATAAGGAGATTAGTTTGTTTATTTATTTACCAAATTTATCACCGCCCATATCCCCCACAAGGAGGGACTCTGGGCGGTTCACAATAAAAACACTTAACCATAATATAATACAAATAATATACAATAATATCAATAACAGTGAAATATAAATATGTTAAAATATAACAAAATCCAGATGGCTAAGGTATTCTCTCTGTCCGCAAGCAAAACAGGGCAATTCTATGGAGCTAACCATCCCCAAGAGGAACTATTCTCTTTCCCACCTCAGCCATGTTGACAAAGCCAGGTTTTTAATTTTTTTAAGGAAAACCAGGAGTGAAGGGACCTGCCTCAACTCCGGGGGGGAGAACGTTCCAAAGGGCAGGCACTATTGCAGAGAAGGCACACTTCCGCGACCCCACCAGATGGAACTCTTTAGCGGATGGGATCCGTAGCATGCCCCCTCTGCATGCCTGGGGGGGACAGGTCGATGTAACGGGGACGAGACGGTCCCTCGGGTAGCCTGGCCCCATGCCATGTAGGGCTTTAAAGGTCATAACCAAAACCTTGAATTGGACCCGGAAGCAAACTGGCACCCAGTGCAGCTCGCACAGTAAAGGTGTTACGCGTGCCGCCCTTGGGGCACCTAAAATTACCCGCACAGCCGCATTGTGGACCAGCTGTAGCTTCCGGATACTCTTCAAGGGTAGCCCCATGTAGAGCGCATTACAGTATTTAGTTGTGTATATTAGGTTTAACACAGTAGAAGTATATGTTTTATATAATAAATTAACATTGTATAAAAATCAAAGGAAAACATTCAGCATTCCGATCCATGGTTTGTACAATAACACAACAAAACCCTCTCACAGTATACTATTATAAAGACATAGGAAAACTTTCAAACCATAAGATATAAGCAAATTCCCACCATACTACTACTGTTCTAATCTGCAACCTTACACTGAGTAGTACATTATCTTTCTTTTATATAGGCCTTTGCCAACAATCCTTTTCTACCACTTCACTTTCTACAGCCTTTGGAATAAAGAGATGCATATCATCATATATTTTATATTTAAAACAACACTCTACCAATAAAGGTAAGGGTAAAAACCTTCACAGAATTCCAATCAGCACAAATAATTGTCACTTTCACAAGCCTTGGATGTAATACATACACATCTACACTGTGAACTTAGCACAAATTGTTATCCCGATATTATTCTTCACAAAGAATAGACTCATATATAGTAAAAATAAAAAAGTACTACTTAATATAGTATGTGGTTACAGAAAAATAAACATTTGCTGTGTCAACTGGAATGCTCAGTAATACCAGAACAGAAAAACAGCACTAATAAAGTCAGTATGTACGCAAGAGAGGAAGTAATTGATATGAGGAAAGTTACAGGACATTAAAGGAAGAGCCAGTGTGAAATTTAATTGTCTCTTTCATTTCAGAAGCCAGATTCATTTTTCACAGGATCATTATTATTCTCTTCCTGGAATGGAAGTAATTTCATTCCAGGAAATAATATCAGTCTAGTATTGGACATTGGACCTGAACTATGGAGAAACAGATTTTTAAAAAAGACTAAGAAAACTTAATTGGGTTTGGCGATCAAATGAAGTATACCTGGATTTTATTTCTCCATTATTCCAATTTGAAATTATCCTCCCAGAATCCAAATTACTCAAGTAAGCTCAAATCATACAGTAAATGAACAGGCCTTCTATGGGTGGAGACTGAATAAATGAAAGCTAATAGGAGTTTGCCAGGGGAATTCAATAGGAGAAAGGGTGGAGATGGACGAGAGAATTTTGTGTACTATGAAAAATTGTGTGTTGAGCTATGAGAAATAAAAAGGTCATTTGCTGAATAACCACAGACTTCAAGGTTTGAGTCCTGAGAGCTGCTGATTACCCAATATGGGGCTGGGTAAATAGGTGAGTAAGCAAGACTGTAAGAACCATATAAGACACCCAGATTCTTGGGTGCAAGTTCACTCAGATAGCAAACAAAAAGAGCTAACATCATTTTACTGAGGAAGTTTAGTGGGTAAAATCAATTTTTTTTCCAAGTCAATTGTTTATACTCGACAAAACTGACATCCTGAGAACAAGAAGAAATACTGATGGTCCCTAAGAAGCAAGGCTGAAGACAGGAGGCCACAAATGGGACCTGCATAGCATGTGGTTTGTAGGTCTTCCCACATAAAAACAACCTGGTATATTTTGCATTAAATACAAGCTCACAGTGTTCTTTGAAGAAAAAGTTAAAGAACTGAAAGAGCAAATGGTCCAATTTCACATGCTGAGAAATGGCAATAGTTTGTTAGTTAAACAAAAGGAAGTTATCAGACAAAAACTGACAGTGAGAAAAAATAGAGAGGACAGCAGCAAAAGAGAATGGGACTGTCCCCTCACCCAACAGCAAAAATCTGAAAACATATGAAAAAGAAAGAGGCAAGTCACAAAGGAAGGGTACTCTACAAACAAATAGGCCAGAACTGTATAGCTGTTGAAAGCTCAGAATTTGCTGAAATGAATGATGTGAAGAACAACAGAAAGGATATATTTAGTTATGCTTACAATAAAAGGAAAAGTATCAGTATACCAGCTGCTCAATGAAGACAGCAGTTGTGATCATTTCAAGAAGTCATTATGGATTTGACAAAACAAAGTCTTGCAAATAAGCTATCTCATTTCTGTTCAGGTATTTACTCTCTTAGTTCCAAGGAAGTGAAACAGGTTCCAAGAAGGGCAAAGAGAATGAATAGCAAACTAGAAAATAAGTCCGATGAAGAGAGATTGAAGGAGTTGGCTATGTTTGGCTATGAGGAAAAACAATGGATATTTGGCTTCCTTTTCCCCAAGTGGTCTGTGAGAGATTTACTAGACTACATTTCTTTTAAATCTTTCAATATTTAATTTTATACAGTCTAACTCTGAAGTGCACAGGAAAGAACTAATGAGATCTAAACAGTGAGTCGCCCTTTTTTTTACAGGTACTAAATCAGTTTTTAAAAATGTTCTAGCCTTTCTGATTTCAAAGATAATAAAATCAGAGGCTCAGAATGGTCCAACTGCTTTTTCCAAAAGAAACATCAGCTTCATAATGATGAA
Source organism: Candoia aspera (assembly GCF_035149785.1). Taxonomy (NCBI): domain Eukaryota; kingdom Metazoa; phylum Chordata; class Lepidosauria; order Squamata; family Candoiidae; genus Candoia; species Candoia aspera. The sequence continues at coordinate 41,662,900 of NC_086156.1, read as the reverse complement.
TCTAGAAATTATATATTCCTGAGGCAGAGCACAAGTATAAAGAGGCCTGAGGAGCAAATCTAGCTGTATCTGCATGCAATTAACAATCCTCGGCCTTACCATGAAAAGAAGCCTAACTGGTGTAATGGTATCAAATACAAAACAATTCTATCGGATAAATTATCTGAGGTCCCCACCCATTTAGAGAAAGACTTACACCTTACTTTTGTTAACCACATGGTTCAGATATTCAGGTTCAGTGCAGAAACTAACTCACGGTACGTTTCCTACATGTTGAACACTACTCTCAGTGTTCCCATTATTCAGGTTCAGCACAGCAATCTAGTCTCTACTTCTCACTTCCTGAACACAGACACACCATTGTTGCCTTAGAATTTCATTCAGCATGATCCGACGTAGAGCTAATCCAGATCTATCCCACAACTGCTACTTGCTGCAAGATACAAATATTAGGTTTTGACAACATCCCTACAGTGATAACTGAAGCTTTATCTGTGCACATCAAGCAATGATATATGCCTGCCTAAGTGACTGTCTTTTGGGAGAACACCAAAACATGGATTTGGGTTTGTCTGACAATATAAGAAATGAAGGCTTATGAGAAATACAGGTCATACACGCCTGAAAGGAACAACCTTATGCTTTGAAATTGCTTTGTGCTGTGCTGATAAAGTGCATTATTTTACTATAGTAAGAAGGCATCGAATCTATCTGGTGGGTGTTTTATCTTGCATTGAAAGATACATGTTCGAGACAAGTTCTTTCTCACCAGACAAATTAAAAAAAAACCCTTATTTGTGGATTCATCAAAAGGAGCAGATAAACTTCTGAATCAAAAGCTGAGAAACAAGCCTTAGGGCTCTTTTTGGTTAGGTTTTTAATTTTTTTTATCTTTCTAATGCATTGAGATTACTGAGTTAATGTTAGTTTCTATTAACTTCTCATTTTTATGAATCTATCTGAATTCTCCCAGTTTCACATTTTTCCTTGGATAAACTGGATTTCACATTCCCATAACAGAGATTTTAAAAAATCTTTCTATTTAAATGAACGTGCATTCTCATGTAAATTTCACCAAACATATGTAGGTCTGCTTATCATTCTACCTTATGAACATAATTTTTATAAACAATTTTCCATCATTTAATACATTTTTGTACTTTTTAATGATTATACGCAGGTTTGTGTTCTATAGTACACATTTTTAATTGTGAAATTGATTAATTGCAAAAACAATTGAGTTTTAATCATTTAAATTTGCATTCAATGGCAAACTAAGAAGAAAATATTCCCAAATGCTATTCAAAAGCCCCATCAAATCCACTAGGCTTATTTCCAGGCAGGTATGCATAATGTTACACCCAATAATTTACATGCAAAAAGTTTATTAATCTGAAAAAAAAGTTATGCAATTGGATAGTGCAAATTATTACTTGCAATATCATGGCTGAGCAGGAAATGAAACTGTGCTCACAGTGGTCATTGTCCAGGATCATACACTTCTGTAGCTCAATATTCTATTTCTGGTGTGGTTTTTGTTTGTTTGTTGTCTTTTAGGATGCATAATTTACACAACGAGCATGTCCCAATTAGTAAGCTTAGCTACTTAGACTCATTGTGGAATAATATTCCATTGATTGAGGGCCTCTGTATTCACAAGCTGGGATCAATACATCAGGACAGATTTTTTTTTCCGTGTCAGAAGCACCCGTGTGTCAGGATAGATGTTTTGTTACACGTATGTAGCATTGGCTGTATGAGGATAACGTAGACAGGGAACATTGGCAGGGAACATAAGTTTTTCATTGACTATGATCATTTGTCATAAAAATCCCTGAGAAAAAGATAGGGAACTGATATTATATTATCAATAATATTCAAGTTATATCTAATGTTATCTCTTATAACTCTTTTTGAAACAAATCTGGTCTTATTAGTATGTATAAAAAAATTATTATCTGTGCAAGTATTGCTTTAAAAAGCTCATAGTCTATATTTAGTAAAGAAATAGATGTGTACAACTCTGGATAGGTTTCAGAGATCACAAAGATAAAATCTTCTCATGACAAAAGAAGTTTTGTTTTTGATTCAAAAGTTGCTGAATCTCTTTTATTATCTGAATTAATGGTTTAACCAACATTTCTTGAAAAGTCTTTTAGTATATTGCAGAAATGCCATGAGATCCTTCAGTTTTAGTTTTTTTATTACTTTTTTTTAGTTCCATCTTCTATTATGACTTTATCAAGAGCTTAAAATACTCTTTATTAAGAGTATTTTTTAACAAATTGCTCCATAATTTTCTCATTGTGGAAGCCTATCTAATTCCATCTCAGATAGAAATAGTAGTTTTTCTGTCTTGTTCCTTTTGCAGTTGGTAAATCAACAATTTATCTAGCTGCCTTTTTCGAAGTATTTCTCTTAAACAAAATTCAACTTCTTAAAAGTTTCATTTACTTCCATTGAATTTAATTGATTATGAATAACTTCTAATTTATTGTTGTAATTCCAAAACTGGATTATGCTTTTGTCTTTATTATAATTGCTTCAATGTGTCCTCCTACAGCTTTCTTTCTCTATTATGCCAGATAAATAATCCTCTCATAAATGCTTTTCTAGAATCCCATATTGTAGATAAAGAAACATTAGACATTAAACTGATTTGGAAGAAGCTCTTTAATTTGGAAGAAGCTCTTTGTGTTGATGTCCTCTTGTGGTAGTAGAGTCTTCACCTCCTCAGTCTGGAAGTTCCTGTTTATTCCTACAATTATTGGGTAATGATCTACTTAAGTAGGGGTGCAACCTCAGTGTCTGTGAGATTAATTAACAATGAATCAGAAATTCAGCACATATTTATTTAACAAAATAATCTATCTGTTCTGTTCCTGAGCAAGTTTTATGAACTAAATAATAGTAAGCATATTCTTTCTGTGCAGAATATTTGTATCTTCAAGTATCAAAAAGAGATAGTAACTGAATATGGTAACTGCAGCAAGATTATTATATGTTAAATGATGTAAGAACAGTGAAATTCCCATAATGGACTGTGAGAATGTCAGGATCTGCTGAGATGACAAAGCTAACCTGTTTGGTCAGAGGAAAAACAACAAAACTTTTCTGAAAGACTGGAAATCTTATATAAACTTTTTGCTGAAAGAAGAAAAACATGATATTATGATTTATGGATTTGAGGATTTAAAAAGATGTGGATTAAGTGATCTCCCTCTGCAATTTACTCTCTTGTCCTTTGGGGGGGGGGAGATGTGCAGTAATAAAATTCAACAAATAAATAAATTTCAGAAAGTGATTAAAAAATATTTCACAGAACTTTATTTATTTATTTTTATAATTTGTGGCATAAATTGAAACAACTGTTATTTTCTCAAATTCACTCTGAAATCCTAATACTATATAGCTCCCTTCATCTTGAATTCACTTTTCCAAATTTCATAGTAAAATTTTCACATGTATAGATATTCCATTTTTCCCCTTTGCCTGAAATATTTGCATTCCAAAAGGTCTACCTTCTTTGAAGAGATGTAATTGTGCATTTTTCTTTTTCAGTTTCAGTTATTTTTCCTTTTAAATGGACTATTCAGCCCATTAATATTAGTTGAAAATATTATAATTTGATCCATAATGTCAGTTATCAATTTATGAATTTAATTTTGGGGGGGGGTGAAGTACAGTTGTCAGAAATCTTAGGTTTGTCCTCTTTCTAACTATATCTAGATATACAGTTAATAGAATCTCAATTATTGTATCTCCAAATTTTAAAAGAGTATCATTCCTTTTTAATTCTAGAATTTCTTCTGTATTGAAAGATACAAATTTAATAAGTATCACATCATTAAGGTCTAACAATACACCCCTTCCTGTCCCCACTTCGGAGTGATTACTGAGGACCAGGATATTTCATGGATAAATCACACAGTGAACAGTATGATTCAGGAGACAAGCTTACTGTGGGACCTGATGGGCTTTTGTTTCTACTGCTTCAACATATGGGACAGTTAATGCTCATCCAAAGAAAAAGTCATGAGATAAAGTTCACTAAAAAGAAGAAAGAAATCTTTTTAGTGAGCACTTAACAAAAAGAATCTTAATTATTCCAAGAAAATAAAATAAGGAAATTATGCACAATATAGCAATTACCAAGCTTTGATGCCACATACCAATTTATACATTCTAAGCCAAGTTTTAATATAATATACTATAATCTCACATCAATGTGCATAGTCTTATTCACTTTAGAGCATAGCTTGGGAGGAAGGGAAGATATCACATTCTCTCTGCATCACCCCTCTTTCTTTTGGGGCTGGTAATTTTAATGAGTGAACTCACGGCAGCTAAGGGAATCTACTATAAGAATATTGTTTATTATGACTGCATACGGAGATAACTGTAGAAAAGATCTTTGGGGCTTTACTGTCTAGTTAGGGATGTGCCCAAAGTGTTTTTTACCTTTTTATTTCTTGAGTCAAGTTGATGGCTCTAAGACTTCTGCCTAAGTTTGCTATCTGTATTTTGTGCCTAAATTAGGGTTTTCCCCATTAACAGTTTTTTATCAACAAAATGCCCAGGAATTGGGAGTAATTAGCTGACAGCCTATATCCACATTTCATTTACTAGGAAGCATGCAGGTCTGGCTGGCTGATGGAACACTAAAATGGCTGATTAATCACCTTTTTGAACATGATCTACTGATAACATCGCCATTTTCTTTTTCCTGCTGTCATGAATTTATTCTGTAAAATAATCATGTCCTGTTAACAGGTTACCATTTTCTCTAAGCAAGAAAAGAGGATCTATTGCTTGTTGTTTATTTGTTTAGTCGCTTCCGACTCTTTGTGACTTCATGGACCAGGCCACGGCAGAATTTTCAGATATTTTCAGTATCCTTACAAGTTTCATATCATTTTGGCTTTAACTTTCCTGATGCCACCACTACAGCTTCAAGTCAATCAACTGTATTCCTCCTTAGCTATATGCCTGTCTTCTTATCTCCTCTACGTGTCCTTTTAAGTCCTAGCTCATCTTTGAGCATTTTTCTTTTTCACTAAACTGTTATGTCATTGTGCCCTTCTCTTTTTCATGCCAATGAAAGCATGAGCACTAGTACACACAACTGGAAATCTATAAATCTGTGCTTCAGCTAAATGTTCTATAGGAAGTCTTTTCATTTCCAGGATACCAGGATAAACAGCCATGTCTTGAAAGCCTTGTGAATAGGCCAACAGGGTCAGGACCAATCTGATCTCCAGGGGAAGGAGGTTCTACAGGGTATGCAAAAAAGGCAGAAAAAGTTCTTCCTGGGTCCTGCCAGATGGCACTCTTTTATCGACAGGACCCTTAACATGTCTCTCCTGTCATATCTGATGGAAGGGGATATGGTGATTGGGGAGAGACGGTCCTGTAAATAGCCAGTCATCACTAGCTACTGATATATTCCAGTACAATTACACAAAACTCTTTTCATTCTGACTTTCTTTCAGGGAAGTGTCTACTCATTTAATATATACAGAATAAAACAGCAGAATGAAACAGGGAAGTCCTGTGGTATGAGTTGGTAGATCTGGCAGAAGTACCAATTTTAAGCAAATACAAATAAAAACTGAGCCATATGGACTATCAGGATGTCACTGTAGGCAAAATACAGATTTGGCACATAAAAGGGATGTATCATAACATTTTCAAACATGCAGTATGGAAATCTATGTAAGTTTTTAAAAACAAAAATATACTATTTTTTTTCCCAACAGAGGCCATTTAGGTTATAATAGTTACATTCAAATAAGGCCAAAAAACTAAGCTATTTTCTGTAATGATAAATCAGTATCTTTCTAACTGACCATGCCTCCAAAGATAACAAAACGTGTATCAATGCTTTGAATAACAAGATTTAAAGTCGCTTCAAGACCTTTGCATTAAAAAAAAAAGCATATTCATGACTGAAAATCACATCAAGACCTCTGTATTAAAGAAAATGCATAATTGTTCTTCAAGATTCATTTTTGTTCTCTACCTACTGGAAGAGGAAGTTGTGTTTCAAAATGTATGATGAGACTTACAGAATTAATTCCTTTCACTCCCTCATTCCCCAAACAGCATGGAAGAAATCTAAAAATTACACTGGAGTTTAGTTTGAAGTGGGTCATAACAGATTAGACAGAAAAAGATACTTTCAGCGGCTTTCTTTTGAGGATTTAGAACTCTATTTTGATATCGGTGGAGATGTCCCTCCAATCTGAACTATGTACTGAGGATGATTCCAGGACTATAGCAGAAACAAAGAGTTAAGGCTGTCTCTTCTCATGCCCAGATCAGGCTACGATCCAAACCTTGCCAACTATTTCTTAAAGAAAGATCTTATTCTTTCACTTTCACTACAGAGAAGAAGAGTCCAAATATATAAGAACATTTAGGGGGAAAAAAAGAAAACTGAACATTCATATTGATGAAACAACTCCCTATGTTTGGCTCCTTATCTGAGAAGGAATTTAAAATCCTAATACAGTATTTCACATCAGACGTTTAATAGATGCCAAGCAGTTCACAGACAGAAGTCAAGTAAACTAAAATCTTCCTACTACAAGAAACAGAGACAAAAGGAGGAGGAGGAGGAGGAGGATAGGAAGGCTATAACTGATGGATATGCATATGCTTTGCATAGTAAATGTCTCATAGACTAGACCAGTGTTGCTGGCTAGGGTATTCTGGGAGTTGAAGTCCACATATCTTAAAGTTGCCAAGGTTGAGAAACACTGCACTAGCCTGAAAAAAAACTCTGAAAAGCCATTTCCTGTCACCACAGATTATGAATAGGCAATTTAGGATAATTCATACATTTGGACTGTAGTCTTCATCATTCCCAATCCTCCATGAACGCTAATGAAGACCTATGGGACCATCATCTAAAACTTCTAGAGCAGGGTTTTTTGAACTGTGTTCCATCAAATCCTAGGGTTCTGCAAGAACTTGATGGGATTCTGTGAGAAACTAAGGGCAAAACAAAACAGAACAAAAGGTTCTGTTCAACATCTGAACTCAGCCAATTTTCTGTAACTAGAGCTCTGCCTCTTGATCAGGGGTCTGGGAATGTTTTTTTTAAAACATATTCTATACCCTGAAAAAGTTTGAGGGCACCATGTTACTTACTCTATAAATACTGGCTTGAGTGAGACCACTAGTCTGATTAAAAAAACAAACAAACCTCAAAAGTATGTTGGATAGAGATGTTGGAGGTTGCAGAACAACACATCTGAAAGGTGCCAGTTTACCAAAGACTGTCCTAACTGCTATTCAAAAAGAGAGGGAAAGTATGAAAAAAGACATAATCTACAGCAAAGAAAAGACACTTACACATATATGACATAGTAATGTGGCTATTTCAAATACATGGGCAAGAGTTCTCATGAATAGATATGGAATTATTATTATTATTATTATGCCTAGCTCCCAGCAACTCTGGGCAGTTTACAAATTATTTAAACATTAAAAACCACAAGGAGCAATAAGGATAAAGATGGCAGGGTGACAAACCAGGTAGAAACAAAGAAAACAATCTAAGTTAAAAGGAGGCTTCAGGCATCCTCATGAAAGGCCTGGATGAAGAGCCAGCATCTTCAAGGCATGAATGACTGTCTGAAGGGCCCCCCTCCTTCCACTGGTTTCAGATTTTTTTCTGTTCTACTATTAGATTTTTTTTCTGCTCTAGTATAGCAGATTTTTTTCTGTTCTAGTACTGTATAAGCAGCAGAACAGCAATATGGCTATTGGTGAGATACAGAGGGGGGAAAAATTCCTGCTGCTTTTAACCTTGATTCTGCCAACCTCCTATCATTTTGGATCACTCACCATTAACTGCCCTGCATTTGCTCTAGCGACTACAACAAGCGCCAGCCAGCATTGTGAAAGGAAAAGAAGATCTTATCATTATTCACCTATGCCATGGAATGCATAATTTTAAAAAGCTCTAGTTTGGGGTTTTTCCTTAAGCTAAATATTCCCAACTGTTTTACTCTTCTTCAACACCCACAAGGAGCTCCTACACCTGAACATTTTGGATGTCTTCTTCAGCCATGGCTGCATAGCAGGATGTATCAATAAAACACTGGTAGAAATTTCTGCATTTGATAATTCAGAAAATATTCTATTGAAGAAAACTCTTTAAGAGATGATCATCACAAGGCCAGAGGTTGGTTGATGTAACGAGAACAAAATATGGATTGAAAAGTGTCCTGGCTCATTGTTGCATGGTAATAGGATAATCACAGATGTCACTGGTTTCATTCAGCATGCCTGAATGGAACATTCAGCTCATGACTAATCTGTTTCTTTTCTGCCACTTCTTTAGAAGTCCAGACATCCAATGCACCCACCCACACATGCAAGCAAACAAATAGGTATAAATCATCCCATTTAATCCTCCCAGAGGCTGAAAAGTACATTACCAAAAATGGGAGCCTGTACTAGCTTTGCAAATTATGTTGGCACATCTACATTAAACAAAATACCTAAACCAGACAAATATGTGCCCTAATTAAAAATAGATTAACAGGTGGGCAAACGGGTACCTAGTCATAGAAAATCCCCCTCACTGAAGCGCAGATACAAAATTTCCAACAGAGCATCATAATAGTAGTTTATTATTTTTCCACCCACAAGAGGTAAACTGCAGTTTCCCAGGGTACATCTTCCTAAGAACATTTCTGACATGTTTTAATTACTTTCTTCACAATTAAAAAAAGACAACCTCTTTGCAGGAAAAAAATCTCCAGATATACTCCGCCATATTTGTTTCTTTGGTAGCCATTATTTCCCCCTTACAGACACTACCCTTCAACCAAGTACACTGCAAAGGTGACAATACAGCGGCCAAGCTACTAACACAATCCATGCTTCTTAACATCAACAGCCATTTTTACAACTTAAAAACACACTTATGGAGACAGAATTCCCGTACTGGACATTAAACAAAACTCACTGTAATTAAGACTACAACCTTGAGCCATAATCCCATGCAATACTACATGGAATAAAGCCTAAACTAATAGTGATCTAGGATAACTGAAATAGGATACTTGACATAATTTATTTTGATTAGAGGAAGTGAAGAAGGAAGCTGTGCTCTTCTCCATGCTCATGGACCATTATGTAATTTAGAACTGGAATTTTATTCCCTCCCATTGTTTTAAAAAAATATTTAACAGGCCAGGTAGATAAGGGGGGGAGAGCTGACAATTCTCCCCCATAGTTGAGCCCTGCTGACAAGAATGTAGGGTGGCACCGTGGTTCTTGGAGGCTCTGACATTAGAGTTCTCTGAGCAAGATGGAACGGATTGCTCACACTTGACAAATTATTATCTGGATTTGCTAGGCTTTTGTAAAATATGAGTATCATGTAGTATTTTAGAATATGAAAACATGTGTTTGCAAAATAATCATTGATGTTTCTGAACTATTGCTAGGACAAGAATTGTTTTATAGGTTCTCAATTCACACTCAGTAACTTTGTGGAATAAAGATATATATTTCCACTAAAGCACAGAATGTGACTACACGTACATGGACACATGCATGCACACATATACACACATAGACATATAGAGCATCCACAACCACTTATTCCCACAAAAAATGTAAGATGAATGTACTTTTAAAATGTTAGAGATATGTTTGTCAAAATTACTTAATTAGTAAGTTTGCTTTCCTCTTTAGCAGCTGAAAGCTAAACATTCTAACAAACTGTGAACAACCTCAACTGGAAAAAAAAACATGCTTCTCTTTTTCCACTTGAGTGAAATTGCAATATGTGTCTTTTATAATAATGCAGCGATTGCACTATTAAAGTACAACTGACACTTCCAATATTCTATGCAGTTAACACGATAGTCTTACAAACAGCCTCTTTTCTCCACTCTAACCATCTCTCTCTGCACTGCTTCTCCACCTTCTTAATGGTATATTTTCAATTTTTAAAGTGTCAGTTCTTCAGCAAAGGATCGTTACCTTGTTGTGGTGCTGAAGCTTGAGCACCTCAATGATGCCATGAGCTAAACCGTGAAGGGCCACCCAAGACGGGAAGGTCATGACAGAGAGGTCAGACTAAATGCGATCCCTGGGGAAGGTAATGGCAACCCACCCCAGTATTCTTGCCGTGAAAACTAAATGGATCAGTACAACCAGAGATTTGTATGTCGGTATACCATCGGAAGATGAGACCCCCCCCAGGGCGGAAGATGGTCAAAATGCTACTGGGAGGAACAGAGGATGAGTTCAACTAGCCCCAGACGTGATGACGCAGCTGGCTCAAAGCCAAAAGGATGGCTAGCGGCCGACGGTGCTGGTGGTGAACGGCGAATCCAATGTTCTAAGGATCAACACGCCATTGGAACCTGGAATGTAAGATCTATGAGCCAGGGCAAATTGGATGTGGTTATTGGTGAGATGTCAAGATTAAAGATAGACAGTCTGGCCGTCAGTGAACTGAAATGGACTGGAATGGGCCACTTCACATCAAATGACCACCAGATCTACTACTGTGGACAAGAGGACAACAGAAGAAATTGAGTAGCTTTCATAATTAATAGTCAAGTGGCTAAAGCAGTGCTTGGATACAATTCAAAGAATGATAGGATGATCTCAATTCGAATTCAGGGCAAGCCATCTAACATCACAGTGATCCAAATATACGCCCCAACCACACATGCTGAAGAAGCTGAAGTAGAGCAGTTCTGTGAGGATCTGCAGCACCTACTGGAAAACACGCCTAAAAGAGATGTTATTTTCATCACAGGAGACTGGAATGCTAAGGTGGGTAGTCAAATGACACCTGGAATTACAGGTAAGCATGGCCTGGGAGAACAAAACGAAGCAGGACATAGGCTGATACAATTTTGCCAAGACAACTCACTCTGCATAACACACACTCTCTTCCAACAACCTAAGAGACGGCTTTATAGATGGACTTCACCAGATGGACAACACCAAAATCAGATTGACTACATCCTTTGCAGCCAAAGGTGGCAGACATCTGTACAGTCGGTAAAAACAAGACCTGGGGCTGACTGTAGTTCAGATCACAAACTTCTTCTTGCACAATTTAGGATCAGACTAAAGAGGTTAGGGAAGACCCACAGATCAGCTAGATATGAGCTCACTAATATTCCTAAGGAATGTGCAAGAATAGTGCAGGTGAAGAATAGATTTAAGGGACTGGACTTAGTAGATAGGGTCCCGGAAGAACTCTGGACAGAAGTTCGCAACATTGTTCAGGAGGCGGCAACAAAATACATCACAAAGGAAGAGAAAACCAAGAAGGCAAAATGGCTGTCTGCTGAGGCACTAGAAGTAGCCCAAGAAAGAAGGAAAACAAAAGGCAACAGCGACAGGGGGAGATATGCCCAATTAAATGCAAAATTCCAGAGGTTAGCCAGAAGAGATAAGGAATTATTTTTAAACAAGCAATGCGTGGAAGCGGAAGAAGACAATAGAATAGGAAGGACAAGAGACCTCTTCCAGAAAATTAAAAACATCGGAGGTAAATTCTAGGCCAAAATGGGTATGATCAAAAACAAAGATGGCAAGGACCTAACAGAAGAAGAAGAGATCAAGAAAAGGTGGCAAGAATATACAGAAGACCTGTATAGGAAGGATAACAATATCGGGGATAGCTTTGACGGTGTGGTCAGTGAGCTAGAGCCAGACATCCTGAAGAGTGAGATTGAATGGGCCTTAAGAAGCATTGCTAATAACAAGGCAGTAGGAGGCAACGGCATCCCAGCTGAACTGTTCAAAATCTTGCAAGATGATGCTGTCAAGGTAATGCATGCTATATGCCAGCAAATTTGGAAAACACAAGAATGGCCATCAGACTGGAAAAAATCAACTTATATCCCCATACCAAAAAAGGGAAACATTAAAGAATGTTCAAACTATCAAACAGTGGCACTCATTTCACATGCCAGTAAGGTAATGCTCAAGATCCTGCAAGGGAGACTTCAGCAATTCATGGAGCGAGAATTGCCAGATGTACAAGCTGGGTTTAGAAAAGGCAGAGGAACTAGGGACCAAATTGCCAATATCCGCTGGATAATGGAAAAAGCCAGGGAGTTTCAGAAAAACATCTATTTCTGTTTTATTGACTCTTCTAAAGCCTTTGACTGTGTGGACCAGAACAAATTGTGGCAAGTTCTTAGTGGCATGGGGATACCAAGTCATCTTGTATGCCTCCTGAGGAATCTGTATAACAACCAAGTAGCAACAGTAAGAACAGACCATGGAACAACGGACTGGTTTAAGATTGGGAAAGGAGTACGGCAGGGCTGTATACTCTCACCCAACTATTCAACTTGTACGCAGAACACATCATGCGACAAGCTGGGCTTGAGGAATCCAAGGCTGGAGTTAAAATTGCTGGAAGAAACATTAACAATCTCAGATATGCAGATGATACCACTTTGATGGCTGAAAGCGAAGAGGAACTGAGGAGCCTTATGATGAAGGTGAAAGAAGAAAGTGCAAAAGCTGGCTTGCAGCTAAACCTCAAAAAAACCAAGATTATGACAACCAGCTTGATTGATAACTGGCAAATAGAGGGAGAAAAATGTAGAAGCAGTGAAAGACTTTGTATTCCTAGGTGCAAAGATTACTGCAGATGCTGACTGCAGTCAGGAAATCAGAAGACGCTTAATCCTTGGGAGAAGAGCAATGACAAATCTCGATAAAATAGTTAAGAGCAGAGACATCACACTGACAACAAAGGTCCGCATAGTTAAAGCAATGGTGTTCCCCGTAGTAACATATGGCTGCGAGAGCTGAACCATAAGGAAGGCTCAGAGAAGGAAGATAGATGCTTTGGAACTGTGGTGTTGGAGGAAAATTCTGAGAGTGCCTTGGACTGCAAGAAGATCAAACCAGTCCATCCTCCAGGAAATCAAGCCAGACTGCTCACTTGAGAGAATGATATTAAAGGCAAAACTGAAATACTTTGGCCACATAATGAGAAGACAGGACACCCTGGAGAAGATGCTGATGCTAGGGAGAGTAGAGGGCAAAAGGAAGAGGGGCCGACCAAGGGCAAGGTGGATGGATGATATTCTAGAGGTGACGGACTCGTCCCTGGGGGAGTTGGGGTTGTTGACGACCGACAGGAAGCTCTGGCGTGGGCTGGTCCATGAAGTCACAAAGAATCGGAAGCGACTAAACGAATAAACAACAACAACAAAGTGTCAGTTGGAGGTTATTATTTAAAAATATCAAACCAACTTTCAGAAATAAGCATATTACTGTTTCTTTTCTGCCTGCCCCTCTTCCTTTTTTAATTGATCTACTTAGCATTACGGTAGATGCCAGTGAGCATTACACTTGAGCCATCTTCTTTTTCTTCCAATAACAACAGTAAAGCTTAGACCAGGCTTGTACAACTTCTAGAGGGGAACGGGCCACATAAATAAATTAAAAATTATCACAGGCCGCAAAGGAATACCTGATACTGTTTGGCAGCTAGCAGGGTGGTGGAAGCACTGGAGCTGGCAGTGTTGGAGCGTGGGTAGGCAAGGTGTGCGCTACACTGTGTACCACTACTGGCCAGGGCCTTCTTTTGCGCCGGAGCCACCAGGGCCTTCTTTTCCACCAGCCTTCTTTCACATGCCAGCCAGGTCCTTCCTTCACAAAAGAAGGCTCCAGCTGCACCTGCACAAAAGAAGGCCCTGGCTGGTGCACAAAAGAAAGCCCCAGCTGCACTGATGTGGAAGCAGGCAGCGCGAAAGGCCCCAAACCATAGTGGTGCTCAGTGTGGCGGACAGGGCAGGTTGGGGCGGGGCAAGGCAGTGGAGGTGGTGAGCGGGTAGGCGGGTGGCCAAAAGAGATGGGGGGAAATAGGTGGGTGGAGAGAGTTGAAGTGGAGGCAGTCCCTTACCTTCTGCCAAGATTGGCTTGGATCTAGGTGGGTCCTCACCTAACAACCACATGGGATTTGCTCAATGACAGCAAGTGGGACTGCTGGAACTGCTGTTGCTAAGCGGGGTGGTCACGTGACATTTTGCTTAACCACCGCATCGCTTAACAACAGAGTTGCCAGTGTCCCAATTAGGGTTGTTATGTGAGGACTATCTGTAATTACTAATGGGATTATTTCACTGGTTATTAAAATGCAACATGGAACTTATCGAGGATGTCCCTCCTCTCCTTTTAATTTGGTGTTGAAACCCCTGATGTGCCCAATAAGGCAAACTCATGAAATAAGAGACATTTATCTATCTGAATATAAAATGTTGCTGCATATGGATTTTTTAAAAAGTATTATCAACAATCTTTACCTAAATTTGTAGAAGTGGTATGTTCATATGGTATATATTTCCGGCATACAATAAATTGGAGTAAATAAAATATTATGTGAACTGGAAAGGATGATGAAGGATTGTAGGTTTTGTATATTGTCTAGAAGCTATTAAATACCTGGAAACATCTATCCCAAGAAAATATCCAGTTTAGTTTATCAGAACATTTTTCAAGAGGTATTACCCAAATGACAGACGATATTAAGAAGTGGATAAAAATAAGCCTGTGAGGCAAGAATTAATGTTGTGAAAATGAATTTTGCACCAAAACTGATATATATTTTGAGAGAAATGCCTATGTTGATCCCACTTAAATATTTTAAACTGATTTGTAAATTATTGTTATTTTTAATGGAAAAGGCAAATAACCAGTATCTCTTTGTTAAGGTTACATCTTTCTTATATTACTAATGGTTTTAATTTTCCTGATTTTAAACAAAACCACTGGGCTCATTTGTTAATCTGAGCATGTATTGGAATGGAAACAATATTGACTAGTTAGCATTGTCAGCTGAGCTGACAATCCAGGCAAATTCTTGGGTCTAATTCCAGGAGGAATTTAGTCACTTTCCTAGTACTGAAGGTAGTTAGACATATCTGGGCCTTACTGGGCAGAACATTTAAACTTTCTTCTCATGAGAAATTGACATTTTGGAATAATTCTAGATTTGAAAAGGCTGGTGGTACTTTTTTAAAAAAAAAAAATCAGCTTAATGGGATTACTCTTAACCAATTTTTAAGTAATGGTATTTTTAAAACCTTTGAGATTTTTTAACAAGAATGTAATTTATCTAGAAAGGCAATAGTGTTAAGATACTTCTTATGTATGTTATTTGGGCCTTATATCCTTGCAGCTTCTGAAACTCCAAAGGCATTAAGTATATTTGAAGAAGGCCTTTACTAAGAATAAAACAACATGTTATTATTACAATTTAAAAATAAATTAAAATACAATTTGTACAAGATATAAGGAATTGGGAATGAAGAACTTAATATTCTATATTGCCCAACCAATCTCTTTAGGTTTTCAGGAATGTTAGATATATTTCTTATGAGTAAAACTGATTTAGTTTTAAAAAAACTCTTTAGGGTCTTTTGGACCCCTCAAAGAATGTTTTAAAAATATTGGCTTCCATTCATTATATGCTGGAGATCTAATAAACTTGAAGGAAACTGGGTAATATATTATGGGCATGACCACTTGCAATTCCTTATTCAGTGGTGTCAATGGGGGAGTAAGGGGACCGAGTGACCGAAGTAGCACTCTGCCATTGCCATGCACACCATGTACATGCTGAGCTCACAGGGCAGCAGTGCAATTCTGCTTTCATTGTTTTGATGAAAGCAAAAAGCTCCTGCAGATGCCCATGATTTAATTGGTTAGATGTTACAGTACTAGTTCTTGGAAGACAGTTAAGGTTAAAGTTATTTCATGTTTTGTTATACAATGTCCCCCAAACCTGCAGTCTTTCCATCTATAAAAAATTGGCTAGTCTGGACCACATGAGTACATATGGTCTAAGATTAATTCATACTTTACTTACATTATAAAACAACAATTACAATGTTGTAATTGAACAAAGTAATATAATTTTAACAGCCCAGTATTTTTTCTTCTTTAAATGGACTTTATAGATATAAATGTAGAATTAAATATAATTTAGGTGTATGAGGTTTTTGAGTTTGAAGCTTTATTGTTTTACTCATTGGGTTGGCTGGTTTTGTGGATTTTTAAAGGTTTCTTTTTTTCATAATATAGAGGTTTTTTTGTTCTTCTATTCCTTTTTCTTCCCCAGATAGAAAAAAATAAAAAGAGCCCCTATACTAACCTAACTATGTAGACTTTTTATATAATACATTAGGCTTCTTTTCTGAAAGACACAGTCTTTTATACAATGGTAAATAGTTTTATTACTTAGCTAACAGCTAAGATTTTTAAAGTAATGTTAACTGCAGTGTTTTTATAGTTTAATATAATTGCATTTAACTTACAAAAAATATCACACAAGTTCTCCAAATGTCCAAAAATCAATCCACCTGCATCTGCCTGAGATGGATTGATGAAAGCATTCTTTCTGGAAATGTAGAAACCAAGTTTTTCCTACTACTGTGTGACAGCTCTTAAGATATTTAAAGAGAATAAAAAGTTATATAAGGAAAATGCGGTAACACAGATGGAAAGACTCTTGTAAAACACCTGTTAAAAAAAAAGCAACTCAGCACAGGGAAATGGGTAAGCCAGCACAGACTGTTTTTATGAACTATCTTAAAACAGATGTCATTCAGCTGGATCCTTTTATCTGCCTTCCATCCAATCGAGGTATATACATCTTACAAATTAATCCACCAGTAAGAGTCTCCTACAATCTCTGTCTTCTTGACTGTACTTTTACATTCAATGAAGTCTCCACGAAAAAGTATTTTCCTAATTACAGTGGGCTGGACTGCCACTAAGTACTTGTGGGATCACTCATTCATTTGTGCTTGGACTAACTGGCCACAGCTGAAACAAAGCAGGACAAAGCCACTGTTTAAGTAGCAGATCAATAAATCTCCTATATTTGCTAAGCAGGAAAGTGAGAAGAAAATCAAATCTCTGAAAGGGATACTCCCCAACATCTGACACATGAAAACCAGCTTGCATCACATGAAAGCAAACAAAAGTGGTAGTGGCACCTTGAAGTCATTCAGTTGTCCATACTTGGAAAACTTTGAAAGATGCTTTGGATCTTTGAATACTGAGGACAGTAATCAGTGGGTTATCATTTTTTTTTGCCTTTCCCCATCAATTAGTGATCATGTTGTACTATCATGTGGTAATGCCAAAATATCCATCTTCAGTCCAAAATAAAATCCAAGTTTTCAAGTTAAAATGGTACTTCTGACTACAATATATGTAGCAAACTAATTCACCTTACTTGCAACTTTAAGCAACTAAGAATCCCAATGTTGTCCCAGTACCAAGTAGATACTTTGGGAAATAGAAACTTGCATGAAAATTTACCCTGGCTGGAGCCAAGCAGTTCCAGCCTTCAGATCATTCTGGAACTCTGCCACAGACATTTTAGTTGCCAGGACTGGGGAAGCAGGCAATGTTATTCATTTTGGCCACAGCAGGCACATCCTTCTCCAAATTGTGTTTTTTATTAACCTCTGAATACGGTGTGATAAATGTGTTCTAATTTGCCATTCATCTTATTTATTTAAGAAAGTATATCACTTATTCCTGTCTTGCAGCTTTAAGCTCCTTACAGAACCTAAATCTCAATTTAAAATTTAACTATGATGATTTAAAAATCCGTAAAAACTTGCCCTAAAGAAACACTAAACCATCTAGGCCCCAGGAGGCCTAGATAAATGGACGTCTTTAACCTCTTCCTAAAATGTAACAAGAAGGGGGCCAGCCTTAATTCCAACAGCTACTTGTCCTTTGTATAGGCCCCATCATAGAAAAAGCAGTGCCAGGTAGTGATACCCTACGTTTACAGTAAGGGTTGTACAAAATAACCTGCTGATGATCTAAAGAGTGTCAGGCAAATTGTCTGAAAGTAGGCAGTCCTGCAACTAATTTGGGTCCAAACTCTTTGAGGCTTATATACAAAGGTCATCACCTTGGACTGCTGTCTCAGGAACTATCATAGGCAGTCCACCTTTACATTAAAATGTTCATTTTCTGTTAGTAAAGAACACGTTAGTTGCAAGATATACCTGAAGTGCTTCTGTTCATAATTCCAGCCACTCAAGATTGTTCTCTCCCAAACCTACACGGTTCTCTAGTTCTAAAATGTTTTCTCTAAGGAAAACTGAATATTTTTTTTTAAAAAATGCACTATTTCAAACGTATATTCCACATTTCTGCCCACAGGGCAGCTAACATAAAATATTTTAAAAGCCCTAAAATAATATTTTAAAATCCACTTGCAATTATTATTAGTACAATGTCTTTAAAGTATGGCTAAGGAAGAATGAAGTCCTTATCCAAGGGAGGGCCTTCCTTATCTTCCTCTTCAACGGTACTATGTGCTTTCAGAGGGCCTCTCCTGCCAATCTTAATGAGAAAGATCTATACCAAGGTGAAATGGTCACTTAAAAGGCAGGCTCTAGACTTTCTCAGGTTTTAAGCAAACAGCTAGAAACTTAAGCAGATCTCTTAGCATGGGTTTGTTGGTGCCTAAATACCCCATTTTGCAAAACTGAAGGTTTTTAAATGGCTTTGGTTGCTATAGTCTGTTTGATACTTTCCAGTTTTGCATGGGTCATCCTGTTTTGGCTAAAGTAGGTCTGCCACTAAGAGCCTGAACATTTTAGACAAAGAGAATGTTTTGAACAGTAACATTCATGACAACTGGTACAGAACTAAGGCAACTACATTCAGCCAGCACATGCCCCGTAAGTTTGCAACTGAAGTGGAAATTTAGGGCTAAAACTCTAAATTTACTACAGTGGCGCAGGGATACCTGACTTTGAAACCAAAGGCTACAGTTGGCCTTTGAATGGAAGACCAAGGGTCACATTTCAAAAAGTGGGCAACACCCAAAACAATCTGATTTAATTTAAATGTAAATTAAATTAGTTAAATGCGTTTAATATGACTATTCCCTCTGTATTTAATAATTTTCTCACTTGGACTGTAGAATCTGGCAGCAACTTTTGGTGGGGCTCTAGAAGCCAAACTGAAGGCTGTTCATAGGCCATAAACTGACACCCCTATATTAAAGATAAATTCTGATTATCAGATTATGACTACTAGTCAGCTCAAAGCTTCCTCTGAGTAAAAAATGGGATATGAATTCACTAATACACTAAATTTCACTAAATTAATACACTTAATTTCTGGTCTCCTGTTTGAGCAAACTGGGTATCTCTTAATCAAGACAGGTGGTAAAAATATTTTTTGTTGTTCAGTCGTTAAGTCATGTCCGACTCTTCATGAACCAATGGTCCATAGCACGCCAGGCCTTCCTGTCCTACACTCTCTCCCAGAGTTTACTCAAATTCATGTTCATTGTATCGGTGATGCTATCTAACCATCTCATCCTCTGCCGTCCCCTTCTCCTTTTGCCTTCAGTCTTTCCTAGCATCAGGGTCTTCTCCAGTGAGTCCTCTCTTCGCATTAGGTGGCCGAAGTATTTGACCTTCAGCTTCAGTATCTGTCCTTCCAATGAACAGTCAGGGTTGATTTTCTGTAGGATTGACTGATTTGACCTCCTTGCAGTCCAAGGGACTCTTAAGATTCTTCTCCAGCACCACAGTTCGAAAGCATCAATTCTTCGGCGCTCAGCCTTCCTTATGGTCCAACTCTCACAGCCATACATTACTACTGGGAAAACCACAGCTTTGATTATACGGACCTTTGTTAGCAAGGTGATGTCTCTGCTTTTTAATATGCTGTCTAGGTTTGCCATAGCTTTCCTCCCAAGGAGCAAGCATCTTTTAATTTCATGGCTGCAGTCACCGTCTGCAGTGATCTTGGAGCCCAAGAAAATAAAATCTGTCACTGCTTCCATTTCTTCCCCTTCTATTTGCCAGGAAGTGATGGGACCAGATGCCATGATCTTAGTTTTTTTAACATTGAGTTTCAAGCCAGCTTTTGCACTCTCCTCTTTCACCGTCATCAAGAAGCTCTCTAGTTCCTCTTCACTTTCTGCCATTAGGGTGGTATCCTCCGCATATCTGAAGTTGTTGATATTAATTATGTTGTTGTTGGTAAAAATATACCAACTTGCGTTATTGTCTATTCCATTCTATGACTTTATTTTCATTTAATGTCTACTGAATCCACCGTCATGAAATGCAGATTTCAAATTTTATTCACAGCCAGTATTTGCTTATTCTTTTATTTATCACTAATTGTTTCTGCCTGCCTGGTACATTTGGGCAGACTGGGTGTGCTTCAGGTTCCTTCAACTAAATGTTGCTATCTTACGGGACCAAGGAAGCATGCCTTCACTGTCATGGCCCCCCCTGCCCTCTGGAGCAGCATCCCCCCAAATATATGGATGGCGCCCACTCTCCTGGAAGTTCCAGAAAGTCCTTAAGACCCGGCTCTTCTCCCAGGCCTGTGGTGTTTATGTTTGTGGTGCCCCTCACATGTTTTATTGTTATTGTGGCTATTTTTACTCCCAACTTTTTTTTATGTTTTTAACTATTTTAACTGCTAAATTAGGTTTTGTAAGCAGCCCAGAGTCTACTGGAAGGGGCAGCCATAGCAAATTTGGAGGAGAAGGAGGAGGAGGAGGAGGAGGATCCCCCCTTTTCTCCACCTACATGGGGTCACACTCCAGTTTTCTGCCCATAGTAGCAACCTTGTGAGGTAGGTTGAGCTGAGAGAATAAGCATAAAATTGATGAGATAAATATTATGAAGAAAAGGAGAGGGAAATCCTAAGAAGCACTGCATGAGAACTCCAAAAGCTGCTGGCTTTTGCCATTTCTTATTATTCTAATGTTGTTTATTTAACACCTCTCAGTAAACAATTATTTTCAATCCTATGCTATGACCCCAAGTAACAAGGTATCACTGACACTGGCAATTATCTGAGAGCAAACTCTTTTGCTGATAAAAAAGATCCCTACATAAAATGTTTTTACATTTATGGAGTCAGTTTCTTTTAGCTAGAAGCTACAATGCAGTCACAGTTGGATGATGGAACAGAGGTACAAAAGCCAAGAATAGCTCAGTTATGAGTTCTAGGAGAGGTACAATTTTATTACTGAGTCTCCACCTGTACCCTGCACATTTTTCCTTTAACATTATGACAGGGTTCATGCATCCTAATAAAACACAGTTTGCTTTACCACAACTTGTTGAATAAACCACAATCGACTGGGCATGCACACCATGCTACACCCAAGCCAAATAAACAACATGGTGGTAAAACTGGTTTTCCATTACAGCCAAACCAAATGTTTGCAAGGTTCATATTTCAATGCAAATGGTGCAATCTTGGATAGTTCTAACAGTTTCTTCAAGTGAGCAGCAGTTCCTAATGGAGAAAAAATATCTTTGTGTTATAAATTTTGGATCTTTTCAACGTCTCATCATAGTATCCTCCAAGAGGAAGACATTGCTGTGCAGGATGAACATAACTGGGCAGCAAAACTGCAGATGACCAATAGGTGGCAGCAAAATGTTAGACTATATTTTAGTATTTCTTTTCTATCATCTATTGGCCGCCTGGAGTTTTGTAGCCCAGATATAGTAACTCTCTGCATGTAGCATGTATCTACTTTTCTTACAACCCAGCTCTGTATGTATCTACTCAGAAATATGTCCCACTGGTTGGGTTCATATAATGCTAACCCACAGTTCACTTTTAGCAATAATAGCAACACCAAGTGATATTATACTATAAAACGTAGTTAAGAAAACACAGTAGTCAGGTCAGGTCAGAGATCTCACTAAGCCAAACCAAACCAACTCAACCATAGTGTGAATTAAACCACTGGATTCCATAAGACTTATTCCCCAGTAGCTGCATATGGAACTGCAACCTTGGAGTAAACAGCAAATGTTTAAAAGAAGGATGTTGCAGCTCTAAGCTGAGAACTCATTTCACTAGGGAATGCTTCCCTAAAATTGGGAACACACAACTGGAAATGATATACAATAGCCGCTCTATCCATTTCCGGACAAAACAGAGCATGTACCAGGTGTTTTGTTTTGTTCTTTCTGTGTCTCAAACTCTACCAAGGCAAAAGCATTAATATACAGGGAATTGGAGCTGATATTCTGCCCTTCCCAATCTCGTCTATTTAATTTTCCTTACTTTCTTATTTTCCTAAATCTCAGATTCATTTTCTCCTCAAGTTTGTTTCATCTATTTTCATGAATAAAGAATTCCAACTGTACAGGCTGCAGGCCACATAGTCTGCCAGCATCCCATCCTACCTCTACCCTTCTCTCTTTTTCGATTATATACCAGCAAAATCATATGACTTATGGAAGTTGACATTCATAAAAAAATCGAAAGCAGAAACAATTAAAATGTGAACATAATCCAAAAGCAAGAATTAAAATCACATAAGAGCAATAACCTTAACACACATCTGATAGTACCAACTCAATACCAGGCAACTTGAAAGGGCTCTGAAGAAGAACTGTGTCTTGGGTGTTTTCCAAAAAGACGTGGGAGTTGGCACTAACCTACCTTAGTCTAACCTTATCTTCGATGGCCCTTGGAGACTTCCAGATTGCACAGAGCGAAAATGTAAGCCCTTTTTCATACTGAAGGATAGCAAGGTTTAGCAGATAAAAATGTTGTCTTAATCCAAATATCCCTTCCTCCCCCATATTCGGTCCTGGCTCTACTCACTTTTGAAGTACAACCTTTGACATATTACATAAAGCCTGGTACAGCCCTTGGGAAGATGAAAACTTGTGTACCCCTATTCTAAATACATTTAGTTCTGTAAGCATGTTTCCTAATATTCTTCAGAAGTGAATTTTCCTAATGCAATGCATTGTCAATTTATACAATCTTAGCAAAAATATTTTTGAATAATGTCTTTTTAAAAAAACAGAAAACCTCCCCTCTTAAATTGCCCAGAGAACTCTTGCTCTGTCCACAAGTGTTATACCATCATTCATTGCTGGCCTTGTCCCACCAAAAAAAAAAAAAGGTTAAGTACCACCTTGGTATCGAAATCTGTTTATTTTGACGTAAGAGATTATCAAAATGGGAACAAATTGTTTCAACTGTTGGTTGAACTGTTTATAATTCAGAAACCAGTCTATAATGTGGGTTACTTTGTTTAATCAGGTGAATTATTTCTAATTAGTAAATTAAAAGTTCACACTCTAGGGAAAAGAATATATTTAACATTGCTCCTAGGTCAAAACTAACATACCAAATACTATGAATTCAAAAATTTTCATTGGCTTATGTCCAGCTTTTGTTAGTAAAATGGAAAGCATTTTATATTATTCTAAGACTTTATCAGGAAAATGGTATTACTTGAACAAAAATGAGACAGAAAAATGTATGTCAAGGGTGAGAAAGGACCTCAACTAAAAGCTAATGCCCAAACTTGGATTTGATTCAAAGAAATTTAGGTCCAAAACCTGTTTAAATTATACAGTGGTGCTTAAAAGTTTGCGAACCCTTTTGAATTTTCAATACTTCTGCATAAATATGACCTAAAACTCCATACAAGTCCTAAAACTAGATAAAGAAAACCCAATTTAACAAATTAGACAAAAACATGATACTTGGTTTTGATTTATTTAAACATGTGTTTATTTAAACATTTAATTACTGAGGAAGATGATCCAAAGCTACATATTTGTGTGTGGTAAAAGTATGTGAACCTTTCCTTTAGTAACAGGTGTGCCCCCTTGGGCGGCAGTAACTGCAACCTTTAAATTCACTAACTTTTAAGCACCACTGTAGATAACTGTCCCCTTCCTTTGTAATATTGTACCTCACAAAGGTATTGTGAGCTGAAATGATGTCCACTAACTGTCACAGCTCTTACTATAAAATACCAGCTACTAACCTGATAAAATTGTTACTTTTTCTTGGATGCAGGTATATTGGATATGAACAAAAATTACCTATTAGAGGAAAATTAAGATGAAGAGTTGAATTTTTCTATAAATCAGCTTAATCATATGGATTCTTACACACTCTATATCCTATTGTACATGCTACATAATTGCACATATTAATTCAAGTTAACACTGAATGTTTGGATGCCCAGAATTCCCTTCATGTCCCAAGATTTGATGACTTGGAGATGATCACAAGAATCCTGATCTCACTGAAAACCACTCTGTGTGTTACAGTAAGATATATGTATTTTTTGCCTGTGGTAGTTAAGCAATGATTCATATACATGACTTACACATGCATGCAAGAGAGCCCATAATCACCTTAGTATTTCTGAAGAATATGAAGTTGCAAAATCCTACAGATTACATGAGATGGATACTTTACTTTCTAAAGCTTATGAGATGGTTGAGACATCTCTTCTTTCTTTTTTAAACAAGCTCAACAAACTTACAGCAAGTTCCCTGAATGACAAAAGCTTCTTCCAAAGCACTTTTTTCCCCCCCAAGCCATTTCATGAACACTCAGCCATTTCAGAAAGCACTGAGGTACTTCTCAGCAAAAGATCCTGGTACTCTAATATGTGTACCAAGGTTTTTTAAACAACAACAAAAACTTCCCTTCTGAAGATCCCTGCTAAGTTTTAGCCAGTAAATACCACTCCTATTTACCTCTGAATATTATCAGAGAGTTATTTCTGATTAACATCTGCTCCCAGTAGCCTCTCTCTGGTCTCTTCATCCAGAATGGCCAATCACAAATGAATACAATTCTAGAACACCTACCTGTTTTAGTTAAAAGAGAATTGTTAAATTTATTATATGCCAGCCTTCTTGAAATTGATGCAACCTCTCTTGTGCTGCAATATCAGCACCCAGAATTCTTAAGTCAACATGTCGCTGGAAATAAAGAGACTTGTGGCCTGAATACTTTTGGAGCCACCTAACTAGGAAAGACTATTTTATATACTTTTTAGACAATGGCTGTGTCTCATAATTCAAACACAAAAGCCTAAATAGCAAAGAACTTCCCAGATGAACAAGGATCTGAATACCTTTTTTTTTACTACCCTACTCTCTACTTTTTTCAATTATAACTTAAAAAAAACACAAGTTTATAAAAAATGCATACTAATCTATCCCCACATGTGGAATTCCCCAAGACATCCTCACTAACATTCCTATTTGTAGTTTAATGTGTGCATTAGTCTTCATTAAATATGAAATCATCCTCCTGAATCATTGGCATATATTAGAACTCCAGCCCTTTCCTTCCTTTATATCATTTTTAATATTTCATCATTTGTTCAGAGATGAAATAAGAAACCAAAACACAGCAAACACATCCTACATGAAGATGTATTTCAGCCTTCCCCATCCAGAGTTACACCACCAATCAGCCCCAGCCAATATGGTCAGTGGTCAGAACTTACGGGACTAAAATTACTAGAGGACACAAGGTTGCAGAAAGTAAAAACTGAAAAAAAATCACCCTATTATAAAATAAGAAGATAACTCTTCTCTGCTTCCTCTAATAGCTACTCTCTCTGAATAAGTTTAGTTTAAAAACAAACAAGAGGGTCATTTCCAAAAATCTTAAAATCATCCACACGCACTTTCTGAAATTAAAAGTGGTATAGGCATTACTGAAATATGGATTGTAGCATTAAATTTCCATTTTCCCCCCAATAAAAGGAAAAAGAAATAAAATGTCCATTTTCTAATGCATACTTGAGAGTAAGCCCCACAGGACTGAGTAGATCTTACTTCTGCATAGAAATAGATCTGACTGCAGTATTTAAAGGTTCTTCCTGTCCTGCAAAGCAATAACTAAAGTGAAATCACAAATTTGTGAAAATAACTTGGTTCCTTAACGTGAAAAAATTCCAGGACTAATTTTCAATCTTTAGCAAATTTCCAGACAACATCTAAATTATAGATCTTTACATGGAGAGAGAAAATTAGAACATATTTAAGCATCAGAGATGAAGATTCTCAGTTCAATAGCACAGCATGTGGCAAACAGCCTCACAGAGGCTGCAGTCCTGAACACACTTATCAGATGCCACTGAATTCAGTGGGATTTATTTTAAAATTATTCTTTATGTGATTTAAAACACCATCAGCAACACAAGGAGTACAACTTCAACCTTCTAGCTGTCAGGACAAAAAGCACAGTAACATCAAATAAAAGAGAAACTAACTCATTTGGCACTGAGCCCTGAAGTAAAAGCTGACCCATGGAGGGAGGGTTAAAAAAACAGAGTTTGTAAATTTTGTAGTCTATAAATTTACTATATGTGTTCCACATCCAGTACAAAAAGAAGAAAGTTTTCAAGGCCAAAGATACTGCAGTGTTGGAGCATCTGTCATGTGTGGACTGCACACCCGGGGGCGGGGGGGATTCCCCAAGTTCAGTTTGAGACATTTTTTTGTAAAACGAGGAAGTAGAGACCCTGTTCTGCATCCCTTCTCTTCCAAGACTAGTTTCTAGTGCCAGACTCCTTACGTAGGGAAGGGGGAAGGGATAAAAAGGTCAAACGAAAGGTATAAAGAAAAATATAAAATAGAAACTGTACAAGGGGGAAGATGAAAATGGTGGTATGAAGAGCCCAGAAGTATTTATTTTTATTTTATTTTATTTTATTTTCTATCCCACCTTTATTATTTTTATAAATAACTCAAGGTAGGGAACATACCTAATGCTCCTTCCTCCTCCTATTTTCCCTACAACAGCAACCCTGTGCGGTGAGTTGGGCTGACTCCAACTGGCATCTTGTCTCAACCCTGACAACCTAGCAGGATAGTCAAAGGTACATACCACACACACTTACCTTAAGTTCCCAAAAGAGAGAGGATTCAAGTGTTCTAGGACTCAGGGCCAAAGAAAATTTATCAAATGAACAGCAAAATTTGCTTCTTGTTAGAAAATCCCTGGCATCATCACTAGAAAATGCTCCTCATTCTTTTTGTTAGGAACATGCTGAACCATGAAATCTTCTGTTCTAACCAGTTGTTTTAGATTTACAGTCTGCCCTGACCTTAAGGTTTAGGACAACTAATCACATATTTAGTCATAAAAGCAGAGCATACCATAGTACTACAATGAAAAGTTTCAAGTGGGTTATAATTTCTCATGTAATGATGCTTAGGAAACATGAGAATGGAAATTTTAGCTCAAGCATAATGTGGAAAGAATTATGATCAACTTGTCCCACCCCCAAAAAAACACTCCACAATAAAAACTTACATAATTTCACCTTTTGATGTTTATCATTCCTATACTAAAAGAGGTTTAATACCAGTACGTAGATGCTTAGAGATATTGCAATACATGAAATTATTCTGGGAAAGCTGACCAATTTTTCCAGTTCAAACATTGCTGAAGTATATGTTGGTCCTCCATTTGAATTCTGGTAAATTACTTTATTTCAATTATTTAGAAATGTTACGTTCATTTAATAGCTATAGAAAATGCCCCTGAAAGGCATCCATGGAAAAGTGTTCGTAACAGACATTCACATGATGTATTCACTTGTACATGAAGCTTAGAATCACAATGGTTTATTTTAAAGATGCCAGTTTAGAAAAGTATGAGCTATGGACAAAGCAATGTTTGATTCTGTCCAATGGAAAGACAAAATTCAACAACTGGTTTGTTATAAAAAAATTAATCATACTGAAATGAAGTCATTTCCTATGTAGCAACTTCAGAATTAACGCTCGCCACAGAGACACACAGATAAAATCTATCTCATGGAAGAACCATTCTCCCCAACTAAAAATGTGGATAATTCTACTCATTTTACAAGTGTAAAGACACATTCTCATGATAAATGGGTAAGATGGCAGTTCAACAGCTGCAGCATTTAAATAAATTGGTGGTAAATTTAAAGTTACTTTAAATTAAATCAAATCCAAATTTTGCATTTCAGGAAATCTGTGGAACTACAGCTTGCATGATCCAATTGTCTTCTAATCATTCTTACATAACAAAATCATCCACAAACCCTTTTCTCACACTTCGCCCAGATGGACTAGAACACTCTGAATGAAGGTATACTGACCCTGAACCCAAGAGAAGACTTTGTGATAGCTTATTCAGTTCAGGGCAACAACTGAATGTCTACATACCAGGCAGGTTAGTAAAATAACCACTGCCCATACCCTTGTATGGTGTCCTGTCAAAATCTCTCCTGTTTTTTGCAAATCTAAGTAGCAAATCTGAAAGTTTACTCAAGTGCCTGCCAGTCACATAGCTTATGAGCAGAGCTCAGATTGATGAGGCACAAGTTATGCAGGCTTGCAATAATGTACTTGCAGCAGTAATATACCTGCTTGCTGTTGACAGATTTTTGACCTTATTTCTTCTTCTTTGTTGTTGTTGTTGCTGTTACTCTCCACAGAACATTCATTCATTTATTTTCAGATTTAGCAAGAGCTCTAATAAAAACAATAAACAGCACAGAGACATCTTTAATAGACTTTCCTTTCACAGAAAAACTTGTAATGAACTTTTAACTTGCTTTGGACCAACATTCTGCTCTTCATTTGTAACCCTCTAGTGCAGAGACTGTGTGTGTCAAAAACTACGTGAAGCTAGAATGCTCAGTTGAATTTCTAGCAATTAAGCCACTAATTAGGCACATTTGGACATAACAGTAGCTAAAATTCTAAAGATTATGATCAAACAATTTTATGTGCTACGTAGCTTCCCCTCACGTGGTCCCTCCTGCCAGAAAAAAAGTGAACCAAAGCACCTTTTGTCATATTTCTTTTAACATAAATCCAAGACAATATTCCAGAATCAGAGTAAAGGCCAGGGTTTTTCCTTAGCATGCTATTATGCTCACACACACTGTTTAGCAAGCCATGAAAGGAGGGTTCTAGTTCTTTAGCTCTCCCATTTGCACTAGGCAAAGCCAATATATACCAGTACTTTTATTCAATCACGATAAACCAAAATTCTAAAAAAAAAAAACCCCACCCAACTTATTATAATGTCCATGGTTTCTTGATTAAGTCAAAATTGGCCAGGCTGAGATTTTGTATTAAATCATTAATTATGGCTTACAAACTAAATGACTGGGCTTTCGTAATACACTAAACCATGAACAAACAAGCCACACTATGGCCTAATGTGATGTATGAACCCACACCCTATTCAGAAATTCATATCAATTAACAGTGGCACAATTAGGAGCAACTAGGTTAAAATGAATACAGAAAAAAGTAAAATCAACACTGAGGTTGGTGTCTAACACCCAATCAAGAAAAAGTGCATGATGCTTTCGAAAATCAAGTTGCATAATTTTCAAGGAAGCATGAAATTGTAGTGATTGAGTGTTTTAATTACCCCAACATCTGTTGGGAAATAAACTCTATGAAGCATGGTCTCTCCAGGAAATTCCTGGCTTGCTTTCCTAACTACTTTCTCCATCAGAGGAAAGTACAATGAGATCAGCTATCCTTGGTTTGAATCTGGCCAATATGAAAGAAATTTGGAGGAAAGTGATCTTGCAATGCTAGAGTTCTAGAGGGATATAGATATATTCAACGAGTAGCCAAATATGCACTTTGGCCTTCAAGATTTAGTAAGCTCACAGCAATTTTAAGTAGGATTCCATGTCAGCAAAAGCTAGAGAGAAAAGAAGTTCATGTCCTATGGATTGCTCTGTACTTTCTCAAAACCTCCTTTTTTCCCTTTCAAATGGGGACGGTCCTCTTCCAGTCCTCTAGCACTTCAACTATTCTCCAAGTTTTCAAAAAACAAAACAAAAGCTTTAGCCTTCCTGTAACCATAATTCCAAATCATCCAACTATTCACTTTCTTCTTTTCTTCTCACTCTTTTTTACTTGTCCTATATGTGTTTGCTTTAGGTAAATGACTTCAAACTGACTTTTATTCCTTCCATTCTTTTCCTCTTGAAAACTGTACAGTGAGTACTGGCAATCAGGATGGATTTATCAAGCCCTACTAGACTACCCTTATTTTTCCCCCATCAAATAGTTTCCTTAGTAAATTGTGAGAATACGGTGGACATAATACATCATGATTTCAGCAAAGCATATGACAAAGTATCCCATGACATTCTCATCTGCAATGTACTTTTGTGTGATCTGGACAGCGTAACTATTAAAGAATCCCCATTGGTCTGAGAACTCAGAAATGTTGATCGTTACTAGCCTCACTATAGCAGCCATTTTGTGGGATTCCTCATAACATTCTCTCAATGCTCTTAGTGTAGCCACTTGCCCAATAAGGTTAAAGAAATGAGCTGAAAATAAAACAACAAAATTTAACAAAGCTGAATGCAGTGTTCTTTGCATAAGGAAAAAAAAAACAAAGGATCAGATACAAGCAGGGATAGCTAGCTTATATAAATAGTATGTGTGAAAATTATCGATGATCGGGGACTGAATATGAATAAGCATAATTTAAATTCCCCCATCTCAACCCAATTTAAATCCTACATCAGTCTAGCCACTTTATGCATCTGATGAAGTGAGCTGCAGCTCACAAAAGCTTATGCCTTTTAATAAAATTTGTTAGTCAGAAAAGGTGCTCCTAGAGTTCTGATTTTTTTGCTAATATATTCTGCAAATTCATTCAGTTCTTCTCAACCTTCTGCAAACAATAGTTGGTGTATCAGTGTGAAAGCATAAAATTAATATCCTTTTTCTTTCCCAAGTCCCACTCTCTAAGTGCATGAGAATATATATGTAATAATACAAACACATACATGCATACATACATATCTACATTAGGGCTGTACAAAATTTCTTTAATGTTCTGAATGACCCTGAAACAGGATATTCTGAATATAGGCTAGTTCTAGAACATTCCAGAGTCACTCATTCTGGAACAGCTCTATCAAGGGTTGTATACTTCTAATACCCATGCACACATATGTGCACACAAATTAAAAAATATACACTAGGTATTATGACAACATAAGATGACAATTTCTCTTCTGCATCTGTAACACTTTTGCTGCTAAACTAGTAGATCACAAAAATTCTCCCTTCACATATACATTTGTTATTACTGTACTTCAGTATGCATAGCTATAGCTTATGAAAACACTTACAAAACAAATGTGCAACACTCAGGACAAATTTTGAAAAAAAATATTTGCTATATTTCACCTCCATAAAAAAACCTACATCCGAAGCCACATTTTCATCATAGAAAAAGCACAAGTAAAATCAATCCAAAAGATGGGTTATCCATTTGCAAAGTCTTGGGGAGAAATAATGAATGAATGCATAGTGAGCCCTCTTTTAATGCAGATGCGGGTGTGACATATCAGAAAGCATCTGCTGCAAGGCCCTTTGTTCTCCTGCTCATCTGCTCCTTCATTACTTCCTTTTCATCATCCTGTTGTGGCACATACTATCCATGCAGAAGATTCCAGGTTCAATTCCCAACGTATTATATACTAAGGATAGAAAATTATAAAAGGACCCTCCCCTGCCAAGGTCCATGCAAGAGAAAGAGAAAAAAGTCCTTCATTATGCTTGTCTGTATGGAATCCCATCTTAGGTAAACAGCTATGGGCCAACATGCTCCAATGAAAGAAGGAATCAGAAATGAGCAGCTAGACCAGTGTTTCTCAACCTTGGCAGCTTGAAGATGTGTGGACTTCAACTCCCAGAATTCTGGGAGTTGAAGTCCACACATCTGACAGTTGCCAAGACTGAGAAACACCAAGCTAGACAATGGTTAGGGCCCTGACCACAAGAAAATGTTCCAGTGTGTTTATGATTTTAGACACCTGTTTTTACTGTATGCTTGCCTGCTCCTGTGATGAATTTACCTCCTCCTTGAACAGGAGTACATCTCAACTTCATCTCCTCTCCAAAAAGTTTAGAATCATAACAATAAAACCAAAATGCTTCCCTGTAGTGCCAAGTGAACAGCACCCAGTGTTAGTTACAGCAACACCCAAAATGGACTCATCTGACTTTTTATGCAAATCTCAGCAAATTTTTCCTGTAAGCTACTCCTCCTATTTCAAAGAAATTACATCTTACCTTGCCTTCTCAGTGGTTACAAAATGTAGGAAAAAAGAAAAATAAGGCTGAACCTTTTTGAACATTAAAATATACTGCTGCCAACTTTTAAGAGTATGCTGTGTACAGTACTGCACATCATAAATATTAATACTCAGTATTTGCTGGAGCAAGATCTTTATCCTTAAAACCTCCAGGCCTGATCTGGTAAACT
Source organism: Candoia aspera (assembly GCF_035149785.1). Taxonomy (NCBI): domain Eukaryota; kingdom Metazoa; phylum Chordata; class Lepidosauria; order Squamata; family Candoiidae; genus Candoia; species Candoia aspera. The sequence continues at coordinate 41,630,782 of NC_086156.1, read as the reverse complement.
TGTACATATGTATCTTTTACGCAGTAAGTTACACTGTTTGTGTGTTTAATAAGACACAGCCGCATGGCAGGCAGAGAAGTAAGAAGTCATTTAAAAACCCAAAATTTCAGCTCATGAACTGAACATGGTATCGAAATAACAAACTGAAAGAAGCAGCATCAATATAGTCACGTTTATTTAAGTGTTGTGACCTTAACAGCAACAAAAATAGTTTTAAAAAGCAAATGTGCACAAATTAGATAACAAGTTTGTATTGCTCAGTTTTTAAAATGAAAAGCATCTCAAGCTTTCCTATTCCATATCAAAACAACTGGCACTGTGCCCAGGGTAGATATTAATCCAAATACTTGACTACAATCAAAGGTCAATCCATTGTTATCCTTGTATTTTAATAAAAGACCCCATTCTGGGAGCCTCATAAAATAGGGATGGGGCAGGGAGAGGGAGAATATTACAATATATCAGCCCTAACGAGCATTTAAATAAATACCAACTTCATTCCCATAAATGTATTTCTTTCCCTCTATTTGCACATATCTGTCTCCACTTCTGCACTCTAAGCTCTAGCAAGACTTTGGAGACCTGGCAGCAATCCAAGCTGCAGATGGCTTGAAATGCAGCCTGAAATCAGTGTGCGGTTGATGAAATAGTCCTTACACCTGACCCTTACTTCACACCAGGCACAAAACACAAGCTGAACATAACTAGTCAGAAAAGCTTTCTCAAGCATCTTGCTATCTGGAACTCTTCCGCAAGGCATTCCGCAAGGCCAGATGGCCAAAAGCAGCAAAAATATAGTAAACTGAGAAAGGAGCATTTGACTAGGAGGACTGGCTGAAAAGCGGACAAACAGAATTGTGGTGTGGTGTTTTTTTTAAGAGTAACACACACAGGAAGAGTTCATGCATTTCACACAAGGACAACTGTATGTAAAAATGGATTTAACTAAACGTATGTGAAAAGGCAAATAACATAAAACACAAACCTGCAAAAAAGTGGTGTTTTAAAAACATCACTCTGTAAATCCTATTCTGATTTTTCTTATACAAAATCACATCTATGTGGGGATAAGCAAACAGGATTAAAATACTTATTCTAAAATAAGAAAATAACATCTACTTTGGGATAAACAAATGGAAATAATAATAGTAAAAAAAATCAATATCGAAATGCAGTTCTACAAATGCCAATACTAATGTTGCAGTTCTCCATATCAATTCATTTTTTTTACATTTTGTAAACTTTTCTGCTTAATATATGATGCTTATAATGCTGAATAGACTAAGTAGTATCTTAAACTTTCCAATATACTAAATGTCTGATTTAGTATTTTATTATGCACCTTCTTTTTAAAGTTTCATGGCCTATAAGAAAAGAACAAGACATCATGTGACTTATGACACCATTCAAAGTATGCCGGTCGAAAAAACTCAACCCAACTAGCTAAACAGATAATGGAGGAATATGTTAATGTGCAATATTCTTCCCTAAACAACATAGTGTATCAAATTTCCCATCTATTCATAAATAACTATAAACTAAAGCATCACCTCTGATTTGGTTCATAAGTAAAAACATTTTTTTCCAGTTGAGAAACTAATTTAGCTGCAATGATGTCCTCTGATGTAACCTTTCCTATATATAAAAAGGTAAGTTCTACTGTTAGCTGGTACAGAAGTTAATTAATCCCTCTTGTGATTAATTAATTCAGTGCTAGAATTTAGCAACTCAACCACAGAATATGTTGATTTTTTGAATTAACAATCTACAAACCAGTTTTAAATTTTACATTTTTAGCACAAGTTCGAAGCATGTAGTAACCAATCCTCCTTTTCCTCCATTCTCTCCTTTTAAAATAGATTTTGCAATCTGAAATGGGCAGTTATAGAAATCAAATAAATAAATAAATACATTTTGCGATGGCTACAAAATGCATTTGACTGGATTTTCAGTTCACATTTGGGATAACTAGTCCCAATACTAAGGATTTGGCCATAGTGTTAATAAAACTTCAATCTCAATTTACCATAGCCTGCCGGTTTCACATCACACTGACATTTTCATTAGCATTTCTAAGGTAAAGAGGTAACAGAAACTTTAAAAATGTAATTTCTGCATCTGTTTAGACTGCGTTTGTCCAAAAGTAACATTTATATTTTAATTTCTAAAACAAAATTCAGTCACATCCATTTCATTTCCATGAGATCTTGGTTGTACTATAGGCAATCCATCATATAATAATGAGTAAAATGTTCATATTTTACTCATTATTATATGATGGGTTGCCTATAGTTAAGAGCCAGAAATTTATTTTGTAATAAATCCTAATGCCAAACCCCATAATGGCATACTTTAAAAAGAGAGAAAAAATCCATGAAAGTTGCTTAGAAGAATAAATTAAAGAAAAGCATACATTGAATAAAACCAATGAAACAAATTATGATTCATCTGTTGCACTTTAAGATTTGTAATAAATCTATGTAATTTCTATTAACTCCCCTGCCACTAAAGTATGTTATTGATTTTCAAATAGGAGTTCATATTGGTGCACATTCTGATTGTATTTGTTGTGTCCCCATATTATTTGTGAAACTTATGAATATATGTAATGCATTAGTACATATTTAGAACACAATTAGCGCCTTTACAGTTATTTGATGACCAGAACATTAGCCTGATAAAATAAATTGTAAAAGTTAATCAGTTCCAGAAACTGTTAACTTTAAAAAACCAAGTGCTGCTTTTCTACACCACTTTAAATTGGCTTAACAGTGGATTACAGATATATACATATATGTATTACGTTTATTTCATATTCATGAAATGTTGTCATGTTGTCTTGATGTATATGAGCATGTAAGAGAGAAAAAATAATTTAATATGAAGGAAGAACTTGATGACTTGGTTATAGATTTTTGCATTATAGTCTAACACTGAACCGTGTTAAAAAAATCCTAACAATGTATACATTTAGTTAAATACATCTAGTTCAACTGCAGTGAAAATAAATCATCATCTATAAAGATAATATTTAATATATATTATCTAGGCTTTGGAAAGGCCCTGCTTGTGTTAATGGGCATTTACAAAAAGAAAAAAGTCTTTCCCTAGCCATGTCTCTTCCTCAACTGCAATTCTGTACATTTTAAAAGAATTCTACCATTGTATGCATTAGCCCCATGGAAAAGGCTATTTCCACTTCAGGTGCATTCACAATAATAGGTTTTCTCAAAAGAGTGTTTTGCAAAGTCAAAACCAGAAGCTCCAAGGCAGCAAGACTGACATTGTTTAAACTACATGAGTCAAAGGGATGCAACATCCAATGTGCCTCATCCTGAACTTGAAGCTATTGTTCTTTAAAGGAAAAAAAGTCTTCCTAAATTGCTTTATGGTCTTGGTGTGCCAGTTTTTAGGAATTCCATGTGTCTCATCTTCTTTCCTCCAGTTAAAGCTATAGATAATACAGTTGTCTGGTGCTGCCACTGAAAGAGAAGCAGCAGCAATATATATATTGAACGGCCAGAGAGGTAAAATGTGATTTGAATCGACCTTGAGAAGAAAAAACACACACACCACAATTGTGATAACAACTGTTCAAAATGCCTAAAAGGTTTAATGTAATATACAGATACCTTGTGTATAAAACAGATTAGTGGTACCCAGGTTAGAAAGGAAGAGACAGGAAGAAATCAGTATAGGGAAAGAAGATGGGGTCCTCTTGAGTGTCAAACATATACATTATTGGTGCTTTTCACAACCAGTTCATTTGAATTAAAAGAAGGTAAGCAAAGAAAAAGTCATTTCTGAAGTGAAAAAGTGAACTTAGCTGCCACACCCAGATCTAAAAGTATCATTCATTCAATCCTACTTCCCTGCCCTCCAAGCATCTCACTTCATGGATTTCAGATGGGTCACCAAAAGCGAAGAGAACATGTTTTCTTTTCTTTTTGAAAAAAGATCCCCAACATTTCAGCCCACTTTTCTGAAATCAAACTTTGAATATTTGTTCTAAAACCTTTAATAACAAATGATTTGTGGGTGGAATAGGATGATGGAGCTTTATTTTGAAAAGTTCATCAGGAAATCCAGGTTATCCAAACTGCGCAACGTGCATTAGAAAAATATTTCCAGTGTACATTTTAGTTGATTTATTATGCATTATACTCCGTCTTTCTGGCAGATTAAGGCCTGATTTGCCATTTCAACACAGCACGCACACACCGTAAGACAGAAAAGAAATCATGTGGGTTGCAATTTGCTTCCCCACACCAACAAAAAGTACTAGGCTTTTCCAGACCTTTCAAATGTAAGTTTACGATCGCCCCATGATCAATATTTAATGGAACATTAACAAGCACCTTCACATGTGTCCCCCATCATACCTCCCAAGGATTAGATTAGGTCACCTCTTTGCCCTCCCCTGACCCTGCTGGCTTCCACATATGTGTCAGATTAAATCAGGGAGGATCCACCATGCTTTCTCTAACATGAGAAGCTTTTAGGTTTCCTCCCCCCACCCCCCAGCTCCCATCAACTTCAAAGCTCCCCAGCCAGCCAAGTTGCCTGACTGACCCACTGCCGACAGATTACTGCTCCCATGGCACAGCCAGGGTGCCACCTGGGCACTGCCATTTCCAATTTTATTCAAGGAAGGGCGCACAGATGTGCACCTTGGTTGCGTGAAAGTTGCCCCCCTGTGGGCAAAGAGCTTGGCCAAACAGACCATTCCTTCTGCCTTTTAAAGCACACTCTCCTAGAAATCCATTCCAACCTTCTTTCTCCCTTCTTTCCTTCTGGGCTGGTTTGTTTGGCTGTTAGTTATACTCCTTCGTGATTCAGAATCCAAACGAGAGAGAGACAGAGAGCACCCGCATGCCTGTAATTTCCACCAGTCAACTCTATCCATCGTTCCCCCCAAGTGCCGAATGGTCTGGGATCGGCACTGCTGGACAACCCCAGGAAGCTCACCACATACCTTGGTTTGGAGATAATGGGGATAGTAGTAAGTGTACTGAGGGAACATTGGCTGCTGTTCCAAGCGTTTGCCCATGTAGCTGGAATCCTTATCTCGGATGCAGGGAACTCGTTGACAGGGAGTCGTGCCCCAGGCCTTTCTTCGGCTGAAGCCACTGTTCCTGACAGTCCTAATCAAGGTGGCTTCTTTTTTTCCTCCCTCGGACTTCTTTGCCTTCTAAACGCTCGCTAGTTCCAGCCGCGACAACCGCCGCAAAAATTAAAAATAAGATTTTTTTTTAAATCAAAATACCGAAAGGGGGAAACAGGTCTTGCTTTGCTTCGCTTTTCTCCGCCCTCCCCCCGCCAGAGCGGGACCCCCCTCCTCCTCCTCCTAAGTAATGTCAATTGCCAGGGTCTGGAGAGGTGGGGGTGTGAGCCGGGAAGGGGGGGGCAGATCTTTCGGAGAAAACAGCAAGACGGGGGAAGTCCGGATCTCCTCAGATCGGCTTCCTCGTGGTTTCTCACGATCCCTCCACCCTCTTACTAAAAAGAGAAAAGGAGGGGGTAGGAAGGGAGAGCTCTAAAAAAACGGAAAGGGAAAGAAAAGGGGGGAGGAAAGACGGCGGGGAGGGCTGGGAGCGCGTCCTGGATCGCCCCAGCCTAGTTGCCGCGGTCGCCCTCACGGAGGGGCCCGAGGTGGTGGGGCTTTTCTTCTCTTTCATTCAAACCCCCTCCTTCCAGCCGGTGGGTGGAACTACAACAGCCAGCCTCTCCCTCGAGAAGCAGACGCAGTCCAGAAGCCTGCAGTATTTCCTACCCAAAGAACCAGGCGCGCTCCAGCCCCTGCTGCAAGGAAAACCCCGCTTCCCTCTGCTGGCTATTACAGAAAGCCGAGCAGTTTTGCTGCCGCCAAAGCCGCCGCCGCCGCCAAGACGGAGGGGGAGCTGGGCGATCGCATGGCTCAGCCTTCCCCCTTCTTCTCCGAGTCTTCCCAAAGTTAGCCGCTCCAGCAGCAGCGCGGGCGTTTCAGAAAGTCGAGCCAGGAAAAAGCCGAGCTGCCTCTTTAAAAACACTTCCCACTCCGACCCGACGCTGGCCCGACTCACAACGTTTATTGGAAAGAAGCCGCGCGAGTTCCTCTACTGGGGATGATCCTGCCCAATTAGCGGCTGGACCTTGGAAACTGTTGAAAGAGACCGGAGGAAAAGGCTCGGTCGGCCTGTTTGGGGTTGTGTGTGTGTGTTTTAATTCAAAAGTTAAGGAAAACAACAACTATTCCTAGCCCTTCCAAAGGGACCTCTTTGCAAAACGAAATTGAATTGTGCAAAAAACATCTGAGCGGTGATGCTACAAGCTATTTTTAAAAAATGGCCCTGGAGGAAAAATAATTATTGAAAATATGAATATATTTCTTTTTTAAGATGGTTCTCAAAATGTCCATTAAAAATCATTAGATCTCGTGTTTAGGGAAGGCTGGATATTTAATGAAACTACATTTATTTGGATGAGCAGCTGTACATCTCCTACTTAAGATGTGGTTGGCTCATCCTTTGCTGACCCTGTTGGGCCTGTCATTCTCTCAGCTTTCCACCAGCAGGACCTCCAACACTGGACGGCAATAGATAACTCAGCAATTTGGGGAGCTACACAATCCTGGGAAAAGGCACTGAAAGGAGCTATCTTCATGCTCTTGCGCTGTGAAGCACCTTTTTGTCTTCAAATCCGAAGTGCAGCAGCACCCTACTTTACACAATGCAAAGATCAGGGAGAGGGATATAACAGCTGCATGCACACCGAGCTTGGTTAGTTTTGCCTTTGGTTAGTTTTTCTATGGGTCATTGTAAAGTCCAAACCCAGAAAATTGGTTTATTTGGTAATTATGTTAAGGATATTGTGTGAGCCCAGCTACTCAGTCACAAACTGGCTCACCACATGTTAGGCTAGTATGCTTTGCAAATCCAGCCGGTGACTGGCCCAAAGTCACTTTGTGAGATCTTTGGTTCGGTGAAGACTTGAATATGGATCTCTCGCAGCTCCAGTATATCATCTTAACCACATCACACTGATTCTGTGTTACAGATGTTAGGCATATTTTCTCTAACAAGTTAGAAATACATCACGCTGGATTCAATAAAAAATATTCCTGATGAAAAGATTTGTAACCTTAAAAAGAGTTGTAATGTGCAGGAGACTTGAAGTCTGTTATGCAGGAGAACTACATCTTGAATTTGGTGCCAGACAAAACAATGGAGCCATTTTCACTACTGTGCATGGGAAAAGCTTTTTATAGTAATCTGTATTTTCTACTTCAACAAGTGGTATGTTCACCCAGCTGCTTTGTTTAGGGATGTTCTGTGCTTTTTTTATCAAATGCATTTCTACTGTGAAGTCCTTGCCTACCTATAGATGTTTAGATTGTAGTCTTCCAACGATTACTTGGGGTGAGCTCCATTAAATTCAGGTATTTACTTCAGTGAAGAAGCACATTAAGGACTATGCCCCTTCAGAGGTATCCACTGAACTGGGAAGTTTTGTCACATTGACAAAATATATATTGTGATGTCCACCTTACATACATACATTGAATAAGTATTCATTCAAATCCACGTAAGAGCACGCTGGGACTGTCCTCAACTGCTATATTGTCAAGCGACTTGTTTCAAGGGGGAAAAAAATAACTTTTTTTTTTTTAAAAAGGACACTTCTAGACGCTGGATTGAGTTAAAATTAGGCCTGCCAGCTATGTTTTGGTTTGTGGGCACATGGCCTGTGTGTAATATTGATAAGCAAACCTCACACTCTTTTGTAGGATTGACTGAAGCAAGGAATTTTCCTATCTCCATTGATTAACAGAAACAGAGAATCCAGTTACCCATATAGTCATCAGGTACAGCTTGCTGCAAGTACAAATGACAGCCACTGAGTCTTTTAAAATACTAATGCTAAAAAAGCATAGTGTCCCTTATTCCATTAAGATTTTGGTACTCTGACAGGAAATCTGTAAATCCTAAGTATGCCTACTGAAAAAAAGAAATCCCACTGAATCAAGCTGAACTTCTAAACAAAGCAGTAGCTGGAAATCAAGCAATTGATGGGACCTCAAATGTGTGAACTGCCCTTAAAAACAACCTAGATGCTTCAGTTACTGCAAAATGTGTAATCAGTACAGACTCTGGAATTGCATCACTTTGATTCTAAAGAAGTACTTTCATTTTTTAAAATTAGGGTTACACACTGTACTAAATCATGGTTTGTTTCAAACTTCCAGTTGGTTGAATTTACCCAACACAACTGAATGCCTTTACAATCCTGAAAACCACACATTATTGTTCTGATGTTTTTCCCACTGGGGGGAATTAAGGGGCAAAATCATCTGATTTTTAAAGAATGTTTCTGCAGACTGTGTGGGGCCCAGAGGCCTTGCTGGAAAAATAGATAATAATTGGTGCTTGGTAGCAGGCTTATCTCCAGTTATTTTTCATTGAAAGATTATTTAAAAGAAAGTATCAGGTGGGAGAGGAGAGAGGTGTTGGTGGTACATTGATACTCATAGGCAAGTGATAGATCCAGGCTTTACATCATACTGTGAAATGCCATTCAAGCAACTTCAGAATGGGCAGTTGTATTGAACATAGAGAGTCATTAGATACAGAAAGGAATTCTAAATAATAGGTCCTGTTTTATATTGCTGAGACTTTGTCCTTTCCAAGGGATTTCCTTTTGCATAGGATGCTTTGCTCTTCATTACTTTCCTGGTGGACTGGAATCTGACCTTCCTGTGATGTTTAGAATCTGAGATTACAGTGGTAGAGAATGTAAGTCATTTGTCTCCTCTATATGATGTTGTGAATGTTTTAACAAAGGGATCTTGAATTGTATCAGTTTGCCACAGCCTTATTCAGTTAATAGCCACATTCTCTCTTCAGTTCCTGTGACTTCAGGGGCTTCTACATTATTAGCAGAACCTGAAAGCAGAGAACCCAATTAAAGGCTGTTCTCATTATGTGTGAGGGAACTTGCAGCTGTTTATTTCAGTTTTGCTATCTAGGCAGTAAAGTCTGTGGCACAACACATCTAAGGCAGTTGTCTCCATAGAGACGTTTACCCCCAGGGAAAGCACCTCTACTGACTCTTAGAAAGGATCTTGTTTCCTACATAAATGTGGTTACGCCAAGGGAAAACTAATATATACAGAGCAAGTGGGACCACCTGCAGTAAATATTTCTGTGTGGAGTACTCGTCTTAAAATTTCCAGTTATGCTCTTTTCCAGAATACTCTGTCCCATCCACCTGCTTTTTCTGTCTCCTTCAACTATCATCCTGCGTTCCTAGCTGATAAACATGCTCAGTCCGGATAGGGCAGCTTGCTTTGAAGTAGATGATCCCTAAAGTTCTTTGTCTTTCTGCAAGCCATATTGTTTTCCTGAGAATAATGATCCTCTTGTCTGAGGATGATAAAACTAAAAATGAGTACTAAAAAATACTCACTGCCCAGAATAACTGAGTATTCATCACAATATCTCTTTTGCATAATATAGTTTTTGCCAGTGAGCAGTTAGATGAAAATTATGAGAGGTGTGGTCCAAACCATTGGCAGAACATAAGATTAGGGAAGGCTGGAGCAGGGATATGGTGGGGGACAAGGTATCAAAAAAGTCAAGATGTCAGCTTTGATGGCATGAACACCATCTTGGTTTTGGGGCATTTTGTTTTGTTTTTAAGCTCCCGTGTGGATACCTCTGGTTGGAATACGCCAACAGCTCCCACTTTTGTGAGCTATTATTTCATGTAGAGAATAAATTGGCTGAATTCAGGTGTCAATATTCCTACTTCAAATCCACAGGCTCTTGGGAGAGCACTGCAGTCCATCCCTTTTGACAGGCACTGCTCCTGAAAACCAGTACAAAATAAAACATATCAACTGTATCACAGAAAACAAGTTACCTGATTAGTACAAGTGACTATCTTAGTGTGAGTGGATATTTTCAGGGCAAAGCTGCAATTCAGTTGGCACTAAGAAACAGCAGATGAAGTGGGTAAAGTCCCCAACTCTGCTCTTTTCAGAGACATTTCAGAATGACACCCCTGGCATTGTACTTAGATCATGTCCGTTTGCACAGAAATGAAGCAAAAAAGCTTTAAGCTTTCATTTAACTGAAATGCGGCAGATTTCTACACAGCTGCCTCTGAGCACACAAGCAATTTACAACAAAGGTCCAAGAAACAAAAAGTAAAACAAAGCTGGTACAACCCAGGAGAAACACCGCCAGCCCAGTGACAATGGTGCATATCTAAACAAAGTAAATTAAGGCTGTAATCTATAATCACACTACCCTAGAAACTGGATTAAAAGAAAGGATATCAAAATGCTAAATGTCTTCTTTCTACTCACCAGACGTGTATGATACTGTGTAAGATAGAATAAAATTGGTTCTGCTACCAACAAAAGAGTTCTCAGATGCTATGCATTCTAAATTTCTCCTTAAGTAATTTCATAAAATCTGGCCCAACTTGAATTGACAAATGCAATCAAAGTAATCTGAAGAAAATAGAGAGATGGAAATGAGGGAAATAATTGAGGAGAGGGGTGTGTGCAAAGAAACAGAGACAAAAAGAAAATTCAGGTCACAGGAGTCACCGAAAGGTTAGTAGTGCTCAGAAAATGTAAAATCATTGTACCCCAAAACATTTGTAACTTAGCAGCGTGCTACTTAAACAGAAATCCCTTCATTTTTATGACTTGCGTGTCCAACTAACAGAATCAAAGTGGGAGCTCAAATAGAAGTTTGTCTGCCAAGTGTTAAGCATAAATACTTGGAGAAAGTAAAGCCAAGCTGTTCAGTCCTAGGAAGCAACAGCTGGTTAACTGGAGAACTTTCTTTTCCATGTTTAGTATTTATGATCATCACAACAACAGAAACACTGGAGTAGTTTCGGAAGCAAAACTTAGCAAGTGATTGTAATTCCAGTGCACCTGAAGAAAAGCTAGGGCATAGTGCCACCTACATAAGGAAAACTGATTGTGTAACTTAACAGCACAAACTTAACAGCACAGTTTTCAAGTCAACCTTCCATTCCCACAGGTGTGCAAACCATGAATTCAAGGGCAGCATCTGTGGCTCTCAGAAGTTCACCCAAAGTAGATGTTGTCAGAACAAAAAATTGTCCCATGTTGTGGGGAGAGATGAAGGGAGGATTAGGGGCCAAACAAGTACCTGAAGCCTTTCAGAGATTTAAGGCAACCATTTCATGTTTCAAGGGTAATTCCAACCAAAATGGGTTCCCACCCCACTTACTTTTAGAATATGGCCTTTGACATGTCATGTAAAGCTGGCTGCTTTCCTTCAGAGTGAAGGAAGTTCTGAAATCTGTATTAGGGTGCAAATACAGAGCATGGTAACCACACGAAAAGATCTAGTTGAGAGTAGAGCATGGCTGTCGGGAAGAGAGATGCTCTTTCTCCAAATATTGGATGCACATATAAGAGAAAAGGCTAGTAAACAGCTTCAAAGGCATTTGAATGTTCAGTGCAGTACAATCTGGCTATAAAGTAAAAATCAGTTTGAAGCACAAGAAGTTTTAAAACAGTTACATGGCTGGTTTTTAAGGCCAATCTAGGCAAAATTGCGAAAGAATTTTTCTCAGTTTATTCTGAATTTTTTTAAAAAAAAATCACAAGAAAACAGATAGCAAAAGGATTACGAGCATCACTCTGCATGTTCCTCCTATTTTCCCCACAACAACCACCCTGTGAGGTGATTTGGGCTACGAGAGAGCAACTGGCCCAAGTCACCCAGCCAGCTTTCATGCCTAAGGCGGGACTAGAACTCTCAGTCTCCTGGTTTCTAGCCCATTGCCTTAACCACTACACCAAACTGGCTCAATATTCCAGAAGCTACAAAATAATGGTCAAAACTGTCTAAGCTAAAGCAAAACCTGCTTTGTATTCACCATCAAAAACATACTAGACACCCAATAAAGAAATATAATTGATAAAAGCTACAATATTCAAAGATGATCTTGATCTTACATTTTCAACACATACTTTGCATTTATTTTTCCCTATTTAGAGAAAATATTCTATAGCAATATGCAACAACTTGTTTACAACAATGACATGATAAATGCTAATCTTATTGCTGCTCATCAATGTATTCAACATACAGACTTTCAAACTTAGATGTCCTAATATCTCGTAGGATTCTAATGGCTCATTATCAGACTGATTTTTTTCCTAATTAATCTGACTGAAATCTTGGCAGCAAGATACAATAGTCACAAACTTTTCAGTACTTTCCTACCAATTAAAAAAATCCTATTAATAAAACTAGGTTAAGTCTCCTATGAAGAGAAGGATTGAGATGAGGATGTACTTGGTGTATGTTAAAAAGTAGCATTTTGCTTTATCTTCATGATATATTGATACACTGCAGGAAAGGATTATCTGATGGTCAATATTCCAGAAAGATAGAATTGTGAGTAGAGATACAGAATTTTTTTTTCTTGTGGTTCTTTCTGGGAATGGATTTTGATTTTTCACTGTCAGTGGATCTTTAGTGGATGAATTTAGCAGAAATAAAGTCCACTAATGTCCTTCCTTCTTGAGAAAAAAAATCTGATTAATTTGTAGAAATGTATGAAGTGGTCAGTACCATTTTATTTTTTTTTTTATTTTTTATACTGTTCATAGCAAAAATGCCTCCCACCTTCATAACGATGTGGAGCTCTTCTAGAGGTCCTTGCCCTTTGCAGCACTTTCTGGGAGCAGCCATATAACTAGCAAATTTATGTTCAGGTATTTTATTTACTCTCCAAACATAAATCTGCCAGAGTAAATCTGCCTGTATGGGATTTACACCAAATTGCACATCCCTAATTCTGAGGCAGTAGAGTCTTTTTCATTTACCAGCTAAGTCTTAGAAAGACTGAATCTTGTCACAAAGCCTTCTGATCCTCCTTCACAGGATTCATACCATAGTCTAAACCATACTGTGGTTTCTTTGGTTTTGGATTAGCATCCAGTCTCCAGGTTTGCATCTGATCGGAGAATCCATCTCATGTGTCAACTCCTCCTCTTGATTGCACCAGAAACAAAAATGTGGGGATTGTGCTGAACATTATGAGCTTTCCTGCTCCTTATATTATATAATAATCTCTCCAGTGGTCTGCAATCTCTCTGCCTTCCCCCACTTCAATTACATTTTCAAGGAAAGACGTAACAAGAGAATTCCTCCCACTGGGTTCTCCTAGATTGGGAAGAGTGGGCAGTCAGGGGGCTTCAGAGCAATGGAAAGATTTGAAAAAGAAAATAACACAACCAGCACAGCCCTCTCCAACAAAAAAAGTCAGCTCAAGAAACATTATCAAAAGACATTCAAAAGGATTTCTCAAGCACCCTGAGAATAAGATGGAAAAACAAGCCTCCTTCACAGGATGGAAAAATTTTAAAATTATAGGGCAAATTTCAGTACAGATTTCTTTAGAAAGAGAGCAGTGGTATATTGTTCTAGCCTCTTTTATTGTTGGTGTGGGATTGCTGCTGATATCCAGAAATCTTGACTCCTGAGGAACAGAATGATTTTTGGGGGGGAGGGAGGAAGGCAGGAGGAAGCATTGTACATCCAGAGTGGGGATCTAGCTTTAAAAGATGATCAAACACTCCTTTAACTGGAACTCATTGAGCTTGACTGACCTAATCTAATCTACATTCCATCCTGGACTCTCAACCATAAACCTCAGCAGTTGTTCCTTGATTGTAGTGGCACACAAATATGATAAATAAATTAATTAGGGAATAGAAAATGAATTTACAGACATTAAGTCCCCCTCTCCCCAATATAATTTGATGTTGAGCTGGAATACTTACCTACAGTATCACTGAACTGTTTTTAGCTCTGATTCTGCAAATTGCATCCTTGTTATTAAAAAAAAAAAGCGGATATTGACATACACAGAGTAGTTTAAAAGCTTCTGGGTGATGTCTGTTACTTCCTTTTCATTGGCTGTTTTCATGTAAGTTATTAACCACCCTGTATCAACCCACTTCCAACTTTGGCCAGTTAAATGCTTTTGAGAAGCTCCCATAAGCAACAGTATTATCCCTTCCTGTTATTTGTACCCAGCATTAGGGGTTCTGTGCTCCTTATCATGAAAGAAACACATATAATTATTAAGGCTTCTAGCAACTGATGGCACTATCTTCCCAGCAAACAATAGACCGTAAGTAAACAGCTTACTGACTTTCCAGAATTTCAGCAACTATGTCTTACTAGTGGTTTGAGGCGAGGGAGAGGGGGCTACCAAATGAACAATTTAATGGAATCTATCTTCAGCTTATCTCTGCTGTCATCAGTAATGAATGAACCTCTTGACCAGTTAAACTTCGTGAAATGGATTGCTCTTTTCTCACTGTTAAGGGCAGAGGGAAACTGGAAACACGTACCTGGCCCTCCATAGGAGGAAACAGCAGGACCCCCTCCCAATATCACAACTGCTGCAAATCCTCAAACATTTGGGGGAACTTGACTATAATGTCTGTTAGCATTAGAAGATGATAGTGTAAGGATAGCTCTGACAGTATTTTAAAATGCTCCTTTTATATGGATGGGGGGGGGGGGAAAGTGCTTCCAATATTTAGGTGGGCCTGCCAAGACAGATAAGTCTGTAAGCAAGATACCTGCAGATATTTAGAATGTAGGAAGTTTCTAATGAGATGTGAATAGCCTGCTGGTTTACTTACAATCATCTAAGCCATTGAAAAACAGAAGCAATTAATTGTCACTGGAAAAGTGGCATTGAACATGTATTGGCTTAACATTCTATGTATCCATTTAACCTAATGCTTCGATATCTATTTAGTAAGACAGAGTTCTGCTCCCGGTGCAGAATAATTAGAGACAAAAAGGTTGGAAAACAAAGCCGTATGAAGCTGCCTGGCTAGAGAGAAAAGAATTTAAGGAAAGAAGAAAAGAAAAAGTCTTGGTTTTCACTGAGAGCTTTCGTCCAAATTTTTGAGGAAGAAAGTATTAGGGTAGTGAAGCATAACTTAACAAATGCTTCATTTTGTTCCCTCCATGCTTTACTATCTTTTTGATAGGATTGCACAGTTCTGAGGCTGCAAAGTTTTCAGCCACATTTTTGTATTTATTTTTTCTTCTGCATTTTATTCTATATACTCTAGGAAATAAAACATAAATGTGCATCTCTTGGTGTGTAGCAGCCTTTTTGAATCTGATGCATTTGTGGCTGGAGATTATGGAATTCTATCACAGCATAACTACAGAGTTGGATATAGCGGCTATACAGATGCTGTTATATTAAATATCCCTTAGGAAACCAAAGTCACTTTGTCCTGTTCTTATTATCAAGCTAGAAAAAGCATGACAAAAGAGTAGATTTTCTGTGTTTCTAAAAAGTACTTAAAGGTAGAGCTAATTAATGAATGTGGATTTTGTTGTTTATTCGTTTAGTCGCTTCCGACTCTTCGTGACTTCATGGACCAGCCCACGCCAGAGCTTCCTGTCGGTCGTCAACACCCCCAGCTCCCCCAGGGACGAGTCCGTCACCTCTAGAATATCATCCATCCACCTTGCCCTTGGTCGGCCCCTCTTCCTTTTGCCTTCCACTCTCCCTAGCATCAGCATCTTCTCCAGGGTGTCCTGTCTTCTCATCATGGGGCCAAATGTAATTTGTTTTGAAGGTTATAACAACCATGGATCAGCATGATATATTAAGCCAGCTAGGGGTGCGGGGAAGGAAAAGTATTTTAAAATATGTCATTTTATGTATGTCCCATTATGGGATTTATACCATCCTGCTCTTCCAACTAAGGAAGCTATTTAATGGTAATTAAGGATGTCCTCAAAATAATGGCATATTGATACATGTTTGGGGCAAGTCATTGCACATGGCTTGAACTGTTGCATTTTAAGAGCTACCCATGAAACAGAAGTTGTAAAGGATGATTTCTAAAACAGACACCATTTTTCAGTAAGAACCCTTCATGTTAACAACTGTTTTCAAAGGCAATGCATCCATTGAACTTCCATCTACCAAATACAAAATTTGCACACAACATTCAAAAATAGCTACTGATGACTTAAAAGAGCTGACAGTGTTCAGGTTGGCCTTAAATGGAGGGCAGTGAAACATCTCTGAGCATGCCATTATTCCTCAGAAAGCACAACATTTTAAGAGTAAATATAGGCTTGCCCATATGACTTGTCACTCCAACTATGAGGTCACCCAAGAAAGCTGCTGCAGGTCCCTAAGGCTCTGCAACCGTCAGCCTGACTGGAATCCTAATCCGTGCCATGTAGCACCTTTGCTATGCAGTCTGCATGTTTATATGCATGTTGATCTCTTGACATTTGGTAAAAAGAAATTCTATTTGCAATAAAGAAGTCACAGCTTGAGGCAGGCTTAATGCAGTCTATTCACTCATTGCTGCCAAGAGAGAGAGTCACATAAAGAGAGTGTGTTACTGTCAGTACTGACTTTGTACATCAGGTTACCCAGTCCTCTGCAAGAAATAAGGTCATAACTTTAAATAAGGCTCTGAGTATGACAGATAAATTATAGCAGCTGTGGAGCAATGCCAATGCAAGATTGCAAAACATGCGGCTCACAAACATGAACATTCTTTCTTTTCCATCTACACTATTTCATTTTCAATCTTATCCTGCCACTAAGGATCGATGTATTCTGCACTTACAGAATTTCCAATATCTCTACAAGTAAGCAACAAACAGCAAACAGTTTGTTCTGCTATTAAGATATAACCATTTTTAAAAGAGTTGAAATTCAGGAGAGGAGGCAGAGAGTAGCAAGGATAGCTGCAGCTTGGGATGTATTGTCCCATGATCATATGGAATTGTTCTAGACAAAATCAGATGATCAATCCACCTAGTTCACTCCTGCTCTCTCTGACCTTGCTGTTGTTTTCAGTGTTTCAGACAAAGACCTTTTATAGTACTGCACTGCTACTAGAGATGGTTCTGGTTGGAGTTGCTCCTTGGATCTTCTGAAACAAGATTTCTTTTCTTCTACTGGGCTACCATAGAAGCCACAAGAGCACTCCAGGAACAGAAAACCTAAGGGACCAAGCATCCAGATATCCAGGTAACTGCAGATATCCTAAGATAAATCTCAAAAAATGCATTGTTTAAAGGTACACTCAGAAGTAAGATACCTATTTTTTTCTTCAGAAATATTTTTGCAAATTTCCATAGAGAAACCAGGTAGGCAGTAAGTCTATTTGTTCATTTCTGAATTTAGCAGTAACAACACTACTCTTCTCATTGCATGAAGATAGCATTTTGTCATTCAGGATAATTAAACAATACATCCTTTCCTTAATGTGATTGTATCCCACTAATTTCTCTTGGGGATGATACAAGATACATAAATAAACAATACTAAACAGTTTGACTAGTTCTCTTCCTGTTACGTGCTCCAAAACATCTTACCTGTTCTAGCATTTCCCAGGTGTGGTGGGATAAAACACCCACCATTCCCAACCAACTGAGCTAATGGAATCCTGACAGTTATAGTCCCAACACATGTGGAAGCGACCAAACTAGAGAAGGCTTCTACAGTAAAAGTTTAACAAGCAGTTCAGCAAAATAATCTGGTACAATCCATTTATTCAACAAAATCCTGCTGAATGTCAAACTAAACTTACCTACCTAAAGTAGGTAAGGGCCTGCTTTATTACATAGTCTATCATTTTTATTTTTTTTAATCTGCTTTGCTTTGTCAATTAACATAAAAACAGTAGGCTGGATCTGGCTTCACCTAATTTTTCCATAAAATAGCTATCTCATGAACTTTCCCTCAGTCAAAATCTTTATTACAGCCTTTAGGCCAGATACCACTACAATAAAAATACATAAGCCCATAATTAATTAAACTAAAATGTAGACATAAAATACAATAAAATTACATTAAATAAATTAATAAAGTAACAATAATACAGATAACAGTGGCAATCACCAAACTTTGTACTAAACTTCAATCGTAGGTAGGACAGATGGCACAAATGGTGACACGACATTGGGCAACCTGGAAAGATATGACAGGGTCCTGGCTGGATAGAAGAAGTGATAGATGAGTACTGTGTTCTCTACCAGGGTAGTTCTTTAAAATGGGATAGATATATGTCTTCCAAGATTCCCTGTAAAGAGAGCAACAAAGGAGCATGTGGCTTAGGGTTTCCATCTCATGAACTTTCCCTAAAATAACTGGCCCACAACTGTCCTCACACCCCATGGTAGTCCTGAGATAATGGTCCCTAGCTATGTTTTCTTTTCTGTATGAAGAAAACTGCTACAAAATTAAGCCTAACCCCAAATTTCTTACCAAAAGATTTTCACTAAACATTTGCAGAAGTATTAACTTAGAAGCAAAAATATTTTCCTTGCCTTTTCTTACATTTATTCCAGGTTTTCAGGTTCAGTGGTGTTAACAATAGTGAGTCCCACTAGAAGACTGATGGTCTCCTTTTTTTCTCTAGAGGCCTAAAGTGTGGGTAGGAGAACCATAGTTTAGATATGAATCTAATGTGAGTGAGGGAAACGCTTCTTAATTTCACTCTCAGTTTATTGCCTTCCGAGAAACAAAACTTGTGAGGTTAATTGCTGTCTATGTCCTCTCAGAAAACACTGGAATGTTCCTGCAACTTCACAGCCTATCAAGGAGGAAGAAAAAGGGGAGGGGGGAATGAAGAGAGAGACACACACATTTTGGCCCATCCCTACCACAATAATTGTTTATTGTAAGAGCCAAGCATTGCACTACAGTTATTTTGTGCTTTCTGTAATCATCCAAGAGTTACATTTAAATATAATTTCAAAATTATTTTCAAACCTCTCTACATTTTCTCAGCAGCCTTAAAGTTTGGCTGGCTGCAACTCAGCATGTTAACTCTCTCACTGAATTAGTTTCATCAGCAATTAACAATAGAATGGTATTAGGAAATCGCTTTCAGGAGCAGTGAAAAGGCAGAAATAAGATGAAAAAGCAGTGACTTCCTTCCCTTGGGGCAGCAATATTAATCAAATGCCTAGGCATGAAGTTGCCTCGGTAGCAATCAGTTTTGTGAAGAAGGAACAGATCTGACGCCCCAACAAGTTACTAATTTTGGCAAGAAAGCTGTGTTAAGGGAGAGATTATAACTGTATCATAATATTACAGCGTAATATTACCCACAAAATTCAGAAGGCCTTCCACACTCAATGCTTTCCAAAAGCAAGCTGTTTGTTTAGAAGAATACTACATGCAACAGAGCAGTCTTGTGACTTTTTTTTATTAAAAAACACCTTGATGGCAGGAGTGATCCAAGGGATAATAATGGATACCTTGGCTGGTGCCAAGTTGCTCATCGCTGATAGAATCATAAAATCAAAGCATTCAAATGGACCTAGTCCATCACTTTCCAAGGCAGGAATCCTCATACTTCTATCTGTAGTTCCATTAAAATAATATAAATCACATTTCCATAGAAATCTCATAGTTTATGTGTTATATTTGTTGGAATTATCAGGAATCAACTCAGCATTGTCTCATAAGCATAAGGGGGTCTCTCTAGCAGACATATCTCCATTGTGCTTGTGGGATGTCACATGGGTCACCTGATTTCCACTTCCTCCTCCTTCTTGGGCTTGGGGATTAACAATCTCCATTACCCTTCTGGCAGATATGCAAGCAGGAGGTGCTGCTGCGTGCAGCTCCTGCCCCTACCATCTTGCTTGCACGCAGACTTTCTATTACACATAGAAAGTGACTACAAAGAACCAGTGATGATTAAGTGCTTTCTGCTATGAACCTACCTGTATCCAGATCTACTGAATAAAAGTAAGCTATCTCTATTTTTCCTTCCTCTAACTACAGTGTGAAGACTGAATTTATTTCTGAATGTAATTAAGCTTAATGTGCAAGTTCTCTTTTGGTTCACGCTTCTACTCTGCAAGATTGCTGTTAGCTGCTTGGAGTTCTTTTATTAACCTTTAAAAACTCCATCACTATTAAGTGATTCCTTTAAGTGATTCCTGTACAGCTTCATTAGAGGTTCAAATATTCTGAGAAAGGGAGGCTATACTTCATTTTATATACTTGATCATGCTTGCCCTATTTATGTATGGATGGATGGAAACCAAAAAGCTCTAAATATTATAACCTTTCCTCAGTGGGAAACTGCTGTTAACACAGGATCGTTTAGTTGCCTTTCTCTGCACCCCTTAAACCTGACATGTTTTTCTGAGACACGGTGACCAAAACAGCACATACTGCCTAAATATGGTCACACAAGGCATATGCATAAAGACATCACTATTATAGCACCTTTATTTTCAATTGCTTTCCTAATGAAAAAAACAACAGCTACACAAAGGGTTGCTGTTTTCATAAAGCTGTTTACAAGAACCCCCGAAATCCTTTTTTGGCCTTCCATTGCCAAGGAGATCATATCAGTGCATATATGAAGGTAGACATTTCCCATTCCAATATATATGATTTTTACACTTGCTTCAATTTAACCTTTTTTACATTTTGCATTTGTCCTTTTAGTAGTCTACCTCCCTAATTTGAAGAAAGGTTATTTGGAAGTTCTTTGCTATCCCTCTTTGTCCTAACCACTTTAATCTGCTGCCATTGGCAAACTGCCCATTCACTGCTCACTCCTAACTCCTGATCTTTTATGAGCAAGTTAATTGAAACTCAGGCTACAACTCAACAATTAACCATATGCAGCCATTAGTCAACACATTTGGCATCAGCTTGGCATTTTTTTTGCTTATATCTATTTCCAGGTTACTATGATAACTAATGGATTGCACGCACTCTTTGTACTATCTGCCTATATCCCAGCAAGACACTTAGCAATAAAGTCCCTGATTTAATAGCATCAGGGATCATGCAGATTCATATCCATATAAGCAAGGATCTTCCCCACTGCCTCCAGTATTAAGGGCCAGACCTGTGGAAGTACCTAATCAGTAATTTGAGTGTCTTTCCAGGCTTTTCTGATTCATACAGAAGAATCTTTTATCGTTAAAATATTGATCTCAGACAATCTGAAACCAACCACTATCTCATTCATGGGACACAGAACGCCATCTGTTTTCTAAGATGGGGTTAGCAAAAATAGAAAAGGTGAGGGCTGACAATGACTTTGGTTTGTTTAGCCCTTGCAAAGCTTATAGAAAGCTCAGTTACTGCTATGTGCCACATGAACTGACCTAGGAATAAGATTCACAGTTTCCCATTTCCTTCAAAGCATGGCTCTGGTGATCCTTTTATCCTGTATGAACTTTACATGCATCCCTGGAACGAGACCTTCTCTGCAGTTGCATGCAAGTTTTAAAGTGCCATTCTCCTCACATGTACAGCCTTCTTTACCATCTTTTAGGCAGCTTCTGTCTTTCCTTCCCACAAAGAGGGGAGAATCTTCATTACTGTCAGTTCTTAATGCAATTACTGTGATGCTGTTTGCTTGCTTGTCTGGATTGGTGCGGCTATTTCAACTGATTTTGTACTGTGTGTGAGTTTTGTGGGGCGGGAAAAGGGTTTTGCATTCATTTAATGGAATGGCAAGATTAATTTGATAAACAGAAATTATTCATTGTGTTGCAGAAATTAAAGGATCAGACTAGGGCAGGGAAACCCAGCTTCTAATCTTTACTTACCCACAATACTTACTGGGTAAATTTAGGCTTGCTTGCTCTTCCTCCATTCTATTTCACAAGTTTATTTTTAATATGAAATGGGAGTGGACTAAAAGAATCTGTAGAAAAGGTGGAATATAAATGTGATTAAGGAACCTATCCTATACAGCAGTATTTCTCAACCTTAGCCATTTTAAGATGTGTGAACTTCAACTCCCAGAATTCCCCAACCAGAATGCTGACTGGGGAATTCTGGGAGTTGAAGTTCACACATCTTAAAATGGCCAGGGTTGAGAAATACTGCTATACAGAATCAGACTTTTAACCCACACTAGCTCAGTATTTCTACAGAGTGGTTTTCCAAATTTCCAAACTAGAGCCTTTTCTCAAAATACTAGGGACTGAATATACAATCTTCAATATCAAGGGCATGCAACGTTTGACATTCTTAAAAGGCTAGTCTTAGGAGTACATTAGTTATAATACTATTATTGTAACCACTGTCCCTATCATTATTACTATTGTTATTACATTATCTCACATATGGAAATACAATATATAGTACATACAATGGACAGAGCCACCTTACAGAAATGGACACGGCCCCAATTGTCTGTTTTGGGAAGGGGCAGGATTTACAGGTTTTCGTTATTTCAAGTCTGTTCCATGGCTTGAAAAATATTTTTACTTTGTTTTCCCCCGGAAACTGGTGGCTGTTATACCACTGATTTTTGTTGCTCAGAAGAATGTCTTAGTATGATAGAGTTCCAAAATTACAAAAAAGCAGTTTGGAGGCTACTTTTGTCACATAATATATTAAAAAATATTACAGGAAAGGCTTTTTCAGAATAATTTAATAGCAATCATATTGTGGCAGAGGAAGCCTCACATGCACAATTTAATTTTGATGAGAATATTAGTAAATCAAATACAGAAAATCATCAAGGAAAAGCATTTCACCATACAGACCAATATAATACAGGAAAGACTTCTGGACAAAGAGTGACAAGCTAATTTGATAGAAGGCATCCTAAATTCTTTATCTAACACTGACTCTGATATTTGGTGACAGAATTATCAATGGAACTTAGATCTAGGAAGGACCATAAAATGTGAAGAGATAAGTCATAATCTCTGTCAAATATGAGATAAGAACTATTAAGTAACTATTCAATTAGGAAGGATATACAGAAGAACTGATGCTGAAGCCACTCCAGCTATCCAAAATAGTTCAGTAGTTCAAACAGTTCTTTCAAATTCAGACATGTTATAGATGTAGAAATGTATTAGAGAATTCTATGCCACCCTAAACTAAATTTCTAATCTTTTGATACTATTTTGTGCCTGTTAATCTATACTAGACTTGTGTTTTCTTAAAAAGAAATGCACTTCTTTGTATACTGAAAATAAAAGTATTTTGTGTCTAAGACCCTAGGAAGGAATATGTCCCAGGGAGGCTTGATATTGAACTTCAAAGGGCCTCAAGTCTGTTTGGAGATGCTGAGTAAGCAAAAACAATGACATAGAAAGTAGATTTTTGAATATAGAGCAACCCCCTTATAAAACTTTTATAAGTTTTATAAAGTAATAAAAACTAAGGGACAGTCAGTGTTAGACATCTAGGTGAGCCTGTCACTCATTTTATATCTGATCTACATTGACCAACTTTACAATGTATATTCCATTCTAAGATATTATTAATCTCACGGTACTTAGTCCTTATCTCTTAAAAGAGATCTGAGGGCCTTCTGACAGAGTCCTGGATATGGTAACCTTCATGCTTTACCCTTTACAACAACCAAGTGGAACGGAATATTGTCCTGCCACAATGGAAAATGTACAATCAGAATGCTGATGCTTGCTCTAAAGTTAAACTTCTTGACCAAGTATTTTTATTTTAGTTTAAAACATCATTTTAAAGTATGGTTAGTCTGCTAATATTTGTTCAAATATTTTGCAGAAAATCATTATCTTTTTTATTAGCGTTAATAACTGGAATAGCTTATTCCATAGTTTCTTTCATAGGATGGGAAGAGCATTAAATAATTGCTGTACAGTTCCTTGCACAAAGAAAAGGATATAATGGATGATGCCGCCAACTCAGCTGCTGATAAGGCTTTTAGCCCTTGCATTCACTTTAAGATTCAATTAAACTGGAAGGAATATTGCTTTAAATGTAGTATATCGCCTCCCAAATTCCAAACCTCCAAGCATAATATCATATAAAAATATGGGGGAAGAGGGCTGAATCTATTTATAACCATACGAGGGCCTTTAGAAGAGTGCTAATTGTTCTTCAGTGATCTTCAGAGATTGATATATTCTTTTTTTTTTCTTTAGCTGCATTAATGAATAATCAAAGGAAGAAGAAATTAATGACTTATCTTCAATAAATGTTACAGCCATTAAAAAAAATAATTCTATTACTCCTTTAATAATGTTTACACACTATTTGAAATATTTTTTTTCTTCAGAGTAATTATCCTTCAGAATATATAATGGCTTTTCTGAAAAATAAAAAAGGGGGCTGATCCCATTTTATAGATAAGGAAAGTGAAAATGAATCCAGTAATCCAGATGACAAATTATTTTGTGATGTTCTTATTTATGCATAACCACTTTTTTAATATATTGTTTTCATTTTCTCAGGCCATAACTGAGTATCACAAAAGTACATAATGTAACAGTCTTGGTGCTTTATTTTGCTTTGCAAACAAGCACTTAAATAAATCTATTTGGATCTGAAAGGCAGTTAACAGTCGGAGTCTAAGAGTCTGCCCACCATATCATGTTCTAAATCCATCTTTACTACATTACTGCAAATATAGTTGGAATCTTAGGGAGGGAATCAATGGTGTCGGTGGGGGGAGGTCAAAAAGTCAAGATGGTGGTTGTGACCATGTGATTGGCACCTCTTTTCCACACATGTGATGTCAACACACATACAAAAGGAAAACAGTTTCGATCAAGTTACGACCGTCATCTTGACTTTTTTGACAGGCATCCCACCCAACCTTATGAACAGTGCAGATGCTCCTGGAAGGAATTCTACCAGGTTAGACTATCCAATCCTCTATCCCAGGCTGTTGTACTCAAGAGGTCCAAAATCTTTTGGAGCATATGCAAAGTGTTGCGGGCATATTATTTCATACTTTGGGTACAAGTATGACTTATTCCTCACACCCATTCTAGGTTCTCAGAATGCTCACTTATTACCTCAGCTTACCTTTGTCTTTTTCATCAGCAGATAGGCACACTTTCAAACAAAGCACTGAGCAGGAGTCATTTTATTATTTTTATTTTTTATTTTATATTATTTTAATGATTTCATTAGAACACTTAAAGACCTTATGTGACTTTCAGAGATATTGTTGGAAATACAGATAATGTTTAGGCTGGTATTTGTTGTAAACCTTCCTAGTCTCCCCACCACCACTTTTTTTTTGTTGAATTTAAAGAATTTAAATCAAATTGGATTGAGCAAACAACCTCACTGGCATTTAGGGAGGTGTCTGAGGTACACTGGTACTTAGAATAAAATGTGATCTTAACTAGATTAAGGATAGGAGCTAGAGAGGACAAAGCTTTCTATGGCTAGGAAGGCCACAAGGAAAAAGAAGCAGCAGCAGCAGCAGCTAGTTGGGGACTAAGGCTTTCTACTATCAAAAGTAGTCTAAAGATTGTAAACAACTTATATAACCTTGTTATTGTAAATAAACTAAGACGGTTTAATGGGAAATCTTGCACCATTTTTAAAAGAAGAAATAGTGACCACAGAACCCACATTGGGAATCCAGAACCTATACTGAGTGGCAATGGCTCTCAAGTACAGTTAGTCCTCATTTAGCAACTGCTTCATTTAACAACCATTCGTAGTTCTGATGGTGATGAAAAAGTATCTTTATGTCCAATCCTCGCATTTATGACCTTCACAGGTCTATAAACCAAAGGAAAGCTGAAGTAAGATCATAAGCACAGTTGCGGATTCACTTAGCAACTGCTTTGCTTAATGACCGAGTTGCGGGTCCCAATTGTGGTCACTAACAAGGATTACCTGTATCTCAAGCCATCTTCTCCCCATCATCTGCTACCAGTGGCAAAACTTCGTTTAGGGCAGGAAAAGCAAAAGTAGCAGCATTTACCAGTGTTACCTGCAATATCCATTGGCAGCAAGGGTAGATAACAGGCAAAAGTCTGCCAATAACAGCACATACGTCATCACTGATGCTATATCACCATCCATCTCCTCATCCTTCCATATATATATGGAATTTTAATGATTTCATTAGAACACTTGGAGACCTTATGTGACTTTCAGAGATATTGTTGGAAATACAGACAATGTTTGAGGCTGGTATTTGTTGTAAACCTTCCTAGTCTCCCCCCTCTTGAAATTTTGAGAAAAAATTCAAAAGAAGATAAAAACTAATACAAACTAAGATAAAGTGAGAAAAAGAAAAGAAGAAAGAATCAAAGAGAAAGCTAAAAGTGCAAGAGAGAGAGAAAAAAGTAAAAGAAAAAATAGAAAAGAAAGGAAGGAAGAAAGATACAAAGATGAAGCTTCCAATTTTCCTTCCAGCAGTTATAAGTACAATTATAAATTTACCTCCTACTCTATGGTTACAAAATAACTCTCTTCTTTCTATAGTTTATCCTGTCTAGTCATCAAAACCATAAACCATAAGTTCATTTTTTTCTCTTTCACACAGAAAGTCCATAAGGGGTTTCCAGTCAGCCATAAATGTAAATATTGTCTTCGCTCTGATCAAAGAAGTCAATTTACCATCTCAGCAAGTTCCATCATCTTCACTGACCATTTCTCCATTGTGGGTAGAGCTGAATCTTTCCATCTTTGTGCATATAATAATCTTGCTGCAGTTATCATGTATAAAAACGAAGTTTCATGACTTTTTTTCCAACTGTTTGTCCATCAGTCCCAAAAGAAAAACCTCCGGTTTCAATTATATATCAGTCTTTAAAATCCTCTGAATCTGAATCAATGTATTTGAATCCAGAATTTTCTAGCTTTTTTGCACACCCACCAAAGATGATAAAATGTTCCTTCTTGTTCACATTTCCAACATAAATCTGAAATGCCGTTATACATTCTAGACAATTTCTCTGGTGACATATACCAATAGTTCCCCATCCTTCCTCTACCAACACTGTTTTTTTTCATATATTTTCTGTATACTAATAGCAATACAAATTATGACAATCAACCGCTTAAAATGGCTTCAATCTAGTCTGCAATAAAGATTCTTATCAGGTCATGTCTGGGTGGCTTCTGTTGCATTCAAAAGTCTGAAAGCTTTATTATTTATTTATTTTATTTATTTATTAGATTTATATCACCTGATGATTCCTGTCCCAACATACCTCCCACACTACCTTGGTAATTTTTCCTGCTGAGGACAGGTGATGGCCTTCTGCTTCCAAGGCATGTGCTTGAGGACTAAGTCATAACTCTTAGGAAATTAAAAAAAGATGAGGAAGATATTTTACAGTTGTTCCGATCCCACAATTTTCTCATTTCCTTGCATCTGCCTATTACTGACATCAATATGAGCCATCCTATTATGTAGCTATTTATTTGATTGATTGATTGATTGATTGATTTCTATAGCCGCCCATCTCAACAAGTGACTCTTAGTTGTTTAAAGCTCTGTTCTTTGCATCCTAGTTTAAAGGATCATGTAACAATGATGGGAAAAATCTGGGTTGGACCCATGGGGTTGGGGGGGATCAGTAGATAAGTGGTTGACCTGGTACAAGTAATTGCTTATCTCTTTCATCAAAATGGCCAGGGATGACTACATTGGAGCCATGAAAAATCAGGAGTTCATCAAAGATGGTAAGAACTGAGGCACCTATCTTCTTCTGGGATTTATAACTTAATTCATGGGAGACTTAAATCAAGATATCTGGACCAAATTAAGTAAGTTAAAGTTAATGGAATCCTAGATAATTTCAAGTCCTAGCATTTTGCTGCTATTAGGATCAGACTACTGGTTCTGGGAAGGAAACAATACTATTTTTACTATTAATAAATATATATATATATATATATATATATATACACACACACACACACACACATACATATATACATATACATATACATATATATACATACATACATACATACACACACACACACACACACGCTTCATGGTGAATGTGGGAGTATTTATCTGACAACAGTGATTTGCATTTTGGTTAGAATCAATGTGTGCACATCCTAATAACAAATCTAAGATTGCATATGGTCTATTCAACTTTCATTAGTAAACTCAGTTTGTAATTAAAAAAAACACACTGTATTTTAAAGATTTGTACTCTGCCCTTCAGAACAGTTTTTCCCCTCACATGGAGCTTTTCTATGCAATTTTCCATAATACACATAATTCTTATGAAAGGCCTTATTTTAATATACATTTCTTGTTTTGTACATTTGTGTAATGTAAGCTTTGTGAACTGAAATTTCCCTGGCACAACCCCATTTTTAAATAATAAGCTGCTCCCTTTTTTGCAATTTTCAGAAGTATACATTCTTTTTCAAACACATATCTCTCAAAATAAATGGTTTCTTTTCTCCTGCAGATTTCTGATCAGAGAAAGACAGACGCTAGTAAACTCCATCCAACACGGCTCCTCATGCCGCAGCAAAATTATATTGGCAAATAACAGAAATCCACAGCCCCCAGAATTCATGGCCAATTTCTCTTACATCCCTGGTTGAATCTTTGTAACCCGTATTCTCGATGGAAGACATTAATTTGCTCTTTGTCAAGACTGCCAGCCCTGTGCTACTAAATTTTGAAAGAACCTATTTGTGCATATTGAAGCATGGTCCAAAGGGCTCTTACTCAGGGGGCGACATGCTCAGAATACATACAAACTTTGTGTTTGTCATTGGTCATGCTGAGCAGGCAGGCCTCTCCTTTCTAATCTCATCAATGTCAGAGTGATGGTGAAACCAACAGCTGTGTCAGAGCAATTGGAAAAATAGATTCAGAACAAAGGGGAAGACCCATCGCAACAGGGCTTCTCCCTCTAGAACATAAGCTCAGCTTCAGCAGAATACATAAATATTTCATTCACTATTTTGTACTCTATCGCTCCTCTGCTTTCTTCTCTTTGTCCTCCCCCCAGCCATCAGCAACACTGCTAAATCGGTTCCTGTTTAACGGGCCCTAAGAGATTAGCTGCTTAATAAAAATGCACCTCCTCAAAAGCCACACCTCATAATATTCAGACTGCCCTGATTCTAATACATGGTCAAATGGTGAACATACATTTTCCGGTACAAAATACATTGTTACATTCCAGGTTTCCTTCCTTCCTCAATCTTGTGCATATCCCACAGTGATAAAGAAATGCAGTGCATTTGTTGTGGCTAAAAGCAGTGCATGAAACAAAAAGTCCACACCCTCCTGGGGGTGGGCTTGCATTTCCATCTATATGCTGAAAGGTAGAGATTTTTCTGAGACATCAGTTTTCTTCAAAGTGGAATTGCTGTCGGAGAAAAATAGCAGTTGCAGCACTCCAAAGCAAATGCAACCTCAGACTCCCTCTAGCATCACCGGTAATTGCCAAATGTGCTGTGGGCACATTTTGGATTGTATCCAGGATCTCACTGATGATGAGTGACATACTTGTTTCAGTATGAACTAGGCTTTGCCAAAATGAGCTATTAAAAATAATGAAAGCTAACACTGTTGATTCAGAATCCAAGGAGCAGTTGCATGCCTGATGCTTTCTCCCCCATTGTCCTGCTCACAGCCTACAGTCCCAGCTGTGAACCCCTAACTTGTCCATCAGATCACAGGGCACAAGATGAGGGCTGCATTCACACTGTAAATGGCACATTGGAATCAAACTCTAAACAGTAGTGGGTGATGCCAGAAAAGAAGCTAAATGTAGTTTAATTTCATTGACCTCTTCATTTAATTAACATAAAATATAATTAATATCATTATTCTCAAATCATGTATGTAATACTTTCCCCCCTGTTGCATGTTAAAAAATAAGATTCATTAATGTACCTTTTTCAGTGTACTGTCTGAATGTACTGCTTAGCTGACTCCCTGAGTAGCAAAAGGGTTGCTTTTTGGAAAAATATTGGGCAACATAACAGAAACAGAGATAGTTTCTGGGGTTCTGAGTAATCACAATTGCTTAGATTAGTTTTAGAGGACTTGGACAAGATCTCTACACAGTAATTCAAACTACAAGTGATAAGACACTTGCCAAACATAGTTTATCTTGCATGAGGAGGCTAGGAGAATTTTAGGAGTCAATAAATGTTTTTTAATCTGATGGTGAATTTCAAGGAGGCTGTTATAAAACCAATACATACAAAGGATTCTTTGAATGAATCTTACCACAAAACGAGAGCTCAATTACTGATGATTTGGGAGCCAAGTGATAGGTGGTTTGTGATGGTTGGACTGCAGATTCTACTGGAAGAATCAATGGTTTATGACTCAATATGGCTTCAGACTGATTCCAAGATGGAAATTACCTTGATTACAGTGATAAATCACTTTTACTTGGAGACAGAGGGAAGAAAATATCTGGGTGAAACCTCCCACATTTCTCAAAGGCCTCTTCTCATCATTTTTGTTGCCCTGATTTTAAAACATTATAATTCTAGACTTTTAGATGTTATAATGGTACGGCTTTAATTTTACTTTGTACCCATTTGAGGGGCTTTATGGTTATAACAAAAAGCAGGCCATACCACCAGTAAATAAATAATTAAATAAATCCTGTGAGGCTGATGGGCCTAATAAATAACAATTGGCCTAAAGTCACCCTGTGAGCTTTTCATGGCCAGGGTTGATCTGAACCAGGCTCTTCTCAGCTTCATTCAATATTCTAAGTGTTATACCACACTGGCTTTCCCACCAATATCTACCTAAATCCACTGGAAGAAGGTTGTCTAAGGAGCCTGTTTAGTCAAAAGAGTTACTTTAGATATATCCAAGGATATAGTCTAAGGGCACCTGAAGTTATGACCTTACTGAATCTAAATAATCAGTGTATGAACTGACTTTTAAGGACTTTTCTAAAAAAAACAAATTCTGACAAAAAATAAAAGTTACTTTTGTGCTATTACTGTTGTACCTAAGCTGATGATAAGCAGGAAGACTCAGAAATAGATAATGATACATATCAAACTGGTTACCTCTAGACACACCTGGGCTAAAGTTCCTACAATTCGTAATATCAATCCATGTAGATGTCATAATGTTGGGAAAAGCAAATGCAGTGAATAGGACATGGCAATAATTTGTTAAATCTCACAACTTAATGCTAAGTTACCTAATTAACATTTCCAAAACCAATATAAAAATATAAATGGAGTTATATTTCAATAGTAATAGTTCCCTGAACATTTCAGTTCAATTCATCAATAAACAATATGAACAAAATGCATAAATTATATCAAGCACATGAAAATAGCATACAAAAATGCATTATATTAAAAACCAACATTCACAGATTGCTTCTATCCATGTAATGAAAGATCAGTGATGCATTTAGTAAAAACTAGCAATAACATTTCAGACAGAAGTACAAAATGCAGCTATAAGTGGGTTTCTTTTTATCTAATCTATAGACTATGAGAATGTTCCTATGTTTTGTTTGTTTGTTTGTTTGTTTTTATGCCTTGGATAGAGAGAATAAAATTAACACTGGTATAATTAAAAACACTATAGGTTACCTGCTGTAGATTACTTGCTGCAACATCCTTCATGTTATTTCTAAATACTTCTCTAAAAACTATTAGATCTGGGCACCAGTGCTACAAGATTTATATTGGATAACGGCCACCAAATATTCTCTCTCTTCATAATGATTAAGGTAATTCAACAATAAAAAGTAATGGAATGAAATTTTCAGGAATCTGTCAAAGGTGGAAGAGAAAATATGATTCAGAATGTAGGAAAGAACATTATTTTCACTTGTTGGAAAACAAATGTGATTTTTCCTAATTTACAGTTGGCAAGTGGACACTGGAATATGTTCATCAAATGGCGTGAAATCTATGCATATTTTATAAGGCTTCTTCTTTCCAAAAGGAAAGAAGGAAGAGAAAAAGCATATTCCTATTTGCCCTCTAGGATGTCATTTACTGCAGACAATATATTATGGGGCAAATGGGGATGGGGAACATTTTCAACTAGACTCTATCTGAAGTACGAATTGCTAGATCAAGGATCCTCTAGGTGTTTCTCTTTTCTTTAAAATAAAATTAGCAAGCTCTAAGCGTATGTTTTTTAAAATGAAAAATATAACTGAGATTGGCAGTTTCTCCCTCAGTTAAATTTGTCTATAGCAGTATTTCTCAACCTTGGCAGCTTTCAGATGTGTGGACTTCAACTCCCAGAATTCTGAGGAATTCTGGGAGTTGAAGTCCACACATCTGAAAGCTGCCAAGGTTGAGAAACACTGGTCTATAGAGTAATTTCTTTCACAGTATTCTCATGGTCTAATTTACTGACAGAACTCTTGCATTTTCCCCTTCCAACAGGAATCTAGCATGTGTAAGTATTACTTGATTTATTCCTCACTCTTCTGGACATCTCAGGAATTTTTTCAAAACCTGAGCACCTTTGATATATTCTGCACAGAAAGATAAAAATAAATATTTTGTCTAGTTGTACCACTCAAGGGCCACGCTGAAGTGGTGGGCAAGAGTATGATGTGCAAGTGGCTAGGATCATGATGGCAAAGTGGGTAAACCATACTATAAAATGAGTGAGGTCTGGGGTTTTTTTAAATTATTATTTTTAAATGAATAGGAATAAAATAAAACCCAATCCACCAAAAAGCACAATAGTGAATAAAAACCTTTTTTTTTTATAATACTAATCATTGTAGGTTGCAGAATGACTTTTTGACACAGTAGGAGATGAAATGTAAAGTGTCCCTCCATGGTTCTAGGGGTGCCCAAAAATACACAAGTTCAACATACCATTTCATTCAATCCTATCATTACCAGGGATGATTACCAACATACAACATAGCCAAAGAACTCACCAAAAAATCTGGACATCTCATAGTGTCAGCCCTCCCAGGTAAACCAGACAGGAAACATGACTAGAGGAGCTAATCCTACTTTACTGTAAGGCTACATTAACAGAATCTTGCAAGTCTGAAAGTACAAATCTCCCATCCTCCCTATTTACTGCCTGAGTAGTTAGAGTGGATTCTTCCCAAGTTTCTTTCTCTGGCCATTACTCTGTTGTAGGTTCCTTTCTCTTTTAACTGATCATTCCCTAGGTGCCATCTCTTCCCCCCATCTTCCAAGGTCACCCTCACATCCCATTACACATAGATGGGAGTGAACATTGTATCAATTCACTACTACAATGTCTCCAGAAAAATCAAAGACCTAAGAATAGAAGAGGATGAAAGTATAGTTTTATTTGATGCCATAGCACTCTTCACATCCATAGATCCAGAACTAGCAAAAGTATCCATTGCAGCATACTATGAAACCACCCAACCTAACAGAATACACCAAGATTGAAATACCAAGACTCATGGGACTCGTTGACCTTTGCCTCACCAGCTACTTTCAGTTCAATGGACAAACATACCAACAAATCAGAGGAACACCCATGGAATCACCACTCTCAAGATTTATAACATTTACAACATCTAGAAGCGATAGCACTCCCACACGTACAACCTAAAATATGGAACCACTAGATGACATCTTCATCATAATAAAAAAAGAACCATTAGAAAAGACACATGAGACAATTAACAACATATTTAAAGGAATAAAATGAATAAGAGTAGAAGAAAACAACACACTACCTTCCCTGGCTATCCCCATTAGCAAAGGAATCAATGGCAAATTACAGATCCAAGTTTATAGAAAAACAGTTCACATTAACTAAGTGCTTCACTACCCAAGCAAGATCTCAACCACCCACAAGAGGAGCTGTGTAAGAACATTATTCAGATAAACACAAACATGCTGCAGTAACCTGGAATGCCAAAAAGAGGAAACAGGCCACCTATACAACGTCTTTCAACACAACAGATACCCAGGGCCACAACTAGGGGGGGGGGCAAGTGGGGCATGTATCCCGGGCGTCGCGCTGGGGGGGCGCCAAAATGAGCACTTGGGTGGGCGCCAAAATGGGTGCAGAATCCATGTTTGCCCCGGGTGACACAGACCCTAGTTGCGGCCCTGCAGATACCCACACAATGTCATCAAAAAGTGCCTAACTACACTACCCACCACAATACAACCATTATAACCTACAAAAAGGATAATGCTCCCATACATCAAAAACATCTCTGAAACAACCAGCAGAGTATTACAGCTACTTCACTGTAGCACATAAACCAACAAAAGCTCTCTAAAACATCTTAAGCAAACTAAAAGACCCAGTAACCAAAGAAGGAAAAACCAGAAGACATTTACAACATACAATGTAGTGACTGTAACAGCCACTATGTAGGACAGAGTGTTAGACAATTGGCAGATCTTATCCACAAACACCAACCGGCAGTCAGAAGACAGAACAAAAACTCCTTAATCTTACAACACATGGACAGACTCAAACAGCTTCAACTGGGAAACTGTTAACATTTTAGATCAGGCCAAATCCAAAACTCCTTGGGAATTCCTGGAAGTTTAGCTTTCAGACAAATCAGCATCAATAGCCACATAGAGATAAATCCCATTTACCTACCATTCAAAAGACACAATAAAAAGCCTAGGAGGGAAGCAAACAGCTTAGAACACATCCCCTCCAGCAGCAAACAGTCAGATAAGCAGGAAAGAGCACCAGCTAAATAATCAGGGAAGAAACAACACCCTAATCAAGGCACCATCAAGGAGGAAGCCATACCCCCAATAAGACTGCCAGGGCATGCTACTATATATAAGCAGCCAGCAAACCCCACTGTCTTTCATACTGATGATGTAACCTACCTTGGTAATGAAATGCCTGCAAGAAAAGCCCACTTAGAGAGCACCAAAAACCCAACTGTTCAACCTTGAGCTACACATATTCTCTTCCACTGGAAATGGCAGTTAGTATAGTTTCTACAAATTCAGCTGGATCAGATTCTTCAACATCCCTACAGAAATAGAACAAGATTGGTAAAGTCTTAAATAATATTAATGCTATAAAGTGTCCAATAATGTATCTGTGTAGTCCTATCTTGGAAAGGAATTTATTCAATAAAAATTTAATCCAATAATACTGCCTTCTTTAACCTGACTTATAGTCCGAAACTATAGAATGACCCACAACAGAACTTTTGAAAATGGTAATAAATGCATCAGAATGGCTCTACCAAATATCTTTCAATAGGGGGCCACGTATGTAGTAGTCTTCTAGGTTGGGAAGCAAGTGTTACCATAACACTATTTACATTTCTGTCCAATTACAGTCTTTGTTCTTCTGGATTTGTAAATCTCTCATCTTTTAGGAGCTTTGTTTTCAGAAAACAACAAGAGCAGTAGTTTGCCTTCAGCACTACGACTGTATTGCATAATTTGGGTCACATCTCACAATGGAAAGAAAATGAGACGATTCATATGAAAACACTTTTCCTGTGATCTGAAGTTTGTTTTGCTTCATTGTTTATTTATTTATGATGTGTTTTCCCACGCAGGCGTATTTAGCAGAACAGCAATCAATTAATTTTTATTATTTGAGCCAGAGAGCTAACAAGTTTCCTGTGAAACATAGAACTAGTCTTCATCTAGCCATCATGGGGTATAGAGATACCAAGAATTTGGCACCCTTTTCCAAGAATATTAAAGCAATCAGTATTCTTCTGGCACATGTATCAACTGAGCAATATTTTTGTAGATTCAACAGTCTCATCAGATTTAAAGTTATTTCAGCTCAACTCAATTCTACATTTACTTTAGGTAAAGTCTTGCCAAGATTATAAAAGGATCTTAACTGTGCATAACCATGAAGGGCACCAACTTACAGAAAGTGTTTGGAAAAGATTTCCGTGCTTTCAAATAAATGCAGCCAAACTAACATCAATTAATGTAAAATATTTCTAAAAGAATCGATTAATGTAAAATATTTCTAAAAGAATAACAGACATATGTTTAAAAAAAATGAGCATAACTTCTCAGCAGTAGTTCCTGGAAGTGAAGGCAGGAATCAGACTTATACACAACATAAATAAATGCCCCATCAAGGATTTTGGGAAACAAAGCACTCATATTTGATATTAAGTTGTTTGATAGGTGATCTGTTGCTATATGAAACAATCACCTTTGCTACCAAGCCATCATTATATGAAATGTTATCATGACAGTGTTGAAGAAAAGGGATTTTTAACTAGGCTTAGGCAGATTATGGTTCCCCAGATTTTTTGGGGTGGGCTGACCTCAGAATCCTTTGAGATCACTAAAATGTCAGTGCAAGTTATTTATCCTTTGTGGCATAGTATTCCATTGGTATTTGGCAAAAAATATTCAACCTCACCGTTCTTAAAAAAAAAAAAAGGCTCTAATCACTTGTGTGATGTCATGACATCCCCTAAAGTTCTCTGTCACTGAAAAGGGTGTCATTAAAAATTATTTATAGTCACCTTATACCTATCTCCTTTTCATGACCATGTTGTGAAGCAAACAAGATATTTCTTCCCCCACATTACTGTCCAGTCTCTGGATTCCTGACATTAGGGCTAAGAGAAAGAAAACAAAACCATGGTTCACCAACTTTCCAAGAAAAGTATAGCAACAGCTAGTCAAAGTAGAGTTCTTCCAATTCCTGAATTAGCTAGCTTCTTAGCTAGAAAAGCCTTTCAAGAGTCATACCCTTAATACTTAGAAAGCCTTGGGTTTTACTTCTGTGGGGTTTGATGCCTCTCATCACCATGTGACACCTTACAAACTTACAAATATATTATTATAACAAAAATTTCTCCAGTAGGCAGATCAAGACACACTTGTTCTATAACAGTGAAATTAATGATTAAGGTCTGAAGAAGAGTTGAGTTTTACTGAAACACCACATGTTTCAGCTTCAGGCATATGAAAAGGATAAGCACATATGACTCTCTTTGAAATAAAGCCATCTGTTGCATATATGATTGCAGTAACTTTGTTAGGCATCAATGCTACTGACAAATGCACTATCCTTTTTCAAAGACACAACTATTATACAAGCAAGTGACTAAATGTGGCAGAAAATGCAGTGAAGCAGACACTGGACTAGAGCAGTATATCCATATAGTCAAAAATGAGAGCTAAACATAGGAAGAAAGTCGGCAGATGTTTTGGGTTAGCATGGATTTGGGAATTCTGGAAGCCACAGTCCCAACATATCTGGAGAATGACAGGTTGGGATAGGCTGTTAAGAAAACAGTCTTGAACCAGTGATAAAACAACCTTGAGCCTTCAGGACCCTACTTTTGGCTCTCAAAGAGAGTTGCATTAGAAATTTGGCTTTTTTTCATTCCCCCCAAAATTGGATGGGATGCAGGGGAGCACTTACAATGCAAAATATGCTTTAACCCCTGTGAAGCCATAAGGGACCAATATCATCCCTTAAAACTCCAAAATTCAAACTTTGGCCCTACACATTCTAGTGATGTCACAAATCTTCCTCCTTGTTGGCTCCAGGCAGGAGGAAAGAGGAAGTGAGGCTCCAGGTCAAAAAAACTTGCCAACCCTATACTAAATTGCTCAATATATTAACTAATTTGCTGTTTTTCAAACACATAATTTTTGCAGGTCCTAACTTCAGTTCCTCACAACAAACTCTTGATCAGATAAACAATGATAAATTCTAGCACATGGCTGAATTCTGCACATTGAAAAAATTCTGGGCCAAGAAACAGGGTCCACAGTGAGTCTTCAAACCAACCACATGAATATACCTTTTGTACATAGCTGAATTCTACATCAATATATTTTGAAAGAGTTAAACCAGCCCTACCCTCCCAACCCCCTCAATACCTCAGGCTTGAATTATTTTGTAAAAGTTGGCAGAAAAGGTGGCTTGTGGTCACACTTCAATATGCCATTTGCAGAAATCTGTCATTTGGTGACAGTTGATGAAAGTGGCCTTCTTACCGCCACCAATTATCATTCTTCTACCTCCAGGGAACGATACTTGCTGGAAATCTGAAAACCTTCACATATTCTATATTACTATGTTCTTGTGCAACATCTCTTCATTACAATGGGTCTCCCCCAAGGCACTGGTCCTTAATGCTCTTCCATAATTTCATGGTTATAGAATGTTTTAGATTCAGCATCACTGCAAAGATCTCACTGCAGCCTTTGCATTCCAACAAAATTAAAATGTACTATATTGCTGCACTGCAACAAATTACCTAACCTGAATTCTTTTAATTTTTCATTTTGTGCTATTCAAAATTCAACTCTTCTTTGGGTATGTGTTTTTACAGATAATTAACTTTATTAGTTCTCTATAGACCATGCTGTTCCTCTTATCTTTCAGTTGGGCCTTTTTCAATAAGTGAACAAAAATAAATAGGCTGTCCAGTGAATTTTGCCCTCTTACTTTTGTGTATGCATTTGTGTGTGTGTGTGTTTGTGTGTGTGTATCTAAGAATAAATAAAAAGCAGAGGCTTTCTAGGCCAGCTTTTGCCTTCAGTCACCTCTAATATTTTGAGAGCCACTATGTCCTAGACAACCTAAATGCTCTAAATTTGAGATCCAATTTTGAAAAGTTGTTGAAAACCTATTACTAACATATTTTGTTTGACCTGGCAATATTTCTATCACCATTTCAACACTAAAGCAAAAGTATATTGCTGTATAAAACTAACTGGATTCCTTCTAAGCCTTACCCGACATTAGTCTCAGTTGACTTGGACAGTATTATTTTGGAATGCTACATGAAGACTGTATTTTAGTAAATTGTATATATCAAGTTAGAACTGATTCACATACCTTGTCTGGGAGAATCAGAAATAGTACCATTTGGTGACAAAAAAGGTCTAATTTCAAGAAGAGGTAAGTTTTCATCTACTACCACAGAAGGCATTGGAAACATCTGGCTCATGGAAAGATTCCTTGTTCTCTACTAAATACACCATCCTGTCTTCCTAGGCATTGACCCCACCCCACTTTCAAAGAAAAAGGGGAGAACTCTTATCTTCAAGCAGCACTATTTAAAGGCAATAACTTGAAATACTTTAACCACTGCTGTGGTCAATGATGGCTATTCTAAGTTCCAACTGTCGCAGTATCCCGTAATCACGTTATCTTGATTTGTGACCTTCCCCGCCAGCTTCCAACAAGCAAAGTCAATGGGGAAGCCAGCGGGAAGTCAGACAACCCACCGTGATTCACTTAACAATGGTAACTGCTGGAACTAGTCTTGCTAATCAGCGCAGTCACATTATGTCACGCTTTATGACTGTATCACTTAGCGATGGAAATTCCGGTCCCAATTACTGTTGTTAAGTGAGGACAGCTTTTTAGCTTCTTCTGTGTGAGGAGGCTATCTGTGCAGTCTATATATTTTCATTTGTGTTTAATAAGGCCCTGTAATTGGCTAAAATCAGGACATGGTTATAGTGGTCCCATTTAGTATTTTTGTTTTGTTTTGTTTTTTGTGCCTTCAAGTCAGTGTTGACTCCTGGCGATTGCCTGGAAGACTCCCTGCAGCTTTCTTGGCAAGATTTCAGAACTGGTTTGCCACTGCCTCCTTCCTAGGGCTGAGAGAGAGTGACTGGCCCAAGGTCACCCAGCTGGCTTTGTGCCTAAGGCAGGACTAGAACTCACAGTCTCCCAGTTTCTAGCCTGATGCCTTAACCACTACACCAAACTGGGTCTCTTCATTTAGTGTGCATGTGTACATTTTCTATGTAAACCCAAGGAAACAAAGGCTGAAGTAAAGGATTGTTTTTTTTGTTTGGGGCTCTTAGCTGTTCTTCATGGTAAGGAATATCATCTTTTCTTCTTCAATAAAACAACAATATTTGCTGATCCAAAATCAGTTTTGCAAATCTGGGGCTACTCATACTTTTATGTTATTATGTGGAGATCAGCCAAAATTTGCTGAATATAAGATATCTAACAGAATGTAGTAGGAAGGAGAAAGATACATAAATCTCAGTATAAAATAAAGGACTATGTTTGATTCCTGCTTTCATTGTAGGCTGCTTTCATACATACAAGTTAGGTTCAAGGAGGCATAAGGAGTGGGAACACTTGACAATTTATTACTTTTTTACTGTGTGAATAACATACATGAGCAGCTACATTATAATGCTAATTTGGGTCATTGTTTCCTAATCATTTAGCAAAGCTTGAATTTTCTTACCATTATCTATGGTAACACAATAATGCTACACAGAAAAGCAACAACTAATTCCATTAGGCTTCAGTCAGGCAAAACGTTTCCTTATGAGTGGATAGGTGAGGTTTGAAAACCAATCTGGTGTAGTGGTTAAGGCATCAGGCCAGAAACCGGAAGACTGTGAGTTCTAGTTCCGCCTTAGGCACAAAGCCAGCTGGGTGACCTTGGGCCAGTCACTTTCTCTCAGCCCCAGGAAGGAGGCAATGGCAAACCACTTCTGAAAAACCTTGCCAAGAAAACTGCAGGGATTTGTCCAGACAGTCTCCAAGAATCAGACATTTAAAAAGGTGGGGTTTAATAATAAACTTCTGGGAACTTCTTTGGAAATCAAGGATGAAAATAGGTTTTTCATAACCTTGGCTTGTAAGATCATCAAGAAGCTTGGGTCTACTACATCAGTAGTAGAGATCTTGCTCTGTCACCTGCATATCATGTTTCTGCTTATGCCTCTAATCTCAAGAACCGATCAATTTTTTTCTCTTTCCCCGTCTTCTGGCCCTTTTTCTCTCTTGACTTCAT
Organism: Candoia aspera; assembly: GCF_035149785.1. NCBI lineage: Eukaryota > Metazoa > Chordata > Lepidosauria > Squamata > Candoiidae > Candoia > Candoia aspera. The sequence continues at coordinate 41,590,298 of NC_086156.1, read as the reverse complement.
TCCTCCAGTAAACTCTAGAACAGGGTTTCTCAGCCAGGGTTCTGGGGAACCTAATGGAAATGAGAAGTCACTAGGGGTTCCCTGGGAGATCACAATTTATTTAAAAAAGTATTTCAAATTCAGGCAACTTCACATTAAAGAGGTAAATTTCTTTATTTATTTTAAGAACACTGTTAATGCATACAGTATATACAGGCCTACACATGAAACAAATGTAATAATTTTGTAACTTCTGGCCTATATTTGAGCCTGAATGTGCAGGGGTTCCCTGAGGCCTGAAAAATGTTTCAAGGGTTCCTCCAGGGTCAAAAAAGTTGAGAAAGGCTGTTCTAGAACAAGGAGCAGGAGAAGGCAAGGAAAGATGTCTGCTGCAATTGTAAAGGATTGTTAACTGTATATGATATTAAGTTTAGATGCCTTAGATCTACGGGCCCAGGACCTACAGCTGATGGCTCGAAGCAAGTGGCACTTCTAGTTCCAAATACGTAAGGGATAGGGATTATAAATCCTTCTAAGTTGTGAGAGAGAGAGGACAGGGCTAGATTCACTGTTCATTACGTATTTTCCATACACCTACAGTACATACACATCCCACCCATGTTTTGGGAGGAACTTCTAATAGAGGAACCCTGCTCTCAGCATGTAGCATGCTCCTTGTGTGATTTAGATCACAGGGAGTTTAAACCACACAGCAATATGATATAGGAAGGGAAAACTCCACCCAACAAACTTTTCCTTATAACAAGCGGACAACAGGAAGTGAGTGCACAATAGAGGTGGAACCAGTGAGTGCAGCCCCGTTCTCCCCTCCTTGTGATTAGAATTGTATAAGACGACATTACCGCCAATGGACTTCTTTCCTGAAATATAGCAACTATAAGTTCATGCCAGTTTCCTTCCTCTTTAAAGGACAATATGGAAGACAAAAGTAATGGGAATTTCCACCAAAATGCTGAATGTTACTTACATGTTCTGAGAGCAATGAAGAACTTGTTTAAATGGGCAGTATTTAGCCTTTCCCTCTTTCCCTTCCACTAAAATTATACTTCATCATGATATAAGATATTTGAGATTCTTACTGCCATGCTGAAACTTTATTGATTGATTGTATGTTTGAAAAGCAGCAAGGGAAATTTTAAAAATGCACTTGATGTTTTTGTCCTTTTTCCCTTGCACCTCATCACGGAATAAACATATCCTGGCAACAAATTTTATTTTATTTATTTGGCTTACGTGCTGCTCCAATTACACTTCACTTTAAGCAGTGTACATACATTGCCTACTGTTTTCAGTAGGCTTGAAAACAATATACATAAAATAAATACATCAAAATACCCCAGGCACCTATAACAACCAGTCCCATACATCACTCTCCCCAGCAGGAGGGCTCAAAGACAGCATCTTAGATTCCAAAGGCATGCTGGAAAACCAAATTCTAATAGCTTTTTGAAAAATGAGGGGGGTAAAAACTAATCTCTAGAGAAGGTAAGCATTGACTGAGAAGACCCTACTCCATACACAGACCCTACACAGATGATACTCCCCCCTGGAAGGAACACAGAGGTAGTTTTCTCTTCCAGATCTTAATGGATACCCAAGTCCTAAGCCATGGAAGGCTTTAAAGATGACAATCAGCAGTTTGAATTGCACCTGGAAGTAAACTGGTAACCAGTGCAGCTCTTGAAGGAATGGTGTTCCTTGTGTAATGGAACATGAGAATGACCATGGAAGACGGGGATGGGGGAAGATGTTTGCCTAGGGAACAATCAGATAAAAGGGGGAGGAGCCCACAACTGAGTAATGGACAGAGAAAGAAACTAAGAAAGGATCCACCCTAACTTGGGAGGTGATAAAAAGGAGCAGCAGGAGATTTGTACTTTCAGACTTGCAAGATTCTGTTAATGTAGCCTAACAATAAAGTAGAAGTAGCTCATCTGGTCGTGTTTCCTGTCTGGTTTACCTGGAAGGGCTGACACTTGGGACAATGGACAAGCAGCCATAATTGCATAAACCACTGCATTCTGGACCAGCTGAATCTTCTGGGTAGTCTTAAGGGCACCTTATAGTGCTCATCTCCATCCAGACTGTAGACTCCAGACACCAGAACAAGGCCTCAATCACACTTTCTGTTGTAAAGCTGAGTATCATCAGAGTACTAATGACACCTGATTCTATGCTGGTGGATGACCTTACCTAATGGCTTCTTGTAGATGTTAAAATATGAGGGGTGAGAGCATCAAGCCCTGTGATATCCCACAAGAGTGGGCCTTAGGGCTTGGACTGTTTACCTCCATCCCACCCCACCCGCAGCTTCAGTTGGACTGCCAACACAAGAAGGAGAATCACTGTAGAGCAGAAACTCCACTGTATTCTTCTGGACCAGTCCTCACAATTATCAATGGTGTTGAGAGATCAAACAGGGCCAGGAGGATTGTACTTGTCTATTTCATTCCCACTACAGATCACCAACAAGAGCTATTCATGTGGATCTGGTTCCATATCCAGGCCTGAATCCGGACTGAAATCAGCCCCTTCTCCTCAGATCATGTTGTATCTGCTCCATAACCTTACCCCAATTTTTTTCTTGTGATCAGTTCACACCAGTCATAATCTAACTTGTTTAAAGTAGAAACTAAAGTAATATATGAGATCAATGTTTTAAATAGTTAATTCAAGCTTTGCAGATATTAAAAATACTACATGGTATTAAAAGATGTTTAAAAGGAAGAGGTTCTTTGCCATATACTGAAAACAAATCTTACCATGGGGCCTTATCAAGGAAGAGCATTCTGCAGTTGGGACATGGGGAACAGAAGCACAAAAAACTTGTTTCGTGTTGCTATCTTTTGTACTTCAGACACATCAATAGAGGGGGTACTTTTGATGGTCTTAAGTTGCCAAAAAATTGCTTTACACAATGTGATCCTAAACATGGAGGATTCATAAACCTGCAGTTTGGAACCAATCAAACCAATCAAAGTGCAATCAAAATGCCATCCATATTTTTATGCAATGCTCATAAAAAACAGGCAGAGCTTCTATCACACCATCATGGCCATTATCTTGACTTTTTTGACCAGTCCTACAGACACCCCTGCATAGTCCCAATTAAAAATTCTCACTCTTGATTTGTATAAAGTTTCCAAATTATTTTTAAATGTTCTCCTCATATAGAATTCATTGAAGTTGTGCAGATGGGAGATTATCAAAGCATCAATTACTGAAACCAAACTTTCGACTTTCATATAGTTCATAGCTAGATATCAACTAAAGGAGATAAATGGCCCTTTGTGCTACAGAGGCTACTGATGCCTCTAACTGATAGTAATTAATTTAAGAACAGACCCCAGGATATGAACCTGACCCTTTACATTCAGGGTTGACAATCTGAAATCCCCAAGCCTCCCTTTTTTTGCAGCCTTCTGTGCTGGCTCTCAATATTACTGAATTATAGTGGTGCAATTGTTGAAAATAAATGACAGTTCCCTGTCTGGAGGAGCTGAAAGGCATGAAAACTTAAAAGTACACCCTAAAACAATCTTAATACATTAAGAAACCAAATAAGAAAGAACACATAATTAACATAAAATCTGCAGAAAAAAGAAAATCAGGAAGCCTTGGCCTTTCCCTTAAGCGTGATGGTGATCCATCTATTTTATCTGATCCATTTTGGCCCATGTCTACCACTATTACACTGCAAAAGAAGTGTTGCTGCCACACTCCAAAAATTGCCACTTCTGCTTTGGGGTACTGTATAGCATTCCTGGTACAGGTGAAGAAGAAACATGTATGCTGAATTCTGCAGCATACAGAGTGGTTGTCGCTTGATAAGGTTTGGATCCAACCTTCTGTGATTTGGCTCTGAGGGTACAGATACCAATAGTGAAGTGACACTCAGCCAACATTGTCATCCCTGCATCTTTATCCTCAGAAAGGACACCCAGACCAGGCAAATTACTGAATACCAATTCAAAGGGCAGGCTCTTTCCTATGTTTGTTGCCAAATTATGGGATCTCAACAGCGGATGGAAAAATCGACCCTTGCTGAACGCATGAGATAAAACAAGGTTAGACTTTGAATTGATACGGTTCAGAATATCAGAGGAGGATCCTTATCCAATGCAAACCAACAGTTGACTCAATATTATGGTAAATATTTCACATATTTTTCATATATGTGAAAAATCCATTTATATTTTGTTATACCTCCCTCCCCACTTGAAGCAGAAAATGTCTTCTCTGAATGCCAAAGTTGCTATCCACTCAAGAAAACAGCCTCCTGAAGAGTGTGAAATGATGGTAGGGAACACATTTTCTTGGGCATTCTGCATATTTCTCATGCATCCAGTGTGACATAATTCCCTTATTAACACAGTTCTCTGGCATCTTATTGTCCTACTGCAACTCCTGTCTCTGCATGAAACTTTACTAAACAAGTGAGACACTACAATGCGGAAGGATAAATAATGTTCCTGCTGATAATAATAACCAGGTCCCAAGGAACCAAACACTATGGTGTGCAAGAGAAAAACAATGGCCAAACCACCCCCTACTGCTCAGAAGCTAACATTTGTTCACTAAGGCCTAACATATTTTCCTGCAAAACTTACACTGAAATTACTGAAATTACCCAGGATCTAATATAACCCTGCCTAAGCAGAGCTAATAAACTTTTAATACTTCAGCCCACTGGGTCTATTCCTTGAATAAGCAATATTCAAGTTTCTGCCTGTAAACCATACACTGGAAAGAAATTTCCGGAGGGAAGATTTAAAAAGAAAAAATTAAGGGCTATAGAAATCCACCAGGGATAATATTAACGGCAGTATAGTTTTAAATAGTTCAAAAGATGTTGATATCTGTTTATAAAATACATAATGAACATTCAGACAAAAACTTCCAAGATTTTTTGTGACTTTACTTATTATAAGAGTTGGCTCCTAACAAAAGAAAGATTACTTACTTAATCACATCACTTTTGGAAGTCACATTTCTTTGACAGGCAAATGTAAGTGGTATGCTGCTACGGGCGTTAATTAGCTAAATCTAAGGGATTACCATTTATTTCGCATATTCATTTAAGAAGGGTGGTCTAAATCAAAGCAAAGTGATCCAAAATGAGTTGGGTCTGAATTCCCATCAGAGTTTAGAGGAGGAAGGGAATTTTCCAATGACCATTCAGCTTTATTATTATCTTTTCCTCTGTTCTTTAAAAAGAAGTGTCTTCACATATGCTCAAAGCAGCTCATGTCACTTTAAGCAGGAAACAGTTAATCCAAGAAACAAGTCTCAAAGAGCTCAGTTGAGGATATTTATTAGAGGGAAAAGGTAAAATTACAATTACACATTACAATTACAATTCCAGCAAGTGGTTTACTGTCAATAAGCCACCTAAATATAATCAATTACTGTAGAAGACGGTTGACCATTTTCTTCTGCACTTACGATGGAGGTGGCTGAAAAGTGGGAGGCCTACCATTGATGTGAAGGCAGGACACTCTGCATCTGCTCATTGTTTGGATAACCGCCCCGCTCTTTATCAATCTGAGAACTAACTCAAATATAAATGAATCACCTGATGGTTCAACATTACAGTCAGGTGATCATTCTAAGAAATAATGAAGGTGTTTTTAAAGAAAAATAACAAACAATAGCTAATAGAGCCTACTGACAACTAAAACAGTAGGGTGACTTCTTCCCCTACACCTATAATTCTTTTATTCTGTCAGCCCTTCAAAGTATTCCAGATTAGGAAACAAGAATCCACAGGAAGACTAGAACTATGCATTATTGAGATACTGTAGGCTATAATAACAGAATCTTGAAAGTCTGTCTGTCTCCCCTTCCCTTCTTTCTCTGGTATATCCCAGGGAGGTGGGGATGGGGTGGGGGTAGTCTGAGTCTCTTCATAATACCCTCCCACCTCTCTGGACTTAACAGATGTTTCTTTTACATCTGATGTTTCCCTAATAGTCTCTGGATTCCTTTTCGAAGGTAATCTCCCTGGCTCCCTCTATATTCCTCAGAATGTCACAGAAAAATTCTGCTTCTTTCACAGAGACTAACAATGCCTGTGAAGAATTCATCCTGGCATTAGTTTCAATACTCCAGTATTTCCAATTTGAACTTAACATTAAAGCTACACTTCCACAGTATTTGCATTTTTTTGAGGGCCACTTCATAGATAATCCTATAAAGCATTCTGGCAGACTTTTAACTGGGGCTCAACAGAAAGAAAGAAGGTAACAGAATTATTTTCAATCCTATTTTGGGGAGCTTTAAGGAAGGAAATGGGAGCAGAAGGTCAAATATTCTATATTTTAAATTTTTAAAAGGCATAAGAAGACAGATATATTGATAGAAATGTGCATGCATAACATTGTTCTGCCAGTGTAATACCTAAAATCCACCGCATCCATTCATGTTGTTACAAAAATTTCTAAATGATGCTATTAAATCAATCTAATCCTGATAAAAAGAATCAATAAATACTATGTCTGGCTGAATGGTTCATTATTTTTCAGAAGTCAGGCAACAGTTCAGAATGATGATGTGTCCAATCTGATGGAGTTAATAAAAGAACTCCAAGCAGCTAACAACAATCTTGCAAAGTAGAAGTGTGAACCAAAAACTTGCATATTAAGCTTAATTACATTCAGAAAATAATTCAGTCTTCACACAGTATTTAGATAAAGGGGAAAAAAAGGTAGCTTACATTTATTCAGTAGATCTGGATACAAGTAGCTTCATAGTAGGAAGTGCTTATTCATCACTGGTTCTCTGTAGACACTTTCTATGGAAATAGAACGTCTACATGCAAGCAAGATGAGAGGACGAGAGCTGCATTCTGCAGCGCCTCCTGCTTGCAGGTGTGCCCAAGAGGTAATGGAGATTGTTAATCCCAAAACCCAAGAAGGAGGAGGAAGTGGAAATCAGGTGACCCATGTGACATCCCACAAGCACAATAGAGATCTGTTTACTAGAAATACTCCCTTATGCTTATGAGACAATGCTGAATTGGCCCCTGATAATTCCAACACAATCAATCCACTATATTGTTAGATCTTCAAGATTGCAAGATTAGTAATGGGGAGGTATTAAACTGTCATTGCTGTAATAAGGAAGAAATGTTTGGAATCTTTAAATTCCAAGCAATGACAAACAGGTAGGCATTTCATGTTTTATTCTTAATTGCTGATTTCATTATATGTTTTGATTAATGTTATTTTAAGAATATTAACATTGTCTTTCTTGGAAAAACTATAAATCTATCCTTTCAATAAAACTTACTTTCCTGTGACAGGAACCACTGGAATGAAAGAGCAAAGCACTGCACTTAGTATTTGAAGTTTGTATTAATATCCATGCAGGACAAAAGTAATTTATTCTGTGAAAAGGCCCCCCTTGCTACATTTAATCAAGTCAAAGAACATGGGAAACTGCCCTGGGCTCCCTCCTCCCCCAACTGCTTTTTGCAACTGAACTATTGAAAAACAATTTCCTTCCCATAAACCACCTTAAATCCAAAAACTAATTAAGCTATTCAGATACAACTAAGCTAAGTTCTTCATTTGCCATTTTCTGAAGGGTTGAGACTATCAGAATTACATTTATCCTTTCTTGATACAATTCTTTTGTATTAAAATATTATTTTATTAAACTCCTGTGGATTGGAGTTGATTGTACTTGGGAAAAGGACAAACAATATAAAAGAATCTGTGGATTTTGAAAAACCAAAAGTATATAAAAATAGCCACAGCAATTAAACAATAAATTGAATTCATATAATTTAGATAACAGAAAAAATAAACTACAGATAACTAAGTCTGTAGTTCCACAGCATATACATTAACTGAAACACACAAAACTATTTAATGTGTTTTGAAACTAAAAAAAAAAAAGTAAAGAATATGTATACTAGGGAAATTGACATGAAAATGTAGTGAATCACTGCCCCCCAAGTGTGCATAAAAATGCATAAAAATATATTATTAGAAACATCTACAATAATGTTTACAGATTTTTCCACAGGACAAAAAAATACATAATTTATGCAGAAAAACATCAAAATGGTACTGGAAAAGCAGAACCTGGTAGAAACTGAAATGGACAGCTTCACCCACCCCTACTGTAAACCTCAGCGAAGTTAATATAGGAGAAAGAATACCACTGCACGTGAATTCAAGCATTTAAAGGCTCATGGAAATTTGGAGTCAAGAAAATAGTAAGCCCCTCCTCCACACATTCCCCATATTCCTCTAGTATCAGTTGTCTCTCTCAAAATACAACAGCAGTCTATTTGGGGAAGTGGGATCTGCTTTCCCTTTTTTACTTTATCATAACAGTTAGAATTTGTATTTCCAAAATATGGGGGGCTCAGAGCACTTACAGGTGGTCCTCGCTTTAATGACTACTCATTCAGCAACCATTCCAATGTATGACAGTGCTGAATGAGTGGCAGTTATGACCGGTCCTCATACTTACAACAGTTGCAGCGCCTCTGCAGTCATGTGATTGCAATCCGGACACTCAGCAACCAGCCTGCTTTCTGACCATCGCAGCATCCCGTGATCACACGATCTCAATTTGCGACCTTCCCTGCTGGCTTCCCACAAGCAAAATCAATGGGGAAGCAGCAGGAAGTTGGAAGTTGCAGTCACGTGAGGTCCTCACTTAGTAACCCATGGTGATTTGCTTTACAACTACAACCAGAAGTGCCGGAATTTCTGTCACTAAGTGGTGTGGTCACGTGACATTGTGCTTTATGACCATGTTGCTTAGCAACAGAAATTCTGGTCCTAATTAACCTCTGGGGAAATCCATAGTGCAACTTAACATAATTCTGCACATGCTAAGGCCCAGTTTAGATGTCTGAAGGCTGTTCCTCATTCTATCTAAGACTGTAACCTAGGATAGATAATAGGAATACCAGATCTGAAAAAGGCCAGATGACTGCTAGGCAGCAGCAAAGAACTACAGAAAATAATAACATGTTATCATCTAATGGTTGTTAATGTTTCTGAACCCCTGATCTGGTAGCCTTATCAGACACAGATCAAAGATCACATTTTCTCCCTCTGCTCATTTTTCTAGCTTCTAACCCGCTTGCCTATTGGAGAGTTCTTAGAAATTCAAAAGCATCCAAATACTTCCTAAAACTTCAGTTGGTCTAATAATGTTATTGCCTTTATGGATTTCATGGCCGGCAAAGCTGCTATTGCTTTTTATAGAAACCGGGGAAAATACTGATTTTAGTCATTCAACGGTATTTCTTTTTTATCAGAAGAAGCAGAGCATTATATTATATTTGCTGAGACTCATTATTTGAGGGTATGTTTGATTGACTTTCATTACCTAAAAATACAGCTTAAATTACCTCCAGTTTTGTTGACATAAAGACTATCTAGTTGATTTCTCTTCTATTTCTACCAGCCAAAGGACCTGAGTGTCTTATGAAAAACAGAAGCAGCTTTGACTTTTAACAGCTCAAATTTATAGTTTTGGAAATTGGAGGAATCCCAAGTGTTTGCATGTTTCTTCTTTCCAGCAAGTGTTGGGTTAATATGTAATAAAACCTGAAATTTAGACAGAAAAACCTCTGCCTTTAACTAGACTGCTCCTTCTTTGAACCAGTGTGTCCACTCTGCATTTTCCAGTGCTTTAAATAGCCATTCTCTAGCATTGGAAACTATTGATTTTTTTTCCCCAGCAATAGGTAAGGACAATCTTTCCTGCTGATAAAAAGCAACCCAACAAGCTTTTGAATACTATATTTTGTACATTCATTCTAAGGTTTAATATTAGAATTGCATCAAATTCTGATCTGGCTCTAGTCAGTTGGTTAATTACTTGTGATTCTTCAGTCCAATTATTTTGAACTTTGGAGTTTAAACTCTAATATATGAAAGAGATCTATACTGATCACACAATAGATGTTCTATATCTATTAAGATCTAGGTTCTATATTCCATTAGTACGCTGAAATTATATTTGAGTGTCAGATGGCATTTAAATAAAACATCACATCGTACCTCTTTGTGATGGAATGTGTCCCTGAAGTGGGGGGGTGATGTGGTGGATTTCGAGGCTGCTACTGGTTCTCAGGAAGGAGGGAGCACATTCCAAAGAGATAAGATGACTCGCAACCTAGAAAGCCTTGGCAGAGAGTCAAAGAGAGTTAGAGTAGCCCTGCCCGAGAATCTCCCAGGTTATTTCCCCTTAGGTTAGTTAGGATAGCTTTAGTCTGGCAAGAGTCTGTCTGCATGGTGAGAGCAATAAAGAACTGGAGTTTTGAATGCATTGACTCGTTGGTGTTCTTGGGCTGGCCCTGACACTCTTTCACGTATGATAATAGAACATTTATTCCCGGTGTGCATATATATGAGAGCCAGTGTGGTATAGTGGTTGCAGTGCTGAACTGAAGGCAGGGAGACCCTGTGTGTCTCCCTAAGGCATGCAAGCTATCTGGGTAACCTTAGGCTAGTCACCCTCTAGCAGCCCTAGCCTGGGAAGTCAAAAAGCTTCTATTTACCAACCCAACCTGGACCAGTATGGTAGATTATGATCCATAACCTTCAATGGAAAGAGCTTCACCCTGCAGTGTATTGATATGGGCTGTATACATAGGCAAACAGACACATGCAGTAGTGTGTATAATTCCCTAACAAACCCATAAGATTATATAATTGTCTTTTAAAGTACTGTAGCTTGCTAAATATTAATTTACTTTCAGATTCTGCTGCCAATTATCTTAGAGGGAGAGAGCTAAGTTCCATGACCAGCTCAGAAGTGAGTAGAGGGCTGAAGTTTTTAAACAAAACATCCCTGATGCCAAAAAATAGATCTTTGAATCTCTACTGATTATATATTTCTCACTGCTAAACTTGTCTAGCCATGTTATACCTACTGAATTTATTAGACTAAGCTTAAGGGACCAGGAATTATATTATTTCAGTAATTCCCCAAGTTTTTAATAAGTATGCTTGAAATAGTTTTGATCTAGGAATATTTTTTATCATCTTTCTCTGCTTCCAGAAGGAACATCCAGGATATTGCTATCATTTCTTGTTCTCATACTTCTGTATAAGATACAGCTACTTTATAACCTACAGGTTAAAGACAGTGATGAGAAAAATATTGGACCCAAAGACTATACCCAAACTCCCTGACCCAAATCACTCCACGTGAAATCTGCTCTAGGGTGGGGTCACACTCACAGGCATTTCAGTTGGAGTGCTTATAAATGCAGCGCTGTCCTCTTCAGAAGGGAGGAGTAGCTTGACTAAGGCAAAACTATCTTTGTATGTGCTTCAGGTGGATTACCTATAAATGAAGCCCACGCTGTCTCAGCTGCCCAGTAAATCCTCCATCAGAGAAGCTTGCACTTAACCATACAGGGGACCATAATGGATGCTCAGTAGGGATGGAAAGACCAAAAAGCCATGCTGAAAGCCCTTCCATATTTGTAGAACTGGTATTCTGGATTAAACTTCTGTGTCAGAGTTCTCATTCCTGCCTTTGGAAAATGCAAACCAATATCCATATAAAAAGCCTTGAAAATATATTATTTAATGTCAGGATACAAAATTTATCAGTAACTGTTCCATGACTATGCAACTCCTTCAAAACAGGTGCTTCACAATGTGCAAGGGCACATATAAAACACCTCCCTTCCAATAATTAAAGTAGCTGCTATCTTCTTCCAGGATCACATGGCAGTTTCAGAAGCTCCTTGTGGCTGTCTCTGCATGTGCGATGATTAGCTCCTAGAGCTAGGAGCTAATGAAGCAGCCATGTGAACCTGGAAAAAGACACAGTTGCTTTAATGATTCAGATCCTTTATATGCACTCCCCTGCCTTACAAGGCACTTCTTTGAAATGATTTTCAGAGCTCTACAAAATATTGCCAAATCATAGGATGAATATATTGCTTTTAAATATCACAGAGAAAGAGAGCTATGACGCATACCTCCTGTTTTTGGAAGCAGCCATATGTGCCAAAATCATATCGAACTTCAGCCCCAAAATCTTAATTGAATTGAATTAGAGTTTGTGAAAATAATAGTCTATTTTAATTTTAACTAGCAGTTTATCCATTGCGTTAATTGAATTGTAATGGCAGTTCATTTACAAAACAATGTCTGAAGTGGCTTTCACATTTCCTACAAACCAAGATTTGGTGAGAAATGTGGTAAAACCAATTATTCTCACAGATCAATTCTTCTAACTAAGTTTCAAGAGCGTAATTTGCATCAGAGTTAAAAATTCTAGGCAATTAGAGAAGCCAACCTAAGTTGTTGATCTTTTTGCTGTTATAATTGTTTTAATGTAAGATACACATATACTTTCATAAAGAACACCAAACTCAAATTCAATTTTATTTAGTGGTGGGGTTTTCTAAAAAAAGTTAAACTTGTTTTCATCTCTCTCTCTTTTTTTCTCTTTCTCTTTCTCTCTTTTTCTCTCCCTCACAAAAACACACCTTCCTCCCTCCCATGGCAAACATCTGGAGATGAAAACATAAAATAGGTCACTTAGTCCCTACAGGGTCCTTTTATAACCCTTCAGATACATATGTTTTACTACAGCCAAAGGCCAGCAGTATAATTATTCCATAAATATGATTGTGGGAGTCATGGGTTTTCACAGAATGGAGCAAGGAAGCAAGTGATCTGGCATGCATTGTGATACAATACTGCAGAAGCAACATGATGTAATACTGCAGGATCTGAAGCAAGGAATACTGCAGTCAGGATCTGAAGAGGTGATAAAGTTCATTGGCCAAGTAATCATGTCAGTCAGAAAGTCCAGCACACCATTAACATGCCCCATCAGCTTGGTCTACCTAAAGAAGAAAAACTCCATCATTTGCATCTCTGTAAAGTCAAAAAATCCACTGACTCTCCAAATTACCTTCAAAATCTCTCAAAGCTTATTCAAAAACACCTGGATTTGAAGGTTTGAGGTAAGAGAGTGATTCAACTGCCTTCTCCAGAGAGCTAGGTCTTTGCATAATGTGTCCACAGTATGATAGTTTGAGCCTGGTCATTTGTGCCTCGAGTAAGAACTTTGGCTTGATCTGTTCGATGATCCATTTGTTTGTTTTCTTGACTGTCCATGGTATTCTCAGGAGCTTTCTCCAACACCAATTTTCAAAAATGTTAATACTCTTTCTAACCTGTTTCTTCAAAGTCCAACTTTCACCTCCAGTGTCACAGGAAATATTGCTGCACTATTCTGATCTTTGTAGCTAGAGACACATCATGGCATTTGAATATCTTTTCCAAGGCCTTCATGGGTATTCTACCAATGTCTGGTCTGTGACATATTTCTTGACTGCTTGTTTCTTTACTGTTGATCCTCAAAGGCAGAAACTATCTACGGCTTCAGGAATTTCATTGTCAATTCTAAGGCTCATTGTTATACCTGTTGTCATTAGTTTGGTCTGCTTTATATTTAATATTAGTCCCATTTTTTTCAGTGTGTTCTTTGACATTTATCAGTTGAGCTTGCAAATCCTTTGCATTTTCAGTTATCAGAGTAGTAGCATCACCACAGAGCAGGTTATTCATATGTCTTCCTTCAATTTTAAAACCACACCTATATTCTTCCAATCCAGCTTCCCTTAATTAATAAATACACACACACACACACACACACAGCATATAGGTTGAATAAATAAGGGAGGGTAAACAGCCTTGTTTCACTCCTTTGTCAACCTGGAGCCAGTCTGATTTGTCATGTTCTGTCTGTACTGTGGCTTCCTGACCTATATATAGGTTTTGCATGAGGACAATGAGATGTTCTGGAATTCCCATTTTTCTAAGCACATTCTACAGCTTGACATGATTGACACAATCAAAGGCCTTTCTACAATCAGTGAAACACATACTGACTTCTTTGTAGTATTCCTGGCCTTCTCAATTATCCAGTGTGCACCAGCAATAATATCTTGTGTTCTTCAACTTCTTCTAAAGCTAACTTGAATACCTGGCATATCTTTTTAATTTAGGGCTCTGATCAGTGTTGGATGCTCTTATTTGCTCGCCTGTGGAATTTAAGTGTATTGTATGATAGTGTAGAGAGTAAGGAAGATGACCTTGATGGAGATATGCAAAAGCTGTTGCCAAGGCAAAAGGGGCTGAAACATTTTTTAAATCCAGACCATCCAGATAACATCCATAAATGGCTCAGACAGACACCTCCCTAATTTGCCAAACTATAAGGAGGAGGAGAGGGAGGTACAACACAACCGGATTTGTAAGGTTCTATTATTATAGAATCTCAATAAAAGTAGTTTTAGCCTTCCTGTGGAGTTTATTTCACAGTCTGACTTCCTAGTGGGACTGACAGATAGTCTGCGCATTTTGCTAAGTCTCCTTTTTTGGTATTAGGATGTTGTTCCACTGTATCTGTTCTCCAGAATTGCTGGCATATCTTGGTTAGAAACTTTAATGATTCTTCTTTTGTTGCTTGCCATATTTCTGTGGGCATTTTCATACTCATACTCTTTTCAATTATATAATTAATGATAATTTAAAACATTTCACATAAAATATGCATATTTCATTTTGTATTTCAGTTCTATTTCATACTTTAAGAAACTGACTGAATATCAAATTTGGACAGCAGTACCATAGGATGGGTTTCTTTTTAGTATCTTAGGTGACATTAATCTTGATGAACATTAATGCTTTTTCTCTCTATCACTAAATTATGGCTAGTTTTAAAATATGAGGATATAAACAAGGAGAGCAGCTTCCTTCCCATACTGCCAGGAAAGAGACAAACAACAACAGAGATAATTTCAGGACTAATTCTATAATCAGGCAAAGCCCACACCCATTTTCTTTCCATCCATCTATACGGCATTACTGCATTCTCTCAGGTATATTATTATTATACAACTCTACTTTTGATATACAGTATAACTTTGATATATGTATGTATGTTAAAATAAAATTAACAATGGCAATTCTAGCTTTCCTACTAGCATCATTTTTTTAACTGTATGCTTTATACTGCTTCTACTAATAAAATCCACATGCAGTTGTCACTTGGCACTGAGATCAGTCTACTTTCAAACCTTACCCATGGCCAATGTGAACTTTCACTACTTTAAAGAAATCAAGATCTCCTAAGATTGCAGAGATTGTCTAATCTTTCTTAAGCGAAAATTTCTCACAGAACCCCCTCTAAAAGTCAATTCTGCATAAGTCCAATTAAGGCATTAAAACAGTTGAATCAGAGGAGGAGCTCTATTATGTGCCTCTTTTTTATAGCTGAAAGTAGACAACACGCACACCTGCCTTAATGTGGGATGAGTACCTTAACATAATAGACTTAATCTATACAGTAAGAAGTTCCCGGTGTAAGAGAAGAACCATGTCACTGGATGCCATGGAATGACATTTTTCAATGTAAAATTGCCATTGGTCCCAATAGTTAGATAAAGTGGAGGTAGGAGAGAAAGCATACTTAGACATTCATCTTGGTTTATGCCAAATATACTACTTGATGGACCTTTATTTAGTCCTAGCAAACCAATTAAGTGGAAAGTTACCTCTCTTTTGGCTCCAAGCAACAAAAGTATTTGCTGTACAAAACCCTTATGAATTTAGCGGATGATTGGCTGTGTGTGTTCGGCACTAGAGGAGTTCACAGAGCAGGGAATAAGCCATGAGGGCCACATAAAATAATTCTATGTGAAGCAATGAATTGCACTGCCTTGTGGAAGACTGCATTGAATTATTTTGTTTCCCACTGCTCAGAGGTGAGTAATTACACCTGTCCCACTTGGCTAGACAAAAGACACTAAATAGCTATATGGAAAGAGATTGGGGGGAGTAACTTCCAGAGGCAGCTAGAAAAACAAGCCTTTTCCTCCAATCCATCTAACTATAAAAAAGAGAAATTATACTACCTGTTGACCCTTCCCCTACCCAAATCTCACTTGGGCTGAGGGAGGGAATCCTTTATTAATTAAAAAATAGATATAAATGCTCCTCAAACAATAAATGATACCAACTTTTTTATTCAATTTTTGTATGGTTTGCAGCCATTGGTACAAATCTGGAGCTTAACAATATAACTATTAGAATGCAAACTTAATTGTAACTCTGCTCATTGCTCCCCTTTGATGCTTCCTTTTTTGTACCATAAAAGGCTTCAATTCTAGCTGAATACCAAAAGAAAAAGGTTAGTATTTTCTAATATGTATTTTAATTTCACTGCTGTATTAACAGAGTGTAAGCAGCATATAAGCTTGGCATATACAGTATCTATCTCTATCTCTATCTCTATATAGTCTATCACAGAAAATATGGAGTTTGCTTCTTAATATTAGACCCCCTAAAGACTACTCTAACTCTACTGCTGTTGTTGTTGTGCCTTCGAGTCAGTTGTTGACTACCTGGACTAGGTCCTGCAGTTTTCTTGGCAAGGTTTTTCAGAAGTGGTTTGCCATTGCCTCCTTTGTAGAGCTGAGAGAGAGTGACTGGCCCAAGGTCACCCAGCTGGCTTTGTGCCTAAAGCAGGACTAGAATTCACAGTCTCCCAGTTTCTACCCTGATGCCTTAGCCACTACACCAAACTGGCTTTCTCTATTGTTGTAGGGTATAATAAAAATGTTGAAAGTGTTCCTTCTTCTCTGTTTTATATCATATATCAAGGCAGGTTATTTTCAGTCTTTTTCTCAAGCTCCCACCTTTTTCTGGACTGAGATGTCCTTTATTGTCTCTTTTATCAGTTAACAGTTCTTGCATTCCTTCACCAAGGTTATGTCTATCTTCCTCTACACACCTCCCCATCAGATCCAGTCTACCCTCTTGTGGGCAAAGACATTCCAGTCACATTGCCATGGGAAATGGCTACAGACTCACTCTCCCCATCCTCTCCTGGCAGTTCCCAAAGGTCAGATGGAACTGGAAAGTCACCCTCCCTGCAGGTTAACTGGTACTAGATAGTTTTTCATGACAGGAAGCACAGACTCTTCTTCATTGTGGTGTTCATTGCCAATTAATAGTGGTGGCAGGTCAAGGGGATGGGGCTTGTACAGAATTTCAGAGAGAACTAGTGTACAAGATGTCAGGTGTGACATCTGTTGCACTCTTCCATGACCCCTCAGATTCAGAGTAGCCCTTTTAGTGAATAAATTATTCCAAATGTTTCGTCCTGCATCTAGAATTCAAAATACAACCCACTTCACATTCTTCATCCCCATCTACCAGAATGGGGAGGATCATTTTTAAAATGCAAGGGGCATAGGAGCGCCTCACGGACAAGCAGCAGCCAGTGGAAGGCTAGATGAATGGAAGCAGGCAATTGCAAACAAAGGGCAATCAGGTTGATTTGCTGGGTACAGGGAAGGAGCCAAAAAACACTGAGTCCAGTTTTTTAGAAGGGCAGGCAGAAGACAAAAACTTAGTGAAAAGCCATACCAATTTCCCACCACAATCTTGTCATCCTCTTTCTTGTGTGCATCTGCGGTATGCTAATATGTAGCCTTTGTCAAATCTAGTTGTTCCTTTAAGCGGAGCTGAGCAGCCTGTCTCTCTTGAAGAAAGTCTGAGGCACAAGGAACAGTGGAAGCCAGAGTTCTGGAAGGCAAGATGCAGGGTGATAGCTATGGTCTGCCTGAAAGAGAAATATGCCTATGGAGGAATGTGTGAAATTGCTACAGGCAAATTCTGCAAGACGCAACAGCCCAATCCAGTTGTCCTACTGATAAAGAGACACAGCACTTCAAGTATTGTTGTAATAACTGAGTCACCTTCCCCAATTGTCCACTAAAGGTCAGACAATGCAAATGAATCTGAATATCTAATAGCTGGAAGAGGGCTTTCCAAAATTTGGAAGTAAACAGATCTAAAATGACATGCTTGACTAAGCCCCTGTACCTGAAAATATAGTCTAGAAAAAGTTGCAGTCTTCTGAACCAATGGAAGGCCCTTGCAGGGAGCTATCTTGGTAAACAAATCCACTATCACAAAAATGGTCAAAAATGATCACTAATGAAAGCCGCTGAAACAGATTCCAAGGTCCCAATGGTAAAGGGAGGAGATAAAGTAAACTGGCCAGCCTTCCAGGATCAGTCTTGGACTGGTGACAAACATGACAGGATGAGACATAGTCCTTAGCATCTATTGTTACCCTCTGTCCCAGAACTCCCTGAGCACCTGTACAAAGACTTCACTATTCCCCCATGTTTAGTAGTTCTACTGACATAGCAGAGTTGTAATATCATTTCCCCTAAAGTAACAGGAACATAAATGGTTGCTGTGAAGCAACTGCCTTCATTTATAAAAAAAGGTAAAGAATTAGTCTGTGGGGTTTTTTTAAGAAGTCATCTGGTTGCTCTTGAGTAGACCATTTGAACTTATGTCCTTTCTTTTGAACTTGAGAAAGTGTTCTTGTGCACTCTGTAAAATCAGGAATGGACTTTTTATAAACATTTGTAAAAACTAGAAAACACTGGACATACTTCACATTTCTAGGTGCCTGCCATGAAAGTATGGGTTATACTGTACTTTTGCAGGCTGTATTGGTATTTCTTCTGTAGATATCCAGGGGAAGATCAAACACACATTTTTCCACCTTAGTAAAAATCTTGGTGTTTGCAGAGTCACTCTAAAATATTCTTAATGTCAGTCCCATGTAAATCAGTATGTCATCCATGTACACCACTACATATTTCTCCAAAATATCAGAAAAAAATTCATTAATGAACCTGGAGAAGACTATGGGGCAATTAACGAATCCATAGGGCATTACTGTGTATTTAAATTTAGACAAGGATAAGTTTAGTATATAGAAAGAGTAAGGAAGTTTACCTTGATGGAGATATGCAGAAACTATTTTTTTTACCTAGGCAAAAGATGCTGAATCATTTTTTTAATATGCAGTAAGGTAACATTTGGAAGTGGCTTAGGCCTAATTTACTGAAGTATAAGAAAGAAGAGGAGGCACAGCACAATCAGACTTGCAAGATTCTGTTATTATAGTCAATCTCAATAAAAGTACATTTAGCCTTCACATGGAGTTATTTCATGGTGTGATCTACCTACTGGGGCTGACAGGAAGCTTGTAAATGATGCTGTTGACATCTTTGAGATGGAAAAAAAATGTTCTTGCTCCCTGTGAATATCATGGGTTTGCAGCCAATCAAGGTCCAGCACAATGGTAACATGTAAGGAAATTGTGTCACAGAATGACAAGAATTCTATATGTAACAGGGATAATAAAATATACTTGCCTGTGTCAACTATCTGAGCTATTCTTAATTATCTGAGGTCTATCCTGCCAAACTCTTGCAAAGGGAACCTGAAAAGCTTTGGAGCAATTTGGGCATTTGCTTGCTATGTGGACTGCAGTTCCATAGGTATGGGCCTTTGCAGCTGATTCAGAGATCTGTTCTTTAGCAGTGCAAGTCTTGGCTAGGTGTCCTGGGGCTTCACAGTAGAAACATGCTGAAGTCTCTCCATCTCTGTTTCTCTGCTGAGGACAGGGATCTCTTCACTTCTACTTGCATGGATTTTCTGCAACTGGTGTCAAGGAGGCCACAAAGGTGAGGGGGGGGGCGGTGAAGAAAGGGTTAAAAACTTCCTTCCCTTATTATATTTACTATTTCCTTCATGCCTCAACTTCTCCAATCATCCTTCAAGGGACACATAACTTTGGAATAGTTCTTCCAAATTCTCTGGAGTGCCTTGTCTCACTAATTCATCTCTCAGTTCATCAGCAAACCCTTCCCCAGACTGGTCAATCAGAGCAAGATCATTCCACCCTACATCTCTGCCATATAATTTAAAATCTGCTATCTATTCACAAACTCTGCAGTTGCCTTGTTTCATTTGTGAATCTCCTAATTCGCTGTTGCTCTCCTAGCCAGATGATCAAATGCAGTTCTAAATCTTTGCATAATGTTCTGGTAATTATCCCTCAAAGGTTAATTGCCCTCAATGAGGGGCACCATCCATTTGGCTGCCTCTTCTTTCAGCAAACTCAGAACAAAGGTCTCCCTAGACTGATCTGTTGGGAAATTCTACTGGCTGACCCACCAAAAGCAATTCATACTAAATCATGAAAGTCAGAAAATGATCCTGGGTTTCTCCAGATTTCTCCAATTTCCATGAAACTGAAGTAATAATGGTTGGGCTGCAGGCTGTTGAACTGCTCCTGGGTGAGGCAAGCCTTGTTCTAATGTTAACCAAACCATGGCATTATTCAGGTTTGTTCTTTGTATACCCACTTGCTATTGATGCTGTAACAATGTTTAAGTAAGTTGTTCTATGAACAATGGGGTGCCCTGTGAGGATCTGATGCCAACTCCACAATCAAAGGCAAGGTTTGATTACTTTGATTAGAGAGTAGAAAGACTGATATCAGTCCTTCAAGGTAGGCTAGACACCACAAGGACTATTGGAACTCTACTTTATTGTTGTAGGATATAACAACTAAATCTTGAAAGCCTGCCAGAATTTCCCTCTGCCCTCTCTTATACCATACAGAATCAAGGCAGGCTATTTTGAGTCTCTTTTGCTCCCCTCCTCCTTAGGGTTGAGATGTTGTCTCTTTTTTCTGCTAATGATTCTTGCATTCCTTCACCAGTGTTACCTCTGCCTTCTCTCCAAAAATGTTTAACACACTTGGTAACATTTCTGAGTGATTTGGTTGATCTACAACTTGAAAGTAAGGAGGCAAACAAAATATGTCCCATATTTCTTTCACAGTGAGATACCGTGATCTACTTGTGCTAGCTAGCTACCTGTTGGACAGCAGTGATGCACATAGCCCATTAGGATTAAATCATTTTTGGCTTAAAACCTGTTAACAAAGATGGCATGTATTTGGGGAATATGAATTCAGAAAAATATATTGGGAAAGTTGTGTATGATCCTCTCCCCAATATATTATGAAAGTTGTATTCTAAACTAGGTAAGAGGAAACTCCAGTAAAAAATAATATACCTTAGTGAAAGTTGCATATGAATCAAAGTTCTAGTCAAAATTGCACACAACACATGCATTTTTTTTCCTTTTTAATTCACAAAATCTAATTTTAATTAAAGGAATCTAATCAGTGAATATGTGTGAAACTGACCAGACTTAGACTAATCAACACAACTCTAGTTTTCCCTGGATTTCTCCTGAGATAAAACTTAGAACACACATGAATATTTCTCCTTAATTAAAAAAAAGGTGAGGCATTCTGAAAACACCCAAAGATTTTTACTAAGGCAAGACTAGAAAAATTTTTCAATTGAAGATTAAATAATTATTAACTCATGTCCATATAAGCTATTGCCACTGGTATCTTATGGAAAGGTTTTCTCATGCTAATCTCAATTTTTTTCAAATCATATGAAGTAATAGTTTCACTCTATTTTGCATTGGTCAGACAACAGATAAAGGGACAATAATTGTTGATGTTTTAGATTGAACAGAAATAGTAGTGTAGGAGTTCTGGGCCATCTCCAGTGTTTAAAAATATTTACTGATAATGCAAATGATAACTATGTTATGTGTTGCTGTAATGGTATGTGGGAATGACCTTGGGAGACAGGAGGAAGAACCACAGACTAGGCAATAGTCATATAAAAGGCAGATAAGTCTGCAGAAGCAATGGGGGCCTGCCAAATGTCTCAGAAAGGATCCACCCTAGTTTTTTGGACTGTAAAGCTGAGGGTGGGAGAGATGTACTTCTAGACTTGCAAGATTCTGTTAATGTAACTTTACAATAAAGATATAGCCAGTACTCCTGGGTGTGCTTCTTGTCTGGACTACCTCCTGGTTGATGTTTCTTGTGCAATGACAGCTGCACCTATTAATGTCATCTATAAATTTAGCAAGTTAAAATTAAAAGGTATTTTCAGATTTTAAAAAAAGAAGAAAAGGGAACTAATCAGTTTGTACTTTTTAATCCAATTTTTCAAAACATATTGCATAGTGGAGTCACCTTACCAGCACTAGGATTTTTTTTTTCTCCAAGACTTTGGAGAGACTTATCTTCTTTCTTCTACATTCCAGAGTGAAATGCTCTTATGTAGTCAACACGTAACCCAGATGTAAAGAAAAGATTGGGGAAATCTTTATCCAACTGAATTGGGAACCTTCGCCACTCCTCAAAAAAGATGAAGACAATGGTACATTCACTTGGATCTGTAATTCATCCTTTCTTCAATAAGTGGGATAAAAGTAAACTTTCATGCCATGGGTTCACAGCCTCTGATCCAGGAGGATACAAAGTGCCCACTGCCCATCCACCTCAATTCTATTGCCTTCCAGCAATAGACTTCCATGTTGCCACCGGCATGTTTCAGCCTAATGAAGTTGTGCACCTTCTTTTATGTTAAATCAATTGTTCATTGGGCGGCCTTGTCTTTGAACTATGCAGGACTTCATAAATCAAAAGTGCCCTGAACTGTTCTCTGAACATATAGGGAAAGTGGGTTTTTTGTTGTTTGGTTTTAAGGCAAGATATATTCCCAGTGGCCAATAGTAGTAAAGAACCTGTTTGTCATTTTGCAACCTAGCTAAAGATTCTGTGCAGTCTTCAGAGGATGTGAAAGTTATAATGCTCTGGGTCTGAAACCTACATGTAACAATTCTGTTTCTGTCCAGAAGACCTTTGGTTGGTGTACTGTACCTTCCATAGCCAGTGAAAGGATTTCAGTATCAAAGCTAATGCTAATAGCACACCCTCCCATGTCTCACCTCAAACAATGCACTACAAAAATTGAATGCACCTTCCTATCTATTTAACTGCATTTTGTCTGTATTGAACTTTAGTTTATTCACTTTCACCCAGCTTATTTTCTACTCTATGTACTCATTAAATATTTCCATCACCATTCCTGAATCATACGAAAAAAAGAGCTAGCCATCAAAGCACATTGCCCATCAAAAGTAATCTTGTATTATGTTGCCTAGTGTTTCCTATCACATCTCAATGACATGTGAGCATAATAGCTGCTATTTATTTTACTGTGAGCATAAGGATCATGCAACAGCTGCCTGTAGTTGCAGTAACATGAATATTCATTCAAGCCACCTTTCACAGATGATGACGCATCTGCTTTTTCTATATTGAGGTCATCTGTGTAGAAAGCCATAAAAATTATGATTTATTTCTTAAGAGAGTTGCTGGTAAACGTCATCAAAACTCATATTTTCCAGTGTATTTTGTTTAAAGAAAACAATAAAACTAATCCTGCATGAAGCAAAATTGGATAAATTGTCTCCTCTAAATGGTTATATTGCTCATTGCCTTGTCCCTACAACCCATAGGAAAAAAAAATCTCAATTTCAAAAGATTAATAGTACAAATAAATATCCTCAGCCATCTCAAAAGCCAGAAAGGAACTGATATTTACTAGTGGGTACATTTCTGTACACATGCAAGTGATGTTTTAAAGCAGTGTTTCTCAAAGTTGGCACCATTAAAATGTGTGGACTTCAACTCCCCCAGCATGCTGGCTGGGGAATTCTGGGAGCTGAAGTCCAGACATCTTTAAGTTTGAGAAACACTGTTTTAAAGGGTCTGGCCAAGTTTTAATAGGCTGTCACAGACAAGCAGTTATGCAAGACTTACCAAGCTGATAAGCTGATTTGATCTGAATTAACGGCATGAGGTTGCTGCTTTGCAAAGCTGGTCGAAAGAGGCAGCAGAAGCCCTGGGATGGTTGTTTCAGATGCAAAGAAGGGTGGAAGGGAAGGAAAACTAATTGAGATATGCTTTGTTGGAGTTCACTCTTTCCCCCCAGGAGAACAATGTCATAAATGTGGTTTCCATTTATCCTTGCTTGCTTTAAGCTTTGGTTCCCCTAAGTGTTTTTTCCACAGACAACCCTTTATGTTTGTCATGATGATGTCATAGCTAGCATTGCAGGGGGACTTCATTGTTGTGCCCCCCAGCATTTTTTTTAAATCTCAGTATAATGGCTTTTGATCTTAGAATCACAAAACTTTAAGTCACTGCTTACACAAGAGAAGCTATATACATGATCAGAAACTAAATGAACCTGCAGAGTTTCTTCAGGCAAGGATTATCCCCCTCCCCCCCAAAAAGACCAATTAAAGGACAGGTAAAAAGACCACGTCTAAGGCAGGGTGGGCAACTTGCAGTCTTCAGGCTGGATGCAGCCCACAGCCTAATTTTCATTTACTTATTTAAAATACTGGTGTATCCATTAAAGCCTAGAGTGACTAAACCCTTTTATAAGCCATCCAATCATATCTCTGGTAAGAGCAGAAAGTTGCTTTATGAGGAGGGAGAAAAAAGAAAAAATGTGTGCCAAGCAGAGAGCCCTACCTCCTTTGACATGTGATACAGCCTCTAGCAAATGTCTCCTATGGGAATGTGGCCCCTGACAGAGCAATGGGTTTCCCAGTGCTCTAAGATCTGGATAGACACTGGAACCAGAGTTGACAATATTGGGCTTAATGGACAAATAATCTCATCTGGCTTCACTGAAGCTTCCTATGTTTCTGTCTAAGATTGTGAGAAGTATCTAGATGGAAGGAAACAAGACAGAACAGGAAAGCCCAAGTCATACTTTCAGTCTTTAGCTTAATTGTTTGGGCCATGTATGGGGGAAGGCGGGGTGTGAGGGAGGAAAGAAGGAAAGACACTTATTCCATTTTCATAAAAGGAAATCCTGAATTAGCTTGCCTTGGTGAGAGCCAATTTCTGGGATAGCTGAGACTATTTCTGGCAACTTTTTTGGGCCGAATTCCTCTTCCTGCACAGACATACACATAAAGTAACTAGGTAACTAGCAATCTCATGAGATTTCTTACTTTGATGTTACACGAGAATGTAGAGATTTGATGACTTTCAGGGAAAGCATAGCGAACTAAGCATGTCTCCAAAAGAGCAGAGATGACTGCGGCAAAGTCCGAAGACTGGTTCTTTGGAACCTCTCTGGACAAGGAGAGGACGGGAGATAACCCACATGTGGTATGGAAGGCTACTCCAAATGCGGAGACTGCAGGATAGCGATTTACTGTGGGTTTGAGCACCGGGAGACTAAGTAATCAGCCACTGTGCTCACAACCACAGTGGAGCCTTTTAAAGGACACTGGATTTGCTAACCTTACTTTCTAAACACTTTCAGGAATTGCCTATTTAACTACCTTAAGGCTACTAGAGACCTTCAGAAGAACAAGTTTGAAAAGCCACCCAGGAGGTTTACCTTCATTCTTGAACAAAAGAAAAATTAACCATAAGTTTAAGAAATTTAAAGAATTGGAAATAAGCAGCAAAAGGCTAAATAAGACTTTGATCTAAAGAAGTTATAAATGATTTAAAGGTCCAGACTAATTTGGAATATTGATACTTTTACTGTAAGATTGTGGAAATAATTATAGATAAATATACAGCTTTTCATGGGAACCAAATTATTTTGTCTATCTTAAGTCATAACAGAGTTTTGAGACTATGATTTCAGAAATTGGACACTAGAGGGGACTAAAGACTCTAGGCAGAAAAGGAAAAGAAAAAAAAGTATAAACGTGCCTTTGGTTTTTGGTTAGTATGGGTATTTGACACAAAATGACACAAAATGTTATAATTTTTGAAATACTCCAGGAGATTTCCGAAGAATGGGGCCAGAAATTAGTAGCTACAATATCAACAATGTCAATAATGAGATCTACTTCTATGGATAGACTATGTCCAAAAGGTCTTAATGAAGGAATGACAGATGTGAAACAAATTTTGCCTGACGCAAAAAATAGTAGAACGAGAAATACTAGATAATAAAAAAAGTGTGGATTACAAGACAGAGAAAGCAGCTAAAGTGAAAATATAAATGAAAAGCCAAGAGAATGACCTGGATAAGGACTTTCTATTGGATGTACAAAAGAAGTTGGTTAAAGCTTTGAAAACCAAAATGGAAATACAAATGATAAACCAAGTGAATGACCTGGATAATGACTTTTTACTGGATTTACAAAAGAGGTTTGGGATGGGAAAAGAAAAATTGAAGAGACCAAATCCTATGACAACATCTGAATGAATTAAAGATCAAGATTGTTAGAAGTAAAAGGAAGGAATATAAAGTTGGTTAAAGGTTAAAATAAGAAATGTTTCTATAAAGTTCTGGTAACCCTTTATAGACTTTTTGCTGACACCAGGACTGAAAAGTTGATGATTTATGGATTTGCATATACAGTAGATAAGGGATGCGATTATGGGAAGAAGAGGTATTTGTGTGCAACCTTATAAAGGGTGAAGTGTTATTAAATTTGTTTATATTTGTGATGAAGATCAGAAGTCACTTCTTTATATATTTCTTTTCTGTTTCTTTATTTTACTTTCTTCTTTCTTCTTTTTCTTTCTTTGTGCTTTTTATTCTTTATTTCTAAGTTTCCTTTTCTTTCTGAGTTTAGTTTGTATTTGCTTCACTACTGTAATTACAATGTTCAATAAAAATTATTAAAAAAAGTATATAGAGATTTGATGACCTGAGTGTTCAGCACTTTAACATTATTTTTATTACTATTTAATTTGGGTGGAAAAGGAACCATTTTGGATACCAGTGAGCACCCTGATACAGACAGCTGCCATTTGCCAGTATGTTCTGTAAGATGAAAGTACCGCAGCCATTCCTTGATATGTGATTATATTTTCATAATGTCAATAGATAATTTAGATAGACTTGGTTATAATTTAAACACTTTTAATAGATACTTGTTTATAAGGCATCTCTATCTATCATCCATCCATCCATCTATCTTCATCTATCATCTACCCATCCATCCATCCATCCATCCATCCATCCACACATTCACTGACAGCCAATGTGATGTATTGGTCAGGAGTTCAACATGAATTGGGAAGGCTGTGGAACTCACTGAGCAGCTTTGAGCCAATCACTCTGCTTCAGCCCAATATAGTTCATGGCTTTATTTTGAAAGAAAAATAGGAAACTCTCTTATTTTAAGCTGCCTTAAGCCATAAAAGGAAAAGTGGGATATAAAGACCATGAATACATTTAATTCAGTCATTTTATACTATCTCCCCTTGATCGTCTTCAGCATTCTTAAAAGCCTGGACAATGCTACAGTGGAAAACACCCTTCAGCAGGATGTTAATATTAAAAAAATGCAGTGAACAACAGCTTCTATTGTAATGAACTCCCAGGTACTGTATTTAAAAATGATTTTAGATTTGCACAGTAACAATATTTTTACACAGATTTTTCTGATAAAATATACTGTATTAAGCAAACTTCAAAATAACACTTTTCATGGAACAGAGTGGTAGATCTAAAGCAGACCAGATCATATTAAATTGTCAAAACAATATTTCATTCTATTTGCAACAACATTTTTTTTTTCTTGCAGAAATTCAACTGAGAATAAGAGAACAAACAAATTCCCATAATAAGGATCTTTTTTTTTTCAGGTCATCATAGCTACTTTGCTTTTTAAGGACTGCCATGGCAAGATTTGCAGAATTCCATAACTTATACAAAAAGCTTGTACCCAGTTGACATCTTCAGGTTGAGTATGATTAATGCATTCAGTACTTTGTATGATAATTGAAAGTATTCAATGAATACTTAGTTTGCATGTATGAAACAATCTTCAAAGATCAGACTTTGTGGAGCTTTTATATATGAGGACAAATACAAGTACACTATAGTTTGAAGGGTACAGTTCATAAATGTATTTGTGAGTTATCATCACATGTCAGATCATCAATTAATATATGTATTTATATTAATCAGTGATCAGAGAGGGAGCCTTGATGGCACACTGAAAGCAACTGCATTATGAGTTCCTGAGCTAATGTTAGGTAATGAGGAAGAGTAAGAAAAGTCACAATAGTATCATACCAGATTCTATGCTGAACTTTCCTAAATATTAAGTTAATGGGAAAGAAAGTGAAATTCTGTTTCTGAATACACTCCAATGGCTTGCATAAGGCCAGCTTCTATTCCAAGATTCCTCCCTCAGCTAAAACATCTGGGTTTTCCTTAACTCATGCACTCAAGGTTTGGAATGTGCTCCCCAACCACTTTCACAGCAAATAGTCACAATGGTCAAAGAGGGAGGGGGGAGCATAAGGTATTGGCTCTATTACCTTGTTTTGGTACATATACGTGCAGCAGCTACAGTGGAGCTGCAAGAGTTGAGAGAGCCCTTGGCTGTCACAGCCTGTCCCCAGAGCCCTGGTCACTCCCCCTATTTAAAAGGAAAAGAAAGAAAGTGATTTCTTTGTTCCCCTCCCATGCACCACTTCGTAAGGGAATGAATAGGCCTCCTTTTTTAAAGGACTCTCCCCACCAGTTCCCCTGCTCCTTCTTGCTGGGTGGGCAAATTACAGCAGCTGTTACAATACCTTTCCGTTCTTTCAATAGCAGGAGGTATACCAAGCCCCACAAACAAACAATAGGTGCACCATAGAGCAGCTTGGTAGAGAAGCAGGCAATTAAGTTCCCTATCAGATGCGTGTTGAAGAAATTGACTAAAGCTGATGACAGAAGATAATTATAATGGCTCTTCAGGAGAACCTATTAACTAAACTTCTACCAGCTTTCAGGCTGAATGAGCATTCATTTAACAATGGCAAGTTAAAAGTTAAAGGCTAGAATAGACAACGGCTAACACATCATCATACTATTAATTCATAGTAACTGTCTCATTTTGACTGATTGCCTATGGTGTAAGGCAGCCTTTTCTGTTGAGGTCATAACTCCCAGCATCTCTCAACACCATCCGTGCTGATCCTCATTATAAACTTTTCCCAATTAAACAGTCACAGAGAATAGACATTTGCAAAATCCACTGATTTTGCAAATAAACCAGAATGATCTTTCTTCCAGGACTGTGCATGATTTGACAATTATTCCAAAAAAGTGCTTTCGACTTCATGCAAGCTAAATACTCTTCTGCTATTCATTAAAACGGCCCCTCGTTTTTTTTCAGTCTTCTGTGTGAGCCTGAAAAAGATGCAGCTACTTTAAGTGTTATGAACTTTAATGAACTGATTCCTATAAAGAGGCTGTGAGTTTGTTGTTGTTGTTGTTTTCAAACTCATGTGGAAGCCTGAAAAGCAGAGAGCCTGTTTTAATGAATAGCAGAGAGGTTTTCTGCTCTCGTGAGGGCCAAAGCATTTCTACTAATGCACAGCCCTGTTTTCGTCTCTTCATTGAACAAGAGAATGCAAGTTTTTAGAAGTTACTCACTGCTGTATGTCCAGCACAGTAGGTGTAGCTAGTGTGGGACTGGTACTGTAAGCCAGTCCTTGGGAAAGTGTATGCATTCCAAAGTGGTTGGTTGCTGTTCCACTGTGAACTAAATCCAGGGCTCATGGTCACTCGATATTTATTGTTTTGATACGTTCTCACCATGGAGTTGGGCTGTAAGACAAAAAAGAAAAGCTTACAATCCACATAACAGCAAAACAACACTGTACTGCAGATGACATATAGTCACCCTAGGAAAGGAAGTATAATCAATTATAATCAATTAAGATTATTTTCTTATGTTTTATTTTAGCTAATTTACTTTTTGATGAATTCGTTTAGTTTCTTTCTTTCTTTCTTTTTTGTGACTTTCTCTCTGACAGGCAGATATGAAGCCGATGAATAAGCTGATACAGACTCCCCAAGTTCTTAAGCTCTAGCACAGGGGGATGGGCAAGTTTTTCATATTTTAAAAAAATCTGGCACTGAGGTAGCAACCTGGGTGAAGTAGGCAGTGCTGAAATATTCAATCTTTCTCTTTAAGGCTTATATATTTAAAAACAAGTGTGCAAAAACTCCTACACTGAAAAATGCCATTTTACTGTTGGGTAACCTTGAATAGCTCTAGGGGGTATAAATTCCCAATTCTGAGAGTAGCAAACTTCACAATTCATGTTAACAAAAATTTATCTATGATCCTACATCAGAGCAGAGCACAGAGATGGTCCTTATCTATGTTTGCAAGTAAGGTGCAAAATCCAGCAGCTGTTGACACGCACAATATCCCTGATGCATCTAATCTGGTTACAATCATGCAGAGATATGAAGCAAACATAAACAGTCTCTCACATTGACACCCTGCCTTCTCATCAAGCATTCATGGCAGCTCAAACACAATAAAAAAATTCCTGTTGGTTCTAATTAAATTCCTTACATTTAAGTGTGCCAGGACGGCAAATCCTAGACATATTTAAGGTTAATGGCTGTCATGACTTCCTATGCTTGTTTGCTTCCCACAGATGAGGAAGCCTCCCCCTTCCTGTCTGCAAAGTAGTTCTAAATGTTTCAAACAAAACTGCTTTCCTTTGTCTCATGTCAGTGGTTCCTGGGCCGTGATTTCTAAAGATTTAACATACAACTCTCTAAACACAAAGCATACAAATGAATACTAAAGCCTACACCAAAGTCTCATTAGTTATTGTATATGATAAATGGATATTTCGTTAGTTTTAAAGATGGGTTTTGGAAGAAAACACTGGCCTTATATTTAAAGGAGTCTTTAAAAACTCAACCTTATTTAGGACTGAATCTTGGCAAAATTGGGGCTACAAACTTTACAGAAAGTACATCCTTTCTCCCAAAGGAATACAAAAGAAATTCTTTTTTCTTTAGTCTATTACTTATCTTTGACTTCACTTCTCAAAAATAGGACATATGTTTCTCAACAGATTTTCACTGCCACTGAAAACAAAATCCTGGCTAGAATGGATTTTGGAACCTAGAATCTAATGTGCATTATGATCAGCTGTCTGCTAGGTGTACAAATAACTGCACTAAATCCCAGACCTTAAATGATGACTCTCTGAGTCACAGTCCCTAAGCTGGTCTTTACAGCTGGGATCTTGTAATGAAGGAGGCAGATAATACTATTTTCTTGGCGGCAACTGTAGAAGCTCCATACTAATTTTGAAATCTAGGGTACAACATGGCACAAAATCTTCAAGCACAGAATATGCAACCCTAAAGTAAGATGGATCATGGTCTTAGGTGATGAAGTTCTGGGATTCTCTGTAGGGGGGGTGATTGATTTTTAAAATTTGTATGCTGTCCTTCAAAAGTATGCTTCCTCAGAGTGGTTTTCAACCCTGAAATCACGAAATAAAAATTTGAACAATAAAAATACAGAATAAAACATCATAATTCATAAACGTTGGAGCTCTGAATTCAACAGGAACCCTTCCTTATGAGAGGCCATGTTCCTAAATACTGTATAAGCAGAGTGCTGAAATAATATTGAAGAAGTAAGCGACAGAACATCCCATTATAAATATTCTTACTATTGTTGTCTCGGATGCAGACTAGCTTAGTCTAGCTATCAGTGAACATTCATTATATTTAGAGGAAAAGTTTAATTTATTAAGAAACATGAAGCTAGAAAAGCCTACCTAAATCACATCTTGAAGAGTGGGAAGCACAGGAAAGAAGGAAGAGAGGAGAGGTGGTGGGGGATGGGGGGACACAGAGACTCATTTAACTTAACGAAAGGTCAAGTGAAAACCAGACATAGGGGGCTGTATGTGAAGTCCCTTCTCCCCACCTCTCTGGCCATTTCCCCAGTGGTCAAAAGCCGCATAGATGCAACAAGACTATGCACTCTCCAACAATAAAAATATTCTAAAGAGATTAAAAGATTAAAAAGTAGCCACTGGAAATTAAAGTTTCTAAACCTGATTAAAATGCTTGCAAGAATAAAAATGGCTTTGCTTTCTGCTGAAAAAGAATGGCTTTCAAAAATGGTGACTGTGGTTCCCTCAACTGAAAATCCAGCTCCATCCAGTATTATCCAGCATGTGAAAAGCCTTCTTTAATTGACATACATAATGCTTCAGCTACTCCATGCACTGCATTTTTCTCTTTTTTTATTTTCCCATTGTAGCACTAATTGATTAAATATTTACTACCCTCCCTCCCTCCCTGTTATAAGTTGATCAGTTGATTATTTTCCTGCACTATTTCCATATGCCAAGTGATGTAAACTAGGATGGCCCAAAAAGAGGAAAAGGGGGATTGGCCCAAGATCATCCATTAAGCATCCTAGATGAGAATTCCAGATCCTAGTTCATTTCTCTAGCCCTGTATCATTCTGGCTTCTCTCCAGAAGTACTATTTTACCATTTTTTGCTTCTGGATACTCCATTAACATTCACCAGCATTTTAATACAATATTTTAGGACTGTTCTGACATAGATTGTTGTTGTTTATTTGTTTAGTCGCTTCTGACTCTTCGTGACTTCATGGACCAGCCCATGCCAGAGCTTCCTGTCGGTCGTCAACACCCCCAGCTCCCCCAGGGACAAATCCGTCACCTCTAGAATATCATCCATCCACCTTGGCCTTTGGTCGGCCCCTCTTCCTTTTGCCTTCCACTCTCCCTAGCATCAGCATCTTCTCCAGGCTGTCCTGTCTTCTCATTATGTGCCCAGAGTATTTCAGTTTTGCCTTTAATATCATTCCCTCAAGTGAGCAGTCTGGCTTGATTTCCTGGAGGATGGACTGGTTTGATCTTCTGGCAGTCCAAGGCACTCTCAGAATTTTCCTCCAACACCACAGTTCAAAAGCATCTATCTTCCTTCTCTCAGCCTTCCTTATGGTCCAGCTCTCGCAGCCATATGTTACTACGGAGAACACCATTGCTTTAACTATGCGGACCTTTGTTGTCAGTGTGCTGTCTCTGCTCTTAACTATTTTATCGAGATTTGTCATTGCTCTTCTCCCAAGAATTAAGTGTCTTCTGATTTCCTGACTGCAGTCAGCATCCGCAGTAATCTTCGCACCTAGAAATACAAAGTCTTTCACTGCTTCTACATTTTCTCCCTCTATTTGCCAGTTATCAATCAAGCTGGTTGCCATCATCTTGGTTTTCTTGAGGTTTAGCTGCAAGCCAGCTTTTGCACTTTCTTCTTTCACCTTCATCATAAGGCTCCTCAGTTCCTCTTCGCTTTCAGTCATCAAAGTGGTATCATCTGCATATCTGAGATTGTTAATGTTTCTTCCAGCAATTTTAACTCCAGCCTTGGATTCCTCAAGCCCAGCATGTCGCATGATGTGTCCTGCGTACAAGTTGAATAGGTAGGGTGAGAGGATACAGCCCTGCCATACTCCTTTCCCAATCTTAAACCAGTCCGTTGTTCCGTGGTCTGTTCTTACTGTTGCTACTTGGTTGTTATACAGATTCTTCAGGAGGCATACAAGATGTCTTGGTATCCCCATACCACTAAGAACTTGCCACAATTTGTTATGGTCCACACAGTCAAAGGCTTTAGAAGAGTCAATAAAACAGAAATAGATGTTTTTCTGAAACTCCCTGGCTTTTTCCATTATCCAGCGGATATTGGCAATTTGGTCCCTAGTTCCTCTGCCTTTTCTAAACCCAGCTTGTACATCTGGCAGTTCTCGCTCCATGAATTGCTGAAGTCTCCCTTGCAGGATCTTGAGCATTACCTTACTGGCATGTGAAATGAATGCCACTGTTCGATAGTTTGAACATTCTTTAGTGTTTCCCTTTTTTGGTATGGGGATATAAGTTGATTTTTTCCAATCTGATGGCCATTCTTGTGTTTTCCAAATTTGCTGGCATATAGCATGCATTACCTTGACAGCATCCTCTTACAAGATTTTGAACAGTTCAGCTGGGATGCCGTCATCTCCTACTGCCTTGTTATTAGCAATGCTTCTTAAGGCCCATTCAACCTCACTCTTCAGGATGTCTGGCTCTAGCTCACTGACCACACCGTCAAAGCTGTCCCCGATATTGTTATCCTTCCTATACAGGTCTTCTGTATATTTTTGCCACCTTTTCTTGATCTCTTCTTCTTCTGTTAGGTCCTTGCCATCTTTGTTTTTGATCTTACCCATTTTTGCCTGGAATTTACCTCCCATGTTTCTAATTTTCTGGAAGAGGTCTCTTGTCCTTCCTATTCTATTGTCTTCTTCCACTTCCGCGCATTGCTTGTTTAAAAATAATTCCTTATCTCTTCTGGCTAACCTCTGGAATTTTGCATTTAATTGGGCATATCTCCCCCTATCACTGCTGCCTTTTGCTTTCCTTCTTTCTTGGGCTACTTCTAGTGTCTCAGCAGACAGCCATTTTGCCTTCTTGGTTTTCTCTTTCTTTGGGATGTATTTTGTTGCCGCCTCCTGAACAATGTTGCCAACTTCTGTCCAGAGTTCTTCCGGGACCCTATCTACTAAGTCCAGTCCCATAAATCGATTCTTCACCTCCACTGCATATTCCTCAGGAATATTAGTGAGCTCATATCTAGCTGATCTGTGGGTCTTCCCTAATCTCTTTAGTCGGATCCTAAATTGTGCAATACGAAGTTTGTGATCTGAACTACAGTCAGCTCCAGGTCTTGTTT
The DNA here is from genome assembly GCF_035149785.1 of Candoia aspera. Taxonomy (NCBI): domain Eukaryota; kingdom Metazoa; phylum Chordata; class Lepidosauria; order Squamata; family Candoiidae; genus Candoia; species Candoia aspera. The sequence continues at coordinate 41,555,966 of NC_086156.1, read as the reverse complement.
TTACCGACTGTATAGATGTCCGCCACCTTTGGCTGCAAAGGATGTAGTCAATCTGATTTCGGTGTCGTCCGTCTGCTGAAGTCCATGTATAAAGCTGTCTCTTAGGTTGTTGGAAGAGAGTGTTTGTTATGCAGAGTGAGTTGTCTTGGCAAAATTCTATCAGCCTATGTCCTGCCTCGTTTTGTTCTCCCAGGCCATGCTTACCTGTAATTCCAGGTGTCATTTGACTGCCCACCTTAGCATTCCAGTCTCCTGTGATGAAAATAAGGTCTCTTTTAGGCGTGTTGTCCAGGAGGTGCTGCAGATCCTCATAGAACTGCTGTACTTCAGCTTCTTCAGCATCTGTGGTTGGGGCGTATATTTGGATTACTGTGATGTTAGATGGCTTGCCCTGAATTCGAATTGAGATCATTCTGTCGTTTTTTGGATTGTATCCAAGCACTGCTTTAGCCACTTTACTATTAATTATGAAGGCTACTCCATTTCTTCTGTGTTCCTCTTGTCCACAGTAGTAGATCTGGTGGTCATTTGATGTGAAGTGGCCCATTCCAGTCAACTTCCGTTCACTGACGCCCAAAATGTCTATCTTTAATCTTGACATCTCACCAATAACCACATCCAATTTGCCCTGGCTCATAGATCCTACATTCCAGGTTCCAATGGCATATTGATCCTTAGAACATCAGATTCGCCGTTCACCACCAGCACCGTCGGTCTCTAGCCGTCCTTTCGGCTTTGAGCTAGCTGCGTCATCACGTCTGGGGCTAGTTGAACTCATCCTCTGTTCCTCCCCAGTAGCATTTTGACCATCTTCCGACCTGGGGGTCTCATCTTCCGATGGTATACCGACATATCTCTGGTTGTACCGATCCATTTAGTTTTCACGGCAAGAATACTGGGGTGGGTTGCCATTACCCTCCCCAGGGATCGCATTTAGTCTGACCTCTCTGTCATGACCTTCCCGTCTTGGGTGGCCCTTCACGGTTTAGCTCATGACATCATTGAGGTGCTCAAGCTCCAGCACCACGACAAGGTAACGATCCTTTGCTGAAGCTGACATAGATTGCCAAACTGAAAAACATTTTTACTCATGTGGTGCCCAAGCCGTTTTTCTGCAGTTTTAAAAACATTTTCCTTCAATTGCCTTTTTTTTTTTTTTCTAAAGAAAAGATTCTTTTCTGCAAAATTCCTGCATTTATGGTTTACAAGGTGGCCCAGAACTAATGAGTGATGGTACTCAGTGACTCCCTGGTTCCCATGCCAAAGGGAAACCTTTTTCGGTTTGGCAAGTGCAGTCAGTTAGGGAGACCTGAGAGGGATAGAGAGGCGTGAGACAGAAAACAGCCACGCCACTTGCATTCTCCACCACCTTGCAACAGTAAAGAGAGCTTAAAACACCCCAAAGGAAATCTTAAAGAACTCTGAGAATGAGACAGAAAAACAAAGGCCTATGGCAAAAGGTCTTATTAAAACACACTTTTAGTTCAGTGAAAAAATCTCTACCTCAGTGTTTAAAAAACAAATATGTTTGAAGAGCAAGTTTCAGCTTCAAAGCTGAGCAAAATTTACATGGTTGGAAAAGTCTGACTAGTCAGGCAATTCAAGCAGGTTTTTTTTTTTTAGGATCAACAACTGCCCATCACTTCCTTGCTTACTTTATCTTTAAATAACATGCATCATTTCACCAAGTTGTTCAATCCAGCGTATGCCCTATCTGCGGAGTCATTTAAGAACATCTAAGGCAATCTTGCAATTTAAATTCACATTGAAGCACCACTGACCATAAAAAGGACACATAAAATTAACTCATCACCATTTCTCTCTCTGTTCTCATCCAGTCTTCCCTTGCAATAGTTGCTGAAACCCTTAATTGAGTAACTGATTTTTTTTCTGCAGAAAACCTCAAGCTGTTCAGTGTTGATTCATCATCTTTTTACAGCTGACATTTTAATGAGAGAGGTCAAAACTCCGTTCTTAGTTGCACTCTTGCATTAGACTTCAAACGGTATTTGGGATGTGCAAATGACTTCCAAAGTTTAGCCCATGCTGCTAAGCTTTTCAAATGAACTTCTCAGAATCGTGTATGGGCTGGGGAAATAGTATCCATCTGAGAGGCTCCAGTCCCTAGATTATTATTATGAAAAGCATTCTGCCGTTGGCTGCTTTTTCTGTAGTTGTGTTTAAAAAGATAGAATTGTGCTATCTTTTTTTATCAGGTATATTTTGCTTCAGCCAACAACATATTCTCTTTTGAGTCCTAGCGGATTATAGGAAGTGACTAAACCCACTGCAGGAATGGATGCCATTGTGGTAGGTGCCTCTGGCTGAGAACCAGGATCTTCCAACTTGAAACATGCCACAGCAGATATTACAGGCATAAGCCACACATGACCCAAATGATAAAAAGTTATTATCCCCAGAAATAATGTAGGTTACCCTGAACCACAAGAAGGGGGTAATAATGCAGAGAACCCATTTGTAATGCAGAATAGCATACTGAACTTGAAAAAAAGTGAAAATAGTTCACTATTAAAGAAATACTCAGGAAATCATCATGACAATAATAATGATGAAATGACAACAATGACAATAAACTGTTTTGAGCTATAAAGATAGTTCATATTTTCCAGCATTTCATTCTCTGATACAGAAATTGTGGCCTTCCTTTAAGAGCTACAGTACATCTGAAAGATCCCATAAAAGAATGATGTTGGGCTATTCTAATTTTCCAGAGATGCTCTACAGTCTTTGGCTTCTTATATGACTTGACATACAATATGATATATCACATAGAGAGTCCTAGATTGCTTGTTCTTGTTTCAGCGATGCAAATGAGCCACTCCAATAAGTTGTAAGAAATGAATCATTGAATGGCAGTCTCATGGCTGCTTGTACTGTCGATTGCTAGGCCCACCTATGTCAAGGCTTTGTTGCGGTCCCAAGAGTTTCTCCTTCATTTGAAACTGAGATTTGATGGTATACTTTGCCTCTGTACTGCTGAGCATCAATGCCAAATTGCTTGGAAACAATCCCTCGTTATTTGACAGTGTTAAGGTTAGGAAAAAGAAATCAACCAATGAAAAACAGCCAAGGCAATATGGGTTTAAGGCTTACACTTCAAAAATGAGTTAGAGATGTTCTATTTAGCTTTTACACTGCACTTCCTTTTCTTCTTTTCAAATGTCCTACTGGATGAAAAAGTAGCAGAGTGTGTTTGTATTATTTATTTATTCAGCTTGTATGACCACAAAACTCACAATGACTCTGGGCAGTATACAAAGTAAAAGCAATCATAAAAAATGCACATCAAAACAAAACAAATTAGCAGCCAAAGATGCTAATTAATATGTCACACTTCCTAGAGATGGGCTTACTCAAAACTGGCCTTACGCCTGAGAAAACAGCCAGGGTTTAAGAACATTACAAAAGGCAATAGGGTTGGGGCGGTTTGAATCTCCAGGGGTGGAGGGGAAAAGACACACAAACCATGAATCTCCACAGGGGCCAAGGATGGCCAATGACAAGATGTGGGTGATGGTATTATCACACAAATGCTGTGACTTACAGAAGTCTGCCAGTCATTGTAATGCAAGTACATAATCATGGCGTTTGTATGATGAAAACATCATAGTTATGAATACTGCTGAAACACACACATGCAATTCAGAACAGTTTATCTTCAGTTATACAAGAAAACGGATTTTCATCAAACTGATGGGGGGAGGGAATCTTTCTATAGCAAAAATATATGAAATAATGTACTGACTTTCTTTAGAATCTCTTCTTCATGCATTTCACTTATTAGTCTTTCATTTCTGTCTGGGCAACCCCATCAGGCAGAATGCAGATCTAGGCTCCAAATATGAAGGGCAACTCTGAAATAAATAGGTGAATTCCTATTCCTCACTATACCACAGAGAACCCATTCCATGAAGTGAAATGGCTTTATCAGTAATGGAAGTGACATGCAGGCAGAGCATCCATGTAACCCAGAAAACAAGTAAAAAACAAAAGCATCACAAAACAGTAATTCCCCCAGAGGAACAAGAACTGCAGAATGTGGGAATAAGTCCCATCGAAGAAATTGGGACTTACCTGTACACAAAAAATGAATGATTAAAATATGAATATATGAGAAACTGGATTAAAGTCACATTCACAAAGAGTTGAACCAAGTTTCTTTTCCTTTTCCCGTCCCTTCCCTTCTTTCATTTACTCTTCTTAAAGCAACCTTACTGGGCATACATTGAATTGCAGATATTTGGCAAGACCCTATCAGGTTAACATATTTTTAAAAGGCTGATTCGTATCGCTGATTTGAAATCTGAATTTTTCTCTTGACTGTTGAATTGTCTGCTGCAACACAGGAAGTTTTCCAAAAGCAAAATTAATAGATATGTCAAACACCATGTCTACCTTACTCCTACTATCCTCTATCAGATTGGAATACTTATCTGTTAAGGCATCCCTAAATAACCAAGAAGGAGAACCAGTTTGGTGTAGCAGTTAAGGTACCAGGCTAGAAACTGGGAGACCATGAGTTCTAGTCCTGGCTTAGGTCCAAAGTCAACTAGGTGACTTTGGGCCAGTCACTCTCTCTCAGCCCTAGAAGAGGCAATGGCAAACCACTCCTGAAAAATCTTGCCAAGAAAACTGCAGGGACTTGTCCAGGCAGTTACCAGGAGTCAATGCTGACTTGTAGGCACCAAAAATTAATTAATAAATAAATAACCAAGAAAGGCTTTTTCTTCCAGGGGTGGGGAAATAATTCTTGTAGAGGAGTATAGAGATAGCCTTGACAAAAGTATGTGGTAACCATTAAGTTGCCATCAGCTTAGCCTGGAACAAGAAGAGCTGATGAGGGGGAGGGAATCTCAAGATTTCCCCACCCTGACTGTCTTTGGTGTAAGAGGGAGGGAGAGAAAAACTCTGTCAGGCTTTCAAGTTTCTATTCTTACATTCTATAACAATAAAGTAGAGTCTAGTAGTTCTGTGGAGTCTGTTTTCTGCCCTGATCTTCCAGCAGTCCAGCAAAATCTGGAGGGACACAGATTCACCATACCTCATTTGAGCAGACAAAAGTTATCATCCAAGGACTTTATACAGACAATCTACAGTACATGCCCATTCATCCTTTCTTTCAAAAATGCTTTGCACAAAGTCCCCAAACACAGTCTTAACTTTTTTGGGGGTTTAAGATACATGGAAGGTAGTCAACTGCTGGTATTCTTCACCGTGTCTTTTCTCCTCCATTTCCCCTCAGGTCTTCCCCAAGATGTGAGGGGTAGGAGGTAGAAGGCCCCATGTCCCTACTGAGGCAGATTTAAGGAAGACAGAAGGCTATGCCCATTATTCAGGGCAGATAGCAGACAAGCATGGAATGAAGTATTTTGAGCTCTTGCCAAGTCTACCTTGGGAAGGAATGTGAAAAAAAAGAGTTTTCAATTACTGGCAGCACAACCAAGCCTTTGGCAGAAAAAGCTGCGACACAAGCAATTAGGGAATCCAATATAATAGACAATCCTAATAGTTGAGATAAGCTAGCTAAAAATATTTCCTCCAATGCTCACTTGAGTGGTTTCCAGAGTATTCATTCTAAGCTTCTTTTATCTTGAGAGATTCAAAAAAACATACAGGCAGCCAGCAAGTCCAATATCAGTATTAAACTTCCACTCAAAATGCCTTCAAATTGCCATCATATATAGGACAACAAAAAGGTAACACTCGTTTAAATTTAATAGACTGAATCATAGCTTTTCTATAGTTCCTTTCGTGTACAAATTATCAGGTCATTTACAATAAAAATAATATTGAGACTATATCCTGCCTTTTCTCCAACAGTTCGAGGCGGCAGGTATTGTCATCTTCCCCGCTCCCAAACACTTTTACTGCACAATAACATCTGAGATAGTAGGTCCAGTAAAGCAGACACTTCAGGCAATGGATCAGAAAGAGCCATGGACTGAAGCCAAATCCATGTACCCTGTTGTCCTGATCTGTCACTGGGAAAATCTGCTTAGGAGCTCACAGTGGACTTGCTGCTTTGCTCTGGGAGCTCTCTTGGCGAGGCATTGGGCCAGGTAGTCTATTGATATATCATTATGGATTCTCAGACCACTAGCTGCCTACTCTGAGAAGCCTCCAAAGCAAGGCTCAAGAGTACACCAAGCCTATCATATATTATGGAAGACTTCCTTGCAAAATGCCAGTCCCAATTTTACAGTGTACACACCATTCCAATATGTCTCACTTCAAGCAGTCTTTATTATAAAGGAATGTGGAGGATGAGAATGTGGGGCAGCCGTCTTTAGGTTGTCCCGCCAAGGACTTAAGAAGGCTGAACAGTGACTATGACTATGTGAGGGGAGCAGTGGGATGATTAGCAGCTGCCATCTGGCTTCAGCCACTGGTAGCATGCCATATGAAATAAGTTGGGCTGGTAGTGTCCGGCCGAGAGTCAGCCAGTGAACATCATGGTTAAGCAACAATTTGAATCTCTCCCATTTCTAGCCCAACATTTAACCACTAAATCATGTTGACTCTCAATATAATCATTTGCAGCCAAAAAAGTTAAAAAGGAGTTGTGAATATATCTTGACTTGAAGAAAGTATTTATAATACTTTATAAACTATAATTTATAATACTTTCTTCAACCTCAGAAAAACAGCCTAACCTGAAAGGTCATTTTCACCCTGGAGGACAAGCCTGACAATTGCTACTGATTATCATAACTATATATTAAGTCCTGTATTCAGTAGCAAATTGCGCTCAAATACCAATTGCTGAGGAACACAAGTGGGAAGGGTCTTTCCATCCTCATGACCTGTTTATGGGCATCCTACTGCAAATTGGTCTTGGGGTGTGATTAAGTTGGGTTTTAGGTACAGATGAACAGTAATGAAAATTCATGGAGATGTGAGGTATCTAGTTACACGTACTTAAACAAAATCCTTCTGCTTGCAAGGAATGTTAGGAATAACTTTACGAAATACACTTCGCAAATAATTGTAAGTTTTCTGCAAATCTGTTCAGCAAAACTTAATGTACTGCCACCCCCACTTTGGTTACATTTGAGAAGTATTTAGAGTCATAATTAGGAAAATCAGCTGATGCAGGTAAAGGGATGCAACAGTTCAGGGTGAATTTAGCTAGGAGACCTATACTAGGAGATACTTTTTCTGCACTCTCAAACTGTTTATAGAAGAAATGTTGTTTTAAAGCTGTGACCCTTCCTAAAGAAAATGTGTGCAATTCCCACTCACGAATTACTAGACAAGTGTACTGCACTCTACTGATGGCCTTTAAAGATAACCCAGGTCCTTCATGTGTTGAAGAATGTGGCTGAGTGTGGAGAATATAGGAGAGCAGCTGGCTGCAGAGGGATTTCGTTTTCCGTGGTTTAAGAGATTTAAGGTAGATAATAGGACATTTGGAATTGAGCATCAAAAGACAGAATTTGAAGTTAAGCTATGTACTAATGATGAATATGTAATGGCTAAAATGTATAAACTTTTATTGAAATCTGATAAAATGGGCTAAGAACTTTGGACACAATATACTGTGGAAGTAACAGTGGGAAAATATGTGGTTAAAAGGATTGAAATGTACATTATGTTATAACTTAAAAGAGAATTTTTATAAAATAATGTGTTGTTGTTGTTGTTTATTCGTTTAGTCGCTTCCGACTCTTCGTGACTTCATGGACCAGCCCACGCCAGAGCTTCCTGTCGGTCGTCAACACCCCCAGCTCCCCCAGGGACGAGTCCGTCACCTCTAGAATATCATCCATCCATCTTGCCCTTGGTCGGCCCCTCTTCCTTTTGCCTTCCACTCTCCCTAGCATCAGCATCTTCTCCAGGGTGTCCTGTCTTCTCATTATGTGGCCAAAGTATTTCAGTTTTGCCTTTAATATCATTCCCTCAAGTGAGCAGTCTGGCTTTATTTCCTGGAGGATGGACTGGTTGGATCTTCTTGCAGTCCAAGGCACTCTCAGAATTTTCCTCCAACACCACAGTTCAAAAGCATCGATCTTCCTTCTCTCAGCCTTCCTTATGGTCCAGCTCTCGCAGCCATATGTTACTACGGGGAACACCATTGCTTTAACTATGCGGACCTTTGTTGTCAGTGTGATGTCTCTGCTCTTAACTATTTTATCGAGATTTGTCATTGCTCTTCTCCCAAGGATTAAGCGTCTTCTGATTTCCTGACTGCAGTCAGCATCTGCAGTAATCTTTGCACCTAGGAATACAAAGTCTTTCACTGCTTCTACATTTTCTCCCTCTATTTGCCAGTTATCAATCAAGCTGGTTGCCATAATCTTGGTTTTTTTGAGGTTTAGCTGCAAACCAGCTTTTGCACTTTCTTCTTTCACCTTCATCATAAGGCTCCTCAGTTCCTCTTCACTTTCAGCCATCAAAGTGGTATCATCTTCATATCTGAGATTGTTAATGTTTCTTCCAGAGATTTTAACTCCAGCCTTGGATTCCTCAAGGCCAGCTTGTCGCATGATGTGTTCTGCATACAAGTTGAATAGGTAGGGTGAGAGTATACAGCCCTGCCGTACTCCTTTCCCAATCTTAAACCAGTCTGTTGTTCCATGGTCTGTTCTTACTGTTGCTACTTGGTCGTTATACAGATTCTTCAGGAGGCATACAAGATGACTTGGTATCCCCATACCACTAAGAACTTGCCACAATTTGTTATGGTCCACACAGTCAAAGGCTTTAGAAGAGTCAATAAAACAGATAGATGTTTTTCTGAAACTCCCTGGCTTTTTCCATTATCCAGCGGATATTGGCAATTTGGTCTCTAGTTCCTCTGCCTTTTCTAAACCCAGCTTGTACATCTGGCAATTCTCGCTCCATGAACTGCTGAAGTCTCCCTTGCAGGATCTTGAGCATTACCTTACTGGCATGTGAAATGAGTGCCACTGTTCGATAGTTTGAACATTCTTTAGTGTTTCCCTTTTTTGGTATGGGGATATAAGTTGATTTTTTCCAGTCTGATGGCCATTCTTGTGTTTTCCAAATTTGCTGGCATATAGCATGCATTACCTTGACAGCATCATCTTGCAAGATTTTGAACAGTTCAGCTGGGATGCCATCGTCTCCTGTTGCCTTGTTATTAGCAATGCTTCTTAAGGCCCACTCAACCTCACTCTTCAGGATGTCTGGCTCTAGCTCACCGACCACACCGTCAAAGCTATCCCCGATATTGTTATCCTTCCTATACAGGTTTTCTGTATATTCTTGCCACCTTTTCTTGATCTCTTCTTCTTCTGTTAGGTCCTTGCCATCTTTGTTTTTGATCATACCCATTTTTGCCTGGAATTTACCTCCCATGTTTCTAATTTTCTGGAAGAGGTCTCTTGTCCTTCCTATTCTATTGTCTTCTTCCACTTCCGCGCATTGCTTGTTTAAAAATAATTCCTTATCTCTTCTGGCTAACCTCTGGAATTTTGCATTTAATTGGGCATATCTCCCCCTATCACTGTTGCCTTTTGCTTTCCTTCTTTCTTGGGCTACTTCTAGTGTCTCAGCAGACAGCCATTTTGCCTTCTTGGTTTTCTCTTTCTTTGGGATGTATTTTGTTGCCGCCTCCTGAACAATGTTGCCAACTTCTGTCCAGAGTTCTACCGGGACCCTATCTACTAAGTCCAGTCCCTTAAATCTATTCTTCACCTCCACTGCATATTCCTTAGGAATATTAGTGAGCTCATATCTAGCTGATCTGTGGGTCTTCCCTAATCTCTTTAGTCTGATCCTAAATTGTGCAAGAAGAAGTTTGTGATCTGAACTACAGTCAGCTCCAGGCCTTGTTTTTACCGACTGTACAGATGTCCGCCACCTTTGGCTGCAAAGGATGTAATCAATCTGATTTCGGTGTTGTCCATCTGGTGAAGTCCATGTATAAAGCCGTCTCTTAGGTTGTTGGAAGAGAGTGTTTGTTATGCAGAGTGAATTGTCTTGGCAAAATTCTATCAGCCTGTGTCCTGCTTCGTTTTGTTCTCCCAGGCCATACTTACCTGTAATTCGAGGTGTCATTTGACTGCCCACCTTAGCATTCCAGTCTCCTGTGATGAAAATAACATCTCTTTTAGGTGTGTTGTCCAGTAGGTGCTGCAGATCCTCATAGAACTGCTCTACTTCAGCTTCTTCAGCATTTGTGGTTGGGGTGTATATTTGGATCACTGTGATGTTAGATGGCTTGCCCTGAATTCGAATTGAGATCATTCTGTCGTTTTTTGGGTTGTATCCAAGCACTGCTTTAGCCACTTTACTATTAATTATGAAGGCTACTCCATTTCTTCTGTGGTCCTCTTGTCCGCAGTAGTAGATCTGGTGGTCATTTGACGTGAAGTGGCCCATTCCAGTCCATTTCAGTTCACTGACGCCCAGAATGTCTATCTTTAATCTTGACATCTCACCAATAACCACATCCAATTTGCCCTGGCTCATAGATCTTACATTCCAGGTTCCGATGGTGTGTTGATCCTTAGAACATCGGATTCCCCGTTCACCACCAGCACCGTCGGCCGCTAGCCGTCCTTTCGGCTTTGAGCTAGCTGCGTCATCACGTCTGGGGCTAGTTGAGCTCATCCTCTGTTCCTCCCCAGTAGCATTTTGACCATCTTCCGACCTGGGGGTCTCATCTTCCGATGGTATACCGACATATCTCTGGTTGTACTGATCCATTTAGTTTTCACGGCAAGAATACTGAGGTGGGTTGCCATTACCTTCCCCAGGGATCGCATTTAGTCTGACCTCTCTGTCATGACCTTCCCGTCTTGGGTGGCCCTTCACGGTTTAGCTCATGGCATCATTGAGGTGCTCAAGCTCCAGCACCACGACAAGGTAACGATCCTTTGCTGAAGATAAAATAATGTACCATTGGTATATGACACCAGAAAAAATTGTCTAGAATGTATAAAGGTACTTCAAATTTATGTTGGAAATGTGTACAACATGAAGGGTCATTTTATCATGCCTGGTGGCCAGAAAATTTTGTGTTCAAATACATATAATGTTACAAAGAATTTTAAAGATCAACATTTGTGATGGTCCTGGTCCTCAGTTATTAATTCAGAGTCTCTCAATCACAAGCCATCAAAGGATGTGGAAGAGTTCTTTATTAATACAGGTGATCAGTCCAAGGCAAAGATCAGACTAAGGAAAGCCTGTGCAATTGCTGTTACAAATATCCCAGTACCAGCCCACCTCCGCACCAGCCCCTCCCCAAATGCTGGTTTCCCTCTAACAACTCTTCTAACTCCCAGCTGCAAATACTTTAGCTAACAAGCACTGATAGCGACAGCTGAGCTGACCTTGGAGCTATTCAGACCATTAACATACCTAACTGCTACTACAAGCATGCTAAAATAATTATTACAAAACCCATCATATATACTGGAAGGATACTAAATCCTGACAACATTCAACTGAAACCAGAACTTTTCTTACTGGGATTAGTGGACACTCAATTAGAAACAAGCCATGGAAGATTATTTTTATATATGATTACTGCCGTGAGACTATTGTATGTGCAAAAATGGAAAGACTCTGAAATATCCACATTGGAAGATTGGTGGTGAGGTGACAGAACTAGCAGAGCTGGCAAAATTAACTTGTTTAATTAGAGAAAGATCAATAACTATATTTATTAGTGACTGGAAACCCCTTCCTTATGGACTTTTTGCTGAAAAAAATGAAAAATGAACTTGTGATTTATGGAGTTTGAAGATTAGAAAGGGTAGGTTATGGAAAGAAGGAAATTATAATGTAACCTTAAAGGGAGAGGGTAGAATATAAATGTATCTATAACCACTGTCAAGAAGATTGGAAGCTGCTTCTTTAGAAGCTAACCTTTCCTTTCCTTTCTCTTTTCCTTTCCTTTCCTTTCCCTTTTTCTTTTCTATTTCTTTTTCTATATTTCTTTTTCACTATTTCTTTTCTTTATTCTTTCATTTAAAATTTGTACTTTTTTAATTCTGTTGAAAAACTTCTTCAATAAAAATTATTTTTAAAAATGTGGCTGTGTGTTTGTTGGGCCAGACAGTGATACTATTCTCATGGACTACAAAGCTTTTTCACCATCTGGCTACTGTGTCAAACACATTAAATTTAGTATAGGGTAGAGGGGAAAAAAATAGAGATGCAGTTTAAACCAGCACTCTTTTCCCCAAATACTATAAAAACCACAGTGGTACATGAAATAGTAAAATACAGTAAATTGTAGAATTATTGCTTGCTGTTTTATTTCCCGGACAAATATTTTTCAATTTTACAATATTTTCAATAAGTTAGGAAACAACAAATCTAACAAGATTTGTGTCAATAGCAAAAATAAAATACGGCAAACATAGATCCTTGAAGCCTTACTTCATTGAATGGTCCCTGTCTCCTCTTAATTCATTTTATCCCCCTACTGTTTTGCCATTAAGAGCTTCTTAGAGTTGCATAATAAAATGACAGTCTTCCTAGTACATCCTTGAAAAACTCATCCATGCCAGCCTCCCCAAGCCCCCTGTGTTTAGACTACAATTTGAAATGTTGGGTTCTTTGGAACAATTTAACCAAGTAAATGGGCTGCAACTTGGAGTCACAGTAGGAGAAAAGAATCAAAGCATTCCACTACACCCAGGCCCCAGATACTAGAATCAATGCATATGTAAAAGAATGGCTGTCACTTATTTTTGCAGGACAAATAAGTTACTATCCAAGAGATGCATTTATAAAGGCAGCAAAACCCACCTGCTAATTGCTGACACGGGGAACCTACTGGTCCCATATAATAAAGCTCATAAGTTTACAAACATGGCCATTTTATACTGCTGAATACTCAATACATCTTACTTCTGCTTGATACCTTTTTAAAATATAATTCACTTGTTTGCCTGGCTGTGTATCCAATCAGCCAATGTCTTGCTCTTTTCAAACATTCTCGTGTCAGCTAGCAATAGCATTTTCAGCCTATGTGGATCAGTCAAGGGCAAAAAGACCAGCAGACAGTGAGGCAATCTTCCATATCTTGTGTTCAGCTTTTTTCCACATCATGCTTGTTAAACAGAATGTCAGACTGTGGTTCTAGTAAACTTCTGTCTCTACTTCTGCATCCCTTCCTCCTCATCTCTTTGGACAAATCATAAGTCAAAATGGCTTTGAAGCATCATGAACAGGAGGAGGAAGAAAGAGAAAGGCTTTGGTGTACAACCTGGGAACATTTCAGGTATTCTGTCCAAACTAGTCCACTGAATTCCTGTTGTATAAGCATTGCCTAGACGAAATCAGAGTACTCACAAATACAGACAAGTGGCATAGTGAAAAATGCATTAGGTCTTAGATTAAAATTAAGTAACACTGGAGGGGGAATCTCCACATATATTCTGGATGATTAACTACATCAGCTCCGGGAAATGGTCAGGCTTCCTGAACGCTGGAATCCAAAACATTCAACACTTTCTAGAGTGTTGGCTCTAGGTGGGAACCTCATTTGGATTCTCTTTGAAGTAGCACTATCTCTTTGAACATCACTGGTTCTTTCCTCCATCCTCTTGCCTTTAAGACAAGTATCATCTATCTCTGGCCCTAATGCAAGATGGACAAGGGGAAACAGTTGGTGCATGTCTTTCAAGGGTGAATGAGCCTTCTTGTGCAGGACTGCTTCACCTTTCATTTGCATATTTAGCAATGTATTTAACATAGATACAAATCTCCTCTTTGGAAATACACAGCTGACCAATTCAAGAAGTATATGTTTATAGCACATGAAGACTGTACAGTAGAGTATAGCATAGACTATAAGCAAAAATGTATACACTGTATAAGATACATATGTTATATGTATATATAACATATATATGTGGCATGATATAAATATTAATTTATTGTATCAACTAATATATTGCCAATCCTTTGCTTGGCACTATCTTAGTCATATAATATTCATCCTTGAGAACATTTATCAGTGTTTCTTCTTCCCAAGGCTACAAAAATGCTGTTTATCCAAATCATATAAATTCTTATTAACAATGATTGAAATGCTGGCATTCTCATCATTAATTTTGGTTGTATATAAAGGGATTTAAGAGATACTATAGATGTTGGAATTTTACTTTTTTTAAAATGCTAAGTTATTCTTAAATTTATTTTCTACATTAAAATATTGAAAACAATTGGCTATACTGACTTTACAAATTTTAAGTTTTCCATGTCCTGGAGAGGAAAAACATAATGCCAGACATTCATTAGAAGACTGTACAATTGGATGATGAAAAAGCATGAGAATATCATTCCTGTTTATCCAGTGTCATGCATGAAAATACTGTTTAAAATTTCAGCCTTATACACTAGTGCCTGAACACAAAAGAACAATTCAATTAAATTTAATATGAGGTTATAGCCTTGACATTATATTTCTGTAAGGCATCCTACCTGCTAATAAGGCATACTATCTAGACCCTTTCAGAATCTAATGGCCGGGTACAAATATTGTGCTAAGCAGAATTTATTGAATACGATGTAATTGACTAGGTCAAATAAACTACAGTTAACTGAATAAATGCATCTTTTCACAAACCAGGAATGAGTACTGGAAGAATAAGGGTACTGCAGGTGTCTCTGTAAAATGAGTAGGAGACAAGGATTTATTTATTCATTCATTCGTTTGTTTGTTTATTAATTAAAGTCATATGCTGCCCAACTCCTAAGAACTCTAGGTAGTTACAAGTAAAAGCATTAAAAACAAGAAAAAAAGCCACAATAGACAAAAATGAAGAATAAAGATGGTAAGGGTGACAAAAACTGGACAGGAACGAAAAGAAACAAAACCACATAATCCATGTACTCAGTGGTTTCAACTTGTCTGGCATTGTAGAGGCACAGATGTTCCAGGAGGAGGATCTTTCTATACCTTCCTTTTAATACAGACAAACAAAGGGCATTCAGAAGTCAGACCAAACAAAGCCTTCTCTGGTTAGGGGCTTGTAGCTGAACAAAATATACAGCCAGTCTTATTATGTACCTTATGCCTTCAAAGATGGCGTGGTGCAGGGACTCACCTAGATCTTTTTGGTGTTCTATGTCCGTTATGCATTGTTTAAGGAATGTACTTAAATGTTTGTAACCCAAAGAAAGTAAATGGATGGGGGAAGAACCAAAGTGATGACAGTTTAGCCAGCAGGATTCACTTCCAGGGAGATTTACAGTATATCCATTTTCCCATGTTAGAAGAACAAGGTCCGTTCAGGAAAAGGATATGATTATGGTTAGAATATGAAAAACCTTACTCTGGACTTCATTTTTTTCACACCTGACTCCAGTTGTATATTAGTGTTAGAGACAGAAGGATACCTGAGAATTTGGACTGGGTGATCTCCAGGGGTGAAATGAAAAAGGGGCTGAGCTGGGCTCCTTGCAGCAGTTGCACCAGTGATTTTGTTTTAGATATTTTAACGGCTGAAGGTACGTAGAGGCCCCCTTTTGATTAAAATGGACTTTAGATAAAGCTTTATTAAGTTTTTCAACAAATACATAAAACTACAAGAAATGAAATAAAATATACTACAAGAGAAAAAAGGAACTAAAAAGCGTGAAAATAATAAAAAAAGTCTACTATATACTACATAATACATACATATTAACTTCCGACTTTCTACAACAAATATATAAATAAGTCAATTATCAATCTCTTACTCTAGTTCAAACTGGAATGAGCATTACTTCTATAAAACATTTCCTCTAAAACACTATTTTTCCCTTGAAATGTATGTATGTATGTATGTATGTATGTATGTATGTATGTGTGTGTGTATGTGTGTGTGTGTATATATATATATATATATATATATATATAAATTTTATAACATAAAAAATCTCCCCCCCTTAATAGACAGATAATAAAATACTATCCTTCCTCATTACAATTTTACTCCTAACCAAAGCATTTATATAATTAAACATTACATTTCCACCATTACATATTTAAACAATAATCTTATTAATATCCTTTAAATTCATTATCCCAAAAGCAAAAACATCTGTCTAAACCTTTAAAAGACCATCCTAATAAACACAGTTAAACAGTTACCCCACTTCAAAGTAAACTAAGGCATTTATATAGTTCACTTTTACACACAAGGCTTTCTCCTTGCAATCCTTGACCTGCCTTGTAAAGTCCAACTCATCTTCAAGGACCTTCTGTCCCTTGAGGCTTAAATCTTGACTTTGATCTCAATATTCTAATAATGCAGCCATTTCCATTCCTTTTACACCCAAAGCTTTTCCTTCTTCAAAATTAACTTTCCAGAGGTGAATCTTCTTCCCTTCACTTTTTGATTTTGGGACATTACTCCTCATTTTTTTCTTTGAGACCAGGACCTTATTTTCCAAATAACTTTCTAAGTGATGGTCCAAAGCATAAGTAACCTTAAGGTACAGCTCCTTAAAAATATCTTTAAAATCTTCCACATCCCTCCACAGAATGTTATGGCGCCCTCTAGTGCCTCAGGATATTAGACAAGAGGCTGTCCTTCAGAAAGAAAGTGTTAATCAGCAGGGGTGGAAAAATAAAGGTAAACAAAGCTGTTTCTCACTGGAAAGCAGATAGATCAAAGCTCAGCCCTGCACAACGAAGTGGGTAATTCTTTTGTAATCCTTCAAACTTTGAAAAAAGTAGCAGTAAACAGGCGAAAGTCTTTAAATCCAACAATACAATTTAAAAAGAAAAATGAGAGAAAAAAATATATTTAGAAAAAAAGCCAAATTAACAAATTAATAACTTCCAAAAGTAATGAAAACCAAGAAATTCCTCATTTCTTTGTTGCAAAGAGCCTCTCCTTAATAATAATTAAAAAAGAAAAAAAATGGTGTTTTAGAAATGGGGTAGGCAGCTTTTGAGTCTGTTTAAGGCTTCAACATGGCTTCGGAAAAGATGGCAATCCCTGCCTCCCAGCTGCTAGCTTACCAGTCAATTGTGAAACACTGTTTTGTGGTCTTCTGGCTGCTTCCAGCTGTCTGGAGGACAAATGGAGTAATTCCTGGGGTTCTCCTTAATCCAGAGAACACTTCTGGGCTCTAGGAAATCCTGCCTGAGCCCAAAAAAGTCTGTGTTGCTGGATCAACCACGGAGCTCGTGGAGACACGTCTCAAGTTGCCAATTCCCCACTGGATCAAAATAAATTAAAATGGATTTTAGGATGGAGGAAATACTCCTCTGGGCATTTTGGGCAACATAGCTGTCATGGGCCTTCTTGGAACATACAATGGAAGGTCAGCCCAGATATTTAAAGCAGGGGACTTGTTCAATTTTATTTCAGTTTATAGGCCAGGAATATGTATTGTTGTGCTCACAGAGGACATGGTTTTGGATTTATGATGGTTTTATTTCCAGATGACCCTGCTTACAATACTGAGTAAGGAACCCCAATGCTCTACTAATCCCTATAGGGGACCTAGAGATAATTTGTGAATTGTCTGCATAGAATAACATAGACTTGTGTTTCTTTGCCAATTTAGACAGTGTATGTGGATGAAAGTCAAGGATGTCCTAGTGGCCCACCATGGTATTAGTGAAGAAGATGAGCAGGAACAAGGCAAGTATGCGACCTTGTTTAACTCCCTTTAAATTTTGAACAATGCTTAGATGACCTTTGAGGTTCCATCTGACTTTCAGGGATATACTGTATTCTCTCTCTCTCTCTTTCTCTCATAGTAATTTTATTAAAAATTACAAATACAATTTCTTCTTCTTCTTCTTCTTCTTCTTCTTCTTCTTCTTCTTCTTCTTCTTCTTCTTCTTCTTCTTCTTCTTCTTCTTCGCGTTTTTCCCGCGCTATGGCAGGGTCCATAGCACAGGAAACAAACAAAAATTACAAATAAAACAATAAAAACTAATACAAAGTAAAAAAAAAAAGAATTTAAAAAAATAGAAGGTGTGGAAAAGAAAAAATAGAAAGAAAAATAGAAAAGAAAAATAGAAAAGAAAAAATAAGAATATAGTAAGGAAAAAAAGAAATATATAAAGAAGTGACTTCCACCTTCATCAGAACAAGTATAAACAATTTTAGTAACATCACCTTCTGTTAAAATACAAATTATCTCTTCCCATAGTCCATCTCTTATCTATAAACAAATGCTTAAAGCCTCATTTCAGTCCTGATCAGCAAAAGTCCATCAAGGGTCACCAGAGATAACAACATATCTATTTCAACCTTGATCAAATAAACCAACTTTATATTCTTTCCTTTTACTTTTAGCAATCTTTAGTCCCTTCAAATAATGTCCTAGAACTTGATTTTTTTAAAAAAAATTCTTTGTCCCTTCTCACAAAATTCTTCAAAGCTCTAACAAGCCTCTTTTGTAAATCCAATATAGGAAAATTTTCCAGGTCATTCTCTTGGTTTATTATTTGTATATCCCTTTTAATTATTAAGGCATCAGTCAGTTTCTTTATATATCCAGTGTAACATCTTTTTCCATGTCATTCTTGTAGCCTGTCATTTTTAAATCCACTTTCAGATCAGATTCAATCTTGACAGGTAAAATTTGTTCCTCTTCCACAACATCTTTTAAACACAGTCTATCTATAGAGGCAGGCACTCTTAAGATTAACTTCTGGGTCCATTGTTCAAATATAACCTTCTATATGTCCAATGTTAAGATATTATGCTTCATTTGGTATTTGTAAGTTGAATTTTAAGTGTTCTTCTCCTTCAGTTGTAATCTTTAGTTCCTTCTGGTTCTAGTATCCAACCTTCAAAGTCTCATCCTATCTTTTTTTTTTAAAGAATTCAAAACAAAAGCATTTTCCCAAAGGAAGAATTCTTATAATTCCAACATCTTATTTCAAATTTATCTGGACCCTTAGTCCATTTGTGATTTTCTAAAATCAAAGTTTTAATCAATCACCCTTCTGCTGTTTATTCCAAAAGAAACTTTTTAAAGTCCTTAAACTTTTGTATTTAAAGCATCTTTCGCTAAGGATTGAAGGAAGCTCACCTGGTGCTATAAAACTTGTCGATCCAAAAGTTGCTAATAGCTGAAAAGCCATTAACAAGCAATTTCTGAAAGTGATTAGAAAAGGAAGTATGCAAACCCAGGGTCCTTAAAGGAGCCAACCACGGTTTGAGCAAAGATGGCTTTCCCTCATCTCCCAGAGCTCTAAACCTGCTGGAGACCACTGCCTTGAGGTCTCCTTGTGAGGAGCAGCTGTCTGGAGCACTTGCAGGTTATCTCAAGTCAAGACAAGGTGAGGAATTACAAAGAGCCGATCTACTGGCTGTCTCTTTATTCCACTGCAGTTGTCAGCTCCACTTTTCACAGAGCCATCTTCAGTCCACCATTTCTTCCCTGAAGGTTCCCACTTTCTTGGATATATTTTCATGGGACGTGAATGAGAGATTTTGAACAGAGGGTGAGTTTTCACATTTTGGACCTTCTCCTTTTGTATGAAAATGGAATACTTCACAGAGGGGCTCTTTGAATGAAATTTTAAAAAATCAGAAATATAGACGTAGAAGCTAGGAAAATATGATGAACAGGTTAAAGTTGTATGAGATGTGTTCAGTGGCTTCAAAGTAGGGATGTCCTTGAGGAAGTTAAAAAAGGCAAGATGGCAGCCACAACCCCATGGGGCAGATAAAAATAGGGCCAGAGCTTTGATTGCATAGTTGTGGCTGCCATCTTGACTTTTTTGTCCTTAGACCCCATATGACTTTTTTTGTCCTTAGACCCAACAGACACCCCTGCCTCAAAGTCCCAGAAATTGCAGTAGGATGAAGTTTCATCATGAATGAGGAGCAAACAGTGGCAGAGCTAAAATTATTAACATGGATTAATGTACAAGCAGCATGTCCTCTTCCCTCCCCCCAAATTTCTAAGCACACTGCTGCCCCCATTTTTTGCACTTGGAGCAGAGAACAAGCAAAGGTCTGAACACTGAAAAAACCCTGAATTACTTGGCCATCCCTCTGTGAAAACTTGATAACTATACATTACCATGTTCAGAGCTGCTAGTCATGAAATACACATTCCCCTCTCCTCATCTTGCAATTTACTTATATGGAAAAGGTTGAAGAAAATGTACTAGAGTTTGCAATGTGGTCTCTCTATATCCCTTCTAATTTCTGAACCATTAGAAACTTTCAAGAAGATTCATATTATTATACATTTGGCCATCTTCTGTTGAGCCTAACTTTGATCCAGTTTGCTCTAAAATCTGTCTGAATTGACCAGTTTGCAACATGACTGAATCCAGTAAACACCTACAGTTTTAAGTGAAAGGTCACAACTGAAAGCAGAAGAGACATTTTCTATTTCTAGCACTTTTTGAGGGTCTATCTCCCTCCCTTTTTTGATATCCAGTTTCTTCACAAATATCCCTTTTTCTTCCCCTAAGCTAGGGAACTGGCTTTTCCTTCTCCTTGCATATAAAAATGGAATACTTCACAGAGGTGACCTTAAAAAAGATCAGAAATAAAGATGCAGAAGCTGGAATCTTATCCTAGAATGAAACTAAAGGCAGAGAATACGGGTGCTGAGTGAAGGAGCAGATGGGTTCCTAAAGCATGAAGAGACAATTCTGGATTGCCTTGTACCTGGAAACTCAGATGCTGCTACGTGTATGAATGCCTTTGCTGAGATTAAACCAGCCATCCAATTTTTTCCTTCCTTGCCAATTGTTGTTGTTTATTCCTTTAGTCGCTTCCGACGCTTCGTGACTTCATGGACCAGCCCACGCCAGAGCTTCCTGTCAGTCGTCAACACCCCCAGCTTCCCCAGGGACGAGTCCGTCACCTCTAGAATATCATCCATCCACCTTGGCCTTTGGTCGGCCCCTCTTCCTTTTGCCTTCCACTCTCCCTAGCATCAGCATCTTCTCCAGGCTGTCCTGGCTTCTCATTAGGTGGCCAAAGTATTTCAGTTTGGCCTTTAATATCATTCCCTCAAGTGAGCAGTCTGGCTTTATTTCCTGGAGGATGGACTGGTTTGATCTTCTGGCAGTCCAAGGCACTCTCAGAATTTTCCTCCAACACCACAGTTCAAAAGCATCGATCTTCCTTCTCGCAGCCTTCCTTGTGGTCCAGCTCTCGCAGCCATATGTTACTACAGGGACACCATTGCTTTAACTATGCGGACCTTTATTGTCAGTGTGATGTCTCTGCTCTTAACTATTTTATCGAGATTTGTCATTGCTCTTCTCCCAAGGATTAAGCGTCTTCTGATTTCCTGACTGCAGTCAGCATCTGCAGTAATCTTTGCACCTAGGAATACAAAGTCTTTCACTGCTTCTACATTTTCTCCCTCTATTTGCCAGTTATCAATCAAGCTGGTTGCCATAATCTTGGTTTTTTTGAGGTTTAGCTGCAAACCAGCTTTTGCACTTTCTTCTTTCACCTTCATCATAAGGCTCCTCAGTTCCTCTTCACTTTCAGTCATCAAAGTGGTATCATCTGCATATCTGAGATTGTTAATGTTTCTTCCAGAGATTTTAACCCCAGCCTTGGATTCCTCAAGCCCAGCTTGTCGCATGATGTGTTCTGCGTACAAGTTGAATAGGTAGGGTGAGAATATACAGCCCTGCCATACTCCTTTCCCAATCTTAAACCAGTCCGTTGTTCCGTGGTCTGTTCTTACTGTTGCTACTTGGTCGTTATACAGATTCTTCAGGAGGCATACAAGATGACTTGGTATCCCCATACCACTAAGAACTTGCCACAATTTGTTATGGTCCACACAGTCAAAGGCTTTAGAAGAGTCAATAAAACAGAAATAGATGTTTTTCTGAAACTCCCTGGCTTTTTCCATTATCCAGCGGATATTGGCAATTTGGTCTCTAGTTCCTCTGCCTTTTCTAAACCCAGCTTGTACATCTGGCAATTCTCGCTCCATGAACTGCTGAAGTCTACCTTGCAAGATCTTGAGCATTACCTGACTGGCATGTGAAATGAGTGCCACTGTTCAATAGTTTGAACATTCTTTAGTGTTCCCCTTTTTTGATATGGGGATATAAGTTGATTTTTTCCAATCTGATGGCCATTCTTGTGTTTTCCAAATTTGCTGGCATATAGCATGCATTACCTTGACAGCATCATCTCGCAAGATTTTGAACAGTTCAGCTGGGATGCCGTCGTCTCCTGCTGCCTTGTTATTAGCAATGCTTCTTAAGGCCCACTCAACCTCACTCTTCAGGATGTCTGGCTCTAGCTCACTGACCACACCGTCAAAGCTATCCCTGATATTGTTATCCTTCCTATACAGGTCTTCTGTATATTCTTCCCACCTTTTCTTGATCTCTTCTTCTTCTGTTAGGTCCTTGCCATCTTTGTTTTTGATCATACCCATTTTTGCCTGGAATTTACCTCCCATGTTTCTAATTTTCTGGAAGAGGTCTCTTGTCCTTCCTATTCTATTGTCTTCTTCCACTTCCGCGCATTGCTTGTTTAAAAATAATTCCTTATCTCTTCTGGCTAACCTCTGGAATTTTGCATTTAATTGGGCATATCTCCCCCTATCACTGTTGCCTTTTGCTTTCCTTCTTTCTTGGGCTACTTCTAGTGTCTCAGCAGACAGCCATTTTGCCTTCTTGGTTTTCTCTTTCTTTGGGATGTATTTTGTTGCCGCCTCCTGAACAATGTGGCGAACGTCTGTCCATAGTTCTTCCGGGACCCTATCTACTAAGTCCAGTCCCTTAAATCTATCCTTCACCTGCACTGCATATTCCTTAGGAATATTAGTGAGCTCATATCTAGCTGATCTGTGGGTCTTCCCTAATCTCTTTAGTCTGATCCTAAATTGTGCAAGAAGAAGTTTGTGATCTGAACTACAATCAGCTCCAGGTCTTGTTTTTACCGACTGTACAGATGTCTGCCACCTTTGGCTGCAAAGGATGTAGTCAATCTGATTTCGGTGTTGTCCATCTGGTGATGTCCTAACAGCATGACAGGTGAAGTCCATCTATAAAGCTGTCTCTTAGGCTGTTGGAAGAGAGTGTGTGTTATGCAGAGTGAGTTGTTTTGGCAAAATTGTATCAGCCTATGTCCTGCTTCGTTTTGTTCTCCCAGGCCATGCTTACCTGTAATTCCAGGTGTCATTTGACTGCCCACCTTAGCATTCCAGTCTCCTGTGATGAAAATAACATTTGTTTTAGCCGTGTTTTCCAGTAGGTGCTGCAGATCCTCATAGAACTGCTCTACTTCGGCTTCTTCAGCATGTGTGGCTGGGGCGTATATTTGGATCACTGTGATGTTAGATGGCTTGCCCTGAATTCGAATTGAGATCATTCTGTTGTTTTTTGGATTGTATCCAAGCACTGCTTTAACCACTTTACTATTAATTATGAAGGCTACTCCATTTCTTCTGTGGTCCCCTTGTCCACAGTAGTAGATCTGGTGGTCATTTGATGTGAAGTGGCCCATTCCAGTCCATTTCAGTTCACTGACGCCCAGACTGTCTATCTTTAATCTTGACATCTCACCAATAACCACATCCAATTTGCCCTGGCTTATAGATCTTACATTCCAGGTTCCAATGGTGTGTTGATCCTTAGAACATCGGATTCGCCGTTCACCACCAGCACCGTCAGCTGCTAGCCGTCCTTTCGGCTTTGAGCTAGCTACGTCATCACGTCTGGGACTAGTTGAACTCATCCTCTGTTCCTCCCCAGTAGCATTTTGACCATCTTCCAACCTGGGGGTCTCATCTTCCGATGGTATCCCGACATATCATGGTTGTACTGATCCATTTAGTTTTCACGGCAAGAATACTGGGGTGGGTTGCCATTACCTTCCCCAGGGATCGCATTTAGTCAGACCTCTCTGTCATGACCTTCCCGTCTTGGGTGGCCCTTCACGGTTTAGGTCATGGCATCATTGAGGTGCTCAAGCTCCAGCACCACGACAAGGTAACGATCCTTTGCTGAAGTCCTTGCCAATAATTAATTCCTATCTCTTGCTTGGGACAACAGAAAGGCCTTCTTGGTGGCTACACCTAAACTTTAGAATTCCCTACCTTAGGAGGCCAGGTAGATGTTTGCACATTAATTCAAGACTTTGCTTTTTAGGAAGATTGTCTCCCCACAGAGGACATAAATTTTAAAAGACACTATCTCTTATTTCTGTTTTATAACTTGATTAGACATTGTAGTTGTTTTTGTAGATTTTTTAACATTCTTTTTGTTGTCCATTAAACTTCTTAAATTTCATACTGAGGTTAATTATTGTAAGCTGCCCTGAAGGATTCAGAAAGAGATAAAATGGAAAAACTAAATAAACTTATTTAATTCAATAAAAATAAATATAAATGAACTTACTCCCACAAATCCTAATGTAAGCAAGCCAGTACACCTAAAGCAAACTCAACTATAAGACTGAAACCATCTATTTGCATAACAAATAACTGATTATCCCAGTTAAGAAGGAAAAGGCCTATTTGACAAGCAGTTACAAAACTGATGAGAACAAAGAGTAATCAAGACTTTGTTGATTTGTATTCGGGTTGCATTTGAATTGAAGTTGTTAATATTCTTCATTATTCATATTATTCAACACTCATATTGCTCGATTCCTGCTGCCTTATTAGATTAGCATGAGTACCAACTGTCATGTTCACTGATTCAATGTAGTTTATATATCGTAACGTTTCACATGCCATGGCGCTGATGCGCGTTTCTGTTTGAGAGGGAGCTGCTGTGAGACCTTGTACCAAGCTCTGTATGTGAAATCAGTACAATGGAATGTGTTTGGGTTATGTTATCTGTTCAAGGCCTTTTCCCGCAGACCATCAGAAACCGTTAGGAGCACCTGGGATTGTGGACTTGAGAAGATTCTATGGGGGGAGGGATTTCATTTGCACTGAGGGTTTTTAGTTTGAATTTGGCACGCTTTCATCATTCTCAGCTTTCTCTGTGATCCTGCATACTATTCTTCAATAAATCAGATATCTTTGAATTCCTGCTCATGAGTCTGATAGTGTTTTAGAATAGGCAACCATTACATCACATGCTTTTGGCTGTTGACTAGCCATGGAAGTGGGCAATTAAATATGGTTGATTGGTTCTGCAATTTGGAAACTATCAGAGTGAAGTATAAGTCAATTACCTATAATTAGCCAAGGGCTTAAATCTCATGTGTCATTCTTTGTCAAGGATTGTTGCTATTCCACATTGTTTTTTAATTTAGCTAGCAGGGGATCAGACCTCATTTCCTGTTATACAAAGGACTGGCAAAAAACCTTTTTGGCTTACTATAACAGAAGTGAAAGACACAATGCTAACAAGTCCTACTGTGTCTATGGACACAACTAAGTGAATATGGCAAGCCAACATTATTTTTCTACTTTTGGGAAATTGCTGTCTGATGACAACTCCTGTATGCTTTTCAAAGATTCAATATCTTCAATATTAATATGTCCAGTTTAAGCATTGTTACAATTATATGGTGTTTTGTCTTATGAAGAGTATGTTTCACTATAAAAATTCCATTCATTTTTAAATTTCTATAAAAATTAGTCAGCAACCCCAGCTATTCAGAAAGCAAGTAGAAAAGGCAAGAGGAAGAATTATCATTGAAGCTTATCAAAGTGCCAGTGTTATTAGCAGTTTTTCAGAAAATATCAGGTGTACAATAATGGATTTTTCCTTGAAACACCTTAGCAAAACAAAAAACATTTATAAGACCACTGTAAATATAAGCAATCTTCAAGGAAAAAAAAACCCAAGACAAAGCTGTAAATTGGGTCTAGATTCGTATAAATTGGACTCAATTAACTGAATGGTTCTGTGGTCAAAAGAGGAAGGCTTTTTTTCTTGATAATTTCTCTGTTTGCAAAAGAACCCCTAAAAATCTATTTGGGTTTATATGTGAGTCTCCCAAACAGCATGTGAAATGCTGCTGCAAATTCAGGAGAAAGAAGATGAAAATTATTGACTTGTCCCTTCCCTCCAGAGGGAAGGCTTGACTAGATCTCAGTTTCCCCTACCAGTGAGAAGAGCCCCTTTGTTTGCAGAGAGTCAACCCTGAGTCCTAGCCAACAAACGTCAAGTCATCAGTAAGATTATCACTGAGGTACATATGCAAGGTGTACTTCCACTGAAGATCTGAGTTTTTCACAGGGCCTTTAGCTGCTTATACATTCAAAAATGCAAGTTTTCTCACTTTGTTCCAAAGCTGAACAGAAGCTAGATTCTGAAGGTAATGGAGTCTTCACATACAGGATCTTTTTGATGGAAATTAACTCTTACCTGCAGTTAACATACAAGCATTTCTAAAGTTTAAATAAACTACCTTTTCATTCTTTTTTGTTTTGCCCTAGGGATTAAATTACAAATTAATTAACTTTTCTAATAAAACATTGGTAACAAGTTTCCTGAACCCAGTTAAGATTTGCACCTGCAGCATATATGCAACTGACTCCAGGAAAATATTTTAGCTATACACTAACCATTCTTTATTTACATTCCCTTTGTTTTCTGTCCTAGTCAGATTCCACTGCTTTTGTCTAGTAATTCTCAGGACATACCTTATTTTTTTTAAGAAAAAAGATTATAAGTACTAAGAGTAGGAAGAATGGATCACACTTGCATTTATAAATTCTGTTCATAAAGACTTTATGGAACCCAGAAAAAATATAGAATCTTTTATTTACAGACCATAAAGTTTTCTATGTTACATTATTTTTAAAAAAATCATTGCTGTACTGAAAGATATGGTTAGGTACACAATACATACTCTCTTATGAGTAGTACTGTACAACACTTAAAGAGTTTCCAAAAACTTTCCCTTTTCCCAACCTGCAGACGTCCAAGTATATTCTTACTACAACTGAAAAATATCCATGCTGGTTGGGAATTTTTTCTTGATTTTGGATCATTGCCTATAGCTGACAAATTTCAAGGCCATGCTTCTTCTTCAGTTGATACCTCTGAAAGATAAAGTCTGCATGATTATTGCATTATACAGTCAGAGGAAGCTTGTAATAAAACTTTCTTTTTCTGGATATTCTCTCTTCTGAGATGCTGAGCACAGAAAGCTGTCATCAGAATGTACCAAAAATGAAAGGTGCATATTCTGGATATAAATAAATTTCTTCACCGAAAGCAATGATGAATTATGACATCAAATTATTTTGAAGAAACACTTTTACTTATGTGCGACTGCATAACTCTGATCATAAAGGAAGTATATCAGCTGTTACCAGTCAGGTTTATACAGTTTTAAGTTTTAGTAATGATATGGTGTAATGGTTATAGGTACCAGACTAGAAACTAGGAGACCTTGAATTCTAGTCCTGCCAGCTGGGTGACTTTGTTCAGGCCACTTTCTCTCTCTCAGTACTAGGCAAACTGCTTCCAAAAAATGACTTCTCTAGGCAATTGTCAGGAGTCAAGACTGACTTAACGGCAAAAAATGTAATGTATAATGACACATAAGAAGCTGAATAATTTAGAAGCCCAATATTTGAGGGTAGGTCTCCCCTATACGTACCTGCCCAAATGTTAAGAACAGTGAGGAGGGGTATCCTCAGTATTTCATGACTATATGAACATGGAAGAGGACCCTGTCCATCATGGTACCCATATTTTAGAATGTCTTTTCCACTATTGTTTGCCATTCAGTGCCAGTTGAAGATCCGGCTTCTTTATTTCAAGCATGCAGATGTTTTAACAGCCACAGTCTACCTCTGCCCTATTGTTCCTTGTAAAACTGTTTCTTTCTACTCTTCTATTATGGTCACTGTGGTTTCACTCTTTTAAAGCATTATTTATTTTACTTCAAGTTATTGTTTTATCCTAAATATTTCATGGAATGTAACCCATCCTGAGATTGTAGGTGGGGTATAAATTTTTTAATAAATAAAAATACGTCACATTCAGAGTTGTATGAAATGTCTGGAGTTCCAACACTAATTCTTAGATTGGAATCAAAGGAGACTGATGGTGTTTTAGGCATTTAAAATTTATTTACCCATGCAGACACACAGTGCCTAAGCATTAACCCTCTAAGAGATTCCCACTCCCAATCAGACTTTGAGGAGATCCACAATGTCACTGGATTTCCTGCAGAAAATAGTCAGTTATTTCCTTCCTTTTCCAATTCAATTCCCCAAAATACTGACTTCCTGTAAAACACACAGACCATCCTGATGTTCCACTGAGGATGATGGTGGTAGGAAGCACATCATTGGTGCTTTTGGGCCATCCTAGCTTTCACTGGAACACATCACCACAACGTTATCAGATGCATTTGGGCAGTTCTTAAAATACATTTCTTCAACTTAGCAAAATTTAAGATGAAGAAGAACAGAAATGAAAGGCAACCTAAGAGCCCCTTGACCAACTTTGAGACTTATTGTTGCTTATATCATTTAACTCAATCTGACACTAGTAGAGCAGTGAAACGCTTGTGTGACAAAATGTGTGCTCTGTCACTATTTTTAGAATAGGAATAATGCTATGTGCTGGAATGATACTCCTTTACTTACTGCAACATATTCTGGAAGGATTTTGAGGGCGTACTAGGGAACATACTCCCTCGCAAAATGGGACAATATAAAAATTAATTTGTATTTCAATCACATTAAAATATGTGATTATGCACCATACTTTAATAATGTCTTTCTCCATCACATTAAATATTATGGATCAGGAGTAATCTTCGTAGAGTTTAGGGGGCTAAGTTATTGGAGTTGAGGTTGGTGGGGTTGGGGCCTGCCATAATGGGAAATGGGGGCTTTGTAAAGTGTTCCTATTGTTTACAAGGGTTAACTCCAATTTAAAATACATGGATAGAGAAAGCTAAGCCAGTTACTCTGTACAGAAAATCATGTCTGGTAACACATATTTTTCCTTACCCCTATGACCTTGCCCAAAGGCCATAAATGAGACAGTTTAAGTCCTCCTTAGCTGTAATATTAAAGTACTATTTTCACACTTATTCTGACACCATCCAAGGGTAGCCTCTAGGTATGTAAAATCTATTACACTTCATTACCTATTACCTTGAAAGGAAATCTGCAAAAAGTAACAAAAGAAACAGAGGGAGGATAGCGATCAGAAATAGGGACAGCAAATTTCATGCAGTTTTAATTTTCTGCTGACTCAAGGACAGATGGAGCATTTCAACTCATCAGTGGGGAAGATGGATTTCTTGATAAATTCCTGTACTTCAAAATTCAACAGCACACCACAGCCTTGCCGTTATCCATCATGCCTTCAGTGTTGGGACCTTGTAAGTACACCATCACAACTGCCCTTCCATACATCCCTGTTTCTGGAAGCTACTTTATACATTTCAGAGATGTGTTTCATCTGAAAAAACAATCAAGTTGACCGGGCATCTCGATCACAGAAGCATGAAGAACAATGAATCATCATCTTGTTTAGGCTTCCAAAAGTTTTTCTTTTAATGTGTGCGTGTATGAAAGGGAGTGTGTGTATGGGAGGGGTGGAATTGGTAATGACAATTCACCAGCGTGACTTTTCACAGCTAGGCAGTTGTAAGTCACTCTGTTTGGAGCTGCCTACATTTTACAGAAATTTTATAAAAGAAAAGGTCTCAAAGTACCATATTGTCTGTTGATTGTCCTTTCCAGCTGGACTAACAATAGAGACAGCTAGGACATCAGAATGAATGAATGAATGAATGAATGAATGAATGAATGAATGAATATATATATATATATATATATATATATATATATATGATAAAGAGGGTAATAACTGAAACATTAAAAGAATAGGCACATTACAGAACTACTCAATGATTCAATAATGTTCTGAACATGGCTTTTTTTTTTTATTGTATGGCATAGCAGTTTGGTGTTCATGCTGCTTTTTCTTGCTGGGAAATCTTGTGAGGTCCAGCAGCCAGATGTGTAGACTATTTAGCCGTGGCAAGTCACGTTGCCGAAGTGTACCACGAGGAGGCTAGTCTACATTGCACCGAGTTGGACTGAGAGAGAGGGACTGGCCCAAGGTCACCCAGCCGGCTTTCATGCCTAAGGCAGGACTAGAACTCACAGATTCCTGGTTTCTAGCCCAGAACCTTAACCACTAGACCAAACTTGCTCTGAACTTGGCTAAATTAATGACTCTATTCCAGCTGAAAAATGATAAAAATATGATTAAATTTCTTTAGTGGATATAAGCCCTTTACAGCTGCTCAGACTTTAAGTGTTTGGCTAGCAATTATGACCTTCAATGGTACATTTTAAATTTTAACCTGAAATATATAATTGATTTTTTCACTATCTCGGTGTTTCTTTGAGCATCTGTTTAGTAATTCCATATTTCTATGGTACACATTAAATTAATATAAGTCCATACCAATTTTAGTCTGAAATATACAATTCAATTTTTTCCACTCTGAGATTATAGTGCTTGATATATTTCTTCTTTGATGTCCATTTAACTGCTTTTCAATATTAACAATAAACTTTTCAACAACACAGTCTGTTCTCACATCCAATATACTTGGAATTAACAATAAAGTCCGAACTTAGAATTAATTGCCCATGGCAACTACTTCAAGAAGGATGCTCTTCAATACAGATAGAGCATTCTAACAGGAGAAGAAAGAAAAAAGTCAGAATCAAGTGGGTTTTTTTAAATAATTAAAAACAAACAAAAAAATCCTTTTCTTTAATCCACATACTTACTGTAGAAAGTTAAAATGTTTCCTGTAGTTCCATGTCTTTGGAACATCCTTAAGAATAATAGTTATGAAGATCAGATGTCTTAAATAAGGAGATCTTTGTTACCTAAAAGGAACCAAGGAAATTACAACTTTTTCTGATGTACAGGCTGAATATTTAATATTAGGGCATCACAGCAAATGTCCTGTAGGTTTTTTTCCAATGCTTCATCTGTTAGAGATCTCCCAGAAACCACTTGCTTTGACAGGGAGAAGGGAATACCATCTCTTGAGGCTTTTTCAGATACAGAGCAGGAGATAAAGTAATTGCAGTGTATCATTATGCATTCCTGGTGCCAGAAAGCAAACAGGTTTCATGGTTCTAGCAGTTAATTGGCTAACTCATCAATTTTGGTTACCTTCCCCATCAGTTAAGAAATTTCATTTGGCCCCAAGAGAAAAGGGCCTTTCTCCACAATTTGCAGAATAGAAGGCAAGAGCACTTTGTATTATTGACTCTGCTGTTCAAAAGTGTAAACAGTATTTATTAACTATGTAGTCTCCTAGGGGTGAATCGAGACAACCTAAGGTGGCCCTGTGTTGCAGCATTGAAGGCAATCTTGAATGAAGGACTGCCATGGCCAAGTCTAGTGTAACCCTGCTTAACACTGAAGCTGGCCCTGAGTTCAAAAGCTGATCCCCCCACACAGGTTCTCTCTCAATTCCTACAGGATTATTTTTATCAAGCCTGCTGCCAAATTACCCACCAGCACAACAGCTCTAAGGTGTTCAATAAGAAACCTATCCTTTTTCTATTTGTGAACTCTTCTCAGCTTTTACTTATATGACTAGGAAACAGCATACATGAATAGCATAACACTAAAATTTTGAACTCAGTGGGTGAATCTCCCGGTGTCCTACAGAAGGCATGCTCTGAGCTAACAGGACTTCTCTCATACAGTCTCCTAAAAGCTGCACTACATACTACAAAAGCACAGGACACATATAAACCATCTAGCAAATGTGCTCATTCTAGCCACCATCTCTGGGCAGCACCTCCTTTCTGTTCCTTGGTGGCCACTTAATCTCTCCTTGGATTACATCCCCTCCAATCTTGCCTATCTGGACCCAGATCCTCCCCTCCCAACAAAGGTGATTAGCAGTGATTACTTGGCTGGTAAGATTTGACAGCCCCTCTTTAATCCTGTTGGAGGAGTTGCAAGTGATCTCTTACATCCTCTGCATAATCCACCTCCCTTTGTTAGCAGTAGGGAGTAGGATTCCCAGCTCGCCAAAACGCTACAGGTAGAAAAGCCTTATGCTTTCTCTCCTAACTGTTCTGTTGATTTCTATAGCCCTTCCTTTCTTTTTTTCCCATTTCTTCCTCTTTCTGCTGCTTTGCGACCCACAAACTTGTGGTCTTCTACATGCATCTGAGCCTTTCTGTCTCTTCCTAAACTATCCTGGAAGACAGAAAGTCTAGCACCGTGTTTCTCAACCTCAGCAACTTTAAGAGGTGCGGACTTCAACTCCCAGAATTACTCAGCCAGCACAGCTGGTTGGGGAATTCTGGGAGCTGAAGTCCACATCTCTTAAAGTTGCTGAGGTTGAGAAACACTGCTCTAGCAGGAGCTTTGCTGTTTCTCTCAATCTCTAGTACCTATTTTACCTTGCCATTTCAGAGGATCATATTTTCTTTGCAGCCTGCAAATTTAGCTTAGGTTATTTTTTTCTGGTTTGCACCAACTTTACTGTAACCATCTGGGCTGAAGTAGTTTGAGGATGAACAGAGGTAAGACAGGGAAAAAAAGCAGCTTTGAAAACAGGTGCCCATGTTAGCTAGTCACAATCTTTCCCATTACGATGATAGATGTTTCTGATTCAATTATAGTTATTTCTAACTATAGAAATAGCCAAATGTAGAAAAATTCTACATGGAAGTTTTCATATGCACATTTTATGCAAATCTGTCTTCTTTATCAATTATATGCAAGTATCCAATTTAAGGATTCCTGCTTTTGTCTTTTACTAAAGCAACCCACATGGATTCAGACTTCGTATTAAGGCCTTAGCTGCCTGTGCTCTGACTGCACAATCCATGTATAAGTTACTACCACATTTTAAATTCCTCTGTAAATTATGTATTTATGAAATAGTTTAAATCTGATTCTTATCAATACAGCTTCCATTCAAGGATTAGGTACCTTCCTCTGCACATTTTTTTAAAAAAATGGAATGCCTCAATTGCAATGTATCAATTATCCCAAGAATGCATTTTTGTTGTTCTCAATATTCCCAGATGCACGCTTTTTTGCATGCAACTACTGAGCTGAGAAACATTTTGAGATACAGACCACAGAACTCCATGAATTAGATATGTGCCCAGACTACAATACACTCCATTTCAGAAACTCACACACCATTTTGTTAGAAGAAAAATTAATGAAGAATTTCTTTTATGTCCCTGCTGCAGACTGTGGTATACAATGAAGACAGATTATGGTTTCTATAGAAAGTAGTTACTAAAAGATCAACACAATGTTGGGCAAAAGAGGTAGCCCTGAAGATGTTGCTAACCTGCAACTTTGGGCATTACTAGTTATGCAGGATGGAGCTGCTTAGTAACTATACTTCAGCAACATCTGGAGAGCTAATCCCTCCCTCCAGCTAATGGTATCCTTCTATAATTTATTAATTATCTCATAGCACCTCTGTGTGGCAGTTGGATGAGTTCACACAGTACAGTAAGTATAGTGTTGTTTGGTTTTAGTTTAGGGCAATGTGTGAATCCAATACTATGGCTTATAAACCACAGTTTATTAAGCTTTTTTTTTTTACCAGGCTACCATGACTTCTTCGGCAAACCATGTCAAAAAGCAAAGCAAAATAAAACTTAGCATCTCCTTCAAGCAAGGAAAACCAATTAACTAAATGTCATTGCCAATCCCAGTGTTTCCAGGAAACTAGTTCTCCGAGTACTGCAGATCCATCTACATAGGAATGGCCAATTTTTCACACTAAAGGCATCTATATCTATCTATCTATCTATCTATCTATCTATCTATCTATCTATCTATCTATCTATCTATCTATCTATCTATCTGTCGCTTTAAGAACCTGAGAGGGGCATGGTCTTTTCAGTATACTATGGAGTCAATATTTTGGCCTGTTTTTTCTGTTTACTATTTTTAAAGAAAATGAGGAGATTAGAGGTATACATAGAAATAGAGTAGCTCTTTGGGTTGATAGAACTGATTTCTTTAAAAATTGGACCGAATTGGTGCATTTTTCTTCCCAAAACATTTTGTGCAATCCATGGGGGATCTAGGAGTTGGGGAAAAAAACAATCTTGATGTACCACAAGGCCAATATTTAATTTTTTCCCCTAAAGGTGAAAAATGTGGAAAATGTTAGAACTATACCAGTTTGGGGCTGATGAAACAGCAGTTCAGTTCATATATCATTCTCTGTCATGGCTTGCTTAATTATGGTTTATTGAAAGAACTCCATTGACTAGGTTCATAGGACACACTGTTGAATGAATTCTGGTTTGCAAACCATAGTGGCTGAGTTCATACAACATACTAAGTCAACTCATCCCAGCCATATTTCTGCTTAATGTGCCAGTGAGTGGGTCAGATTCTGGAAGGCCTTTCCAATTTATCTCCATCCAAATGAGTGCCAATTCCTAGGGTTCTCTATCTTAATGCAACCAATCAGGGAAATATGCCAGCACAAAGGTGGATGTTTGGGCCCTCTGGGTTCAAATAATTGTATGTATATATGTATATACAGTATGTATGGTCAACATTTATATGCTTCCTACTCAAGCAACTCTATGTGGCTTACAAAGATTGTAAGAACTGTTAGAGAAAGGCTGGATTCATATAACACATTTAGCTATAAAATAGTTTCCTTGGTTGTGGCTTAGTGTGTTTTGTCAACTCAGTCACTATGGTTTGCAAATACATTATGAAGATCCAACCAAATATAGTTTACTCCATAAACCATAGTTAAGAAACATGGCTTAGCATGTTGTATTGATACAGCCAATGAGTAACATATTTTAATTGGTCCAGACAATTCTAGAAACTATCAATTGATAGGTTGCAAAGTTCTATTAATTATAGATACTATTTGTTGCTGCAATATCTGTTACCCAGTTCAGACTTATTAAAGTAGAAAGATATAGATTAGGCTGTGCTTCACAACTCTATACTGTTTCCTCAATAAAAGTCTTATTCAAGGCATCACTGGTTTGATGCAGTTGCTGGTTTCCAAATGATAGTTTCTATACCTGTCTCCCACCCTCAGTGCTTCATTTATGTGCACAGAAAGCCTCCTTTCAGGGATTTTAATGGGCCATGCATGCAGGAAAGGAAAAGGAAAACATCAAACGTGTAAGTGACCCTCAGTCCTGAAACAAGTGATGAAGCATTTCAACTGAGGGATCTCAGTGAATTTGGGTTTTTTTTTGTTTACTGTTGTTTTCTTTTGTGTGAATTGTGACTTTACTATAAATGAAGATGGTACCAAAAAGACAAAAGGGCAAATAAGACCCTGTAGTTGATTAAACCAGAAGTTTAAAGAATGATATAATCAATGTCTATGCCCACTTTACTTTGGCTTGATCATGCTCAAGTTTTTTAGTATTTTTTTCAGAAAAAGCAGTATATTATAGTAGTCCACTTATGCCTTGGCATTAAAGACAAAAACAAGTATCAAGTAAACTTCACAGGGCTCTGCCATTCTGGCAGCTATTCCTAAAAGCTGCCAGAATGCATGCAAAGAAATAAGTGAAGACTGTAGTTTAGGACATTCTTACTCAAAGAACAAAAGCAGAACTATTCAGATAACAAAACTGGAATGTGCTGAAAAAGCTGACATGATACCGCTGCCACAGACATAAAATCAAACTGAAATTATGCCATTCTCTTTTTATGCGAGTCCTTTATGTCCCCGTTCTCTGGTGCCCTCTGGATATTTTGTACACCTACTTCCTTTGGCTAGAGACGATGGGAATTAAAGTCGTGAATGTCTAAAGGACACTTGGTTGTCTTCCCCTGCTCTAAGCTGTCCTTATTGAGTCCAGATGTTGGTGTTGGAGTCAAGACTATTCCTAATAGTGTTCATAATCCTGGAATTAATTATCCTTAAGCATTAAGAATGAATTATTGCATATAATATTAAAAAATATTAAAATATTTTAGAACAGTTCTGTCCTCTTATTAACGAGAGAGAAGAATTTGGATCCTATTATTTAGCCTCATTTGTTTAAGATATTAAACAAAAGATATTAAAGAAGAGAGATTTGGATGGCCCCAACCCTGTTAGCCTTTCACAAGGCATTGAAGACCTGCCTGTTTCCCTAGGCATTTGGGGCAGGGGGTAGCTGCGCCCTGCTATTGATGGTGTGTGGGATCTATCAGTTTATCCTTGGGTGCCTAGTGGGGTTATGTCTGGTGGGTTTGTTTGTTTCAATCTTGTAAGCCTCCCAGAGTCACTTGTGTGAGATGGGTAGCTACATAAATCATATAAATAAAATAGATGCATGCATACAAACATGCTTACATATTTACACCTCTTTCAAATGTTGGTACAGCTTAACTAATCAAAGAGCTAGGTTCATGGCAATGAACTGGAGGATTTTGTGCCACTGCTGTAATGTTGAATCCGTGATAGGACTTGAAATTAACTCCATAGTTGCCTACAAAGTTGAGCCTCCTTTCCCAAATCTGACTATTCATTGCATGGATTCCTATGTATTTTCAGGACCAGTAAAGGAAAATACTTCTTTACCCAAGACATAGTCAAAACACAGAATTCATTTTCATCAGATGTTGCAGTGGCTGTCAGATTAGATTATTTTCAAAGGGGATGAGACAAATTCATGGCAGATAAGGGTATTAATGGCTACTAGTCTCAGAGGTTGTGATTTCCTTCAAAATATCTTCTAAACTGCTGTGTAGTTAGATACCAGCTGCTAGGGAACAATTCTGGAGAAGATCATCATGCTCCTACCTATGCTTGTGAGCTTCCAGAATGCACCTGGTTGGCCACTGTACAACATAAAATACAAAACGAAATGGGCCTTTGGCAGAATCCAACAGAGCTCTTTTTATGTTTGTGTATTTATCTGTTAGGATTATATGCAAATCAGGACCATGGCTTATTCAACAAACTGGCTAAAAGAAACACTGGCTTAGCATGATGCATATTTGAATAGCTGCAATGCAATTAAAAGAATGAAGCCCATACTGGTCACGTCTTATGCATTATTCTACAGCATAGCTCTTTCTCTTTGGACAAGGAAATCCTTGCATTTTTATTTAGTGGTATGGACAGTTAAGAACCTCTCACCTTTTTCACAGGCCACGGTAACTCCAACAGTACAAAGTTTAGCTTCAGCTGCAGTTCCTGAATACTTTAGATGGGGTGCACAGTGGTTGCATTTTGAGAATGTAAATAGTAGCAGTTCTTTTATGCAAATCTGCCTATTTGCATGTTGTCATAATCCAAAGTCCAAAGTGCTATATTCTTAAACATGTCTTTGCATTTTGGAGAGATATTAGCATAAATTATCACAGTGTGTTGTTACAATCTTTGCATGCTACAGAGTCCATTAGTTGTGACTAATTATCATTTAAGACCATTTTTCTGTCATTAGAAGGAGAAAAAAGAAACCTTCTCCCATCTGGCCTCATTGTTGTGATTCATCTTGAGCTAAGGTAATACGCAGAAGAGGGAAAAACGATTCACTTCATAAACCATGCCAGAACTAAATTAAATGTAAAACACATTAATTTTTTTACATCAATTAGCATAAAACACATTCAATGGGTGGAGGGAGAGGGGCCCTTTGAACTTAAAATATCAAACCAATCACAGGTACTTGTCTATCAACAACCAATGTGCAGGGTGTACAATTTAGAGAAATGAATTCTTAAAACTCTTTTTCAGTGATATTGCCACATAACATTTTAAAAGATAAGTTGCTCTCAGCAATTGTTCATGTCCAAACCAAGAAGGGACATGTTGACTAGCCCTATTTGCAACACTGTATGAGGTACCCAGCCCTGCTCAATGTGTGAATGTACTATACATACTGGAGATCAGTGACAGTTGTTAATTGCCTTACAGGTCCAAGGGGACTTTTATAAGAGAGCAGTCTTCTTCAAGAGCTCTGGTATCAGCCCCCTTTTCAATTAGACATTTGTAAATTCCTGGGTCCAATACCCATTACAGGACAAGGGGTTGAAGTTATAAGAAACTGGGAAACCTCTAGTTCATATCCTTTTACCCAACAATTAAACTGATCTCAACACCAGGCCAGGTGGCATCACAGATATCTGTCTGGAATAGTCTCAATATTATCTATTGGACCAAAATGCTATGCACCACTCAAGAATCCAATTGATGCCTACATGAGAAAGGATCCTAATCATACAGGGCTCTGGCTCACATGGAAGCAAGCATGAGTACTGTCATATAATGAAGGCTTCTCTCAAGCAGACATTCATGGTTTGTGTATGAACATCC
Organism: Candoia aspera; assembly: GCF_035149785.1. NCBI lineage: Eukaryota > Metazoa > Chordata > Lepidosauria > Squamata > Candoiidae > Candoia > Candoia aspera. The sequence continues at coordinate 41,517,804 of NC_086156.1, read as the reverse complement.
TCAGGAAGCTGACATCATTTGAGGAATTTCAGCAGTTAAGCGTGGGTATCTGTAGGAAGAGCAAAGAACAAGTGACAAAATGTGTGTCATATCATCACACAAATGACACAATTAATATAGTTGCGTCAGACATCATGATGCAGTTACATAACTATCATTTGTGTGATGATATCATGACTCATGTATCCTGTTGATGTCATTATGGCTTATTATGGATACTACTGGCAATAGGTAAATTTTATCCAGGATACTTATGTGGGGAGCATTCCAAATTTAAGAAAGCCTAAAGAGGTCTCAGAACTTTCAGGAACATCCTGGATTTGTCAAATCCAGCCAATTACGACAGATGTAAACAATGATACATATTTGTTTTATATTCTTATCCCAAATGTTAACATATCCTCATGCTCTAGTGACCTCCAGATTGGACTACTGGAATGCACTCTACATAGTGCTGCCCTTGAAGAGCATTTGGAAGCTCAGCTGGTGCAGAATGTGGTGGAGCAGGCAGTTAGCAGTGTCTGTTTTTCAGCACATGTGACACTACTACTCTGCGAGCTGCATTGGCTACCAGAATGCTTCCAGGTGCAATTCAAGGTGCTGGTAGTCACCTCTAAGGCCCTTCATTGTTTGGGGCCAGGTTACTTACAGGATCTTATCTCCCCAGTTGTATATGTTTATGTATATGTTTTTATTATTTTAAATATTGTTAGCCAGAGTCATGTATTTGACAGGGGCAGCCATATAAATTACTAAATAAATAAACAAATAACATTATAATAAATATAAATATAAAATTAGATATAAAATATAACTTTTGAAAAACAGAGTCAACTTAACATTCATCTATTTCGTATAAAACTCAAGAAAAAGATCAGCAATGTGGAACCCCTGGATGTCAGAGCAATCATAATACTACCAAATGGCACACCCACTTACATGTCTTTTAAAAATGGCCAAATTTTCACAAGATAGCCAATTCTCAGAAAATCCTGTATTCTTGTCTGAGCTCCCATGAAATTTTGGGCTTCATTTGCTTGAGTGTTACGTATCTCTGCATACTCACCCAGTTGACTTACTTTCCTGATATAAAAAGAAAAAAAAAGATCCCCATGACGTTTTCCCTGCAAACTACTGGGGAGATTATTGTATGAGGAAGAGCCCACCCACCCACACACCTTGGATACTTCATAACAAGACTGCCATGAGGATTTCACCATTCCTTAGGGGGGGAAATGGAAAGCAATTTCTATGAAACTGAATGAGAATCTTGGATGCAACAATCTATTACACTGCATGATGGTAAGACTCGTTGCAGCTAGCAACTAGGAAGCTCTAAAAATAAGTGAGAGGCTGTGCTGGATGAATGGCTTCCTGTTAATGTTGCCTTTATCAGGAACAAAAAGGGTCCTGCTCATAAAATCTTGCTCTCCTCTAGCAGCACAATGAAACTCTTTTCATTCTTCTTTCCTGCTGTTTGATTACATAGACTCTGGGTAGTGCTTCCAAAGAGTCATGAAGATGGAATGATATTTTCAGTGTTCCAAATACACGTAGCGCATAAAAAGCTGTTCCTGAAATTACAAGTTCTACCAAATCCCTGATTCCCTCCAATTTTAACTCAAATCATGCCCTTTGTACTTCAGTAGGACTAAGTAAGGCCACCTCAGGAGGTGAGGTACCACAATTTTTTCAATCTGCTCCTAAACAAACCAACATTTATGTTTAGATAACGTATTAAAAACCTACAGTAGATATAAATCTTCCAGAGCAGAAATTAACTCAGGAAAGCAGACAAAAAAACAAATAAAAAGTCAGATTTTCACCAATCAGCTAACCCACCTCTTTCCTGCACGATTGTCCGTAAGGAATACATTTTCTAGAAAATAAACTCCAACATATCCTTGTTTTAAAAGGTATGCTTCCTGAATATACGCCAATTTTTAATTCAACATCACTTCCCCCCACGCCACCCCCGTTCACTTAGCTAGCAAAGAATGACAGAAGCAGCAAATTCCCTTTGCTCTGACGGTTCACAGCATTTACATCTCAGAGGAATCCATGATATAGGACTTCTGCATCCCCAACAGCGGTAGCAAATTAAAGGTAGGCGGAAGGAGCAAAGTTACCATGTCCTTAGGCAATTGTGCATGCAGACAATATCAGAACAAAATCATTGATACCAGTTACCAGGGAATTCAAATCGAGAGATGGGGTCTGGCTGGCCATGTGCAGCCTCTAACAACATACCTAGCTTGACAGGCTTTTGATTATTCAGCAGTAGTAAATTCTAATAAGAAGACAGTCATTATCAGAAAGGTTCCATAAATTCACATGAGAGGGAGTTTTCTCACTTATGGGGGCAACTTCAAGGGTATGGCTTCTCCCACCTTTTGCTGAAAGTTTTCAACTCCATGAAAGTGGATGTGAAGGATCACTTCACTGCCTCTTCTTTTCATTGCGCTAATAGCTACTGTGAAGGACACTCTTTGAAGAATGCAATTACTATTACCTATTTATACATGCCTTTTCTTGGTACTGTCCAGTGTCAGATGCAACATCTTAAAAAGAAATGGGCTGTCAGTTTAGAAGGCTGAAAGTTTCTTTTAAACAACAAGCATCTTCAAACTGTTTTCTTCTTCATGTTGGAGAGCAAGCAACCCCACAGAAATAGATACAATGATTTAATGGGTGGTCACTTACCATGTGCATGAAAAAGAAGTGCATCACCAAAAATTTAGGAAAAATGTGTGTATCCAACCTTGTATATATACATTGATCCATTTTTAGAAATTATTTACTATTTTTCAAATAGTGCTACATACTATCTCAACATACCAGGAAAAACAGATTAGGAACAATACTATTCAGGTGCTAGTAAATTTTAAGACACTTGTTAAATGTTATAATTTATAAAATTATAATTTTATAATTGTTACATCAGACTTGAACTGGATGATGCCTTCAAAGCCCTTCTATCAGCTTTTCAAAAACAGGATTGCTACCACTTATGTGGGGAATGGGAATGGCCTTATGATTATTATGAAAATACAAACACTAACTTCCCCAAAGGTTATGTATCATTTTCTATATTTCATGGTACATGGTGCCATCGCATGATAATGTTCTATCAATTTTCTCTAATTCAAGCAACCACAAACTGAAATCACTTTAGCAAAAGAACATACAGCATATCAAAGTAGTTCTACTTTGTGACAAAACAAGTGTCACAAAGAACAATGCCCCTGTATAGAAAAAATGGTCTTATTCCTAGATGTGTACATATAAATAATAATACACTGTTTTAATGGTTTCCCAATATACAATTATGATCTGTATCCAGCCATACCATGTCATGTGATGGACCATCTTAAGATGAGTATGAGCCTAGAGCCTAGTCAATCTGAACCAAGTTAACTGTCTTGAAAATTCTGCTAAGGTCTTGGCAGTAAGCCTGATAGCTTGATCCCCCTTTGTCAACATGAAGTTGCAATTCCTTCTTCATACCCACTGTAGTTTAATTCTGGCAGTTCTTTCTCCCACTCTTCCCATGGTTTAATGGCCTTTTTGCCCTGTGTTTCTCAGCTTTGAAGCTGAGTGACCTCAATACTTGCTGGACCCTTCCCACACAATAATTATGGAGGAATAAGGTATAATGCCAGATAAGCACTGTTGCAATTATTTCACTGACATCAATTTTTGTGAGTGCATTTGAGATAGTCCAATCATATATATATCCCACTGAATATATAGTGCATAGACGGGCAGTATAATTCATCAACCAGCATTTAAAAAGCATTGGTACTTAGCTGCCAGTGTGCACATTCCTGGAATTTCCCCCAACTATTTATTGAGAGCCAGTTTGGTGTCATGGTTAAGGCATCAGGCTAGAAAGCAGGAGACCGTGGGTTCTAGTCCCACCTTAGGCACAAAGCCAGCTGGGTAACCTTGGGCCAGTCACTTTCTCTCAGCCCTAGGAAGGAGGCAATGGCAAACCACTTCTGAAAAGCCTTGCCAAGAAAACTGCAGGGACTTGTCAGGCAGTCTCAAAGAATTGGACACAATTGAATGGATTAAAAAAAAAAAGAGTAGAATTCCTTAGTAAAACTGAGGCACCTTTAAGAGGATTTAAAAAGCAGGATAATTATGCAAAGCAACAAAAGGAAGGAAGCCAACATAAGTCACTGGGACTTTTAAAATTCTATATTAGAATGGCCAAATTGGGCACTCCAAATAAGCTGAACCATAACTCCCAGAAACCCTAGTCAGCATATCCAGTGAAGAGGAAGGATGCTGAGAGTTGCAACCTGAGAACATCTGGAAGACTATAGGTTGTTGTTCTCCAACCTGGCCCTAGGTGCTTTTAGATATCAGAATACATTCCTGATATTTAAAAGGGCATTTCTCCCATCACTGTTGTTATGAGAAGATGCTATCTCTTTCAGTGAGATCAGTTCTAGTGATGGGCCTAATTCTGGAAGACAAGATGCTTTTGGACTGCCAGGATTTTATGTGGGCAAACACATTTTTATGATATCTTTCTCCATGAAGACTTCAAGATGTCTTCATGGAGAAAGATATAGAAATGGCACTAGGCCAGAGTGACAGAAATGTAAGGATAAAGAGCCCACAGCTTTAAACATGCTTAAGTTTAGATAGCTTCTACTTAACACACAGTGTATTGCACTTACTTGAATGAAAACATTAAAGCACTTTTCTCTCAGCCTTCCAATATAGCAGGCTATCAAGGAACATTTAATGAAGTAGGTAAATAAAGCCATTAAAAGTAATCCATCACAGCTCATGAACACCCAGTTAATATGCATCATATTACATAATATCTATTTTCCAGTGCAAATGTCATTAGAAGTGGAGTTCAAATGACACAATAAATGAAAGTGTTTATTTCTTGCAGCAGACTGATTAATACAATACATCCTAGCCAAACTGAATTCTATGGGAATCCTAAAAGAACATTATTTCCCAGTTCAATTTTCTGTTAAAATATGAAAGATAAATTCCTTTTCAATAAAAAAAATAGAACATAGATTCATTTTTTTAAAACAAAAATGTGCCCTGTTCAAATCTGTAGCCACTGTTCCATATTATTTTCCGAAATATATCTACCTCTTTGGGGTAGCAACAATTCTTGCAGAGACCTTCCACATGTTGAATCCAACAAAAAAACTAAGACTTTTTTTCCTGCGGAAATTCACACTAGCTGTGTAAATAGCTTCAGGAGGCCAATGTCATCTTCACATCACTGGCTAGAAATGGGGCTTGTTGCTCTGCAAATTATAACACCGGGACAGAGTTATCATGCACAGATTAAAATGCACGTTCAGCAACACTTCCACATCAACTGAGATCTTTTAAGTAACAGAAGACTTTTTTTTTAGTCTGACAGTGACAGAAGGAATGAACGAACGAGCATTAATTCCAGACTTCCGAAGTCTGGATTTCACAAGAGTAGGCAGGGTTGAAATTTTGGATTCATTTTGGAAGGACTTGTGGCAAGAAGGTTTCAGTGTAAAACAGATGTGTCAAGTCTATCAAAGGCATACTTTGCCTATATCTGCTAACATTATTACCCTAAACTGGAGGAAATGTGCTGTTAAAAATTAGCATTTTGACACCGAGTTTGGTAGCACAAATAGGTCCACCATAATGGAGCTGAAGAATTGTCCAAGATGCTTGGATTATGTGGGTTGCTCACTGCTATTGTAAACAGTTCCCTTTTGCTTTAAAGGCTCAGGTTGTATGACTTCTCTTGAATTCTTAATTCTGTAAGCCGCCCAGCGTCACCGTGTGTGAGTTGGATGGCCTTATAAATTTGTTAAATAAATAAATAAAATAAGTTCCAAAGATTCATTCCTAGCACCAGGTTGTTCAGGAAGAGTATCTTTGTCCAAGACATCTCCTCCAATAATTGAAAAGCTAACTAGAAGTTGTTTTGCAATTAATAATTAATATGCAGAAGAGATGTAAGTTAGTCAAAGCTTTTCTTTGATATAGTAAGCTAAGGTATTAGATAGGCTTAATTATCAAGAACAATTTAAGGAAGATGATAATCAACAGAATAAAGTCAAAGTCTATTCTGAAAGGGAATGTCAATCTCTGGCATTTCTACACAATAAACTTAAAATTAACTTTCAGTGGCAGAGGTGGAATTTTTTCAGAATTAGTCAACACTAATTCTAAACTGACCAAATTCTTTATAAGAATTTAAACCAGTTTCAACATTCCCAGAATAATTTCAAAATCTACAACTATCGTTCCAAGCCAAACTTTTAATACCAGCATTAAATCTGTAATAGAACATCTGATGGACACCTAGTAAACAATTCTTAAACCAAGCAAAAATAGTCTCAAACACGGACTAAGGCATGGATCTCCTCTTCAGTTAGGCTGTTTTCCAATGGTCTCTCCTTGGAGTGGATGTCACTGAACAACAGAGGCAGGGAGAGAAATAAGGCCTTACCATGATATTGATTAAAGGTGCCCAAACTCAGGAACCTCAAGAATTTACTTTGGAAACTTACTTGTAAGATTCAGAACCTCTTATAAAAGCTCTACTAATTTTTTTAAGGTGACAGAAGAGAAAAATTATGAAATTTGTGAGGATTGGTATCATCAAAAGATATATGAATGTAATCAAGTTAATTTTAATAAAGAGGAAATAACATCTAGCTTGTTTTTTGTCCTAGCTCCACCTACTTTTTTGTTCTAACTCCAAATATTTTGAGAAATTTTATACTATTCTCAGCCAAGGATGACAATTAAGCTGAAAAAAGCTGTGGATTAGATTACAGAACTCCTCAAATTCTTCTGGCCTTTTAATTACTGAATTTCAGATGTCATGTTAAAATATTCTGTGTTCAAAGGATACTGGGGATAACCAATAATAATTTGTCACCTAGATAATTTTATTTTACTGTTGCTTTGCCTGTTGATATTTTCCCTTTGGATTGACATAAGAACTTAAGTTTTCACTTCTTTTTATATTGCTGTAAAAGTCAGCTTCTGGATCCTGATGTATGGAAATGTGTGATATAAATACTGCTAAATACTAACAGTAATGAAGATAAGCATAATAAGAATATGAAGTCAAATAGAAGGATCTCTTGATGCTGCTTGATTTTAAACTATTTTCCACCTTTGTCCTGGAAAAATGGAGGGGGAAAACAGTTAATTCAATAACTTATAACAATGTTTGGCAAGTATGCTGCAGAGTATACATCCTTGGCTGCAATTCTGTACTTCCTGCATTAAGGAATTCCTATTAAGCCCAATGGATAGATTCAAACACTATGAACACCTTGCAAGAATGAAGTGACTTCCTCCGATTTTTATTATGAGAACAACATTGGCAGCTAATTACTGTTAGCTTTATCAATTCAAGTTTTACCAGCCCACACTGTAAGACCCAACATTATCACTCCAATTTCAGTTTCTTGAATTCATACTTTCCGTTTCGTCATTCACAGGAAAATGTCCTAGAAACAACTGCAGGCTTTGCCATTTAATACCAGAACGCACTTCTCCAAACTGCTTAATTTAAAGCTGGAATTAGTCTCTTTATACTTACAGCATTTTTATGAAGGCAACATAATCCCTTAGAGCACTTACTGTAAGCATTTTAAAGCCTGATGTTTTACAATGTAACTTTTTACAGCCTATGCAAATAATTCCTTGATCCTTTTGCCATTGTCTTGCTATTTTAAAATACGTGCCATAGAGCAGGGGTCCCCAACCCCCGGGCCGCGGACTGGTACCGGTCCGTGGCCTGTTAGGAACCGGGCCGCACAGCAAGAGGTGAGCGGGAGGGGGGGCGGGGGGACGAGTGAGCGAAGCTTCATCCGCGCTGCTGCCGAAGACTCCAACCGCTACCAAGCTGGAGCTCCTTGCCTGAACCTGTGGTTTCCGTGCCGGTCCTAGTGCCTGACATGTGCCTTCTGAATCCAAGGAAAACCATCCCCACCCCCCCGGTCCGTGGAAAAATTGGTCCCTGGTGCCAAAAAGGTTGGGGACTGCTGCCATAGAGCATCTGAAAATACTGATACTTTCTGTAGCATTCTGTAATGTAATATTAGCTAGATTTAGAAAACAACTATTTACTGCATAGAGAATTAGATCCCCAACGTGTTTCCCACTTTATTAATACCAACACTGGAATTTCTCCAGATGGTATTAAGCAGAGCGATCCTATGTCCATTCTGCCAGATTATCCTTGCAAGTCACAAGTTGTGCTATGTAGAACCATTTTTGCTGCTTGACCTTACAGCAGCAAATACCCACGCAAGTCAAGCTGCATAAGACCTAAGGTGATCCAATTATTTTAGCAGCCAACCCAGAAAATCCCTTCCTTTTCCCTTCCCAGATAATACAAATAAAATAATAACTTAAATAACTAATAATCTGTTGCCTTTTCATGATGATGAGAGAAAGGTGCCCTGTGCAAGCAACAAGTCATGTCTGACCTTTGGGGGACGCCACTTTCACAACATTTTCTTGGCAGACAATAGAGTGGGGTGGTTTGCCATTGCCTTCCCTAGTCGTCACCTTCCCCAGCAAGCTGGTACTCATTTTACCAACCTCGGAAGGATGGAAGGCTGAGTCGACCTGAGGGGGCTACCCGAGAATCCAGCTTCTGCTGGGATCAAACGCAGGTCGCGGGGAGAGTTTTCAGTTGCAATACTGCCGCCTACCACTCTGCGCCACACGAGGCTCTCTTTTTTATCTTTTCATGATACCTCCAATAAAATATTTGAAGTGGCAGATTTTCTACCTTTTATGTTTTCAAGATAACTCCAAAAAAATACTTGAAGTGGCAGATTTTCATTGCCTTGTGGTAAAATTGTGCCTGTTGAAAATCCCATTATGTCCAATAAGTATGATTTTCCTAGTAAGTACACTTAGGATTGTGGCATGTATTACATCCTGAAGGTATGAAGTGAACGTAATTTAGTTCTTCCCACAGATGTGCCCATATTTTATTGTTTGATGTTCCTTTGGGACACTGCATGAGAGATCTGGATTGGAGAGCCAGCATAATGGTGCAAAACAGCAAATTCTTGTATCATATTCATACTTTTGTCAATGGATACAAGTTTGATATAGGACTAATTATCATGTACACAGAAGAGACCATCATAGTGCTTGGAATTGGTGTCCTTTCTTTGTCTTGCCAACAGACTGTCCCACTTTTTGGCATTCTGCTTTCTAGGCTACCCAGAACTCAGGGTGGCTTATATGGACGTCTCCTTTCATTTTCTCCTGAGAACACCATGAAGTAGATTGGTTTAAGAGAGACTGACTAGCCAAAATCATCCAATGGATGAGGATGAACCTGAATCGGGGTCTCTCCCATCCTAGTCCAACATTGTCATGTATGACATTTTGTACAGCAGCGCTGGGACTTGCATTAGTAGGTTTTTACCTCTGCATCATACCCATAAAATAGTATAGTAGTGTAAAGATGGAGTCTGAGGACTCCGAAGACGGTGTGCAGGAGGAGATCCGGACGACAGTTGGTGACGGGGCAAAAACCAAAGAGCCTTCAGAGCCGCTGATTGGTGGAGTCTCTGATGAAGAGACTCAGCAGCCAATCAGCACTCGACAGTGGAGGGCAGCAAAGAGAACTCAAGAGCTCGAAAGGCGATTGGCTCCCCACTCCAAATGGTGGGAAAGTCAAGCGCTTGAAAGGCGCCCTCACTGAGAACGGGTTGTCGGTGACAACCGTTCTCTTCTCCCAGCTGCGTTTCCAGACTGTGTTGCCTCAGATGATCTCCCTACTGTGTCTGCCGACTCTTCTCTTCAGGATCCTGTCTCTCTCGCTTCTCTTGCTTCTGACCTTGCTGCCGAGCTGCCACTTTCCCTGAAGCCTCTCTCTGCAGTGCCTCCTGCTTTCGACCTTGCTGCTGAGCCGCCACTGTCTCTGCAGCCTCTCTTTGCCATGCCTGTTTCTTATCTTGCCACTGGCCACCCCTCATCCTGAAGTCTTCCGCTGCCGTGCCTTCTGTCTCCTGCCTTGCCACCAAGACGCTGCTTGCCTTGGCACCCCTTGCCGTTGAATCTCCTGCTTTCTGCTGTGCTGCTGTGCTGCCGCTGCTCCTGGATGGTTCTCCTCAGCTGATTAGAGCAACCTCTTCTCTTGCTGAGCTGCTACATTGCTGCCGCCTTCAGAGTTGCTGACTGTCCCCTGTGCTGTTGCTGGCTCTGGAGTTGCTGGTTGCCACCGAATGGGTTGTCTCTGCTCCTTGCCTTGCTGCTGAGTGAATTCAGTCCTTCAGTCTAAATTTACTCCTGTCCTGCTGTGGTGGTTTCATCCAATCAGTCCTGCCTTGTCATTGCCTTGCTGTTGTGCAAGCCAGTTCCAGTCCAGCTGCTTTGATCATTCTGCCACTGCTTGACTCAGTCTGTCAGCTGGGTCTAATTCCTTGTCTGATTTCATCAACGTTAGTCCTTGTCTCCAGCCTTATTGACTTGAATCCAGCTCACCCACATTAGCCACTGCAGTTGTGTATTAATTTGTGATAAATAAATCTGTTGTCACCTCTTCCATGTCTGATTTAGTTGGACAGAGCAAGTAACAGCAATAATCGTAATAATAGTAATAAAAAGTAATAATAATAATGATAACAACTCTAACTCAACTCCTGAGGATCACATGGACATATCCAGGTGTTTTTCTTGGTAGCATAGATTTTCTCCATGACGATCTGTCCCTAACTTGATCTTCAGGTCTTCCAATGGTGCACTCTGAGTCCATCTACCTTGCTACTGGTCCTCCTCCTCTTCCCTTTTCTTCCACCTTCCCCAGCATTAGAGCCTTTTCCAGAGAACTAGGTCTTCAGATAATGTCTCCAAAGAAGGACAATTTGAGCCTGGTCACTTGTGCTTCAAGTGAGAACTCTAGGTTGATTTGTTCAATGATCCATTTGTTTGTTTTCTTGATTGTCCATGATATTCTCAGGAGTCTTCTCCAACACCAAAGTTCCAAAGTGTCAATACTCTTTCTATCCTACTTCTTCAAAGTCCAACTTTCACTTCCATACTTCCATTAAATGTTACAGGGAAAAGCATTACCTACACAATTTTTATCTTTAAAGGTACAGAACCATCACGGCATCTGACTGTCTTCTCCAAGGCCTTCATGACTGCTCTACCAAGTGTTAGCCTGTGGCATATTTATTGACTGCAGTTCCTTTACCACTGATGGTTGAGCCAAACATGCAGAAGCTATCTACTACTTTAACATCTTCATTGTTAATACTAAGGTTGGTTGTTGTACCTGCTGTCATTAGTTTGGTCTTCTTCAAATTTATATTTAATTTTAGTCCCATTTTTTTCACTGTGTTCCTCAATTTTTATTTCTAGAGCTTGCAGATCCTTTGCATTTTTGACTATTAGAATAGTGTTATCAGCATAGTGCAAGTTATTGATTACTCTTCCTACAGTTTTAAAACCACACTCATTTTCTTCCAGTCCAGCTTCCCTTAATATATATTCAACATATAGGTTGAATAAATAAGGGGAGAATATACAGATTTGTCTCACTCCTTTGTTGACTTGGAGCCAGTCTGTTTCACCATGTTCTGGCCAAATTCTAACTCAAAAAGTTCCAGTTTATCTTCTTAGTGCCTCTATAGTAGTTTCATAATCAAGGGCAAAACAGAAATGATGTCATTGGTAAGCATTGGTAAGCATTGGTTTGTCCAAAACAGTAATTTTGAAATAAGGTCATAATTTCTTGGCTAACTAGAGCTCCAGCACTTTTTTTTAGAAATTAGTCACTGATGGATAAATTCTGTATAAAATGATGAGCTCTGACTTTGACATTCTGCTTCTTAATCCTATTAATCTTATATACAAGGGAACTGTACTTAAAAGTACTCATTTCCAGGCACACTGCAAAGGTAATCAAAGACAGTCCTAACTGACACATAATTATAAAGAGTTCAGGTCAGTTCATTTGTGGCCAGATCTCTATATTTGATAAGGGGCTTGTTGGTATGGAATAGGGATCATGAACCCATGCTCCCCCAAATGTTCCTGAAATATGACTTTCATCTGCAATGTCTGGAGGGCAGCAAGTTCCCCATCCCTGTGCCCCATCTATAAAACTATATTGATTAAACATAGGCTTTATCAAATTTATCTGGATGGGGATCTACTTGTAAAACAAATAAATAATATTGTAGATTGATCTTTGTTTAGAGAATGGACTTGCAGAAGCTGAAAGATTACCATGAATTATAATGAGATGCACTGATATATTTAGTACAGTCCAAGACTGAAATTAGACACTGACAACAAGTTACTAAGCTGAGTTCTGGTTCATTTTAACAGAGGACTTATATCTGTTTTTTCTAGCTATCTTCAGGAAGGGAAGCTAGTGGATGGAAAACTTGAAAACTGAATGATGCATCATGAGATATGAACCTACAAAATTTTTACTTACAAGAGAAAGTCTTTGTATTCCAGGCTCTATTTATCAATATTTGAGTTAAACATCTGTGTGTGCCCGTTTAATGTCTCAAACCAGATGGGGATCTTCAGAGGCACATCTGTATTCATTAACACAAAAAAGGAGAGTCAGATCCAGGCACATGCAAACAGGTAAACAGAGGAATACATCTGGCTGGCCTGTAAACACATCAATCTTGGTTGTGTTTTGTGGTCAAATACTCAGCTTTGGCAAAGCCAGTTTTTATAAAGTGTGCAGCAACAAAGAACATAAATTAGACCCTTAATGATCATGTGCAATCTTCTTCAATGCATAAAAATATTAATATATCAAACAAAGCCTTAAAATCTTGTAACATGCATTTATAGAATAATTAGAGCACTTCCATATGGTCAACAACAATCACAGTTCTTGCCTCCAGAACCTTGAAATCATGCTGCCCTACAATTTTCCTTGTTTTCTGGACACAGCATGTTCTTAACTCCATTCCTCTCTCTCAGCAGGCCAGTGGTGTCCAGCTAATGTCCTAATCCCTCCCATCTTCTTCATCAATTTACCAATGTAGCAAGGAACATTTCTAGATAGACAGGGGAAATGCCAGAAGCCAGTAACCATTTAAAGGTCACTAAGATGCAGTATATCTCTCCACTGCACTGTGATCCCTAATACTTCGACTGTCAACTAGCTTGTATATTCATATTTGATGGTCCTGGTAAAAAGCAATGCTTACAGCAGCCTTTTTCTTCATCCAGGCCTCTTCAGATATTTTTCTTCCTCTGTTATGTCCTGCTCATCTAGCTCCACATACTGTATAACAATAGTAACTAGTATGAAGACCTAAAATAATGATCTCATATTTTGCCCTAATTTCATTTAATTTCTGTTACTTCACTTCACGAGACTATCCAATGAATTTTGCATAATACTTTTCAAATGTGAGAAGGGCCTTCCATATTAGTATTGCCAATATATTTAATCACATATACTCCTACTTTTAACTTCTGCTGATGAAACAGTTGAATGAGCTCAGTTCTAAACCAGATCCTTAAGAAAACTCAGATAGTTCAAAAATTAGGATTAAGCTGCAAATCACAAGCAAGTTGTTTTAAAGCAAGTTTCTGGAAATTATATGGAGTCATGATCCAGGTTAGAAGAAAAGCACTGTACACAGCACTGTTAAATTCTGTTTGGCACAGTCTTGAAGTCAGGTACTTGCTGTCTATGATAGATGATTAATTTTCAATTGGTATTTGAGGATCTTAAATAAAGATTGAGCATGGTCATTATAGCTTATTCATAAATGATTTGAATTTCAGTGATTTGCTGTGAATAGGTGAATTTTACAGAAGAAGCACACACAAATGGCCTTTTTCTGATTCCAAACGATTGACTGTTATGGTGTGGACAATGTGATAAGTGAGTGGGATAGGTAGGAGGAAGATGGCAAGAGATGGGTGGGCTGAGGGCAGTTCAACTGCACTGGAGTTTTGGTGGGGGAGGGGAATAAAGCATACATTAATCACAAGCAAATACACACATTAAAGAACATTTGCTGCAGACTTAAATGCCTTGTTAACCTACCATATTATCTCTCTCTCAGGAAAAGAATCCTGATCAACCAGAGCATTACTGACTATTCAGCAATTGGCAGAGCGCTTGCCACAGAATAGGATTCACATGAAAGCAGCAAAAGGTAACAGAAAAGCAAAAACAAGGCAGACTGCCTAAAGCAGACCCTCTTTGCCTCCTGTTGCATGCATATTTCCTGAAGCAATATAGCAGTCAGGAATCTGAAGTTATTAAGTTTGGACCAAAACAATTTTAGACAGGCCTGCATCACAATGAGATTGGGCATCGCTATGGATGATTTTGCTTTATAAACAGCTAAAATGTACAAAACATTCTCAGAAGAATGTCAACATTTTATTAGTAATGTTAATATACAGAGATCTTTATGAAAACTTGCCAGGTCCTGGGTGGGCCTAAAAAGAAAAGTATGAAACCAATCAATAAACAGAAGCAATAGAATGCCAATGATAATTTAAAAGGCCAAGTTAATGATTTATCTTTTCTACAGTGCAAGAGAGTGAGGACCTATTGTAATTCCTAAGGCACTGCATTATAATGTCAGAGTGAAATGAAGAAAGGGCATTTCCTGCAGATATTTGCAATTGAACAAGTTCACAGTAGGATAAATGCTGCCTTAGATAAGCAGACTTCAAACCATGTAGGGCTTTAAAAAATAGAACTTGCATGTGGATTTATATTTAGGGCAGATCTTTCAATATTAGTAATTAGAACATGTACCAATTAGCAATTTATGTGCAACATTTTTGAGGGTAACCTTATGCAAAACACCCAATCAAATCTGGGTATCCTTCTGGTATTGGAGGCTGCAACTCTCCAAACGTCCATCTAGCGGAGGTCCAATACTAAAAATCTTTAGTTATCAAATATCAGTATGATGTTTGTTGAGAGCTTCCACAGAAATGATTTTCCACTTGGCCACAAATGTCACAAATTCAATCCTAACTTAAAGGACTTGAACATAAGAAACTTTCAAAACAATTTGAGCGTTGAGGAAAAATAAGCCGGATGCAGTAGCAAATTTAAAACCAAGGGAATGGTGTAGTGAGTACACAGGATGGCCTTGAAGGACAAACAGAAGATCTGCTACCATGGCAACAATCAGATAAACGAGGTTTGAGCCCAGGCCAGTAAAGTGGTTTATGAAAACACCTCAGACTTCATTCAAGTGAAGATAAAAGAGGGAGGAAGGGAAGCACATTCAGACTTGTAAGATTCTGTTACTATAGTTGTTCTAATAAAAACAGCTTTAGATCTGCATGGTATTTGTTTCTTAGTCTAGTCTGCCTTTTAAGGGTGACTATTATCCCTAGAACAGCCTTTTTCAACCTTTTGACGGTCTAAGATGGTGAGGGGAAGAGGATTACCTATATTCTACTAAAACTCTTGTGTCTGTCTGTCTGTAACCTTCAATTGGGTGAAACAGTGCATCATAGGACACCAATTTTTGAACTAAGGTACCTTAAATGGGCTAACTTACAGAATGCATCCAAAATTCAGGACCCATTACTCCCGTGGAATTGAGATTTGGCAAAGCAGTGGCCACTCCAGCACCACTGTGCCTTCGGACTATACTTCCCAGAAACCCATAGGTTGCATGGTGCAAGGGAAGATGGGAAGGGCATATCCCTGCCCTCTTGCCCACCTCCCTCTGGCCCCTGTGCCCTATTGGCTGGCATCAAGGCCCGATGGGTGAGCAGTGACTGGCTGCTTTGGAACCGAGACCGAAATCTGAAATCTCTTAATGGCAATGGGCAGCAAGGGAAGGACAAGGGAGCAACTCAGATGCCTGCTGATAAGATGGGGCTGGCTGGGAGGTGCCAGCAGTTAATGGGTGAGCCCTCTTCCTCTCTGGAGGAAGGGGGGCCTTGGGGACATGCCAGGATAGGGAGCAGGGGTACAGTTTTCCCTACAGTCTATGGCTTCTTTTGTTCCCCATACCTGCAGCATAGGGGCAGGCAGTTCTGCAGGTCAGCTGAGGAGGAGGAGGAGTGATTTCTGATGCTCTCTGCCAGCTTCCCACAAGCAAAGTCAATGGGGAAGCTGGCAGAAAGTCAGAATCCGCTCCCACTCCTACTGCTTTTTTGCTCACCCGTGGTCATTCTGTTTCTCTGTTTAGGTAAGGAAATATTTCTGAAAGGATGACCCAACAGGTCACCGGTTGTCTAGTACATTCTAAAATTGACACAGAACACAAGACTCTGCTATCAATGGGTGGTACTGTTGTCTGAGGAAGTGCAGAGTCTATAAAACTGTCTACGATCCAGACTCTACCAGGGTCTGAAAATTTATTACAAAACCAGTGTGTGTGTGAATATACTGTATCAGGCAGAATTAAGGTCAGAGCCGAGTATTGCATGTCTAACCCCATTTAATTATTAGAGACCCCCCTCCCTGAGCTCCTGAAGAGCAGAGGAAGTAAGTCATTTTCTGATAAGCCATGCTCGAAGCATCATGGCATTTGCTTGCAACAGCCTCTCCCCCCCTCCCCCAATACATTCCACAAGAACAGTACTTCACAGTTGTTTCAGAGTGGGAAAGTTTAACAAGACAATCTTGTGTAAAATGTCTTGAAATTCCACAATACAAACAAACTGTGAAAGTTAGTTCTCACACAATCAAAAGCAAACAGTCTGATACTACATCAGGCTGCTACCAAAACAAAGAACAGATGGAAACTATATCTCCCACGCAGAAAGAGAATCACTAAATGTAGCAAAAGCAAGGGAAAAGGACACAAGAATTTCAAACACTGATTATTATAAACAGAACCCACAGTTGTTGGAAATCTTTGTCATGGCTTCTTAGATTCCCTTACTGATCAGAAGTTCCAGTATATTTGTATGCATATTTAATATGCTTCAGCCCACCCTGCCAAGAATCTGACATAAATACCTTATGTGTTGCTTCTCTGCAGCTGACAAAAAGCGTTCCCATGGATCCTCACTGCATGGGTTCAACATCCAAAGATGTGGATAACTCACACTGAGAGATCTGGCAAAGAAACTGGGGACCACAGCAATATAGTCATAGGAGCCTATGTTCTGCTGGCAGTTGCTAGATTTGGTGTTGTGCCAGTTGGTTTACTGCTTGGCTAGTTTGGGCAGCCACCTATGGCTGATGCTGGGCTATTTGATT
The DNA here is from genome assembly GCF_035149785.1 of Candoia aspera. Taxonomy (NCBI): domain Eukaryota; kingdom Metazoa; phylum Chordata; class Lepidosauria; order Squamata; family Candoiidae; genus Candoia; species Candoia aspera. The sequence goes on along the minus strand of NC_086156.1, from coordinate 41,500,610 downwards.
CCAAGACCTGTTCAGAGGTCAGTCAACATGTTCTAAAAACATGAAATAAATTTTGCCTCCTTGATAGTAGCAGTAAAGGAGTTGCATTACTGGCAGGCTTCTCTTGACAACTAGGCAAGAAACTGGCACTAACAGACTTCCGAGAACACGAACTCTAATAAGGAGATTTATTGTAGAAAATCTATGATGAAAATTTACGAAGCCATTATGGAAGAATTCTAGTGATTGCTGTACTTCAAATGCAAGCCCTATTTATAGTGAAATCATGATTCAAATTCTTCTGCCTCCTTTCCCCACTTGTATGATGTAAGAAGTTTGAAACCACTCTCTTTGGGGAAAGGGACTATTTCCACCCTTCCCTTGTCTAGTTTCATGGAGTTTGTCTGTGACCTTCTAAGAACTAGCTCTCACACTGGGTAAATGACATCAAAAGGAAGGTAAAATGAAGGACTGGAACCCTTGGAGGAAGAGACTGGATAGGAAGGCAGAAAAGGATTTGGGGCTCTACCATGGTATAGTAGTTAATTTCTTAGATTAGGAGACCCAGGATCAAGTCTACTGTCAGCCATGGAAATTCACTGACTTTGGGTCAATCACTTCCTCTTACCCTAATCTACCTCAAAGGTTATTATTGTGGCGAAAATTGGTAAGAGGGAGTGCTATGCACACAACCTTGAGAGGCAAGTTATAAGACAAAAAATAAATAATATTCAGGTTGATTCATAAAACTTAAATGAAGCTATATAAATAATTATTGGTGGGCCAGTCAGCAAAACAGTTAACGTCTGATGGCCAATTCTGCATGATTGATGTTTGATGGGCACATTTCTGCATGTTTTTCCACAATGCCCTATCACAATCTATCCAAACAACTGCCAAATACTGTCTGAAAAAAGCAAATTCAGGCATTTCCACATTTTTGTTCCTGGCAGAGTTTTTACATGCTTCACAGCCTGGCACAGACATTTACCAGCCTCCACAATACAATCACTTTACATCTCTCTTGCTTGTAAAAACAATTCTTAAAATCATGAGAATGAGATGGGAGAGAGCTGATAATCCAGAAGAAGATTTCGATATACTGTATGTGTCACTTCACCTTTCCCAGCACAGCTACAGATTTGTGAAGCAAGCCGCAAAGCCAACTCAATAGCTTATCCTCCGGTGAGAACTGGAATTTCCCCCTTTATGCCTTTTCTATTTTAATGTGCTGTTAACAGATGGGGTCTGTGAAATAATGGACACTTTACTGTTTGCACAGCAGTCAAATTGCTTCAAAAGCTGCCTGAGCTCTCTTGAAAAACTGTATTTCCACTGGCAGCAATGCCTAAGCCACAGTCCTGCTGATCCATATGGATTTGCCTGTTAAGCACAGATCCAGCTCTAAGCAATCCCAAACAAGAAACACCCAGATTGCCTGTAATTTCAGAAGGAAGAAGAAAATCAGCAGGTGGAATCGAGTTCTTTAGCTGAAGAAAATTCCAGGGAAAAAATCCTAGTCTAGTTCTTGCTTCAGAGCAACAAAATGACCTGTACTTGGACAAGTCTTTATGCACAGTCAGAAACCAGGAGCTGGCACTCACCTCTTTTTAGAACAGGGGAGAGCCAAAGGTTTAGTCAGGTCTCCTATAGTGAAGCAATATTTATTCATTCTATAATTTGTACCTTGCCTTTCCACCAAAGAATGGTGCTCCAGGAAATTAATAATAGAGCTGTGCAGCACTCTGGACAAAGAAGTGCTTCCAAGCACTCTGGGGCATTCACGCAGCACCTGCCTGTGACTCTGTGACTCCTTAAACTAGCTGCATCTTTTTCTGGGATTTTCTGACTGCCTTCCTCAGCTGTGGCAGGATCCTGGGGCAACTCTGACTTACAAAATTGCAAACAGGTGCTACGTCCATGCTCCTGAAGACCCTTTTATCTTAAAATCCGAAGTGTTGCACAAGATGAGGCTAAGTAAAATGTGAACAAATTAAAGGAATTCTTTTAAAACCATGATTGAAATAGACATTAACAAAACAGGCAGCACTCTCCCACCTTGGAAATCCAACTAGGCTATAGTAAACACCAGAAGATATTTTGTCTGCCAGTGGCAGGGTAACAAAGATGGAACCAGCATGACCTCATCTGGTAGGAAATTCCGAGCATTGGAAGCAACCGCCAAGAAGGCTGTCTTCCGTGTTTGCATCAGGCTGACAAGGGAAAATACATTCTTTAAATACTTTCACTTCTATGCACCCAACAAAGCACAGTAAACTAGACTGCAGAAAGCAAAACCGATCATGCTCAAAGAGAGACACTGCTCTCCCAAACATGCCAAAATAAAACAAAATTAGAAATACTTTGGGACTCAGGTATTTTTGTGAATTTTGGATAGCTGGCACTTTGTTTTTTAAGCATGAGTTCCTCATGTCTTTATCTATATAATTATTTGTGGATGCATGTATGCTAAAATAATCTGAAAAAGTTTTAAGGTTAGGGTTTTGTGTTCACCACACTGGTGAACCAATGTCAACCACCACACCAGAAGCTCCTACTTCACTGCTGCATACACAAGAACAAGAATAAGGAATCTGTGTCTGCACCGATTTGTCTGCACTTGGAAAAACTGTCATTTTCATGTCTTTATGAACATCACTATACTTTGTGAGCCAAATGCAGCATTCTCCTTAACACTTGTCTACCATGCAGAAGGAATGATGCAACGCTGGAGAGAACTCTGCAAACTGACAAACAATTGGCTTGAGCAATTGGCTGAGTAGCCCCTTCAAAATCAGTGGTAAACATCAGTGACCAGGTATGATTTTCCTCCTCCTTTATAAGATCAGCAATAAAATATGCTTAACGCCCCCATTTACTTAAAAACAAAACTCCCAGCCAATTCCAAATAACTGAAAAAGGAGGGTAGAGCTGAAGATCCAAACCACAGATAGACAGACAGATGATAGATACACTGTAGATTCCAGCTGTAAAATACCACTACACCCACTGTACCCCAGAATACTCCAAGCTACACTGTCTAGCTCACACTCTTGTCTACTCTGGCCATGGTTCTCCAAGATCTCCAGCAGAGTTCTTATTCATCAGGGTCCTTTTCATTATTTTAGCTGGATAGGCCACAGAGAGAGCAAGCAGAAGTTGACCATTTAGATCTTGTTCTGATTGCACATCTGTTAATCAAAACAGATATTATATTCATCTGAAACATTGTATGTGGAGTTTTCATTTCAGTCCCTATTGTAAAATATATTGCAGTTGCTTATACTGTACAGTACAGGCTTACATGGACTGGCACAATCCTGAATACGCTTTGTGTCATCTTTGCAGCTTTGCATCATCTTGCATTCCAAAATGGAAAGATTAACAAATGGAGCTGCAAGCACGCTCTCTTGGCTTCTCTTAGCAATAGCAAGCCTCTCCTCCCTTCTCCACTGTACTGTCTCAGCCCGTGAGGAAGATGTGTAATGTGCCATGCTGTTGATGTGCTGACGCAGTGCCCTAGACAACAGTGCTAGAGAAAGATGAGGAGAAAGCATGCGTAGCTGGACTGGTGCTCAGGGGAGATCAATGAGACCACACGATCGCTTTACCGTTCTTCTGAGAAGCTAGTCGAGGAGCCACTTAGAAATCTCTCCAAAATGAGAAAAAAGAATCATCACAGCAAGAAGTACATAAATTAAATTTCTATGTAGAGAGGCAAAGTTAGAAGTAACTGTTAGAAGAAACAAAACACCTCTCATCAGAATGCAGGAAACCCAGTTGGGGTGACCCATGGGTCTGATTCATATGCAGTCCACTTGCAGATAAACATTTGGTGGTAAATTTCAGCTATGCTATTTCTATTACAGTACTTTATTTTTAAACCAGAACTGGACTGGACAACCTTTTGAGGATGCCTTCAGCTGGAGGCCTTTCCTTCAGAATGGAGGACAAAGAGCCACCCTAAAGCAAAAGAGATCTCTCAGATGCAAATACTGCAGAATTCTGCAGGTAGTGGGCATGCATGAGGAAGAGAAGCTTATTAGAGCATCCAAAAGTAGACACATATTTGAAAATATGTAATGAATCAGAGAGAGAAAAACCCATGATATCCTAGGTAAGGTTGCACATATTAAGAAGGGTAGAGAGCATAAAAGAGACAGAGTAGGATTATAGTTTTAGACAAACTAATTGCATCATTTATACAGAATTTTTTTCCCTCTCTTGTTTCAATAGGAACTCTGGGGAATTTGGATTCTAGTCTCAATGGAATTAAGACTGCTGGAGTTGGAGAGAAGTAGTGAAATTAGCCCTGTGGCCAGCTGGTATGATGCCAAAGATGTGCTTCCCAAACTGCCAGTGTGGGTTTTCCTCTGAATCTATATCACAGCCTGGGCAGGGATGGGCCATCTGGGCCCCCAGAGCAACACGAAATCCTTGAATTTTTTTCTGCAACTTTTGGAACCATTGCTGGTTGGATTGTAAACTCTCGGTTACCCACCAGTCTGAAGAATGAAAATTCAAACAGTAGGGTATGCCTAATGTAAAAATAATAATAGAGGAAATCCTCAATTGTTCCCAGATCTCTCAGCCCAACCCATGTATGTGGCACCACCACCCTCTTTGCATCATCACCCTGCAGCCACTTCAGCCTTCAGCTTTACACAAACTGGAGCCTTGCCCACCTAAGGTTGTCCATCTCTGAGCAAGGAAGGCATTTTCATGAGAAAAATTATGGGTAGAGAAAAAGGGTGAACACTCTAAATTTTCACTGAGGTTTAGAATGCCTTTGCACAACACAAATATTAATACTGGATCTAGTTTGTTTGTTAATTGAACAAGGATGCATAGGTTAGGAAGCTTAACTCTTGACTCAAAGAGGGGGATTAAACCAACATCTTCTTGAAAATTATACTTAATTTTCAAGAAGATATTGGTTTTAATGCTGCAGGGGCATCTGGGGGGCGAAAAAGTCAAGACAGTGATCATGTGATCATAGCCTCCAACAGATGCCCCTGGATACCTGAGGCATTGCTGTTCCACCATCAGCTGAAAATCAAATTAGATGCTATAAAGGACTTCATATACCAGCATGCTGTCCAACAAGATATGTGTATGTAGTAAACCTTCAATTTAACAGACTGCTTTAAATCTGAAAGTCTATTAAATCTTTTTCCAACCACAAGAAACTCACTGATCCATGCTAAAACCAATTTTACTCATACAGTATACAGGTAGTCCTCATTTAGCCACCACAAATTGGGACAGGCAACTCAGTCATTAAGTAAAATGGTCACTAAGTGAAACCCTGGCTGTGCTTATGATCTTACTTCAGCTTTCTTTTGCTTTACAAACCTGCAAAGGTTGTAAATGTGAGGACTGGTCATAAAGTTACTTTTTCATTGCTTTCAAAACTGTGAACGGTTGCTAAATGAGGCAGTCACTAAGCGAGGTCCACCTGTACACAGTATATAAGAAAAACAACTTTTCAGTTGCTGAATTGTATACAGTAAACACATGTGCAGTAGAAATAATGTTAATGTTTGCACAGAAGTGAGTCTTCTTGAACTACTTTAGAAAGAAGAGACTTGGCTCATTAACTGCAAGTGATGTCTGTACAAGAAATTTACCTATTCCATCCAAAATGTGCTCTACTGAGGTCTTTAAATCATTATACTATCAACTACCAGTAAAGTTCCATTTAGTTTAAGTCACCAAAATGGGGGCAACTGGTATTCATTTAGTGTCCAAATTCGAAATGATAATGGGTAGATTTAAAGCCACTGCTCTCCTTTCTCATGTTTCATTATCTTTAAGTAGGAATGCCCTTCAAATAAAGAAGTATTCGCTATAAAGCAGAACATGTTGCCATCTTATCAATAGTGCAATTGTCCTTATAATAAGGCAGCCTATGTTTTACTGCTTAACAGCACACCTAAAACCTACACAACACATGCACACATTAATTCAAGCCAGGATCTCCATTAGCAATTGGAGAAGCACAGGAGTGACTTAGTGCTCTAAATCCATGCTTAAATGCAGAGAACAGACTGAACTTTGCATCTCAAATCTGCCAAGTAAATTTGCACTCCATTTTCTCCTGGAAGTCACTGATGAAAGCACGCAGCTTCAGAATCACGCAGTCAAATAGTGCAATTACCAGTTTTATTTAACTTAATTTGAAGAATTTTTGTGCATGCTAATGAATGCACATCCAGCCAACTTTGAAAAGAGTTGCGCTTACTTCCAAATAAATCATCTTTCATATGAAAGGTCAAGATGAATGTCTCGAGAAAGGAGTGTAGTGAATCCAATTTGCAAGAATGTGAAGATGTCCTAAATACAAAGGCTGTTACAGAGAGGCTCAGGCCAGTTACATGCATCCAGAAACAGGTTTACAAGGCAAGATTTTGTTACTTCTCTTCAGAAAAATCATCCCTGATGGACAAGAAACACCAACAGATGCCCCATGCAGAATTGATACTATGAATGCAGGTTTCTGATTTCATGTCCAGTTTGTCTTTGCTGTCATCCTACTAATGTCCACATCCTTTATATTATGTGCTTCTTTGGGGAGGGGGGGAATGTGTCCATTACAATAACAGAATTATACTAAATGGCAACCAGATACAGCTTTCACTACAAATGACTTATTTTTCTAAGTCATATAATTTTGCAAAACTCTCTCTGTGCTGTTTGCTTATTTCTTCAGAGGAAGCTTCAGAAGTAACCGGAAAATGCCCCCTCTCCTGATTGTTGTCCAAGGGCCTTTCCTCATTAGTCACCCAGCCAATGCTGTGATAATATATTATGTAATATTTTGACGTAATAATATGCTGCCCTGACTCTCCTGACTTTTATGGCTAGCTAAACAAATGTATGGATGTTCTGAGGGCACTGATTGCTTATGAATAGCCAGTGACATGTATTTTCTGCCCTCTCTTCTAAGATACAGACACATCCCACTTGTCATTGTCATCTGAGAACCAAAAGTTACCAATGTCAGTCAAGACTGGGCCCATGAATACAATTCCCTGAAACAGAGGGATGGGGATGGCTATAAAGTTTTCACACACCATGGCCCTGTGGTGGTTTGAAGAGGAAAGCTTGGGTGTTCTGCAAGAGAAATCAATAAAGCAGGAATTTGAGTCCAGATTAACTTTGAATTTTATATGAACCTGAATCAAGTTTTGGAGTAGAACACTAGAGGATATGAAGACCAGTTGAGGGGTAGTTAGTCTATGTCTAGAATTGATTGAATTAGGGCATGTAGATTGCAGGCTCAACTATAAAAGGGCTGATCCAGGAGTCAGCAACCATGAACATTAGTTCTGAAATAGAAAGGAGACGAGGGTCTGGGCTAGCAATCTCAACAGAATTCTTATTTTGTTGGTAGATAATGGGTGTGTGGGAAACGACCTGTTCTACTCTCTCACTGAGGGTTGATCTTTTATTTTCTGTATGTACAATATAGTGGGAAAGAGTACATGAAAGAAGGAAAAAGACAAATGTAAGCTTGCATACACAGCAAAATGGTTTCTTTAATTAAACTGATCTATTGTAAAAGTCAACATAATTATTGGAGAGGGAGTAATTAGATTTGCTTATGTTCCTAGTTCTGTAACTTCACTTTGTATCTCAAGTATGAAAGAATAAGAAAATGAGGTCAGATTCTTGCACTGTTGATCTATTGCATATCCCAAAGAGATGGTTCCAATATATGTTACAGGTATATCTGGACAGACCCAAACAAAATAAAGCATAACTAAAATCTAGGTCCATGCAAAAGAGACATGAATTTTTAATTACTATATTTGTTTATATTACTTAAATATCTTTTTATAGCCCCCAAATGATAAAACTACCAAATTTCTCACTGTACAATTTCATAAAAAACTTTGTGACTACATGGTGCTAGGTTAGATTTACTATATTCATGCCTTTTCTGTAGTTCCTGCTGAAGAACTCCAAAACAAGAATAGGAAATGGAGTAGCTGCAGTGTTTAAACTCATGTAGCTAGGTTTGCCTTAGGCACAAAACCAGCTGGGTGGCCTTGGGCCAGTCACTCTCTCTCAGCCTTAGGAAGGAGGCAAGGGCAAACCACTTCTGAAAAACCTTGCCAAGGAAACTGCAGGGACTTGTCCAGGCAGTCTCCGAGAATCGGACACGACTGAACAGATTAAAAAAAAGCTAGGTTTGTAAGGCTTGTAAGATTTACAGTGTAGCCTCTTTTGTGTGTTAGACAAAGTGGTGGTAGTGATAGCTGCTATTATTGTGATGATGCTATGCAATTGTTGCTCAGTACATCATAACGAACAGTACAGGTGAACATCCACTGTATATTGAAAGTATACAGATGTGAAAATGGTATGCATCTCATATGTGGGAGAAATGGGAGGTATTTAAAAAGCCAGATGTTTTCAATGACAATAATGTTCCAGTTGCTGTTGGAGAGCTTTTTGTCCAGTTTTCTGATGCAAATGTTCAAGGTACAAGCTACCTTCCTTCACTCTTCTGCATACATTGCAGGTATTAGAAATTACGGGCATCAGTCCCTTGGAGGAAAGCATGGATATGCTCTTCCCCTTCCACCCTCCCCTTCATCAGTTGCCTAATCCCTCATCAATTTCATAAGGCAATTTGATCTACAAAGTTAATTTTAATCCCTTCTAAAGAGTTTTACAATGTAATAGAAAATGCCCTGGTTAGATTTTCCTTGCTTAAATTAGTAAAAGTGTGCTTTCCCCTTCCACCATCCCAGAAATGGAATTTTTAGTACTATAGTTTCAAAATACTCATACAATAAGTTCTAGGCAATGCATAGAAACTGTGATTGCCCCAAAGATGGTCACAAAACCAGTTGGGGGAAAAATGGATTGGAAGGAAAATATTCTTCAAGAGTAGATGGATCATGTGTCTTGAAGCTGAGATACAATATTCATGTTGATTCTCCCCAGAAAATGACTGTATTTATACTCAAAACATGCCCCATATATATTGATAATTCAGTTATGTGTTTTAATAGTTATTCCCCAACTTATTTATTTATTTGTTTTTCAAATTTCTATCACCGCCCATCTCTCCTGAAAAGGGGACTCTGGGCGGTTTACAAATAAAATCACAATTAAAACATATAAATTACAATATAAATAGATCAGTAAAAAATAAATAGATATAAAATATAAAGTCCAAGCAGTGCAGATCTTGTTTGTTGGGGAGAGATCTATGATACTAGTTGCCCCCAAGATGAACTGGTGCCTCTCCCACCCCAAGCGAGGCAGCAGAACCAGGTTTTTAGGTTCTTCCAGAAGTCCAGGAGCGAATGGGCCTGTCTCACCTCTGGGGGCTGAATATTCCAGAATATTCCATAATGAATTTGAACAATAGCAATTCTACTCTTCTTGACCAGCACAAGAATAGAGTTGGTTACTCAAGTAAGAAATGCAGGGAAAAATATAGACACTCAGATCAGAACCACTCCATGTCTTCAGTTGGGACCAGAAGAGGCACCAAGTCAGAGAAGGCTGGTGTGATGACTGTAATACTCAAACTCTCATTAATCATGACTTAGAAGTGATTACTTCAAAGTCTTTAATGATGTGAAGCATTCAGTACAAAGAAAAAGTTGCAAATGAAAAAGCCCATGCTTTTCCCCATTAACCATCTATAGTGATTTCAGATTCCCCTCCACTCCCCCTCTCAGGTATGCACCCTCCCTCTTGTGCCAGTTACAACAGATGTCCACAGCTGTCTTCAACAGCTCTTCAGCAAGCGACCTTCAGAGTCGAGAGTAGCAGATAACCCAAACAAGATGATTTCTCATTCCAACCGTGTGCCCCCACCCTCGTGTTCAGCCCGCAAAGATTACACGTGTAACTAGAACATGCATGCGAGGCAATTCAGATGTTCTGAGAATGCTGAACTTGGGAGCATGACAGCTGGCTTCCATGGATTAGTTATAGTTTTCTAGGATTTAAGATCGAAATATTCCTCACTCCTACTTGGAAGTGCTGGAGACTGAAGTGGGTACCTTTTGCTTACAAAGCATATATCCTACCCTCTGCCTATTCTGAATTAGTTGAAACTATAAGGGACATTTAATTTTGAGAAGGGAGTCAGGTGAATGGCTCAGATCCCTCAAACCCATCCAATACATTTCATTTTGCCCACACCAGCTTTGCCTGAACTAGTATCTTCAAGATATGTTGGTTCCCAACACATCTGTTTGCCACACTGGGGAAGGTGAATCTGAAGCAGCAAGGCTGAAGTCACTTGTTGGACTATGTCATAATGGGGGAGAGGGGTTGGTTTTCGGCTTAGCATGTTGTGTGAATTTAGCCTTCTTTATTTTTTTGGTGCCTTCAAGTCAGTATTTGACCTCTGGCAACTGCCTGGGCAAGTCCCTGCAGTTTTCTTGGCAAGGTTTTTCAGAAGTGGTTTGCCATTGCCTCCTTCCTAGGGTTGAGAGAGAGTGACTGGCCCAAGGTCACCCAGCTGGCTTCGTGCCTAAGGCAGGATTAGAACTCATGGTCACCTGGTTTCTAGCTTGATGCCTTAACCACTACAGCAAACTGGCCATTCTAGTTTATTCAACAAACCATAACTTAATAAACCATCACACAGCACATTAGACTATGCAAGCCTAGTCTAACATAACAGATCAGGAAAAGAACAGAGATGTTAAGAGTGTATTCATAGTGTCAGATGCATCCAAATGTCACACATACAGATATTTTCTTAGGTACTCAGATAAAGCTGTAAATAAAGTGCAGCTTAAACTTTTATCCCCCCAAATTAAAATGCACTTGTACCACAGTATATGATTTGCTTCTAACATGAAGGCTCATCAAAGACCTGATCTGACATCCTCTTTTTCTGAAACTGAGTTGAACCAAACTATACATGAATAACTAATTGCTGCTTCTATGACCTATTCAATTCATCTGAGTTTTGTTTTACATTTGCACTGACATTTAATTAGCTCAGCTTACATATTATGTAAATAATACCTGTAAGAAAGAAGCAGTTTGTTCAAGTTTTATCTTGCTACTTCTGTTACTAACATCATTCTAAACATCAATGGAAATTTAAAATACAAGTAAAACAAAATCCAATGCAATTCAATTAAAAACCAACATGTTCATTTAAGGTACAAAGTTCAACACCTAAAAATCCTATTCAAATATGTAGAAATAGAGTTGCACCTGCTGCTGCTTTTTCCAGTTTGCTATGTGTCGCATGTAGGGACGCGGTGGCGCTGCGGGTTAAACCGCTGAGCTGTCGATCGGAAGGTCGGCGGTTCGAAACCGCGCGGCGGGGTGAGCTCCCGTTGCTCGTCCCAGCTTCTGCACACCAAGCAGTTCGAAAACATGCAAATGTGAGTAGATTAATTGGTACCGCTTCGGCGGGAAGGTAACGGCGTTCCATGAGTCATGCTGGCCACATGACCCGGAAGTGTCCTATGGACAACGCTGGCTCCAAGGCTTTGAAACGGAGATGAGCACCGCCCCCTAGAGTCAGACACGACTGGACTTTACGTCAAGGGAAACCTTTACCTTTACCTTTATGTGTCGCATGACCAGTTATCAAAATAAAGTTGGAATGTATCTGAGAACTAAAGCATACATTTAAGAGGGAGGATGGACAGAAATAGGGAAATCTAAGTGCTGCTTCACAGCACAAAATGCCAAAGACAAAGTAGAAGTTAACCACTTCCATATTTTCTACTTGGAAAATGGGCAAATGTCACATATCTTGCTCAGGCAGCTCTTCTTCACTGAGAAGCTTTTTTCCCATACAGACATCATCCCAGAAGTATTTCCCTCTGTCTTTTCTTAGGTATGACTTGTTAACTCACAAAGACTGGCTTAGCTGAATGATCTGGTACAGACAACAGAATACGTGGTGGAAAAGGACTTTACTAAGCCTTAGACTCACCTGCTTCTTCCACACTCCTTTTCCGATAAAATTGAATAGTATAGCTTAGTACCAGAATCCTAATGGTAGTTACTCTTAACTAACTGGTATAGCATGTTAGCTTCATCACCACTTGTGGTTAGACTTAACCACTGCTAATATGGTTTTAGCAATAAGGTAAACACAATGAAAAATATCAGTGCACTCTTTTTATCTCTTTCTTGCAGTTATGCAAGAGGAGGAAGAAGAAGAAGCAAGAAGGAATGAAAGCCATGTTTTATTTTGTGCCTAAACTGGCTCTTGTAGCTTCTCAGCTACCTTGACATAATCTACTTTATGCATATCTTTTGTCCATGCACCTAGTGCCCTTCTTACTGCCTGAGAATATTAGAGGTGTTTTTTGAATGTCAGTTGAAACACATTAGCACAACAGCATCCTGTCAAGTCCTGCAAGGCTGGCAAACTCAGGAAACAGGAACCACTTGGATTTCTGGAAGAGCTTTATTGCTAGTAGAGCAATGGAACAGCATCTTGAAAGCCTGCCAAAGCAATTCTCCAGTTCAACTTATACCTAGTGTGATTAAGGCAGAGTCATGTAACGTCCTTACATTTCCCCTCTTCCCTTGGGCTGAGATGGCTATTTTGCCATGGTCCTAGTTCCTCCTCTGCTTTCCCACTGTCTGTGAGACATTCCATTGCACAGCTATAACAAGCTACAAGGACCTCAAGAGGACATGTGTAGTATGACACCTTTGCTCAAAGGATGCAACTTAATAATTGGGTCAATGTATTTGGTGCAAATATGGAAGTCACATCATTTGCACATCCCGTAATTTGCCCCCATTACTTCCCCATCAAGGATACACATGAATTAGTGGCTGGTTAGCATGTTGTGTGGAAATAACCATTGTGGTTTATAAATCATAGCTTATAGCAAAGCATAATGTATGAACACAACAATTATGGTTTATTCAACAAATCATAATTAAAATAAATAATGGCTTAATAGAACTTATCTGTGACTCCAACCATTCACCCTTTTGGTTTTTCTATCCTTTAATATTCACATTTGGTCTCAGATACAATGAAAGTGTGATCCTTTCTCATGTGTTATCATCCCACTAGAAACTAGTACACTAACAGATGCTACCACAAACTAGAAAAGTAGACCTCCTCAAAAATCCAGCAGGTTGGAAAGAGAATGCAATGGAATGGCATTTTATGGGATAATAATATGAGGCAATGACTAAAAATATTAATTGCTGTCTCAAATCAGTTCTGCCTTTTAGAGGAAAGAAAAAGGCATGGCCAGTCATCAATGGCTGAGAACTTATCCCCCCCCCCCCGCCACTATCACCACCACTTTGTCAAACTTGTTATCAATATATTAAAAGCTCACAACACAACTCCTTGCTATAACAGCATCTCCAGATCTTTTGGGAACCAGGGTCTGGCAAGAATGTTTCCAGCTCCCCTGGAGATATCAGGCATTGAACCTGGGAAACCTTCTGCTCACCAGCTCTGAGCCCTATCCCTGGAGTAGGGCTTCTTCTCATTTCTTGCAGTGAATGCCAAGCTAACATCAGAAGGACCCCCAAGAGAGGGTCTGAGACTGTTCTCCAACCTGCTGGCTTCCACATATTTAAACTGATGAGCCTCTCAGGAGTAATTTAGGGCTCATTTATTTGGGGAATATCTAAAGCTTTGAATGAATAAATGAAAATATTAAAGAAAAGCCAAGTTATAACTGCATGGAAAGAAGGCTGACAAATTTTGCCAGCTCTTTTGCATCAAAGTAGATTATATTAAACAGACCCCCAAGGCAAACTCCCTACGTAGTTTATCACCATGTGACTACACTCATGCAGAAGAAATATAGCTCAGTCTACCCCAGTCATTGCAATGCCATTTTAAAATATAAAATCCATTATTCATTATTTAAAAGGCAGGCATAGATGCACAGGGAGAAATAACAATCCGTCGCCTAGCTACATGTGAATAAGGCGTACTCTTCATGGGCTACTTTTATGACTAGGGAAAATACAACATCAGAATTTTACACACCCAACTTGTAGAAAATCTTCATCTTCCTTAAAGCAAACAAACCAGAAAAAAATATTCTCAATGTATAAGAAGATTGCGTTTTAAAATGCACATGATAAAATATAGCAGAAATACTGACATAACTGAGCACTGGGGAGTTACAAGGTGCAGTTTGACATTGTAATATATATGTATACACACACACACACACTCACACAGCTGCAATTTAACATATCCTGCATTGTCTCCTGAATCACTGGCACCATGTCAGTCAATTAGAATTTACACTGAAACAACCAAGAGCAGATCTTTCAATAGCATAAATCAGTGTAACTCTGTTACACCCAACCATGGTGTACTGGACTCAGTCAGGTCAGTTTAGCTCAAGCAAGCTGACAGCAGAAGTAGGCTTATCAGTCATCTTCAGCTGAAGGAAAGAGGGCATGGCTAGGAGCAAGGTCCAAGCGGCCGATGGCTTGTTGAGGCTCCAGGCAGAAAGTCCACTCTTGACCTAGGCAGTGAGCCAGACCTGTTTCTCTATGAGATAAGTGCCAATTGGAAACATAGCTGTTATTCACACTTCTCACTAAGCCATAATGAAGTTTGTTTGGTGTTGGTATGAATCCAGCCACTCTAATTTGTAAACCACCGTTTATGACTTTGCATACAAAAACAGAGAATGTATTTAGAAAAGTTGCACAGAAAGAAAGCAATTTGTAAAAGAAGCACGTATTCCAGAAAGTTATGGTACAAAAAGCATCCATCAGGGAAGGATATGTATGAAAACAAATTGTGTACAGGTTTTCTTGCTTCTTATGGCCCTTGACAGGTTTAGACCAGTGTTTTTTAAACTTGGCAACTTTAAGATGTGTGGACCAACTCGCAGAATTCCCCAGCCAGCATGCATTCATACATAGTAAAAATAGTAAGAAAAAGACGAAGTAATAGACATAGCAAGAAAAAGACAAAGATCAGAGTTTCATTTGGAAGAAGATTGGAGGGGGAAATGAAAATGAGAAATAATTTGATTACTTTCTCATCCAATGACAGTATATGCTGTTTAATTTTTGAATTTTTAATCCAAACAGATGAACAGATATGGATTCATCTGCCAGATCTCAGGGAGGGAGGGAGGGAGGGAGGGTCAATATAGTATTAAACAGTATAAAGTGTAAGTTTAGAGATTTTAGTCACTCAATGGTATACCTCAAAGACAGTAAAGGAAAGCATGGCAACTCCCTCATTGAATAGACTAACTGTATCATACCGTAAAGTGTTTATGCTAGAGTCATTCCTGTAGTCATTCTTTCAGTTACATATTTTCATTTGGTAGATATGATAGATGTACATATAGAGAAGAAAAACATGGTTTATTTAAAATATTGTTGTTAGATTTTTATCCCATCTATACCTATCTATATCTCAAGGCAGCAAACATACCTAGTACTCCTGCTTCCTATTTTCTCCACAGGAACAACCCTGTGAGGTGGGTTGGCTAAGAGAGAGTAACTAGCCCAAAGTCACCCAGCAGCTTTCATGCCTAAGGGAGGCCGAGAACTCACAGTCTCCAGGTTTGAAGGTCAGCACCTTAACCGCAGCACCAAACTGGCTCTTAAGTTGTATGGTCTACATTCTTTGGAAGCATGGGAAGAGCTTGAATGGCCTGCCGCTTGAAAACAACTGAAAGTTGCATGCAAATGGCTGGCCATCCTGGCAGTGTATTATGGGAGTTGTAGTTCAATACATCTGGAGAATGCTCAGTTTTAACTTGAAGAGTTGGTATTTTTCTTTAACCCTTTCATAGTCACTCCATAAGGAAAAGGCAAGGGAAAAAAATCAGTTACGTGAGAATAGTCTTAATTACACAGCAGGTTATAGGCACCTTTTGCCAAAAATAATCCAGGTTATATGTAAATAAATTTGAAGTGTATCTTACAGTTGGAAGTGTTTTTCTTCTAACTGTTGCTAAATGTGTAGGAGTGATAAAGCTTGGCAACTGAAAACACTCGCCATTTTAAATTCTGTTTCTATTCTCCAAAAAGTACTTGAGTGATGCAGACTAGATATTATATCAAACCATAACATGGGGGTTTAGCATAATATGGGAAGTCCACCATCATGGTTTATAGCTTGGCATCTTGGCTAAAGCAGTCACAGGTTAGACAATGGGAACAACCAAAATGGAGGTAAGAATCAGTTGTTTTGTTTACAAGATGTTTTGTAAGAATGTTTGCATTTACAAGACCACCCATAGAATGCCTGGTGCAATCTGAACCACAAAGGATCATAACTGGAAAACATATGCTCTGCAGAAAGTAGCAAGTGCCTAAAGATTATTTGTGAAATCAAGCCTGTCTACCCATTCTACAGTTCAAAGACACAAATGTCAAAAGTCAAATGTCAGTTCAGTAGTAATATATTCCAAGAAGAAATACTAAATAGATCTCTATCAGTCCCTCAACCCAAATCCATTTAAGGATTCATCAAAGAAACTTCAGTGTCCACGTCTTCAAACAACTCAACATCCTGCCTTAGGTTGCCTGCCTCTTCTTCAGAAGAAAGGACACTGATAGCTACCAGACAAGAGACAAGAAGAGGAAAAGAAAATGACCAAGCGGAAAAAGAAAGGAGAAAAAAGGGAAGAAGGGAAGGGAAGGGAAGGGAAGAGATCCAAAATAAAGGACCCCACACAGGAGAGTGTACTGGAGTCTTAGTAACCATAAATGAATATCAATAATCATAGAATGCAGTGTATACATTTCACTATCTATCTTCTGAGTACTTTTATTCTTCAAACCAAGGAATTGCAAGGTTCTTGGCAGCCTTCTCCTCCCACACAGAACCTCCAGAGTCCCAGAGATTGAAGACTGAGACCTTGTGTGTTTGAGTGACAATTTCAACAGGAGAACAGCTTTCAGCACACACAATCTCCCCATCAGTCCTGCCCTATTGGACTTCTTGAAAATAAGGGAAGGGATTTCCACTCAGCAAACATGTTCATTTGATAAGATTATACTGTTTATCCAGTCAGCTACATTATTCCTGAACGTGCCTTTTGTTCCAAAATTTCATTCTACTGCAGAAGTATAATAAAATATGGGCTGTGGTTAATATTCCTTGGTGAATAATGGCATGCTGCTAGTTTTCAGCCGTGAATGATTAAACAGGCCACTACTTCACACTTAACATTGTATTTGACTCAAAGAGTTATTCAAGCAAACCCACCCATATACCAGTACATGATCCCAATCCTCTGTGCAGCAATTATTCTTGAGCATTTATGATCAAGGGTGATATACAGATTCAGTGGGAAGGGAGCACTCCAGCACGAACCAAAAATCAGATGCTGCTGCTGCTGCCCAGAGGCCTCCCAACAACTGCAAGTGGTATACAGTAGTGTGATTTCCTTAACAGCAATTGCTCTGAACAACAGTTCCTGTGATCAGAATTTATCCAATTTTATTCTGGGACTAGTCTGACAAATGTTACCAAGATGGGACAGGCAATGATTTTATTTGAAAAATCCAACATTTAAAGAAGATTACAAGAGAGGAACCAAAAGGAAAAATAAAACAGGAAGGTATATGAAGTTCTACTTCTCCCAGAAATTTCAAACACAGCATAGCACACCTAGATAGATTAAACCAAAAGAAAGAATAATAAGGCACAACATTATATCCTACTTCTAGATAGCTGCCAATATAATTCTTAACACAGGAGATCAAATTTGTGCTTTAATGTTATTATGTTTGAATCTATTATTCCAATATAATGTAAAAGGATTCTGACATGCAGCTTTCCCTATATAATATAGCAGAACAATGCAAAGAAAGAAGTGAATTCTAGACCCAGCCACATAATGTTGATGTACCATTTACAGGGAAGTAAAATCTATAGTGAAATGCTATAAAAACTCATTTTTTAAAAAGTATAAAACAAATGCATTAATCAGAAGTAATAGCTGGTATTTCAGACAAATGTGAAGTTGCAGGATCACTTATAAAAATATAGAACTTCCAACTACCTCCGTAGTTGTACCAAGGCATTGCCTTGCCAAAATCAACTCTGCCCATCTAGTGTGATCATCCTGATGGGGCCTGCTTAGTCCTTCCTCCAAGAGAGGTTCGTGGGATTTGGTGGCCTCCAGGTTCCCCCAGAGGTAGCTCCTCTCTCCTTGCTTTTTGTAGTTAAAACTGTTTGTTTCACTGTACCTATCTTCCTATGTAACTGCAGGTGTTCCTATTAATATGTATAACATAAATAAAATATTTTATTTTATTATTTTAGTTCCTTGTTTTCTTGCCTTTTGTATACACCCGGAGTTTCTTGACTAATGATAGTCATGAATAATGACAAATATTCAACATTATGCTAGCACAGTGTCTCTCAATTTCAGCCACTTTAAGATGGGTGAACTTCAACTCCCAGAATTCCCCCAGCCAGCAGGCATTATGCCATTAGGGATGTGTAAACATTGGCAGAAATAGCACATCCAGACTAATGAAATTGTTGTTGAATTGTGCAAAGCACTGAATTTAACACTTGTGTAAGAACCAGCAGGGTTTTAGTAATAATAAAAACCACTAATGTATAGATAACACATATAGATAGTGAAAGACAGAAAGAGATTTTTGCAACAGATAAAAGTAGTTATTTAAATGTGTATTGGGAACTTGATTAGCTTTTATTATATTCATAATCTGGACATTGAAGTGACATTCAATTCTGACTCTTAGACAAATTGTACTGTAAGATAGCTCAGGAGGTTCCTGTCCTATTATGGTGGACGTGTAACATAAACATAGGAGCATTCATTTCAAGAAGTGTTGCTTGGGATAAAGAAATAATTCCAGAACTCAGAGCATCATAGCAATGGCAGAGAGTAACGTAATAATTAGAATAATTAGGAATTTGTTCTCCAAAACCACTGCATTATCATTAGAGACTTAAAAGAGAACTGGTAGAAATTTTAGACTTCCAGGAGACTCCATTTGTGATATCCTATTCATGGACAGTAGTATGGAATGAGAACAACAGGATACCAAAAATGTGCATTAAAAGTTTTGTTGGGGAATTTATGTTGGAAACATTAAGTTACTGAAAGTTAATGAAAATTACAAACAGAAATAGATGCTGAGGATTCAGAAACAATGCATTCTAAGGACATTGCCAAACAAGAACAATGCATCAGTTGCAGACCAGCACCAGCTCCCTGTGATCTAATAATATTGGCTGTGTTCCAGAGGTTAACTGACTTATTTCTGGCTCACCCAACATGCATTTGAAACTGCTATACATTAATCCTTTACTTGTTGTACTTTAAAACAGTTGTGACTCTATGGAGCTTAGTCAGTCCATGGTAGGAGTTCTTGCCTCACCACATCTCCAGGTCCTTGGAAGGGTCAAACCATTTTTAAAATGTCCTTTTTGTGTGACGTGAAAATGGAGAAACTGGATTATTTTCAAATTCAGTTTGAGGGACTGGAGAGTGGAAGTAGTGGTAGAGTAGATAGCCTTAACATTGCACTAAAAATGGAGAATAATCTGCATGATATTGACCACAGATCTGAGTTTATGTACCCATAACATATATACATTACAATACATATTTGCATATCCAGGCAGATAACCCTTTCTGGAAAGGGAGCGACTTTGTAGCACTTTCAGTATTATTTGTTCTTATTTATCCAGAGACTCAGGAAGCATAGGAACAACCAGAGTTTTACAACCTTTACTATTTGCTTTTAAAAGCTTGACAGTCTCTCTCTCTCTCTCAGGCACACCCCTGCTCACATTCAACCTTACTCGATTCATAGTCTAACTGCTGAGGCCTGGTGTGAAATCCAGAAGAATCTGTGCACAGTATATTGCTCCCACCCACTTTTCCAACTTCGGAGAAGGGTTGGCCAGTCCCAGCTGGGAATTCTTCTCATGATTCCTGGTTGATTTCTACTTCAATATGCCAATTCTTCTTGCTCACACAGGAATCATCTTTTCTTCTGAGAAGGAGTTACTGTTTCTTCTTTTGAGAACCATCTCTTGTTGAGTCTTTTTAAAATCTTCAATTTGGTATTTTTCCACATGTTGTATAAGCTGAGATCTTCCAGAAAAAAAACAACCCACTTTGGTTACTTTGGCCTGATTTGAATGTATTTCACATACTTCTTTCCACCTTTCATTGGTATCAATTCATGCCTTCACATAAATACATGGCACAAGTATAAATAGGAATAAAAAAGCTGTAGATCAAAATGTATGGTAATTACATGGTAACACTGGTGATGATATGGTAACAAGAGAAGATCTAGAGAAGGTATAAAAGATTCATTTAAATTTTCAGGAGACTGGGTTTTATGGTAAAGCAGAATTCTAATATAGTATGAAAACATCTGGAGCAAATAACATGGAAGTAGATGCAAATACAAACCACAAAATGCATTTTTTTTCCTTTAGGTACCACAACATAATTGTTTTGTCTTCCCATTAACTAATTCCTTCTGCCAATTCCTGTCCAGCCATAAATATAATAGATCTGTCTTTTCTAGATGTTCCTATCAAAATACAAGGCAACTGGGAAGATCTTTGCCACTGTTTGTGGATGTTCAAGGTCTCAGGTCTTCCCACATGCCCTTTTAACCAACACTTTACAGAAGAATATCCTTTGGAGAGGGGTGAATGAGACAAGTAAGAAACAGCCAGTTTCCCAGGCATCACAAACTGAGCAATTAGTCACTGTGCTGTAAATTAAATAACTTCTAATTATCAGAATTTAGATGAAAACAATATACCTGTGCCAACCTTTGCAAAGAGCTAGTTTAAGACTTAAAGACAACTCTTTGTATTACCTTTTGCACACTTTCGTACAGAGGGTAAAGTATAGGGGCTTTAACTCACAAACAGCCAGTAGATTAACAAAAAGATTCTAGCCTTTTCACAGTTCTTCCCTGATCAGTTGCCTGAACATTTCCAAACTGCCACAGTCTGCTAATTGCTACACAAAAGTTATCGCATTAATGCAACATGGATGCCAAGAACAGTTTAAATGAAGTTAAATGAGTAAAGCAAACCTAGTACTTTCCATTGTTCATCTTACAGACATTCAGAGAGTCGTATAATTAAGCATTGTAACATTTCCCAATCATTTGATTCACTGCTCTGTGGCCCAAGTTTAACAGACCTCTGCAAAATGTAGAAAAGAAGAGATTTTAGACTGTTACAAGACAAGCAAAGAAGAAGTGATATTATGGTGTTACCATTTTTTCATGTCAGGTAGATCTTTTGGACAAATGCTACCTCTTTGTAAAAATGAAGTAAGGAAACTGCTTCTTATAAACTAGTAATTCAACTTGGATTGCCAGAGGATTAGCTGCATGCATTTGTGTAGAATTAAAAGCAGGAGGGACAAGATAACAAGTTTTTGGCTGAGGTGCAACAATTTGCTATTGGCTATACCCAGTAAACCTAAAGAGCTGCAGAAAAGCTCTCAGGCTAAGCCTTAAACTATTATCATCTTCTTAATACATGATTATGGCATTTTTCAGTTTAGAGCAGCGAAGATTAATGTATGCCTTCCGGTGGGAACATGGCTGACTGAACAGCTGTCCGCGAGCTCCACAGACAGAACTGACAGCGGAGGCTTTTTTTTGAGCTCGAGCAGGCTTCTTCCTGAAGCTCAGAGCTTTTCCATGAATAAAGAAAACGTTCGGAGTCATCCCATTTGCCCTCCAGAATGGCATCTTGTAGCCAGAGAATTGCAGACAGCATTCACAACAATCCAGTAAGAGACAATGGGAGGCGGGGACATCACCATTTCCACACCACTCTATAGCCTTAAAGGGACATTAGGTCGAACCACCCCATTTCTAAATCACCCAATTTATATATTTTTAAGTTTATGTACCCCAAGAGAGGCTTTCTACAACAACAAGAAGTGGACTTTCTTGGTGCTTATTGTTATTTCTGGATTAAATTTTTAAAAATCTTTTAAAGTTTTGGCTTGTTTTCCCGTTTAAAGATTAAGGAGGAGTGAAAATGAATAATTACCTCCCTGCTATTATTTTTGTACTGAATTTGAAGGATTGAATATTTTCCTACATGTTGGATTTGCTGTTTTGAATCTTCAGCTCTCTGTTCACTTTCCCTGGGACCTGCTTGTTAGTACACTTTCTCTTATCTTAGTTTCATTTGGAACTTTTCTATTAACTCATTAACTCCTATCTGTGCTAGTCAAGTATCTAGGGGGTGCTATAATCTACTGCCTGAAACATGGAGGATTTTAAGGAGATACTTTCAAGTTCCGTTGTGAGCTTAAGCAGACCTACAAACATCTTGTCAGATTCCTGTCAAGCTATTTTGCAAGATATTCGGGATATTGCTTAAAATATCCACTTTAAAATGTGTCATCTGGCTGAGGGTGTTTTGGAAGAAGTTGAAGATTCTATCCAAGATGGAGAAGTTTCTACCGACAATGAGATTGAAGTCCTTTTTGAAATGCCAGACAAAGATTATGTTCTGGTGATGAAGGGGTTAAAGGGACAGCAAATCACAAACTGTATTTTTCTGAGGGAATGTTATGGGAAAGAAGAGCTTCTGTTCTGTGGTAGGTTTTTTGTTGAGAACTCTGAGATTTTAAGGGGGGCAGTTGGGCTGTTTGATTTCTGTATGAAAAATGCCTTGTGTGTTCATGTAATGATTGCCTATTCTAAAATGCATCAGACTCATAAGCAGGAATTCAAAGATATCTGATTTATTAAAGAACAGCATGCAGGATCACAAAGAAAGCTAAGAATGGTAAAAGCACGGGTAAATTCAAACTAAAAACCCTCGGTGAAAACGAAATCCCTCCCCCCTTAGAATCTTCTCAAGTCCACAACCACAGGTGCACCTAACGGTTTCTGACGGTCTGCGGGAAAAGGCCTTGAACAGATAATATAACCCAAACACATCCCATTGTACTGATTTCACATACAGAGCTTGGTACAAGGTCTCACAGCAGCTCCCTCCCAAACAGAAACACGCATCAGCTCCATGGCATGAGAAACGTTACAATGTTTGAAATACATTGAAACAGTGAACATGACAGTTAAAAGGAGATATGTAAATGTCTTGGTATATTTTGAAGTGGGGTAAAAAAAATTAAGAATGTTTAATTGGATTGACAATGAGGTTTTTATGATTTCATTTCTTTTTAATGATTTGGATTAAGATTTATTGGTTTCTTTTTAAGGTTAGTTTGATTTTTAAGATTTATAAGGTATCTCTAACGTATAATAATAATTGTTTGATTTTAGGTTTAATAGGGTTAAGATTGTTGTAGTATTATTAATATAAAAGTAGACAATTTATATATTTTTATAATTTGATTTTTATTATAATGGATAGAAATATATAGAATAGTGCTAGGAAGGAAATAATTAAATAAATGTTGTTTTAGTGGGACGGAAGCTTGTGTGTGTGTGTGTGTGTGTGTATATAAACAATATAAGGGGAAAGAGCAATTGTACTTAGTGATTTTCATGAGTACTAATCGAAGGATGTATAGGAATAATGTGATCTTGGTTTGATATAGAGTTAGAGATTGATTATGGAAAGTGCTGTATATTCTTGTTATTTAAAGTTGGAAGTCACTTCTTTATGTAACCTTTAAAATTCTTTTTCTTGTGTTTCTCACTTTTTAATTTTTTGTAGTTTTTTGGTTTTTTGTAGTTTCTATCTTGGCTTTAAAATCAATAAAATTCTTATTAAAAATGAACAAAAATCATGTTTAAAACGAGGTTCAGGAGCAGAACCACACATGAGCTTTACACTAGGATAATCTGCACACATAAGTACAAACCTATAGATCAGTTTTAAGTTGCACAAGGATCAAAGGCAAATAATAACCCACTTTAAGACTGACAAGAAAGTGAAAATCAGTACAGGGCCAATAGTACCAAATGAAGATACTCTCTTATATCTATCAAAGATCAAAATTCTATACTAATCGACTTTGCACTATATGTTTGGTTTAAAGAGGAAGAGTATGGTGGCACAATTTGATGGCATTTCACAACTGTTCTCACTTCATTGTATAACACTCACACCCAGGTTTCTCTCTTTCTCTGTTTTTATCAGAGGCAGGTGAATCAGAGCTTTGGCACAGTAAAGGATGAGCGTCAACAAATTCCAAAACAATCCAAGATGGATGTCTATCTACTCGGATGAATGGTGTATGTATGTATGTATGTATGTATGTATATATATATATATTCTGAAAGCAGGAAAGCAAGGCAATGTTTTGGCCCTGACAGTAATAGGCATTGCTAGGTTAGTCTGTTTATCTGAGTGTACACACACACACACACACACTTCAATATAACTTCATTTCTACGTGACAGTACTCCCCTGAAGCTAACTGGTAAGCTTCTTGGAAGTAGAGGAGAAAAAGGGCACCCAGAGCAAGTTGCACCCCACCTTTAAGTAGGGATGGGCAACCTGCTGTCTCTTCTTTGCATCCCTTGGACCCTTTCCTACCATGATTGCTGAAGAGTGATGCCTACCATGATTGCTGAAGAGTGATGCCATTTTGAGATGGAAATCACATGAAAACTGTAGCATAAGCACTAAAATAGGAATATCACAATCGATGCACAGGCATGGGGGGTGTGTGTCAAAAAATTCAAGATGGCAGGCAAACCTCATAAAAAATGAGACAGAGTTTTGACCACAAGATTGTGGCTACCCTCTTAATGTTTTGAACCCCTAATGCCCCCTCAACAGAGAAACCGTTAAAATTCCCCCCGTCCCACATGTATGAGGTATCCCCACCCTCTCAGCCAACCAACCAATGTGGAATGTTGGCCATTAAAAGGTTTTTCACTGCTGTTCTAAAGAACCAACTTTGTACTATAGG
Source organism: Candoia aspera (assembly GCF_035149785.1). Taxonomy (NCBI): domain Eukaryota; kingdom Metazoa; phylum Chordata; class Lepidosauria; order Squamata; family Candoiidae; genus Candoia; species Candoia aspera. The sequence continues at coordinate 41,475,780 of NC_086156.1, read as the reverse complement.
AATGCTTCAGCTATGAACAAGATACAACGATACATGGATAGAAATCTGCCTTGTTTCCCACTGAGACAATTTCAGTATATTTAAAGCTGAACCATAAACTGAAGTTAATTCAAAATAGAGCTATACTGTTATTAGTGGTGACTAAACTACATCGGCTCCCACCACATTTCCTGTCCTAATTTCCAGGGATAGTTATAGGCTATGACTGTGTCAATGGATCGGGACTAAGTTGTTCATATTATCCATAAGACTCTTTTTCTCTTGAATGAACATTATGATCTTTGTAGGTCCTGCTTCATCTACCTGCAGGGAGGGAACAGAAGTGGCAGTGATTGTATCAGACACTGTCACTAAGCATCATAGTTCTATCACCGGCTGAAGACTTTATTCATTCACTGTTTTGTTTTTTCTTTGTTTGACAAACTTGTGTCTTACTGTAAATAAATCATGTATTCTCTCCATTTTGTCATTTTGTACGTGCTTCTTTTTTAAAAAAAAAATCTGAGCTGTTAATGTATTTATTATTCTCCTAAAGAGTTAAAATCTTGTACTGTACCTATTATTTTCTATTATTTCACCCATCCACCCTACACACACACACACACCCTAATGTCTGATTTTCTTCTTTGATCCCTGAAGCCAAGAATACAGTATCTGTTGAATTGTGGCTGTCTACATGTAATTGGTAAAATAATGGTACCATCTAATAATACGGGTGTTGGCAATTTTGAACTGAACGAATGAAATACACATTGAATGAAATACACATTCTCAGGCTTAATACTGCATGCCATTTTCTATGTTTAACTTACAACATCTCCATAACATACTAAATGAAAAATACTTAAAGCATGCAATATCTCCAAGTCATTATAGGGGTGGGGGGAATATCCTTTTCTTAGAAAATGCTGGTCAAGTATTTTATCAAGTTGTTACTGAAAGATAAAATAGCTTTGGGGATATGGCAATCAGCCATCTTTAACTAAGAGTTATTGTTGTGTCCCCTGGGCCTCCTAAGACTTTTTGGGAGTGGCTAAATGGTCTATCATATATGAGGCAGCCAGACAATCCTACGGATCTCCTGGCTAGAGCACATCAATTTGCCATACGATAAATTGTTGCACATTGCATGGCAATATGTTTCATTTAGAAATACTCATGAACTGATAGCTTCCCCCATACATAGACAACCAATTCTGAAATATTACAGAACATAACCTTCTGGCTAAAGTTAATTATGTTGCCTGTAAGTTTAGCCCCACTAATATTTAGAGATCATTTTAAGTCATCTTGGCTAAAAAAAGCCTTAGACAAAATTAAATTGTTGGGCTTCTCTATGGAAAGTCTGTGTTCATTAGGATTTGATAATGCTAGAACCACCCTGAAACAACGAATCTGGGATACAGATCTCCAACCAAATTTAAGTAAGGTGCTACACCCCAATATCTGTCATTTTCTTCTGGAAGGGTTCGTTCCAGCTTCCTATTTATCATATATCACAATTTTGAAATTTTGTAAAGCTTTCACTTTAGCCAGGCTGGACACACTGCCCTCAGCAGTCCTCTCTGGACATTTTAAGGGTATTCCTATGCCCCTTCGGCTATGTCCATGTGGTGATGGCTCAATAGAAATCCTAAGCCATATGTTGTTATATTGTTCCCTATATAAGGATTCTAGACAGATCCTTATATATTCATTATTGAAGAAATTTCCAGGCAGGGAGAGTGACTTCTATCTAATGCTACTTCTTTTGGACAAGGATCCAAAAATATCCTCCCAGGTTGCCCAGTTTTGTGCTACCATCTGCACAATACACCACACCACCACTTAGATTTTGAATTTCTTAACATAGTATTTTATTTCAATTCATTTTAGTATTTTCTTCTTAATTAATTTTGGATCATAGCATATTAATTGCTTCTGTTTTTATATATATGTATTAATATGTATTAATTAATTAATTAATTTTTATTTATTTATCAAATTTGTCACCACCCATCTCCTCCGACCAGAGGGATTCTGGGCGGTTTACAATACAGAATATACAATAAAATTTGAATAAATATACAATAAAATTCTAATAAAATCCCATTAAAACTAAAACTAAAACAATTTCTTAACTACCCCAGCTCATATTATTAATGTAAGATTGTTGCTATTGTATAGTTTTATTGTGTCTGGCCTTAGGGCTGTAATAAACATGATGATGACAACCAATTCTGAAATATTACAGGACATAAATATTTTATAGTTATATTTTTGGAATTAGAACAGCACATTTAGTAAAGAGTTTCTGAGAGGTGAATGGGAATCATTACCTTTACAATTACTTCCCTCATCCTTGAAGAGAATAATGCAAAAGGTACCAAACAAATGACAGACTACAGCTCAAATGACACTTAGGCTAACAAAACACAAGTACCCAAGTCTCCTACGGCATTGTAACACAATCTTGGGGGTTTTAGTTACTGAAAATCTCTCCTGGAAGTTCTGTAGAAGAACTTTATTACTATAACTGTTACATTCTGATATAAATACCAGTGCTACAGTATTCCCTGTGACACTCTATGGAAGTGAAAGCTGGACTTTAAAGAACCAGGATAGGAAGAGTACTGCTACTTTTAAACTTTGGTATTGGAGAAGACTGCTGACAATGCCTTGGACAGCCAAGAAAACAAACCAATAGATCATTGAACAAATCAGCTTAGAGCTCTCACTTGAGACACAAATGACCAGGCTCAAATTATCCTACTTTGGACACATTATATGAAGACCCAGCTCTCTGGAGAAGCCTCTAATGCTGGGAAAGGTGAAAGGAAAGAGAAGAGGACAACCAGCAGCAAGGTGGATGGATTCAGTTACAGTGGCAATGAGTGCACCATTGGGAAACTTGAAAGAACAGGTTAGGGATAGATTGTCATGGAGAAAATCTACAGTATGTGGTTGCTAGGAGTAGAAAATGACTTGATGGCACATAATCAATCAATCAATCAATCAATCAACCTTGTCTAGCTTGGAAGCTAAGCAGGGACTGGCTTGGTTAGTACTTGAATGGGAGACTGCCAAAGAATCCCAGGGCTGTAAGATAAACAGGGACATAGAAAACCATCCTACAAGAAAGCAGTGAGAAACTCCCATAATGTTGCCAGTGCTTAGGACCATGCTTAGGACCATGTAGGAATCAAACTTAACTCAAGGGCATCTTTCCCTTTATGTTCAGATAAAGTTTATGTTTACATTAAAAATTCACCATATCATATAAGAAAGATCACATAAAATATGAATTAAGTATGGAATCAAGAGAAGGACTTGATTTTTCATTCTTTTGCCATTCCTTCTTCACCTGCAATTCATAATTAAAACAATTTCTGTTTCATTTGCATCATTATGCATGTGCAATAAAAATGGCAATCTTGTGATAAGTACCTGATATTATATTCATTGTATCATCCTATGCATGTTTGAGTAGACACCAAGAAGATGTAGCACTCATGTAAACCTTGATGCATAATTTAGATCCACTGATACCATCCTCAATGGCCTATTCTCCCCCTGCTTTCCATCCTTCCTCCAGATCAAGGAAAAAAAATCATCAACTGTGATGCCACTGAGATCTAAGTGCCTTCATAGTCTGACATGCTTTACTCCTTAGTAACTGATTTACTAAATACATTTGTTTTAAAATGACTGCGTTCTTTGGAGCTCTGTTTATACCAATTTGTGCCACAGAACAAAAAAAGGAAGGATATTTTCTTTGATCAAATATCTTGTTTATCAGACAACAGAGTTACCTGGGTTTGTTACTAATTTCATGGGGGATTCATCTGAATATGTTTGCAAGTCATTTTCAAATCTTTGCCCCAAAATCTCTGAGACAGCAATACACAAAGGAACACTGTACAGCCGGTTGGTATGTAGTCTCACACCCCCTTCCTGTCCTACATCTACTTGTCCTACAGACATATGCTTGCTTAGACCTACAATCACATAACCAGCGGTGTCTGTAGAGTAAGTCAAAAAAGTCAAGAAGGCGGTCGCAACACACACAAAAAACAGTTGGAGCTTGCTCCATTACAGCTGCCTTCTTGACATTTTTGACCATACTCTGCAGGCACCCTTGCACATAGCAACTGGCTACAGGCCATCACGTGTTCTTCTGCAGCCACTCAAGCCCTAGTTCAATATCTCCTACCCTTTGTTAAGCGCTGTAGTTAATTATCAGCTCTTTTTTTACCACAATTTGTCTTTCCAGGATTACACTAACATTTGCAATGCCCAAACTCAGGTCAACATCTCAGAAAACTTATTGGATGAATCCAAACCATATTTTGACCTCATGTAATTTGTGATTCAGGATACTGTTAACCTTGTTTTTTCAACAAACCCTTAATAGGTTAGGTGTCACCTAACTCATACAACACATTAAACCAGAATGTGATTTCTTAGCATCTGGTTTAGTGTCTTCTGCAAAGCCATTGTGGTTTTTGGCTTAGCATGTATTATACAGTATACTAATAGTGATTTAATTCTTCTTCTTCCTCTTCCTCTTCAAATTTATATACTGCCTGACTGCCAGCAACTCTGGGAGGTTTATAAATTGTTAAAAACATTTTAAAACAAGGAACAATTAAAAAATACAAAAACAACAAAAAACAAAACAACATAGATGGCAGAAAACCATCAGGAAACCATTACTAGACAAACCATGGTTTAGTGCAAGGATAGGCAACCTTGTGCCCACAGAGACCAGAGTGCCCATATAGTTCTCTTAGTGTTTATCAAGCTTCCTGCCTGATCTGGTTTTTTAAAATATGATTTTAATAAATCATTAAATAGAAATCTGGAGTGCTGAAGAACAAAAGCATCAGTCTGTAGCATCGTATTTACAGCACTATCTTTAATCCCCATAAAGTTCTCACTGAGACAGTAAATGGTTACTTTGCTATTGTCATGCCCACCATGGCAGCTCTTTTGTAAAAAGTGCCAACCACCACTGCAAATATGGTAAGATTGTCTACTACCAGCTTAGTGCAATCTTGGTGTGCAAACCAAAGCTTTAAGAATGTTCAAGCTGTGAATTATGTGATAGCAGGGATTAACTTTGCCTGGCTGATGCTTAATATTCCATAAAATCTTATGATTCCAAAAAGGGATCTTCCTTGCATTAGTCAGGCAGCTATCTCTTCGTTCTGCCAAATTCCACAAGATTTGCTAAGAAAAAAAGCCTGTATCACCACTGCTCTTAATCCTTTTTGAATTGGCATTCATTTTGATGTCATTTTGATGCCATTAATCTTTTTTTCCCCTCCCCTTCCTTTGTTCTGTGGCAGGCTGTAAGCAGATAAGTCCGTAAGAGATTGGTGAACTAGATAATAGGACACCATGTCCAAGTCCATCCTCAGCTATGGGCCAAACACTATCTTTCAACACAACCTACCTCACAGGGTTGTGGCTGCAAGGGAAAATGGGAGAAAGAATGCCTATGTATGTAACTTTGAGCACTTACAGTAAAACTAGAATATGAAAATTCTATCAGCTTGCACACAAGGATTTTATGTGACATGATTTCTACTCCAAAAGTGGGTGGAATCCACTTCTAGCTTTCTCTTCCCTTCCCTTCCCTTCCCTTCTTCTTTTTGTAGGTGCTTTTACCCCAGTAAGTTGCAGTGAAGCTTTCCTTTATCACTAGAGACACTGAGACTCTTCTTTCAGCGTAATAGTTCCCCTATTAATAAAAAGAAAAGCTACTTGCTCTTCTGTAAGACAGATTTGGTGACCAGATTTGGTGATGGTGGGGAGAAGGCAGCAAAACAAAGACTGGTTTGAAAATGGGCGAGAACTGGCCAGGGGCTGGCTGTACAGGCAAAGGCAGAGCAAGTTTTGAAAGACTTCAAGCTCAGGCAAGACTTCATTGGTTTTGCCTGAACAACATTTTTGTCCTCATTTAAACTGCCTGAAAATAAGGTATGCCTAAACTTTTGCAGGGGAAGGATTTAAGGAGCAAAATTTGCCCAGCTTTGGGCATCTTTAGGAATTTTTAAAGGGGTGCAATGATATCTTTTACTCCTACAAGGCGTAGGGCATCTATTGTATCCCTTAAGCCTTCCGAGATCTCCAAAAGTTAAGAAGGGGGGGGGTCGCCCACTCTGGGGGCCAGTCTACATCTGCTCAGAAGTAGTTTTTATCAACAGAGGATCAACTCTCAAAACAGCCCATGCTTTTACAAGATCTTCTGACATGTTAGTTATAAGGCCTACCAAGCCACTGTCTGCTCCTTACTCCCATTTCTCCTTCAAAATCTTCTTCTTTGCTATGTTGATGTTCCTTCCAAGTTCTATGCTTTCTGTTACATTTCTTTTATACATTTATACATTGTATAAAAGGTTTATGCATTGTATAAAAGGTTTATGTTGTTGTTGTTTATTCATTCAGTCACTTCCAACTCTTTGTGACTTCATGGACCAGCCCACGCCAGAGCTTCCTGTGAGTTGTCAACACCCCCAGCTCCCCCAGGGACGGGTCCGTCACCTCTAGAACATCATCCATCCACCTTGGCCTTGGTCGGCCCCTCTTCCTTTTCCCCTCCACTCTCCCTAGCATCAGCATCTTCTCCAGGCTGTCCTGTCTTCTCATTATGTGGCCAAAGTATTTCGGTTTTGCCTTTAACATCATTCCCTCAAGTGAGCAGTCTGGCTTTATTTCCTGGAATATGAACTGATTTGATCTTCTTGCAGTCCAAGGCACGCTCAGAACTTTCCTCCAACACCACAGTTCCAAAGCATCTATCTTCCTTCTCTCAGCCTTCCTTATGGTCCAGCTCTCGCAGCCATATGTTACTATGGGGAACACCATTGCTTTAACTATGCGGACCTTTGTTCTCAGTGTGATGTCTCTGCTCTTAACTATTTTATCGAGATTTGTCATTGCTCTTCTCCCAAGGATTAAGCGTCTTCTGATTTCCTGACTGCAGTCAGCATCTGCAGTAATCTTTGCACCTAGAAATACAAAGTCTTTCACTGTCTCTATGTTTTCTTCCTCTATTTGCCAGTTATCAATCAAGCTGGTTGCCATAATCTTGGTTGTTTTGAGGTTTAGCTGCAAGCCAGCTTTTGCACTTTCTTCTTTCACCTTCATCATAAGGCTCCTCAGTTCCACTTCGCTTTCAGCCATCAAAGTGTATCATCTGCATATCTGAGATTATTAATGTTTCTTCCAGCAATTTTAACTCCAGCCTTGGATTCCTCAAGCCCAGCATGTCGCATGATGTGTTCTGCACACAGGTTGAATAGGTAGGGTGAGAGTATACAGACCTGCCATACTCCTTTCCCAATCTTAAACCAATCCGTTGTTCCGTGGTCTGTTGTTACAGTTGCTACTTAGTTGTTATACAGATTCCTCAGGAGGCAGACAAGATGACTTGGTATCCCCATACCACTAAGAACTTGCCACAATTTGTTATGGTCCACACAGTCAAAGGCTTTAGAAGAGTCAATAAAACAGAAATAGATGTTTTTCTGAAACTCCCTGGCTTTTTCCATTATCCAGCGGATATTGGCAATTTGGTCCCTAGTTCCTCTGCCTTTTCTAAACCCAGCTTGTACATCTGGCCTTTCTCGCTCCATGAATTGCTGAAGTCTCCCTTGCAGGATCTTGAGCATTACCTTACTGGCATGTGAAATGAGTGCCACTGTTCGATAGTTTGAACATTCTTTAGTGTTTCCCTTTTTTGGTATGGGGATATAAGTTGATTTTTTCCAATCTGATGGCCATTCTTGTGTTTTCCAAATTTGCTGGCATATAGTATGTATTACCTTGACAGCATTATCTTGCAAGATTTTGAACAGTTCAGCTGGGATGCCGTCGTCTCCTGCTGCCTTGTTATTAGCAATGCTTCTCAAGGCCCATTCAAGCTCACTCTTCAGGATGTCTGGCTCTAGCTCACTGACCACACCGTCAAAGCTATCCCCGATATGTTATCCTTCCTATACAGGTCTTCTGTATATTCTTGCCACCTTTTCTTGATCTCTTCTTCTTCTGTTAGGTCCTTGCCATCTTTGTTTTTGATCATACCCATTTTTGCCTGGAATTTACCTCTGATGTTTCTAATTTTTTGGAAGAGGTCTCTTGTCCTTCCTATTCTATTGTCTTCTTCCACTTCCACGCATTGCTTGTTTAAAAATAATTCCTTATCTCTTCTGGCTAACCTCTGGAATTTTGCATTTAATGGGGCATATCTTCCCCTATCACTGTTGCCTTTTGCTTTCCTTCTTTCTTGGGCTACTTCTAGTGTCTCGGCAAACAGCCATTTCGCCTTCTTGGTTTTCTTTCTTTGGGATGTATTTTGTTGCCGCCTCCTGGACAATTTTGTGAACTTCTGTCCATAGTTCTTCTGGGACCCTATCTACTAAGTCCAGTCCCTTAAATCTATTCTTCACCTGCACTGCATATTCCTTAGGAATATTAGTGAGCTCATATTTAGCTGATCTGTGGGTCTTCCCTAATCTCTTTAGTCTGATCCTAAATTGTGCAAGAAGAAGTTTGTGATCTGAACTACAGTCAGCTCCAGGTCTTGTTTTTACCGACTGTATAGATGTCCGCCACCTTTGGCTGCAAAGGATGTAGTCAATCTGATTTCGGTGTTGTCCGTCTGGTGAAGTCCATCTATAAAGCCGTCTCTTAGGTTGTTGGAAGGAGTGTTTGTTATGCAGAGTGAGTTGTCTTGGCAAAATTTTATTAGCCTATGTCCTGCTTTGTTTTGTTCTCCCAGGCCATGCTTACCTGTAATTCCAGGTGTCATTTGACTGCCCACCTTAGCATTCCAGTCTCCTGTGATGAAAATAACGTCTCTTTTAGGCGTGTTGTCCAGTAGGTGCTGCAGATCCTCATAGAACTGCTCTACTTCAGCTTCTTCAGCATCTGTGGTTGGGGCGTATATTTGGATCACTGTGATGTTAGATGGCTTGTCCTGAACTCGAATTGAGATCATTCTATCGTTTTTTGGATTGTATCCGAGCACTGCTTTAGCCACTTTACTATTAATTATGAAGGCTACTCCATTTCTTCTGTGGTCCTCTTGTCTACAGTAGTAGATCTGGTGGTCATTTGATGTGAAGTGGCCCATTCCAGTCCATTTCAGTTCACTGACGCCCAGAATGTCTATCTTTAATGTTGACACCTTAAAAGGTTTATACAAAGGTTTATACATTTAGCTTGTAACCAGCCTGTTGACTTTCCTCTTTTGATGAAAGCTTATTTTCTGGAACAGCTCTGCTCTTCTCACTTCCTCCCTCCTGGGTACCTTACAAGGGCATCCCATTATCTAAGCCAGTGTTTCTCAACCTTGGCCACTTTCAGATGTGAAAGTGGCCAAGGCTGAGAAACACTGATCTAAGCTAATATTCTTCTGCTCCTTCAGTTCTGGTAAGCCTGCTAGTTTGGGAGTGAGCTCTAATGGACAGAGAGTGGCCTATAGCAGAGCCAGAGGTAGCGCTGCAGAGGGGAGAAGTCTCTATGGCATGGATCCCCCATAGCTATTTGTGATTCACTCCCTGGAAAAGTAACTTGTAGATGTGGATAAAGACATGTACCCTCAACAGGCAAGAACACTAAGGCTGTGCAGAGCTTCCAAAGGATGCTTTGCTTCAACAAAAGCTTGATCTGAAGCACCCATTGAACTGGTTCTAGCAAAGAGAAGAAGCCCCAGTCTAAGGAGCAGCTGTTCTGCTTGGCAAAAATGGCTTCTGAGTTGCCTAGTTGGGGTGCCCATTGAGATAGAGCACACCTGGACTGAACAACACCTGGGTTCCCACTTCTAGAATTTAATATTGTCATCAACACATGTCCAGAATCAGAGCAGAGCAGGAGTTCAAACTACTAGACTCCATTTTCAGAATTGCAGCATCAAGGTCTCACAGCGGCCATCCTGCAAACTGTAAAGGTAATATAGTGCCTCCTGTCAATAAGCTAAACCAGTGCTTCCCAAACCTGGGTAAATTGCCCAAAATTGAGTAAAAGTGGTTTTTCTTTGGGTAACAAGACATGAACCCATTACCCAATCACAACAGGGACATTTAAATTGACTTAAGCCCTTTACCTACATTGGGTAAAAAGGACTTTCTGATAAGTGGTTTTGGGTAATGAAGGAAAAAGTTTGGGAAGCGCTGAGCTAAATGGACAGGAACAGAACTAAGGCTACCATGTGAAATTTGTAGGTGCCACTGATTTTGTGAAGAAAGACATTAACTGCTTTACTAGTTTACTGGAAGCATTTAAATTAACCAGTTAGGTTACTGGTGGTGGTGTTAAAATACAATGTGGGTTTTAAGCACTCAACTTCTACGTCTCCATTCACATTTCAGAAAGAGATTAACTAGGAAGAGAGGCCAGTTTTACAGATTTTTCAGCAATTTGGCTCACTGCTTGTGGGCTGAACAATTATAGCCTTATACATACACAGTTCAGAAATATTGGAAAGTTGAAATATCTTCATTCAAAATACAATTTCTAATCCAAAACAGACAACTCCCTTTCTGTTGACAACTCCTTCCTTGCGGGCTATATCTGCACAATTTGCTAAGCCACAGTTTACATTTATGCACCACATTAAAGCATAAGTCTTGGTTTACAAGCCACACTGGTAACGTTCATGATACATATATTTTAACTGAGCGTGTTATGAACTCAGCCACAACCAATCTGTATGTTCAGAATAAGCATTTGGTAGGTGCAGCATCCAGGACTCAAAACACCCTCTGAAAGCAGCCACAACGTTTTTCCCAGACTCATAGAGAAGCCTGAAAATAGAGGAGCTGCTTTAGTAAGTATTGGGGGGGGGGGGGTTGTGCTCCGTCTTGCAGGAAGTCCAAAATCATTCTTTGGAATCATATTCCAAGTGTGCATGATCTGACTTGTTCTTCTTTTAATGATTTCAGTTTTGTTTTGGATTTAAAAGTCATTAGTTACCCACCAATGCATACATACCGGAAAGGCAGGATATAAATATTCATATATATAAAAAACAAATAGAGATAATGGTATAGTATGGCTTGCAACTAGACTAGCTAGCTATACTTAGACTGAGTTCTCTCATTGCACTAAGCAATGGTTCTCTTAACCAACGTTAATTAAATAAAGCATTTCGAGAGGGGTTCATTCAGTGCACTAAGCCAAAACTAAACAAATGACTCCAGTGGTCAGGACTTTTGCAAACCCAATTAGTCTAACTCAGTGTTTCTCAATCTTAGGAACTTTAAGATGCTAGCTAGGGAATTCTGGAAGTTGAAGTCCACACATCTTAAAGTTGCCACGGTTGAAAAACACTGGTCTAACTAGTTTGTGGCTGGCTGCATTCAATCAGGCTGAGTCAGAGTTTCTCAATCTTTCTTATGTCTCAACAATTAGTCTGGCTGGGCAGGAACTTTAACTGGTGATTGGGGTGATTGAGAGAACAGAAGGAAATAGTAGGAAAGGCTGTGGTGCATGCCCAAGCATAGCAGCTACAGGATGGTAGAATCTACAATACAAGAGGCTCCATGAAGTCAATGTGCAGCTACAGAATGCCTACCACAACTGGCACTTCCCGTATCTTTCACATAAGGGTTCCTCTCCATTGCAGAGTGACCACAATCTGCAGGACAATCTGCATTCTGACATGTGTCCTTGTGCAATTCCTATATAGTTGTTTTTTCCCAGCTCCTTCCCAATGGCAAGGGGGAGGAATTTTAGAACCTGTTTTCCCCCTACAATCTGGAATGTTGCAGTTCCTTTTCACCAGCTTTTGCTACAGATGGCAAAAGGAGTGAGCTGGGTTTCCAATCCAAAGCCAACAAAGGTCTTTGAAGAGGCCATGAGTGCATGTGCCGTAGCTCTTCACACATCCTTAAAGAAGCTGGGTCTTTTCCTGGGCTTCCATGGTAGCCACATAATCCAAGGAAGACATGTATTTAAGGACGCACCAACAGAGTGTGACAAGGTGCTTTGGAGCAGCATGACCAGTCCTTCATAACTCGACAACCCCCCCATCCTCCACAAAAGAGCAAATGGAAATCCTTTCCCACATGCAGATGTTTGTTGGTATAATATTGGATGCAGTCCACTGATTTCAGTGAGCTTACTCTAAGAATGAATAAACCTGGAACCAACCAGTAGACAGTTATAACAGAATAACCTATCATTAAAAAATTCCATATTCGGTACATATTTAGAACATGCCCTAAAAACCTAGACAGCCATAATCCTAACATTGTATCAATGAGCAACAATACACATTTTTTTAATAAACATTTATTATGTCAAGACCTTCATATGATTGAATCCATTAAAGGAATGGAATTCAAACATATTAAATATATAATTCCTGCTGATATAAGAAAAAAGAAAGGAAATTACAAATATCCAATCTTCTACTTGTGATATACATATAAACTACTAATTTACTTAATACCAGACCATGCGGCCCTGCTATTAAGCCACAATCTCCCAGGGTTTCCAAACATTTGGAAACATTATTTTTAATAATAAATAATGTTTCCAAACATTATTTTTAATCCAAATGTTTGTGTCTCTGCTAATATATTTCACCTGTAATCCAAAAGCTCATCAAATGGAAGGGCAATACAAAATTGTAGTGAAAACAGCTCCATCATATTAAACCTTAGAATGCTAAAATTAAACTGCAAATTTTAGAAAGTAGAAACAAATAAACAGAGTGTGATTTTGTTGTTGTTGTTGAATCAGGTTGGGCAGTTCCTGTTTTATAGTAACATTGTACAATTTAATAAAACGCTTCTTTTTTCAGTAGTATTTTTTTGTTTGAGGTAATTACTAGTGCAGACCTCTCCAGCATGAGCAAACCCACTAAGATGGTCTGCCCCAGGCACATTATGGATCCTGTTGGATTCCAATGGTGTTTGGGAAATTCTGTCACGGGCCTGATGGACCACTGGAATACAGATGTGGCCAGAATACTTGACAGGACTGCTCCCAGTTTGCAGATCTCAAGGTGCTCCTTTGTTTATTGAGGAGCTTTGGAGATGAAGCCTCAGAAGAGATGTCTACAATAGGTTGCCAGTGGAGGAAGACCAAAAGTGACCTTGGCTGAACACAGGTATGGGACAGAAACTGTAACTATCATGCCAACTGATTATTTCCATTAGGATCAGGATGGGAGGGAGTACACTTTCCTAGTTTTTTTGGGCTTGGAAGCTGCAGTTGGTGCAAAAGGCCAGCCTCATGATAGGTATGAACAACACCTACACCAAACTCTGGTGTAATGTCTAAAAAAAATTTAAAAACAAAGAAAAACTTCCAAGTCCAGAAAAATCCTGGGCAATCTGGTCCTACTTTGAGGCATGATATAGTCCACTCAGTTTTGAGGCAGCGTTCAACACTCCTCAGAATTAAATGTGACTTCCAGGCAGCAAAGGTTGCTACCTCCATTTTAGCTTAAACTTCAGGCATATTTTCAGTGACAAGATTCAATCCTGTCCCATAGAAAGAGCTAACAAAGGTGTATATAAATCTTTTTACTTTTTATGAAAGGCAATCCCCTCATTCAGCTCTTATCTGTATCCAAAGCCAACACTTTGTGCAGTGACATAATTCACACATTCTGCTAAGCCAGAATGTGGCTTGTATGGTCTTAGTTCAACATTATGTGAACCCATCTACTGTGGTTTATAAACTTTGTAATAGGGGTATTGGGGAAACTTGGCCAAATGAAATTTATTTCCTAAATATGATTAAACTAGCTGGCTAAGCATGATGTGCAAACCCAGGCAAGGCAATTTTTTAAGCAGCCATGCTTGAATACTGGTATATCTATTATGGGGGGAACAGGTTTTGCTGCAGTAGGATAACCCTGATAAAAAGGATCTCTCAAACAGGCTGTTGAAGAACATTTTTTTTTGTATCTGCTCCAGCCAAGCAGATACAAAGATCAGGAGTTCCTTTCTATAGCAACATGGCAGCTTTGCTGACTAAGGAAATGTTATGCTTAATCTCCATAGGAAACAACAACTGAGAATAGCTTTCTTCCTGTGAAAGTTATGCATTGCTTGACTGTATTTGTTGGGAGAAAATTATTTATTTTGCAAAGGGACATTAAATTCTCTTACCTCAGACTTTTGTTTAAGCTATTATTTTAATCTCAGCTGGTAAGACAGACAGACAGACAGACAGACCTTTAGACAAGAGAGATAGCCAGACAGATAATACTATCTCTGGGCAGTTTTTTTTAATTCCCCCATTTGACTTGCTGTTCTACTAGTCTTATTATAACTGGTGTTTTATAACTGGCTATACAAATTCATATTGTATTCAGGCTGTCTACATGAAAGGTGCATCTCTGCATTGTTGTTGTTTATTCGTTCAGTCGCTTCTGACTCTTCGTGACTTCATGGACCAGCCCACGCCAGAGCTTCCTGTTGGTCGTCGCCACCCCCAGCTCCCCCAGGGATGAGTCCGTCACCTCTAGAATATCATCCATCCATCTTGCCCTTGGTCGGCCCCTCTTCCTTTTGCCTTCCACTCTCCCTAGCATCAGCATCTTCTCCAGACTGTCCTGTCTTCTCATTATGTGGCCAAAGTATTTCAGTTTTGCCTTTAATATCGTTCCCTCAAGTGAGCAGTCTGGCTTTATTTCCCGGAGTATGGACTGCTTTGATCTTCTTGCAGTCTGAGGCACTCTCAGAATTTTCCTCCAACACCACAGTTCAAAACCATCTATCTTCCTTCTCTCAGACTTCCTTATGGTCCAGCTCTCGCAGCCATATGTTACTACGGGGAACACCATTGCTTTAACTATGTGGACCTGTTGTCAGCATGATGTCTCTGCTCTTAACTATTTTATCGAGATTTGTCATTGCTCTTCTCCCAAGCATTAAATGTCTTCTAATTTCCTGTCTGCAGTCAGCATCTGCAGTAATCTTTGCACCTAGAAATACAAAGTCTTTCACTGCTTCTACATTTTCTCCCTCTATTTGCCAGTTATCAATCAAGCTGGTTGCCATAATCTTGGTTGTTTTGAGGTTTAGCTGCAAGCCAGCTTTTGCACTTTCTTCTTTCACCTTCATCATAAGGCTCCTCAGTTCCTCTTCACTTTCAGCCATCAAAGTGGTATCATCTGCATATCTGAGATTGTTAATGTTTCTTCCAGCGATTTTAACCCCAGCCTTGGATTCCTCAAGCCCAGCATGTCGCATATGTTCTGCGTACCAGTTGAATAGGTAGGGTGAGAGTATACAGCCCTGCCGTAGTCCTTTCCCAATCTTAAACCAGTCTGTTGTTCTGTAGTCTGTTCTTACTGTTGCTACTTGGTTGTTATACAGATTCCTCAGGAGGCAGACAAGATGACTTGGTATCCCCATACCACTAAGAACTTGCCACAATTTGTATGGTCCACACAGTCAAAGGCTTTAGAATAGTCAATAAAACAGAAATAGATGTTTTTCTGAAACTCCCTGGCTTTTTCCATTATCCAGCGGATATTGGCAATTTGGTCCCTAGTTCCTCTGCCTTTTCTAAACCCAGCTTGTACATCTAGCAATTCTCGCTCCATGAATTGCTGAAGTCTACCTTGCAGGATCTTGAGCATTACCTTACTGGCATGTGAAATGAGTGCCACTGTTCGATAGTTTGAACATTCTTTAGTGTTTCCCTTTTTTGGCATGGGGATATAAGTTGATTTTTTCCAATCTGATGGCCATTCTTGTGTTTTCCAAATTTGCTGCCGTATAGCATGCATTACATTGACAGCATCTCTGCATTAGGCTAGAATATTTTTGCAATTAAAAATATATGGGGGTCATTTTAAATTCCAACACTGCCAATGTAGGATTCCAGAGTTGTCAGGGAGATCTTTTTCAACTCCTATTTCTATGCAGAAGCCAGCTGGTCCCAGAATGTTTTAAGCAATACCCAATTTGAGATGAGATTTAGAAAATCCAAAACTTCCATGTCTCCATTGACTATGGTTTAGGCTTTTGATGAGTTACATTAAATAATAGTTGTAAGCTCCTCAGCTCCTTGCACAGCCCAAATTTTGTACAACTATGTGAAGATGCATGTTAATGTTAGGTGTTTTTATATTTCCTTGGATAAAGGAACTGAATATACCACTTTTCCCTCTCCCACATCTGTGAGAAATTTTTACTCCTGCTTCATCTTTGACAGAAAGGTGAGGTGTGGTTGGAATTTGTTCTCTAATGTAGAGTGACACAGAGAAATGCAGTGTGAACCTGCCATGTCAATGAAATCCTACTCAGTAGCTTTTCCCGAAGCTTTTGACCATGCTGTTACAGGATTATGGGAGCTGCAGTCCATCACAACTTGAAGGGTCAGGTTAAGAAAAAGTGGCATGCAACAGCAAAAGTGGCATCACTTTTTCAATGTTATATTCTGAGCATGGATGGACAACCTTCATCTATACCAGTGGTTCTTAAACTGGGGGTAATTACCCCCAAAGAGATAATTTGGGCAGATGCTGGTGTAATGGAGCAATATTGGGGACTGCTGCTGCCAAGACACTCATGTACAACAACAGAGTCAGGTTTTTTTGTGGGGTAATGACATTGTTTGAGACCAAGAACCACTGACTTAGAACATGTGGTCCTCAGCCTGATTTCATCTTCAGGAGATCAGTTCAGTTCTCCAGTATAGTCTCTTTGTGCTTTCCTTGAACCCATCCCTTTTTACATGCATCACATGTGAATGCATAATGCACATTATAAAGGGGCAAGCCTTCATGGGTTTGCAGCCACCATATTGACTTATTTGACTGTCCTCCATGGATGCCCCTACAGCTCTCAAGAGATCCCAGCAGGCAAATGGCCCTTGACAGGAAAAAAAATTGCACTCTGTTCTAAGGACTGCATGAAACAACAAAGCTGAATAGCAAAACCACAGCATTAGCATTAGTTCTTTTGCACCGTTGGGTTTTTTTAAAAAACAAAACAAAACAAAACCCCCTCACATTTCCTGCCACTTGAAGATTGCTTGGCTGTTCTCTATCCCAAGCCAGGGATTTGGCTGACAGGCAGCCGAATTTATTGTACACTTCTGGCTACTGCACAGTAATTGGCTTCACCCAGTGCTCAGCAACAGACCTTGTTGCGTGATGCTATATTAAGCTTTCACAGCTTCATCTGGTATATATTTTTGACATTGCTCTCTCCTTGTTCCCGAGAACTGCTGTCAATTCATTTCATTCTTGTTTACACACTTTCCGTAAATTATATAGACAATCATTCCCCACCCCCAGCAGTGTCTCCGGTCACCAGCATTTTTAGTTTTTCATTTACATAAGGCACTTGAACTTTATGGATGGGACTGGAAGAAATAAAGGGAAGACTAGCAAAGTTGTAAAAATGACTGTTTGTTTAATACCGTCGCAGTGTTCACAATAAAATATTTACTGCAAACATTTGCCTTCCTTGTGGTTTAACTCATCTCCCTAGAGTTATAGCATTTGTGCTACAACGTTGATTACCAGAAAGGCTGGTGATTAACAGAGATGACCTTTGGGAAAAACATCAAGATGAAATTAAATAAAATGGTCTGTGGGCTTCTCTCTACTAAAGGCTTCCAGATCAGAAAGGATGAGCCATTGATTGTGCCATTAAAATCCTGCAATCATTCCTGAGACAGATTGTGAGTTAACAAAACGTGTTTCTGGTCCTATCTGTCATGTATGGAAATGGATTTCTTTCAGAACTGATTTTCTCTCAAACCGTACCCTTAATTTATAGCTGGGGGGGAGTGCTCTGGCTCTTCAGATGTTCCTGAGGTATCGTTCTCAGCAGACCCTCCCCATGGCCAATGGGAAAAGATGCTGTGAGCTGTAATTCAGTTAAATCTGGAACACCAAGGCCTTTTTGTTCCCTTGTCAGGCTAAAACTTGTATGTTTACCTGCTTTCATCTGAAGAATACATGTCTCTTTCAAATAGGGCCCATGACTGGGTCCACATTTTGAACTATGTCAACTTGATCCACTTTTCTCAGGTAAAATGCAGATTGGATGCAGCTATCTTATGCATTTTGACTTCTCTGGATTCTGTGGTGCAGTAAAACTCAATCTTCAAATCAAGCTCAACTGCAGGTGTTTTCTTGGCAACAGTAGAGAAGTGGCTTGCTATTGCCTTAAAAATATTTCATGTTTTAAATAGAACCCTCATGAATTCACATTTTATAAAAACAGGCAGTACATTCTAGGCACTGATGTTGCAATGGCAGGGCATTGAGCACTACGGGGATGTGGAGGCTGGGCCATAGGAAGTGCCCCAGGAAGAAGAGAGGCTTGGTGGTAGGTAGCAGCCTCAGAATTCATTTTGCCTTGGCCTGGAAGGTCTCCTGGTGTGAGAGGCAATTCTCAGATGGTCAAATGTAAGCAGCCTGGTACCAGACGTCAGTTACTTAAGTAATGTATAGGTGGAAACCATCTTGCACAACAATGTACAGGTGGGAACCCTCCCCAAACCCTCTCCTCCCCAGGGGTAGCTCATAGACTCCTGCACAGAACAGACAGAAGAAACAGTACAAGAACTGGAACCTTGATTTCACTACAGATAGGACTTGCATTTGATACACAGCAGTTGCTGGAATTCTTTTGTAAAGGCTTCATTGGTTTTTGAACTGTAAATCTACATCAGAGTTTTTGCATCTTTGAAAGTCTACTCTGGCAGGCTCTTGACTAGCCAGTCACGAAGTCTGACATCCAGCAACAGTGGGGCCAGGTTGCCCCATTAGAGCTCCAAAGCTTCTCATGCTGAGTCCTGGGAGCTCCCACCTGTTCTTGTGCTACCATGGCATGTGCTGCTTTGGGGTGGTACTAGTCTCTCCAGGCAGTGGCAACAGCAGCAGGGAGGTGAGGCTGGGCAAGCGCAGATGAGGCAGGAGGTTGGGAGAGTGAAGGAGGAGGCAGCCAAGGAGAAAAGCCAGGTTTGGCTGCCCTAAAGTGGAAGTCTCTCTGCCAAGCAAGAAGTGAGAAAGATGGCCAGCAAAAAGCAAGGTCTCTCTGCTAAGCAAAGGAAGGACTCTGCCAGAAGGAGAGAAAAAAGGAACGCAAATGAGAAAAAGACAGACAGACAGAAAGATCTTTGCCAAGCAAGGAGAGAGTAGAAAAAGAACACCAGGGTTTTGGCAGGTGTTATTGGGAAAGATTCTAGATAAGACCTTGAAGAAAAAATATTACAGATCTATCCAGTAAATAAAACCAAATATTGGTGTTTGATGTTCTGGTTAATAAAACACACTGCCAGCTAAGTAGCCAAAATAAAATAACTGTTTGCAGCTCTGTTTTGCAAGATCAGTGTTGCAGTAAAGTTTTGTTTAAAATTGTATTTATTATTTAAAAATCTATTATTAATGGTATAGAGCACCTTAACAGTTTTCCATCTTGTCTGACTAGAAATTTTTGCATTTAGTTATCAAAAGTTTCAACACTGCAGCCCTCAGGCTGATGAATTAGTCTTTTTGTGGCCTTGATGCTGATGTGAATGTGAAACCAGCAGACTAATCCATTCCTATCTATGGGCTGTGTTCACACAACAGGCTTAAGCACATCAGTTAAAAATCTAGCAACTGTAGCATAAAATATTCAGTGCTAACTTTTTCTGATTTGGGGTTTGAATTGTTGAATCTCTTTGGTTGGTTCAGGGATCAATATATCATGCAAATTAAAGAACTGTGTTATCATTATCCAAAATGATAAATGAGCCAAGGATGGACGTGTTTCCAGTAAATGCTGCAGTAAATTAATAATGGGGCTATATATGTGCAGGGATGATTTTAATAACCAGATTATCAGATTTCCCGTGATGTAGCTTCATATGAAAAGGAGTGAGTTCAAACCAGCTCACTAACTTGGAAATAGAAGACTACAATCATATAATATGCTTAACCTGGGTATTGTCCAGCTTCCCAATGTGGGCTTAACAGTAAAACCTGATACATCATGGATTGGCTTGACTCCTCCATTTGACTTAACTAAAAACGCTCAGGCACAGCTTGGTTAGATTTGAACCTTTACTGCAAACAGGAATGAAGCTTCACATGCAGCAGTTGATTACTGACTACTAGTACGAAGATGTAGGAGATTTCTACTGAAATGTAAGGGGCCTTCTTAACACCCTTCAAATCAATGGATACTTGGCCTGCCAGTTGGTGGCCTTGAAACCAAATGCTTCTATGCTTAAGTAGTAGCTGTCTCTGGTGTGGGAAACGCAAGTCTACTAACTCATTTTCTGGTTTCACAAAATACACTAAAACATAAACTAACTCAGTGGCTGGGTTTGCACAAGACACAAAGCCACAAATCACCATTGGGGGATGTTTCTGGACTTTTTCCCCCACAGCCTCCGAGTGAATCTGGTCCATTTGCAAATTCAAACTTTCTTTGCCAACTTCTCCCCTCACATGAGCTTTGATCCTGTTTAGTTTTTGGAGTTATCCTGCTTGCTGTCTTCTAAAGACAGACAGACAGACAGACAGTGTCCCACACACCTCTGTGTGGTTTCTTTCCAACATTCCAAGGGATCAGAAAGAATAAAAACAACTTTAATGTAACCAGTTCATTTCAAATGAGTTGAAATGCAGTAGCTCTTCCCTTAAAAACACCAGTTTTTATTTTTATTATTACTATTCAACATGCAAACTAACATACTATTCTAACTGACTGTCCATTTTCATAGTCCATTTAATCTGTAACAAGAAGCAGGGGAGGAATTGCAGAACTCAGAACAGAGTTCAGCATTGAAAACTAAAGCAATATAAATGTTTTACTCAGAAAAAAAACCATACTAATTAGGTAAATACACACATAAATGATGTCACCTGTCTAGACATTATTGACAACATTCTCTAATGTACACCAAGCTTGTCAAAACAGGCCAATTCTTCCTCATTTTTCAAAGCTACAGATCACATTTCAGCTTCATTTTCTGTCAAAGGAACTCTCAGGCTTTTATGTTCCCTTTTTACAGAGAAATATCTACTATCCATTGAAGATGTTGTACCTGCCTGAAAAACAGCATTATTTTTTGTATATCCTCTCACTATGGATATATTAAAATGTCCTAAGAGGAAGGAAAACTGTTTTAGTGACTTCTAATACTGTTTTCGGAAAATGCTATTTTTCTTATAACAACTCCCCTGAAAACAAAGCTCTTCTGACTGTAATCTACTGATTAGTTCAGAGTTTAGCACATGCTGCTGTCATAGACAATATTATCTGTGTATTGATAGGACAGGCCAATGGCTTAAAACATTGATAGAGGAAATCAATGCATAACAATAAAATAACAAAAATTAATCCAGTTATTGGGGGGAGGGAATTTTGTGTAGTTTATTTTTCTTTTTGTTGTTAGGTTTTTAAAATTTTTAATGTTTTAAAATAAAAATGTAAAAAGAGAACTTTAATCAAAGCCCTAATATATTGAGGCCTGAATAGCAATGTAGTATTTCCAAAATGCTTTCAGAGTTTCTGACCAAGGTAGAAATTAGGCCATATTAAAACAAAACAAAAAACACAGATGATTTTCACAAGAGTGTTCAAGCAATTTTGACCATTATACCCAGTGTTTTAATTAGATAATTTTAGACTCTGATTCTATAGTCTTAAGGGATCCTTTTCTTTAGATAGCTACATATGAATTTGTGCCTGTAGTTTCAAAATGAGATGATCTGGAGGATGCCAGTATGAGAAAAGCTTGGTAAAAATAGTCTCCTTCAAGTTGATCTCAACTCCTGGTAACTTCATAGAGATAACCTTGTTGTTATATTGGCAGTAATATGGAAGAGATTTCTATTGCCTTCTTCAAGGATGTCTCAGTTTGTTTTTGATCCCCCAAGCTAGCCTATAGCCTTGGGATTTCCAGCTGTTCTCCCATACAAATAATATCAGATCCAATCTTGATTAGCTTTTCAAGATCAGCCAATGCTTGCTAGTTACTGCCACTTATTTAATAACAACATGAACAGTTTTGAGGACTGGATCTTTTCACCTGATTGATCTTCAGCTGTTGATGTCACTGGTACTGTGATTTTCTTCTCTCATTATTATGTTCTTTGGATATTGGTGGACATAGGTTTTCATGGTCTCATTCTTCTCGTTCTGAGCATTTGTTTCTTTGTGAGTCTGTTGCTAGCTGCTCTATAAAAATCTGTTTGAAAGTGGTTTCATTTTATTTAGAATAATATTTATTATTTTAAATAGTAAATTTTATCTCTTAACATTTTTCACTCAGCAGTACAACTCTCTTCAGGCTTTATGAAATAGGAAATGTTGAGAAAAATGGGGGACATACACCCACTATAAGCTCTTCACTCTCAAGCTCTTTTTGTCAAAACTGCAACCATTGTCAGTTGAATGCATGTATATCTCCTTACACAATCAGGATACCCAGTTTTGTGAAGGATTGCAATTATTATAATCTGAACGTGTTAATGTCTCATTGCAAACCCTCCCGAACACTTTCAAAGGTGGGGGGGGGGGGGGCTGGACAGGCATTCATGGCCCCATTGCTCCTCCTCACTTTTTCAGTGGCTTGCTGTTCAGTCAAGTCACCCAGTAAGTTTTAATGGCTGAGTGTGGATTTGAACTGGAATCTCCCCATTCCTACTCAACATCTTAACCACTATATCACATTTTACCTTCTCCATCTTGATTCTATTTCCTTGTGTCAAATTCTTTATTGTAATCATCATAATTTTTTATCCATTGCATTTTATGCAATCCCTTATCTTCACTGATGATGATTAAAGAAATCCCTGTATTCTTTTGTCACAGGTTAGGCTGCAAATCTATTCTTACATTACATCTATCTCAATAAGCAGTTTTTATTTGTGCTTAATCTCACAGCATACATGGTAATTAGATAATTTTTAAAAATATTTATTTTCAGGCCCTGGAATTTACACTTAACTGCTTTCTATAGCTTTCCTGCATTCCTCATTTTAATATGTTTGTAAAAAATTTTCTGTACAGCTTCAGAATGCTAACACAGCACAATTTTATCTTGACTGAATATGCAAGATTAGGCATCTTGGTGCCCTCTAAATGTTTCAGAAGATTTTAGCTTCCATCCAATGCAGAGAGTAAGGAAGATGTCCTTGACAGAGATATGCAAGATCTGTTACCAAAGTGATGAGGGGTGAAACGTATTTTCAGTCCACAACAGACAGAAAACATTCAGAAGAGGCTTGTACAGACATCTCCCTAATTCACAGGAGTATAAGAAGGGGGAGGAGATACAGCACAATTAGACTTGCAAGACTGTTATTATAGTCACTCCCAATGAAAGTAGTTTTAGCCTTCCTGTGGAGTTGATTTCCTGGTCTGGTCAACCTGGTGGGGCTGATACCCAATGCAGCTGATGGAAGAGGATTTGGGATGCCATAGTCCAAAATATCTAAGGGAACTCAGGTTGCCTACCCTTAGAATAGGCTGACTTGGCTTTAGAGAAGAACTGACTTTTTATAGCTTCCCAGTTATATGAATTAGATCAATTTATTGCAATAAGTCCTCACTGTCTTTATTTAAGATCCATTTGATAACTCAGCATCATCTATTTTAGTTATCTCACTCATAGTGCATTTTTTGAAATTTATGTTATCTTATCTGCCGGCAGCTATTGGCAATTTGCTTTCATTCCTAGCCAATTTTGATTGCAAAAAGTCTCCACTTTCATTCTGCTCACTTTTATGTAGTTCAGAGTTGCTGTCTGTCTGCACTATGAAATATGATTCCATTCAACAGTTCTATTTCCTACGAGGCTATCATGCTAGTAAAACAAGCTTAATTCAAAGAAGACGGCAGAGATGCCATTTCATTCCATGTCCAACCCATCAGTTTCTCCACATGCAGCAACCGAGCACGCTCATGTCTCTGCCACTGATTCTATTAAGATGAAATCCACTGCTAAAAACCCAACTGCTA
Organism: Candoia aspera; assembly: GCF_035149785.1. Taxonomy (NCBI): domain Eukaryota; kingdom Metazoa; phylum Chordata; class Lepidosauria; order Squamata; family Candoiidae; genus Candoia; species Candoia aspera. The sequence continues at coordinate 41,451,850 of NC_086156.1, read as the reverse complement.
GCCAATATGACTGGCCTTTAAAAAATAAAATAAAGTAAAGTAAAAATCAGAGGCTACATTCAGGGATTGGGAGGAGGAGAGGTGAGGTAGAAGTGGGAACACATTTCCTTTCATTCCAGCCAAAACATACAGAGTGCAGATTTCATCAACTATTTTAGCTGACAGATGTATTGCTGTTTTCTTCACATCCTTGCTTGTGGGTTATGCCTTTAAATCCCTAACAAGATCCATCAGGGGTTTGCAAAACTTTCAGCTATTTGTGAATGGCTCACAGCAGACCTTTTCACAAAAGACTTAAGCATACCCCACAGGAAACATGGAGGAGAAAGAAATACAGTACAGAACCTTAATCACTTATGAATGAGAATAAAACAAAACAGGAAGACAATTTCCATGTTACATTAGTGGCTTTCAGTAAGCTCAAGGGTAAAAGTAGTTTTATATTCAAGGGCAAATCTGACTTAAGGTTACAAACTATAAAATAAAAGAACACTACAGATCAGATAATGCACCTTTTCTAATAACCTGCTTTGAGAATCTTTTTAATGATGAAAATACATATGTACATACAACTATTGCTGTTAAGAGCTAGTTTGGTCTGGGCAATGAAAATCCTGAAGCTGTTCATTTGACAAGGTTCTGATTCTTGTATGTGATAATCAAAAATACTGTAAATTAGAATCATCATCATCATCTATAGCATTTTCTACTCTAAACAAGTGGCATTAACAGTAATTTTTTTACTACATGAATTCCTTTGCTCCCTTCAGAGGAAGCAGAACAAGGAAAGAACAAAACCACAAATTTCATTCTTGGTTATATGAATTTCTTCTGCAAGCCATCATTGTAGAATTGAATTAATGTGACTAAAGAGGGCAGAAAAATACATTGCCTTCATTTTATCAATAATGCTTATTTAAGGGCAAAAGACAATTCCTATCTATTTTCACTGATTAAAAAAAGCACCAGTACAGACCCTCTCATCTGAACTCTAGAGACAGGGGAGCACAAGAGTGTTTTGCCTATGTGTCTATCAGTGAGCAAGCCACTGAGGTGCATAATTATGTCTTAAACGGATTTGGAAAACATTAAAAACTCATTTTATCAGCAGCATCTTGCTACCAGCACAATTAGAGCCCAAACTATCAAATCATGTGCAGGGGCTTAATACGTCAAAATGTCAAATTTGCTGCATACAGGATTAAAAATAAACAAATTGTCTCAATTTGCTGGGAAGTTAAAGTTGGGTACCATCTTTGCCAAAAGCCACCAGAAACCTTCCAGCAAATAGCCGTATTTTCCTTTAATCTTGACAACTATTAGAGTTGGTACCATAACTATTGATCCACAGTTTACTGATCAGATGTATGAAACTAAAGTGTGCAAGGCAAGCCACAAATGGGCTTCAAAAAGACACTTCAAAAAGTGGATGACACCAAGGCAAAGAAACAGGCAGAAGCAACACAAAACCAAACTTTGATTTCATTCAGTTTAAGTGAAATACATGTTATATTATTATTCTCCACATATTCAATAATTATCTCCTCTGTCACATTAAAGAAATACAAGTATTTTTGGAGAGCGTCTGGGACTCAAATTGGACACTTCTAATTTAGAAGAAACACTGGGGACCTGATCAGGATTGTGACCTTAATCCTTTACCCACACAAAATTTCCCAACACAATGGTCCTGACCCAGGTTAAATCCAGTGTGCTTACACAGAAATAAGAAATAGAGTAATGAAAATTATTACTAGCTAGATGCTAGCTGCATGTTTCAAGTAGCATGTGGCCTGTCCCCAATAAACTGAAATTGAATTTAGAAATTGTTGGTATCTTTACTGTATATGTATCATTTGTTGCATTTATATTATAAACTGGCATAGGACTCTTTTACTTTGGGTGGCAGTATTTAGATTTGGAAAGTCAGCAGAACAGATAAATGGGATAGGACCTAGCGCATGCAGTAACTCTGCAAGTTGATGCTCCAAGAATACAAATTCTCTGTTTGAATAAACTAGGCTCAAGATCCAACATAAATGATTACACACAGGAAATCTGACATTAAGAATAAAACAGTGTCCTTAACCAGTCCCCTTATGCCAGGCAGGCTGAATCTTTCATTGCTTCCTTATAACTAAGTGACCTTTCCACCATGTGTTCCAATACCTAAGCAAACTAGGATGAATTAAAGGCAAAATATCAACCTTCAGTTTGAATTTTCATTCCCTTTAACTGTTTCTGTCACATATATTATAGGGCAGCTGTGTGTGGCTTTTTGTAAAGCCCATTTGAGCTCTCTGGGACCAGCTTTCTCACTAACAGGAAACTAGCATTTAAGGCAAGTGGTATTATTTAACAAAACCTAAGACAGTGTTTCTCAACCTCAGCAACTTTAAGACGTATGGACTGCAACTCCCAGAATTCCCTAACCAGCATGAGGAATTCTGGGAGTTGAAGTTCACACATCTTAAAGTTGCTGAGGCTGAGAAACTCTGACCTAAAAGCCAACACTTTTCTTAAACAGCCCAGTAGTTCTTCTTCTTAGAACTTGTGAAGCTAAACTGCAGGGAGCAGCTTCACATTTTCCAATAGTTTTTGGCTGTGTTTGTGCTTTTACAGTGTCCAAGCTTGCTCATGTTTTGAATCAAATCAAAACTGACCCTGAATGGGAGGTGAGTGGACTTTGACAAATTGGTGGTACAGAACTGTTGGTGATAAAAAATAAAATAAAATAATAAAAAATAAAATAAAATAATAAAAAATAAAATAAAATAAAATAATAAAAAATAAAATAAAATAAAATAAAATAATAAAAATAAAAATAAAAATAAAAATAAAATAATAAAAAATAAAATAAAATAAAATAATAAAATAATAAAAATAAAAATAAAATAAAATAATAAAAAATAAAATAAAATAAAATAAAATAAAATAAAATAAAAGTGGCCGTCCAGCATCTTAAGCAAAACTCTTTCTAAACCCTATTGCATTTTGAAGTCCTTCCAGCACAATCTGGTTCCTTCAGCCCAGGAAGTAGCATGTTATAAAAGAGTATTCTGGTCCGCCTTAAGGTTTTAATGTGTTGCTACTGTTTAAACACCTTTGTCATTTCTAACATAATCTTTATCACCAACACTAAATTGAAAGCCTGTGAAAGCTCAGGGTGGCATAAACAACATGCTTCCCTTCATTTATTCCTACAGCAACAATCCTCTGAGACAGGTTGTTCTGGGAGTTATTGTCTGAAAATGTACCTGGTGAGCTCTTTCGTCAAGTAAGGACTTGAACCCAAACCTTCCCATTGCAGTCCATCTTAACATTAGAGGATATACAGGTTCATGTCAAGTTTCTCTTATATGAAGAGTTTTGTATGCCACTCTCCCAGAAAATCGTAGTTTTCAATATAAATTTCCCAATATACCATTTATACTTAAATTTGTTCTCTTGCCTTTTTGACAAAATTTCCACAGCACTTGACTTTTCAAAATATACATTTCTCACGGGCAGTCTTTTAAAATGGAAATGTCTAGTGCTAGCTTTTTAAAAACACACACAGTTACATCAAGCAAACATTATTACATGGCCATACATGCCATTATAACGTATATTGTTGTACGATGCCCAGAGTCACTTCTTGTGAGATGGGTGGCTATATAAATTTTATAAACAGACAAACAAACAAACAAACAAACATACTTTTTAAATACAAAAACTGTGCCTTCTTTTCTAGAAGCCTCTTTCATAAATAACTGCTTTTTTAAACCAGAGGATAAAGAGGATTGGCCAGAATGGAACTGCTGTTTGTGCTCTAGCAAAACTCATTTTGGCAGATCTTGCACATTCACTCCCATAAAAATCAATGAATTCCATTTACATTTCTACTTACTACCATCTTGAGAACCTTGAAGTGGAGATGATGTGGAATCATTTGATCTCACTGCGTTTATGGTTCCTCCCAAATGACTAATAAAACTGGTCGCTAGACACTATATACATGTATGTATTACATATACATATATGTTTGTATGTATCTGTATGCTTATATTTGTGTGTTGGTAAAACCAGGAATCATTACAGAAAAGTCAATTGTGCCTATTGATATGGAACACACAGAGGCTATGGGGTGGGAGAGTGAAATGCACACAATTCTTTAATGTTCCAGGGTTACTGCATCCCAGATCAGAGCAAGATACAAACTCCTTCTTCTCATCATAACTATTCCCTCTATTCAGCTTACTTATATTAGAACGTAAGTGATGTGTTCAATATTTGCCCGACCATTCACATTTTCCAAGTAATCTGACTGCTTGAAAGGATCAATGTAACAAATTATAAGTTGCCTTTGAAGTCACCATTAGATCAGATATGAAATACGACTTGACTGGTTGAAAGCATCTTTACGTACTCCTGTATTTTGTTCTGTTAAGCAGCCCGTTGGAGTAACAATGAGCAGAGCAGTTTTATCGTTCTGAATATTTGCCCTTTGTGTATAGCAAGCAATCTATTTTCATTCATTTTCTTTGCAGACTTAAATGAGCAGATGTAATTCAGTTTAGATAATGCCTCACAGCTGCAGTAGGCAGGAAAGAATGGGAGAAAGTAATTGTTCCTGAAAGGAGGACAGAAATGAATCGAATGCATCATAGTTGTGCAATTCAACTTGGAATTTCTCTCTGTCAATTTGGGAGGAGCATGCATAGCAACCCATCCTTCCCTCTTGTAACTGTATGTCAGTGAAGTAAAACATAAGATTGTGAGGATGAATGAGTGTCCTTAACAGGACTGAGCTGTTGCTTCCCTTCTGCCTCTGTTCTAGCCTTCTGTTCCTTTTCTTGATACAGTAAACAGAGCCATATTAATGTCCAGTGAGACTGTAACAACCGGTAATCTGTCTAGTGTTTGGATCTGCCCTGTAGGCCTTTTTGTGCAGGTTGCAAGCTGTTGCTGGCAATGTCTTCCTCATGTTTACTCAAAAGGAAAGATGTAATGAAAGTCCTTGGTGTATTTAAATGCATTGCTAAGTGCTTTGAATAGAATGTGGATTCCAAGATAGCCTGCACTGCCATTCTGCTCCTCCAGCACTACAGTGGAACAGTAGAGAAAGGAAAGAAGGCAAGGCAAAGAGAAATGAGACTTCATGCTAAAAATGAAATAACTGGTCCAAGTTACATCTTTTGCCTGTTCTTCCTTCAGGGAATAATTAAACTGTCCTTCAAAGCTAGCATTCCCCAATCTGGTACCACTGAGATGTGTTGGATTAAGACTTCCCAAATTTACAATTTATATTGTTCCCATGCATTCCCATTGGACCAGCAGTACCTTTCTGGGGGAACTGAGGACAGGATAAAGCATAACCGAATCAAAATAGGGGGAACTGTCCCAGCAAAGGTGGGTTATGTTAGGAGGCCACATTCCAGCCTTTTACACCATTGCATTTCTTTTCTCTTCCTTCATTTTAAAAATATGCCCAATTTATATTGGAGTTGATCCATCTTTAAGCTGTTTTGAGGTCTATGTCAGGGACAGGAACACTGAGATTTCTGTTAAAACAGAAATCTAAACCAATGGACCACTCTAATGAGTCAAAATGGCAAACATTATACAGACTGAGGTCATATTCCAGAATGGTTACTCGTGGCCAGAGATATAGAGAAGAGTGGTCTATAAACCAGGGTAGAAACAGAATCTAATTTCTGTTGCCAACAGTTTGGATGCTTTTAAAAAAGGCAATGGAAGAAGGATTTGCAGGAATAAAAAAATATATGAAAGTTAAAAAGTTAAGAAGATTGAAGAATCTGTAGGGTAATTGGCTGGAGACCTAAAACAAATTACTGACAAAGTGGAAGTTTTGGAAAGTAAGACAGAAGTTATAAATAGAGAGATGGAGAAAGAGTTGGACAACTTGGAATTACTGGAATTGAGACAAAAAGAATTTTGTTTACAATTTAGAGTGATTCCAGAAGAACATGGAGAAGATATTAAACAAAAGATAGTTAAGTCTCTGTCTAATTTCTTGGATTGGGAGGAAGATGGCTTAACTTTCATATATTTTTTTATTTCTGCAAATCTTTCCTCCATTTCCTTTTTAAAAGCATCCAAACTGTTGGCAACAGAAATTAGATTCTGTTTCTACCCTGGTTTATAGACCACTCTTCTCTATATCTCTGTGGCCATGAGACAGAGATTGATAAGGCTTATAGGCTTAGTACATGTTTTGAACAATTAAGAAATGTTCCAAGGGATGTCCTTGTGAACTTTGTCAGGAAAAAGATCAGAGATCAAATTTTACAGCAGCATTTTAATACTAGATTGAGGATTGATAATACAGATGTAATTGTACTTAAGGAAATTCCAATTAGAATACTATGTAAGAGAAAAGAACATTTTTTTTCTGACAAATTTAAACAGAAGAAAATTCCACTCAGATGGAATAAGTTGGAAGGGGTGATTTTTACTTTTAAACAGCAGAGATTCAGACTGAACTCTGTGCAGAAAGCAAGAGATTTTTTGGAAAAATTTAAAGAAGAATTGGAGGAAATACAAATGGAAGTGACAATGACAGATGTGACCAAACAAATGCTACAACAGATACAACAAGACACTGAAGAGGATTTCATGTTGGGTGCTACAGGTATTGACTTTTCTAAAATTTTGGCCTAACTATGGATTATAAATGCTTAATGTTGAATATAAATGGAGCAAATGCTCCTCAAGAGAGAAAAGAAATCATTATTTGAAAAAGTTAAAACAAGATATGATTTGCATACAAGAAACACATATTAGGAAAAAAGATATAAAATATTTGAGTAAAAAAAAACAGGTAAAGAATTTGTTTCAGCAGGAATGAAAAAAAATGGAGTTGTTTTATATATAAATCCTCAACAATATACAGAACTCATATTGACTGATGATCATGGCAGTATGTTGGAGTGGAAGTTAATGCAACAAAACCGGAATGAAATTCTTCCTTAGATGCCTGCATTACCTCTTTCTGCTACAGTATACCACAACACAGCCTTCCAGATGATTTGCCTTTCCTTTCTGAAGGCAAATCTACTTTGTTAACTTGGCCTACTTCATCCATTATGTTTTTGTTTATTGCATCCTGCCCCAATCTGGTGCCCTCCATGAATATGGAGGTTATAACTCCCAGAATTCCCAGCCAACATGACTAATTCTTTATTTCTGAGCAAATATGCATTAGACTGAGCTGTAAGTTAGACAAATTCATATTCTGGCTTTTGGTAATCAATGTACACTAATCATATATTTGTTGTATTGACGAACAGTCTACATATTGTTGGCAGAAGCTGGGAAAGCCTTTAGCCCAGGAGAGGTCAAAAAAGTCACACACCAAGCATTTCTCTAAAAATAATTTATTTACAGAAAAACAAAACAAAAGCAAAACATATTTTAAAGGACTTAGCTCCCTTTTGGAGCAAGCCTTGCTTGGCTACATTGCCGGCAGAGAAAAAAGAGGAAGAGGAAGTAAGAACAAGTTCGGGCAGGTTTCCTCCCCCAGGTGATTTGCATGAAGCACGTGAGAGGAGACAATCAATTGCAACCTTTTCACCCGGCCAAAATGACTAGGTACAACAGCAGCTTAATCTGTTAGTAGGAAAACCTCAACACATATGACTACAGAAAGATAGGAAAGCAAGTGTGAGATCATTAAAGACAATATAAGAAGAAAGGAGTAAATTGCCTGTAGGAAAGAAAAATATCTCTGGTTGAAATCATTGTTATATCATTACATTGCGGTTTCTGAAAAAACCCCCACCATAATTAAAATCAATGTTTATTCATCATTAATTTATCCCACAATTATTTGGAACTCCCAGTTATCTCCAAAGAAGGGATTTCTCATCTTTTTTAACATGATCTATTCTAAAGCACCAGCTATTGCAAGCCCATTCACTGGGCCCCAAATATATCATGTTTTGTCAGAGGTGAACAACTTTTTTTTCCAACACAGCAGCATGATTTTTCAAGGTTTTCACTCCCCTAGAGCTGCAGGAACTATGGCCAGGGCACAGTGACATCATTAGAGTGTGCATGGTCAAGATTTTCATCTCTTTTTTATTTCAGCAATTTAGGATTTATTGTTCTTTGGATCTTTAAAACACGAAATAAGTGCATTTTCTAGAAGCTTAATGCTGTTAAATCATGAAAAAAAGAAGAATGCCTGCCTTGCCAAAAATTGCCATTTTGTCAATAGGACAATCACAGAGCACTCTGGGGCTGAATACACAATATCCATTTTCTGTATAGCAGCAGGCTTTATTCAATGGTTATGACCTTCTGCTTCTTTTTGAAGGAAGTATTCCATATCCTGAATTGTACTTACATCCACTATGGCTCCAAACAAATTGCTTAGATATTACATTTTTATTTCCATCCCCATAACTTGGAGGTGATATTTCTTTTCTGTATAGGTACAATCATGATGCTCGATTAGGCCATTCAGACCATCAAAGTAACCTCCTGCTATATGCTGAATTCCAGTTAAAACATCCCTGAGAGATGGCTATCTAGCTTCGTTTGAAGACATCCAGCAAAGAGGAACGTCCAGATCTCTTAATGGTTGGTTCTACCATTAAATTGCCCTTATATGTTATGGAATTTTGGAATATCAGATGGTAGCAAATTATTGGTTGGTTGGTTGAACAATCCACTAGAATCTGCCATTCCCTAACTTCTATTCTGTGTCCTACACTCTGGAACAATAGAGAACAGAGCATGGCCTTCTTCTATGTGACATCCCTTCATGTGCTTTAACAGTATTATCAATCAATCAATCAATCAATTCTTTAATACAGTTACTGACATAATTCAACAAATTAATAGCAGATGAAACAGAACAAAACAGTATAGTTTATGGCTAGATTGTCAATGCAATTAAAGTGTGTCTGGTTTTACAAACAGCATAGCAAAATTTAGCCACCTTCATAGAAACTGAATCATACTGAACTGATAATATCAGCTGTATCTAGAACATAACAGATTTGCCTTGGTACTTTATTAAATAAGAAGTGCTAAGATGGATCCTTACATCCATATAAAAAATACAGTACAACAGGGTGTGGACTATTATTCAATAGACCTTCTCCACAAGAGCCCAATCTTAGTTCATAAGGATTTTTTAATATCTGCCCTCAGGAAACACCATAGGGAGGATATTAAAGCAGGCTAAGGTTAGCTTTCTCTAGAGTTTAGGGACAGTTATATTATGTAGATATTTTGCTGGTCTAAAGAAAGGGGCTTGGCTACTCAGGAAAACAATCCTGGGTACGGCAGATTGATTTTGCTGGGCTTTCTGATCTCAAGTATGTTGCTTTAATGCAGTGAGTGCTTGGTCATAGCCCATCATTAAAAAAGCCTCCCTAGAAAAGCCATAGTTTTTGCAGAATTGTTGATTCATAGTTATCTGCAATCAGGAGAGAGCTCAGACTTTCTGAAGAAAGAGTAACTTCAACCAGCATTCAGATTCATGTGCCTGTTTCAACTCTGATCAACCGTGCTTCCCTCCATAATATTACATTAGGAATACATGAGGCCACTTGGAATATAGCTCTTAGAAATTGGGACTGAATCCTTTCCAGTGGACCAAAAGAACTGTAAGGCCCAACTGAGCACCAAACAATAATTGCATTTGTGCTTTGGACAAATAAAGCTTCAGTGCTGCTGCGATACGCTATGCCCCTCTGGTAAAGTGGAAGGACTGTATAGCTGCAACTGTTTTTTGTTCATTTTGGATGACATAATTTTAGTGTACACTGCATGAGAAATATTATCATGCTTAACCAAACAAAGCCGATGGAGTACTTCCTCACCACAGGATGTTACAGGTTTTTAAAAAACAATGGTACACAGTTTCTGACAAATATGGGTAATAATAAGATGACAGAGACAGCTTAGCTTTAGCAATTAGCTTGGTGGGGCAATGGGCTGCACAGTAATCCTTAACTTAAAAAAAATCTAAATGCAATTGCTGCAACACTTGCTACCTTCCTTTTCTTGAGAGAGGACAGGCTCCTCAGAGTTTTGCCAGAGTCAGCAAGTATGTTCTCAAGAAAACTTCATAGGAGGTTTCATGCTTTTATTTCTATTTTCCATTTCATTATTTTTATACTTCCCTTTACAACTATCTTATTAAACAAAATGCAACAATAGAAAAGGGGAAATGAGCAGAGAGGTGCTTACCCATGAAAAAAGCCCATGCACCTTTAGTAGACTGCACACCATTATGCTTTCTCTGTTATTCCATGTGCCAATACAGGTATATATCGTGACCATATTATTCAGACTGTAGAGTCCAGCAGCACACAGAAACCGATGCAGTGTGCCACTGATGCTGACAGAGCTTGAGAACCATTGCTGAACTAGAAACCTTAAAGCCAAGATGCTACAGATGCTTAGAACTGGAAATGTGAAATGAAGACACTAAAGACTCCCAAGACAGAGCCCCAAACTGGAGACCTCTGAGCCTGAGGCAAAGATTACAGGCTCAAGCCTATATCCAGCATGGACCAACAGCCTCACTGCTCTGAGTTTTACATTCCCCACACCCAGTAGCCTTTACAGAAATTTGCTCTTGGAGAGACGAAGAACTGCTAGATTTCTGGCCAGTGATCTGTCTCTTTAAGGTGTTTCCCACAAAGGAAAGGAAATTTTGCATCTAAAGCATAAATGGACTCTGTTGTTTACATTCAGAATTTGTGAAAGAACTTTTATGCTAGGAACTTTTCTTGAGCCTTCTTGTGATGTCCAGCTCCAGTGTACCCTGCAAATGCAGGACAAAATCAACACACTGCACTGAAAAGATAAGTGAAATAATTCCTAGCCAGAGACCTCTCAATCTGAATTAGATGAGTAAATCTGGATGCAGAAAGAGATCAGGAACTTGTAAATGAACACATAGTGCAGTTTGGGGAAGACATTCACCTGGTATTAAAATAGTATATATGGAGTGCTTAATAAGGAAAACGTATCCAATAAATGAATTGGAGGAGGGTCTGGAGAAAAAAGAAGTAGCCTAAGCAATAGAGAAAGTGAAGCAGGAAGTTGGGGACAGAACTGGAGAAAGAGGAACAAGAATGCAGAAATAAAAAATGCATGTCATGTGAAGTGGAAGCATGGTTGCCTCTCTTCTCCTCCCTTTTTCCCAATGAGGCAGGTTTCTCCTTCCCCAGCAATCATCACAGGAATCGAGCTCCCACTTGATCAGGAAAAAGACTGACATCCCTTCTGCCTTGTACTTATCACCCAATAAGGAGGGCAGCAGTCCCATCTCAAATATATGGCTGAGGTTCTCATCTCTATTAGTACTAATCGTTTTGAATAGAACAGTGCTCACTGATTCCAGTTCCCAATAATAACAATGCCTAGAGCACAAAATACCATGTGCTAGTTCCATCTGTACATTACTCTTTGTGGATCAAAGCAAATGTTGCAAAGATAGAACTTGTAAAGTAGATCTATATTTGATTCCACAGAAAGGTTCCCTATTTATTGCAGCCACAGTGTGTGGGAGGCAGAGAGAGATTCACTCTTTTCCTTGAATACACCAGAAGAGTTTATATCTTTTTGGTATATGTTTGGTGTATACTTAGTCTAGATTACAGAGGTTTATTGGGCATCCAAGGAAGTTTATGTCTCATATTGTACAGTCTTTCACGTTAACTGAATTCTTCTGGCTTGTATTCTACATAAAAACCAAGAATGACAGTGGAAAAAAGGGCCATAGAAGATCTCCTTTTCTACCTTGGGTTAATTAGAAATAATTAGAAATGGTTCAGTTCACATATTGCTGTAAGTCATGGTTTGTGTACACACAGTTTCTTGAATAAGTCATAATTTGCTGGGTTCAGACAAGCAAAACCACATTTTAGGTTAGCACAATGTGTGGCCAGGCATATGTGTGTTGATAACTGTACCACAACTCAGTTGAACCATTGAAAATAAAAAAGCCAGTTTCTTTAGGTCCTCAGATAACCTTATTCCAACTGTTTTGAAGAGCACTGAATATGAAAACTATAAAAGAAAGTTACTAGAAAGCAGGAGGAAGCTAATTTAATTTAACATTCCTTGGATTTACCAAAGGCCATGCTTGTATAGTTCTATTTAATTTTCCTATGGATTTAAGGGATATACTGAAGGAGCATCACTGAATTCCCAGTAGGAGACAAAGATATACAGGAGATATAAATCAGTGTCCTAACCTTTTTTTTATTCTTGGAAAATTGTTTTTAAATGTATAAGTAAGAGACAAAAGATTCTTACAGGACACCATGAGGAATACAATCTGTGATCTAATATGAAAGCTTTGCCAAACCCTGGTTTTAGAAAGTAAGTGGTAATTTGGAATTCCTTGAAGGAGCTGTGACAGACTCCCCTGGTTTTTTCTCCAAGAGTGGTGCTGGCATTTTAATATCCACCAGGCAGGTCTGTATGCTTATTAGAATCAAAATAGCTAAATATAAAGGTTTACAATAAAGATAAAAAAGAAAGGAGATTATAAAATAAATGACAAAAGGAAAAGAGAGATTACAAACATAAAGTATAATATTGTAGGTAGAAAAGCAGTACCACAGGCATGCTTTAATACAATAGGACAAAGTTTTTCCAAAAAATGCAGCATAACTTCAGATTTATTTTTCAAGCAACATTACTGCTAGTTAATCTTTCAACCCTATTCAACAACTAACAGGATTCTAATGCTCCAAAACAATAATCTTGGTGACATGCTTATCTTTTTGTTCCAGGCAAAGAAACCAAGTGTTAATAATACACTGTAAAGTGGATTCCATGGAGTGTATTAAAGATGCATTCTGTTAATTTTGGAGTGTATCTGCTATTTAACAGGAGACAATGTGCAGTGTGCATGCACCGAAGAAACAATACTCAATTACATTTTTGCCTTAAGCAGATCAGTAGGAATCTACTGACAATTTAAGCATACAACCTAATTCCAATTAGAAAGCACAGTGAAGTTCTATTATAAAATTGTGCTGTCATGGCTGGTAGACACAGGATTTAATGCACCTGGATGCTTTTAAAAGTCATCTCAACCTACACCATAAGCTACATTAGGTACAAACTGATTCTGCATGGGGAAAATGCTGTGAGAAAGCATTATATATATAGTGCTTCAGTTTTTTGGGGGAAGGACTTGAAATCACCCTGATTGCAATCACAGTGATCTCATTCCAACTAATAGCTGTGGTTGAAATGAATTGGCAGCAATTGCCCCTACATTGGAAGGAAGATACAAGAAGGAGCATTAGGTAACCAGATCTGAGCAGGCATAATAAAAAGTATAGGTACAAGCACAGTTATGGCTTCAAGTTATCATAATCTGAACCCTAAACACATCCAGGCCTTAAACTTCAAGACAATCAAACTGCAGTTGTAGCATTTCATTGCTTGCCTGCCTTGAAGGCAGGATAAGGAAGCATTTGGACTGCTCCAGGCCACCTATGCTGTCTATGCATTTGCTGGTCTACCTCACTCAAGCATTCAGGGCCGCAACTAGGATCTGTGTCACCCGGGGCAAACATGGATCCTGCGCCCATTTTGGTGCCCCCCCAGCACTCATTTTGGTGCCCCCCCCCAGTGTGGCACCCAGGGCACATGCCCCACTTGTCCACCCCTAGTTGAAGCCCTGCAAGCATTGCTCCATTCGCCAAACTCAAATCAAGACATTTTGAGATGTGGAATGGCCCAAAGACCCTTCACCTCCCAGTTCCTCAAGATGATCGCCTGGAAGTGCCATTACTTCTCTTGGTGCCACTCTACCTGACAAAATCTGATGAAAAGAAAATCCACTTGGTCAAAATAACACATACCCTTTCTCCCACAACCCTGTTGCATATCTTCCACGTGGAGGGGGGAGGTGTCTTTCCCTTTATTATCTTTTTGTTCTGTTCCCGTCACTAAACTTATTTTCTGGCTTAGAAATTCTTTAAGTCTCTAATATAATGTAGCTGAGTGGGACACAAAGAAAATACAAGATAGCATAAATACTTAGTTAACATGAAAACAAAGGAAAGAATTGACTTTTATCAAATAACCAAAAAATGGTTTTTAAACAAATTGACTTGAACTTCTGTAAAGCATTCTTGTCACCATTAACCTACCCCAGCACTAAAAGAAGCCCTAACTCCTCTCTCCCTGACAATGGGAGGGATTTCCAGGTTTAGACTCCGAGCTTCCCTCAGACCTTACTTGTAATTCCTAAATCCCTCATCTTCAGTTCCTGCCTTCTGCTGGAATATAACTTGGGAAGAGGTGCCTTGTATTGATATCCTTTGATTGGCAGTTTCATCCCCCAATCATCAGAATAATGAATTGGTGAAAAATATATCATGCCAGTTAATATTGGACATTTTAATGGCTTGGGGAAGACGTTTTAGGGAAAATACAGTGATTGAGGCCATGATACACTTTTCTTTTTCTTTTCCCCTTTTAATGGTGTTAAACCTATAACTGGTCTTATAGTGTAGTATTTACATGTTTCCTGCCTCAAAATATGGAGGAACCCTACCAATAATTTTGAGCAATTATGTCACCAATATTTTTCAGTGTGATAAGAGGATATTCCAAGGACTGCCAAAAAGAGTCACAAGCAGGCTTTGGTCTATGGATTGCCATTTCCAGGATACCTGAACATAGGGAAGAAATCCATCCTCACTCCACACTGTAGCTAAGGGAGATTACTAGGCAGGATGTTTCATGGCAAAGGAAGGGACCTCTCATGGCCTGGGCATGCAATGGCCTAGCCATGTCCTTGACAAAGTACTTGGAGAGCATGGCACCATCTTTCTCCACACTGCTGCAGATGCTGAAAGACTGCATACTCTTTTGCACTGAATAATCAGTCAAGACTAAATTTAGCTAAGTTGGACTACTGTCTATCTTTAAGGTCAGCACAAAAAAATTCAAAATAATAATTCCAAAAGTATTGGACATGGCCAAAAGTAGTTATGGAAATGGGGATCCAGAGGAGAAAAATAAACAAAATGGATAAAGAGAAGACAACAATAGCTGTTGTAATTTTCCATAGGAGTCATTTTACCTCTTAATGAGTATATTTATTTTAAAGTAAATGTTCATGCTCAGTTGGTTATTCTATCATTGTCCCACAAAGATGAGTCTATTTCTCTGGTGCACCGCTGGAGCTCTGGGGATTGCTCAATCATGCCTCTGTAATAAGATGTTGTCACCATCTTTTCAACTCAAATCAGTTAAATAGTGATGGCAAAGAGAGTGTTCCTCAAATCTGTTTCTAAATCACTGCATATGAACCACTTGCTATTTGAAAAGAGCTTCTATAACCAGCCACTTAAAGTACTCCTTTTTAATATGTATTTTGTGGATATGTGCCACAAAAGTACAATGGGAAGATGAAAAATATATTCCTATGTACTATAATGCATAATGTGTATCATATATGTATAATATTAAGCAAATATCGCTTATTGCAAAGGATTATTATAAAATAATATATAGGATTAATACCTGATGTGGTTGTGTGCCCGACCATCTGCTATATGAAGGAACACCTGAAGACTTGCTGGCTGTAGACTTCTATTAAAAATAAAAAGGAAAAACTTGGAATTATTATCATCTGGTTCTCAAGATAAATAATGTTATAGAGATCTCATTTGTTTCATTACTGAAGAAAGTCACTGTTATGGGCCAATAAATTTTCACTTACTAGTTCAAGGCCCATTGGTAACTCATGGGACCAACTAGAGTGAATTTAGGGACTTCTTTCTCCCAAGAGATCAAAATCATTATGGTTTCCAGTAGTAATGCTAATCCATTTTGAGTGGAAAGTATCCATGGATCTTTAGAAGGTAGCATAATGGTCTGTTTTTAATCTAGATGTGCAGTTAGCATTGTTATATGGTTTAGTCACCAGAAAATACTGGACTTAATTGGATCTGGATATATTTAGCAGTATCTGTTCCTGATCTCTTTCATCCTAGAGAGACATTAAATTCTTTTCTAACTCCATCAAAGCCACCCATGCTTCAGTTAGAGAAATTCAGATGTAGTAGTGTGAGGGAAAATATATTAGGAGTGATTGGGAGCTCAGGTAGCTCAGGTTCTTCTTTCTTTTTTAGAAAAGTGTAGAGAATAGAAAATCTCACCAGCAAAAATTTTTGAATCTGCTTACTAATCCACATATTTATACAACATACTGGTTATTCAATAGGCATTCTATGAGTAGAGTCATGGGCATCTGCGGGGAGTCAAAGGACAAAATGAGGGTCGCAACATCATGACACAAGCTCTGCCCAATTTGTACATGCATCATGATGTCACACGCATGCACATAATAGATGGAGTTTGTGTCTCAACATCACAACACTTGTTTCAATCTTCTGATGAAACCATCAGTCTGCAAACACCTCTTCTTAGAATTAATATATAGTCCATATATAGAAGCCATAGGCATCCCATAGAAACCACAGTGACATCACATCCATTATGTTATTGTGCAAATGTTGTAATTTGCATCATTTGTATGATTACATCATGGTACATGTGATGTTACTTCCCCCTGTCCCTGTGATAGAAGTGCACTGAGGTCGTAACATAGGACTTGAAATTAATATGAAGTGGTAATCATTCTTGCTTCCAATATTAATCAAATCTCTGGTTATGGATTATATTATGACAGTATTCACAGATCATCTAAACCAATTGGTTCTTTAATTGTTGTTTTTTAAATAAATTTTAACATATTAAATCATAAATCAAAGATTACAAATCACAAGGGTTGGGACCACATTAATCTACCCTTACTGGTTTCTCGCTGCTGTTTCTCACACACATTCCTTTTCTCTCACATACCCATGCACCTCATTCCATTTGCTATGAAAGCTCCATTATATATAGTCTTTTATAAGCACAATAGTCCTTGAAGCCACTATTAGTATAAAATACTGCTGTATTGTGGAATTATTAATATGGCAAGTGCCTCCCTTTAATCCAAATTATTTTAATTAAAAAGATAAAAATGTAAAAAGTCCAGACAGCTTCCTAGTAATGAAACTATCAGAATACAAAGGGAGCTTTAAGTAGGGATCAGATGGGTTGGGAAAGAGTCAGTTTCATCATGGACTCTTTTACTGAAATATTGCAAGGTGCAGAAAAAAACAAACTTCCAGCTTTGCTTCAGGAAAGCAGGTCCAAAGCCTGTGGGGGCAGCTGGAGAATCCAAGTGACTGCATATGAAATTACAGCACATGGCTGTTCAGAAATGCTTTGACTCCTTCTGCATCACCCTGAAAAAAAGGGGCCACTGCTTTAAGAATCCTATTAACTTTAATGAGTGGATTCCTTCAAGCAGTGGCCCCTTTTTTCCCCAGCTCAAATGGAAGACTGGAAAAAAAAATATTGCTTTACTGAATAGCAGAGACCATCCATGTGCAAGTGCCATCCATGTGCATACTTCTTCCAAAACATTTTTGAAGTTGTGACCTTGATGCTGTATCATGGCGTATTCTTCACTTGAATTTCTTGTATTTTAAATTTTATTTTACAATAGCATTCTTTTCAAGAACTATCCCAAAGAAATTTGCAGGACCCAAAATTGATGGGAAAAGAGTACATTTCTGTTGCTGAGAAATAAGGTCAACATTCTTAGCCCTGTTCCCACAAATTACCTGCTGAAGCTCAAGTTATTTGAGGATAGTAAATTCAATATTGAAATTTATTTCGATCTTGTACAAGCCAGATGCAATCTATTTGAAAGTGTGAACCAGGCCTCTGAAAGAGCACACAGGAGGAGGTTCATTGGGTGGAGAAAAAATGCCTAGTCCTTCTATTAAGGTGATCTCAGGATCCAACCAGATCCTGAGCTTTGTTAGCTTCCATTGTGTTTTTAGCAATGTTCTTGGCTTGGCACTTTCAAGTGTACTGAGGGCATGTGTAATCTTACTCTGTCCTCCCCACCTCCCCCCAATTTAATCTGTTTGTCTTTAAACTAAGAGCCACAATGAAGATAGATGCTGAATTTTTCAACCTGTGGGGAGGCTGAAGCAACGAATTTCTTAAGATCAAGAGGCAGACAACTAGGGCAAATAAAGAATAGAAGTAAGCCATTCTTGTTGTTTGATAAAAAGGTAAATGGATGAGGCACAGCAAAAAATCAGATGTGAAGATAACGTTAGATAGAGTTATATGGAACAAATCTGACAGTGACACATAAAATATTGAGGCATAGTTAAAAGGAAAGAGTGTTATTATAGAGATAACTTTCTTTATAGGAGTCAATGTAAAAACCAGATAAGGCAAGAACAGAGAAACTGCTGACTGAAAGTGCCAGGTAGAAGGAACTATTCATTATACTTATTCCATCAAAATTCATTCTTCCAGATTCTCTGTGAACCTGGGGCAGGGGATATGTTTTGAAATAACAAGTATAATGACTGTATTCAATTTGAGTTTTGGATCTCACAAGCAATGAATAACTATGGAGACAGATATATGTAGATATAAGCTACAAATACAATAACCAAGAAGTAAAAACCTGTGTATCACTTAATGGATGGCAAACCAGCTTAAACAAAGCAAATGAATGAATGAGCCAGTTCATCTTAATTGCTGTCATGCTCAGTTCCATCTTAAAAGTTTCAGAATACTGCTGAGAAAGAAATGTACTTTATTTGAATGTGAGAATATTTCATCTGTTTATTTCAGGCATTTGAGAAAAGCCAAAAAGGACACAGGAATGAATGGTGGATCTTTCATTAAAAAAAAAAGTAATACATTCATTACCATAAATGTTGATGAAATGTAAATTAAGTAGAGCATGCTCTTCGCACACAAAAGTTTGAAGATTTAATTCCTGGGAATTCAGGAAGGGCATGGAAAGAACCCTGCTAGAAATCCAGGAAGGTTCTTCTGCTTATGAACTGAGTTATCTCAGGAATCTACTGGTTTTTTTCTCAGGTAAGAGACACACTTGGCCTTTGAGTAGTATGCTAGGGATACATTCCAAAATGTAGGCAGGGCAAAGATTTTGTCAGGGGCAGAACAAAAACTGTATTTGACTTCATTATTGTGTGTAGTAATGTCAGGTCTCTGAGGTAGGCAAAGTCAAGAAGCAAGCATGGCAGGGATTCCAGGAATGTTCTTCATTGTTGTAGGGAAGAAGAGCAGAATCTTGAAAGCCTGTCCAAGTTTCTCTTTGCCCCATCTTATACCAAACAAAGAGAGCCAGTTGAGTGTAGTGGTTAAGGCCCCAGGCTAGAACCTGGGAGACTGTGAGTTCTAGTCCCACCTTAGGCACAAAGCCAGCTGGGTGACCTTGGGCCAGTCACTTTCTCTCAGCCCTAGTAAGGAGGCAACAGCAAACCACTTCTGAAAAACCTTGCCAAGAAAACTGCAGGGACTTGTCCAGGCAGTCTCCAACAATTGGACACGATTGAATGGATTAAAAAAACCCCAAAGCTGGGTTATTTTAAGTTTCTTTTCAGGCTTTCATCTTTCTCAGTAGTGAGTAATCTTTTCTGAAGGTCTCCCCTTCATAATTCATTCATTCCTTCCCCATTCCCAAGAGGAATTCCTTTATAATTAGTTAAGGTATTGGTTTAGCCATGGAAGCTCATTGGATGACTTTTGACCAGACATCCTCTCTCAGCCCAAGCTACTCTCCAGATTCCTATGGGAAAATTAGAGGAGGAAGTGCTGTGCATGACAGCTGGAGGAAAGGCCCGATATCAATCAAACAAACATTTTGTTGTTTATTCGTTTAGTCGCTTCCGACTCTTCGTGACTTCATGGACCAGCCCACGCCAGAGCTTCCTGTCGGTCGTCAACACCCCCAGCTCCCCCAGGGACAAATCCGTCACCTCTAGAATACCATCCATCCATCTTGCCCTTGGTCGGCCCCTCTTTCTTTTGCCTTCCACTCTCCCTAGCATCAACATCTTCTCCAGGCTGTCCTGTCTTCTCATTATGTGGCCAAAGTATTTCAGTTTTGCCTTTAATATCATTCCCTCAAGTGAGCAGTCTGGCTTTATTTCCTGGAGGATGGACTGGTTTGATCTTCTTGCAGTCCAAGGCACTCTCACAATTTTCCTCCAACACCACAGTTCAAAAGCATCGATCTTCCTTCTCTCAGCCTTCCTTATGGTCCAGCTCTCGCAGCCATATGTTACTACAGGGAACACCATTGTTTTAACTATGCGGACCTTTGTTGTCAGTGTGATGTCTCTGCTTTTAACTATTTTATCGAGATTTGTCATTGCTCTTCTCCCAAGGATTAAGTGTCTTCTGATTTTCTGACTGCATTTGGCATCTGCAGTAATCTTCGCACCTAGAAATACGAAGTATTTCACTGTCTCTACGTTTTCTCCCTCTATTTGCCAGTTATCAATCAAGCTGGTTGCCATCATCTTGGTTTTTTTGAGGTTTAGCTGCAAGCCAGCTTTTGCACTTTCTTCTTTCACTTTCATCATAAGGCTCCTCAGTTCCTCTTCACTTTCAGCCATCAAAGTGGTATCATCTGCATATCTGAGATTGTTAATGTTTCTTCCAGCAATTTTAGCTCCAGCCTTGGATTCCTCAAGCCAGGCATGTCACATGATATGTTCTGCGTACCAGTTGAATAGGTAGGGTGAGAGTATACAGCCCCGCCGTACTCCCTTCCCAATATTAAACCAGTCTGTTGTTCCGTGGTCTGTTCTTACTGTTGCTACTTGGTCGTTATACAGATTCTTCAGGAGGCATACAAGATGACTTGGTATCCCCATACCGCTAAGAACTTGCCACAATTTGTTATGGTCCACACAGTCAAAGGCTTTAGAATAGTCAATAAAACAGAAATAGATGTTTTCCTGAAACTCCCTGGCTTTTTCCATTATCCAGCGGATATTGGCAATTTGATCCCTAGTTCCTCTGCCTTTTCTAAACCCAGCTTGTACATCTGGCAATTCTCGCTCTATGAATTGCTGAAGTCTACCTTGCAGGATCTTGAGCATTACCTTACTGGCATGTGAAATGAGCGCCACTGTTCGATAGTTTGAACATTCTTTAGTGTTCCCCTTTTTTGGTATGGGGATATAAGTTGATTTTTTCCAATCTGATGGCCATTCTTGTGTTTTCCAAATTTGCTGGCATATAGCATGCATTACCTTGACAGCATCATCTTGCAAGATTTTGAACAGTTCAGCTGGGATGCCGTCGTCTCCTGTTGCCTTGTTATTAGCAATGCTTCTTAAGGCCCATTCAACCTCACTCTTCAGGATGTCTGGCTCTAGTCCACTGACCACATCGTCAAAGCTATCCCCAATATTGTTATCCTTCCTATACAGGTCTTCCATATATTCTTTCCACCTTTTCTTGATCTCTTCTTCTTCTGTTAGGTCCTTGCCATCTTTGTTTTTGATCATACCCATTTTGGCCTGGAATTTACCTCCAATGTTTCTAACTTTCTGGAAGAGGTCTCTTGTCCTTCCTATTCTATTGTCTTCTTCCACTTCTGCGCACTGCTTGTTTAAAAATAATTCCTTATCTCTTTTGGCTAACCTCTGGAATTTTGCATTTAATTGGGCATATCTCCCCCTATCACTGTTGCCTTTTGCTTTCCTTCTTTCCTGGGATACTTCTAGTGTCTCAGCAGACAGCCATTTTGCCTTCTTGGTTTTCTCTTTCTTTGGGATGTATTTTGTTGCCGCCTCCTGGACAATGTTGCAAACCTCTGTCCATAGTTCTTCTGGGATCCTATCAACTAAGTCCAGTCCCTTAAATCTATTCTTCACCTCCACTGCATATTCCTTAGGAATATTAGTGAGCTCCTATCTAGCTGATCTGTGGGTCTTCCCTAATCTCTTTAGTCTGATCCTAAATTGTGCAAGAAGAAGTTTGTGATCTGAACTACAGTCAGCTCCAAGTCTTGTTTTTACTGACTGTATAGATGTCCGCCTCCGCAAAGGATCGTTACCTTGTCGTGGTGCTGGAGCTTGAGCACCTCAATGATGCCATGAGCTAAACCGTGAAGGGCCACCCAAGACGGGAAGGTCATGACAGAGAGGTCAGACTAAATGCGATCCCTGGGGAAGGTAATGGCAACCCACCCCAGTATTCTTGCCGTGAAAACTAAATGGATCAGTACAACCAGAGATATGTCGGTATACCATCGGAAGATGAGACCCCCAGGTCGGAAGATGGTCAAAATGCTACTGGGGAGGAACAGAGGATGAGCTCAACTAGCCCCAGTCGTGATGACGCAGCTAGCTCAAAGCCGAAAGGACGGTTAGCGGCCGACGGTGCTGGTGGTGAACGGCGAATCCGATGTTCTAAGGATCAACACACCATTGGAACCTGGAATGTAAGATCTATGAGCCAGGGCAAATTGGATGTAGTTATTGGTGAGATGTCAAGATTAAAGATAGACATTCTGGGCGTCAGTGAACTGAAATGGACTGGAATGGGCCACTTCACATCAAATGACCACCAGATCTACTACTGTGGACAAGAGGACCACAGAAGAAATGGAGTAGCCTTCATAATTAATAGTAAAGTGGCTAAAGCAGTGCTTGGATACAACCCAAAAAACGACAGAATGATCTCAATTCGAATTCAGGGCAAGCCATCTAACATCACAGTGATCCAAATATACGCCCCAACCACAAATGCTGAAGAAGCTGAAGTAGAGCAGTTCTATGAGGATCTGCAGCACCTACTGGACAACACGCCTAAAAGAGATGTTATTTTCATCACAGGAGACTGGAATGCTAAGGTGGGCAGTCAAATGACACCTCGAATTACAGGTAAGTATGGCCTGGGAGAACAAAACGAAGCAGGACATAGGCTGATAGAATTTTGCCAAGACAATTCACTCTGCATAACAAACACTCTCTTCCAACAACCTAAGAGACGGCTTTACACATGGACTTCACCAGATGGACAACACCGAAATCAGATTGATTACATCCTTTGCAGCCAAAGGTGGCGGACATCTGTACAGTCGGTAAAAACTAGGCCTGGAGCTGACTGTAGTTCAGACCATGAACTACTTCTTGCACAATTTAGGATCAGACTAAAGAGATTAGGGAAGACCCACAGATCAGCTAGATATGAGCTCACGAATATTCCTCAGGAATATGCAGTGGAGGTGAAGAATAGATTTAAGGGACTGGACTTAGTAGATAGGGTCCCGGAAGAACTCTGGACAGAAGTTGGCAGCATTGTTCAGGAGGCGGCAACAAAATACATCCCAAAGAAAGAGAAAACCAAGAAGGCAAAATGGCTGTCTGCTGAGACACTAGAAGTAGCCCAAGAAAGAAGGAAAGCAAAAGGCAACAGCGATAGGGGGAGATATGCCCAATTAAATGCAAAATTCCAGAGGTTAGCCAGAAGAGATAAGGAATTATTTTTAAACAAGCAATGCGCGGAAGTGGAAGAAGACAATAGAATAGGAAGGACAAGAGACCTCTTCCAGAAAATTAGAAACATTGGAGGTAAATTCCAGGCAAAAATGGGTATGATCAAAAACAAAGATGGCAAGGACCTAACAGAAGAAGAAGAGATCAAGAAAAGGTGGCAAGAATATACAGAAGACCTGTATAGGAAGGATAACAATATCGGGGATAGCTTTGACGGTGTGGTCAGTGAGCTAGAGCCAGACATCCTGAAGAGTGAGGTTGAGTGGGCCTTAAGAAGCATTGCTAATAACAAGGCAGCAGGAGAAGACGGCATCCCAGCTGAACTGTTCAAAATCTTGCAAGATGATGCTGTCAAGGTAATGCATGCTATATGCCAGCAAATTTGGAAAACACAAGAATGGCCATCAGATTGGAAAAAATCAACTTATATCCCCATACCAAAAAAGGGAAACACTAAAGAATGTTCAAACTATCGAACAGTGGCACTCATTTCACATGCCAGTAAGGTAATGCTCAAGATCGTGCAAGGTAGACTTCAGCAGTTCATGGAGCGAGAATTGCCAGATGTACAGGCTGGGTTTAGAAAAGGCAGAGGAACTAGAGACCAAATTGCCAATATCCGCTGGATAATGGAAAAAGCCAGGGAGTTTCAGAAAAACATCTATTTCTGTTTTATTGACTATTCTAAAGCCTTTGACTGTGTGGACCATAACAAATTGTGGCAAGTTCTTAGTGGTATGGGGATACCAAGTCATCTTGTATGCCTCCTGAAGAATCTGTATAACGACCAAGTAGCAACAGTAAGAACAGACCACGGAACAACGGACTGGTTTAAGATTGGGAAAGGAGTACGGCAGGGCTGTATACTCTCACCCTACCTATTCAACTTGTATGCAGAACACATCATGCGACAAGCTGGTCTTGAGGAATCCAAGGCTGGAGTTAAAATCTCTGGAAGAAACATTAACAATCTCAGATATGCAGATGATACCACTTTGATGGCTGAAAGTGAAGAGGAACTGAGGAGCCTTATGATGAAGGTGAAAGAAGAAAGTGCAAAAGCTGGCTTGCAGCTAAACCTCAAAAAAACCAAGATGATGGCAACCAGCTTGATTGATAACTGGCAAATAGAGGGAGAAAATGTAGAAGCAGTGAAAGACTTTGTATTCCTAGGTGCAAAGATTACTGCAGATGCTGACTGCAGTCAGGAAATCAGAAGACGCTTAATCCTTGGGAGAAGAGCAATGACAAATCTCGATAAAATAGTTAAGAGCAGAGACATCACACTGACAACAAAGGCCCGCATAGTTAAAGCAATGGTGTTCCCTGTAGTAACATATGGCTGCGAGAGCTGGACCATAAGGAAGGCTGAGCGAAGGAAGATCGATGCTTTTGAACTGTGGTGTTGGAGGAAAATTCTGAGAGTGCCTTGGACTGCAAGAAGATCAAACCAGTCCATCCTCCAGGAAATAAAGCCAGACTGCTCACTTGAGGGAATGATATTAAAGGCAAAACTGAAATACTTTGGCCACATAATGAGAAGACAGGACACCCTGGAGAAGATGCTGATGCTAGGGAGAGTGGAAGGCAAAAGGAAGAGGGGCCGACCAAGGGCAAGATGGATGGATGATATTCTAGAGGTGACGGACCCGTCCCTGGGGGAGCTGGGGATGTTGACGACCGACAGGAAGCTCTGGCGTGGGCTGGTCCATGAAGTCACGAAGAGTCGGAAGCGACTAAACGAATAAACAACAAAAATAGATGTCCGCCACCTTTGGCTGCAAAGGATGTAGTCAATCTGATTTCGGTGTTGTCCATCTGGTGAAGTCCATCTATAAAGCCGTCTCTTAGGTTGTTGGAAGAGAGTGTTTGTTATGCAGAGTGAGTTTTCTTGGCAAAATTGTATCAGCCTATGTCCTGCTTCGTTTTGTTCTCCCAGGCCATACTTACCTGTAATTCCAGGTATCATCTGACTGCCCACCTTAGCATTCCAGTCTCCCGTGATGAAAATAACATCTCTTTTAGGTGTGTTGTCCAGTAGGTGCTGCAGATCCTCATAGAACTGCTCTACTTCAGCTTCTTCAGCATCTGTGGTTGGGGCATATATTTGGATCACTGTGATGTTAGATGGCTTGCCCTGAATTCGAATTCAGATCATTCTGTCATTTTTTGGATTGTATCTAAGCACTGCTTTAGCAACTTTACTATTAATTATGAAGGCGACTCCATTTCTTCTGTGGTCCTCTTGTCCACAGTAGTAGATCTGGTGGTCATTTGATGTGAAGTGGCCCATTCCAGTCCATTTCAGTTCGCTGACGTGCAAAATGTCTATCTTTAATCTTGACATCTCACCAATAACCACATCCAATTTGCCCTGGCTCATAGATCCTACATTCCAGGTTCCAATGGCGTGTTGATCCTTAGAACATCGGATTTGCCGTTCCCCACCAGCACCGTCGGCGGCTAGCCGTCCTTTCGGCTTTGAGCTAGCTGCATCATCACGTCTGGGGCTAGTTGAGCTCATCCTCTGTTCCTCCCCAGTAGCATTTTGACCATCTTCCGACCTGGGGGTCTCATCTTCCGATGGTATACCGACATATCTCTGGTTGTACTGATCCATTTAGTTTTCATGGCAAGAATATTGGTGTGGGTTGCCATTACCTTCCCCAGGGATCACATTTAGTCTGACCTCTCTGTCATGACCTTCCCATCTTGGTTGGCCCTTCACGGTTTAGCTCATGGCATCATTGAGGTGCTCAAGCTCCAGCACCATGACAAGGTAACGATCCTTTGCTAAAGCAAACAAACATATCTAATTAAAATTAAAGTAATTCAACAGAGTCGATATTATTACTTAAAAGGTATTTAGTAATTTTCTCCTTTGCATTTAAAAGAAGAATTGGGCAGTAAATTGGGAGAGATTCTGGAGAATCAACACGAGGCTTTTGGAGACCACCGGAGGGCCCAAGTGATGCATCCCAAACTTAATAACTTAAAGAAAACCAAGCATTCCATTCCCCAGTAGCCAACCAGATATCTAGGGGAACTTCATTCCTCTACTTTATTGCATAATACAACAATACTGAAGGTTATATGTATAGCAGTCATTTATAGTCTTTTCTTCTACCTGTGGACTAGGTAAGCTTCCTAGGTTCCTCTGAATTTTTGATTGATTTTAGAGTACAATCTTTAGTCTTCTACCAGAATAGTGATCATCAGCCAGGTGCACTTCCATGTCTCTCCTATTACCATCACAGCTTAGCTAAGAAATCATATGATGATTAAACCTAAATAGGCAAATAAAGAAGCTTTTAAGAGATATGTTTTCAGGCAAGAATTCTTATTCACCACATGGATGCGTATTCAGAAATAAATTTGACTAACTCCCATAGTGCTTGTTCCCTAGTAAAGCCAGTTTTTGGTGTAGTGATTAAGGTGCTAGGCTAGAAACAAAGAGACAGTGAGTTCCAGTCCTCCCTTACTTAGGCTGGGTGATTTTGGGGCAGTCACTCTCTCCCAGCCCAACCCGCCTCACAATGTGGTTGTTGCGGGAAAAATAGGAGGAAGGAGCATTATGTACACAGCCTTAAGTTGTAAAAAAATAGAGGCAGGATAGAAATCTAATAAACTAATGTGCTTAGAATTAAGCTTAAGTTTCTTCTTCATTACTTAGTGAGGACTGTTCTCTGTTGAGACAATAATAATAACAACAACTACTACTCAAGGATTTAATCTAAATCTTAACCAAAAGTAAAATGTATGCCAATCAAAAAGTCACTGTGCCAATCAAAAGTCCTAGAAATGCCGATCAAAAGTCTTAGCAGTGCCTACCAAAAGTCACTGTGCCATTGTTCAATCCTTCCATGCTGTCTGTTTGTTTGTTTGTTTTGAAAAACAAACTAGTGGAAGATTATGATGTCTGGATTGTTCCATAAAGTTCTATTCATTGGCAATTGCCAAATAAATGCCTTACCTAGAATGGTTAGTGACTGAGTTATGGAAAAGTGAATTGAAACTAAGGCACTTTATACCCAAGCAGAATATAGGAGCCGTGGTGGCTCAGTGTTTCAGATGCTGAATCAGAGGACCATTAAGGCTAGCAGCTCGGCAGTTCGAAACCTGAGAGTGCAAGCCGCGTGATGGAGTGAGCTCATGTCAACTTGTCCCAGCTCCTGCTAACCTAGCAGTTCAAAAGCATGCAAATGCAAGTAGATAAATAGGTACCACTTCGGTGGGAAAATAACAGGGACATGAAAGGAGCCCCCTCGGGCATCCCCTGGGCAATGGTGACATCACCGGCAAATCCTTTCAATACAGAAGCGCCTTGGTAGGTGCTTCTGACATGAGAAAAAAAAAATCCAAACAGAATGAGACTTAACTGCATGTACAGTAACTTAAGGCCCACTGATTTCAGTAATACTTCACTATGACTTACTTTTCTTAAATGCCTCTAACAGCCACTCACTCACTATATTTGCATAAAGGACAACATCCTTCCCTACCTATCTTAAAAAATAGAAATGCCAATGCACATTCATGTAAAATAAGCCAGAAAGTCTGTGATAGAAAATCCAAGTGCATCTTTTTAAAGAAAATTGAGTTTTCAAATTTCACTTAATGGTTAAAGTATTCTAATATATTCACTTGGTATCATCAGCATCCAACCAAGGTTGGGGTTATATACTGTATATGATGACACCCAGCTGTATCTCTTTGCTCCTGATAAAGGAAGCGAAGCTGTTCATGTCCTGTCTTGGTGCCTGGAGGCTGTGGTAGTTTGGACAGGGAACAATAGGCTTCAGCTCAACCCTAGCAAGACTGAGTGGCTTTGGGTTTTGGAGCCACCAGGATCTGGGAATTTACTAAATTTACCATCTTTACTTCTGGATGGGGTGGCACTGTCCCAGACAGACTCAGTGCACAAGCTGAGAGTCCTTCTGGACTCATGGATCCTGCTCAATGAGCAGGTGATGCTCAGGGCTAGGAGGGCCTTTGCGTAACTTCAGCTTGTGCACCAGGTGTACACACTCATACTCTGGTTACCTTCCACATGGATTATTGTAACATGCTGTACAATGAGCTGCCCTTGTAGGCAGTTATGTGTGCACCTAGATCAGCACACATTACACCTCTGTTCTGTGAGCTACATTGGTTACCAGTTTGCTTCTGGATTTAATTCAAGGTCCTGGTAATGACTTATAAAGCCCTACATGGCAGGGGTCAGGTTATTTGAGGGACCTTCTCTTCCCAATCACATCTACTCATCCCATCAGGTTGGGCAGGAAGGGCATGTCATGGGCAGGAAGGACATGTCCTTCCTGTTCATGAAGGAATATCACCTGACAGGACCCAGGAGGAAAGCCTTTTCTGCTGTGGCACCTGCCCTTTGGAACAGCATTCCCTCGGAGGTCAGACTGGCCCCAAACTTGCTGGCCTTTTGGCATCACATAATGGGGGTATGGACCCTGCAAAGTGGCCATATTGCTAGGGAAATTAAGTGTACTTTCCTGCAAGCTGGAGAAGGGGTATGGTTTTTAATGGTTTTTATTGTTTTTATTTTTTGATGATTTTTGTTGTTATGTTTTTGGTTATTTTATTGTAATGTTTTTGTGTTTTAAGCTTTGTATGTCACTCAGTGTCATGTTCACTGTTTCAATGTGTATTGTACATCGTAACGTTTCGCATGTCAAGATGCGTGTTCTGTTTGGGAGGGGCTGTGCTGACTCCTTCTGCTGGGGTTGTTATCTGTATTCAGGGGAATGGAATGTGTTCGGGTTATCCAGGGTGTTCAAGGTTTTCTTCCCAGGAGATCAGAAGAACTCATTACCAGCACCTGGGCTGGGGAATCTGAAACAGTTGGGCGAGGGGAGGGATTACGTTTGCACCGAGGGTTTTTAGTTTGTATTTGGCACGCTTTTGCTCATTCTCAGCTTTCTCTGTACTTGCATACTATTCTTTAATAAACCAGATATTCTTAAGCTCTTGCTTGTGAGTCTGAGTCTGTTAGGATAGGCAATCATTACATAAAGCTGAGAATCCCAAAGTTTTACCGTTAGCCCCTTTCCAGATTTGATCTGTGAGGGAGTGGAGCTAGCGATGACAAAACCTAAATCCAAGACGGGTGGAAGTGTAGAAACGAGTGATGGGGTGCCTGATTCCACGGTTAGAACAGAGAGGAACCCTACTCCAGAACTATATGGGGTCCAGGAGGGTTCAAGTTCCAGCCCAGAGGAAGAGGAGGTTGGAGAAGGAAGAGCACCCGAAACCACCGGAGAGCCGCCAGGCGAGCTAATCACCTGGGATGAGGCGCAGGGACCCCTACCAGGGACGTCCAGGACATCCTGGAAGCAGCGGTACCCATTATCCCCAACCGTCGTAAGGACGGAGGGGAGGCAGGCGGACGAACGAGGAAAGGAGGACTCTCAAACCCCTGAAAGGCTAAGGGTAATGGAGGCGAAGTTGGAGTCAATGGAGTATATGTTTAAGAAATGGACAATGGCATGGGGCCCCCAAATGAGGAGCGAAGAGGAATCAAGCGCCAGGTATTCATCTCCTTCCCCCCCCCCCCTGCAGCGGCACCGCTGGAGAGAGGCAGGAGACAGCACAGGGCTGAGGTGAGACCTCCCAGAGTCCATCTCGCAAAATCCCTGCCTCGA
Organism: Candoia aspera; assembly: GCF_035149785.1. Taxonomy (NCBI): domain Eukaryota; kingdom Metazoa; phylum Chordata; class Lepidosauria; order Squamata; family Candoiidae; genus Candoia; species Candoia aspera. The sequence continues at coordinate 41,421,786 of NC_086156.1, read as the reverse complement.
GATCGGAGATCCCCAGCAAGCAGGGGCACGAATGGGCGACCAGATGTGGGACGGGGGCCGCCCGGAGCGGGAGTGAAAGACTTTGCCGTCAAATTTGATGGGGATCCAACTAAGTTGTCCTTCTTCCTCACAAATGCAAGGAGTTATATGGATGAATTTGGACCGTATTTCCGTTCAGAAAGAGCCAAGATAAATGCCATTGCCAACAAGTTGAAAAGGAGAGCAGCTGACTGGTACGTTCAGTTATGCGAGGGCGAAGCTCCTAAGCTGGAGGGGTTCGAAGAATTCCTGTGGGCATTGAAGTTGCACTTCGTAGACCCATTAGCCAAAGAAAGAGCAAAAAGAGCTTTAAAGGAGCTCAGCCAGGGGCAGTGGTCAGTAGCAGACTATGCCCTGGAGTTTAAGGCTTTGGCTGGGAAGGTTGAGGACTGGTCCCAGTCTACTTTAATAGAGCGATTCAAAGAGGGTCTGAATATGGAGGTCCTGAGGTGGGCATTGGGCAGAGACGACCCAGACACCCTGTATGAATGGATACAGCTGGCCAGGAAGGCTGAGCATGCCCAAGAGACCTTTTCGCAAGCAAAGAGGGCGGCAAGGCAAGCAGCAATCGTCAAGGGACTCCGAACCGCTGCAGCGGCTGTGAAGCCTGGGTATCGAGCCTGGGAGGAGGAGAGAGAGCGGCGTTATGCCAAAGGCCAGTGCCTCCGGTGCGGGAAGGAGGGGCACAGGGCGGCTGCTTGCCTGAAAGCCAAGGCAGTGGATCGGTCAGGAAAAGCGGCGGGCAAATCGCCATCGTTGACCAGGAAAATGATGGTGGCCAAGGGGGAGACTGAGGTTGATGAGGTACCCTACTTCAGGGGAGAGGAGGAAAGTGATCCTAAAGAGCCGGCGGGAAATGCCAGCCATCTGCTCTGAAAAGCGCCTATGGGCAGGTGGAGGAGGATGGGCGCAAAGATGTTTTGGTGAGTGCTAACTGTCCCACTTTGAATGTGAAGGTAAAGTTGGGCTCCCGCACGAAGACTGTTGAGGTTTGGGCGCTAATTGACTCGAGGTGTTCAAGGTGCTTAATGCACCCAGACGTGGTTGCTGCTTTGGACCTACCCAGCTTTCCCCTTCAGCAACCCATGGTTTTCACCCAATTGGATGGTTCAGAAGCGGGGGGGGGGGGGGGACCAGTGACCCATTTCACAGGAATGGTGGCGTTGCAATTAGGTAGCCACCATGAGGGGCTACAGTTTGTAGTGGCACCTGTAGGTCATCCCTTGGTCATCCTAGGGATTCCCTGGTTGGTCCAAAGAAACCCCTACATAAACTGGGAGCACAGGACTCTAACTTTTTCAGATGGATTTTACCAAGCCCCTATGGTGGACCAAGTTCCTGGTGCTGCGGTGGGGAGGGCTGCGGCGGCAACCCCAAGTTTCTCGGTGACACCTCTGGAGGGATTACCGGATAGATACCAGGAGTTTGCTGATGTGTTTGGGGAGATGGAAGTGGACCAACTCCCTCCTCATCGAAAAACTGACTGTGCGATAGAGTTGGTCCCCAACACTCAACTGCCCAAGCTGAAGATTTATGCAATGACTCACAAAGAGCTTGAGGCATTAAGGGACTTTGTAGATAAAAACTTGGCCAGGGGATTTATCGAACCAGTGAATTCTCCAGTTGGAGCCCCCGTACTGTTCCGGGACAAAAAGGATGGCACGTTAAGACTCTGTACAGACTACCGCGGGTTAAATGCAGTCTCAATATCAAACAAGTACCCTTTGCCATTAATAAAAGACATGTTAGCCCATTTGTCAAAGGGCAAAATTTTTTCCAAGCTGGATTTGCGGGAAGCCTATTTCCGCATCCGCATACGAGAGGGGGATGAGTGGAAGACTGCTTTTAATTGTCCATTGGGTTCCTTCCAGTACAAAGTCCTACCGTTTGGATTGGCAGGAGCACCCAGGGTGTTTATGCAACTGATTAATGAAGTGTTACATGACCATTTGTTTAAAGGGGTACTGGTGTATCTAGATGATGTTCTGATTTACACAGAAACTGAGGAAGAGCATGAACGCCTCATTAGGCAGGTGCTTAGCAAGCTTAGGAGTGCCAAGTTGTATGCCAAACTGTCAAAATGTGAGTTCCACAAAACTCGACTTGACTATCTGGGGTATAGGATATCTGACAAGGGAATTGAGATGGACCCTGTTAAAATTCAAGCGATATTGGGATGGGAACGCCCACGTACCAGGAGGCAACATCAAAGTTTTCTCGGTTTTAGCAACTATTATCGCCAGTTTATCCAGGGGTTTGCTGAAATTGCCTTGCCCCTTACTGATTTACTACGTACCAAGGGGTTGGGGGACACACGCAAGGTGAAGAACCCGGGGGCAGTACTCAATTGGACACCTGAATGCCAGGTAGCTTTCGAAAAACTTAAAAGCCTGTTTACTGCTGAACCCATTTTGCAGCACCCCGATCCAACGTGACCCTTTGTGGTCCAAGTGGATGCTTCTGATTTTTCCATTGGGGCGCTTTTGCTGCAAAAAGATTCTAACAATCACTTGAAGCCTTGTGCTTATTTGTCCAGGAAGTTTTCTGAGACCGAACGGAGGTGGCATGTTTGGGAAAAGGAGGCTTTTGCAGTTAAGGCAGCTTTAGAGGCATGGCGCCACCTCTTAGAGGGGGCTAAATGTCCTTTTGAAGTTTGGACTGACCATAAAAATTTAGAAGCGCTCCACACCCCACGGAGTTTCAGTCCTAAACAGATTCGTTGGGCTCAATTTTTTAGTCGTTTTGATTTCCAGCTGAAGTTTATTCTGGGTAAGAAAAATTTCCTTGTTGATGCTCTCTCACGGTTACCCCAAGATTCTGTCCACGTGACTGAGATCGTGGGTGCTGTGTGGACGGAGCCACAGCTGGGTCTACAGGCTGTGACACACAGCCAAACCCGGGCACAGCTGCCTCAGACCCCGGTTGCACCGGCAGGTCAGAGGACACAGATTCCCTCTCAATTGCAACAACAGTTTCTCCAGACACTGAAATCTGATACTTGGTTGCAGGCGAACAGAGACAATGTTTCCTTTGACAGTGGTTTGGCTTGGAAACAGAATCGCCTCTACGTGCCTGAACAGTTGCGGGCTGAAATTTTAACCCGTTCTCATGGTGATAAGGTGGCAGGGCACTTTGGGTTTGTGAAAACGTTGCACCTGGTTAGGTGCCAGTTTTGGTGGCCAACTCTGAGGCGCGATGTGAAAGATTATGTCGCTTCCTGCCCTGTGTGTGCCATGTCAAAACGAAAAAGGGGTAAAAAGCAAGGGCTCCTATAGCCAGTGGCGAGCCCATCCCACCCGTGGGAGGAGATTTCTATGGATTTTATTATTGACCTTCCTCCCAGCCAGAAGAAGACAGTAATTTGGGTAGTCAAGGATTACTTTTCCAAGCAAGCCCATTTCATTCCATGTGCTTCTATTCCTTCTGCCCCACAATTGGCATGCCTTTTTCTGATTCACATCTATAGGCTCCACGGGAGCCCCTCCCATTTGGTCACAGACCGTGGGACACAGGTTACTTCCCAATTTTGGAAATCATTTTTGAAATTGATTGGCACCAAGCAGGCACTGTCCACTGCGTCACATCCTGAGACTGACGGATCTATGGAGGTTTTAAATTCGACTCTTGAACAATTTTTAAGGGCGTTTATAAACTACCAACAGGACAATTGGGTTGATTTGCTCCCTTTTGCTGAAGTGGCTTACAACAATGCTGTCCATCAGAGCACGGGACATACCCCTTTTCAGGTAGTTTCGGGACAGGACTTCATGCCCATCCCTGAGTTGCCACAACCTCCTACCCAACCCTGTTCTGCTTCTGATTGGGCTGCTTAATTGGCTGACTCATGGGTGGTGATTCAGCAGGCTTTGGCTGATGCCCAGTCTGCTTACAAATTGCAGGCGGACAAGCGCAGAGATGTTCAGCCTGATTTTAAAGTTGGTGATCAGGTATATTTGTCCACCAAGTTCATGAAATCCCCACAGCCATCACGAAAATTAGCCCCGAAGTTTGTTGGCCCTTTTCCCATTATTGGTATTGTAAATCCGGTCACTTTTAAGTTGGATTTACCCCACAATTTGAAACGTTTGCATCCTGTTTTTCATTGCAGTTTGCTCAAGCCTGTCAGCCACTCTTCCCATTGGCATGGGCAGCCTCCCCCCCCCCCCCCCCCGCCCCAATCATGATTGACGGGCAGCAACATTTTGAAGTAAAAGATGTCCTGGATTCCTGCAGGCTTCGTGGCACACTTCAGTACCTTATCCGCTGGAAGCACTTCGTGCACCCTGGATGGGTGGCGGCTCGCAATGTTAATGCTCCTATTTTAGTTAGGCACTTTCATTTAGCTTATCCTTTGAAACCTGCTCCTTGATATTTTAGTTTTGGGGGGGCGGTATGTCATGTTCATCGTTTCAATGTGTATTGTACATCGTAACGCTTCGCATGTCAAGTTGCTGATGCGTGTTCTGTTTGGGAGGGGCTGTGCTGACTCCTTCTGCTGGGGTTGTTATCTGTATTCAGGGGAATGGAATGTGTTTGGGTTATCCAGGGTGTTCAAGGTTGTCTTCCCAGGAGATCAGCAGAACTTGTTACCAGCACCTGGGCTGGGGAATTTGAAACAGTTGGGCGAGGGGAGGGATTACATTTGCACCGAGGGTTTTTAGTTTGTATTTGGCACGCTTTTGCTCATTCTCAGCTTTCTCTGTACTTGCATACTATTCTTTAATAAACCAGATATTCTTAAGCTCTTGCTTGTGAGTCTGAGTCTGTTAGGAAGGCAATCATTACACTCAGGGTGATATATAAATTTAACTATATAAATTTATGAAAGGGAGGGAGGGAGGGAAACAACATTTCTGTATACTTTTTATTTACAGACCAGGTACACTTTAAAAAGAAAAGATGGTGGAATGGAAAGGTATATAAAATCTTATAACCCTGATGCTGACACCAACCCTAATGTCAGGATGAACCACCCATAATTGCCCTGTAATAATCAATTTCTCCTGTTAGATTTATATTTTGATTTATATGTTTTGATTTTTTTTTAAAAAGGATGTTTTGGAAGAAACCATATGTTGTACCTGCTGAGTGGAGAAGTTACACCTCAAATAAATACAGTACACCTAAATATTTGTTTTCCTGGAAAGCATTTTAAGCAGAGACCATTTTCTAATTCAGCTTCTATTCCAAGGAACAGAAATTACTGAATGTGCTGGACACATACAGTAAGGTCTTTGCTACACACCTGTCTCCTCTGTCTCTTTCTTATTCTCTCCTAAACCCCATCATGACATGAGGAAAGGTTAGATAGGCATTCAAATGTGTCTATCACTGCAGGAGAAAAAATGTGGGGTGGGACAGCAGAAGCAATAATTGTGAAAATCCATCATTCTTAATACTTCAAGGACCCCTCCCTGCAAAACAACATAAAAATATCTCAGTAATAAATTCTTCTAAAAGTCCTTTAAATCTATCATGCTAATTGCAAAAAGTGGAGCAGCAATTTGTCTTGTCCTGGAAATAGCATGAGATACAGATTTTTGTGCATTAAAAAGTTTCTAACAAAACAAAACAAAACCAAAAAAAAAAAAAACCAGTGAAGATTCTCTAGACAGCTTACAGCAAAAAACAAAAACCTGGATGGCAGCAGCTGACACTTCCAAAAGGAAACAGCATAAGGTTTAGGAGTTTTAAAAAAAGAAAAAGGATGGAAAAACAAAGATTTTTGGACAGAGAGAACAAGTTCCTACTCTGAATATATACACTTAAAATGCAGTACATCATATTATCTTATATCTCACATTTGTAAAAGGTTGGGACAAAAAAAATTTCAATCAACATTTTGACTGGCAATTGAAGAAAATCAAGTCAAAACCAAGTTGCATAGCGCCGTGAATATTCAGAATTACTGATACTCACTTCAGGGAACATCTGTTGCCAGACTCTAAGGAAAGGCTGCCCTCTTCAGCTAACCAGGGAGGAAAAACCTGCCAAGATATCATTTCTAACCAGAAGCTGGAAAGACACTGCTAGTTATTCCACTGCATTGTAAATAGCACGTTCCTTGCACAGGGTCACCCCTGCTTTTAGGCACACATACATAAAGAGCTACATGGAAAAGTGATGTATTATTTCTAGGAGGAAGAACACAATGCACATCTGAGATACATCAGCACTGCACATTATAGCTGTATTAGCTCTGGTGGATAATACTGGTTGAACTAAATCTTACTCGATAAACCCATATATCCCAGCTTCTGTTCAGCCCCCACATCCACAATATGGGGGATAATAACCTTGGCTTCCCTTAGAGTAGGGGTGGGCTACAGGCTGCACATGGTTCCTAGTCTGCCTTTGGTAGCCTCCAGCACCCTCTAGCATTCTACACTGAAAAATAGGGGCAGCACAGTTTTGTTCTTTGGGGGAGGGGGTAAGCATAAGAAACAAAAAGGGTGTACCACTCTTCCAAAAGTTTAAACATGCATTTATTTATATAAAGAAAATATCCCCTTCCTCTATGAATAAAGCCTGTCCCTTCCAATAAGAAGTCACAGTCATAATCCCTGCAGGTCTTAGCTGTCAAAAAAGTGGAATATATTTTTCTTTTAAAAATGCAGCAGTTAGCAATAATCCTCCTTTACAGAATTGATGCACAGAAGCCATATAGGTAATGTATACAAAGCACTTCGAATATTTTAAAGCACAATGAAAACACTATGTCCCATTCATAAGCATCAGTGTTGGTGGTGGCATAGGGAAGCTGGAGCAAATTAGGAAATATGTATGACATCAGACATCAGGACTGCCTGGAGGTGTATAAGGGATGCCTTTGCTAAAAATTTCCGTGTGAGTCTGCTCTCATTTTGATGTTACCATGGTTTGCTGGTGATGCCATTGTGTTAGAAACCCACTAAAATATGCCTTTTTACTAGGCCTATATGAGGCGGTTGAATTTCATCTTGACACTGTGATCTTCTCTTTGAGGCAATGAGACAACATGGTTCCACCTTAGGACTACATGCTCCACATACCTGGAAGACTCTCATTTGTTAGTTTGCATGCTGGAAGAGGTTTCTACAGATTCAAAAGCTGCCAGGCAAGAGGTCCTGGACTGAAGCAAAGAGAAGAAAGTTGGAAGTTTTACTTCACTTTTAGAAGCATGGAAATATTCTTGAAAGACAGCACAGTCTACCTCCTTCCCATCACTTCCCTTCTCAGTGACATGAGTATCAGTGGATCGTTTTCAAAATGGGCTGGCTTGTAGAACTACAATTAATAGTGTTGTTTTAGTCTTAAGTGTTTACTTAAACTGTCATATATCTAAGTGTTTCCAACAATCATGCATATTTTTGGTAATTGACTCTGATTACATCTCAGTTTATAACAGCTCAGATAGCCTCATTTATCTAAACCAAAACTGTCATTTTGAGGATTTTATGGCCGCTTATAAAAGAAGAAAAAACCCTGAAATGACAGTTGTGTTATTATTCATGTTATCTCTAGCATGCATTGCCAACATTTACTTATCAAACACATCCAGTGGTAAAAAAGTAAATATAGGCTTCTCTACAAAGTCTCCATAAAGTAGACTACACTGACTATCCTATAATTTATGTATTTTAATAGCTAAAGTAAGCTTATTGTAACCTCTCATTTGCACTCTGTTTGAAAGAGAAGTTAATTACATTAGAATAGACTGGACATTACTTTATGAGAGATCTCTTTTTAACCCTGATGGATTTCTGGGTGGAATAAGAACAAAGGAGAACCATAAGTTCATGAACTGCATTTGTGCAGGGCTAGAAATTAAGCTGGTGAGGCAGGGACCAGCAGTTTCCAGGTTGACAAAACCATTATGTCAGAAGATCCCAGGTGCTTCCAATGACCTTGAAGAGAACAGCCAAATATTGTTGACTTGGATGGTGGAAGGAAAAAGCCAAAGATTTAAACCTTAAAAAAGCCTTTTATAGCTGTATAATGTAGTTAGCAGATCTTCTGTTGTAAAATATCTACATTCTTCATTCTTGCTAAAATAAAGTATCTATTCTAACCAAACAGTGTCCAAGATACTCCTGCGAGTAAGCCCATTCCAGAACAAGGGTTGAAAATCTGGAGAATCTACATTTAGAATCATGCTGGGTGGAAGCATGACCATTTATAAGAGAGGTTTGCAAAACATCTGTTTAATTCTCCTTATCAATCATGTTCATAAAAACAGTGGTATCATTGGAACAAATTTCTGGGGCAGGAGTCCAGGGTCTCATGCAGCCAAATGAGTGGAAGATAGGCAAACAAAGAAGGCCTGCCTTACCACATTTTGAAGGGAGATAATGCATTTTACATTTTAAACACCTTCCCAGCTAATTACTAAAACCACAGCATATTATCACAGCATGCTGCTGACAGCAGCCATTTTGCTTTCCTATTATGGCCCTTGAAATAGCATTGCTCTGAGGCTCTGGGGATATTAAAATTGGTGGGAGATTCCAACCCCTTGGACCTGATTGCAGGATAGTTGTACCACTATTAAGTTAGCTCAGAGAGGTAGGGATTGACTTGGGAAAGGATCCACCTAATGGCTCTTAGACAGGAGTGCCTTTAGAGCCCTGCCTGGAGACTGTTTTTGATGGAAAAAATAGGAAGCACTTGCTCAATTTTCCAAGCTTATTTTCATTGGATTACTACAGTCTTAGAATATGAAGAGTTGATGTTATGATTTTCACATTATGCCTTTAAAAAAAAAAGTATAAACTAGCTCCAGGAAATCCCAGGAGAGAGAGAGAGAGAGAGAGAGAGAGAGAGAGAGAGAGAGAGAGAGAGAGAGAGAGATTTTTTGGAGCAACAGCTTGCCAGCATTTGAGCTTGGTACACACTTTCCAGCTTGCTGATGAAGTTCAAGAGTGAGAGAGAGCTTCTCAGCTGTCTGGGCATGTTTTACTCCCCCATGCGTCAACTCATACAGAAGCCAAGAGTCATTGTCACATGGTGGCAATGGGAGAGGAGATAGGGGATGAGAATGGCCAGCATATGGAACAGAAGCTGCTGCTTGGAAAGTGCAATGTGTTCTGGTGTTTGAGTAATCCTTCTTAAGCAGGAGAAGTTTGAGAGAACACTTAATTTCTTATCATTGTTTTCACATAACTGATTGAGGATTTCTACTTCCATATACTTCAGCAAAGGATTGTTACCTTGTTGTGGTGCTGGAGCTTGAGCACCTCAATGATGCCATGAGCTAAACCATGAAGGGCCACCCAAGACCAGAAGGTCATGACGGAAAGGTCAGACTAAACTACTACCCTGGGGAAGGTAATGGCAACCCACCCCAGTATTCTTGCCGTGAAAACTAAATGGATCAGTACAACCAGAGATATGTCGGTATACCATCGGAAGATGAGACCCCCAGGTTGGAAGATGGTCAAAATACTACTGGGGAGGAACAGAGCACGAGTTCAACTAGCCCCAGATGTGATGATGCAGCTAGCTCAAAGCCGAAAGGACGGCTAGCAGCTGACGTTGCTGGTGGTGAATGGCAAATCCGATGTTCTAAGGATCAACACACCATTGGAACCTGGAATGTAGGATCTATGAGCCAGGGCAAATTGGATGTAGTTATCAGTGAGATGTCAAGATTAAAGATAGACATTTTGGGCGTCAGTGAACTGAAATGGACTGGAAGGGGCCACTTCACATCAAACGTCACATCTACTACTGTGGACAAGAGGACCACAGAAGAAATGGAGTAGCCTTCATAATTAATAGTCAAGTGGCTAAAGCAGTGCTCGGATACAATCCAAAAAACGATAGAATGATCTCAATTCAAATTCAGGGCAAACCATCTAACATCACAGTGATCCAAATATACGCCCCAACCACAGATGCTGAAGAAGCTGAAGTAGAGCAGTTCTATGAGGATCTGCAGCACCTACTGGACAACACGCCTAAAAGAGATGTTATTTTCATCATAGGAGACCGGAATGCTAAGGTGGGCAGTCAAATGACACCTGGACTTACAGGTAAGCATGGCCTGGGAGAACAAAACGAAGCAGGACATAGGCTGATACAATTTTGCCAAGACAACTCACTCTGCATAACAAACACTCTCTTCCAACAACCTAAGAACAGCTTTATAGATGGACTTCACCAGATGGACAACACCGAAATAAGACTGACTACATCCTTTGCAGCCAAAGGTGGTGGACATCTATACAGTTGGTAAAAACAAGACCTGGAGCTGACTGTAGTTCAGATCACAAACTTCTTCTTGCACAATTTAGGATCAGACTAAAGAGATTAGGGAAGACCCCCAGATCAGCTAGATAGGAGCTCACTAATATTCCTAAGTAATATGCAGTGGAGGTGAAGAATAGATTTAAGGGACTGGACTTAGTAGATAGGATCCCAGAAGAACTATGGACAGAGGTTTGCAACATTGTCCAGGAGGCGGCAACAAAATACATCCCAAAGAAAGAGAAAACCAAGAAGGCAAAATGGCTGTCTGCTGAGACACTAGAAGTAGCCCAGGAAAGAAGGAAAGCCAAAGGCAACAGTGACAGGGGGAGATATGCCCAATTAAATGCAAAATTCCAGAGGTTAGCCAAAAGAGATAAGGAATTATTTTTAAACAAGCAATGCGCAGAAGTGGAAGAAGACAATAGAATAGGAAGGACAAGAGACCTCTTCCAGAAAGTTAGAAACATCGGAGGTAAATTCCAGGCCAAAATGGGTATGATCAAAAACAAAGATGGCAAGGACCTAACAGAAGAAGAAGAGATCAAGAAAAGGTGGCAAGAATATACAGAAGACCTGTAACAGAAGACCTGTAGGAAGGATAACAATACTGGGGATAGCTTTGACGGTGTGGTCAGTGAGCTAGAGCCAGACATCCTGAAGAGTGAGGTTGAATGGGCCTTAAGAAGCATTGCTAATAACAAGGCAGCAGGAGACGATGGCATCCCAGCTGAACTGTTCAAACTCTTGCGAGATGATACTGTCAAGGTAATGCATGCTATATGCCAGCAAATTTGGAAAACACAAGAATGGCCATCAGATTGGAAAAAATCAACTTATATCCCCATACCAAAAAAAGGAAACACTAAAGAATGTTCAAACTATCGAACAGTGGCACTCATTTCAAGGTAATGCTCAAGATCCTACAAGGTAGACTTCAGCAGTTCATGGAGCGAGAATTGCCAGATGTACAAGCTGGCTTTAGAAAAGGCAGAGGAACTAGGGACCAAATTGCCAATATCCACTGGATAATGGAAAAAGCCAGGGAGTTTCAGAAAAGCATCTATTTCTGTTTTATTGACTATTCTAAAGCCTTTGACTGTGTGGACCATAACACATTGTGGCAAATTCTTAGCGGTATGGGGATACCAAGTCATTTTGTCTGACTCCTGAGGAATCTGTATAACGACCAAGTAGCAACAGGAACAACAGACCACAGAACAACAGACTGGTTTAAGATTGGGAAAGGAGTACGGCAGGGTTGTATACTCTCACCCTACCTATTCAACTTGTATGCAGAACACATCATGCAACATGCTGGGCTTGAGGAATCCAAGGCTGGAGTTAAAATCGCTGGAAGAAACATTAACAATCTCAGATATGCAGATGATACCACTTTGATGGCTGAAAGCGAAGAGGAACTGAGGAGCCTTATGATGAAGGTGAAAGAAGAAAGTGCAAAAGCTGGTTTGCAGCTAAACCTCAAAAAAACCAAGATTATGGCAACCAGCTTGATTGATAACTGGCAAATAGAGGGAGAAAATGTAGAAGCAGTGAAAGACTTTGTATTTCTAGGTCCGAAGATTACTGCAGATGCTGACTGCAGTCAGGAAATCAGAAGACGCTTAATCCTTGGGAGAAGAGCAATGACAAATCTCGATAAAATAGTTAAGAGCAGAGACATCATACTGACAACAAAGGTCCGCATAGTTAAAGCAATGGTGTTCCCTGTAGTAGCATATGGCTGCGAGAGCTGGACCATAAGGAAGGCTGAGAGAAGGAAGATAGATGCTTTTGAACTGTGGTGTTGGAGGAAAGTTCTGAGCGTGCCTTGGACTGCAAGAAAATCAAACCAGTCCATACTCCAGGAAATAAAGCCAGACTACTCACTTGAGGGAATGATATTAAAGGCAAAACTGAAATACTCTGGCCACATAATGAGAAGACAGGAGACCCTGGAGAAGATGATGATGCTAGGGAGAGTGGAAGGCAAAAGGAAAAGGGGCAGACCAAGGGCAAGATGGATAGATGATATTCTAGAGGTGACAGACTTGTCCCTGAGGGAGCTGGGGGTGTTGACGACCGACAGGAAGCTCTGGTGTGGGCTGGTCCATGAAGTCGCGAAGAGTCGGAAGCGACTGAATGAATAAACAACAAAACTTCCATATAATGCTAAAAAAAATTTAGTCGTGGGTCTTATTTTTCAAAGCAGTATTTTATTTCTAAGACTTGCTTTAGAGGTGAAAAATAGATCTTTTCTTATTCAGAAAAGTATTTTCAAAAACTGGTTAAGTGCTTCAGTCAAGGGCCTCTGCTATACAAAACAATGCCTTATTTCCAAGAAACTGCTTAAATGCTCAAGATAAGGGCTCTGGTTGATCCAAAGCATTATTGTTCCATATGTCAAAATAGCAAAATGATCACAAAACTTTTTTTTTAATATATCTTGCAGAGGACAGATTTTAAAAGCTATTCCAAAAACTAAACGTATTTTGTTACCTTTTGTGAAATATATATTTGCGACTTCTTAATACCCATGGTGGTATCATATGAAGGGAGATATAGTGTAGATACTTTCAAGCATAAGATAAAAGTGGAAAGTCAAGTTTAAAATCCTCCTTGGGTCAGTGATCTCTTGATCAAATGAACCTAGTTTTACCCTCTCTCTCTCCCTCCCTCCCTCCCTCCCTCCCTCAATGAAGCATAATTCACCATTCATGGTGAATGACAGTTTCAGTAAATTGGTAGACAGAATTTTTCAAACAGTGAAACAGAAAAGAAATATACATATAGACACACAAAAGCTTATCCACTGCATTGGAAAAGAGCTTAGGTGCTGTCCAAAAGCAATTATCACAGATGTTGCTGATTTTTTTTTAAAAAAACTTTTCACTGAATACAGATGACAGTTCTGACAAGGACGAAAAGTTCTTCCCAGTACTTATCTCCTTTGAAGATTCTTAGAATTCAGCCAGGACTAACTTTCTGGATATATCTACACCATGCCATGCAGATGATGAAAATACTGCAAGAGCATTGAAAAACATCCCTTTAATCCAGGATTCAATCTAAAGAATTGTGTGGCTTTTTGTGTCAGACATTGTCTATTCAATGATTTGCAAGGCAAAGGAATTTTGAAGCTTCTTCAGAGAAAAAAAACACCAAAGTGGTGAGAAAACTTACAATATTGTCTGGTCATGCCATTTAGTACATGTAGTACATGTAAATATGGACTAAAGACTCTTCCCTTTAATTCACATGGTTTTCTGGTTGATCTCTATTATCATTGTGAAAAAGTGAAAAAAAACAAGTTCTCACAGAAGACATTTCATTTGTAATGAAAAGTCAGAAAGGTCCTCAACATGTCTTTTTTTAAAAAAATATTTTTATTAAAGATTTTCACATAAGTAAAAGACAAACATGAAATGATATAAAGTAACATTAAGAAAGAAAGAGAGAAGTAGAATAGATAGTGCACGTAGAAAAAACAAAAGAACAGATATATAAAGAAGTGACTTCTGATCTTCTCTACAGCAGTTACAAACAAATTCATTATCTCTCCTCCCTCTTTAAAGTTATAACATGGTTCTCTTTTTCCCATATTCAACCCTTTTTAATCAGCAAATCCATAAATCACCAATTCATTTTCTTCCATTTTCAGCAAAAAGTCCATAAGAGGTTTCCAGTCTTTTATAAAAGTACTTGTTGTCTTAGCCCTGATCAAACAGGTCAATTTCGCCATTTCTGCCATCTTCCACTCCTCTGTTGTAAGTATTTCAGTATTTTTCCATCTTTGTGCATATAATAGTCTCGCTGCAGTTACCATATACAAAATCAATCTTCCATAAGTCTTATCTAACTGGCTATCCATAAATCCCAATAAGAAAAGTTCTTGTTTCACTGAATATTGGTCTTAAGTCCTCAACATGTCATACTGCTGATTAATTTGGGACCGGGTTCACATATTAAACTAACCCATTCCTTGTTTAACCATAGTTAAAATGAATAATGTACGATTGGATGAGTTCTTATAGTACACCAAGCTGCCACAATTTATAAATCACGGTGGCTAGGTTCACCCCCTAACAAACCACACTGTCTTGCCATGATGTGTGAACCAGTCCATACACACAAAAAAGAAACACCTGTGATATTCGATAGAAGATGTAGCCTTCAAGGAACAGAAAATGGTGCAATGGAATATCTAACAGACCCTGGAAACATTGAAGGAGGGAGCTCGACTGTTACAGAAAAGACTAGTTCAGGGGAGGGTGGATATGTAAGAAAGGGACTCAGAGTAATTCTCCCTTAACCACACTAAGTAGAAGTTGATCTGGAGAATTGCTTTGACAGACTTTCAAGATTCTGTTCCATTACTGTACTAGCAATAAAGATGTTTCCAGAAAGCCAAAAGGTTCTTGTTCCCTGAGTGTGCCAGCCTTGAAACACGTAGAATTGAAAATAGAGGTGCCATTTTTTCATGATTATGACATACCAACAGCTCATTGCTTACTAGCCTAGAGGGATGAAAAGCATTGCTCTAAATTCCTGACAAATATTTTGCATATAATACCACCCCCAAATCAGTTATTTTATCATTCGGTGTTCAGCCTTTAATAATTACCCAATTAATCAAACCGTTCAGCTCCAAATTGTTCTTTGAAAGATATACAAAAAAAATAGCAATGAAACAATCCTTTCAACAGGCATGCCAAATTTCAGTCAGATAGGCACAGAGTGTTTTGTTTTGCAAAACTGGGATAATAAAACATTCACTAACCCCTTCTATTGTTTGTTAGACAGTATGTATGCAAATAACAGCAACTGAAAGATCAGCACACAGAAATGCACAGACTTGGGACATGTGATTAGAGTGGAAAATGGATGGGAAAAAACCATTACACTTAGCAAGGTTGAGGGAAGTGGAAGAAGGAAAGGTATGAAGAACATGATTGGGCAGGACCAAAGATATTACTGGAATATGATTGTTAAGGACAGGTCAAGATGGTGAGAATTTGTCTGTGCAGTTACCAGGAATCAAACCTGATTGGATGACATTGACCTCTTAGGGCTGTATACAGCATTTGAAAAAAAGTTTCATTAAATTATAATGAAGCACTTCTCTTTGAAACGTTCACACAGATGCATCTTTGCAAGCTACATGCACAGTCACTCCACTCCACTCTGGCGGTTCCCATGGAGGTGTGGTCTGTGCAGTGAATATGCACAGCTTTTGATGAAGGGGACAGCTTCCAAAGCAGCTGCAGGAATAGCCTGATTTCATTCTGGATTTGGACAAACCCAGTAGTTACCTTCTTTTGCAAACATACATGTCGTTCTATGGGAAGCTAGATACTAGTTGCCCATCTTCATGTACAAAGATAAATAGAACCACTTAGTAAGAAATATCAATGAACAGGGAAAACTCTACCTGCAACTCTTCTGAAGAATGCTCCAATCCAGCTTGATGCTGTTCAAAAATGAGGTAGAAAATATCTCTAACCATTATTTGTTTTGATTCAGCTTGCTAGACAAACATTAAGGAAATGGGAAGCTTTGACTTTGGAGTCAACCTCTCCTGTCTGGTTTTCAGTTCAGGAGCTGGAAGGTAACAGAGATAATGATCTCCTCATTACAGTTATATTAGTAATGGCAAATAAATTAAAATGATAAAGTCTGTAGGCACAAAGTCATATTAGCTGCTAGTATTCAAAAAGAAGAAATTGCTTTTACGACAGATTATTCCCTTAGTGTCCACTCCAGATCTGTAAGCACCTGCCTTTCAAAGCACCTTCTTACCAGCCATTATCAATGACAGGATAATAAATGAGAATGGCCATTGGTGAAGGGTTAAACATTTGTGTCTTTATTACTCAAGCCCTCTGCAACTTTCAACAAGTTTAATAACAAAACTCTGCCAACCTTCCTTCAAGAGGTGGAGCAGAAGCCTACAGAATGCGACAAAAGCTCATCGGGATTGAAAAGTTTGGAAGAGGTCAGTTTAACTAAAAAGGAGTTATCACTGTAGCTTCTTGAAAATGAATTCTACCTAAAAGGATGAACATGTAGGAAATGACCTATAGCCCCATCAATTCTCTTGGATACTGTAAAGTAACTCAACCATAACAGAGTATGGGATTCAACTCAGCCTTAACAACAAGACATTTATTTCTTCTACTCAGGAAGAAAGCAACCTGAAAGCTTATTCGTGCATGTTACCATGCTTGGCAAAATGAAGGAGAACCAGGACATCATTAAAACTCAGCCTTTGTCCAGACAAATGGAATGGATATTTCTTGTTTTCCCATAAGGATTTTTTTAAAAATTCGCCATCATAAAGTGAAATCCACAAATCTCAGCTCTCTCATGCAGTCATTTAGTTGGCTTGAAGGAGAAAGTCTGGGCAAATTTGTATGCTCTAAACCAGAAGTAAGCAGTTTATTAGAGTATAAGCCCCAGCCTTCAGGGCCAATGGGCCAGGGTTAGAGCTGTAGCCAACATTTGGAAAGCCACAGATTCCCAACCACAGCCATAAATGTTGACCAAAAGTATCCATTCTATCTGAGCAGGCCTTAAGTTTGCACAGAGATATAGGTGGCATTGGTTGAAATCTCAATGGCACAGCAGGCTGATTCATATGTTGGGAACTGTCCCCAATGTGAGCAGCATATAAGTATAATTGCACTAATAAAGCAATATCTCACAGTGAGCCTTAAAAAAAAAAAGTCTTTTTCCAGATGAACATGATTTCTGCTGATGTACTTTTCTTGGAAACAATACAGAAAAGTTGGCCGCTGAAATCTTTCAGGATTTTTTCTAAATTTCCCAGTCTAATCTAAGCTCCAATACTTCCTGAAGATCTTCCATCCAAGTACTAACTGGACCTCTCCCTGCTAAGCTTTCCGAGCTAAGGAGATTGGCCAGGTGCTGCCACCCACCCACAAACTAAATATTCTTCCCTTCCACACTTCTGATAAGGATGACATTTGCAAGCCAATGAGATCATCCAGCGTTTATGATCATTTCCTTTATTCCTGGATAGACTTCCTGCTATGCCCCACCTATCAGTTCATGTTTCTTCTAACTAAGGCTAGATGAACACCCCTGAATGCACTAATGCCAGCATACAAGACAGCTATCATACAATAAGCTCAGGATTTGTTGGGATAATATGCTACATCTATAACATTGTTCTCCTTGCTTACTTGGCATGGCCATGCACAGAAAGAGGAATCTTTGCTGTGCTCTGTTCCACTCTACAAGAAAGTGTTTTGGAACTTCTCATGTTACCTCATCTCTTTACATCTGCTAGCTCTATTTGCTCAATAACAGAATTCATAGTTTGTGGGGTATTTCTTGATGACTGGTTCCATTACTGCTGATAATTAATTCTAAACCGCAGAAGCTATCCATCACTTTATTCAGTGTCTTCACTGTCACTTCTAAGGATAGTTCCTGTAGTTGATGCTTTAGTCTTCTTTACATGTAATCATGATTTCCTTTTTTTCACTGTGTTCCTTGAACCTTCATTATTAGAGTTTGCAGATCACTTATTTTCAGCTATCAAAATAGTGTCATCAGCACAGCACAGGTTATTGATGTTTCTTGTCCATTTTTAATACCATGCTCATTTTCCTCCAATTCATCCTCCTTCAATATATATTCAGCAAATAGGTTGAATAAATAAGGAGAAATTATAGAACCTTGTCTCACTCCTTTGCCGATCTTGAGCCAGTCCATTTCATGACATTCTGTCCAGATTGTAGCTTTCTGACCTCTGTACAGGTATTGCATGAGGACAATGACAGGCATCCTTTGGGTTTCTCAATTACCCAGCACACATCAGAAATAAAAAAATATTCTTTTCTGGCACATGAATTTGCACATAAACAGTTTGTGTACTGTTTCACAGTCAGCCCTGGCACATCTTGTTTGCATGTTTTGTTGATTTCAGATTGCACTGGGCAATAACATTCATCAGCCTCCTTTTCTTTTAGATCACTGATTGGCACCTAAATTTGGATAGCCATTATATTAAAAGGTTGTAAAGTCTATCTTTGCTACATCCTCCTTGACTATGACACTATTATTTTCTCTGCATGGCAACATCACTCCCAACTACCAAAGTTGGTCCAGAATGATACCATGCTCTATCAGGATCAGGATGGTTGCACCATTCCCATCCCACTCCTACCAGAGATTATTAACTACAATCAATGCCATCTCAATACTAAATAAAGATCTGAAATCTGTCTGAAATGTATCCAGATAATCTGCTTCCTCCAGGGCCTCTGAAGCTGCAACCCAACCACCTTCTCAAAATCTTCCTTAAAAAGCATAGTGGCTTCCCTGCCTTGGCTGCTCAATGCTGAGGCTGGGTTGGTGGTAGAGTTCTTCAGACATATGGTACTGGGGGACATTATTCTGCTTTCACTCCATGCAGAGTCAAAGGCAGCTTCAGAATTCAGGGCCACCATGGCAACCATGGACCTGACTTAGATTATTGAGGACCCAATGGACAATGGAACTCACATGTTAGATCTAGTTTTTGTTTTGGGGAAGTGGCAAAGATGAAACTCAGTGATCTGGAGTTGGAGTATGGAAGATGAAACAGTAGAAGATACATCTGAACCACCACTGGAGGAAACAAGTAAATGAGACCAAACTTGAGTAAGAGCTGTTATGAAGGATTAAGCATAAGAAGAACACAACACAACAACACAACTACCCTGTTCAGGGTAAGGAGGGGCCAGATGAACATTTGCAGGGCTGCTTGGAGGACTATTCAAGGCATCTGCTTAGAACTTGACTCAGGCTGTGCAGGTCCTACAGAATTGATTGAGGCATGGTCTGGCTTAGTTATCTGGGAAGAATTCAAACCTGTTGGTCCTGGGGAAGTGGACAGGCATTTGGGGGATATAAGTGGAGGCTACCAATATATCAGATCCATATCACTTCTGATTTGTCAGGGCCTCCCAGAAGATGGTGTGTGGTTGCATCCAGGTGGTAAATGTATCCTTTAGGAAGGGGATGATCCTGCCAGCATTTATATTAACTATAGATTTAATTCAGAGCACTTGGTTTGTTAGTATTTACCTAATATCAATAATGCTTTTAGTATATATATTTTAGTTTGCATTCTTATGATCATATTATTACTATTATTTATGCTTGTGCATTTATTTAGTAAAACAAATACATTGACACAGATGTCCCACTAAATCATGAATTGTTTAAACATGGTTTATTGAGTAAACCACCCTAGAATGGATTTGCACGAATCAGCTACATCATAAATCAGTGCTGAGAACCACATTTAAAATGAAAACGAACGCCCACAAGGAAGGGGTAATGGTAAATAATAGGGTTTTTTTCCTTCAATGGGAGTAATTCTGAAAAACTCTCTTTTGCACTATATTTTACAATGTATTATGGTTCCTATCTCAAAATGGTAAGAAGTTGAACCACCAATTTTGGTGTTTGTCAAGGAGCCACCAAGAAAAAGGTCAGGAGGCACATGCTGGCCCTGCTGCTGCAGGCCCTGCTGCTATAAATCATGATTTAAAAGCACAGTAAGCTAACTACATGCAATACATTCACCTGAAAGCAAAGAAACCATGTTATGCTATATTTGCAATGGCTTAGTCACAACATGTAAAGCTGTTGAAGGCACAGGACTCTTGCTAGCAAATGTAACTTGGCAATAAGAAAGTTTTCACCCCCTTCCAAACTGAAGCAGACAGCAAGTTGAGGTTTCCTGTATTTTGACAAGCCTGTTATGCTTCAATTTCTCACTTTGCGGTGTTGATCACAAAATCTGAACTAGCTTTCCATAAATCTCTATAGAAAAATATATCTCAAGTGCATGGTGAAGTGTTTTGAAACTACTGAAGCACTCAAGTCACCGTCTGTCACTCTGAGTGGCACACAGCAATTTAAAATTACCGAAGCTCTTAAATTAAGTGTTGAAATTTAAAGGTGATCACCACTTTGGGTGTATGAACTGCAGAACTATCTGAACATAGAAGCTCTTCAATTTTCTTTTAGCAGGTCATTTGGGGGAGCAATAAGGGAATCTCTGATTGCTCTGAATGCATTGATTTAAAGCAGGCATTTAAAGTTCTCAATTCATCTTCGCAAGCACTTTTCTTTGGATACAGTGTAATCTGCAATCAAATTGACCTAGCCTGCTTCAGTCTAATTTCTAGTTTGTTTGCAATTAGTAATGCCACCCCAATATTTTTCTTGAGTATTCAAACCTGTAGAGTGATGTGTTGTTTAAATACTACCAGAGAGATTCTGAGTTCACATCCTCACTCAACCATGGAGCTTGTTGTGTGCCCTGGACCAGTCACTATATCTCAACCTAACATACTTCACAGGATAAACTCTGTATTCAATACTCAGTAGACACAACCTTGAATTTCAGAGGAAGTATCACTCTATAATTAGGCCCTAAAAAGTTTATTTTCTGTGGCATTATTTTTGGGCTTTGCCACAGTATAAGGGCAAAGATTATAGTTTGCTCTGAACTCTGAAATGTTCAGCCAAAGAACATTTGTCATGCCTCTTAAATGCTCCAGCTTCAATTTCTAAAATGATGAGATAAAGCTGGAAGAAACTCCTATGTGAAACCTGGGAAAATATCTTCCTGCCAATGTAGATAGTACTGAGTTAAATAAATTAGCAATCTGATTAGCTGTGACGCAGCTTCCTATTCTGAATTTCAAGAATAGCAGCAAAAAATGGTATAGGTGCTAGTTGGCACACCATGATGGTTGTAAATGGGGGCTCTTATATATGCAATGGATGATTGAATACTGCAGCAAAAATGGGCCCACAGCTTAAAAGATGGAGAGGAAACGCCATCAGCTCAAAGAACAGCAAACTGCAACTAATAACCAATGGCGAGATTTCCTACCACAGGAAGGCAGATGGGCACACTGTCCATAAGGCTACATTGCAGCTGTGAGCTTGGTGGAAATCTCAACTCCCAGCCACTCAACTCACAAGCCAACTGCAGAAACCTCATAGCCTGGTTCTTTCCCTGATCAAAAGGAGGCAACTATAGTAATTGCTGGCCAACAACATCCAAAATGACTTAATTTTGAATTTTCTGAAAAATGGCCCAGTATTGGTATGACTCAATCTTCTTTCCTTCAGTTTAGGGTTAGTATCAAATATATAGGGGCTTCCATGTCCTTGCATTCATTGTTTATCCCAGGACTGAAGAGCAGCACACTGAGGATTCATGGCAAGCTGAACATCTCCGAGGGAGCAGAGATGGCACTGCGGTGAGATCGTCAGCCAGACAGCGTTTTTCTGGCTGGCCAAGCTTCTCCAGATAAAGGAGAGATCATGAGATCACCCACTTGCACTCCAGACAGACACATGCTCCTCGTGAGTAAACTGCAGGAACTGAGGTTTCTGCAGTCGGCTTGTGAGTTGAGTGGCCGGGAGTCAAGGGATTTCTACCAAGCTCAAGGCTGCGACGTAGCCTTATGGACAGTGTGCCCATCTGCCTTCCTGTGGTAGGAAATCTTGCCATTGGTTATTAGTTGCAGTTTGCTGTTCTTTGAGTTGATGGCGTTTCCTCTCCATCCTTTAGTTCAACAGTTCAGTATATCGGCTAAAGACTAAAGCATACCTCGAAAACCTACCCCAAACTGGTTTTCAAGAAGAAGAGCTAACTTTCAGGAACTGATAAGACCCCCACATTCTTTTGATAACTGTAATAACAAGTTTTATTTTTCCCCCACATGCTCCTTAAGTCCACTCTCAAACTTCAGCTAGTACAAAATGCAGCTGCCCATGTGCTAATGGAACATTCCAATGTTTCATATAACCCCAATACTACAGGAACTGCACTGGTTGTCAGTTCCTTTCCAGGTGAAATTTGAAGTGCTGGTTATAGCCTATAAAGTCCTACATCACTTGGAGCCTGGGTATCTGCAAGACTTGGAGGTGAGAATTTTCTGCTAGAACTCCTCTCCTGTGGAATCAGTTGCTGGCAGAAATAAGATCTAGGCAGTTACTGTTGATATTCAGAAATTTTGCCAAAATCTGGCTATTTAGATGGGTATTCAGGGATTGAAAAATCAATTGGATATATACCTAGATACTTATTATTATGTTTGTTATTAATACAGGTAGTCCTCATTTAGTGACTGCAATGGGTTCTGATGACTTGGTCATTAGGTATAATGGTCACTGAGTGAACATGTAACTGAGAGACACACGCTGTGAAGATCACTGGTTGCTCTTGTCTCCTGTGCCTGACCCGTTTTTTCCCCCTTTTTTACCCCTTGCAGGGAAGAGAGATTACTTAAACAGGCTACCTCTTCCTGAGCTGTCTTTCTCTGCAGTGCAGCATTTCCCTTAAAAATGCTAACTGCAAGTTAAGATGCTGAGTTCTGTGACCTTAATTAGTTGATTAGAACCCTCCACCAGCTGGCAGCTGCTGCCTGAAAGTGACCAGACCTTAATCAGTTTTGGCCTGAAGGCTTTTGTTGTTTCAGGCATTGGTTGGAAAATGAATTTATTACCATTTATTACTGTTGTATTTGCGAATGGTTGCTATCCAATGCAGTTCCTAAATGAGGACTACCTGTATGATTATGATTAATTACTGATGTTAGTTAACTCTTTTTTGGTGGTATTACTGTTTATACAGATTTTGTAAGCTACCTTAGATTTTTTCAGCTGATGTTGCAGAAAAGCACTTGTTATGAATATTAAATATACAAAACACTGAAGAAAAGCTACAGTTGGTATTGGATAGGGAGTATCAGAAACTCTTTTCAACCAAGTTATACTATGCCCATTCCACTGATCCTTTATTCTGGTTGGCCTCTGGTCTCTGGGCTTTAGATAGGAGGTTCAGATGCTGCTGACTGATGGAACATCTCTTTTGGAACCCTATTTTAACTGGCCCAGCCATTAGGCAAAGTAAGATGGATGTTTCAGGTGGTAGTAGGTGGCAATAAAGCGTTGGAAGAACGGACTGTGTGCAGTCCTAACCTCCCTAAGCTGGCTTGCTGACTTGAAGTGCAATGAACGACAATGCTGAAGAAAAATTCAACTGTCAGGCCAGTCTGTTCTTGCCCATGGGAAAGGAGAAGATGCCAACATATTCCTCACCATTAGCAACAAGGTTTCTTGGACCAGCCCTGGTGTGCCATTATTGCTTGATTACCAATGTGAGAGATTTTGTTGTAATCGGACAGAGGCTGCACCACCCCTGATGATGAATCACATCCTAAAACATCTTAATCTGTTCTATGCAATAGTTTAGAAAAAGAAGTTATTAACTGCGTAAAAGAGTGTGGTCTTCAAACTAACTTCAAAGTCTTTTATCTACTTTTATTTTATAACTGTATTATGAATATTGTGATGCATCCCTGCTTCCAGAGTTCTTGGGACGAGTGCAACTTTACATCATTCTTCCCCAACCTGAAGTTCTCCAGATGTTTTGGACTACTACTTCTGGAATTTCCAGCTTACAGTTGTAGTACAAATCTGGAGTCATGACCCTCAAACATCTGGAGGGTATCAAGTTGGGAAAACCTGTATTATAGCATTAACCATTGGCGGAGAAATTCACATCTTCGTAAACAGTACGTGGGTGAAATTTTCTGCAGGACAGATGCCTGTGTGTTAGCTATTATATTCTGTTTGCTAAGTGGTTTTAGCTAACTCCAATCCTCATTGGTTTGAATATACGGTTTTACTTCCTCAAATCTTTATAATAAATGTTAATAAACACCAGATTTCATAACTATTCTGTTTTGCTGCTGTAGTTTTCCACTGAGTACCCATGTCTAACAAAAAATAATCATCAACAAATCTATTGTCTTGCATTTACACATTAATTTTTAATTTAAAAAGACTGTGGCCAGAAGTGAAAGCATGCAAGCATTTACTGTATCTCACACTACCAATTACTAATATAGTCAAAAACAATAGAAAGCCACAGGTTGTTTATTCCTTATTCACATACTCCTAGAATGATTTAATACGAATCATTCTCATCCTGCTAAGACAAATGCCTTTGTATTATGATGTTTGGAATGTCTTAGCAGCACAATTTCCACTAAGTGCATTTGACTGCACTTTTCCCTTCCTCTCTCAAATATGATTTTGAGAAACTGAAAATTATTAGAAAATTATCAAGTGTGCCATGATAAAATTAATGCTGTGCCCAAATCTGTTCTCCCTCTTCCCCAAAGTTTTCTCACACTACAAACTAAGCTTTGCTTTGATCCCCTCATTTAGAGATGTTTTAGAATTTGGATGAAGTTGTTGATTACACATTATTATGAATGTCAGTTGGAAAAGGGTTCTTCTTGTTTTGTTGTGCTGCTTACATTGGTACTTTTCTTCCTTCCCTCTGGGTGGTATCTATGTTTCTATTTCTGTATACCTCTTCATTTGTGGCAGTCTTCCTGGTTGTCCTATTAACACAGTACAATTTGTGGCTATAAAGTCACAGAGCATATGTTTTAAAGGCAGAAGGTTCAATGTCTGGCATCTCCGTTCTTATTAAATCTGCAGAATGCCACCCAGCGGCCCTGTTTAGGATTACCTGATCCCTCTTGGGTAAGGAGGATTCGGCGATCCACTTACAGGGCGGAGGAGTTTTCTGAGCATCTGCAGGATAAAATCGCTCAGATTCGTTCTAAGTTGGACTCTAAGCATGAGGCACAGTCTGAGGAGATGCCAAGGGGACATACTTACCCCATTATCTGGGAATGGTTTGATCCTGTTGGGCCTGAGGAAGTGGACAGGATCCTCCGGACTGAAAATGCAACCACATGCCATCTTGACCCTTGACCCTCCTGGCTGGTAAAATCGGCCTGGGAGGTGACTTGTGGTTAGGTCCAGGCGATGGTTAATACATCCTTGAGGGAGGGGGAGTTTCCGGCTGCCTTCAAGGAGGATCTGGTACACCCCCTCCTCAAGAAGCCATCCCTGGACCCTACTATACTGGGCAATTTTTGTCTCCCACCTTCCCTTTTTGGGAAAGGTGGTTGAGAAAGTGGTTGCGTTGCAGCTCCAGAGGATTCTGGAGGAAATGGATTATCTGGACCCCTTTCAGTCAGGTTTCAGGCCAGGATATGGGACAGAGACTGCATTGGTCGCACTTATGGATGATCTCCGGTGAGAGCGGGATGGAGGGAGTGTACCCATCCTGGCTCTTTTTGACCTCTCAGTGGCTTTCAATACCATCGACCATGATATCCTATTGGGTTGGCTCAGGGAGTTGGGGGTGGGTGGCATAGTCTTGTGCTGGTTCACCTCCTTCCTCCAGGGCTGGTCCCAATCGGTGGTGATAGGAGAGGAGTGATCTGCCCCTCGACCCCTCCATTGCGGGGTGCCGCAGGGTTCGGTTCTCTCTCCTCTCCTATTCAACATCTACATGAAACCACTGGGTGAGATCATCCGTCACCATGGGATGAGGTATCATCAATATGCCAACGATACTCAGTTATATATCTCCATCCCGGGTGAGGTAAGTGATGGGGTAGCTGCCTTCTCCAGGTGCCTGGGGGCTGTGGGGGTCTGAATGGGGAACAACAGGCTTCAACTGAACCCTGGTAAGACAGAGTGGCTGTGGGTTGATGGTTCCTCTGTATCCAGGAAGTTATCATCTTTAGTTCTGGATGGGGTTGCACTGCCCCATTCAGAGCCGGTGTGTAATCTGGGGGTCCTCCTGGACTCATGATTCCTGCTCAATGAGCAGGAGGCAGTCGTGGCCAGAAGGGCCTTTGCACAACTTTGTGTTGTGCGCCAGTTACACCCTTTCCTGGATCAAGAGGCCTTCCGAACAGTCACTCATGTCCTGGTCATCTCCCACATAGACTATTGCAATGCGCTCTACATGGGGCTACCCTTGAAGAGTATCCGGAAGCTTCAACTGGTCCAGAATGCGGCCACACAAGCAGTTATTGGTGTCCCAAGATTGGCACATGTGTGACATCGCTGCTGCGTGAGCTGCACTGGGTACCAGTTTGCTTCCAGGTCCAATTCAAGGTGTTGGTTATCACCTTTAAAGCCCTACATGGCATGGGGCCAGGTTACCTGAGGGACTGCCTCATCCCCTTAACATCGGCCTGCCCCACCCGGTCATGCAGAGAAGCCATGCTATGAACCCCGCCAGTAAAGGAATTCTACCTGGCGGGGTCCAGGAGGCGGGCCTTCTCTGCAGTGGCACCCGCCCTCTGGAATATTCTGTCCCCGGAGGGGAGACAGGCTCATTCGCTCACGGACCTCTGGAAGAACCTAAAAACCTGGTTCTGCCGCCTCGCTTGGGGTGGGAGGGGCATCAGTTCATCTTGGGGGTGGCTATTATAGATCTCTCCCCAACAAACAAGATCTGCGCTGCTGGATTTTATATTTTATATTTATTTTATTTTTATAGAGTTATTTATATTGTAATTTATGTGTTTTAATTCCGATTGTAAACCGCCCAGAGTCCCCTTTTTGGGGGAGATGGGCGGTGATGAAAATTTGAAATATAAATAAATAAATAAATAAATCTCTACACTGGGTTAAGAAAGTATTTTGGAAGAAATCCTGTAGAATCATTAGTATTGACAGTACCACTTACAGGTATTTAGCAGCCACAATTGGGCCAGAAACTTGGTTGTTAAGCAGAGTGGTCCCTAAGTAAAACTGCAAATGTGCTTATGCTCTTATTTCAGCTTTCATTTGCTTTACAGACCTGTGAAGGTTGTAAATATGAGGATTGGTTGTAAAGTTACTTTTTCATCACCATCATAACTGCAAATGTCGCTAAACAAGGACTACCTATATATCATGTGATATAATAGGAAGAAGGTAATTGTTTGGAGCACAAGGGCTATAGGGAGTGCCAAGTAGTAGGCTGGGGCCTTCATATACATACACACGGACGCACACACACCACAATGCTGGGAGAAGATGTTTTGGAACATGGCTCTTTCTATGGCATGCCTCTGGCACAATAGCCAGAGAAGCTGTTGATGGTTGCTAGAAGTGAGAGAGTGGCACCAGCAGCTGCATCAGCATAGGCAGAATAAAAAATATTGAGATCCTACTCTGAAAAAAATCTGTAGGATCTTCTGTTGTGATCATTTCGGGGATTTAATTGAAGCATAGCAAGCCAGAGAGGTCTGCAAACTGCCAAAACGATGATGTAACTTCATCTCCCTCAATCCCTTCTTGAAAACTCATACTGATCTGTGAGAATTTTATCAAAATTTTCTTCTCATTGGAAAACAAAAACAAAGGCTACTTCTTTACCAACACTCTGAAAGAAATTGGTAAAAAATGCAGATCAAATTTTGAGCATAACACTGGTTAAGTAGTCATGAAAGCTGAGAGCTTGTACTAGGCAGCAAACATGCTAACTCTATTCACCCCAAGGAAATGACATGATAGCCTAATTAATATTTTAGGCAGTTCAGAATAGGAGTAGACTTTTTTTCCTTCTCCAGTTTCTTTGAAAGGAAGCATAAATCAAAATCCAGAATTCCATTTGAATCAAATTGCATTATCTATCTGCTATGGATCTGAGGAAGGAAGGTTAAAGAGCTCATACAATGGAAATATTTACAATTAATCTGACAATGAAAGAAGAAAGATGCAATGAATGAAATGAAATGAAATTACATTGTGATAAAAAAGGGCTTGAATAGGGCATGGAGATTACAATAACCAGAAGATTACTATGGTTATTGTAATCTCCATGGTTTACTGGTTTCATGTTAATTACATAATCTGTTCATTCAGTGGTAATTCTATCTGTAATATATTTATAGCACATTTCCACAACCCCAAAGCAACTGATCACCACCACTGCACCACCACTGAAATGAATGGAATATAATATACGCTTTTCAGGAATAAAAAAAAATAAGCATGTATGAGACTGTATGCAGTACATCCAATGCATAAGTACTATACTGCTATTACTAATATAGTGTTGGAAGTGGTGTATTATATTAATCTGTAGTTCTGACTATCACCCCATAAGATAGGCTATGAGCCTTGGTTTGCAGATAGGAGACCTACAGCAGAGGAACAGCACCTATCTGGTGACTGTCTGGATTACATTGTAGAAGCACCACATACAATTTCAACTGTACTTGGATCTTCAACAAAATGCAAAGTATTGCTTCTGTTGATGGTTCTGAAGCAAGCAGCGTATAGTCCGGATTATGAAACTTCATCCATTCCATTTCTTTCAAATGCTCCATTTTTTTTTTCTGAATCTCTCTTTCTGAGTGAGAAGGCAGTTGTTTTTGGCAAAATCAGCATTAATTATCTGCAGAAGTTCTTTGAAATAAAGCTGAAAAGCTTTTCATTAAAAAAAACAACTGGTCCTTTTCCTCCTTTACAATCCTGCTCATTGTCGAAATAGAGTTCTTGGCACTGGTCTCTGAAACTGAATGTTGTTCTACTGATTTTATTTCCAGCTGTTGTGATGGAGTAGATAAAATGTGATTGGACACAGAGCAAAAGTCCAGTCACTGTGATGATCCTGGACAACTACAGGCAATTGTTTCCCCTTATCAGGACCAAGGCTACTCACTTAGCTTTGAGCAATGTGCCAGGACTACATTCCCAAAAGCAGGTGAGGCCAAGAGAAAGAAGTGGATCAGGTCAAAACCTAAATTGTATGTCAGTTAATTTAAATATAATTCAAATTAATCTATGATAAGTACAGTTAATTTGATGACATCTTATATATTTAATCATTCTTCCCTTTTGTTACATTAGAATTAGATGGCAACTTCTGGAGAAGCTTTGGCATCTCCATCCAAGACTATGGGGTTGAAGTTGACTTCAGCCTGCACATTGTGTACCTCCATTATAGATTACACATTACACTGTGTAGCCTCCATCATAAAACATCATAGGATTCTTTCATCGTTAAAATAGCAAGAAAACACGTATGTCCCTTGAGCAATTATAGTAATGAATGCAGTAATGAATGTTTCCAATACAACAGTGGTGACATCAATACTTTTAAATATTTAAAAGGAGATTACATCCTTTTTAAGTATCTGACAAGCATATGGATATCAGCCAAGCAAGGGACCAGATTTCAATGTCATGTCCTGAATTGTCTTAAATTATTATTCATAATTGCCTATTCTTGGCCTGGTGACAGATGGCTTCTCACATTCGTCTTTCTCAGGTGTATTAGATTTATTAACAATTTAGATTAGAATTCTTGAAAGTGCAATAATGAGAGGCAATAAGTGAAAGGGTGGAGGCTGACAAGGTGGGAACCAGCAGTTCAGCCTAGATATCTTCATTATATAAACATACCACAATCACCTGACATCAAGCCCACCAAGTGCCATGTGAAATATCTATTAACTCAAAAGAGTGAGATGAAGAAGCTTCAGGTTCAAGCTCTTGTGAATATAAAGTCCCTGGCATCTTTCCAGAGCTAAACAACTGTTTTGTGGGTAGTTTCATTCTTGTGCGCAATGAAGATTCTAATCTAGCCAAACCACGTCTGAGAGTTTTCTGCCAGTCGAGCTGAGAACTCAAGGGAGAAATGCTTGGAGATTGGTGATTTACTGTTGTGCTCAAGTGTGTAGCCTGACAATAAATATTGTGGCATTTATTGCTCTGGATAACGGAAAGCAAAGCAAAATGTACATAAAATGATGAAAGAACCTTTGAGAGTTCACATATATCATACCTGTCATTCCATGGTTTCATATAAATACTTTGGGTGAGTGTTGGCAAGGCCCTAACCCTACTTATATCACTCAGGAATTTCAGTGCTATATATGCAGAAGTATCCATGGAAAGTGGGGCCAAAAGCTTTAATGGTGGCTGCGATCATGAGATCAAAGCTGCCATCTTGTCTTTTTTTTACTACCCTTCAGTTGCCTCTGTACATACGTAACAGCTATTAAAGAAGATGTTACCTTCAGGATTTCCTGGATTTATTACACTGTAGCTTCTTTCTCAAGAGGCACTGAAAAGCTAGGTGAAAATGCAATCATTATAGCAGTAAACGTTTCAAGAACACAATAGCACCTTTTGTCATCCTAAGATTTCCTACTTCAAAAAAAAGTTTTTCTCCACTTGTCTGGTATTCTGTCTCTGAATATGTTTTCCTTCTTCCACCTGTTTTCAAATACAGTTTCTATAAAGACTTAACTGTTATGCTTCATCCCCTATAGAGATTAGCTTGATACCCAATTTCATGAACATTTTTTTAGTATGAGCATTGTTGCAGCAAAACAATGAAAGAGTTCCGTGGGAAAATCCTATGTTCTATTCTTTCACATGTTTTAATGACTGTTCACAACAAATTTTTCCCTTTTTTTTTAACAACAGGAGGCTGGTTTTTCAAAATGTGTGATCTCTAGGCAAAAAGAGATCTGGAGTAAACATAATGAAAATAACATGAAATATAGCCAAGGAGATCTGTCTCTATTATGTCACTGAGAGCAAATGAAGTTCTCCCATTACCACCATTCTGAAACAGTGGTGGTTTACTTCCTGATCCCCCACCATGCAATGTATCTATTCAAAACTCAGTTTTATCCTGATCTAATTCTGTAAACTCAGTCATGATTATTTGGGTCAGACTGAGAGATTTGTCCAAAACTGTGTTCTTCTTTTAATGCCATATCCTATCAGAGGTTGGCAATCATCATCATCCAGCTGTGTTGTCCTTAAGTCTTCCTTTGTATAATTAGTAGAAATAGTTGTTATTCTTCAATTAGTATCCTTTGTCCCAAATTCTGATTCTTGATGGTATTCGTAATTTTCTCTATCTTTGCCCATTCTCTGGAAGATCATCTCATTCCATAGACTCATAGAATGCAACAGTTTGAAGAAACTTGAGATCATTTGTCCAATCCCTGCCCAGGACAGGAATTCACTTTTACAGTATTCTGCACATTATCATTCCATGATATTTTAAGTACATCCATATCATCCTGGATTCCATCCATCCATCCATCCAATTATGAGGTTGCCCAATTCTACAAGATTCTGGACAGATCACAACATTAAAAACAAGAAATCAATAAAACAATACAAAGATCATGTACACCTGGTAGTTGAATTACTTGAGTATAATTCTACAGGGACTGGACACTACCCTGCCCAAAGGCCTGGAGGAACAGCCAGGTTTTCAGTGTTGTTGTTTTTTTTGAGGATCATCAGGATGACAGCATATGGATCTTTGAAGGGATGCTGTGCCAGAGAGCAGGTGCTGCAACAAAGAAGGCACACTTCCTAGGTCACAATAGATGGCACTGTTTATTCAAAGGGATCTGGAGCGCATCCACTTTGCTCAATCTTAACAGAACTGAAACTCAGAGTAGTTAGATAATAGTGGCAGTGGATGAACCCTAGGTCTATTCATAATTGGCATCGCTAGTCAGGAATCAGCAAGTGCTACCTGTACTTGAACCTGAGGAATTATCAGAGTATTTGCTGGCCTAGTCTTATCCATTGGGCTTTGGGATAATATTCCTCATGATTTGTAGGAAGGGAATCAGCCTCTCACTGAAAGGAGGTATTTTTTCTATGTTATCAATAGACATTGCCTTGAATGTATTTCTTTTTCTTCCTCAAATAATTTTATTAAATTTTAAAATGGAAACAATAAAAATTAACAAAAACTAATATTAAAGGAAAAGAAGGAAAAGAAAGGAAAATTAGAAAAAAAGAATGGCCAAGGTCAAAAGTGCGAAAAAACCAAGAAGAAAATTAAAGGAAGAAAAAGAATTGACTTCTGACCTTTCTCACAACAGATATAAGTAACAGTATACATCAATCTCTTGCTCTAAATTGAAATGTATTTCATGTCAATGCTACTATTGCTTCAGCTGTTCTTCCCCATCTCCTCAGATAGCTAGTTGAAAATGACCTAATTTTGGAATTTCAGTTTCAGCTCTTCTTAAGAACTGTAATCTTCATTACGCATTTCACAAAATGTGATGGAAGGGCTGACACAAAGACACAGATGTCTGTGTCTGCCTGGAGTATGACTTTGTTGACTTTAAATGATTGGGGTGCCCAGGCAGAAATGGAGGAAATGGTGGATGCCTTGGATGCATCTGTCATTATATGCAACAAAGAACTATGGAGTACAACCTGAGATATTTGTAAGAACAAAGGAAGTGAGGTATAAGGTCAGATCAAGGACCAATCTAGTCCAGATTCTGTGCTTACAGACAGAGCTCTACTTAAGCTTCATATTTCAGGAATTGGCATAATACCTGAACTAAGCTAGAGATAAATGGAAAGAAACATGTAGAATATTTTTCAGCCCTTATTACTGCAGAATTATTATTGATTTTTCTGTTGTATTATTGATATAAATTACTTAGGAGGAACATTAATCAGTTTATGAGTTTCTCATTTGCTGATTTCAGAAATTAAATTACTCAATCCACCGTCCCATTCATATCTAAAGTCTCTGCACAGGGGAGCTTCACATTTTATGCAATAGATAGATATTCAAAATATGTGCAATATATTACCTCATTGGGTCACATCAATAGCAAAATCAACTAAAATATTGAGATTGCACATTACAAAAGGAAACTAATTTGAAATTAGATTTAAATTATCTATTTGTCAATTGTATTGTGAATCTTTCTTCTTTGCCCAAAGACATCAGTTGCAAATAAGCTTTTTATTGCTCTGTTATTGTTTTCATTGACCATGCAGGTGTTTGTTCTATATATGTATTTTGTCAAATTTCTGAATTAAGTTAGCAAATTCACAGAAATGATACAAGTTATTGATCAGGATGCAATAAGCTTCTTTCTGATTACCACTGAAATTCTTAGGCAGCAATCCTTGATTCTGTTGCTGTGATTGCAAATACCGTTCAGAATATGATTTCACAAATTAGGATGAGTTTCCTTATTCTCATTGAAAAGTTTATTCAGACTTTACATAGTGGAAGTACAGTACCCAGTGGAAATGATGTAATGTCCTGGAAGATAAGCACCTGCACTACAAAACCTGCTCTACTTCCCTTGGCTTATAGTATCATTTACAATACTGAAAGACTATGCAGGAATTTGAGATAAGTAAAACAGAGGTGCATGATGTTTTTAAGGTCAAGCACTATGTTTGGCCATTGTTTTACTTACCTATTCTTCTGAAAGTAGGTGAAGTTAGGACAGAAAATGGATAGGAGCAGGATACTTAATTTAAAATTAATTAAATACAGTTTATTATGCTCACTCCCAATATACTTAATATTTTATTCTTCTATCATATTATAATATGACAGCAACTTCTGCAAGAAGATGGGAGGGGGGGGCTGCCT
Source organism: Candoia aspera (assembly GCF_035149785.1). Taxonomy (NCBI): domain Eukaryota; kingdom Metazoa; phylum Chordata; class Lepidosauria; order Squamata; family Candoiidae; genus Candoia; species Candoia aspera. The sequence continues at coordinate 41,388,212 of NC_086156.1, read as the reverse complement.
TCAAAGCTTTTGGAGTCCACATGTGGTCCTGGTGCCTTGGGAGGGTAATGGGGAAGCTGGTTTGCTTATCCTACTATCTCACACACAATTCAAGAGAATCAGAATGCTCAAATAACCATGCCAAACTCTGCCAGAGTTTGGTGAGTAACCACTGGATAACCAAAGTTATTCTCTGCCCTTGTGGATGGAAGAACTGTGATGTTTCATTGTTTCTGCTCCATGTGCATCAACCATAGCTACAGAGACCAGAGACTAACCATCTTCATTCTTATTCTGTCTCTGAAGAGTATGTGTAATGTAGTGCCATTTTGAAAAGTGACTCTACATTCAGACTGTAAGCTCCATTTCCTCTGGACTTCATATGCAGACCACCTAATTTATAGCATCTGGCTTAAATGCTGGGCTTTCTGATTTCTTCCCTATTCCCTCTCTCTTTTTTCCTGTGGGTAATATTGAGCCTGGTGAATATTTGTGGAGGATTTGAAAGCTTGAACATCCTTTTGTGTTATAATAAAGACATATCCATGATTTTCTTATTCATGCTTTAATTTGGATGTCTTCCGGTTTTGTTTTGTTTTGTCTTTCTTGACTGTAGGTTTTCCTCCATTATTACGCTCCTTGAGTGCTCTTTCTGAGCAGAAAGATGCATACAAATAAAGTAAATAAATAATCATAAACTGAGCTATGGATTTTAGATTTCCGCCCACACCCACAAACCATCATGATTATGACTGCTTTTCTTCTGAATAAGAACATGAATCCAGATGTGTGTGTGTGCTTATAACCTTACACAATTCAGACAGAGTAATTTGTTTCAGGCTGCTAACTTGCATTTTCTGCACCAAATCCCCACCTAAGTTAAAGATTCTCAAATTAAAGTAGAGTTCCAAATTTGGAAGAAAAAGTAACCAGAAAAAAATAAGAATGAGATGCTCAACCATCTTTTCTAATTCCTCCCTTCCTGCACATTTCCTCATGCTCCAGAGCTCTCATAGCTCATATTCCTTTCCCTTCCAAATGATTCTTCACTTCTTTTCAGATATGTCAAGGGAATCATGGTTATTTTTAAAGTTACAAAACAATTCTTATCATCATCACTAACAATATTTGAGTGAGAAAAGGAGGGTGGATTTCATTATCTTGACAGTGGCTGCATCAAGCTGTCAGATGAAAGAAGGTCAGGTAAAAAAAAAATACAGATTCAGCAACTACACATCATTATTTGGCTAGGGAGCTTGTCCCAGGGGTGATGATTACACATTTCAAGTCCATAATAAAGAGTTTGCATTCATTGCCAAGCCATGCAACAATATCTCAGAGCCCTGTTTTTAGTCATGTTCATGGCAATCTAGAAGTCTGATATAAAAGAGTTTATTTCATGTGCATGTAAAATCCTAGCAGACAATAAACTCAGTCCATTCCTCCCACTTTTTGATTCTTTCAGTTGCACCAGGTTAGATGTGGCAGCACCAAGCCAAACTTACTGAATTTGAAAAAGAGGTCAGACCACTAGAAAATCCCAACACTGTAGATCACCTGATGGTATTAATGTCCCTTCCCCCATATTTTGGAAGAGGAGAAAGGCAAAGTACTTCCATATTGTTGTGAAGAAAATAACACAGACATGGCTATGTAGTCATCAGAACTGAGCTTGAAAAGAATTTTTACTGCTATGTTTCATCAACATCCTCTAATTCACTCTCTCTCACACATACACACACACAAACCAGGGAGGGAACCTATGAAGATAAAACAAGCCACACACCCATGATACATTTAGATTAAGATGGAATTTGGGTGTAAAATTAGCCACAACACTATTGGCTACAACATATGGCCCAACAAGAGGGATGATTTGGTTTACTTGCCAGCCTGCTTGTTAGCTTGGTTGCACAAAGCTGGGAGAAGCAGCTGTTTTCTTCTCCATCTCAAACTGTTTTCCTTGTTAAAAGGTATTGTTATTGTTATTAGTAGTAGTAGTAGTAGTATTTAATCCATTCAATTGTGTCCAGTTGTCAGAGACTGCCTGGACAACCTGCAGTTTTCCTGGCAAGATTTTTCAGAAGTGGTCCACCATTGTCTTCTTCCTAGGGCTGAGAGAAAGTGACTGGCCCAAGATCACCCAGCTGGCTTTGTGCCTAAGGTGGGACTAGAACTCACCATCTCCCAGTTTCTAGCCTGACGCCTTAACCCCTGCACCAAACTGGCTCTCCAGAAGGGATTATACCTTGCCATATTTACCAGAGAAGAAAATGGAAGCAAATGAGAACCAAACTACCCTTTGTTTTCATTTGCCCATTAGTGAATAGGGCAGTTGCTTATGTTGTTACAGGAGCAGTTGAATGAACCAGCTTATATTACAATGGCAGAGAATCAAAATATTATACAGGACAAATGAGGCAAGTGCTGGTTGCCCCAAAGATAAGAAAGATACCCAGTGTGATTTGCTTGGAAGCCCTGGATTGGAAACTCTCACCCTATATTCTAAATTCCAGTATAGTACTCTGTGAGTAATAAGCATGGTTCACAACTTCCAATCATCCCATTGGATCCCATGGTCCCATTTCCAATCATCCAGAGAGTGAAAAAAAAGCAGTATGTTTAAGTCTGCCTTTCTTGATCATGGGGTTCTTTGGATAAGATTTTCCATTACTTAAATAAAATAGTCTATTATTAAAAAAAACACTTTAACCATGAATACTAAATAGGTCCTAAATTTTTCCTTACTGTGATTAACTCTGTATTGTGTATGCCTGTTCTGTAGCAGAATTCAGACCGAGAATGAGTGAATAATGCTCAGACTTCTAGGGTTCCGCATCGTAGTCAAGTTGAAATCTTCTCTTCTTTATTTCCATCAGTGACAATAATTAATTTGTGCAAAATAGCAGCTCTGGTTATTCTGAATATAGTCAACATAATCAAAACGCAAAAGGATACCTGAACTGCACGTTGTCATGAGGGAGATTGTAAAATAAACTCAGTTGTCCAAGCAAACATGACAAGTCATAACCTGATCAACCAATGAGAATTCTATAGTTCTAAAATGAAGTGATCCACCAACATGCACTGGGCAACAGCATGGAATGCACGCTTTCTCTCGTGGTACTGCCATATGCGGTGTGTGTATGCATATGTAATAGCAGAACCTTTCCCCACAGACCCATTACCTTTCCTGCCAATGAAAACATTGTTATAATTGCTCACATGGTTACAGTTATTCAAGCATGTCCTTCAGGGTGAGAGATCTGCTTTTTTCATACTATAAGCATTTTATTGAAAGCATCAGTTGGACAGGTGAAAGTGACCTGTTCAAGCCTTCTGCACAGGGCTGCAATGGGGGGTGGGGAGGCAAGCAGAGCACGTGCTCTGGGCGCCGCACTGGGGTGGTGCCAAAATGAGCGCTGGGGGCTGCCAAAATGGGTGTGGAATCCATGTTTGCCCCAGGTGACACAGACCCTAGTTGTGGCCCTGCTTCTGCTTCTGCATCTCATCAAAGTCTTGGTGATGCGAAGGAGATGGGGACCCACAGGCAATATTTTCCAGTTGCAGTGTCCACACTTTGGAATGGTCTGCCTCTTGATGTTAGATTAGCACTTTTACCTGGCCTTTCAGATCAAAGACCAAATTTTCCAGATGGCATTGTGGTAATGAGGCATGCTAATGTTACATCTACTTGCACTGGTTGCATATTTACTTCATCATTTTTATTCTGCTTTTACTTGGTTTTGATAGACATTTTATGGTTGCATTTTTTATGATGTATACTGCTAGGAATCATTAAGATTATAGCAGGATGGAAATGCAATCAGTCCATCAACTAATCCATCCATCAGTCTTTTAGCCTTTCAAGGGTAGATGAGGAACAACTTTCTTTTAAGCCCTTTGTACCTACTGACATAGGAACATGGAAGCTACACAGGACTGAACAATGTCTGAATGGGAACTATCCACTTGGGAACCAACTTGAATATTGTCATTGGAGAAGGACAAAAAGTAAACACTGTGCAGTAGTACCTTTTATCCAAGAATATTGCACAAATTAAATATATGACAGAAGGATATGGTAGTTGATTTCTTACTTTTTTTCACTGAGTTCCATCAGGAATATATTATTTTTAGTGTTCACTATTTCAATAAACTACAAAAATATAATACTTGCTTTAGCTTAGCTGGATGTGGGAAACTGAACTTAAAGTATTTTTTCCCCAAGCATGATATCATACAATTCTCTTTAGCAAGAGTTACTAAATTGAAAGTGTAGTAGTCCAAAAAATGAACTGATTTTCAATTCATAAACATCATTTCTCAATGTGTAGTTTTGGTAGAGACTTTCTCAGTCCTTTTCTCACAACCTGACATACATGGGAGGGGAGGCATCTCTCTTCACTGATAACAGGGGAGTTTGCAGCTGGTTGTTTCCATGACAGTTGCTTGAATCTTAAGCAAGGGATACAAAACTTGTAGCCAAGGGTTACATGTTGAGTACCAATTTTATAACACTTATGTGTTCGCAGAGCCAGAAGAGAATTTGTAAAATAATTGGAACAAACTATATTTTATAATTTTAAATGCAACAACACTGAGCCACCAGATATTCCTCTAGAACAAGTATGCAAGCACATACACACAACCCCTGAAACAAAACCTACAATCCATATAATCCACAAGAAAACAGTGAAATTCTTCTTCTGAAGTATTTCAGTATTCCTGTAGCTTCAGAAAGATTTGCTGTCTCCAATCTTCTATAGGAGTTAAGGTCTGAAGCACAGTATTCTTTCTCATGGCTTGCTAACTGCAGCTCAAAGATGCTTCACTCATCATTGTTAAAGGACATATTATTATGATTTTGCCTTGTCTCATTCTCAGCTTGCTGCAGTGGCAACCTAAAGTTATATTATATATTCCAGTGGTAAAGTAATGTTTTTCTTCCTCTGGTGACACAATACTTGCATACAAGCAAACTATGATTCCTTCTTGATGATACTGCTGATTATGTCATGGTCAGGGCCTGGGATTTGTCCGACTTCATTGGCTACCTTAGGCTGCTGTAGGCATGCCATCTCCCCTGCAGTCATTCTGCACTGCCTCCACTGTATTTTTAGCTTGTGCTTCAGGAGAGACTGGACACCAGCTTCCAGACTGCTATCTCCAAACGCATCACCCATTTTTCCAGCTAGCAGAAGTGGGAAGTGCTATTTTTAAATATAGAACTTGCACTTGTCTAAAAGCTGGCAAGGTCTGTGTTTAACCATAGCATTCTCACTTTTCCTGTTGGACTGAAAAACAGGTGATATGGGGGTAGATAGTGATTTAACCCAATTCTAACCTATTACCTCTTTTTCAGGGTGGCAGGAGAAGTGAGGAGAGTTGGAGACCTGGCAAATAAAGAACCTTTTCCCCTTCCTAGTTTCTCTAACCTTTTTGACACATATCCAACAATTATCCAGAAGACTGCTAGATATCTCAAACAAATTGGCAGAGAATTGGGGGGCGGAGGGGAGAGAAGGTTTTGTGATCCCATGGAAGGATCTGTGCAATTGGCAAAACGAAGTGCCACCCCCATGCTTCTCTTGCAACCCCTGTTACCAGGGCTCAAAGGGAACAAGAGAAGCTGGGAGATGAGGATAAGTTCTCCTTATAAAGCCACCAACACCTCCCCAGGGATCAGGTGCTACAATACTTGATCTGTGGAGGTGAGGATGGGCACCTTTATTGGGCTGGACCCCCATGGATCAGGTGTGCTCCTGATCCACATGTAATCCAGTAAAGCAGTATCAGCAGCTCCACCACCCGAAAGATTAGGCAAGTGAGTTCTGCCTGGTAAAGCAGGGTCAGTTCTGCAGAGAGAGGGGAATTGTGCCAGGCAAAGCAGATACCTTTCTTTGCAAATCAGCTAGTTCAGGTTCAGATTTTGGCAAAACTTGCCTCCTAATTTAGAAAAAGGTAATGGTGGGGTTTTTTTTTTTCCTGGCAGGGAACCCAGCAATCATTTTCCTAAAGTTGTCCCATGTTAGATCTGTGAAGACAGCATACATTTCTGGTCTTACTGCTGAGGCAAAGAGGATACAGCAATGAGTCCAGCATAACATAAACCAGCATACTTTTATGCCACTTCACAGACTGGGGGAATGCATTATCAGCATGGCCAGCAGGAAGAGCCCATAATTCCCAGTGCCATGTACTTTAACAAATTCTAACCCTGAAAATATGTACATATAACAAGCATTTCCTTTTAAAGAATCTTGGTTATCTCTCACACATGCTGATACCATAATTTTTTTTTTTCTCTCTCTCTCTCTCGGCCTAGACTCACCTACTGGCCTAAACTAATAATAATTTAACCATGATGTTTACAATGGCCTTGAAGTACTACTGCTGATCAGAATAGAGCTGCCTTCTCCAGCCAAACACCATGAACAAAGAGTGCCACCTAGTATGAAGGATCTTCCACTCATATAGGTCCTCCAGGGGTCAGGAAGTGGGGAAGTTACAAAATGTAATGTTGCAAGGCAAACTCCAGCCTTTACATTGCAATCCAAGTATGAAAAAGGGAAGCTTGCACTATGAGGTCATGGTACATGTTTTGTCATTTTGGCATTACAGGTAGTCCTTGCTTAATGACTGCCCTGTTTAGCAACCAAAGTTACAACAGTACTGAAAAAGTAATTTTATGACCTGTCCTCACACTTACAACCATCACAGCGTCCCCACAGTCACATGAATGAAATTTGGGCACTTCGCAATTGGTGGGTATTTATGACCATCGCAGCATCCTGCAGTCATGTGATCACCATTTGTGTGCTTCACAGCCAGCTTCTGACAAAATAAATGGAGAAGCTGGCAGTAAAATTGCAAGTCATGGTCACATGATGTCTCACCTAACAACTGTGGGTGACTTGCTTAATGACCACAGTGGAAGTGAGGTCATAAGTCCATCGCAGCCACATGATGTCTTGCTTAACAACCACATCACTTAGTGATGGAGTTGCTGGTCCCAATTGTGCTTATTAAGTGAAGACTACCTGCATCATGTAGTCCTCATTTAATGACCATAACTGGGACCAGTATCATAGTTAGGGATAGCACCTATGTTCCACTGTGTATCTACTAAGTCATTTTCTCTGCCCTGTAACGTTAGATCCCTAACAGCCCTTTAGTTTTTGTTCTAGTTTTGCCTAGACTATAACTGAATAATTGTTACTTTTTACAAATGAGTGTATTTAAAATCTAAAATATATATTATGTTTGTAAAACTTAGAAAGCTTGCTAGGGCTACTGGGCTAAAAAAATTGAAACATCTTTTAAGCTGTTCACAATGTAAGATTGTTATGCCTTAGGTGACTTTATCCTCAGTAGAATTATTTGCATAAAATTTTTTAAAAATTCAATTTATATCTCAGTATTTACAATAGTCAAAGATCACTATCCATTTTTACTAAATTACTTTTAACATAATAGCTTCATTTTTGTTCCCCAAAATTCCCAAATATGCTCAAAAAGTTATTGGATAAACATAACCATTATTAAGATTCAATTGTCTTCTCCGAGAAGGCTCTAAAGTATTCAAAAAGCTACAGAATAATTATGTTTGTGTGTACAGCTCACAACAGAAACTAGCTTAAACATTTTGCCAGTGGAAATACTATCTAGGCTGGGTTTACAAATACATTTTTGTTGAGGCTTCCAGGTGAGGATCTAAGGCAGACTAGATGTCCCTGAAGGAGCAAGGACAGCAAGGATGGCATTGTGCCACAGATCAGCAGCCAGATGGCGAATTCTGGTGTCTTTCCAAATAAAGGAGAGATTGTGAGATCACCCACTTGCACTCAAGACAGCTGCTTTTCATGAGGAGACTGCAGGAACTGAGGTTTTTGTGGTCGGCCTGTGAGTTGAGCGGCTCGGAGTCGAGGGATTTCAACCAAACTCACAGCCATAACACAGCCTATATGGACACAAAGTTTGCACGAACTTCACTTTCTTAAACGCTTTCAGATGTAATTAATCAACAGCTAAAGAGAGATTTTCTATGCAGCAGGATAAGAGAATTCCACTTGGTGAGTCAACATTTTTTCTGGACTAAACAGAAAAAAAAAGGGGGGGGGTTAATGATTTAAAAACTTTTGGCAAAAAGCTTAACAAGGAGAGGTTATAAGGAAGTTTAAAATGGATAAAGGGGATATTTATTCTGAAATATTATTTTTTTGGTGAAAGTCCTTTTGAACAAATTGGAACTAAAATAGACAAATGAACTAGACCTTCACGGGAATGTTTTTTGTTTACTATTAAAGAGTACAGACAATTGATGGATTTTACAAGGCAAAAGTTAAAGGTAATATGAGCCAGACTGTGCTACTAACTGTAACTACAGAGTGCCATTTAAAACAAAAGTATTAAGGGCGCAAGAAAACAAAACAGGAAAAAAAAGGGGGAGGGAGCTTGTCTTTTACTCTTTCCTTTTCAGTTGAGACATTTTCACTTTTGGATTACATTATTATAATGGCAACCACCAGAAAAGTGGCAAAAATAGCAGAGGGGAGGACAGGATTGCTACAGCAACTGCATAGAGAGGAATTGCACCAGATTTACTTCAGAAAATGTTTGAGGAATTGGGCAATAAATTAGCTGAATCACTTGATACTTGTTGTTGTTTATTCGTTTAGTCGCTTCCGACTCTTCGTGACTTCATGGACCAGCCCACGCCAGAGCTTCCTGTCGGTCGTCAACACCCCCAGCTCCCCCAGGGACGAGTCCGTCACCTCTAGAATATCATCCATCCATCTTGCCCTTGGTTGGCCCCTCTTCCTTTTGCCTTCCACTCTCCCTAGCATCAACATCTTCTCCAGGGTGTCCTGTCTTCTCATTATGTGGCCAAAGTATTTCAGTTTTGCCTTTAATATCATTCCCTCAAGTGAGCAGTCTGGCTTGATTTCCTGGAGGATGGACTGGTTTGATCTTCTTGCAGTCCAAGGCACTCTCAGAACTTTCCTCCAACACCACAGTTCAAAAGCATCGATCTTCCTTCGCTCAGCCTTCCTTATGGTCCAGCTCTCGCAGCCATATGTTACTACGGGGAACACCATTGCTTTAACTATGCGGACCTTTGTTGTCAGTGTGATGTCTCTGCTCTTAACTATTTTATCAAGATTGGTCATTGCTCTTCTCCCAAGGATTAAGCGTCTTCTGATTTCCTGACTGCAGTCAGCATCTGCAGTAATCTTCGCACCTAGAAATACAAAGTCTTTCACTGCTTCTACATTTTCTCCCTCTATTTGCCAGTTATCAATCAAGCTGGTTGCCATAATCTTGGTTTTTTTGAGGTTTAGCTGCAAACCAGCTTTTGCACTTTCTTCTTTCACCTTCATCATAAGGCTCCTCAGTTCCTCTTCACTTTCAGCCATCAAAGTGGTATCATCTGCATATCTGAGATTGTTAATGTTTCTTCCAGAGATTTTAACTCCAGCCTTGATACTAAATTTACTAAATCACAGGATATTAAATTGACAGATTTTAAAAAAAGAATGGATGAAAGACTTGCAAAGATGAAAGAGGAAATGAAAGAAATTAAGAAGATGGAAATCTCTGTAAAATAAGTGTCTGGAGATGTAAAACAAATTAATGACGAAGTGGAAATTCTGGACAATAAGACAGAAGTTATGGACAGAGAGCTGGGAAGAGAATTAGATAATTTGGCACTACTGGAACTGAAAAGGAATTCTGATTGAGATTTAGAGCAATTCCAGAGGATTCTGGTGAAGATATTAGAGAAAAGATTATTAAAGCTTTAGCAAATTTTTTGGATTGGGATGAGGAGAATACAGAGGCAGAAATTGACAAGGTATATAGAATAAATACAAGATTGTGAGAATAAGAAATGTTCCAAGGGATGTCTTGGTGCACTTTGTCAGGAAAAAGAAAAAAGGTCAAGTTTTGCAGCAGCATTTCAATACAAGACTGAAGAATGATAATACAGATTTAATTGTTCTTGAAGAAAGTCCTATTAGAATCTTGTGTAAGAGAAAAGAGTATTCTTTTTTGACTGATAGATTAAAACAGAAAGAGATTCCATTTTCAATGGGATAAATGGAAGGTGTGATTTATACTTTTAAATAGCATAGGTTTTGACTGAATTCTGTTCAGAAGGTGAGGGAATTTCCAGAAAATTTAAAGAGGAATTGGAGCAATTTCAAATGGAGGTGTCAGATGAGACTACACAAAAACTTCAACAGGTGCAACAGGAAACTGAAAGGGATGATACTGAACTAGGTGCTACAGGTATGGATTTTTCTAAATTTTTTGGCTGATTATGGATTACAAATGCTTAACGTGGAATATAAATGGAGCAAATGTTCCTTAAAAGATTTTTAAAAATTAATTATTTGAAAAAATTAAAACAAGATACAATTTGCCTACAAGAGACACATATTAGAAAAAAGGTCATAAAATATTTGATTTATAAAAATTGTTGAAGAATTTATTTTAGCAGGAACTAAAAAAAGAAATTGAGTTATTTTGTATATAAATTCTCAACTAAAACCAGAACTTGTATTGACTAATGACTACTGTAGATTTGTTGGAGTGGAAGTTAATTTGCATGGGACTAAGACTCTGATATTGGGGATTTATCCCCCAAATTAGGATAAAGTACTGTTCTATAAATGACTTATGGAGAGACTAATAGTTTTCTCTAATGAAAATTGGTGTTTCATGGGGGATTGGAATGGAGTGATCTCCCCACAACTGGATAGAATTTCTGAGAAAAGTATCAAAATCACTGAAAGCAAATTCTCCAGGTAATTCACTCAAGGCAAATTACCAAAAGTTTTCTTTGATTTGATGGACAATTTAGGGCTTGTGGACATTTGAAGACAGAAAAATGGCAATTCAAGAGAGTACACCTACTTTTCTGAAAGTCATAGATCCTTTTCAAGAATAGATATTATATCAATTTTGAAGAATTTGGCTATTAAGGTTTCTAAAGTAGAGATATTACCAACGTCTTTTTTGGATCATAATCCTGTGAGTTTGATTTATACAAGGAAATCTGCTCTTTTAGATGGAGACTAAATGAAATGTTGTTACATAAAGAGGCAATAGTGGAGGATTGTAAGAAGAAATTAAAAGAAGTTTTTGAAAATAATTTAGAGAAAGATACTGATTTAAGAATGGTTTGGAGTACAAGTAAAGCTTTTATCAGAGGGTGACCTATACAACATAATAGTGACTCAGAAAGAAGAGGCAAGAGAAAAACACAAGCTATTTTGGATGAGATAAAGAGAAAAGAACAAGAATTAAAACAAATTTCCAGAGAAGATAAGTATTTCTCAACAAATTAAGCTTTTACAATGACCATTGTCTATGTTAACAGTAAGAAAAATGGAAATAAAAATGAACCATGTAAAGCAAAAAAACTGAGTTTGCAAACAAACCATGGAAATCATTGGCATATAAATTACAAAAAGAAAAGAAAATGATACAAACTACAAAAGGGACATACTGTATTAATGGATAGCATGGCCATGCAAAAAGCATTTCACCAATATTATTCTAATTTGAATAAAACGAATGACATCTCTTTGGAGAAAATAGATGAATACCTAAAGATATCAAATTTACTGAGGATTACAGAGGACAAAAACAGATTATGAATGGACCTATAACAATAACGGAAGTTACTGAAGCTTTAAAAGTGATCAAATCAGGAAAGGTGACTTGACCAGATGGATTATCAGGTCCTTATTATAAATGTTTTGAGGATGGACTTTTACTACCTTTACAAAATATAATGAACACTATCTTAAAGGATTTCAGCAAAGGATCGTTACCTTGTCGTGGTGCTGGAGCTTGAGCACCTCAATGATGCCATGAACTAAACTGTGAAGGGCCACCCAAGATGGGAAGGTCATGACAGAGAGGTCTGACTAAATGCGATCCCTGGGGAAGGTAATGGCAACCCACCCCAGTATTCTTGCCGTGAAAACTCAATGGATCAGTACAACCAGAGATATGTCGGGATACCATCGGAAGATGAGACCCCCAGGTCGGAAGATGGTCAAAATGCTACTGGGGAGGAACAGAGGATGAGTTCAACTAGCCCCAGACGTGATGACGCAGCTAGCTCAAAGCCGAAAGGACGGCTAGCGGCCGACGGTGCTGGTGGTGAACGGCGAATCCGATGTTCTAAGGATCAACACACCATTGGAACCTGGAATGTAAGATCTATGAGCCAGGGCAAATTGGATGTGGTTATTGCTGAGATGTCAACATAAAAAATAGACATTCTGGGCGTCAGTGAACTGAAATGGACTGGAATGGGCCACTTCACATCAAATGACCACCAGATCTACTACTGTGGACAAGAGGACCACAGAAGAAATGGAGTAGCTTTCATAATTAATAGTAAAGTGGCTAAAGCAGTGCTCGGATACAATCCAAAAAACGATAGAATGTTCTCAATTCAAATTCAGGGCAAGCCATCTAACATCACAGTGATCCAAATATACGCCCCAACCACAGATGCTGAAGAAGCTGAAGTAGAGCAGTTCTATGAGGATCTGCAGCACCTACTGGACAACACGCCTAAAAGAGACGTTATTTTCATCATAGGAGACCAGAATGCTAAGGTGGGCAGTCAAATGACACCTGGACTTACAGGTAAGCATGGCCTGGGAGAACAAAACGAAGCAGGACATAGGCTGATAGAATTTTGCCATGACAACTCACTCTGCATAACAAACACTCTCTTCCAACAACCTAAGAGTGGCTTTATAGATGGACTTCAGCAGATGGACAACACTGAAATCAGATTGACTACATCCTTTGCAGCCAAAGGTGGCGGACATCTATACAGTCGGTTAAAACAAGACCTGGAGCTGATTGTAGTTCAGATCACAAACTTCTTCTTGCACAATTTACGATCAGACTAAAGAGATTAGGGAAGACCCACAGATCAGCTAGATATGAGCTCACTAATATTCCTAAGGAATATGCAGTGGAGGTGAAGAATAGATTTAAGGGACTGGACTTAGTAGATAGGGTCCCAGAAGAACTATGGACAGAAGTTGGCAACATTGTTCAGAAGGCAGCAACAAAATACATCCCAAAGAAAGAGAAAACCAAGAAGGCAAAATGGCTGTCTGCTGAGACACTAGAAGTAGCCCAGGAAAGAAGGAAAGCCAAAGGCAACAGTGACAGGGGGAGATATGCCCAATTAAATGCAAAATTCCAGAGGTTAGCCAAAAGAGATAAGGAATTATTTTTAAAGAAGCAATGCATGGAAGTGGAAGAAGACAATAGAAAAGGAAGGACAGGAGACCTCTTCCAGAAAATTAGAAACATTGGAGGTAAATTCCAGGCCAAAATGGGTATGATCAAAAACAAAGATGGAAAGGACCTAACAGAAGAAGAAGAGATCAAGAAAAGGGGCCAAGAATATACAGAAGACCTGTATAGGAAGGATAACAATATCGGGGATAGCTTTGACGGTGTGGTCAGTGAGCTAGAGCCAGACATCCTGAAGAGTGAGGTTGAATGGGCCTTAAGAAGCATTGCTAATAACAAGGCAGCAGGAGATGATGGCATCCCAGCTGAACTGTTCAAAATCTTGCGAGATGATGCTGTCAAGATAATGCATGCTATACGCCAGCAAATTTGGAAAACACAAGAATGGCCATCAGATTGGAAAAAATCAACTTGTATCCCCATACCAAAAAAGGGAAACACTAAAGAATGTCCAAACTATCGAACAGTGGCACTCATTTCAAGGTAATGCTCAAGATCCTGCAAGGTAGACTTCAGCAATTCATGGAGCGAGAATTGCCAGATGTACAAGCTGGGTTTAGAAAAGGCAGAGGAACTAGGGACCAAATTGCCAATATCCGCTGGATAATGGAAAAAGCCAGGGAGTTTCAGAAAAACATCTATTTCTGTTTTATTGAGTATTATAAAGTCTTTGACTGTGTGGACCATAACACATTGTGGCAAGTTCTTAGTGGTATGGGGATACCAAGTCATCTCGTCTGACTCCTCAGAAATCTGTATAACAACCAAGTAGCAACAGTAAGAACAGGCCACGGAACAACAGACTGGTTTAAGATTGGGAAAGGAGTATGGCAGGGCTGTATACTCTCACCCTACCTATTCAACTTGTACACAGAACACAACATGCGACAAGCTGGGCTTGAGGAATCCGAGGCTGGAGTTAAAATTGCTGGAAGAAACATTAACAATCTCAGATATGCAGATGATACCACTTTGATGGCTGAAAGCGAAGAGGAACTGAGGAGCCTTATGATGAAGGTGAAAGAAGAAAGTGCAAAAGCTGGCTTGCAGCTCAACCTGAAAAAAACCAAGATTATGGCAACCAGCTTGATTGATAACTGGCAAATAGAGGGAGAAAATGTAGAAGCAGTGAAAGACTTCGTATTTCTAGGTGCAAAGATCACTGCAGATGCTGACTGCAGTCAGGAAAGCAGAAGACGCTTAATCCTTGGGAGAAGAGCAATGACAAATCTTGATAAAATAGTTAAGAGCAGAGACATCACACTGACAACAAAGGTCCGCATAGTTAAAGCAATGGTGTTCCCCGTAGTAACATATGGCTGCGAGAGCTGGACCACAAGGAAGTCTGAGAGAAGGAAGATCGATGCTTTTGAACTGTGGTGTTGGAGGAAAATTCTGAGAGTGCCTTGGACTGCAAGAAGATCAAACCAGTCCATCCTCCAGGAAATAAAGCCAGACTGCTCACTTGAGGGAATGATATTAAAGGCAAAACTGAAATACTTTGGCCACATAATGAGAAGACAGGACACCCTGGAGAAGATGCTGATGCTAGGGAGAGTGGAAGGCAAAAGGAAGAGGGGCCGACCAAAGGCAAGATGGATGGATGATATTCTAGAGGTGACGGAGTCGTCCCTGGGGCAGCTGGGGGTGTTGACGTCCGACGGGAAGCTCTGGCGTGGGCTGGTCCATGAAGTCACGAAGAGTCGGAAGCGACTAGATGAATAAACAACAAACCTTACAGGAAGGAAAGATGCCAGAGAGTTGGAAAGAGGCCAATGCAGCACTAATACCTAAAGAGTTTCTTGGCTTTAACAAGAAACTATAAGTTGATATCAATGACTACAAGTTTTTTACAATAATTCTGGCTGATAGAGAGAAAATAATTTTGCAAGAATGAGGATCAATGTGGGTTTTTACCTAAAAGACTATTAGAGAACAATCTTAGAAATCTGTTGGACATTTTGGAATATTTGAAGCAACATAATGAAAAACAAGCTGCATTGATTTTCTTAGATGCGGAGAAGGCCTTTGGCAGTTTGAACTGGGCTTTCCTGTTCAAGGAAAGATATGAACGTTGCAGAGAACTTTATAAAATGGATAAGATAGATTTATACTTCACAAATAATTGTTAATGGAGATCTAACAAAGCCTTGTGAGATACAAAAAGGAACAAGACAAGGAGGCCCACTGTCTCCTCTCTTGTTTATTTTGGTTCTTGAAGTACTGCATAGTGATATAAGACAAGATGAGAGAATTGTGGGAGTAAAGATGAAAAAAGAAACTTACAAGTTAAGGGCTTTTACAGATGACGGTGTTGGTTTTAGAAAATCTTTTAAAGGGAATTGAAACATTAATGGGAAAACTAAAAGAATTTGGTGCATTAGCAGGTTTTAAGATCAACAAACAGAAGAAGATGCTAACAAAAAACGTGAAAATAGAAGATCAAAAACAACTGATGAATAAAACAGGTTTTAAGATTGAGAAGGAAGTAAAATATCTGGGTATCACTGACAAATATGAATTGTATATTATTTCAAAATAACTATGTTAAGACATCAAATAAAAAATGATATGTTAAGATGGGAGAAACTACAACTACAATTGTCTTTGCTGGGGAGAATTTCTGTGATAAAAATGAATGTCCTGCCTAGAATGATGTCCTTGTTTCAGACAATACCTCTTTTAACAACTGATATACCATTTAAGCAGTGGCAAAAGGATATATCTCAATTTGTGTGGCAGGGGAAAAACACCACGAGTTAAATATAAGATGTTACAGGATGCAAAGGAACGAGGAGGACTGGGTTTACCTCATCTGAAATTGTATTTTGCACCTTGCTGTTTGGTTTGGATGAAAGAGTGGGTGCTGTTGAGAAATAGAAGGCTTTTGGAGTTAGAAGGACATGACCTGAGATTTGGGTGGCATGGATATGTGGTACAACAAAGTCAAGGTTAATGTAGATTTTAAAAATCATTATGTTATACATGCCATGTTGAGAATATGGAATAGAAACAAATCCAGGTTGTACCCGAAAACATCTTTGTGGCATTTTATAGATGAGAAATAATAGGCAAACACAAATGGCATATACTGTATCTTGCTATTTATTTTCTGAATTCAGAAGAGAAATGCGAGCAGGCAAGAAGACAACAACAGTGAATTAGTCTTCTCTGAAATTCACAGTGCCTGGGAAGTAAAAGCAGCTTGTGCAACATGTTATTTATTAGCTTTGCCCAATTGTATCTGTCCTGAATCACCGGTGGTTGAATGATAGCCTGATAGGCCTTGTTGTCTAGGAACTATTTCTTAGTTCTTTTTCAGTTCCTTAGTTTTTTCTTAAAGTTTCATTAAATGCTGCTTTAGAAAGTAGCTATTATGCTCTACCGAAAAAGAGGCCAATATATGAAAGAGATTAACAAAAACATTAGTATATGCTAATGTATCTGCTTATATGAACACTCAGAAATAAGATCCTCATATTAAATATAAATGCAGTATCTATTCCAACAGTAGACAGAAACAGACTTATGTGACTTTTCCATTTATTCTTCTGGTGAAGTTGTTGCTGATGGGCAACTTCTAGACCCCTACTCTCTCTTCATTTTAGCTTCATAGAAGATTTGAATAAGAAATTCCTTAAAAGCAAGTGTTTCAGATAGAGTTCTTCCCTCTCTAAGGTAAGAGATCTAGCCAACTTAATGACACCCATTAATAATAGAACTGGATCTCTGCCACTGGCAGCAACTTGCTGACCTTGTCAGCGCTCTGAAGCTAAGCAGGGTTTGGCATGGTTAGTTCTTGGAAGGGGGATCTAAAGGGCATACTTGGAAATTGAGAAACAGCCCCATACTTGGAAATTGAGAAACAGCCCAGAAAAAGGCAATGGCAAAACACTTCTATAATATTGTCAGTAAAACTGACTTTACTCAAGGCCATTTTTATCTTATTTCCCAGTACTAATGATAGGTGAAATTGGTGATTCTGCCAGATCAGTTCTCCATATATAAACTTTTCAACATATACGTTGCATCTTTTTGCCTGTTGAAATAGGGCTTATATTATTTGGAGTCTCCAAGTGTCTGAGCAGTTGAATCAGGGTTTGCATTTTGTAGGTGATTCTGCTTTACTCTTCTTTGGGTGCTTGTATCCAATTCCTGCTTTTGAAATACCAAATAAAAGGAATGTTCTGAAAATGGAAAACCAGTTAATCACTGGTTAATCAAACTTTCTTACACTGAATGTTGATGCTTTCTTAACATCAAACTTGGCTATTTTTTGTCTTCCTCTCAAACAGCAAGCTTTTCCTGGCAGGATGATAATACACAATGGGAAGCTGTCGAGCTCTAATTTCTGCTAGGCAAACAGATGTTAAGGACACAGAATCTCCACCAGAGGGTGAGAGAAGGTGCTACGCTTGTAGACAATGAATAGCTCCAGTTTTGCACTGAAGAAAAACACATGAGGATTCTGGCAGAAATGATTGCAACTAATTTTATTAATAAGAAATTCTGGAATCAGACAAATGAAGTGTTAAGAAAAGAACATGCTTGGTTAACCTATTAGCTGAATGCTGAGACATTCCAAAAGTCATACTGAGCCTTGAAGCCATTCCCAGGATGTTGTGTCAGATGAACAACATCCTGGGAATGGCTTCAAGGCTCAGTCTGTGTTCCAGGTGCCTTAGCTGGCCAAGTTGCATCTTTGAAGACTTGCTAAAAGTATTATACATAGCCATATCTATGCATGCAGATAATTTAGAATTTCATTTTAATATTCTTCCTCTAGAGAATCATGACTCTTTATCTATACATTTGTTCAGTGCTGGTGAACCAGCATAAACAGGAATGTGCGTTAATATGTTTTTAGAATTCACTGAATATACAAACTTATTATAATTACATAGTGAAATAGAGGAAATGGGATGGAGTAAGCAAACTAAATGAAAGCAGCGAGCCAGAAAATTCACAGCATGCTTTTTCTCTTACCCAACTTGCAGCATTATGATATGGGAAAATGCACTGGTGTTACAAATATGTATTGTATGGATATTTTTACTGCTCAAAGTTTTGCTGAAATGATTTTATTGTGCTGTGTGCTTATTTAGAATTACTTTACAATAGTAAACTAATTCACTTAGAAATATTTGTCAAATAGAAACCTTATCAACTAAACCCAAGTTCTCTTTCTCTCCAGCTGGGAACTGAAATAGTGTGTGGTTTCTGGACCCTTTTTTAAACTGATCTCAGTGAGATCAGGCTGATTTCCCAAAACAGGGAACAGAAGCCTAAGCCAAAACTTACGGTTGGCAATCAGTAGGGCGAGGATTTCTATGACATGTCATATTTTTTCTGGAACCTTTATTTGAATTTATAAGTTAGTTAAAACATGTTTTAGAGTAATCTGGTGAGAATTAGATGCTTTTTATTTTGCCTGAAAAGTCATATTTTAACTTTTTAAAGGTGTTATGTCATATTTCTGCTTAATTTTGAAACAAATGTCATATTTTGGTCATATTTTGATCATTAGCAACCCTCCTGATAAGCCAGCAAGTTCGAGCCGGCAAAGAAAGTGGGAATTAGCCTGTTTTTTTCTTTTTCTTATTCGCTCCCCAACTCAGGGAGGGGTATGTCTGTGTGTGTGAGAGAGAGGGAGAGAGGTGGGAACAAAGGCTTCTCCCCTGACCAGGCCTGAAAAAAACAGTGAGAATTTGTTTGGTTTGTTTTCTTTTTCTTATTTGCTCCCCAACTCAGGGGTGCGTGAGGGAGGAAGGGAAAAGGCTTCTCCCCTGACCAGGCCTGAAAAAAAGAGTGAGAATTTGCCTATTTTTTTTTCTCATATGCTCCCCAACTCAGGTGTGTACATTTCTAACTTCAGAAATGTAGGTCTTCCCCATATTAATCTAGCCTTTCATAAATTATATCTGCTACAGTCCAAAAGCTCTCCTGTAATGCTTTGCTTTCAGTCCCAAATCTTTTTGACATTTTGATAGGAAACATTTTGATGTGAAACATGTCTTGAGGAATGCTTGCCCTTTCCTGGGTTATGCTCATTGGTCAAACTCATAGTTCTACACATATTAATTCTAAATCCATATATTTGGGATCGAGGAGGTCCATTCAATTGTGACCAAAATCAACTTTGATGTATGGATTACTTACAAGTGTCTTTTCCACTAAGCACTTCTTGACTTAGAAAGTTTCTGATTAAACCCATTTACAGGCAGTCCTCAGAGAGAGCCAGTTTGGTGTAGTGGTTGAGGCATCAGGCTAGAAACTGGGAAACCGTGAGTTCTAGTCCCACCTTAGGCACAAAGCCAGCTGGATGACTTTGGGCCAGTCCCTCTCTCTCAGCCCTAGGAAGGAGGCAATGGTAAACCATTTCTGAAAAACTATGAAAAGAAAACTGTAGGGACTTGTCCAGGCAGTCTCTGAGAGTCGGACATGATTGAACGGATGAAAAAAACCAGGTAGTCTTTGACTTATGATAATTTGTTGAGTGACCGAAGTTACAATAGCACTGAAAAAAGTGTCTTACAACCAGTCCTCAAAGTTGCAGCACCCCCGCAGTCACGTGATCAAAATTCAGGCACCTGGCAGGCTGCCTGCACTTACAACCTGAGGGGTGCTTCAACTCCCCCATCTATCCTACCCCTGCCCTTTTGGCCACCCAGCACAGTGGCATTACTTGGTGGCGGCAGCAGCACTGGGGCTGAATTAGAGGCTCACTGCCTTCAGCAGTCTCAGCCAGCTGACACTGCCCCCAGGCCTCCACTTCATTCCCAGTGCAGGCAGCACCACTGCTGAGGAGTGCCACCTCAAGCCCCATGCCACAGCCAGCCACCCCAGCACCACAATGAAAGCCCCAGCCGCCCTGCCATCCACAGGCCCTGCCATGCCCAGCTGATCCTCACCAACTTCCTCCCACTGCTGATGAGGCGCGCCTGGCCTGCCTTATGCAAATCAGCTGCTGGCCATGCCAGGCCTTCTTCCTGAGGCCATTTGTGCTGTTCTCCAAATAGCGCACCCTGTTCTTGCAATGCTTTGGAAAGTCTTCAGGAAGCTTCTGAGGTTTTCGAAAGCTGCCCCTGGAGAACTGGTCTGCAGGCGTCAGTGTGCTGGAAGCTGCTGGTCCTTTGTGAGGCTTTGCAGAAGGAAGGCTGGGCCAAGTGCAAGCAGAGGGCCTGTAGGTAGACTCTGCTGGCACTCGACTCACTTCCACCCCTTGCTGAAGCCAGCAGGCCAGTTTTCCAGGAGTGTTTCCAACACAAGATGCAGAGTGTGCGCTGCACCTCCAGGAAGCCTGCAACCCTCAGCTTCCTCCAGTTCTGCTGCCACCCCAAACAGCGCCTCCCACACAGCCTCCACCTTCGCTGGGGAGCCGCCACCAGGTCTCCTACCTCACCCAGTGATGGAGTGCCATGCCTCGCTGTCCCACTGCCCGTTCCCGGCTGGGCCTGGCAATCTCCCTTCGGCGGACAAGGCTCTGCTGCCCTGCCACACTTACCACATGCATTCCAGGGCTGCACCCTCACCTAGCACCTGGATCCTGGGCCAGCAGCAGGAGAAAGACGACAGCGAAGGTCAGCTGCGGGCAGTGGGGGGATGGCAGGGGTAGGCAGCAAAGTGCAGGGCGGTTATAAGGGAAGAGATGGGGAAATAGGCAGGTTGGAGGAATTGAAGCAAAGGCAAGCACGGCATGGTAGAAGTGCAAGGTCCTGGCCTAACGACTGCAACTGAGACTACTGGAACTGCTGGCACTAAGCGCTCATGTGATGGTTCGCCTAATGACTGCATCACTTAGCGATGGAAATTCCGATCCCAGTTGTGGTCATAAGTGAGGATTATCTGTAAAATGAACTATTGATTAGATTAATTTTTTGGGTGAATGTTCAAACTATCGAACAGTGGCACTCATTTCACATGCCAGTAAGGTAATGCTCAAGATCCTGCAAGGTAGACTTCAGCAGTTCATGGAGCGAGAATTGCCAGATGTACAAGCTGGCTTTAGAAAAGGCAGAGGAACTAGAGACCAAATTGCCAATATCTGCTGGATAATGGAAAAAGCCAGGGAGTTTCAGAAAAACATCTATTTCTGTTTTATTGACTATTCTAAAGCCTTTGACTGTGTGGACCATAACAAATTGTGGCAAGTTCTTAGTGGTATGGGGATACCAAGTCATCTTGTCTGCCTCCTGAAGAATATGTATAACGACCAAGTAGCAACAGTAAGAACAGACCACGGAACAACGGACTGGTTTAAGATTGGGAAAGGAGTATGGCAGGGCTGTATACTCTCACCCTACCTATTCAACTTGTACGCAGAACACATCATGCGACATGCTGGGCTTGAGGAATCCAAGGCTGGAGTTAAAATTGCTGGAAGAAACATTAACAATCTCAGATATGCAGATGATACCACTCTGATGGCTGAAAGTGAAGGTTAACTGAGGAGCCTTATGATGAAGGTGAAAGAAGAAAGTGCAAAAGCTGGCTTGCAGCTAAACCTCAAAAAAACCAAGGTTATGGCAACCAGCTTGATTGATAACTGGCAAATAGAGGGAGAAAATGTAGAAGCAGTGAAAGACTTTGTATTCCTAGGTGCAAAGATTACTGCAGATGCTGACTGCAGTCAGGAAATCAGAAAACGCTTAATCCTTGGGAGAAGAGCAATGACAAATCTCGATAAAATAGTTAAGAGCAGAGACATCACACTGACAACAAAGGTCCACATAGTTAAAGCAATGGTGTTCCCCGTAGTAACATATGGCTGCGAGAGCTGGACCATAAGGAAGGCTGAGAGAAGGAAGATCGATGCTTTGGAACTGTGGTGTTGGAGGAAAATTCTGAGAGTGCCTTGGACTGCAAGAAGATCAAACCAGTCCATCCTCCAGGAAATAAAGCCAGACTGCTCACTTGAGGGAATGATATTAAAGGCAAAACTGAAATACTTTGGCCACATCATGAGAAGACAGGACACCCTGGAGAAGATGCTGATGCTAGGGAGAGTGGAGGGCAAAAGGAAGAGGGGCCGACCAAAGGCAAGATGGATGGATGATATTCTAGAGGTGACGGACTTGTCCCTGGGGGAGCTGGGGGTGTCGACGACCGACAGGAAGCTCTGGCGTGGGCTGGTCCATGAAGTCACGAAGAGTCGGAAGCGACTAAACGAATAAACAACACAAATTTTTTGGGTAATATTTTCATCAAGGGTCAGCAAACTTTTTGAGCTGGTGGATGCATTTGGAATATTGAGAAAAAGTTGTGGGCACTTACACAAGATGGTTGTTCCAGTGGGGCTTGCCTGTTCACAAAATGGCTGCCATGTTGAACACAGCCAGTTATAAAACAAGTTTGCCACTACCCTCTCTAGCCAGACTATCTGACATTGGGAGGGCATCGGGCCACACTTCTAGACAAAGCTTGCATCCAGCCACTCTTTCCTAAAGAATGTGATCTATCAGAAGGAATCTGGTAGCACCTTTTCTGACTTTTATTAAAAGGCACAAACTTTCGTAAGTTGCAGAGATGCATCTGATGAAGTGAGCTGCAGCTCACGAAAGCTTATGCCTTTTAATAAAACTTGTTAGAAAAGGAGCTGCCAGACTCCTGATTTTTTGCTATCATAAAAATCGACTCTTCTCCTACAATGTCTATGTGGTACCAAAGATATTTCAGAAATAAAGACAATGCAAATGGCTGATATTTTGCTTTGCAGATGCCAACTTTTCTATCTTATTTTCAATCAAGAAAACTGACAAATCCACACCACCACCCCGATTTGCAGGCACTTGGGAAGTATCAGTAAGTGGTACCCATAACTTTCAGCTCTAATGATAAGTCCTACAGAACTATATTATTCTATAATTTTCCTATAGCCAAAATATAACTCCAGAGTGCAGCTAGATAAGAACTTTACTAAAACTGAACTAAACTGAACTAAAATAAATATTTTAAATTCTGGTTTAACAATTCTTCCCTACAAGCCCACCCAGTGACAAGTGCTAGGCAGCATTTAGTGCCCTGAGCATTTATTTATGTATGTATTTTGCACCATTTATATGCCATCCTAATCTGAGATTCTGGTTAGGTATAAAATTAAGTACAAGCTTATGGAGGATCTCTGTTGAAGAATAGCAACCTCTTCTAAATCCTGAAATTTCAATAAAGTTTATAAAATCATGGAAAAACCAGAGATTGTACTGAAACATTTCCTCTTCTGCTATTAAAAGTTTCCACAGCCTTTGTGCGTATGCATGCGCACACACATGAAAATTATTTGAAAGTTAATTAACTCCACTTGTTTATTTCCTTCCATGGTAAAAGGTGTCACCCCAGGTAATTATTATTGAAAATTACATACTACCCCATTGCTACATACTAAAGGAAATTGCCTTAGGAGATTAAAGAAACTTCATAACAAATAATAGCTTTTCTGGTGGGAAAAGTGATTTTATAAGTATAACTCATGGTACTGATATTGCTGTATTTTAGCAATTTGTAAAAAAAATCTGCAGTTTTTTAAATATAAAACTAAGTATAAATTAAGTTTGTATGGAGGTCCAGTCTGGGTCCAGAAAGCAAGTCCACAATATTGTTTGTGGACAATCCTACTCTTCATTAATTCCAACTAGGCCAAGTTTTGGACTGTTACTACTTTTATTTGCATATTAGATCTCAAGAGAGTTGCCAATATTGGAGAGCTTTGTTGGTAATGTCCCAATTTTATCAATGTAAGAGTATACTAGCCTGGTTTATGCATTCTGATAAACCATATTGGATTATGTTATGATTTAGTTTGTATTCACAATGAAGTTCATGACTCAGTGTTGTGCAGGGCCTCAGCCAGTTATGGTTTATTCAGTTTATCACAGTTAAACAAACCCTGACTCAGAGTGCCATGTACATAAGGCTACTAAAACAGGTGCAAGATACAAAGTCAGCAGAATTCTACCTACAAAAGGATAACTCTGCAAATAACTCTCTTTCTTGTTACTCAGCAAATATGGCTACTAGCCCTGGGGTACAAAAATCTGGAGGACCACCAGACAGCAGCAAAGAGATACAAAATACATTACAATACAGATACATTTCTGCCTTACAGATCTCTATCAGAAAAGCATGTTTTGTAAGCATATGTCCCAGGAAGAAAACGTGACTTAGCAAAATAAACAATCAATGTACTACTTCCTAATGAGGAAAAACGGCACAATAATTCTGCAAATTCTGTTCCGGCTTTAGATAGAGATACTAAAAGTCTTGTCTCTCCCTGTTGACTGGTCTAGGGCTACCAGACCTAGGCTGCAAAAATCCAGATGATCAGTAGATGGCAGCCAGGAGATATAGAACAGTAATTCTAAGCTACAATCTTGTGGTTTTGCAGCCTAGATCTGGTAGCCCTGAAGAAGTTCCAGTTTAAAGGCCAAATCTCACAATCAGAAAATGAAATAAAGGTTTTACCTAACCTTCAAAGCTCCTCTTCTCTCCATATCTCCTTGGTGTATGTCCTCCCAAAAATGTACAAAGCTGCACCTGCCACCACTTTGGATTGCTCAATAATAGTTACTTCAACCACTTCTGTCACTTTGATTCATCTCCAGAGCAGCTGAAAATAAGGCCTACATTTTGGCCCCATCAATGGTGACTGAACAAGGGGACTGGGGGAAGAATTGGGCCCAACACTTTACCATTTGTACCAGCACTGCAATCTTGTACCCAGTTGCATTTCCTGGTCTCAGTGGGATGTTTTTGTAAACAAGATATATGGTTGTTTCATAGGTCACTGTCATGATATAAATAAGATACATAAAACAAACAAAAAAGTGATCTCAAAAACAAAAGCATTCAGAATAGAGTGGCAACAACTGCAACAACAAAACATCAGTAACCATGACAGACCATTTTGCAAACAACTCGTTTTCTCCTTAGCTAACTTGTTCAATCTAAGCAGAGTTAGACCTGTTAGTGCTTAGGTGGGAGACCAGTAGAAAACTCCAGGCTTACAGACTGGGAAGAACCATCTAGAAGATGGCAAGTACTTTTTCTGTACTACTGTCAGCTTCTTCAAAAAAGGAATTTGCAGAGGGAAGAAAAAAAGTCAACATCACAGCCACAACTGCACAACAAATCTCCAACATTTTTACATGCATTACACACAATGCTCATAAAAATGGGTTAAGGCTTTGCTTGCACAGCAGTGGTTGCTATCTTGACTTTTTTGAACCCCATCCCACCACCTGTGGATATGTTTTGTTCCTATGGCTTTGATGACCCAGTTTATACAAATCACATTACGATGTATCTTATGCTTATGTTTTTTTTGTAAGCTATATACATAAACTGAAGGCCATCTGCTGGGAGACTGGTGGGTTCCTTGTGCAGTTGATTGACCACTGTAAGAACAGACTTCTGGATTAGATGGGCCAAAGGTTTGTTGCAGCAGGGCACTGCTTATGTTCTTACAACATCTATTGCAAAGATTTTCCATTAATGCAGTAAGTAAGTAAGTAAGTAAGTAAGTAAGTAAGTAAGTGGAATTATTGTTGACTAGGCGTGATCAAGTTAGTGCAGTTTGATTGCATTTTCCACAATGACATTGTGCTTAAAATGTAGGGCTGTGGGGAACATACTGTAGGTTCACTTTGGCAACAAAGCACACCATTCAAAGGTACTCAGCTGTGAAAGGCTGTTCTGTTGCATTTTTTCAAAAAATATAAAATATGGCTATTTAGTATTTTTTATTTAAATTACCCTTTTTCGTTAATCTTTTTTCTAGGGTGGTTAAAAGCATCCAGAGCCATGCTTTGCAAAGTGACTGAAATTAGAAGCTCAGAACATCAAAGCAACCATGTCTCTCAAAGGGTCAACAAAGCTGATTTGAGCTCCTGTTCCTATCTCTGGAGCATGGGTGTGTAGGCACGGAAAAGAGGCTTCCACTGGCATTGTTTTATTATTTACAAGAATACATTGTCATACATCAAAAGCAAAATGTCTGCTCTATGGACTATGGAATAAAAAATGGTGGATTTACTTGTGTCAGTTGCAATTTATTTCACAGCCAATTGGGATTCTTTGGGAAAAAGTGGAGGGGTACCAATACTTTTGCCACGTCTGTATGATATTCCTTTCAGCCACTAGAGAATGGACGTATGGAACAACCTCCTGAGGGGATTTGTGCTATACGGTATATCTGCAGACAACTTAATTTTAATGTTTAGTAAAGTTAGCAAAAGCTGAAGACATGGGCCAGCCTTGCAGTTCACTTCCATGTTCTTTATTTCCCAAGCCTGAATGGCCTCAGATAAAAACTAAATGGTGTTAATAATCATCTGTTCACTTACACTCAGGGGAAACACATTGTATACATTTTGTTGCTCACTTCATGGAAAGCAGAGTATATGCAAAAATGCATATGCATGGGACAATGCAAAGCATAACTGTTTTTCTTATAATGACATCTAGAAGGACATTTATAGCACACTTCTCCAGAAGTGTACCACTGGCTTCGAAGCAAGAAAACATGGGTTGCCACCTTAAACTCAGATTTACACAGAAAAGAACTTGTGCTAAATCATCTAATGTAGTCAACGTCTGAATATAGTAAGGCAGGCTTTTAAACTTTTAAGTATTTCTATTTCCTTTCAGTTAGACTACCATACTTATTACTGTTTCATTTCTTAATTATTGCTTTCAGAACTCCTGCTTTTGTATTTTAATTAATTTCTGGACTCACTGTTGTTTTGCTATTACTGCTTTATTCAGAAACTGTTGAGCTATTTTATATTTTATTTGTTTAGCTACTGTAGTGTTGTCTCTAAAATTATTCCTTTCTGAATCAGTAGGATATACAATCTTAAATAAGGTTACATTGGGAATTCAGTTTATGATATTGGACATCTGGGATTATTTCATGTGATTGCAGATTATTGCTCCAATGGAATTTACAAACAGATTAAAATTGATATGACAATTGCTAAATTATGAAAACATATTTTAGCTCCTGTTTGTAAAACTCTGTTATATATCTGTCCTAACAGCCAGGAACCACGCTGAGACAAGGAATAGGTCTCTAGTGTTTATTACTGCTACATTAGACAGAAAATCCTAACAAACTGAAGAAGCATGGGAAAAACCCAGACAGATAAATCCCAAAAGTTAAGGCGGGTCTGATCTGTGTCTCTTCGAATGGCTGCTCAACTCCTCAGTACTATGCATGCGTTTTCCCCCCTGGATAGGGGCCCCCTCCTGTTCACCATCAGTACTCATGACATCATCGATGGATATAGGCTGAAGTATAATTCAATTTTGATTTTGTTCGGCTGTCTCTTAGCTGATTAAAAACACGTGGACTGAGACAAAGTATACTTCCATCCCCCAGAAATCAATGGAACCTAAATTAGTTGTAAGTATTTCATAAGACTTGTAGAGCACCTGTCTCCCAAACAACTTCCCCAGAGAAAAGAGAGAAACCAGGCTAAAGAAGATAACTAACCCTGAGAAAGATGCTAATGAAAAAAGTTGTAAAGACAACCACTTGAAATGCAGGGGAGTACACAGATCATCAATATAGTTGACAACGCTTTAAGATAGTTAGAGTAATAGGAAAAATGCTACCATATTTATCAGGGAAGGAATTGATTAGTCCCTGGAAGGATCTACTTCAGGAAATAAATTATATTTTGAAGATACAGGAATTACTGTAGCAGAACATTAGATATTCACATCATTGTACCTATACTTCTATAATTCATGTATAAGCACAAATCCGTAGATATTATTTGGCAAAATGAAATGAACTTTTAGTTTTTCAGGGAAAAAGCTCATATCATTTTAAACATCAAGGAATATGATTTTATTCTTGATCTTTCTATACAATAATGTACAAAAATAATACAGGCAAATAATCTCATTTTTAATTTTAATTCAGAGTTCAAGACAGATGATTTACTTCCATGGTGAATCAGGCACTCTAAAAAGATTTTAAATTTACAAATGTATAATAATTTTAATGGAACTTTAACGACAAAATAGTTTGCATCACATAAGTAAGTAAGTAAGTAAATAATCCAATTAATTTGGAAAGAGCTGTCCACTTGCATGTCGGCTACAACATCTGAAAGTTATCTGGAGTGCATTTTCCCCTCTTAGGTCAGAAAGCTAAATGTCAATATTTTTTTGGAAGATATTTCAGGTTAGTAGTCCTTCAACAATTTGCCTGAAAAACAAAGAACAGAAAATAACTGTTAATCTGAATGGCTAAGGGAAACCTGTAACAAACTATTCTTTTCAAATGTTCTGTTTAATATGAAAGTGTGCAGCTTGAATCCCCAGAGCTACATGCAGCCCCTCAAAGCCCTTCAAAAAGCAAGCAAAAATTTGTAATTTTTAATATGATAGAAACAGGAAGTGATTAAATCAATTGGGCATAATCATATTCACTTTAATCAGTTGAATATAAATTAAATTATATTAAATTTGGTCTTTGGCCTGCTTCACATTTTAAAGTGAGGTCCCAACATAACACTCAGATCACACACACACCCGAGTTTTTACCCCAGATTTAACATTCTGGATACTTCAATGCACTCTACTTTTCTCAAGAGTTGATCAGCTTTCTATACCCAACAAACATGTCCTGTCTTCACTTTTTAATTAAATGCCCCTATATATTGCAAAATATGTATTTTACTTCCAAAAATCAAACCTTTTTAAAAATTATTTTATCAGTGAAGGGTAACAAGCAAAAAAAGAAGGCTGCATCAGCAACAGTACAATAAAAGAACACATGCAGTACAGGAATTAGGTTAGTTCCATCCCTCTTGATGTTCCGGAAGTCCCTCAGGACCTGGTTATGTCACCAGCCCTGGGGTCCCAGGGAACCGGAGACTTGTTTAGATGGCTCCACTACTGAGGTGGATATATTCACTGTTTCTGCCTAGGGTTTGTATATTTTTTATTTTAGTAATTTTTAATGTTGACTTTTTATATTTTAAAATGTTTGTTTTATATATGTGGTGTTTTTTACTTGATTATTGTACACTGCCCAGAGTCACTTTTTGTGAGATGGGCGGCTTTACAAATTTGATTAATAAATAAAGATTTTAAAAAACCAAATCTTAAGAAGGAAAAAGACGTTATAAAATGTTTAAGAATAAATTTAATATTCATATTACATAGAACTTTTACTTCTTTCTTTTTTGCTTTGTTTCCTTTCCTTTCCTTTCTCCCTTTTGTTTTCCGCAGATCAAACTGATGATACTTCCTTTCATAGGTGTGGAAGGACCAGCACTTGAAGGATTATTGCTATTTATAATTGTTAGTTATGAGTGAATTGATCAGCAAACTGTAGCAAACAAAGATATGACAGCATACATTCCTTTCCAGCAACTAGAAAACAATATATTGGACAAACTGATATAATCATAGTTCTGTCACAAATGCAGATATTTTGAAGTTCAAATTGCTAAAGATGGTTGGATTACAACAATCAGTTAAACACATAAACTGATGTAAATGTCTTTTGTCAAAGTATTGTTAGAGTTAAGATGGGCACCCATATCAATTTCCTAAACAAAGTTAAAATAAAATATTCCTTCCAAGATAGATTTTTGCACAGAATTAGACTTCAGAATAATTCTGAAAACAATACATTAGCAAAAATACTGTGTCTAGCATATGATGATAATTTGATATTTTTTTCTCTTCAACCCATCCAGCTAGATCAGGACAAACTAGAAAAATCTGAAGAAATGTATCAATACAAGTCAATTCAATATCATACCTATCCATGTAACTCAATATATACATGGCATTAATATATAAATTAGCCCCGTTTGACCCAGAACCTTCTCTTCCACCAAAGTTGATCTGGCAACCCCTGTAACAGTCCACATATCTATGCCATCATTACTTTATTATAAAACATAATGCCTAACTTGCCACAGATGAATGACAGGATCCAAAACAACATTAGTTTCACATTTGGCTTGCAGGGGAAATCAGAGGGGTCAAGGTTAATTAACCAGAGAGCCGGATCTCGTTGTGCACACATTATACCCAACCACTGATGACCACAAGATGATGATACACAGTTTATCCCACTAGCAATGAACTGAATGTTCAGCATGGCAACATCTAGATTGCTTAAAAACAGAGGGCCAGGTTCAGTACCTGCATCATTCATTCCATGTTCTCATGCAAGTGCTAGAGTTGTGTTTCAGCAGCAGCAGCAGCTACTATGCTCTTAAGACTTTACAGCCATCTTTCTGAGAAAAGTATTCAATAAGCAAATGCACTGGAGACTTGCATTTCCCAGCCATCTTTCTGAGAAAAGTATTCAATAAGCAAATGCACTGGAGACTTGCATTTCCAATGGGAGGGATGATAAACATTTCAAATGGAACAAACATGTTTTGGGTGCCTAAAAGAACTCTACTGCCATTAACTGTGGAGAGCACACTCAGATCCAAATGCCCACAAATATAATTTTGGATTGACTTCCAATTCAAAGTGTCTGTGACTGAGGGGTTTATATCACTCTTGGAAAGATGTTCAGAGAAGAAAGGAACTATTCTAAAGGGAAATCAACAGTGAATCTCCAAGGGGAGATCAAAGACTTTCCAATGCATACTTATTTGGGAACCCAACAGAGCTAAAAGTCAGGCAAACTAGGTTGAAATGATAGTAGGCTAGCTAAATTATTTAAAATATTGCATCCTGTTTTCTACTTAGAAAACATTTGAGGCAGCTTTGAAACAAAATCCAAAAATCCCAAGAACAGAAGGGATTTTGACCTCACTTTGGATTCCGCCTAATGTAACGAGGTATAACTCATATCCTCCCTTCCCTGACTTTTTTTTTTAATCTTCTCTGTTCAGTTGGAAGACCGGTGCTTGCAAGAAATGGTTTCTACTCATAGAAAGTGGTTTCTCTCAGCAACTGTGATTTGTTCCTTATCTTTTCTAGGTGGCAGAATTAGGACTGTGCCCTGAAATCACAATGGGAAAATCTCAGCATGTACTTGTTCTATTTTGAGCTCATTTAGGCAGAAGTAGTTTGAGACTAATTCTCAAATACAGCCATAATGAACAATGGTCAAGGACCCCAGGCATACCAAATTAAATTAAATTAAATTAAGGGATAGCAAGAAATTGAAGTTCCAAGAAATTAAATTCATATCAATCAGTAAAACTGTATGACATCCCCTAATGGTGGTTTAAATAATTATTTCCTTTGACAGATTGTATGAAATGGCAAAATATCACCTGTAGAGAACTGAGATAACCATGGAAAATCCTTTTGGGATGATGCTCTTTTCACATTATGAGAGGATTACTACCTTTTCCTATCAAAGAAAAATCTGCATTAAAATTTTCATTTCAATAGTTTTCCACAGCATAATTTCCATTTGAAACAACTTGTTACCTGTGGCATTTCTGTCTTGTGTGCACAAAAAGCATCAAACCTATATTACCGTAATCAGGAACAGCTTACTGGCAATAGACATCATATAATAAATAAATGGGCAAACAGTGTGCTCCTACCTGATTAAGGTACCAAAAAGATGTACCTTAGATAGGATGGCAGTGAAATCTTATACAAGTCATTCAGCTGTAAGTTTCAATGCATTTAGTGGCATTCACTCCCAGGATTGCATTTTTTAAACATAGACAAGTGTATAGAACACTTATTCATATAAGACAAAGAAGTAACTGTTCAAATGACCAGAGAACTATGATTGAATGAGGTTTCATCCTTGTTAAGATTATGGGTTAGTGTAACAGGAAAACCTCTGTGTTACTATACATAGTGCATATGGGTACACTGACATACTATACATATGCATGCATTTTGTATTTTATATTTATGTATTGTAGAAGTTTAATGTTATATGGTGGAGGTGTTATTGTTTTTTATGCTAATGAAACACTGAGTTGGGTGGCCTTATAAAACTTGTGAATAAATATATCAATAAGTTCCAATTCTGTCTCCATTTTACCTTTGCTCCCTCAGATCTAAGCTGGGAGGTAGAAGAGGAACAGGAAAGGAGGGATAAGTAAACTTTCCAACTCTGTTCACAATGGTGCTGCAAATCCTGATCACACCAATAAGGGTGTAGTGGTTGTTGGGAAATTGCACTTCAAGAAGCTTAGCCATTGAAAGGGTAAAGGAAAGCTAGCTTGACCTGGCCCAGGAAATGCAAACACACGCCAGCCAGTCAGGAGAATGGGTTTTCCTTCTCAAGTGGGCTTTTAAAAAGAGAAAAAGACAGCTTCCATTTTCTTCTTGTCTTTGAGTTGTCTCTTTGGGTTTTGTCTTTGGGTTTTCTCCTTAGAGGGTGGCTGGAATCAAGGTAAAAGGAAAAGCTCTGATTCAGGCAGCTTCCAGTGGGGAACATGGCCAACTGAACAGCCTTGTCTGCGAGCTCCTCAGAGAGAACTGACATGTTGTTTTTTTTCTGGGTTCAGGCTTTTACCTGAAGCCCACAGCTTTTTCATGAGATAAGGAAACGTTTGGAATTATCCCATTTCGTCCTCCAAAACGTTGCCTTGCAGCCTGAGAATGGCCATCAGCAAAGACCTGGTAAGAGACGATGGGAGGCTGAGGAAGCCATCATGTCCAGCCCGCGTTTGTAACCTTAAAGGACATTAGGTCGAGCCCCCCATTTCTAAATCACTCAATTTATATATTTTTTCTTACCCTAAGAGAGGCTTTCTACAACAGCAAAAAAGCAGACTCTCTTGGTGCTTATAGTTATTTCTGGATTAACTTCAAAAGCATTTTTTTAAGTCTTTGGCTTACTTCCAGTCTAAATTTTAAGAAGGACTGAGAATAATTAATCATTTCCCCATTACTATTTCTGTATTTAATTTGAAGGACTTAACTTTTTCCTACACTTTGAACTTGCTGTTTAGAGTTTTCATTTTTCTGTTCACTTTCTGTAGCTGCTGGTTAACACATTTTTCCTTTGTCAATTTCATTTAATAACTTTGCAAGCCTTTCCTTAACCCATTAGCTCCTATCTGCCTTAGTCAAGTATCCAGGGGGTGCCATAATCTACTACCTTAGGGAAATCTTTTCAGAGCTTCATTCTGGGCTTCACTGTGATTTCAAAGAGATTTTCCATGAGACCCACCAAGCCATTCTGTGGGGGGAGGAAGAAGTTTATCAAGAGGGGGATTTTTTTTACCTGACAGTGACTATGGATTCTCTGAAGAAATGCCAGGCGACGAACATACTTTGGTGAAGGAGTTAAAGTTTGACTTGCAAGATACCGACCAGGCTGTTTTCCTGAAGGATTGTTTTGAGAATGAAATGGCTATGTTATGTGGGAGGGGTTTTGCTGAGAAGTTTGGTTTATTAAGGGGGCAGTTGGGCTGTTTAATTTGTTTAATTTTTTAATGAAAAATGCCTTATGCATAACATGGAGACAATTAAATATTCTGGTATATTTCAATGTGGGATAAGAAAATTAATATGTATTTGGATAGATATTAAGGCTTGTATGATTCCATTTTTCTTTAATGATTTAAAGTTTGATCTTTTAAGATTTATAAGATATAAGAATAAGTGTTTGGTTTTAGGTTCAATAGAGTTAATATTGTTATAGTATTATTAACTATAAAAGTAGACAATTTAAATGTTTCTATAATTTGATTTTTATTATAGTGGCCAGAAATATATAGAATATTGATAGGAAAGAAAGATTTAAATAAATGGGTTTTGTGGTGGGGGAGTTGATTTAGAGGTTTATACATTTGTTTATTTTTCTTTATATATAAGGGGAAGAATTGTCTTTAGTGATTTTTATAATTTGTCTATGGAATGATTTATAGAAATAATGTGATCTTGGTTAGATTCAGAGTAAGGGATTAATTATGGAAATTGCTGTATATTCTTGTTGAAAGTCGGAAGTCATCCTGTAAACTCTTAAAAATCTCTTTTCATTTTCTGTTTTCTCACTTTTTTTCTTTTTCTTGTTGTAGTTTTTATCTTTAAACTTAATAAAATTCCTATTTAAAAAAAATAAAAGGAAAAGCTCCCACCAAGTCAGCAGCAACAGGGATAGATCTAGTAAATCTGGTCGGAAAGCCAGGATTAGTGAAGCCAGTTGCAGTACAGATTCTATTTTATTTCACAGATTGAGATCAGGGATGTGTGAACTTGTCCTGGTTTAGTTGGCTTCATGAGAGCGCACCTATGGGTTGACAGCGATTGACATGAACAACTTCAGAAAACAGTTGCATGTCTTTTATCCCTTTACAATTGTTTCCTAGTCTATAACCCAGAAAGAAAAAGAGAATATTCCTAATTAACCTGTGCTCATTTTAGAAAAGGGATCCAGACTTTACCACATCTCTTCCCATCAAGTCAGACTACTGAAAGAAGGGAATCATCCCTCCCTCTCTCCCTGCCTCTCTTCTAAATCAGTGGTAGAGAGATTTATCTGGCATACCTGGGCAGCTCTTCACAGGAATTGTGGGGAGGGTGCAGCAGGGCTGCGGAAGAAGGATTTAGAAGACCCCACATGGGAAACAGGGGGGTGCAAGCCACCGCAACCTGTGCTGCTTGTATGTGAGAGTTAATTCTTACATTGTCAGTAAAATGCAAGGGAAGAACGAATCTGTCTAATGTTAAAAACAAGACTGACCGAAGAAAGCCAGCTTGCTGAAAAGAAGGGGTCAAGTGTTAAGCAAAACAGGATAAAAATTTACAACAGGACAAAATTTTGAACCTCATATTATAAATAGGGGTAGTTCTTTATTAACTACAGTTGCTGAAATTCTTTTGATGATAGCATCCTAACTTTTTCCAATAAAAAATACTTATGCAGATATTGTGGATTTTCTTGCAAGCTAAGTGGTGTTGGGCCATTTAATGGATTTTTCTTTTTCTTTTTTTGAGGGAGGGTGTAAAACAACAAAGCAAAGTAGGGAAAGCAAGCAGAATTATTTCTAATGCCTAAATAGCAACTTTATTGAGTCACATTACCAAGATGAAAGCAAGAGGGCACTAAGAATGGAGCAGCTGTCAGCATTCCAAATCATTGCCCAACTCCTAGAGTGATGCACTGGAGGATTACACACACACACACACACACACACTGCAGCCCCTGGTTGGATTTCACTCATTTTCTAAGTGGAGTTTTCTTTGCTGGTTTCTTCCCCAATACCAGGTATGGTCTGATTTTGTTCTGTTTCCAGAGATTATTATGCTAACCATCAGGCACACAGTGTCCCAAGTCCCTTTACATAATTTCTTTCCTATTTTCTCTCTGGTTGGAAAGAAGAAAAAGAAAGGAAAGGAACAGCCTCTTGGTCTCTTACGCAGCAGCTGGGAGGAAACAAAAAAATACTGATGCATGACTGGCCCTGATCATTTAGTGACAGAGATCGCAGACGAGCCAAAAGGAAGACCAGGGCAGCCACAGGGCTCCTGAACTGTCGCCTGGCAATTATAAAGAGAATAGCAAAGAAAATTGGATTGTCAATATGTATATTTTTGGCTCAACTTTCTATACATTTTGTTTGCTATTTTGATACACTCTTGGAGGGAAACATGGAGGAGAACCATCTTTGATAAATAATGCCCTATACCCAATATCCTGCTATGAAATGTATTTTTTCCTTGCTCTTCTCTCCATCCCATCCCCACACCAAATTTTCCCCAAAAGATCATCCAAGCCCCACCAAGCAAATTTGGGGTGTATGCAAGGTTGTTTAACGAGTAGGCAAGTCTACTCTACTGAGAAATCTCATTTCATCAGCTAGACAAAATCAAAATCAATCCATAGCACTGCTTCTTCTCAGCTGTCAATGTGCTGTGCTTGCATATGTACCGTCTAAACTGAAAAACCAGAAGACCAACAGTTCTAGTTCCACCTTAGGCACAAAGCCAGCTGGGTGACCTTGGGCCAGTCCCTCTCTCTCAGCCCTGGGAATGAGGCAAGAACAAACCACTTCTAAAAACTTGCCAAGAAAACTGCAGGGACTTGTCCAGGCAGTCACCAGAAGTCAAGATTGACTTGAAGGCACCTAAATAAACAAATAAAAGTTTCTAAGCCTCCAAAGGAAGCCTTTGGACCAAAAGACATTTGTTTTGAATTTCCAATAATTCAGGAATGAGTGAGCACATGGGCACATTTGGAATTCTGAGCACATGTTTTGCTGCTCAGACAAAATGGCTACCTCTGTGTGTGTGGATGGTCAAAAAACAGCTATTTACTAAAGGCAAATGAGCAAAGACAATTCAGGCCATTTCCTACCCACCCCGAAGATGCTATCTATCATTCCAGCTCACTTTTTTCTGGGATAAAGCATTGTAGTTGTACACACATTTGCACTTTCTAAGAATTACTATATGGACCATTCATAAATAAAGATAAAGCTGGAGGATGCTATTTTGTTTTGCACCATGCTAGTATCTCATTTGTCTACATCTACTAACGAAAAGTATCTTTAAAAACAACAGATGATTGTTTGGCAATCCAGTGGATGCCAAATGAAGTGTCCAGAGGCACACTGTTTTCTATCTGTAACAAAAGTTCCAAGGCAATGGGGGACATTCCTCATTTGTTTTTTCTGAAACCACTGAAAATGAACTGAGTTCGGAAGTAACGCATATTCATTTTGCTAGTCTTGAAAATAAAATTAAACTCTCTATTTTGACTGGCCCAATGTGCTCTTTCCATAGCCTAAGCAGATACTGTGTATTTTACAGAACAGTCATAAGGAGAAAAAAAAGAAAACTCTGCACAAAAACAGTAATAGTGGTAATTTCTTACCATTGTCAATGAGCTGCAAAGGATTTCAATGGGAATCTCTGAAAAAAGAAAAAAACAGGTTTAAAACACTCTATAGCTAATTAACAGTGTGACTTTAAAAAGGCTATTGGCAATATAATTCCATATGTTGAGTTAAATAAAGGAATACTTATCTGATAAATTTCCAGGGATCCTTTTGTACTTCTAATTCTTGAGTTAGAAGAGGGTTTTATTATTTTTTTGAATGTAATTATATACTTGCATTTGAAAGAAACAATTTGAGAACAAGCTATAACTTGCTTTCAACTCATTCAGGCACACAGTTGAGAAGACTAGCTTAATTATCAAGCAATAGGAAGTAAGCTGTTTTGTTATACAGTATAGCCAAAAGTTCAAGGTAGAAAATACAACTTGGCCTGCAGGGACATTTTCTACTAACTATACAGTAGTTAAAATGAAAAGAAAAGAGAAACTTTCCTGAATATAGAAGAACAGACTCAGCCATGGATGCTTCACCAGTTAAAAAAAAGTAGATAATCTTCTTCAGCAAGTATTTTCCAACAGGTTCTTAAAGAGCTTGCAGATGATAAATGGAGGCACATGCTGCAAAGATATATCCAAGCTTATTTCCTACTCTGCCTCATCCTTGTAAAGCTTTCCCACTGCTTAAAAAGAGCCAGCCACAGAGCCTTATCAGAGGAAGCAAGAAAGGAACTGGAGCCCAGTGTTGAACTTCCCCTTCTGAAGTAGCCAGTAGGAACCTAGAAAAGAAAGTTCTTGGAATGATCCTAGCAACAGATGATAATGATGATAGTAATGGTAATTCTATTTTATCCCCAGTTTTCTAATCAAAGGGCAACTCAAGGAGAATGACAACCTAAAAGAAAATACAGATAATAAAAATCTGCTTGATTGCTTGCTTTCACTGAAAAATCTGCTTGCTTGCTAATAAAAATCACTAAAAGCAACTAATATTATTAGTGTAACTCAACATGCCAGCTGAAGAGGAAAACCTTTCCTAAAAGTGGAGAGAGTAAGGACTAAATGCAGCTTCTCAAGGAAAACATTCTGCAGCTGGAAGCTATGCAGGTAAAACTACAGGCACCTTTAAAACGGCTTTCCCTGCTGACAGATAATCCCAGGCAGTTTCTTATATCGTACAGTTCTAATACACTGAGGGATTTAAACTGAAGTTTTCTTGACTAACAACCCAACTCTGAGGGCTAGAATTACTGTTCTGGAACAGGACAGAATGCTGCCTGTTCAATGGGCAGTTACACAGCTTCTGTTTGATTCCAATCAATCTCACACAATCTGGGCAACTTAAGATGCAGGAAAATACATATTCATAAATATTTTTATGAAACCCAAAACACAAATCAACTATCATTTAGTTTCATGAATTTTTGTTTGCTTGCACCCTCCTGGTTTCCTGAGTCTTTAGTCCCTACATTTATTTCTTCAATATGGACCTGACAAAAGCCCTCCAAGCCTGCTCTGGCTATGAACTGTATTTAACCTCTGTACCGCCCTAGTCCCAATCCTGCCTTTTTCCACTCAAGAATTAAAGCCGAATTAGAAGACAGAAACTAGAAAAGGTGGTAGAAGGCCCAGATCTTTTTTCCTGAACAAAGGAGCAAATATGAAAGGATATAAACCCACTAGACAAAGATAAGACATTGTTCTTATGATTTATTAAGTCTTACAAATTGGACTACAGTGAGGAAGTGTTCTTCGTGCCATTGCAGATTTTATTGATTTATTTTGATTTATTAAGTTTATATGCCATTCTACTTCTGAAGACTCTGAGTGGCTTATAGTATATAAGTAGAATTAAAATGAATAGACAAAACCCCTAAAGTCCAATCTATGAAGTTAAAATCGTTGTTTTGGCCACCTTTTCCTTGTTCTAAAAGTTCAAATGGGCACTAGATGGTAAACAAGTGGATTCTTTGCACACACCAGTGACTTGATCTTCCTCTTGCACTTGTGCTATTTGAAAGTTACCCCATTATAATGGAAACAGATCGCAAGGTCAAGGATAATGAGGCCATTTCTATAACTCTGGAACCAACCCTTACATTCTGCCCACTTTTTTCTCTTGGCAACCTTTTATATTATGTGCCCACGCTCATCCCATCTACTGCAGTCATTATTCTTCCTAGCACTTTTATTCAGATTTTCACACCATCAGATCTCTCAACTACCCATATTGTATACTGCACGTAAATAACTATTATGCATTCATTAAATTTAATATATTCTTCTGATCTACTTTCCTAAAGGAACTATGTATTTCTCTCCTCTTGGCCTTTTCTAGGACATCTGTTTTCTGCTATCCCCAATGTAATTGCAAACACCATTCCCACCATTTTAAGAAGCTTCCCATCTGTTAAAACTCCACCTTCTTAACAAAAAAAAATCAACCTTAACAATATTAATTTTTTTGCTGATGATCCTCAATTTTTAAATGTTCTTATTCTGTATTTGCTTCCATAAGTCCAAATAAGTCAAACCCCATGTTGAAGCCTATACTGCTCGTCACATGTTCAAAAATTCACTTGGAACTCTCTCTCTAGAGATCTAGAACCATTTTATAGGCGAGTAGAATATATGCTTTTTATAGACAATTTATAAAAGTTTTGATCCACTTGGGTGTTTGTCCATACATCTTGATTATGTGCCATCAAGCTGTTTTTGATTCCTAGCGAGCACCTAGATTTTCTCCATGATGATGTCCATACATCTGCTCTCTCCAACGTATATTTGTAATACTTTACAAATTCCATTTCTTACATTTGTTAACACAATGACAAAACTGCTCTTTTCTGAACAGGCATTAAATTTTCTATTTTATTTTTCACAAGTTACTATTGTTGGAACACCTTAGGTTTTTTTTTTCTCTTCAAACCTCACCAGCTGAAATCATAAAGCAGGTATTATGGGAATTTCTGTAAGTGAATTCTCAAGTATTGTACATTTTTGAAACAATCAGATAACTGATTAGTTGTCTATTAGATTATGCCTATTTTATATAGATACTTTTGCACATTTCTTTACTAGCTTATCAACTATTTGCAATCAACCATTATTTATTTGTGACTGGATGGGATTTCAACTCTCATAATCTACTGTTGACCAGTTATGTTCAGCATTTTTAGAAGTCAAGTTTTAGAGGCATTAATATAAACACACTTTTTGAAAGTGGTAGGAAGACAGAAAAAACTGATGGACCAGGTTTTTTTATTTAAAAAAATCCTATCCTTAGGTATTCCCTCTTTCATTTCTACTTATTTATTATATAACTTCAAACTTACTTTTCAGATAATGGCTGAGTTTATACATCACATCAAATCATAACTAACTTCAAAGATAGTATGTTGCATACATTACAATAGCCTGGTTTATATTATATAACGTTATACAATATTATAAAAGCCTCATGTGGCACAGAGTTGTAGGCGGCAGCATTGCAACCGAAACTCTCCCCACGACCCAGGTTCAATCCCAGCGGAAGCTGGATTCTCAGGTAGCCGGCTCAGGTCAACACAGCCTTCCATCCTTCCGAGGTCGGCAAAATGAGTACCCAACTTGCTGGGGAAGGTGACTGGGGAAGGCAATGGCAAACCACCCCACTCTATAGTGCCAAGAAAACTCCGCAAAAGGATGTCCCCCCAAAGGGTAAGACGTGACTCAGTGCTTACACAGGGGACCTGTCATGAGTACTGATGGCGAGCAGGAGGGGGCCTCTATCCAGGGGGGGAAACGCATGCGTAGTACTGAGGAATTAAGCAGCCATTCAAAGAGACACAGATCAGACCCGCCTTAACTTTTGGGGTGTATATGTCTGGGTTTTCCCACACTTCTTCAGTTTGTTAGGATTTTCTGTCTTATGTAGCAGTAATAAACACTAGAGACCTATTACTCGTCTCAGTGTGATTCCTGACTGTTAGGACAGGACCTTTCATATCACACATACAATATTATACAATGTTTTATTCACACATAATACTAAACCATAGTTTATAAATCACAATGAAAAAATTCACATATTGTTTTAAGCTAAAATCATTGACTTTTATTTAAGCTTACCTGAAAGGACTGTTGTAAAACTCATCTATTTCCCTTGACTTTTTATGCTATTTGGTACTAATGAACCAGTTTCATGTAATTCATGAATTAAAGCAATTTACATTCTATCTTTCTGTCAATATTTAATACTTTATCAATATTTAGCTATCTATATTAATTTTTTTAATTAGGAAGGTTAAAGAAAATAAAGTACAAGAAAGAGCATGGAAAAAAATAAAGAAATATAATACAAATGAATAAGGCATGGATTTTTAAATGTCATTCTAATAGATCACTAATTAGTTATAAATATTTATAGTATCTCTGTGCAATAAGCTCCTTGGAAAACCTATTATCTTCAACGGCCACCAACAAATGAAAATACCTAAAATAAATATAATAATGGCAAAGATTCCAGTTATGGAACCCACACACTGGGTTTAATTGGGACAAGAGAAGCAAAGTCCTGAAACGGAAATTGTTTTAACTACTTTCTGGCATGACTGGAAGTTTAACCTTTCAGCCCTTAATAGCTAGAACCTGACTAAGGGAATGCTTTTCCTGTTATGAACCTATTTGGGCATTAAAATGTGCAAAAGAACAGGTAATGGAATGCACCTCCTCAGAAGTTGTGTTTGATCCCCACTTTCTCCACAGTTGGAAAGGCAGTTAAAGATACTTCTCTTTAGCCAGGAAGCTAATGTAAACAATTGTGTTTTAGACCTCCATTTTATCTTATGCATGTTTGCTTGTTTCTGCTTAAACTGCCTTGAGTATTCAAATGTAGTCAGAAAGGAACAGTATCAACTGAGCAAATAAACAATAAGTAATCTTCTACAGTCTTTGAGATTATTCCTCTGCACTTTCTTCCAGAAGCAAGCGCTATTACATTTGATGTAACACAGCAAGTGGTACCACCAAAGCACCAGCCTTTAAGAAGCAATCATATGGTTTTATGAGGCTGGTTGGTTGCCATTTTCCCCAAGATTCCAGTTGAATAGGAGGTACATTAACTACACTAACAAAGCAGTGTCCTTAATTTCCATGCCATGCCTTCTATGCCAAAGGAAGGCATCTGAATAGGTTATATTCATATTTAGGGTATTGCATTACAACAGGAGGGATTTGGATTCAGGACATTTCACAGAGATGTTTTTTGGAGATTTCAGTTTCAGTGATTCTGGGTGCTAGTACCAGAACATTAATATAACAACTATATTAATGTTAATATAGTTATTTTTAGTATCATTTGTGCCAGATTTTGAGTTACTGCACATTTG
The DNA here is from genome assembly GCF_035149785.1 of Candoia aspera. Taxonomy (NCBI): domain Eukaryota; kingdom Metazoa; phylum Chordata; class Lepidosauria; order Squamata; family Candoiidae; genus Candoia; species Candoia aspera. The sequence continues at coordinate 41,345,825 of NC_086156.1, read as the reverse complement.
GCTAAACCATAAATAGAAGTTATGCTCCAATAATTTATGTGCGTCTGAATGAGTGTGCATAAGAATAAATCTTTGCTGAAATATAAATTTTAATTGAGCACTGAGGATTAAAAAAAATCCAACACAATCAATTCCATAATGAAATCCAAAAGTGAGAAGTAGTGAAATGAAACAGACATTTGTCTTGGATTCCCAGGATTGAAAAACACAGATGATGTCAGGCCATCTCTTTTCATCAGAGTTTTGATTCCTTTTCCCAGCACTGAACAGGGAAACATACCATAATAATCCTAGCAGCCCAAGTGTTGAAATGGATCGATGCATTGGTTTGGATTGGATAATAATTTAAGAGCACTTGTGCCTTAAGAGGCCACAAGGTTAGTCCTCTTCTCACTGCTTCCCATTAGAATTTAGCCATTCATTTCCGCTGGGTACAGCAGCAAGCTAGATACCTCAGGCTAAATGAGCCAACCAACCAAGGCCAAAAGGGTTGTCAAACTAGGATACCTTTTATATATAAGCTGACAGGGAGCACCCTCATTATTGCTGAAACGTGCTAACCTCTTTGATCCCTTGTCTCCTGTGCAGTTCTCAACCCCCTGCTGCTCTGGGGGGATTTTCCCCCCACCTTCACATCCATATGGGTTTTACAAGCATGTCTAGTTGCATTTTAAGAGCTCTGCCTCCATAACAGTCTGCTTCTTGTGCTGAATGAGCTACTGGGAAGGTTGACTGAGTTGTGCATTACTTAAACCTGAACCCCCTCCCCTTTGCTTATGTTGCACAAATCTCTGGCCTTCAATCAGGTTTCTAGAGGTTGCTTAATGAGAAATAACAGTCTGTCCCATATTATTTGAATCCCTCTCTATTCAATGGTTGAAACAGGAAGCCTGGTCTAGGCCCAATAACAAAGGACAGTTTGTAAGATTGAGCACAATGAACCTAATGCTATTTAAGGGTGTTTTGCTCCCTCTAACAAGGTGTTGAATTTAACACCTGTAGTGAAGCTTACATGTCTCTCCTTCCATCATGTAGATTTCTGCTAATATTTTGCAGAAGAGTGACATTTTATCTATGAGTATTCAGATCATTTGGGTGGGAGGAAATGGTTGGCTCATTCATTCATTCATTCATTCATGTATTTTCCCAAATACAATTTAAATTCATATCCATATTATAATTTGTATATTTTAGTTTAAAATTATACCCTGAATACATAACTAGATATAATTGCTACTTGAATCCATCATACAACAGTAACATATAACTTGCATTTTCCCACCTCTTAAAAATCAGTTTACATTGTTTTGGCAGAACTACAGAAATCTGAAACTACATTGATATTTGTTAACAGGAATTTTATGCTCACTTTATTGTTAAAATATTTTCAGTGACTTACATGATTACTGTATATTCCACCATTCCAATTCATTGTTCAGTGTTACTGGCAGATGATAGGAACAAATAAAAACCCATAAAAGGACAACTTGTAAAATAAGCAGCAGTAAAACCAACAAGCAATCCACCACCACAGGGGGGGGGGGGTGGAGGTTGTGCCTACATGTGAGTAGTGCAGGCATGCAAAGCATTTCTTGTGGAGTAATTTAGGGAGAGAAGAGCCTACTTCAGGCAGTAACTACCTAAGAACATTCTGAATATTGGCTAGCCAAAAAAGTTAAGAGTGGTTCACGCTGGATGCTAAATCTCAAGCATGCTGAAATAAACAATTTTGAGTGCACAATGGCAAACAAGACCACCAACCCATATTTTTATTTGTTTAAACAAAGAGGTATTAATTAATATCAATTACATTTAATCATTACCAAAACAACTGTATAAAGCATGACATTATTTCTGGAGCAGAACACATACAGAGCAGCTAACATTTCAAAAGAGTTATTTCCTCTAATGTTTAGAGAAGTAAACGGCTCTTTTAGAATGTTTTTCTCATTAGTTTTTAGAAGCATATATTTATTTTAAAAAAAAAACTGTTGCCAGTTAGAAGCTGTTCCAATTATTGGCTAAAGTGACTAACTGATCAGCACTGTAGTTCAAATTGGTCACAAGCAGCATGCCATAATTGTGTCACATGAGTCAGAATTGTGAGAAAATTAGGCACAGCAGTACTGTAAAGTCCTAATGCACGTTCTTCCTTCAGAATTATCCTTTTCATAAATATCAAACTTTCTCTTTGTTGTTTATGCCAGAGATTCTAAATTGTGACCAAATTATTAGTCCACAATGGACAAAGCTCCATCCAGAAACTGCAGAACCATCAAAATTGTATAAACCTGGCCCTAGAAGGCAGTATTTTTGATTGGTAGAGATAACTGAAAAGCCTGTTGCTGTCCTGCCCAGTGTCCAGTGTAAGTTTCATAGTATTTCACTGGTTAAGTAATGAAGTACATAATTATTAATTATGCATGTGCTTTGATTTAGGCTAGACTGAGAAGAAAAAAGAAAACATAATGGAAGAAGGCAATGGCAAACAGCTTCAATGCTGTGGCCAAGAAAATTACATGAAAATACTCATGTCATCACCAAGACTTGAACTTAACTCAAGGGAATTACCTTCAGGCAAATTCAAGGGAATCATTTTATATTTTCAGATTTACAGAATTAAAAGCATTATGCTTATCTGAAAGGCTATACAATTTTCAGTAAGTTGAAATTAATAGCTGCTGCCACTACCATCAAATACTTTGAGAACTAGTAGTTTGGACAACTTCACTTTCTTCGGTGAAAGTTTGTATATTACAGTGAATACTGTGATTTACTTATTTTTATCACAGTTTTCTTTAGTGTTGGTTCCAGAATAGGCTGTACTATTCTGTACTTTTAGTTGAAAATCATGCTAAAAGCTAACTTTTATTTGAATCCTGTCATTTTAGTGGAAATTAAATGCCTTTTAGTGTGCATGAAAACTGCTGACTCTTAGATTGAAAGTAAATGTGAAAAACAGCAATCATATCCCATGACAGAGATTCTTATCCATTCTATCCAAATATTATATAGTTGCACAGAACATTAATTAAAACCAGTTTAGACATAGAGAAAGTAAACAAATTCTGAGCTATTTTTGACAATGTACTTCCTTCAGTATCATATCGCAGAGCAGCTGCTAAGCCACTTATCCTAGATAAACAGATTTTAAAAATGCGTATTTGGATCATTGTTCAAGAAGTTGCTTCTTACAACCTTTGTCAGGACGTATTAATTTGTTTACCATGATAATATGAGGCATTTTATAAATGCCTCATATTTATAACTCAAGGTGGGGAACATACCTAATACTCTTTTAAACATATCCTCCTTACAAGTTGATACTGGTAATTTTCGTTGAGTTTGTTGGTATACAGTATATATAACCCCAGGCCGGGAAACACATTATTGTATAATGTTCAGTTAAAGTTCCCAAACCAACACCACTCTGGAGGCCAAAGCTTGAAAGAAAAAAATGGCACCATTTCAGTGAACAAAATATAAATTATTCATATACTTCATAACATCTAGCCCCAAGTAAAAGAACCTATTCTTTTCTAGAAATTGCAGGATTACAACTGCAGCCTGAGCCTTCTGGGAGTTCAGCAATATCTGGAGGGTCGCATCTTCCATATCTGTAATTAACCCAAAGGAAGAATATTATGCCAAATATATTCTTATCTCCTCTAAAATTGGCTAAAAATGGGCTCATCCAAATTTAGGACCATCTGCTCTAACATGAACTTACCTGTCAGCTAGTATAATCAGTTATTTTCTCCAGCTGTCTTTATTAGCAGAAGTTTGGTGAATAGTATCAGGGAGAAATCTTCTTTCTTGGTTGTAGCCAAGGCCCCAGACTAAGTAATAGGACTGACTGACTGAGTTTTCCAGTATTAGCAGCTCTGAGAAACCAATTCCTGGCCCTCTCCTTAGATATTGCATTTCATCTGCTAAATCTAAGAGAAGTTTATCACTGCTTTTTGACTCTGAAGAACAGACCTCCGAGTCTGCTAGGAAGTAGGAAAGCATTTTCAAACAGATCCTCATTCCACCAGGTAAAGCCAGCAATGGCCAAAACAGTAGATCTTTACCAATTAGATGTACCAACTGAGGGGATGGAGCCTTCACTGCTGGGTAAAATGAATTTATTTATCATATTTTTATCACCGCCCATCTCCCCCACAAGGAGGGACCAAGGAGGGAATTGGTATTTTGCATGATTTATTTTTGCACTATGAAATGTTCTAGTAGAGTCATAGGCATTCAGACTTCATTGCTATACATGTCATATTATTTTGGTTTTCTTTTGGCTTAGTATATATAAATGTACTTTCACAGAATCTCAGCTATCATTCCATTCACAAAGCCTTTGAGAAAAGGGGAGAAAAACCCTTTCAAACCCTTTGAAGATAATCTCCCAGAAAGATCAGAAAATCTTCTGGAAAATTGTAGCAGATAGGCCTTTATTCATCCCATTCATTTGGTTTTATTGAACAAAAATGTTTCAGTTGTACATTTTCCCTAAAGGTTTTTATTCCAACAATGTGTTCAATTGTACATTGATTTTTAGAATAACTGAATGTTTTCTTAGCCAAGTGCAAAGGTTGCTTTCCAAGAGATAAAATTCAAGATATTACAAGCAAAGGATAAAGAAGAAGCGGACATACAACATGTTCAAATACCTCACCTGGAAATACTTGACTCTGATGTGTCATTAATACTGGGCATATCAAAAATAAAAAGTGACAAAGAAATAATTTAAGAACAGAGTTTAACTTATGCTTAGGAGAAATACCAATATTCCTGAATTACTGCTCTCAATGACAGATGCAGCTCTCTACCTATCTTAGTATTCCAATCCTTCTTCATAGAAATCATCTTAAAAGTAGTTCAGATTGTTGTGAAGCCTCTGAAGTCTTATATTGTTCTCCAGAACAAATGTCCTATTAACATAATGCAGCTTGTGGCCATAAAATTATAGGGCACATGTTTTAAGGGTAAAAGACTGGGTAAGGGAAGTCTTTTGGATATATGAGAGGAAAATATTTCTCACTACCCTATCTCATCATGTTTTCTATGTTGTTATTGGACAGAAAAAGCTAAAACAGACAAATGAGAACACTCCTTTTAGTTCCCTCCTCCCTTCAAACAGAGATTAGGTATAAACTGCATGGTTTATTCACTGAAAGAATGCAAACAAAAATAGGACTAAGTTTCAAAAGTTCACTTACACTTATTTTTATGATACCGGTTGATCTGACTACAAGTAGTCCTCATTCAGCGACCATTTGAAGTTATGATGAGGGGACTTATGACCATTCCTTGTAGTTGCAGCCATCACAGTGTCCCCGCAGTCACATTATTGTGATTTGTGCTCTTGGCAACTGGCTCACAATGTCCTACGGTCACATGATCACCATTTGTGACCTTCACTGCTGGCTTCTGACAAGCAAAATCAGTGGAGAAACCAGCAGGAGGTCGCAAATGGCAATCATGTGGCCACAGGATTTGCCTAATGGCAGCAACTGGAATTGCCACAACTACTATTGTAAGTCGGCATGGTCATGTGACATCGCACTTTACAACCGCATTACTTAGCGATAGAGTTACCAATCCCAATTACCATTGTTAAGTGAGGACTACCTGTATTAAAAAGGAGCCAAGTGGTTGTGAAGGTCAAAAGTCATTGGATGTTATCTAAGAAAGGAATTTGTGTGTGTGTGTATGTGTGTGTATGTTATGTATGTACACATACATACTTAAAAGACAGTATGTTTTATACTGACTTGACTCATTTAATTTGCTGTCTTTATGTATTTTAATTATTCTTACAATATAACTTAAAAAAGGTAAACTGAATCCTCTTAAGTTTTTCTTTTAAATAACTGATCTTACATTCTCACTCTGAGCTGAAGGTTTTCATTTTATTATTTTTATACAGCAATTCTTAAGACTTTAATCTTAAAAATATTTGTATGAGATATAAACATTCGGAAAAGATATAACCCAACATTACACAGCACATAAATTTTGAGCCATTGGCGCTATATACTAATGTTAACATAGTGATATCATTACAATATTCATTACACTAAACTAATACTAATATATGATTATGGATGCTACATGACAAACTTATTTATGATTGCTTTTTTTGGAACTCTGAGGAGATTCCTTCATAATATATTTTTCAGACTGCAAATTTCAGAACAAAAGAAAAATGTTGGAGGATGACATTTCATCCTCATTTTATCCTTTTTCTATTTTTGTTTTTGTATCACCTTTATTTAATAAAACAGAGAGGAAAAAGAAAAAAATATTTAAAAGAAAAAACAAGAAAAATGCAATTATAAGTTAGATTGTATATATCAGTGTTTCTTAACCTCATCAACTTTAAGATGTGTGGATTTCAAATCTCAGAATTCCCCAGCCAGCATGGAAGTTGAAGTCCACACATGTTAAAATTGTTGAGGTTGAAAAACACTGATGTGTGTGTGTGTATGACAATTTTCACATAATATGTTCAATAAAAGAATTCCATATTTTATGATAATCATCCATGCATAGTCTATGTCTGCAGGCAACTCATTCATAGGACTTCGGTTCAGGTCTTCACTTCACTGGGCGACTGGGCCCATACATTTGCCTTTCCAATGTGGAAGAATTAATCTCTTGAAGGATTAGGGCATGGAGAATCCATTTCTACTATCAGTGTCAATTTCCATGTAGTAGGTATGTATTTGAAAAGAATGCATGCATCCAAAAACAATTTCAAAATCAATAGATATGATTATTTTTTCCCAGGTTATAACTTTAAGGCATGGCAAAAACATCTGTTTTAATGAAGCATTATTTTGCATGCCTTTCCAACTACATGATGATTTACTCATTCATTTTCTGTACACAAGTAGCAGGGTCCAATAAGTCCAAAATATTATTTTTGATCACTTCATCCTTTTTCAGCAAATATAGTAATTTCAAGAAAGTTTAGCCATTTCAAAAAATGGCTACAAATACAAGCTTTATAGTAAAGCCTCATTTTATGGGACCACTTGAGGGAAAGAAGCATCCACTACTACAGTACTGAGCTTCTGTTAAAGATGGAAGTATATCACTGTGGTGATTTATGATGTTTGATTATACAAATGATGTAAAATGACAAAATTACATCATTAATGTCATTTGTGCAAAGGCATCATTATGCAAATTATGTAAATTGCTATGAGTGTTATAAAATTAAAGTAAAACCAATGTACACTTAACTGCCTCATCTGGACTACAGATGTAATAAATTGCCTGTTATTTTGGGCAGATGTCTGGGGGAAAGTTTGGTCTACTACAACCAAATTCTACTTAATGGGCTTCTGTTAAATCAAAGCTTCACTGCGTTGTTCCTGTTGGGTATGAGGAAATCTCTAATGTACCCTCAGCCATAACAGCTGACTGGTGACTTTGAGCCAGTCATTCCCTCTTAGGCTAACCTGGTTCTTTTGGGGAAAAATATAAACACTGCTTTTAGCTCCTGAATTAAAGGTAGAGTGTAAATGGAATAAATACATATAAATATGTGAGAGCCAGTTTGGTGTAGTGGTTAAGACACCAGGCTAGAAACCAGGAGACTGAGTTCTAGTCCCAACTTAGGTATGATGCCAACTGGGTGACCTTGGGCCAGTCACTCTATCTCAGCCCTAGGAAGGAGGCAATGGCAAACCACTTCCAAAATCTTGGCAAGCAACTGCAGGGACTTCAATGACTTCAAACAAACAAACAGGTTAGTGTTATGCAGAATTTTTAGTAATAAGGTCGTATCAGGAACAATTTATCTATGATAGTGATATTATCTATCCCAAAGAGCTTCCTTAGTGTTTATGCTCTGAGGAGGATTGCTGCATGTTGTACATAGTCAGCTGATATTCACCTAGCAATTATTGAGAAAAATGTCCCCACTACAGTATATGAGATGAGTTTTGTTCACAGTGGCCTTAGTTTCTCCTTAGTTATGTTGCCATGATTCTATATTACTGTTTTCCATTATATTATACTGTTGTTATTTTATTTATTTTAACCCTGTTACTGTGGGAAGGGAATGTAAGCTGCTCACAGACCTAATGGACTGGAGCAGCATAAAAGCCCCAGTAAATAAATAGAAAGATAAATAAATAAATCTTTTTATTGAGATGAAGCATGCTTCCAATGTGAAATGTTTCTGTTGATAATTGAGGGCATATCGATTTGTTCTGGCATTTTGTTTTCTATATAAATAATGATATTAAACAATTACATTTCAATTTTTTAATGTCAATTGAGAGATTTTATTGTACGATGGTATATCAGTTCACATTTGCTGGAGACACTTCTTTGAGAGACATACAAGCCAGCAATAAAATCAATTTTATTATATCCTTCCTTACAGCAGACGATCCCCTGTTTGAAGGCATCTGTTATTCTAATCCCACTATGAAGATAGCAATAACAAAGAGAGATCAAAGTCCTTGAAATCCTCCATCATCAAATGTTAACATTTGGCTAATCCATGCAGCACAAAGGCTCACAGATCTGTGATACCAATACATTCCTATTTAAAATGATATATCTGATTTCTAAAATATAAGTAAATTGACATATGCAAATTAATGCAATTCTGTGTCCTCTTTTTTGGCACTGTATAAATGACAGGAACATCTACTGACCCAGTCACCAATTTGGAAAATAAACCAAATAAACTCAGACTGATTCAGGGACTGCCTAATTTCACCCAGGGGAAAATCAAAAGAAAGGTGTGATACCCCAAAACTACATGCTACTCATACAAAGATAATCACAAGTGGATATGATATCATACTTTCATGTACTGTTGAGAGAATGAAGCCTGGCAAGCTTCCGTGTATTAAGTGCAGAAATTCTTATGTTGGGCAGCTGAAAAGAGAGCTGTCTGAGCAAGATGCTCTTGCAAGGCTCTTGGATCCATTACCTTGTCATAATCAATTTTGCTCCTCCTCCTGGATTTAATCAGCTCCTTGTCCAAGACAGAGAAAGAGACGTACACATAGAAGCTTGCTGCTGCCTCTTGATCTGCTCAAGGCCTGCTCCTTTGCAGAAGGGAGGTAAACAAGTAGTAATGATCTAGGGGCAACATGCCCCAAAATGCTCACTGAAGAACAAAATTGGGCCAAGACAGTTGATCCAATTTACCATTTTTCAAAAGGAGAGATACTAATAGTTCTACACAAAAAGACAATTAAAATAGCAGTTCTTCACCTCTCACACTCTTTTGTGCAGAGAAAGAAGAAAGATGACATATCTATTGATCTCGATGTACTGACAACTGCTTTCTAGTCAAGTAACCACTTTTCTGACAATGGATGTGCTTCTGAGACAAGGACAAACAATTCCCTCTAAGAGCACTGCCTGTGTTTGAAACAAAAGAATACATGTTATGTATCACTGAGGACTATTACTGTAACAAACTGCACAGTAACATTTCACCAGAGGATATGAACGATCCTGAGAAAGAGCAATGAAACTAAGGCAACTTTTCAATCTATTTATCAGCTAGACAAGGTTCTGCTCTCTTAAACTCAACAGAAACAAAACAAAACCAGCAAAGTACAGGAAGCAATGACAGACTATCAATATTTAAAGGCTTTTCATAAATAAGGGAGACAGGTAAATAAGGCTAATGCAGACCTTTGATCAACATCTGGAGAATGCGTGGAGCATGCAGGCAGTCCAAAACTATTAATAATCAAATCAAGCTTTTATATGGGGTGCTTGTGCTTATCTTTCAACACAGGTCCCCTTTCCTGGCTGACCCTTACGCCTGGAAGGTATGTCTAGATGTGTAATGCCATTCCTTTCTTTTCCTGCATGGACTGTCTTAGCAAGGCTTTTCAGACATAGTTTGCCACTGCCTCCTTCCTAGGGCTGAGAGAAAGTGACTGGCCCAAGGTTACCCAGCTGGCTTTGTGCCTAAAGGGGAACTAGAATTTACAGTCTCCCAGTTTCTAGCCTGCTGCCTTAACCACTACACCAAACTGGCTCTCTAATGACATGCTTTATTTCCTCTAAATAAATTGTTTAAACACATTTCCCCCATATTGTTCTACAGCTTTCCAGAATTTCATGTCTTGACATACAGGTAGTCCTCAACTCATGACCACAATTAGGACTAGCACTTTTGTTACTAAGCAAGGCAGTTGTTAAGTGAGTCATGCCTGATTTTACCACTTTTGATGTGAATCACCATGCTTGATAAGCAAACACCATGGTCATTAAGCGAATCCATCTTCCCCCATTGACTTTCCTTGTCAGAAGCTGGCTGGGAAGCTTGCAAATGGCAATCATATGACCCTGGAATGCTGCAACCATTGTAAGTGTGAGCCAGTTGCCAAGCATCTGAATTTTGATCATGTGACTGCAGGGACACTGCAATTGTCATGTGCTGCCTACCTCTGAATAATGCTCAGACACTGGTTCGGTGGAACAGGCTCTGGTTTATTCACAGCGCAGGTACAGCATCGGAAAAAAGCTGAGAGTGACAGGAGCGCGCCGGTGCGGGGTTTAAATACCCCACGCCGGTCAGCGCCCCCTCACTCGCGGTCACGTCACCCCCCTTTGTCCAACACGTTGACCTGCCGGTGGGTGAGGGGTTGCGAGGCCCCGCTGGCGTTCCGGGATCGCCCATCATCGGTTTCTCTATTCCTCCGGTGATTGCTGTCAGCTGGGCAATCTCCGTTGTATTAGCGCTAATGGCTTGGGTGTGCTCCGCGATCCGTTTAGCTATTGTTTCTTGACCTTCAGTCGTTGTGAGTTGATGGCTACTTATCTTGAGCCCCTTCCCCTGTTTCCTTGCTATTGTCATGTGTGCCATTGCGCTGATGACTTCAGCTCAACGGCACTCATGACATACTGCCCCCTGTCCAAATAGTGCTCCCCCCCGGTTTTCTGGTTTTTTTTTTTTTTTGAGCTGTCAAACGGAACTTTTTTTTTTTTTTTTTTAAATTCCCGCCGGAGTAGTGTTCGCCCCTCCCTTTGCTCCTCCCTCTACCACGTGCCTTCCCAGGGTGTGTCCTTAGTACGCATGCCCAGGTCACGCCCTGGCGTGCGCATGCTTCGGCCACACCCTGTTTGTGTGGCTCAGTTCGGCGAGGAGAGAGGCGTGGCTGGTCGGGTGCTTATCAGCTCCAGGTAGGGCCCTTCTTTTTTATTCAAAGTGCGTCGCCTTTGTTATTTGTGCTCCTGGGCGTTGCCCCCAGGTTGCCCTGTTGACTTGCTTGCTACTCCCCCGTGGGCCCGGGGCGGGGGGAGGGTGCTGGCGAACGCTTGTTACTGCCTTGTGGGCCCGGGGCGGGGGGAGTGAGTCCCGGGGGGGGGAGGTCCACCCAAGTCGCGGGCTTGGGGGGGCCCTTTCCCTTGGGGCACGGTAGGCGGGGGGGCCGCGGGGGAGGGGTTTTGCAGGGGACGGCTTGCTAACCTTGGTTTTGGCTTGTCGGGGTATGCCCGGTGAAAAGCCCGGGTCAGGTCAGGCGCGTTAACGTTGTGCGCCGCCACCCATTCCGGGTGGGGGAAGTGTTTCCACCTGACCAAATAGTGTAGAGTTCCTCGTTGCTTGCGGGAGTCGAGTATGTCCCTTACGTCAAAGTGATGTTGCCCGTCGATCATCACCGGTGAGGGCTGTGGCGTGCTTGGGTGCCATCGAGAGGTGGTTGCCGGTTTCAGGAGGCTGGTGTGGAACACCGGGTGGAGTCTCCGTAGGTTGTGTGGCAGGTCCAAGCGTATTGCCACCGGGTTCACTATTTGCGTGACTCGGAACGGCCCGATGTACTTAGGCCCCAGTTTTTTCGAGGGTTGGGGTGACTTTAGGAATTTGGTGGATAGGTAGACCATATCCCCCGCCTGGAACGTCGGTTGTTGGCGCCGGTGCTTGTCGGCCTGCTCTTTGTAGGCTGCCTGTGCATCCTTCAGCGCCGCCTGATTATTGGCCATGATTCCGCGATCTTCCGTCCCCAGTCGCTAGCGTCCACCTGGGGTTCCGGGGGTTGAGGTAGCTCCGGTATGGGGACGAAGTCGCGCCCCGAGACTACCTCGAACAGAGTTTTCCCCGTGCTCGTGTGGACGGCGTTGTTGTATGCGACTTCGGCGAACGGGAGCAGTTCAGCCCAGTCGTCTTGGTGATAGTTGGTATATGAGCGTATGAATTGCTCTAGGGTGGCATTGAGGACCTCTGTGGCTCCGTCCGTCTGGGGGTGCCAGGCAGTGGATAGGGCCTGTTGGGTCCCCGTCAGCTTTAGGAAGGCCCGCCAGAATTTAGAGGTGAACTGTGTGCCCCTGTCGGTCACCACACGTGCGGGACATCCGTGTAGCCTGTACACGTGGATGAGGAAGAGTTTGGCTAGTTGTTGTGCGGACGGGACCGACGTGCAGGGGATGAAGTGGGCCTGTTTTGAGAAGTAATCCTTCACCACCCAAATGGCCGTTTTCTTCTGGCTGGGTGGGAGGTCCACTATAAAATCCATAGAGATTTCCTCCCATGGGCGGGAGGGTTCTGCCACCCGTTGTAATAGCCCCGCGGGTTTGCCTGGTGCCCGTTTGGCCCTAGCGCACGTTGGGCAGGATGCTACGTATGCTTTCACGTCTCGCCTGAGCGCGGGCCACCAGAATTGACGCCGTGTTAGGTGTAGGGTCTTGAGGAACCCAAAGTGTCCCGCTTGCTTGGCGTCGTGTGACCTGTGCAAGATCGCTTGGCGTTGCGAGTCCGGGACATAGATTCTGCCTTCCCCCCATGCCAGGTCCTGTGCCATCGTTACCTTGTCGGGGTTTGCCAGGAACCAGGGGTCGGTTTTGAGGGCGGCGGCGATGTCCGTGCGTATTCCCCCTGGTAGTTGCGGTTGGCTTCGTCTGGTCGCAGGTTGTCCTGCCGTCGGTTGCGCCGTAGAGTCGAGCTGTCTCCGAGCGCCGCTTCGGGTGGTCACGGCCATCCCCAGTTGCGAGGCGGATAGGACCGTCCCAATGGTGTCTGGGGCGGGCTCTTCGTCTTGGGGCAGTCGGGAGAGGGCGTCGGCCAGGAAGTTCTTTTTGCCCGGCATGAACTTCAGCTGGAAATTAAAGCGGCTGAAGAATTGGGCCCATCTGACCTGTTTTGGGCTAAGGCGTCTGGGCGTTCGGAGGGCCTCGAGGTTCCGGTGGTCGGTCCAGACCTCGAATGGCTGGGTGGCTCCCTCGGGTAGGTGTCGCCATGTTTCTAGCGCCGATTTTACCGCGAAGGCTTCTTTCTCCCAGACGTGCCATCGCCTTTCAGTCTTGGAAAACTTCCTCGACAGGTAGGCGCATGGTTTCAGGAGTCCCGTGGGGTCCTTTTGGAGTAGGATGGCCCCCAGGGAGAAGTCTGAGGCGTCGGCTTGGACCACGAACGCCCGTTCTGGGTCCGGGTGCGCGAGGATTGGCTCCGTGGTGAACAGCGCTTTCAGCTTGTTGAATGCGGTCTGGCACGCGGGAGTCCAATTCAATACTGTGCCCGGGTTCTTGGCGCGTCGGGTGTCCCCCACCCCTTTGGTTTTGAGGAGGTCCGTTAGGGGGAGGGCTATCTCTGCGAACCCCCGGGCGAATGATCTGTAAAAATTCGCGAAGCCGAGGAAGCTCTGGAGTTGGCGTCTGTTGCGGGGGCGCTCCCAGTTTAGCACCGCCTCGACTTTTGCGGGGTCCATTTCTATGCCATCCCCGGAGATTCGGTACCCCAGGTAGTCTAGGCGCGCTTTATGAAATTCGCACTTTGTAGGTTTGGCATAGAGCTGCGCCCTTCTGAGCTTGTCGAGGACTTGCCTGACTAGGGTCACATGTTCCTCGTGCGTTTTAGTGTAGATAAGGACGTCGTCTATGTAGACAAGGACCCCTTTGAACAGGTGTTCATGCAGTACCTCATTGATGAGCTGCATAAACACCCCAGGGGCCCCCGCGAGTCCGAACGGCAGCACTTTATACTGGAAGGCGCCTAGGGGGCAGTTGAACGCAGTCTTCCATTCGTCCCCCTCCCTGATTCGGATGCGATAGTACGCCTCGCGAAGGTCCAATTTGGAAAAGACTTTGCCCGTGGACAGGTGGGCGAGCATGTCCTTCACCAGGGGTAAGGGGTATTTGTTGGACAGGGAAGCCGCGTTTAGGCCCCGGTAGTCGGTGCAGAGCCGTAGGGTGTCGTCTTTCTTCTCCCGGAATAAGACGGGGGCTCCGACCAGTGAGCATGCTGGCTCTATGAATCCCCTCTCTAGATTTTTATCGATGAACTCCTGGAGGGTTGCCATCTCCTTCGGGGTCATCGAGTAGATCTTCGGTCTAGGTAAGGGGACGTCAGGCAGCAGGTCGATCCGGCAATCCGTCTTGCGGTGGGGGGGTAGTTGGTCAGCTTCCGCCTCTCCGAAGACCTCGGAGAAGTCAGCGTATTGTTCCGGTAGGTCTGCTATGGTAGCGGCGTTGTCCTGTGTAGTCGCCTCCGCTCGTCCCACAGTGGGGTTGGTTCTGCCCGCTGGAACTGGTGCCCGATACTCGCCATCGCCAAATGTGAAGGTGCGGGTCTCCCAGTTGATGCGCGGGTTGTTTGTCGCGAGCCATGGCATTCCCAGGACTGCAATGGGCCATCCGATGTGAGTGACGACGAACGATGTGCGTTCGGTGTGAGTGCCCATTTGCAGGGTGACCGGATCGGTTTGCATCGTAGCTGGTTTCCCTCCCGCTGTAGAGCCGTCCAGCTGGTGGAATGCCAACGGCGTGGGGAGGGGGAAGCAGCGGAGGTCGAGTTTGGCGACTAAGTCGGGGTGAATGAGGTTTTTTGAGCACCCCGAGTCCACTAGTGCCGCGGCCGTGGTGGCTCCGTTGCCGGCAGAGAGTTTGATTGCCGCCATTATTACGGAGCTTTCGCCGTTCCGTCGAGGTGGTCCGCGCTGCTGTCCCACCGCCTGCCTCGCAACGCGTTTCAGGGCAGGCGGGGAGCTTTTCCCGCCGGCTGGTCTGGGTCTACGTTGTCCTCTTCCCCCCAGTAGGTGTCCCAGCCTTCCTCTGGTGTCGCTGTGGCTACGGTCATTCGGCGGTGAGGGGGCGGCACCGGGATAGGTGGTTTGGGGCTAATTTTCGGGGTGGGTTTAGGCGCACTGGTCGGCGGTCGGTTGGCGAAGCAATCCGCCGTCTTGTGCCCTAGTTTGCCACACCTCCCGCAGGGCTCCCGATTGAATTTCTTCTTTAGGTATGTGGGGCCGGCCGTCCCCACGTGTGGTGCGGGTACCTTTTTGCAGGTATAGTTCGTGTCTTCCGTGGTTGTCATGAGGAAGGTGCGGTGCGCGTGTTCGGCTTTCCCCACGAGGTGGATCCACCCGTGTAGCGTTTCTGGGTCGTCGCGGTAGAGGGCCCATTGGAGTACGTCGCGGTTGAGCCCCCTTTTGAACATTTCCAGCAGGGTGGTCTCGGACCAGTCGCTGACCTTCCCCGCGAGGGCTTTGAACTCAAGGGCATAGTCTGGGACAGTGCGTGTGCCCTGTATAAGTCTTTGGAGTGCGCTTTTCGCCCTCACTTTGGCTAGTGGGTCTTCGAAGTAGTTTTTCATCTCATTGATGAAGGCGGGGAAGGTGGCGAGGGCGGGGGAGCGGGACTCGTACAGTTGGACGTACCAGTCCGCCGCCCTGTCTTGTAATTTGATCGCCACGGCGGCGATTTTGTCCGCTTCGGAGTCGTAGGAGTGTCCGTGCCTCCCCATGAACTCCCTGGCGTTCGTTATAAAGAACGACAGTTTCGTGGGGTTCCCATCAAAGAAGATGGGGAAGTCCTTTGGGGCCCGGGCGTTTTGCGCGGCCCTTCCTCTCGCTTCCCGGCCTGTGGTGTCGTCCGCCTGGGCCGTCTGCTGACCTTCATTTGGCCCGTGGGGGTTCGGTGCTTCGCTCGGGGTGTGGGCCTGTGCGGGGACGTCGTTGGGCGGCGCGGGGGGCATGAGCGACTGAAGCATGGTCCGGAGTTCCTTCAGTTGGGTCCGCATGGCCGCAAGTTCAGCTCGTGCTTCCTCGTCCACGGTCCGCGCCGCCGCTTGGGCCGGTTCCGTCGGTGTGTCGGCGGGGGTGGGTTGCTGGCGGGGTTCAATCTCCCTCTGCCGTTGGTCCGCTTCCTCCGCCGTCTGCTGGGTGTCTCCATCGTCCTCCTCCGTGCTGACTGCCGTTGGGCTGTCGCTCCACGCCCGTTGCTGGGGTGCGATGTGGGGCGCGGGGTCCTCCACTGGTTTCGGAAGGTATGTTGCTCCCTCACGCGGTCGGGTTGCCTCTGTCGCCATCTCCCCTTGGGGTTGGAGCTGAGGCTCGGGTCGGGTCGGGTGGGCGTCCATGGCTCCGGGAGTCCGCGGTGCCTCTGGCCTCGGTCGGTCCTCCTCTGTTTCTTGCCGTGCGGCTCGCCCTCCTTGTCCGCGTCGCTCCGGCTTCATTTTTCTGGTCTTCTCGCCGTCTATTCCTCCCGCGGCTCGTTGTCGTCCGGTGGGGCTCGGCGAGGCTGAGTTTATGACTCTCAGCTTTATGTCATGCGCTGCCTACCTCTGAATAATGCTCAGACACTGGTTCGGTGGAACAGGCTCTGGTTTATTCACAGCGCAGGTACAGCATCGGAAAAAAGCTGAGAGTGACAGGAGCGCGCCGGTGCGGGGTTTAAATACCCCGCGCCGGTCAGCGCCCCCTCACTCGCGGTCACGTCACCCCCCTTTGTCCAACACGTTGACCTGCCGGTGGGTGAGGGGTTGCGAGGCCCCGCTGGCGTTCCGGGATCGCCCATCATCGGTTTCTCTATTCCTCCGGTGATTGCTGTCAGCTGGGCGATCTCCGTTGTATTAGCGCTAATGGCTTGGGTGTGCTCCGCGATCCGTTTAGCTATTGTTTCTTGACCTTCAGTCGTTGTGAGTTGATGGCTACTTATCTTGAGCCCCTTCCCCTGTTTCCTTGCTATTGTCATGTGTGCCATTGCGCTGATGACTTCAGCTCAACGGCACTCATGACAGCAATGGTCATAAGTGCAAGGACCAGTTGGAAGTCACTTTTTTCAGTACCGTTGTAACTTTGAATGGTTGCTAAACAAATGGTTGTAAGTTGAGGACTACCTGTATACCCATTGTAACTGGAGATTATATGGATAGCTTCAACACAACTGGAGGTAAGGAAGGCCGTCCTGCTGTACCTAAATATATAAGTAATTGAAAGAAATTCTTCTCCTGTTTTTCCTTGTTTTTATTTCCCTTTGCTATTGCTTTTCCTGTGTGTTCCTCTTCAAGGCTGGGGTGGGGGTTGGCCTTTATTTAATAAATCAGAATATTAAAAAAAAAATCTACACCTATAGCACCTTTTTCATAAGTTCTCCCTTTAAACTTTGGTGGAGCTATTCACTGAAAGCTGAGCCTACCTGCACACACTTATAGAAAGTGCTAGAAATACAACAGCATATAGATATATAATAGAGTATCAGTATAAACTAATTGGAGATGATGTTATTCTAGATAAACAGATATGAAAATTACAATAAAGATGTAGGCATCATTGCCAAACTACTCTAATTTAGGACAGAAAAACAGAATTCATGCCTGTCTGCACTTCCAAGAGAAGTTCTAATGAGGTTGCTCTGACAATCAGAAGAAAATTTATTAAAGACAAATGTAGGAACTCTTAACTCAACATAAAGGCCAGCATATTTTAGATAGTTCCTGAGAATGCTTTGGGAGTTAGAAGAGAAAAAAAATACACCAAACTGTAATCAAATTTTAACTAGACAATTCTTAATGGACCTAGGTGCTACTATTTATACTGTACAAATTCACTGAATGTTATAATACAATTCTGCATACATGAATGTTGGTGTTAGAAAAAGAGTCTTCAGCAAAGGATCGTTACCTTGTCGTGGTGCGGGAGCTTGAGCACCTCAATGATGCCATGAGCTAAACCGTGAAGGGCTACCCAAGACGGGAAGGTCATGACAGAGAGGTCAGATTAAATGCGATCCCTGGGGAAGGTAATGGCAACCCACCCCAGTATTCTTGCCGTGAAAACTCAATGGATCAGTACAACCAGAGATATGTCGGTATACCATCGGAAGATGAGACCCCCAGGTCGGAAGATGGTCAAAATGCTACTGGGAGGAACAGAGGATGAGCTCAACTAGCCCGAGACGTGATGACGCAGCTAGCTCAAAGCCGAAAGGACAGCTAGCGGCCAACGGTGCTGGTGGTGAACGGCGAATCCGATGTTCTAAGGATCAACACGCCATTGGAACCTGGAACGTAAGATCTATGAGCAAGGGCAAATTGGATGTGGTTATTGCTGAGATGTCAACATAAAAAATAGACATGTTGGGCATCAGTGAACTGAAATGGACTGGAATGGGCCACTGCACATCAAATGACCACCAGATCTACTACTGTGGACAAGAGGGCCACAGAAGAAATGGAGTAGCCTTCATAATTAATAGTCAAGTGGCTAAAGCAGTGCTTGGATACAACCCAAAAAATGACAGAATGATCTCAATTCAAATTCAGGGCAAGCCATCTAACATCGCAGTGATGCAAATATACGCCCCAACCACAGATGCTGAAGAAGCTGAAGTAGAGCAGTTCTATGAGGATCTGCAGCACCCACTGGACAACACGCCTAAAAGAGATGTTATTTTCATCATAGGAGACCGGAATGCTAAGGTGGGCAGTCAAATGACACCTGGACTTACAGGTAAGCATGGCCTGGGAGAACAAAACGAAGCAGGACATAGGCTGATAGAATTTTGCCATGACAACTCACTCTGCATAACAAACACTCTCTTCCAACAACCTAAGAGATGGCTTTATAGATGGACTTCACCAGATGGACAACACCGAAATCAGATTGACTACATCCTTTGCAGCCAAAGGTGGCAGACATCTATACAGTCGGTAAAAACAAGACCTGGAGCTGACTGTAGTTCAGATCACGAACTTCTTCTTGCACAATTTAGGATCAGACTAAAGAGATTAGGGAAGACCCACAGATCAGCTAGATAGGAGCTCACTAATATTCCTAAGGAATATGCAGTGCAGGTGAAGAATAGATTTAAGGGACTGGACTTAGTAGATAGGATCCCAGAAGAACTATGGACAGAGGTTTGCAACATTGTCCAGGAGGCGGCAACAAAATACATCCCAAAGAAAGAGAAAACCAAGAAGGCAAAATGGCTGTCTGCTGAGGCACTAGAAGTAGCCCAAGAAAGAAGGAAAGCAAAAGGCAACAGTGATAGGGGGAGATATGCCCAATTAAATGCAAAATTCCAGAGGTTAGCCAGAAGAGATACGGAATTATTTTTAAACAAGTAATGAGTGGAAGTGGAAGAAGACAATAGAAGAGGAAGGACAAGAGACCTCTTCCAGAAAATTAGAAACATCAGAGGTAAATTCCAGGCAAAAATAGGTATGATCAAAAACAAAGATGGCAAGGACCTAACAGAAGAAGAAGAGATCAAGAAAAGGTGGCAAGAATATACAGAAGACCTGTAGAGGAAGGATAACAATATCAGGGATAGCTTTGACGGTGTGGTCAGTGAGCTAGAGCCAGACATCCTGAAGAGTGAGGTTGAATGGGTCTTAAGAAGCATTGCTAACAACAAGACAGCAGGAGACGATGGCATCCCAGCTGAACTGTTCAAAATCTTGCAAGATGATGCTGTCAAGGTAATACATGCTATACGCCAGCAAATTTGGAAAACACAAGAATGGCCATCAGATTGGAAAAAATCAACTTATATCTCCATATCAAAAAAGGGGAACACTAAAGAATGTTCAAACTATCGAACAGTGGCACTCATTTCACATGCCAGTCAGGTAATGCTCAAGATCCTGCAAGGTAGACTTCAACAATTCATGGAGCGAGAATTGCCAGATGTACAAGCTCGGTTTAGAAAAGGCAGAGGAACTAGGGACCAAATTGCCAATATCCGCTGGATAATGGAAAAAGCCAGGGAGTTTCAGAAAAACATCTATTTCTGTTTTATTGACTATTCTAAAGCCTTTGACTGTGTGGACCATAACAAATTGTGGCAAGTTCTTAGTGGTATGGGGATACCAAGTCATCTTGTCTGCCTGCTGAAGAATCTGTATAACGGCCAAGTAGCAACAGTAAGAACAGACCACGGAACAACGGACTGGCTTAAGATTGGGAAAGGAGTACGGCAGGTCTGTATACTCTCACCCTACCTATTCAACTTGTACGCAGAACACATCATGCGACATGCTGGGCTTGAGGAATCCAAGGCTGGAGTTAAAATCGCTGGAAGAAACATTAACAATCTCAGATATGCAGATGATACCACTTTGATGGCTGAAAGCGAAGTGTCATGTTCATCGTTTCAATGTTACAGTGCATCGTAACGTTTCGCATGTCATTTGGCTGATGCGTGTTTTGGTTGGGAGGGGTGGAGGACTCTGTCTCCTGGGATGTGATCTGTATTCAGCAGGATTGGAATGTGTTTGGGTTATCTTGTGTGTTCAAGGTTTTCTTCCCAGGACATCAGCAGAAATTGTTACCAGCACCTGGGGTGGGGAATTTGAAATGGTTGGGCAAGGGGAGGGATTACCTTTGTGCCGAGGGTTTTTAGTTTGTATTTGGCGCGCTTTTGCTCATTCTCAGCTTTCTTTGTATTTGCATACTATTCTTTAATAAATCAGGTATCATTAAGCTTCTACTTGTGAGTCTGGTTTTGTTAGGGTAGGCAATCATTACACGAAGAGGAACTGAGGAGCCTTATGATGAAGGTGAAAGAAGAAAGTGCAAAAGCTGGCTTGCAGCTAAACCTCAAAACAACCAAGATTATGGCAACCAGCTCGATTGATAACTGGCAAATAGAGGGAGAAAATGTAGAAGCAGTGAAAGACTTTGTATTTCTAGGTGCAAAGATTACTGCGCATGCTGACTGTAGTCAGGAAATCAGAAGACGCTTAATCTTTGGGAGAAGAGCAATGACAAATCTCGATAAAATAGTTAAGAGCAGAGACATCACACTGACAACAAAGGTCCGCATAGTTAAAACAATGGTGTTCCCCATAGTAACATATGGCTGCGAGAGCTGGACCATAAGAAAGGCTGAGAGAAGGAAGATAGATGCTTTGGAACTGTGGTGTTGGAGGAAACTTCTGAGAGTGCCTCAGACTGCAAGAAGATGAAACCAGTCCATCCTCCAGGAAATAAAGCCAGACTGCTCACTTGAGGGAATGATATTAAAGGCAAAACTGAAATACTTTGGCCACATAATAAGACAGGACACCCTGGAGAAGATGCTGATGCTAGGGAGAGTGGAAGGCAAAAGGAAGAGGGGCCGACCAAGGGCAAGATGGATGGATGGGGGTGTTGGCAACCGGCAGAAAGCTCTGGCGTGGGCTGGTCCATAAAGTCACGAAGAGTCAGAAGTGACTGAACAAATAAACGACAAGACAAAGAGTATTGCACAGATGTATGACAAACACTTTAGAATACTGAAGGAGGGTGAGACCTGGTTAGTCTTGAATAAGGACCACTCAGGAAATCCCCAAGCTATAGGCTAGACTGGGGAATAAAAACAAGAAAGAAAACATTATTCTTGAAGAATGCAATGACAATGCTTTTATCTTACAGCCCAGAAAACTAGACAGGCACGTTTATGGTATCACCAGAAGTTATGTTCTACTCAGAAGAGATTTCACATGTATAGTGCTTCATTCAGGTCATGTAACCTGAGGGCAAGAAAAGGGGCTTTACTTGTTATGTGAGCATTTCTGTTTGGAGCCCTTTAAATAGAATGTGGCAATATAAAGGAGACAGGTTAAGGATGTATCTGATACCTGGGCTATCTAGTGCTTTGGATTTCAAGCGTGCAGGTGCATAAAAGGAACAATTATGTCTAATTCCTAAAGAAATGTGTCTTTTCCTGGGGTGGCATGGCAGCTGTGGAGGGTAGCTGTGCGATCCTGGGAAAAGGTGTGGGCATGTTTTGCCTTTGAATCCAAAGCATTGCAGAGTCTTAGCAGACAATAAGAATGTAATGCCTTTCGGTATAAAACCAATAGACCATTTAATTCAGCATACACTCTTGCATATCAGCCAACCAAAAACTTCTGGGTAGCCCACAGTAGAACAAAGTTTGAAGATCTTAAGGGCCAAATGCCCAGCTTGGAGTCAAGCACTTCTTTCCTACTTGGCAGGTGATGAATTGAAGGAAGCACCTCAGGTCAGAAGAAGGACCTTGTAGGGGAATTGAGCTGTCAGGGAATACCCCCAGACCCCTGAAATAATTCTTTCTCATGAACATGGCAACCTCATGGGAAGACAAGCTCTTTGCTTAAGTATGTAAGATACTTAAATCTTAAACTGCCCCTCTCCTTTGTAACTGTTTGCAGTCCATTTTTGACACTAGCCCTGGTCACATCTTGCCTATTCTTTACAAAACAGTCATATCTGGTTGCAAGCTTCCTGCTTCCTGCCTTGGTAGCTCCAGCACTTTCACGGACTGTATCTGGAGAACCTAAGGTATAGCTTCAGCTGTCTAGACTAGTTCTGGCCATTGGTCAGCTTCTCTTTGCTCTAAGCCTGACATACTAGCTTTCTCCTATTGTTCTTCAGGGGCATTTTTCTTTGAGACTTGTAATCTTTAATGAAGTTATTTATTCAAAGAACAAATAACTATATAAATCTCCCAAGTGTCAATCAAGGGCAAAGTTCTTCTCTACCCCCCAAATATATAGTCAGAATACATTAGCTTTACAATTGCCACAGTTGTCTAAGTACGCTGTTGCCACCACAAGGGTATGTGATCAGCCCAAGGTTATCTAGAGCCCCCAAAGGATTAGTTTTGGTCCAATAAATGCACACATTCGCAGTAGTCAGTGCTTTTGTATCTTAAATCTGAGACAAACCATTTTCCCTTCCTTTCTTTGCTATTACACCTTGTTTGAATTCAGTTCCAAATACTTGCCTCAGGCCTGAAACTGATGCCTAGTGGTATTTTGGCAAGGCAGGGAAGAATAGTATTTCAAAATCAATCCACCTATTAATTAAAATGGTTACATCTGCTAATTAATTTGTTTCCAATTATGAATCATATGTGCATGTGCCCTAACACTTAAAAAATTCCTGATACTGAGTTTGCAAGCATAATTGTCCAATAGATTCTCCTAAATTTCTACAAAACATCCAGCAACTTTAGAAGAATCTGCATAGTTTTCAGCCTGGAAGATTATCCACACTAGTAATTTATAGTGTCACTTAGTGATATATCACTAATATAGACAAGATGTATACTGCCAAACTAATGGTAGGACGATCCTATGAATCACTATAGTGAATAGACATTATTAGCAGGGAGAATTCAGGTGGCCTTGTGTGTAAGAATACAGAGTCAAAACCAATCTAAAATAACAAGGAACAGGTGCTATTTTTAAAATATTTTCTTTCTGGAAGGAATTATGTTTTTTACATTTTGGAGATCTCAATACTTTGATTCCACAACTCCCGATCCCTATTTAAAACATTTTAAGTCCACAACTGCTGAAAATGAATGACTCAGATTCCTTCCTGATTGAATCAGGAAATAATTGCAAACTATTGTGTAAAATGGAATCATATGGTCACAAATCATATCCCATCCACATGGATGAGGCAGCCGGTTCCACTTTACAACCTGCCCAATGAAGTCTAGCCACTGTGGTTCAGCTCAACCTACTTCACAGACTTTTTGGTATGAGGATAAAATGAGAGATGATCCCTTGTTTGCTGCCTTGAGCAACTTAGCAAAAAGGCAAGAAACAAATATAAGAAATTAAACCAAAACTAGAGATTCTCAGACCAAAGTTCAGGTCTCTCTGAGCAGTGTTGCCAAAATCTTCATTGCTCTATACAGAGACAGAAGATATGAGGGGAAAATATTTCTACATTTGCAGCTCGGCTACTGCAGTCTTAGATACTAAACAATAGATTCACCATCCTTAAGAAAACTAGATGCTGTTGCAAGCAATTTGAAATGATCTCAAGTTCCACACTTGAAGACATCACAAATGGGAAAAAAGCATAATTTTTGAATTTCTCTACTTATAGCTTGCTTGTTTCCAAGTTCAAATTAAAATTCTGATGTTGATTTTGTAAAGCTCTAAGAAGACCAGGCTATTTCAGAGACCACTTGTTCTCTTCATGCTTGCTGCCTCTAGAAGCTCTGCTGTCTGTCCCAGAATGGGAAATTGGCTGTCTTCTTCCTTGGAGCACAAGAGGTATGGAATTTCCTCCCATGAGACACTTGCCAGGCTGTTTCTAGAAGGTAAGAGCAATCTGTTTCATGGTATCTGTGCAATGGATGGCTGACCAGCTTTCATCTCAGGTTTTTATCATGCTGTCTTTTACTGTTAATCATTTGTTACTGGTATTTATATTTTAAATAAATTTGTAATTGACTATGTTGTGCTACTTTATTATAAGCTACTCAAATTGCCATTTTAGTAGAAAAGCAGGATATTAAAAAAAGATAAAAACATTGACATGAATAAATATACATTAAGTTAAGCTGAGCTGAAAAGTAAATTATATAGAGTACAACCAAACCCTTAAACCTAGAAAACTAAACTAAAAATTCAGAAAACAGAATTTTAAAAAGCATTAAAAGCTAAACACCCACCATAACTATAGCTAAGCTAAACTTCTCAGGGATCTTTCTTCTTCAATAAATCAATGAAAGGCAGAAGCCAAGAAACACTTCCTTGGGGCCAAAGGCTAATTTTTTAAAGCCCCTTTTTTTCTAGAAACTGCAAGCAGGGACGGAGAATTTCATTAATGTCTTGATCCCTATTACAATCACGTGGCATAAAGCTTATGTCAATTGCCTTACGTCAGATAGCAGAAGCAGCCACCATTTTAAATAGAGTCCTTGACTCAGACAAGGTTTCTAAATGATTCTTATTGACTATAATTCTCAATTAGAAGAAATAAAAGCATTAAATGACCTTTAACCTGGCTTTTGCTCTAACAGATGAGGACTAAATTTATTGTGACAGCACCTAATCACGTTTAGTGTAGCCTGTGATTCAATGGTCTGGATGTCACATCAACTGCAGGCTGAGCTGGTTAGGCTATTATGTGGGATGCTCATAGAGGCATGCTTGTTAGTTTCCTAGGGAGCTGGGCATTTTCCAGCTACAGAGTTTAAACTGCTGCTGCTTTTAAAGAGTGTCACACAGCTTTGCTATTACCTCTAAAGCAATTTTTCCTCACTGAATACACCATTTCCCACCATTTAGAGTGAAATTAGATGTTACAACAGCCTCAGAGTCACTGCAGCTCTTCTTTACTCTTTTTGTCGCTACACTGAGTTCAATATCTATGCCACCATACTATGCCATTGTCTATTATTAGCCAATGATACAATACACAACACAGTGATGTCACACAATTAGTTGCATTAAGTAAACATAATAGAATGAAGAAGCAAACAGAACTGGAAACAACTCCAGGATTCTTGCTCCAATAAAGTTGCTTCCCTAAATTTTCTTTTCCTTCTTTTGTTTATCTTGTATTAAAAAAAAGTCAAAGAAAAATATAGAGCTGGAATAGGTGCTTAGCTGTATTAGCCAAATCTGATTTTAGTTGTTTAGTAACTTCTTTCATGAAAAGTGCTTATCAATTTAACAATTATTTCTAATTTTTATTAAACCCTCCACTGCAGCAGTAACTCTCAGGGTAATGCACACTAAAGCACCCAAAATTTCATTTTAAAAGATGATGAAACAAAAAATTCCACTCTGTCTTTCTGTAATATCTGAAACAAGAGAGACTATTCAAAAACTATCTATTATTGGAAATTACACCCTTAAGTAGCCACCCACAGCTACTTAAGGGTGTAATGATGGTAGGCTTATACAAGAATATACATGAACTAGTTGTCCTTTCTGATTAAATTTTCACTGCTTTACAGCTGAAAAAACATGGCTGTCCTCCCCCTTTATCCACTACCACATAAAAATATAACAGAACTAAAAAGCTACTTGTAATATTCCAGACTTTAGTAAGCATAGAAAACTTTGTATTGCCAGGCAGGCTGATTCATTCATTCATTCATTCATTCATTGCTTAGAGGCTGCCCCAAGTGCAAGACTCTGGGTAGTAGACAAAACAAAAAGAATAAAAAAGAGATAGTAAACATACTAAGATCAATGCCCACAATTGGGTAGGGTCAAAGACACAGTGGAACAAAAGTGTTTTAACAGCACTGCAGAAAGCAAGGAGGTTGAGAGTTACGTGTATTTCCAGGAGAAGCCTGTTTCAAAGCACGGGGTCCTTACAGAGAACATCTGCCACCTAGCCCAACACCCATGAACTTCCTGCTGAGGAAGAATTCTAAGCTTCCATTTTGGCACACATGATTCAGGGTGGGGGGAGGGAGGGGATTGTGCTTATGGCATATGGGGCTAATTGGATTATTATGGTAGATAGATAGAAAAGCCTCATATCATCTCTAGGGGCTTAATTTCTGCTTCAGTAAGAATTCTACCTCCAGCCTTGGGATACAGAAATAGGAGAAGAAAGCTCAGGAGGTGGGTGAGATGCAGACGGAACATAGGCCTGGCTGTGGAGGTCATGAATTGCCATGACTTTATGACAGCTGAACTAGGAGAATATGAATCTGAAATTTCCCTTGAGTGCATGTCTTGAGGCAACACCAATCCCTCCACTACTTTCCTTACGGTATTTCACTTTAAAAGGACAGAGAAGATGGTCCTTTAACACCCCTTCAAATAACAGAATCTCTATAAAGTCAGATATGCCCCCCTATTTGAGACTAAATATTCTATTATTTACTCATACTTTACCAGCAAAAGCCTTTTCTATGCTCCAAAGTACTTGGGGGAGCCTTGAGCATTCACACCACACCAAATCATTTGTGGAGACATACACAAACACAGTTATATCCTCTTATCTAATACATCTACTCATGAAGGCAGCATGAATAAGATCCCATTCAGTTGGAAGCATGGAGGATAAAAGACTGAGTGCAATGAAAACCTCTGCAAAGGCGAGAACGATCTGAGGAAGACACATAGCTGGGAACCATAAAGCAGCAGAATATCATAAATAGAAGAAAGAATGGGAGTTCTGTCTATATATTTGTCATGCTCAGCCACAGTTTGTTTAGCAACCACAACTGGCTAGGATTGGCACAATACACTAAGACAACACCAAACAATATAGTTACTATTTCCTCTCAATCTTTGCTGGGTTAACAGCAGTTAACAGTTTAACTGGGTTAACGGTTGCTCCAGATATGAGCTATCATCAGTTGCGCTGGAGCCCCACTTCTTTCATTGTTTTTTGCTGTTTATTAAGCATAGATTTCTGTATTCATAAGAGATTGTGGATATGAATGAACAGTGAAATTCCCTTCCACATATGTTTCCTCAGGAGAAGTCTCACTCTGTACAATGACCCTTATTCCCAGGTAAACATGCATAGGACTGCTGACTAGGCGAATGAAAAGCAAGAAGCTGTGGTAAGGGAAAAACTGTGTTTGCATATTTCACAGCACATAAGATCAAAAAGCTAAATTCACCAAAGGACTAGAAAAATGTCATGTATAAAAACTGGACTATTTTTTAAATCTCTCACAGTAGATCACACAAAGCCTATACATAGCTCTCAATAGGATCTCCTTTCCAACAGACTATATAAAAATACTGTCAACCCTATTTTCTGGCACTGCCTATACACTGGACCTGATTAATGATTCATGCAGCTCTACATCATATAGTTTACCCTCAAGGAAGTGTTCAGCTAAGAACTGGATTTTCTCCCTTATTCCCATTTGTTAAATTTGGGAAATGATCCCAAATTCACATGTTTCTATCCTGATTTTCTCCTTCTCCATATATAAATACCTAAACCAAAACATTTGCATATATTTGAATATGGGATATTCCTTGATCTTGCCTGAATTAACTCAGTGCTGACTGACCATAATATGATTTGTCAAAAAGTCCAGTTAACAAGTGAGCAATAGTACCTTACCCCTTAAGATGGCTTTTTAACAAAATGAATTCACACAATACACTATGATAAACTGCCTAGTTTGAGGTTTAGGTTTGTCTGTGCAAACCAGACAACTGGGTTAATTCTGTAAACTATGGTTTAGTTAACCATGAGTAAGAGTGGTGTTTTTTGTATGTGGTTTTCTTGGTAGAAATACAGAAATGGTTTACCATTGCCTTCTCCCACGCAGTATGAATTGATGCCACTGTCACTAAAGTGATCATCTGCCTCCAGCATCTTCCTATATTGCTGCTGCCCAATATAGGTGCCTGGTTGCTTTAGCTGGGATGATCTTCATACCTTTGGTGACCCTGCTGAGAATATACACTCTTGGCACACACTCCCAATGTTCTTTGCTCATTCCTACCACTGCTATGGTGAGGCAGCCCAGCAGGACTTGGGGGGGGGGGGTGCGCATGTGTATAATGCTGTGGACAGCCAAGAAAACAAACCAATGGATTACTGAACAAATCAATCCAGAGTTCTCCCCTGAGGCACAAATGACAATGTTCAAATTAGCCTACTTCAGACACATTATGCAAAGACCCAGCTCTCTGGAACAGGCTCTAATGCTGGGAAAGGTGGAAGGAAAGAGAAAGAAAGGATGACCAGCAGCAAGGTGGATGGACTCAGTTATGGTGCCGATGTGTGCACCATTGGAAGATTTGAAAGAACAGGCTACAGATAGTTCATCGTGGAGAAAATCTATCTTTATGGTCACTAGGAGTCAAAAATGACTTGATGACACATAATCATTCAATAATCAAGAATGATGTGCAAACACAAGGCATCCAAACTTGGAATCTGAAATCAATCATTGTTGGCATTTCTTTCTCAAATGGCAGCCACTCTGAATCTGGATAACATGGGAAACCTGAACCTTTTATTAAAAGGTTGCACAGGATGGGGAAACATAAGATGATAGCACTCACTAACTGGACTTTTTTGATTTAGCATACAATCTGAACAGTCAATGTAATATAAATACAGTGAATGCTCAGTTCAAGCACCCACTTATGTAAGAGGGTATTGTACAGCTTTACTACATGATACAGGAGCATGCAGAATTACAAATGCCATGCTAAGCTATGCATGAAGCCTTCCTCATGAAAAGATCTCCAATCCATTCACTTGTGTCCTGATTACCAGGAAACACACTGAGACAATGACTTGGTCTCTAATATTTATTAGTAGTACTTAACAAGAATCCTAACAAACTGAGGAAGCGTGGGAAAACCCTGCCATATAAACCCCAAAGGTTAAGGCGGTCCCGATCTGTGTCTCTTTGAATGGCTGAACAGTTCCTCAGTGCTACGCATGCGCTTGACAGTCTGGGTGGGAGCCCCCTGCTCGCCATCCTTACTCATGACAACTTGTGTGGGTATGTTTAATCCGACATGCTATTAATTCCACAAAGTCTTACATATAGTACATACTTAACATGACTAAAGGGTTTAAAAAAAAAGTTGTGACAACTCCAGTGAGGTCAAATGGGGCAGCAGCATGTGGAGAATTGTGGGGTTGGTGAGCCTCTCCTTCTGTTTATGGGTTCTGCTGAAAATTGCCCCCAAAGCTTCGATGTACCACAGTGGGAAGCTCTCAGTGGCACCAATGAAAGCTTTGTATTTGTAAAAAAGCAGCTTCAAGGCAGCAATATGCAATTAATTTCTTCATATTTTGTTGTTTACTCATTCAGTCGCTTCCGACTCTTCGTGACTTCATGGACCAGCCCACACCAGAGTTTCCTGTCGGTCATCAACACCCCCAGCTCCCCCAGGGACAAGTCCGTCACCTCTAGAATATCATCTATCCATCTTGCCCTTGGTTGGCCCCCCTTCCTTTTGCTTCCACTTTCCCCAACATCAGCATCTTCTTCATATACTACAGTCTTATAACTGAATTCCCTTTCCCCTGCAACTACTTAACTGGTTGCACTAGTTGCTATTATATCTACTATCAATAGTCTTTCTCTTTTAAACTTAAAGATTTCTAGTTCCCATACAATGGAGCACACTTGCAAATATATTACCTTAAAGTAGGGCTACCAGATCTGGTTTGTTTTTATTGTGAACTGCCAAGAGTCCCTCCTTTGTAGGGGAGATAGGCAGTGATAAATTTGATTGATAAATAAATAACTAAAATCAATCTGAATGGCAGCAAGAGTAAAATATTTCTCTATGATCATTCATTTCTTCATCCTTTGAAAAATTTTGTTTGCTTTGTGTTTGCACATTAAAGCAAAAAAAAAAACACACACACACACATAAATGGTAGCAAAGGGAGGTTTTTCTGTTTCTTTACTGCCTTACAGTGATTGTTTGGATAACCCTACCTTAAGCTGCTTTGCATTAAAAAAAATTATGGAGAAAAATACTTTGCTCCAAAATTTTAGTACAAATTGCATATAAAACAAATGCTTTGCTGTTGCATGAAACTCTATATAACGTACACATTAGGGAAATAGTTTAACAAAGGGAAATCAAGTTCCTTTTAATTCTATAGCATGTACTTACCACCTCTTTAAATAATCCTTTTCTTTCAATCTTTGAAATTTCCTTTGGGAGATAGTATCTTCAAATTCCCTCTGCAGGTATACAAAACTATTGAAAGACACATGAAAGGCCTGACAAAGCAAACATTTTGCTTTGACCTCTGACATTTCTATGAGCCTTTTGTAAGAATTATTTTCCTGCAGTTGAATGCACTATTAGAATTTCGACTATTCATGACCACAGACAAATTCTCTTATTTTAGAACATCATTTCACTGAAAGAGGCAAAACCACATACAAAGGCCATTGCTAATCAGGCTTGACAAGAAAAACCAACACATCTGGTTCATACATAGCACTCAGCCAAACCACTGTTTGTTTAACTTTGGCCTGACACATTTTGCAAAACCAACCAATTCTGGTTTCTTTAATAAACTCCCAAACTCAAGGGTAGAAAATGGCCAAACACTTCCTAGCTTTCTAAAACACTTGGGAGAGAAGGAAGAGGAACAACTGGATCCAATGACTGGTAAGTGAGCCTACTATCTTTTATCTAATTGACTTGGGGGAAATGTGGAGAAAACTTGGCAGAATTTACTCACTTTTATTTATCTGACTTGTTAAAGGACTATATTTTAATGAAAAAAATGAGCAAGTATCTCTTAAAGCACTAATAATGAAACTGAAATTTAAGTATTTTGGACACAGAGCAAAAACATGGGAAAAGCCCAACTGGAGAAGACACAAATGCTTTGAATAATTGAAGGCAATTGAAAAGGGCCAATGGAAGACAAGGTAGCTAGATACTATCACTGATGACACAAACTTGGGCTTACAAGAACTCAACGAAGTAAGCAGTGACAAGACAGTCATGATAAAATTACACTCCTTGGGTCACAAAGAATCAGAAGCAACTGAGCAACTGAAACAATTTATAAACCCTTCCATTGATTTCTATGCTGTTTGGCATGATTCCTCCACTTTTAATGTTTTATGTTTCTTATGAAGTCCAATCTATTCCGATAAACACACACATATACACACAGAGCCATATACTTATGTTTTTCCATGCTAATGGATCAGAAAGATCCCCATCCCAATGCACTCCAAGGCAGAGCATGCTACTTTCAAAACTGAGAATTCCTTTGAAACAACCCATAACTTAGCAAGAAGTGCAAAACAGGAAAATAAATAGCTTTCCTAAATCATACAAAATGCCCATCTGCTCCAGAATTCTATTGTCAGAGTGGTGAATGCCAGTGACTCTATGAGAAGTCCACAAGTGCCATGTCATCTTCTCACAGCTGTTCCCACCAACAGGTATTTGCTGTCTGCAATGCTGCAGGTAAATATATAGCCATCATGACTCCCAGACACTGATAACATGACCTTCCGTAAATGTCTCTACTTCCCTTTTAAAGCTATCTATGCTCGTTGCCATCTCTATATTGATGTCACTGTGTGCTGTGTGAAGAATGGCTTCCTTTAGACCTGAACTTCCCATCATGGCCTATCAAGTTTTCTGCAGTGACTTGAGTATTTGCAAGGAACAATCTAAATTAAGATCTGATGTCCCTCAAAGCAATGCTTCCCCTTGCACAGCAATTATAAATCCACCAAGTATAATACAAACCCCAAATGCCTGTTCTCTGGATGGAAGTATGTATGCTATTACACATATACTGCAGAAACATGCTATTTTCTTTATCTGGGTAAAATGAGTATCTTTATCTACATATCTACATCTATA
Source organism: Candoia aspera (assembly GCF_035149785.1). NCBI lineage: Eukaryota > Metazoa > Chordata > Lepidosauria > Squamata > Candoiidae > Candoia > Candoia aspera. The sequence continues at coordinate 41,313,547 of NC_086156.1, read as the reverse complement.
TGTCTCCAAAATGTGTTCCATATGTGTAATTGGATTCACAGGTTTCAGTTTGGGTGGGGCTGTAGGCAGACTCCCTTCAAGGCAGTTTAGAAGCCTAAACCTGTTCAGCAGCAGATCTGTGATATTTGCCTTCAGTCTGTTGATGATCGTCAGTTTCCTTTGTGGACTCCTGTTGTACTATCATCACCATTGTTCCAGAGCAAAGGCCCTCTACAGCTGCTGTGTAATCCCAAGAGAAGAAGCAGCTGCTTTAAAGAATTGCAGACAGATGCTAAGTTCACACCGCCATGCACTCTAAAGCAGCTTTTTGGAATTGCACAGCTCTATTATTCATTATTAATTCATTCAACATGCATACTAAAATATAAACTGACCCATTAGGGTGAAGCAAATTCCACTGGAAGCATACCAAAAGATTCAAATAAATCTTTAGGATTGTAGGGAGTCATGAAGATGACCTTGGAGAAAACATTCACAAACCATTACACATACAAAAGGTACAGAAGCATGCACTGAGCCCTGGGAAAAGAGAAAATACTAGAAACAGACTCAAACTGACTCTTCCCAGACTCCTGGGGTATGAGAGGGAGGGAAGAGAAAATGTAAGCAGACTTGCAAGATCCTGTAACTATAGCCTAACTCAATAAAGTAGAGTCTTCTTAGACAACCCTGAAGGACTGACAAGTATGATGCTGCTTGTACTACCTGATTTTCATGGATACAGAGACCCTTTCCCCACTTCTACTGTCTCTATCCATTCTTGTATTTCCTTAATTATCAGGGTTTATAACAATTTGCATGTAGATGTTTCTGTGTCAAAGAGAATAAATATCTTTACAGATGTTGGTCTGAAATGTTGGCTATGGCATATGGCATTTCAGCTCAACAATATCTGAAGAATAAAAGACTATCCATTCTTCAAAATACCGCATTCATAAACTACAAGCAGCAGTTAAAATCAAATATAGCTGTATGATTTAATCTTTAGGGCTGTGCAAAGCTTCAGATTCACTTCAGAAGAAGTGCTTCAAAATGCACAGGAGCATGAATGCAGCACAGGTCTTGACTCATTAAACAATTGCATCTGTTTCTAGCATCACACTGCTGCAACTGAAGCCCTACAGTCATGTACTATTGAAAAAAGTAAGTAATTTGAAAATAATAACTGCTTTAATAAATCACAGATAGGTGCTTAATTCATGTTCCCATGCAATTCAAAACAATTATTCTAAATCAAATCTGAAGTAATGCTCATCCCTATTAATATTGCCATTATTATCACCGCCATTTCCAATCCCCCCCCCCCCATCCCAATAGTCCACAATTATCTAAGCTATACTTCTTATTCCACTCCAACTCTCTTCATGGGCTTCTACCCTGAAAGTTTTCACCATCTGTCCTGGAAAGTTGGCAAACAACTCAGCAGGTTCTTATATTAATTAGAAACAAGTTCCAATTTGGATGTCACTACTGAACAATTAGCCTACCTTAGTAATCTTGTATCAATTAATATGTGGGGAACTTCTAAGAACAGACATTCCTTAAAACAAAAGTGAAAGAAAACATCTGACTGACTTGTGCCTACTGTTTTTTTAATTTGTAACTGATGTATTTGTGGTTAGCAGAATATGACTTATTAAAGTTCTCTGTTAAATGCCAGTAAAAGATGCTAAGATTTTGACAGTTTCACTGATATACATGTTCCCACCCATCACAATAGCACAAAGGATTCCACACACATTAGTTTTACAAATGTGTTAAACTCAGCACAGTATCAGCATAGGTGTTTGACATTTTATATGACCCTTTTATGCAAAACGGAGAATACCTGGAACATGAAAGAACCTATTTCAACAGAATAGATTTTTTAAAATAAATCACTCAAAAATGTGCTATTTCTACTGACAGTTTTAACTTGAGAATCTGGCTCCTATTCCGCAAGGGCCTTCAAACAATTTTTTTTTTTCATTTGCTGAACTGATATGCTATGTGTCCTAATAATGGTTCCTATAAATATTTTTTAAAGTAAAATATTTTACTGTAATTTTTACTACCTTACCACAAGTATTTCTGGTAAGTATTTCTAGAAATGTTTTATTCTTCTGTGTAGTAGATAGAAAGAAAATATTTAAATATATCATATTACAGTTAACTAAGTAAGATTAAAATGAGAAAGACGACACAGTATAGCTTGATTTACACACTGCATTAAATAATGGTTTAATTACAATTAATTCAAAAAACTGCTAAGTTCACAAATAATACTAAATCATAAATCATGGTTTATAAGCTGCAACGACTGAGTTCATATACATGGTAAACCAAAATCAATCAAACTACATTACAGCTTAATGTGATCTGTGAAACCAGTTTTTATCTCACACTCTTACATAGCCAGTTACAAAATGTGGAAAGTAATTATGAAACTTATTCTTTTAAGAAACAAGATTGTTGTTGTTGTTTATTCGTTTAGTCGCTTCCGACTCTTCGTGACTTCATGGACCAGCCCACGCCAGAGCTTCCTGTCGGTCGTCAACACCCCCAGCTCCCCCAAGGACGACTCCGTCACCTCTAGAATATCATCCATCCACCTTGCCCTTAGTCGGCCCCTCTTCCTTTTGCCCTCCACTCTCCCTAGCATCAGCATCTTCTCCAGGGTGTCCTGTCTTCTCATTATGCGGCCAAAGTATTTCAGTTTTGCCTTTAATATCGTTCCCTCAAGTGAGCAGTCTGGCTTTATTTCCTGGAGGATGGACTGGTTTGATCTTCTTGCAGTCTGAGGCACTCTCAGAAGTTTCCTCCAACACCACAGTTCCAAAGCATCTATCTTCCTTCTCTCAGACTTCCTTATGGTCCAGCTCTCGCAGCCATATGTTACTACGGGAACACCATTGCTTTAACTATGCGGACCTTTGTTGTCAGTGTGATGTCTCTGCTCTTAACTATTTTATCGAGATTTGTCATTGCTCTTCTCCCAAGGATTAAGCGTCTTCTGATTTCCTGACTGCAGTCAGCATCTGCAGTAATCTTCGCACCTAGAAATACAAAGTCTTTCACTGCTTCTACATTTTCTCCCTCTATTTGCCAGTTATCAATCAAGCTGGTTGCCATAATCTTGGTTGTTTTGAGGTTTAGCTGCAAGCCAGCTTTTGCACTTTCTTCTTTCACCTTCATCATAAGGCTCCTCAGTTCCTCTTCGCTTTCAGCCATCGAAGTGGTATCATCTGCATATCTGAGATTGTTAATGTTTCTTCCAGCGATTTTAACTCCAGCCTTGGATTCCTCAAGCCCAGCATGTCGCATGATGTGTTCTGCGTACAAGTTGAATAGGTAGGGTGAGTATACAGCCCCGCTGTACTCCTTTCCCAATCTTAAACCAGTCCATTGTTCCGTGGTCTGTTCTTACTGTTGCTACTTGGTCGTTATACAGATTCTTCAGGAGGCAGACAGGATGACTTGGTATCCCCATACCACTAAGAACTTGCCACAATTTGTTCTGGTCCACACAGTCAAAGGCTTTAGAATAGTCAATAAAACAGAAATAGATGCTTTTCTGAAACTCCCTGGCTTTTTCCATTATCCAGCGGATATTGGCAATTTGGTCCCTAGTTCCTCTGCCTTTTCTAAACCCAGCTTGTACATCTGGCAATTCTTGCTCCATGAATTGCTGAAGTCTACCTTGCAGGATCTTGAGCATTACCTTACTGGCATGTGAAATGAGTGCCACTGTTCGATAGTTTGAACATTTGTTAGTGTTCCCCTTTTTTGGTATGGGGATATAAGTTGATTTTTTCCAATCTGATGGCCATTCTTGTGTTTTCCAAATTTGCTGGCATATAGCATGCATTACCTTGACAGCATCATCTTGCAAGATTTTGAACAGTTCAGCTGGGATGCCATCGAAGAAACAAGATATATTTTGTAATTTAATATTTTCCATATACATTATCAGGTCAGCTTGCAAAAAACAAAAAATCCAGTTTACATCAATGGTATGAAATTAAGATATTCAGTCAGAACTAGATTGCCAAAGTACCCTGTCTAGTTTAAAATACCACTGCCGAAATTTAAGCATTTCCAGAAGCTTATCTGAAGAAAAGCAGTTTGCAGAGTTTTCAAAAAGCTTGGTGTACTGGCTTCTCTGGAGAAGGAACTGAAAGCACTAGAGCCACAACTGAGAAGGCCTGTTACTTCTCCTACATATGTAATCCATGAAAGAGCAACAACCCTCACCCCTCTGAATCATTTAAGCACTGGTATACTTATATGCACATACTGTAGGCAGCAGTACATAGCTTATGTTGGCTTATCTCAAAAAAAAAGCTGTTAGATCAGTCTTAGTTATTACTAGAGACCATCAGGGAATCCTAAAATGTATGTTATACCAGGAGGTTGGGGGAAAAAATTCCATATCCATTTAGTCGCCAAGAACACAACACAGACATAGCATGCTATCACCAGAAATTGAACTTGACTTGAGGGAGTCTTTATATATACTTATAGGCACAATAAAATACAAGGAAAAACATTAAAATGTTTACTGTGCTACAGCTTCAATATTGCATATACTGATCTTAGAGAAGATTCCAACTATACAAGACAATGCAGTAAACTAGAATCCTGAGAACATGTGAATGGATTGTGAACATAGGAATTGAGCGTGTAGACAGCATCTCCCTGCCTAATATCTCTATGCACATTCAGCACAAAGTTCTAAAGAAAGCTATTAAGTACTTAAGGTCCTACTTGCAACAGGGAACCCTTTTTCATTATGGCTTCTGAAGCCACGGTGCTGTAAGCATATTAATTCAAGCATGTTCAGATCTTTCCGTTGATTGTGTCCCGAGATAAGACTGCTGCGCAGTTCTGCTTTCGGCAGAAGCGAGTGCTTATTTCAAATCTGGAAAAAGCAAACTGTAGAAAACAGTGAAATCTCTGTACAAGGATAGTAATTAAACACTGGGCAGATTAGGCAGCAAATCTGGTAAGTAATTTAAAAGAATTTGCTAAAAGTTTTCCTTCAAGTTCCACTTGTGAACTGTTGAAATTATAGATCTACACTGACAGTTATTTTCTATATTTCCATCTATTTTTAAGTTCCCAATCCAGTATGTATTTCATCCTGACTTACTTACAAATAAAATATCATTCACTGAAAACAATGGTTACAATATTTGGATAAGGCTTTTGGAAATGAAGATTTAATTTGATATTGTAATCTAATTAAGGAATGTCACGTATCTTTACATCAAAAGATTGCAGTATTCTAGAAAAAAAATGCTGTTAACAATTTATTAATGTTTACAATTTACACTCTCATTTGTTACATTTTTACAATGAGTTCCTTGTAATTCTTTTGCTCTTATAGAGATTTTATGCTACAGAATACCAATGTATTTAAAACTATATTTTTAAAAATGGATCTAAGATAATAAATAGGTAGTAAAAGATCATTGATGTTGGAGAATGGAGAACTATCAGTAGTGTTTAAGCCAACAACTGGTATTTGCTAATACTATCTATATTTAAAGAGCTAGTATCTATATACTACTAAAAGTCTCGTATGTTTATCTGCTTATACCCTCAAGTTAGCTGAAACAGTGCATTATACCGCAACAATTTTTGAATGAAGGTACCTAAAATCAGTTAACTTAAAGAATGCCTAAAAATCCAGGACCCATTACTCCTGTGGAATTGAAATTTCCACAATGTTCAGAGCAGTTTTATTCGCAAAGTTGTGGCTGTTGCAGTGTCCCTGCAGTCACGTAATCATGATTTCCAACTGTCAGGGCCAGCCCAAGAATAATGTCAAGTCAGTGTATTCCAAACTCCAGATCTTTATTGCTTTCACCATACAGACAGAATCTTGCCAGACTAAAGCTACTCTAACTGACCTAAGGGGAAATAACCTGGGAGACTCTAGGGCGGAGCTACCTTGTACCTCTGAACTTTCCCAGCAACAGTCTCTGGACTGTCAATCCTCTTATCTGCCTGGAATGTGATCCCTCCTTCCTGGGCCTCAGCGGCAGGGCTGAAATCCACCACATCACCCCTTCCTTTAGGAACACGTTCTATCACACCAATGCTCCCTTCCAGCTTCCCACAAGCAAAGTCAATGGGAAAGCTGGTAGGTAATTGGAAGTTGCTCCCGCTCCCACTGCTCTTTTGCCTGCCTGTGGTCATTCTGTTTATCTGTTTAGGTAAATAAATATTGATTTATTATTGAAGTTCATTTGTCACTACAATTATTTTTCTATTTATGATATATGCACTTCCTAGATGATCATGGGACCATCCAGCATTGGGGTAAAAAAAATATGGTCAGCCTAAAATTTAATGTTCATTTTGGTCACATCAGACCATGCTATCTTTCTCTCAAAGGATGACCCAAAGGATCACAGGGTTATCTAGTTTTTCTTTATTTTCATTCTTCTGTTAAAATTAGCACTTCTACGTTGGTGACCTGAAATAACATACTGCATATATCATTCCCTATTTACTGTCGGTGCGGCTTGTTTTTCTGAGACCCCTAACTTCCCAAAATGGATAGTAACTTAGAACAAACAAAATTGACATTTTATGTCCACAACCTATTTTCTGAAAGCTCTGGAGCAAAAGTTAGACTGGATTTTTGCTCTTGGGCTAACATGTTTGCTCAATGACTTTAAACCAGCACAAACAGGATATATTGATTTGATATTTCCATTGTGTTCAGTTTTCCATTAGCTGCAGAGTTTGAATAAAAGATTTATACAAATGTGTAAGGTTATTCAAAGATTCAGGATTTTCAAACTGGACAAAGTATCAGTCTGTGAAATCAGGGCCCATGTTCATGTCTAAATACTTTCTTTGTGTCCATCATGAGGAAAGGATACTTAGTGGAAAACCATCCTTCAGTCAAGGAAAGGAATTGCATACATTTGTAATGGACTTCAACTAAATAGACAGCAATATCTTACAATATGCTACTGACATCATTAGCCTGTGACTGTACTGGATGTTTCTGGCCAATCAATAGCTGAGTATTTTCATGCTGTCAGTCAAACCACCTCTAGTGTCTACCATTACTATGCCACTTCCAACAGGGACTACTATCGTTTACCTAAGAACAGGCCTGCCGGATCAGTCCAAAAGCTTCCTGGATTTTTACAATGGTCAATCAGATGTATAACTGTATTGAGAACATGGTTTTTCTGAAACACCAGGAGTAATTTCCCCTATATGGATATTGTTATATAACCATAATCCAGTGCCAATAATTTGACTGGTAAACAAAAACAGTGGAATGGGGAGACTCTTACTAGAAAAGGAGAAGTTAGTTTGCTATATTTTTCCATTTCCCAATTGCTGTTATTCCCCATAAAATGGTTTGAACAGAAAAACTGGTTTGACCAGAATAATAAAAAAACATGTGGAAATATGCAGTGACAGTTTCACCACATTACCTCAAAGAATATGAAAAGTACTGTCTGTAAGCATGGAAAGAAATGCTGAAGAGTTCACATCTAGGAAAATCAGTGCAGTTTAAGTCAGTAGAAACAGACACTAACTGGGTTAATTCTGTACACTTTGCTTATATGCAACAAAGTTTGCATATGTGAGGTTGACGTGCTCTATTCTGAATGTGTGAACCAGCTATACATTGAAAATATACTGAGATAAATTTTCAATATCCAGAAAACCTAACTTTTACTCAAAGGATGAAGTAAATCCATTAAAATGTTCTTATGTGAAAATGACTGACACTATTATGGTTGCAATCCTGAACATACTTACCTGGAAATAAGTTACACTAAAATTAAACGTATGTAGGATTGCATTCTAAATACGCATCATCCTTTCCATGGCACGGTTGTGCAAAGAAAAGTGCATTTGCAGATGTGAGGTTTATGTATTTATTTGTTCAATTTATATAGCTGCACATCTCACATAACTGGCTGCACAGCTCACACAGTTAAAACCCAAAAAAACAATACAAAAAAATAACTGAAATAGCAACAAACCATTAAAACTATTAAAAACTATTAAAAACCATGAAAATAATCTGCAGGAAAGCATGATCCACCTTACTAACAGTACAGTACAACCATTTTGCAGCTCCACACCACTTCCGCCAGATCCCCAGGCATGATGACAAAGCCATGTCCTCAGGCCCTTCTGGAAAGCCAGTAAGGTCAGGGCCAATCTAACCTCAGTGGGGATGATGTTCCAAAGGGTGGGTGCCAAGGCAGAAAATGCTCTCCTCCTGGGTCCTGTCAGTTAGTGAATGTGACCCGTAACATGCCCCTTCTGCCAGACCTGATAGGACGGGTGGATGTAACTGGGGAGGGGCAGTCCCTCAAATAATCTAACCTCATGCCATGCACAGTGGGTTCCCATACACAGTGGGTTCCCATAATGCAAATAAACCATGTTGTAGCTTTTTGTGGGTTGTATGAATGCAGCCAAAATGTGCTTTGTAAATCACATTCAATAATCCATGATACAGAAGTTATGATAATAAGACTGTGAACTTAGCCAGGATATCCATAGGAGATTTAACTCAATTCTCACTGGATCATCTAGAGCAAAGCATCAGCCAGATTTACCTCACAGAAGTGTGAGTGAAGTTAAATTGGATAAGCACTAATAAATCACATGGTATACAGCAAAAAACTGTAGAAATAACAACAGATAATAAAACACTGACTTCTAGGTTATCTTCCACATGTTCTCTTTATTGTGTTGTTCTCACACAATCATCTCCTTTTGTAGGTATGCACACATACATAACTGAATGCACTCAGATACACCTCACTTCATTTTTTGATCCTCTTGACTCAAAACAGTATATATTTTAATGAGATCTCCTAACATTTTCTGAGCTTGCCCCAAGAGCCATCCTTGGTATAAGTGGCTTTTCAAGCTTCATCCATTTATTGATCATTTGACTGAAAAATAATCCAAGCAGTTATTCCTCTCAGCATGTTTCTGCAACTCTTTTAAGGGACAAAATAATTTTAAATTCTGTGTTTATTAGTCCCCTTCTAAGGGTCTCTAACATTGCATGAAATTTGACAAAACCTTTATAGAATCTATGAAGACACTCTGTGAAGCTGCCTGAGGGATTTCAATTTAAAAGAATCCAGAAACAGATCTTTTAACCATTTCTGACCTCAAACTACAAGAGATGTCTCTCGTAACGCCCCTCATTTGACAGGAGCTTTCAAACCCGCTTTCCCAGATTTAGGAATAAATACTATTCTGAAAACAAAAGGAAGTGACACAGAAATAAAACAAAGAAAAGAACCATTTTAGAGGTTCCTTGAAATAGATATCTAACATTTTAGAATGCAACCCTATGCCTATCTCCACACCATTAATTTCACTATCTCCAATGCATGTTTCTCAACCATGGCAACTTTAAGGTGTGTGGACTTCAGCTCCCAGAATTGCCCAGCCAGCATGAGACTGTTTTCCCAATAATAAGTAAATAAAGGTTGCTATATAACTGAGGAGGATCTTTGAAAATATGTTGCTAGTATATTAATAACATTCCTGAAAACCAACACATCTTCAATTTTTTTCCAACTAAGTTCCACTTAATTTCCACACTAAATCACAGTTTATAACATACATATTTGACTGCAAGTTAAAGCCAGCTTTAGAAATTTAAATATCAGTCCCACCTTAGACTTGGCAGGTTTGTTCTGTTTAGTCCCAAATTATAAAAAGCTCTGAAGTGAACTACGTTTCAAAGCTGCCGCAGACATGGAAGGATCAAACAGCAATGCTGAGATAAATGCTTGACTGCCTCAAGACACTTACCCCTATGTTAAGATGAAATTCAGACACTCCTTGTGAAACTAGGCCTCTCAGACAGGAATTCTGGTGGCAACTCCTGTGCTTGCCAACTAGGCTTTCAGAGGAGTTTGCAGAGAGAGGGAAATAGTGATGAAATGTTGGAATCCCACCTTACATGAACTCACAGTTTGTTGAAAGACAATAGTGGCATGATTTGCAAACTCCAATGGCTGAATTTGCACATCATGCTAAGCCAAACCAAACCAAACCACATTATGGCTTTGCACAAGGAAAAAATGACTTTTTACTATTCTATAATATTACCTCTGAAGATCTACAAAGTGTGATCAGCTCTCACACAGAGAAAGTTTTGGTGATCTGAAGAGCCACCTAGCCTTATATATAACCACTGCTTCTAGTATATTTCCACAATCTGAACAACTTGTTGCAGGTTATGTTACAATTCACTGGAAACCTGAAATGAATCTGGAGAAATATTGACCTGTATCCCAGCTCCTGGATTGGACACTTGTTACTTGAAATACTAACATTCACTTGCCACAGTAAACACAGACACAGAATTCTTTCACAGAGAAAACTAGCTGTCCAGGAAGGTTATTTTTGTTCTACCCCTTCTGCCCAATATGCTAATTTTCTGCATTCAGAAATAGAGGGGTGCTCCCTCCCTACATAGTTTTCAAAAACATGATTCCTTACTTGCAACATCAATTGACAATTCAAGAGGAACTCTAAAACATGACAGGATTTAATATGTTGCTTGGCTCTTTGACATAAATGTAAATAATGTGTGACTGAAAAGAAATTATAGCCTTTCAGTCTCATTCCTCCATCTGTGAAATAAATCCTATTCTTAAGTATTTGAACCTTATCCTATTGAGTCCAAAGAAGTTTACTCAAGGGAATGGGAGTGTTATTGTGTCCATGACTGAAGTACACTTTGCAGTTTCACACAAAAAATGCTGCTTTGCAAATATTCTGCATTTCAACACACTCAGTAAAGCCAGATGCTTAGGTGCACAACATTCATACCAATCTGGAAAAGGTTTGCTTTAATAAATAAATCAGGAATGACTTAGCACTGCTGATTAGCATTCTAGACTTAGAATTGCCTAATTAATTCCCTTCTTTTCCATAGTCTCAAACCAGTTCCTTAGATAACAAAAAAGTCAAGAACAGTTTTGATACTGGGTACTAAGGATGCTGCTGCTGGGGTGTTATTTTTGAAGCCACACTTTAGGAAAAACAGTCTTTTTATTTATTTCATAAGAAGTTGCTCACAAGCATCACAGAAATTCCACCACAGCAGAAGACTTATTTACGTTTCAGCTATAAATCTCTAACCAAGCATCCTCAGAGTCTTCTTTCACCAGCAGACATGTATTATTTGACTTCCTTCTACCAACTGCTAGTAAAACATTTGACAGAGCACACAATGCATCTAAAAGTAAGTATTGATCACAGATTTCTGCTGATGACAGGGTTTTGTGATGCTGAAGGCACTGGCACAGCTGCTACAGATTCTAGGGGTAGCTGTCGTTGTATATTTTAATTAACATTTTGCAGGCTAATATTTGAAAAATATGGTTTGTAAACCTAAACTGCCAAAGCTTATTAGTATATACTACAGCAATCTGCAATCACAACTTAACAGTGTCACAAATACATACATGTTCTATACACAGCCACATTAAGAAGTTCAAAACAACAACAAAGAAATAGTAAAATGACCTGTCTTGGGAATTCTATTTTCTTTGTAACAGGAAAAGGAGACCCAGTTAATAAAAATGCCACCATTACAAATTAGTTAATACACCTAAAATATAATTGAATATAGCATTGTCTATGAAAAAGACATGTGGTACATGTGTTAATTTTTCTGCTTCTTACAGAAATGTATTATACACCCTTGTAACATGCATCAAAGAAGGTGGCAAATACTAGGTACAACCTGGAATGCATTAAGGCATAATTATATCTTTTTTTCATACTTAGTAGCTTACTCCAACATTTGGGGCCCCCTTTCTTTAACCTGTGCATGTTTGTTTATTTCAAAGCTGTCTGAATATTTCCTTACACAAATTTTAATACTAGTCATGTTTCAACTAGACCAATGAAACACAATTCACTTCTAGCATAGGGCAATCATTTGTGCTTTAAGATGACAATCTACTGACACAATAGTTACCATCTACAAGGGGAAACCGCATGCTTTTACCGGAATGTTACTTACTTTGGCAGGATGTAATGTTTTACTTAGTCATTTAGTCATGCTTACGGTGGAAGGAAAATGTAGGCCACCATGAGCATCTTTATTGCAAGCTATACACCAGTTTAGGAAATCTTGACTTAGAAATATTAGAGGAAAAGAAAGCATGCTTACAGACAGGAGCACAGATCAATGCAACTTGCTAACGCTGTCTTTAGTGACAATGCTTTCTTTCTCCCCAGATGTTTCAAAGAATTTATAGAGGCAGGGATCTCTCATAAATCAGCTCCAATGACGGCAAGGCTGACCCATTTCTCTACTGAACTCCAAAGGTAAAAGTCTGCTTTTCACACAAAAAGGAGCTGCCAATTTGCAATGACACAGCAAAGACATAACAACAAAATATGCAGGCAATATTTATCTCTTACACACTCCCTTTGTCTCTCTGTCTACACACACACACTTAATCCCATTCTAGGCCTATATTCAAATATATATGCATGCATGCCTGTATATATATGTGCATACTGACACACCACACACACAAACATATGCACCACACGTATGCACACTCATAGAGCAAAGAAGAGTTTGTTAAGCATAAAATCAAACTTTTGAACCAGCCGTTTTACTCCATTTTAATTTCATTGCATGACGACTAAGGAACTAAATTCAGAACACAAGATGAAACACACCCAGTCAGGTCCACAAATTATCTAGCACAGGAATGGGGAAAAAAGGTCTTTCTCACACACAGATACTAACTCTTCTAAATCTGCCTTATCCTTCGACAATCTTATAACCGCCCTTGCCTTAGGCAGCAGAACTCATTGTTTCAGAGAAAGGAAATAAGGTGATAGGGACGCTTCTATTAAAAAAAGAGGAGGAGAAGGAGGAAGACGACTTCATGCAACATATATTACCCGGGGGTCAAAATCCAGAGCCCGAGGCGATTTCGTAGAGCAGGCTCGCGGCTTCCACTTCTCTACCAGACCAGACTGGGTCCCCACCCCCTTTCCATCCTTCATTCCCCATCCAGATTATTCCTTCTCTCTCTCCCTCTTTTTTCCCCAATCTCCCCCACCCCACCGCCACGAACCTCCCAGCTTCTTAAAGGCGGCTCCTCCGTTCTGTGCAGATAAACGATTTCCGACTGGGCAAGCGGAGTTGTAACCTACCTTTTTGTCCTCCTTCTCGTCGCTTTTCCTCTTCTCCGGCAGCTGAGCGCTGTCGCCGGCGCTTTCCCCTGCCTGCCCATCCTGCTGCGGCGGCGGCTGGCAGCCTCCTGACCCCCGCGCGTGGGGGATGGGCTCCGACGGGCACGGAGAAACTCCTTGCACCTCCATCTCCCAACCCGTCGGGTGTCCAACAAAAGCAAGCGACAAGACTTTCCGCCGCGCGCTGGTCTACCTCTTATGGGTCTTTGTTTTAATAACCCCCCCCCTTAAAAAAAAAAAAGGAGTTAAGCCGTAACGGGCTCACATGATTTTTCTGAGCTGAGGGGGGGGGGCGGCTGTTTCACGCGTGCATTCCCCCCCCCCTCCGATCCCCAAGACTCTCGCAGCCGGCGTGTGATGCTCCGACTGCCGTGAGTGCTGCGGTGGCGTTTAGTCGCCGCTCAGTTCTGGACGCTGGGGATGCGCCTCGTCTTGGCGGTCAGTTCTCCTCTTTCTTCTGCTTTCTCAGGGTGGTGATTATGCGGGGTCTCAGGCCCGGGCAACCCTGGGCATCTATATTAATGCCCACTACCTGGAGCCGTGCCTCTCCGTCCTTCCCTGCGGCTGCCGCAGCCTCCTGTAACAAAGTTCAATTGGAAAGCTAGCCCAATCTGCGGAACTGTAGCCCGCGAAACGGACAGCAACCCCGGGGATGCCCAGTAAAAGTTAAGCCGTCTCCATCCCCTGGTTTTCCTAAGGAGGGTGGGCACGACCTACGTGGCAACCAAGCGGAGCAAGAGGTTCTCGACCCGGCCACAAGCCTGCAGATAAGAATCCGGAGCGATCGCTTGGCCGAGGCTGGCTTTACAGCAGGGCCCCACGCCCGCCGCTCCCCCCTGCTCCATAGCCCGCGTCTCCTAGATATTAATCTCTCCGTGCTTCGCACGTGCGCGCGCTCCCGTTTCTCTTCCTCTGCGCGACTGGAGCTCCCTCTCTAGACGACCACTGCGCGGGCAAAATTGGAGAGAAAGGTTGGGAGCAGAAAGACAAACGCGCAGACCCCCCTCGACACGTTTAGATAAGAAACCAGGTTCTCCTCGGAACTTCAGATTAGTGATTGAATTTTTTTTTCAAAGAAGGAAGAATCAAAATTCACGGGGACTGGCTTTAAATAACAGGTCTCACCTCTGCATTGTGAAGTCAGGAGTGCCTTTTGGAAATGGACAGAAGGTGTAACCCTATGCCTGACCCTACCTATTTAAGGAATTGTGTTCTCCCACACCTATTGCATCTCCCCTCCCCATAATTTTGGCAAATGTATAACATGCAGCAAAGATCGTGAAAAACTCTGGAAGGAAGTGTTACAGTCAGAATGAGAATAATAGTTTGTGAATTAAGAGAAATGTAATAGTAATACTAATTTATTAAACTCACCATTTGAATTAGGAGAAAGTGAAGAAGTTGGTGAACAAACAACTGTTTTATAATAAGGGGAAGTTTCCATCTTACACAAGGGGAACATCACATTATCGCAGGTTATGTAAGAAATGGGGAAACTTAATGCAAATAGACATTTAGCCCACACTATCTGAAATTATCAGGAAGAGCAGTACTGTAGACATGAAACAAAGAGTAATAATTTTCCCTGGCAACTAACGACCAATATAAAAATATTCTACTCAGTTGCTGAATGAAAGTCAAGCTTCTATCTGTGCATTCCTAAATGAAGAATCTTTATCAGATGACTAAGCAGCATTTCTAAATAGAAATGCCTAGATATAAGTTAATGTTGTTTAAAGATCTATGTCTGCATTGAAAGTTAGTTATTGGAAACATTTTTGCAGATATTTATATTTCAGATTTTAATATCCATTTAAGAAAAATACCACAGAAAATATGGGCCTGAGAGCAGAATCTCATTCCATCCAGTTAAAATATTTCCTGCTTGAAGACAGCCGCACACGATCGTGTTCGTATCACTCAATGGTCTGACCAAGTATATTTTGAGAAATTTTGTCTGCAGTTTTGTAATATAAAACATTTCAGATTTTTGCTTGAAGATCCAGTAAAGCTAAAATTGTTTGATAGCTGCTAGTTCTTGCAGTTGTAGTAGAATGGAGACAGGGAAGTGAAACATTAACAGTGTCCTCCAAACAGCCATCACACTAAGACAAGCAAGGTTTGAAACAGATTTATTGATCCATTTTAATCAAGCCTTGTTCTGTTTCAAATGAATATTCAATTATTGTCAGCAAGTGAGTGAACATTCAACATGTATATGGTTATAACTTTTTTCAGCTGTGTTTAGTTGTAGCCATTTTTGACATTGTTATTGTGCCTTGAATCAGTAAGGAATTTCTTAAATCTCCATTTTAAGTTTATCGTCAAAACTTATTGATATGTCCAGGACCTTCATTTTATCATCCATATAACCTGATACCTAGCAAGTTAAATAGCTATAGTTTGGTCTAGTGGTTAAGGCAACAGGCTAGAAACCAGGAGACTGTGAGTTCTAGTTCCGCCTTAGACATGAAAGCTGGCTGAGTGACCTTGGCCAGTCGCTCTCTCTCAGCCCAACTCACCTCACAGGGTGGTGGTTGTTGTGGGGGAAATCGAAAGAAGGAAGGAGTATTAAGTATGCTTGCTGCCTTGAGTTATTTATAAAAATAATAAAGGTGGGATAAAAAAATATTTTAAAAAGTAACTGTTTTTAGTTTCTTTGCTCAATGACTTGCTAATTCTATCATCATAGATCTGAGCTGTGTGTGACATTGTGAAAGCTCACTAAAAGTGTTGTGTCCTTTATTGCATTAGTGATTGGTGTTGCACTTTTTGCCCATAGTCACTAACCACTTGTTTTCAAAGTTAGTAAACTGGCTAAATTATAAGTAATGGGGAATAATGGGAAGCAATGGGCCTAATGGGGAAATGATAAAGAATTGGTGCCATGTTGTTAGGTATATAAAAATCAGACCAAAATCTCTTACTACCTCATGTTAAAACAAATATCACAGAAAGGTTTAACATATCTGACCATGGATGCTGGAAACTCCATAGAATAAAAAGTGTGACAGCACCAATAGAGACTCCGTGTACCCACAGTGAAGGAAGGATCCACAGCTGGCCTTGAAACATTTAACTCCAAATGGCAGCAAAGCTTCCGAATGTGGTCTTGTAATTTCCAAAATATTACAAATATCAAGATTTCAGAATAAAAAAATAAAAGATTCTAGATGATCACACTTTTGCAGTGAAAAAAATCATGTCTGTGTGATATAATGTTTACATTGCATTATCTTAGTAAAATCTTTGATTTATTGGTGGCTGTAGGTCCAATTTAGTAAAAGTAAAATAAAAAAATATGGGTTGTTTTACATAGGCTTTCTTTCATAAATGGACTCATAATGACAACTGGAATTTATGTATACAAAGAAGGGTATACAAGGGAAAGATCAAATAAAAAATCAACGTAAGGTGTTAGAGACAGTGTTCCTCTGAGCACTGGAGAACATATAGAATAACAATCTTCAAAGGCAGAGGTATCTCCCCAAAATAGGAGGAGGAAGGAGTATTAGGTATGTTCACTGCCTTGAGTTATTTATAAAAATAATAAAGGTAGGATAAAAATTAATTAAATAAATAAATAATTGTTGGGGGTGGCAGTACATTATGCCCCAAATATAATTTAGTACTGGGAAAATATTACAACCTTCCCCTTGCCCAAATGCTCAGTGATCTTTGGATGGGGAATGAACTCAGGTAAAGGAGAAAGTGCTGGTAATAATCAGCAACCATTATCCGCATAGTTGTGTAGACACATTCATCTCACAACCAAGATTTTTTCAAGATATCTGAAATGATTTTAACCTAAAAAGTTCTTCATGGAACTAACTGGACAGAAGGTAATACAAGACTATCCTAAGTGAAACCCAAATATAGATATGGTTGAACCAACTAAAACAGAAACCATACTAATAGCAAATTAAATATGTAAATTGGTTTTCATATACACTAATGGCCTCAACTAGTGATGACAGAAATGGAATGGATCTTGGGGACATGACAGAAAGATTAATTAACCTAGTATTCTGTGAAAAGGATATTCAATTCTAGAGATTATTTGGAAAGAAATAAAATTAAATAGAATAGAATTGCCAAATAAATGAAGGAACCATTCTTGAATTTCTGTAGTGCTTGCCATATTTCAAAAAGGATAGATGGGTATCGGCTTTCTTTATGATCAGGGGCCACATTTTAATCTTTTCTTGAATTTTGGAGCTTAAAATTACAGGAGTATGACTGGTGATATGGGTTATGTCAGTGGAGCATAAAAGGGGGGGTCTTTTTTGTATTACTGGGGGGATTGTAAGTTTTAAGGGCAAAATTGGCTTGTTAAGATCTGCAGATCTGGAAGAGCTTTGCAAACCACAGATGTGAGGCTAGCTCCCTGCACAATAAGGCCTTTTAATATGGGTGAGGGGACATGATAATGGCATGTACATTTACGATTAGAAGTAAAAGCATGCATCATGTGAGGAAATGGATGACATGACATTTTTCTCTATGTTACTAGAGACCAAAGTCATGGAAGATAACTGAATGATGGGAGATTCAGAATAAAAGGAACTAATTATTGACATAGTGCATCGTTAATCTGTAGAATCTTCTAGCACAAGAAGCAGCAAATAGTTAAGATGGATGGTCTTTGAAAGAGATTAGACAAAATTACAGAGGATAAAGCTGTCTTGGGGTTCTAGTTGGCTGGATCTCCAGAAGGAGAGACAACACTGAGTAATAGCTGCTAGTAATTAAACTGAGTGAATGCTATTGATTATTCTGATACCTGAAGCAAACAATAAGATATTCCCCATCCATTACAAGTTTAGAAGCCAATAAATGGCTGCAGAATTGTCTTTAATGCTGGTATGGGACAACGTCCTCCTTAAGAAGTGCAGAGGCAGTCACAACTTGTGCCTCCAATGCCTCACTGCAGCTCCCAGTTCTTCAGGATCAGCTGCTTGAGGCAGTGACTCACTCAATATGATTATGGTAAAAAAAACAGAGATCCTACAAGATCAAAATCTTCTCACCTTGAGCAGACTGAAAAAGCTGAGAATGACTCTCCCAAGATCATCCAATAGCATTAACAGTTGAGTGGGATTTGAAGTTGAATGTTTGACTCTTAGTCAAACTTTGCCACAGTTGCTCTATTACATGCAGTAAAAAATGCCTGAAAGTAAACCTTCAGCATTTGCAGGGGTAAATTTATGAGAGCCATTTTTCAGCATTACAGCTTACAGCTGCTTTTACCCTATGCTTTGCATAAATATTCTATCATGCTTTATACTTTAGAAAAAATGACAGGGCTGAAATTTAAAACAGTATCTTTAGAAGCTGTATTCTATATTGGCTTTCTAAACAGTTTTTTAAAAGGTGGCAATTGGGTGGAATCCTTTACTGTGCCATTTTTAGAGACAAAGCCATTACTGTATGCTGAACAGCTCTTGAAAGGAAAAGTGGAAATGTGGGACACAAGCCAACACAGCTCACAATTCATTGTCAGCTAAGCAATATTAGGCAGTGCATGACCTAAGAGAATCAAGCTGAAAGACTTCTCTCTGTATTGGTCCAAAGCAGGGAAAACATTTGTGGTTGAAAGAGCATTCAAGCCTTTTATCTGAAGATACCTTCTCAAAAGCCAAAGAATACAACAGCAAACTAGCAATATTTGCCCTGTTTGAAACCTACTTAATACATGAATATTTTAAACCACATTTTCTGTCCTAGAAAAAGAAAGGTGCAGAAATAAAATAGTTCTTTTAGAAAATAATTGCCAAAAAATGGCAGCCTTAATGACACAGTTATCAATGAAGCTTGAGTAATTATCATAGAGCAAATTTCTACCATACAAAACATAATTCCTCCACTCCTCAAAAAGGTAAACTAGTGTAAATGCATCAGATTTGGACAAATTCAGAACTGAATCAGGATGTTTGGGACAAGTTTAATAGATACTCATATCAAAGTAGGATTCCTCTAAAGTGGACAAGTTTCATGTTTTAAAGTTGAACTCTTCTGAAGCACTATTAGTTTTTCAGAGATCCACAGGCTCAGAGATACATACAGGCAATCTTGGAAAAACTGATACATTTTTCCCCAGATTCATCAAAAAGGGAGACAACAGGGAAAGATGGTGTGTAACTTCTACTGACAGTGAATTATTTTAGTAGGACCTCCAATCATATTGATTCAGTGAGGAATCTGTAATAATACATTGCATGATTATTCTATAACATAGTGTCCCCCCTCCAGGGGGCTGGTTCTGTGACAAATAAAAGGAAGCATACTAGAGTTCTTCACAAATGAATGAGTCAACAAAACAAAACATTTATTTGCCCATTTTGTATGGTGTATCTCAGCCTTTCCCAGTTGGTACTTTCCTTATTTATTGTTCTACAACTTCCATCCTCTCCAGCTGGCATGGCCATGACTGGAGAAGGCTATCTTTCATATTTAGGGGAAATATTTCCTTAGAAGCAATGTTCAAGTTTCAAGCTAAGCATTTAGAATTTATGAACTAAAAGAGAGCCAAAGTTATCCAAGAAATCAGTTTCAGCTTTTATATTGTGTAAAAGTATCTAGAAGCCTATTCTGACCTTTTACTACCCCTCAAACAATATAAATCAAAGTCTCCTTCTTACAGAGTCAAACTCCTTGGGGCCTAAGTCAACATCGTGGCTGTCAAATTCTGGAATAGCATTGCCAACAGGCTTGCTTTCTTGTGCACATGCCGACCTTATCGATAATTCCCTCTGTACATACTATCTATTTCAAAGCAGATGACACTGATGTACACTGAGAAGTTCCCCCATCCATTGATCTCTGCTTCTCTAAGGGGCTTTGCACAAGAACACAAATATCCAGCAGTCTAGAGTTACCGTCATGCTCAAACTCTTAGGCATACAGGCCTTTCGAGATTTGCCTTTAAGGTATACAGTCATCTACAGTTTCAAAATGTTAACCTGACAGGAATAAGCTGCAGAACAACATAATTCTGCAGCAAGGGACACATTTCTGTACAAAATTGTCACAGGGGGTAAAGGGGGTAAAAGTTCCTTTTGATATTAACAGTATTGGTGTTCTTTCATGTTCAGATCTGGGTATCAGTTTGAAGCAACATGTTTGCAAAGCCTCCACTACATTTTTAATAGCTATGATCTAAAGCATTTCTATTGTGCTATCCTTTTATATGGCCACACTTCAGCAGAGGAGCTCAAAGCCGTCATTACAGTAGAGAGGCAGCTTAGTCAGTGCACCATCCATAAGAGCATCACAATATATCCAGTGAGTGGTGCTTCTTGGGCCTCTTCTAATGCAGTCCTGGCATCCAGTTAAAAAGCAGCAGCTGTTAATTCACCTGTCTCTAAACAGAAGAAGGATATCTTGCAGTTCCAGTGCCTCATGCAGCTGCCCAAGCCTTTGATGTGGCCTTCCATAGATTCCTGTGACACACCTGTTCCTTGCCCTCTCCCTGCTTGCCTAACCCCTCCTGACTTACTACCAATTTCCTGAAAGGACCCAGTCCTGTGAGCCCAAGTAGCTCTATGGTTCTCTCAGTGAAAAACCCAGAACAAAAGCCTCTTCCTACATAAAAGATGCAGTTCCTTTTAATCATGTTTGGTCTACAAGAAAGTCCCTGGGTGTGGGAGGGGGGTTCAGAAGCAGCAGGGGCTTGGACCTTTCCTGGCTGGATGGGGCCTTTTTTTTTTTTTTTGAGCCCAAGAAAAGAGATGGAGAAGTGGAGAAGGATAGCAGGCAGGGGGGAGAGAGAGGTCTGCCTGAAACAAAGGCTGCTGATGTGTGAACAGTAAGACCTTCAATTTCCCCTATGCTCCATTGTCGCTGAAAATCAGGTTCTTGAAGGAAAAAACCTGTGTTCAGTAACTGCTATTGCAAGTGAAAAGTATTTCTTTTTGAAAAGCAAATTAGCTGCTAGCCTTCATTTACACTTGCAAGGCCCATCCATCCACTCCCTGTCCATCCTGCTTGGCCTAAGAGATTACAGAGTCCTTGCATGATCCAGCAGCTGTAGCTTCAGCTCACTGGGAAAAAAAAAAGGTTATGATCACAAGCTCTTGAAGAAATAGGACCTTTCAGAAAATCTAGCAGCAACTGCAACAAGGTGATGTCAGGAAAGGCCAGGCAGCAGGGAGACAGGGCCGTATGGAAGGCTGAAAGAAAGAAACAATATCACTGTGCATTTGTGTCCCCAGTGCAACACTCAGCACCCTTAGGCCAAACATGGTTATTCACGCCACTCAAGGTACACTGATTTTCTGCCAAAATGACCTCTATGCATGGCAATATTTTTTTCAGTGTTTTAGTTGGGTGCACAAACCTTTTTGAGGCTGAAAATCACGTGTGATCTTTGAATGGTATTCCAAGGATTGCACTGCAATAAAGGAAGGGAACAAGATAAAAATTAAATGTGATTTCATTCAATAGTTTCTTTAAAAGTGTTTATTGAAGAACCCACAATTACCTCAATTAATACAACAGACATAGTGATAAACCAGAATTTTTAAACTGCAAGGACCTGGATAGGCTGAAACCTATTCTATTCAGCAAAAGTTTGGCTTACATTGTGTGTGAATGCGATTATTAGGTATTATTATTAGGTGTGAATGCAATTATTGGGTCATTAGGTTCTCACTTCTCTACAGTCTGGCAGCAGATGGGTGTTGCATCAATAACAGAGAAAATGCAGGAAAACGCCTACAGTGGTATGGCCACGTCCTACAAGCAGCACCCTACACTGTCACCTGGACCACTTTAACACCAATAGCAAACACCCGCGTGGAAGACCAAAGCAAAGGTGGCAGAACACAATGCAGACATGAAAATAATCCAATTGGACCAAGTTGCCGCATTCAGTCATGTGAAATGGTGTTCGTTGATCTGAAAAGGGGACCCTGCACCTGCAGGAAAAGTCAAGGAAGAAGGAGAAGGAAAAGAAGAGGAGGAGGAGGAGGAGAGGAGGAGGAGATGATGATGATGATGATGATGATGATGATGATGATGATGATGTGTGAATGCAATGTCTAGGGTAGAAAACCCAAGTGGCACACAAATTAACATCAGGTACAAACGTTCAGGATATGTTCCTTGACAACTACTGAAATGAATGGGAGCTCTGCAAGAGCAGTCATAGAGTGTGGTTATTATACATGGAGGGGAAAGTATTGAAAAAAGCTTAGAAAATTAGGAAGATAATGTGAACAAATAAAAAGAGGGGAGAAATAATTATGAAGCTGTAAGTTAAGTCAGTGTAAACCACAAAATCCAGCAGTGTATCTTAGCATAACATAGCAAATGAAATAATATGTTCTGGGGAAAGATGGATCAAGGGTTTTCCAACAGAAAATACAGATTTTAAGTGATACAAGTTCTGAAAATTTCCCAAGACCGCATGGCTGTATATCCTATCAATATCTTCATGTGGCTCAAGATACTGATATTGATTATATTGATCTGGAATAATGCAGTGGCAAACATGGCCGTATTCCTGGCAAGAAAAAAAAGACATCTCCATGAATTCAGCGTGAGTTGAACCTGACTTTTAACTTTACCTTGAGAAAGGATTCCTGAATTCTGTAATACTGATAATAGTGAATCCTATAAAAGATATACTGAGAGAAATTGGAAATGAAATGTTAGTAATCACCGATTATGGTGCTAATGTATCCAAATGTTTTACAAAGGGAGATGATAAGAATAATGAACAATAATCAGAGAAAAAAAATATTTGTTTATTTATCAAATTTCCATCTCCTCCACCAGAGGGACTCTGGGCAGTTTACAACAATAGTCAATAAAACAATGTATAATACAAATACAATATGTAAAAATACAATATCTAAAAATACAGTTACAAATACAATAATTATGGATAAAAACAGAATCCAAATGGCGGATGATAACCCAGACCTAGTATGCGACGAGCACTCTAGGGCACTAGCCATCCACAAACATGATGACTCCCCTCCCTGCCTCAAGGCAGGTGGCATAGCCAGGTCTTCAAATTCCTCTGGAAGGCCAGGAGCGATGGGGCCAACCTCACCTCCATGGGCAAGATGTTCCAGAGGGTGAGAGCTACTGCAGAGAAGGCCTGCCTCCTGGACCCCGCCAGACGAAATTCTCTTGCCAACAGGGTCCACAACATGGCCTCTCTGCATGATCGGGTGGGACGGATTGACATAATGGGGAAGAGGCAGACCCTCAGGTAGCCTGGCCCCATGCCATGTAAGGCTTTAAAGGTGATAACCAACACCTTGAATTGGATCTGGAAGGAAACTGGTACCCAATGCAGCTCGCGGAGCAGAGGTGTTACATGTGCCTTCCTAGGGGCACCAAAGACTGCCCGTGCAGCTGCATTCTGGACCAGCTGTAGCCTCCGGATACTCTTCAAGGGTGGCCCCATGTAAAGCACATTGCAGTAGTCTATATGGGAGATAACAAGGGCATGAGTGACCATTTGAAGGGCTTCCGAATCCAGGAAGTGGCATAACTGGTGTACAACATGAAGTTATATATATACCAAAAAGAAACTACCAACAGCCTTTATATGTAAATTAGATGAGATAGCAATGCATTTTTACCAGGCATTATAGCAACAGTTTCTGGAAGATCTCATAAACAGCAAGAGGATGCTGTTTTCAATCAGAATGGGAATATCTGTTCACAGATTATTTAAAACTGCAAATAATAATAAGGAACAAGCTATATTGAATTCAGTGGGTTTACTCCTAGGTAAGTATGCATGCTCTTCAGCAAAGGATCGTTACCTTGTCGTGGTGCTGGAGCTTGAGCACCTCAATGATGCCATGAGCTAAACCATGAAGGGCCACCCAAGACGGGAAGGTCATGACAGAGAGGTCTGACTAAATGCGATCCCTGGGGAAGGTAATGGCAACCCACCCCAGTATTCTTGCCGTGAAAACTAAATGGATCAGTACAACCAGAGATATGTCGGTATACCATCGGAAGATGAGACCCCCAGGTCGGAAGATGGTCAAAATGCTACTGGGGAGGAACAGAGGATGAGCTCAACTAGCCCCAGACGTGATGACACAGCTAGCTCAAAGCCGAAAGGACAGCTAGCGGCCGACGGTGCTGGTGGTGAACGGCGAATCCGATGTTCTAAGGATCAACACACCATTGGAACCTGGAATGTAAGATCTATGAGCCAGGGCAAATTGGATGTGGTTATTGGTGAGATGTCAAGATTAAAGATAGACATTCTGGGCGTCAGTGAACTGAACTGGACTGGAATGGGCCACTTCACATCAAATGACCACCAGATCTACTACTGTGGACAAGAGGACCACAGAAGAAATGGAGTAGCCTTCATAATTAATAGTCAAGTGGCTAAAGCAGTGCTTGGATACAAGCCAAAAAACGACAGAATGATCTCAATTCGAATTCAGGGCAAGCCATCTAACATCACAGTGATCCAAATATACGCCCCAACCACAAATGCTGAAGAAGCTGAAGTAGAGCAGTTCTATGAGGATCTGCAGCACCTACTGGACAACACGCCTAAAAGAGATGTTATTTTCATCACAGGAGACTGGAATGCTAAGGTGGGCAGTCAAATGACACCTCGAATTACAGGTAAGTATGGCCTGGGAGAACAAAACGAAGCAGGACATAGGCTGATACAATTTTGCCAAGACAATTCACTCTGCATAACAAACACTCTCTTCCAACAACCTAAGAGACGGCTTTATACATGGACTTCCCCAGATGGACAACATCGAAATCAGATTGATTACATCCTTTGCAGCAAAGGTGGTGGACATCTGTACAGTCAGTAAAAACAAGGCCTGGAGCTGACTGTAGTTCAGATCACGAACTTCTTCTTGCACAATTTAGGATCAGACTAAAGAGATTAGGGAAGACCCACAGATCAGCTAGATATGAGCTCACTAATATTCCTAAGGAATATGCAGTGGAGGTGAAGAATCGATTTAAGGGACTGGACTTAGTAGATAGGGTCCCGGAAGAACTCTGGACAGACGTTGGCAGCATTGTTCAGGAGGTGGCAACAAAATACATCCCAAAGAAAGAGAAAACCAAGAAGGCAAAATGGCTGTCTGCTGAGACACTAGAAGTAGCCCAAGAAAGAAGGAAAGCAAAAGGCAACAGTGATAGGGGGAGATATGCCCAATTAAATGCAAAATTCCAGAGGTTAGTCAGAAGAGATAAGGAATTATTTTTAAACAAGCAATGCACGGAAGTGGAAGAAGACAATAGAATAGGAAGACAAGAGACCTCTTCCAGAAAATTAGAAACATTGGAGGTAAATTCCAGGCAAAAATGGGTATGATCAAAAACAAAGATGGCAAGGACCTAACAGAAGAAGAAGAGATCAAGAAAAGGTGGCAAGAATATACAGAAGACCTGTATAGGAAGGATAACAATATCGGGGATAGCTTTGACGGTGTGGTCAGTGAGCTAGAGCCAGACATCCTGAAGAGTGAGGTTGAGTGGGCCTTAAGAAGCATTGCTAATAAGAAGGCAGCAGGAGATGATGGCATCCCAGCTGAACTGTTCAAATTCTTACAAGATGATGCTGTCAAGGTAATGCATGCTATATGCCAGCAAATTTGGAAAACACAAGAATGGCCATCAGATTGGAAAAAATCAACTTATATCCCCATACCAAAAAAGGGAAACACTAAAGAATGTTCAAACTATCGAACAGTGGCACTCATTTCACATGCCAGTCAGGTAATGCTCAAGATCCTGCACGGTAGACTTCAGCAGTTCATGGAGCGAGAATTGCCAGATGTACAGGCTGGGTTTAGAAAAGGCAGAGGAACTAGGGACCAACTTGCCAATATCCGCTGGATAATGGAAAAAGCCAGGGAGTTTCAGAAAAACATCTATTTCTGTTTTATTGACTATTCTAAAGCCCTTGACTGTGTGGACCAGAACAAATTGTGGCAAGTTCTTAGTGGTATGGGGATACCAAGTCATCGTGTATGCCTCCTGAAGAATCTGTATAACGACCAAGTAGCAACAGTAAGAACAGACCACGGAACAACGGACTGGTTTAAGATTGGGAAAGGAGTATGGCAGGGCTGTATACTCTCACCCTACCTATTCAACTTGTACGCAGAACACATCATGCGACAAGCTGGGCTTGAGGAATCCAAGGCTAGAGTTAAAATCTCTGGAAGAAACATTAACAATCTCAGATATGCAGATGATACCACTTTGATGGCTGAAAGTGAAGAGGAACTGAGGAGCCTTATGATGAAGGTGAAAGAAGAAAGTGCAAAAGCTGGTTTGCAGCTAAACCTCAAAAAAACCAAGATTATGGCAACCAGCTTGATTGATAACTGGCAAATAGAGGGAGAAAATGTAGAAGCAGTGAAAGACTTTGTATTCCTAGGTGCAAAGATTACTGCAGATGCTGACTGCAGTCAGGAAATCAGAAGACGCTTAATCCTTGGGAGAAGAGCAATGACAAATCTCAATAAAATAGTTAAGAGCAGAGACATCACACTGACAACAAAGGCCCACATAGTTAAAGCAATGGTGTTCCCCGTAGTAACATATGGCTGCGAGAGCTGGACCATAAGGAAGGCTGAGCGAAGGAAGATCGATGCTTTTGAACTGTGGTGTTGGAGGAAAATTCTGAGAGTGCCTTGGACTGCAAGAAGATCAAACCAGTCCATCCTCCAGGAAATAAAGCCAGACTGCTCACTTGAGGGAATGATATTAAAGGCAAAACTGAAATACTTTGGCCACATAATGAGAAGACAGGACACCCTGGAGAAGATGCTGATGCTAGGGAGAGTGGAAGGCAAAAGGAAGAGGGGCCGACCAAGGGCAAGATGGATGGATGATATTCTAGAGGTGACAGACTCGTACCTGGGGGAGCTGGGGGTGTTGACGACCGACAGGAAGCTCTGGTGTGGGCTGGTCCATGAAGTCACGAAGAGTCGGAAGCGACTAAATGAATAAACAACAACAACAAGTATGCATGCTAACTGAAGTGCTTTACAAGGTAATACAGTACTTTATTGCAGCTACCACATTTTTTTTTCTAAGCAGGAGTATACTTTAATGTCACATAAGTAAGAAAAGGTTAAGTCTCCCTTGAGTGGAGTTCAGCTCCTGATGACTACTTGGACCCTCCCATACCACTTTCTTGGCAATAATACGGACGTATTTTACCATTGCCTTCTTTGGGAATGTTACTTCTCTGGTCTGATCCTGCCTAGCTTTTCTAAGATCAGTGGGAAAGATCAGCTAGGGTTAACTGGCATGAGAATTGTGACAGAAAGTCTGAAGCAGAGTATCTCTGCCTTTCTCTTTCTCCACATCTCTGTCTTATACGTACCATACTCTCTCTCCTTCTTTATGCATACACATAAGGGAGATGATCCTGAATGTAAGCAATCCCTACCCTATAGATGAAGTTTAATGGAAAAACTAATTTACCCCCATCAGCAAATGTACGAGCACTCTTCCACTCTTTGGTTTGGGGTTAAACCAAACTGTTCCTTTTTAAGTAAATATACTCTACCAGTTTCCAGGCATGATGCCAAATTACAGACACTCTAGGAACAGACACTGCTCAACTACATCAAAGTATAGGAGGCTGTCACCATTATCAGCGATTGTAATGGTATATGAGAATGACCTTGGGAGACAGGAGGAAGAGCCACAGACTAGGCAAAGGTCAGATAAGAGGCAGCTAAGCCCACAGAAGGAATTCGGCAAACATCTCAGAAGGGACCTTCCCTAGTTTCTTGGACTCTAAAGGCGAAGGGGGAGAGATGTACTTTCAGACTTGCAAGATTCTGTTAATGTAACCTTACAATAAAGTTAGAGCTAGTACTTCTGGATGTGCTTCTCAACTGGACTACCTCACAAGGCTGACAATGATGTTGAAAAGCTATGTGCAGGTATATACAGAGCTTCCTTCTCCATTTCTGCTGGAACACATAGAGGTTGGGGGTGAAGTTAGTGAACTCACTGGGCATTTAGAAGCTGTGATATGTTGATGAAATGCACTGAAAGAAAGAAAGGGAGGATGGGGGCTCACCGCTTGGTTCCATCACAGCAGTGAGAAACCTGTGACATTGCTGAAACACTGTTTCCAGCAGCTTCATACAACAGTGGTAATAGTGAGGCACTGAGGGTTGTGTTTAGCAATATCTGGAAGGCCGTTAGTCCCCACCCTGTTCTATCATGCTTCAGGCTGGGACCTTTTGTGAACCAGCCTAAATTCACTAGCTGATGTACTTGCATATACATAAACCTACTCTGAGGCAAGCTGGCCCATTTGACATTTCAAGAGCAGGTTGTGGGCATTCATGAAATGCCTTCCTATTTATTACAAGATTTTTTAATTTAAAAAATCTTTAATTAAAAGTTGTTTTTTAAGCAAGAGGGATTAGTGTATTGGGTACCAGAGAGATACCTATGGTCAGATTGTGCACTATGAGTGTCATGTTGCCTTCTCTTGCTCTAAGAGGTATGTAGCCTAAGTGATAATTTAAGGATACAATCAGAATGTCTTATGACTAATCCCAGTACAATAATTTTCAGGTATCTGACCTCAGTTCAAAGAGTTGACATGCCACCTGCTAAGTATTCAGCAGAAACCATCAGAAATGCTTTCAGGAGGGTATTCTATGTTATTTGCAATCCATTCCTTCAGCATTCAATCATCTGTTCTGCATATTGCTTTGATCAGATGCTTCCACCAGAAGTATCTTAATTAGTACAACTACCACTTATTGCATGAAACAGCAATACAGTATAGTCATTGTCTTCAGAGAGGAAAGGTGAAGAAAACTATAGCCATTCATGCCTAACCAGAAAGATGCCAAAATGATGATGTGTTGTGACACCACAGTGCATGATCCACACTTTTGCACTTATGTTGTGACATTGCATGCAAGTACATAAAGGATGGGATTTCATTTGCCTCCCATTTCCCCCTGCCCCATTGAAGCTTAGGCGTGATACAATAAGGAATGAGAACAAGGGAATTTAATGATTACAATTCTGACTAATCTCCTTGTACTGTCTGAAGCAACCAATATTCTCTGTCCTATAGTGCTGAAGCCAGCAGGTTGAGATGAAGATTACATCAAAATTGCAGACATTACTTACATTTCTACATGCCTTTGGAAGCCCTACAAATGCACTGTTCAGTTCTATATAAATACCTAAATGCCTACACTGCATGATGCATTTTGTTTTAGAGATATAGGGATAAAAAGATCCGCTTAGGTCTATCCTGACTAGTCTATGTTATAGACCTGGATGTAGAAAACCCATGTGCAAAATCCTGCATAGTTTTAGTGTTTGCTTGAATATTCCTGGAAAGACTGTTAACCTCTTACCTAAAATGCATCTCATAGTTCATTGGATAGTGATGCACAGAACTGGGAAGGGCGGTGAGAGTAAACTTGGCTTTTAAGCAACACATCAGGGGCTGCACTGCAAAATGTGGTAGGAGCCTGCATGAAGTTTATACTGGATGAAAGTAAATCTGATTTAATCTATGTGCTTTGAATTATTTAATGATACTTGAATCAAAGTAATTAAAATCAGCTAAAATCATGATCTCCTATCACTTTAGTGGTCTCTTCCATCTGTCATGTTAGAAATTGTAATCTTGTGGATGGGCTTTGGAAGCCAAGTCCAAAGCTTTGGAGAAGCAGCATCTGTTCCTGAGCAGTGTACTTTGCTCACTCAGGAAGCAGCAGCAACCAACCAAAGTACACGCAGTTTTATTTGTAATCTAAGATCTTAGAGGCTTGTCTAAAACTGTCAGAACCTAAAGCTGAGGATGACTGGTTTATCTGATATTTTACTGTGAAAGTAAGCACTCACTTTAAATGATTTCCTTGGAACATATAGCTCCATCATTCTTCTAATACCTGTTCATTTTATTACTCTTTTTATATTTGTCTCATTACTTCCCTCTTGGGGTGGAGAAAGATAACATATACATGATGGACAGGTAAGGCTTGGTTTCTTGTCTACTATGCATGTTATTAATATTAATATTCACCAGGCACTCATTGCTTTTTTCAGAATAAGACGAAAAGGCCATCAAATATCATCCTAGAAATATCAGCATTAAATAATATAGCACCTTTTAAAAATCTTGAGTCAGTGTAAAGCACAAACAGCACATGAAGGAGAGAAAGATGTTGTAGATACTGATCTGTGTTGAGCAACAAAGGGCTTCTGTTCTTGCTGAGTTGAAAAGTAATCCATCTCTCCTTCACTCAGAAGAAAATTTCTGCCATGTTTTGCTGTTCTCTGTGATGGGGTTGCTGTGTGTTTGCAATAGCTTTTGGCCAATTGCAGATCATAAAGTTCACAAAGCTGCAGTTCTTGATAGAGTTTGTCAGTAGTTTTTACCATCTGTCCATAAAGAATTATTGTGTTTGAACTTGTGTATGTGACTTCCTATTACAACAGAGCACCTACCTCTATTGCCTCTGTTCAAGTAACTACAGTCACTCGAGGTAATGGCCGACAATTTCATAAACCTTGGGGCTGCACTTGGAGGGTGTTGGAGTGGTGAGCGCAGGAAGGAATACTACTTTGAGCTCAGTACAGCTAAAGGTGAGAAGACCTGAAGGACCAGGTTGGGGATAGATCATCCTGGAGAAAATCTATCTATGTGGTCACTAAAAGTCACCACCAACTTGATGGCACCTAATCAATCAAATCAATCACAGCTAAAGGTGACTTAAGCCTGCCTCAGTCACAGGTTGGGAACAAGATTAAACCAATGTTGTGGGAACACAACTGAAAAACAAGATATGGCCAGGCCAGGATATGTTCGTACTATGGTTACAAATGGGAAGGGCCCAAAGGCTTCTTTTACATGACTTTTTCTTTCCTAATTGCTACTGTGGAGTTTGTGTGATGAGAATCACAATTATAGCATAAGTCATAGGAAATTTAAATTCCCCTTGTGCAGCATGGTCCAAACAAAAACCTTCCTTACATTTAACTACTCACACTGAGAGGGAAGTTCCTATATCTGACTTCGCAGTGTATCATTGTGGCAATCATGCCAAAACACCCATTGCCATGTGCTTGCATAAAATGCCTTGGGGTGGGAAGAGAAGGCAGTACTGAAATTACTGATGGATAGGTCTGGCCTCAAATCACAGTTACCCTTGCAATCAGTCTACCACCTGTCACTCAATCTTAATCTATTGGACAAATGGCAATCTCATATTATAGGCAAATTTGCTTACAATCACACCTCATGATTGCCCTGATTTTGGTCCTAAATAGCATTGGTGCTCTATCTGAATGGTGACATCTGATTTATTTTTTTCATTATCCTCATTCCCATTCTTGCTTGACTTTCTTTCAATAAGTTTGTTTATCCATCTTTCAGTACTTTTCCATCTCTCCTTTCTTTTCACAACGTATTTACAGTTGTGCTGCTGCTTCTTACTTAATTCTCTTCTTTCTTTCATTTACCACCCTGAAAAAGTGCTCCTTAATTAGCTTCTGTTTTATTATGCCAAGACTGCTCTTAGTCAATTGCAGTATGACAGGGAGTTTGCTTGAGACTGCTACAAAAGTGGTATGATCAAGTTGCTGTTACAATCCAAAGAATGTGTGGGTAAATCCAGCACTAATTTCTATGACATTTGATATGCTTCATTCCTTTATAATTATCCAGTTTTTCTTTAAGTTTCATTCTATTCTGTGAAAAAGCAAAAATGGGTAATTTAACAAAGCACATTTTAAAGAACAATAACTAGAAAACAATGTTTCTGCAAATGTTGTGCCTTTCTGATAGAAAGCAAAACAGATGTAAGGACCAATAGGCAGTTCGTTTTTTTCTAAGCCAGATAATTGAAAAACATATTCCCCCCTCCCCCCCACCCCCGTTTTGTGTTCCAACATTGGAAAGAGGCTATTTCCTGAGTATTTGAACCAGCCCCGAGGCAAGTTGTTCTCTGCACTGCCCTAGTAAAAGCTAAAAATAAAACCTGGTATGATTTGTTGTTATTATTGTCAAACTAACAGTGAAGTTAATTTAAACCATTTAGAACATTTGAACCTTGAAAATATTGTTCTATGGTCCTGGAATCTGATTTCTTGCCTAATACAGTCATGTTGGTCTATATTACAGTCAAATGTAATACCATTTCAGTCCCAAGCCATCCCGGGCTGTATATAGCTTGCTGACAGAGAAGGAAGTCCTCCTACAGAAGTTCTGAAAGAAATAAATTGCCATTTGTGAATAGACATATCATACAGAGTTGAAAGTCAAAGAACTGCTTCTCAGCATTGAGTTTGATGTCTTATGCATGCACATGTGTAAGCGGTGAGTGATGACTCATTTCTTTTGTAAAGAGATTATTCATTCACATCTGTGTCCATGACTGATAACAGATTGGTGGGGGTCCTTTGCAAAAACAACCGAACCGCTTTATACTGTATGCTCAAGAGAACTAGTGGCTTTATTACTTTTTTCTTCTTGTGCCAAGTGAGAAAAGCAGCTCTTCTAGTTAATTTGAGTTTAACTCTTCCTTATTTAGGAGAGTTAGAAGCAGAGCCAAATGAGATCATTGTTTATGCATGGCACAGGATGTCAGTTTGTTTGCCAGCCATTCAGCAAACGGAAACAGTTAGCCTAGCTTGAAAAAGATCAGGCAGTCTGATGACAGACTGAAAGTAAATAATGGGTATAAAGAGCATAAATTGGAACTGAAAGTAAAGTTATTTCAATTCCAGGGTAATGTGCACTCAGTAGGCCATAAACTATAAACTCTTGGAAAGCCTTCAGGGTGAAAACTCAAACCAAATTTTCCCTTTAGTGGATACAAATGGTTTGTGTGCATAGTTCCTGCCCATGGATACCCTTTTATGGCTAAGAACTACACAAACAGGAATATCTGTTCACATGGAACCCAAGATTGATGGACATAAGAAGGTGGGGTAGCCATTTGTAAAAGTCTACATGCAAAAAAGAGATTGAACTCCAAGCTTTGCATCCAATAGATCAGTACATTTATCTACGTACTGTACGGCTATGTTCCCTTCCATCGCTGTTAATCACAGAATACTACCCCTTTTATGGAAAACGACTTCCTTGACATGAAAAAACATTATTTCCACATATGAGTACTCATGAAGAACTTTACCAACGTCATCCAAACATACAGATGGCAAGAAAGTATTTTTGCTGAAGATGGCAAGAGAAAGGAAACTAGCTGCACCGTTCCATAGCCTTACCTCCTATATGCTTTTGATGTAGGGCTAATCAGAAAAACTCCCATTACGCAAATTCCATTTCAAATCAGCCGAGCAAGATAATCTATTTGAGTGGGTCAGTATAGCTTAAATGGCTGTTTTAAATTTATACTGTTTGTTTCAAATGGTCTATATATAAACGCTTGTTTCAAATGTGCTATATATTAATGAATGGTCAGTGTATGGGAAATACAAATTTGCCTTTATTACAGGAAGGTGTCTAGAACAACTGTCTCTGTTGGGATGATTCTCCTGACTGGAATGCAACAGTTAAAGGATAGAATCAGTTTAAAAGAACAGAAGTAAAAGAAAGGGAGTTAAGTTTGCATACTAAGTTTAAAATATCCACATCTGCATTAAAATCTAAGCTTGCTAGTCCTGTTGAAAGCATCTAGGATAAATTCATGTATGAAGGAATACAGGCAATAGCTTTCCTGGTGTCCACTACCAATTATCCAAGGAGGAGATATGGATGATGCTTTCTGAAGCCAAACTGCATAACTTTCAGGGAGGTGTGAAACTGTAATTACCTGAACATCCGTTGGGACACAAATTCTGCCAAGTGTGGCGATTCTTTCAGGAAATTCCTGAACTATGTCCTGACAGCTTTCTCCTTCAGATGATAGAGGAAACACAAGGGAATCGGTGTCCTTAACCTAATCCTATTCCATAGGAAAGACTTCATACACAAACTAAAACTATTGGGAATGTTGGAAAAATGACTGTATAGTCAGGGATTCTTGATATTTAGCCAAACTAAAACTGAATGTAGGCAAATGCATACCTTGGAAATCAAGAAAGAAAAGAAATGACTTGGGTATCTGTCGAGGACATATGTCAGCCCTTTGAGGTAGTCCAGACAAGAAACCAAAACCATGAGTACTAACGCTATCTTTATTGTAAGGTTACAGTAACAGAATCTTGCAAGTTTGAAAGCACTTTCCCTTCCCCTGCCTTTACTTTCCAGAGAACTAGGGAGGGTCCCTTCTGAGAGGCTTTCTTTACCCCCATTCCTCTTTGGACTCAGATTTCTCTTATCGGACAATTGTCTAGGCTGCGGCATTTCCTCCTGTCTCCCAAGGTTATTCTCACAGGCTGTTACAGTATAATATCACTTTTAAGCACCTGAAGGAATATCACACAGAAGAATAATGCATCTTGTTTCCTCTTGTTCCAGGATGCAGGACATGAAATGATTACCTTAAATAACAGAAAGCAAATTCCAGTTGAATTTGGAGGAAAAAAAATCTGCCAATTGTGCCATAGGAACAATCCAGTGGTGAGTCTAGTTACCAAGAGAGGTGGAGGGTTCCCTTTCACTGGATATATTCAGAATGTCATATTCCTGGCAGTTGTCTTTACATAAAGTTTTTAAAACAAGATGTATTCAAAGGGAAAGAGATTAAATTGCAGAAATGTCAACAGCTGGATTTTTTTTTTTTTAAATTAGAACACAATTTATCTTCCAGGGTGGAGACTTTTTCTATTTCTTTATAATACCCTTCTCTGAACTGATGGGCTGGCTGCTCATTTCCCAGACAACTGAGGAATGTCCAGCTACCTTTTAATGTTTTTTTAATCACTTCATGAATTCATATCAGGCTGTGAACAGACTGTTATACAGATGCTGGGAAGCCTTAATCTTGGTATGAATGTGAGAAGGTTTATTGTACATTTGTTGATTTAGAGAAAGCATATGATAAAGCGAATAGGCTTGAATTATGCCTATTTTGCACAAATATAGGCATAATTGGAAGGTTGAAAGGTAGCTAATTGCAATGATAGTTATGGAAATAAAGTATGTGTGAGACTATATGTCATGTTTAGCACATGGCTCAGCACTGAGCAGGAAGTATAATAGGATGTATGATGTCCCATTTGTGGTTTAATTTATTTATGGATAAATGTACAAAAATGTTTGTGATTATGTTAGAGGTGTGTTGGTTAGGGATGTGAATGTGCATTTTCTTCAATGTATTCACCTGTAGTGTTGCTAGCTGGGAATCCAAATGATATGCAAAGAATATGAGATATTGTGTGGTGATCTGTAAATCAATCTGTAAATGAATGTATCAAAACCCAAGATAGCTTTATTGAAAGAGAAAATGGAGTGAACAGTTACTATTTATACAGAACAGGCAAAAAACAAGAGCAAACAGATAAATTTGTATACCTTTGTAGAATGGTGACTGAAGATAGAGACATGGGTAGAGGATTTTTAAGACAGAAGGACAGTGGCTAGTTTGTGGTCTGCTGCAATCTATAAATGGTTGTCAGAAGAAGAGTGTGCTTCAGCCACCATTTTTATATGGAAGTAAGGGTTGGATAGGTCAGGAGAATGCTGAATGCTGTGGAATGGTGTCCTTAAGAAGTTCATGTGATAAATCAAGAAGAAATAGGGCAAGAATGAACAGGTATTGAATGAAAAGAGGGAGACCAGAACAAGACACTATGCTGAGATTATTACATTATGAGAGAGGATGGAGCTGCAAGACAAAGATATGAAAATACAGGGGTCAGGTCAAGAAAGGGAAGTCTGAGAAAGTTATGAATGAGTAATGAGATCTTCAAATGCAGAAAGATGATATATGTAAGTTATATGTACAAAATGGTATATGGATGTGATAGAAGCAAGGATGGTTTGCAGGGACAAAAAGGCATGGAGAGGTATAATGAATGGTGTTGCTGTTTTAGCTATGTTTCCTTTTCTTATCTCAGGCCTTTAATTTTTTTGGCTTACAGTTGTATGTATTGCTACTTTTTTGAGCTCCACAGAACATTACTTACCCCAAAAGGGAAGTTGGTGTTTGGACCTGATAGCCTAAATCAGTGTT
The DNA here is from genome assembly GCF_035149785.1 of Candoia aspera. Lineage (NCBI taxonomy): Eukaryota > Metazoa > Chordata > Lepidosauria > Squamata > Candoiidae > Candoia > Candoia aspera. Next base: position 41,277,218 of record NC_086156.1, on the reverse strand, counting down.
TCTAAAGTGTGGTCCTAGGACCTCTGGGTTCCCCCATGACCTTCTCAGGGGTCTGTGAAATCAAAATGATGTGCCAGCCTATGTTGAAAAATGATACAGTATGGTATTATACAATCATGAGAAGCAGTAGTGGCAGCGAATGCATCAGTTTTAATTTTTCTGTCTGTCTATCTGTTCAGTCATGTCTGACTCTCTGTCACTTTGTGGATCAACGCTTTCCATGCCTTTCTATCTCTTACAGCTTCCTTTAGTTCCATCAAAGTCATTCCAGTGTCCCTTCTGATGGTGTCAAGCCAGTGAGTTCTAGGGCAGCCCCTTCTTCTTTTACCACTGACCAATTCCAGCATAATTGTATTTTTGAGTGAGTTGGCTTGCATAACATGACCAAAGTATGACAGTTTTTGCTTGGTGATCTTGGCTTCCAGGGATATTTTTGGTTTGACTCTGTCTAGGACTTCGTTGTTGATAATCTTCACTGTCCATGAAATGCATAGTAGTCATCTCCAGCACCACAATTTGAATGCAATTTAATTTAATATAATTTAATTTAATTTTTAGTATAGTAAATATCAATGCATATAACCCATTCAAACAAAAGCTGTTTTGGTGTCTTCCATCACTTGTGAAGAGGTCCTGAGAGAAAAAAGTTTAAGAAACACTGGCCTAAATGAACCCTTCCAATTCTGCAATCTTATGAAAGCACTACATGTATTAGGTGTAGTCAGTCATCAAATGGAAAGTCCCATTAACTAAGAGGAAAAGAAAGTAGAACTGGGGTAATAGTAGTGGGTTGGTAGTGAAAATTCACTCTTGAAAGGTGAAGCATTCAGGTACTGAGATAAGGGAAGCATTCCATTCAGATCATGAGTACTAATTGCTCCACTTTGTTTTATTCTGCATTCTGTATATTTGAAGATTATACAGAAATTGAAGCAGGTCTGTTCATTTTTGTTCCAGCGGATGAAAACACTAGGGAAATAGGTTTGGCTTTACACTAGGATGATACTGACAGTACTTCTCAATGCTAAATGCTGTTTGATAGCAGAAAAGCTCTCTGGAAGGTGGTCAGCTCATTTTCATGCAAAGTATTAACTGGAGCTTAGATTATCATGTTCCAGAGCTACTAAAGGTACTCGATGGAATAGGTTGCTGGACTAGACTTTCACGCTTTCCAGGCACTATGTATTCAATGTCTGTCTGTCTGTCTGTCTGTCTGTCTCTCTCTCTCTCATAGCATATGATGTAACTTTGTCAGAAATATATTATAATGTTGTACATCCCAGGCTTAGAACCTAAATGTTATAGCACTAGTATTCACTCACACATACTGGAAATATACTTGTCTCATTGAAAAAAAAAGTGCAAATTGATGCCTAATAAAACAATCGAACCATATTACAATATCTAGACCTAGTGCCCTTGACTACTTCACTTAAAGTAAGAGAATTGCCTAGAAAGAGGGAAAGAAATGAGAAATGGCATTTACAGTTAATTGCGGGCTCCAGCATTAGCTAGAGCGTTGATACTATGAAAAAAAGTGCTCTGCTCTTAAAGCAAAGTATTGGGGATTACTGGCAACTTCTCAAAGGTCTGCACTTTATTGATTTCTCACATGACAAGGCCAGCTTGTGCTTAAAAATAAAAACTATCTTACAGTTCCTGTGAAATCAAGTCGGCAGCTCCTTTTAGTGTTCTGTTAAGGCACATTCTAGTGGATGTATTCATAGGGATGTTGTAAAACTTCTCTAATGTGGATACAGTTCCTTTATTTCTTGAAGATTTTCTTTATAGTGCATGAAAAGTTTTTTTTTTCCTATAAGGAAAGAAAAGATCCTGAAGTGGACTCCAAAACCTCAAGATCAAGAGATTATTCTTGCCTCTATCACTGTCAAAATACCTTAGAAATGAAGGGCAAATCCTGAGTTGCAGTAAATAAATGTTAGGAATATCTTTATTATGGGTGTGTTGTTATTGAAGCCATTTAGTGACCTGCTAGAACCACCTAATGGAGCAGAGCTTAACACAGCTGAGAAGCTGCACATAGAAAAAGAATATTATCTTAAATAGCTTCAACGAGCACATCAGAGAAATGCAGGTTATTGATCTTACACATTCAGCCCTCCCAAGCATAGAATCACACACTTAGACATACTAGGTTTAAAGATACGTAAAAAGAGTCTTACTGACTTTATTCTTTGTTGTTACAGCCATCTTCGGTGGAAAATGAAGTTCCTTGTATCTTCTGTTCTTTCTAAACTTAATACACCCTAAACTCTCAGCCCTATAGCTGCAAAGAGCTGCGTGGAAGAAAGGGGGAAAAATCCTTCTTTTCTTAGACTCAAGATGCTGAATTCAAAATACAGGTCTTATCGCTTCCCAAATATTCAAAATATTCCTCTTAAAAGGGGAAAGTTATAGGGCTGCACAACTACATTCTGGCCCCACCACTGATGCTCCCAATAGTGCTCCATCTGTACATTTTGGCAAATATGGGAAGGATCTCTGTGCATGCAAGTATCCATAGATGAAAGAAAACCTGGACTAAGTAGGTTCCCTATGGAGTGGAGGAGTCTGTTTCCTTTCATCAGTATTTTATGCAAGCCAGACAAAATGTGTCAACAATACGATGGGGAGGCTCAAACATACTTTACCATATGGGGGCTCATCTTAAAATCCTGTTCAAAAGAGGTGTTACCAAAGAAATACTTTTGAAAATCTATGGACTGTCAATGGGTTATGTTCTCCTCCCTCCCTTCCAAATGCTCTATATTACCTGTTCTAATCTCTCTCTCTCTCTCTCAATCCATCAAAAAAAACACTATCGGAATTTTGTTACATTTCCATTATTGCTAAGTTAAAAGTTTGGACAGTGGAAGAGATCTTGAATTGTTTGTCTAGGAAATTGGGTCAAGAGTAATGGTTGGCCTAACTCATGGTTAGAAGCTACAAAAAAAAACAAAACCAACTGTTCTGACTGGAGCTGCCAGCTGTACATTCTTAAACTGCCACCATGTGACTACAGGTAACATCCTCCCCTTAAGACAGTGCAAGGGAACTAGATTTTGCTGGCCTCTGTTTTCCAGCATCCCTCACAACTGCTGTCTGGAGCTGCTAAATGTATTAAGCAATTTCTGGAGAGCCAAAGGTTCCTCATTTCTTCAACTTATTCAGTCTCCTCTCTCAGAGAATGTGGGACATGCAGGCTCATCTTCCCCCGACTCCACAACTGGTTTTTCTGATGTCAGGAAGATCTCAAAGAAGATATGACAAGGTTGAACGGAATATCCTGAGAATTGGAAGGATCTTTCCCTTGACTTGACTTTAGTCAACCTAAAGATTTGGTCTCTATATGCATTTTTTGCAACTGCAAGGATTATTTTTTAAAAGTAATTTTGAAAAGGAAGAGAATACAGGTAGTCCTTGTTTAACAATCACTTGTTCAGCGACCATTCAAAGTTATGACAATGCCGAACAAGTGGTAGTTACAACCAGTCCTCAAAGCTCCAACCGTCCTAGGACCCCTGTGGTCATGTGATTGCAATCTGGGTACTTGGCAACTGGCTTGCACTTACAAGGCTTGCAGCATCCCATGGTCACATGATCACTATTTGCAACCTTCCCTGCCAGCTTCCCACAAGCAAAGTCAATGGGGAAGCTGGCAGAGAATGACACAAGTCACTTTGGTAAGTCACTCGCACCCTCTCCTGCCCAGCAGCAGCCACTCCCAGCCCCATTGTGCTTGTGCTGCACCTCACACCATTCCTTAGCTGCCTGCTTGCCTGCCCACTTGCAAGCTGCCTGGGACTCGCTTAATGACTTGCGATCCTCACTTAACAATGGCAACAAGAAGTGCTGGGATTACTGTCACTATGCAATGCAGTCACATGATGTAGCACTTTACAACCATATCGCTTAGCGATGGAAATTCCGGTCCCAATTACCATAGTTAACCAAGGACTACCTGTATCTACTTTTTGCCAGCTAGTCTGTGGCCAGTGGAGATTTAAGAATCATCAAATATGCTTGTAAAAATTCAAAACAGCAGCATTTTCCTAAGGGAAGGTATTTAATTAATTTTAAAATCTTATTTCGAATCCATCTGGACCCTTAGTCTGTTCGTAACTTTCCAAAATCATGTTCTAATCACTCTTTTGCTGATTATTCCAGAAACAAAAGAATTTTTTAGTCCTAAAACTTGTATTTAAAAGGTATTTCACTAAGGACTGAAGGAGACTCATCTGGTGCTCTAAAAGTTGCCATTGCAAAGGTTCCTAATAAACAGGATAGGATGGGATTTTGAAGGTTGGACACTAGAGGGAACCAGAAGGAACTAAAGATTACAATTATAGGAGAACACTTAAAATTCTTTTAGACAAAACCCAAGAAAATAATAGTTGGATGGATTTGATGAGATCCTCAGAAGGAAAGAGGTGAGAAGAACAAAAGGTAATATATGATGTATGAATGTAATGAATCAAGGATGATTTGCAAAGGAGAAAGGTATGACAGGGATAGTGAATGGAGCTGGTGTGGGCTTGTTAGTTATGTTTCCTTTTTGGTATCTCACGTCCTTTGTATCTTTGGCTGATTATTTCTTACTTCTTTTCTGCACTGTGCATAATAATATTTAAATCAAAAGTGAACACTGTGATGGGTATGCATGTACAGTATGTGTGTGTGTGTATGTGTGTGTGTGTATGTATGTATGTGTATGTATGTATGTATGTATGTATGTGTATGTGTATATATATATATATATATATAATGCAAGATGCCAAAGGGAAGTTTCTTCTGAAATTTGTATTTAAATCCTTCAAAAAGGAATACATATGAATACCCTTGCAGTTTGTGAAGTATTTTGTAAACAAATGGTTATTCGTTAGCCACATATCTACATAATAAACTTTCCCCAAATCTATGACTCAAGTAATTGAATTTCTTTTGGTTTTGGCAATTATTCTTCTTTCTTTTTCTTTTTTAAAGCTTCTATGTGTTTTGTCTAAAATGTATCACTTTTATATTCATGCTGCTTCTATTTTCAGGAAACAAAGCTAGGAGGAGATAAGACCCAAATGGAAAATTTCCAGGAGCAAGTATCTGAAAGAAAAACAAGGATATGTTGGATAATACTAAGAAAAGTTTATTTAGCATATTTATTTTTGCTGTTGTAGGATTGTTTTATTGCTGTGAATGGTCTTAAAGACTTGGATGAATAATAAAATGAAAAATAAATAGGTAATAAATTGTGGTAGTAGTTTTCAGAGTTCAAATATCTTAGGCACCTTGTCACACTTTTTCTAAAGAGTTTCTTCTGCAGTTGCATTACAGAGGAGTTCAGAATATATGGGATAAGACAGCGATGAAAAAATGATTTCTCATTTATTGAAACTTCCCTAACATGGTACTTTGCAGTTGTGTCAGGAGTACAAAATTCCCTGCCAACAAATTGCAGAAGGCTGATCTACCTTCTCCACTAACAATCCTTGTTATATAAGATATTTTATTACATCATACAAAATGCCAAACTTATATTATATTGGAATTCCTAACCAGAAATGCCAAATGTATATCATAATGGAATTCCTAACCAGATGACTAAGGACATCACCCAGCATGAGTGATTCTGTTCCACCACTCTCCCAGGCTGGCTACCATGTAGTAGATTTTGTTTAAATAAATAAATGAATAAGGTATTGCAGAATCCTGAATGTGTCCATATATGACATAAAAAAGAATAGAGATATCTTCAAATAGAACTCAACTCCTAGCAACTGCATCCTTGCAGGGTTTGTTTGTTTTTGAAGTACTAGGAAGTGATTTGTCATTGCCTGTTTCAGCATATACTGAAACTTCCCAGTCTAGCAAGCATATGATATACAATACCTAAATCAATAGATCTGGCCATGTGAGTAGATATGTCCTTGTGAAGAAGAGTTGTGCCTTTTTTACTTGCTTTTGATGCTGCAAGTATTAGTATCCGATTTATTATGTACTTAATACTTTTTAAAGAAAACTCTTATAGACAACCACTTTTCCACTAGAATTCTGACTGCAGTTCTGATTGATGGAATGACTGTAATGTACTCATCCAACAGTATACCAAATATATCACAAGTGAAGAATATATACTTAAAGTTACAAGTTTCGAACATACTCATTTGCAAGTAATTGTAGACTTCTGGTGGGGATAATGGTGGCTTGAGTGGCTCTCTTTTTCAATTTGAGCCAGCGGCGCAGCACTTTTGAGGTTCGGGTGGGATCCCTGGAGCCCAAAGCATTCTCCGGAATCAAGGAGAATCTGGGAGATTATCCCACTTGTCCCCCGGACAGCTGTTTCTCGCAGATGGATCGCAAAATGGATTTTCAGTGATTGATGGATGAGTGGAGCAGCTGGGAGGTGGGGCTGTCATCTCTTTCAAGACTGCATCAAAGCTGGTGAAATGGACTCTAGAGCTGACCACCCTATTTCTAAGACACTTTATTATTTACCTCTTTTTATTTAAAAGAGGCTTTCTTCAGCACAGAGAAATTTAGACTCTTGGAGATTTTCATTATTTTGGGGGATTATCTTTTTTACATGATTAGTTTGGGAATTTGTGATTTGTATACTATATGATTTGTATACTAGGGACGCAGTGGCGCTGCGGGTTAAACTGCTGAGCTGCTGAGCTTGCCGATTGGAAGGTCGGCGGTTCGAATCCATGTGACGGGGTGAGCTCCCGTTGCTAGTCCCAGCTCCTGCCAACCTAGCAGTTCGAAAACATGCAAATGTGAGTAGATTAATAGGTACTGCTTCAGCGGGCAGGTAACAGCTTTCCGTGTACTCATGCCGGCCACATGACCACGGAACTGTCTAGGGACAAATGCCGGCTCTTTGGCTTTGAAACGGAGATGAGCACCACCCCCTAGAGTCGGACACAACTGGACTTAATGTCAAGGGAAACCTTTACCTTTACCTTTACTATACTCAGCAAAAAGACCAAAGCTGGGACTATTGGCTGTATTTTTTTAAAGAAGCAAAAGAATTTTTATGGATTATTAAAATTTTACTTTTGGATGAATCTGTATTGGTGGAGCTGGAATTTGTCATCCTGATTTTCTTGTGGGAAAGTTGCCCCTTGTTATAACTTTCTATTGTGCTGCTTGGCTTGGATGTATAAACAACAGTAGTTGGAGAACTGTCCCTTGTTTTATTGGAAGTTTTTTTTTTAACTTCCACTCTTGGAGTGGTTTTTTGCTTATATTTTGTACTTGGGACACTAGAGGGAGCTATAGACCATGGCAACAAGAAGAGTACAAAGGCAAGGATCCGGAGACACAGAATTTTTTAAAACCATTTTTGAGGAGTTTACTGCTAAAGTTACCCAAACCATCGAGAATAAATTTGTAGATTTGAAAAAGAGATTGGATGATAAGATGGAAAAGATTGTTGGAGGTGTTAAACAAGCACATGACAGAGTGAAATCCTTAAGAAATAAGATGGAGACCAGAGACTTGGAGATGGAAAGTGAATTGGACAAGATTGCATTGCTTGGGCTTAGGGAAAAAGAATTTTGTTTAAGACCGTGGGAGGTTCCAGAAAAGAGGGATGAGGATATAATGAAAAAGATATCTCAAGCATTAGCAAAGCTACTAAGATAGGAAGAAGAAAAGATGGAGGAGGAGTTGGATAAAGTTTTTCATATAAATTCAAGATATGCAACAATGAATAAGAAACCAAGAGATGTTCTGGTTCATTCTGTAAGGAAAAGAACAAGAGACAAAGTTCTGCAATGTCATTTTGATGTAAGATTAAAAATTGACTATGTGGACATAATTGTTTTAAAAGAAACCCCTATTGGGATTTTAAGGAAAAGAATATTCTTTTTTAGCAGATGTTTTGAAACAGAAAAAGACTGTATTTTGTTGAGATAAGCTGGAAAGTGTGATTTTTACTTATCAACAACAGAGATTTAGACTAAATTCCATCCCAAAAGTCAAAGATTTCCTTGCCAAATATGGAGCAGATTTGGATCAATGTTCTGTGGAGAATGAAGTGAAAGCTTTACAAGAATACCAGTGGGCAGAGGATACTGGGAAACAGGATGTGGAAATGGGAGCTGCATCTAAGGACTTTGATGGAGTATTTGCTTAGAAATGGATTATAAATATACCACTTGGAATATAAATGGAGCTAATGCTCCTCAGAAAAGAAGGAAGATTTTTCACTATTTGAGAAAGTTAAATCATGATGTGATATGCTTCAGGAAACTCACATAAGAAAAAAAGATGTTAAATATTTGATAAACAAACTTTGGGGGAAGAATTTATTTCTGCTGGTTTGAAAAATACTAATGGAGCTGTTTTATATGTTAAACCACAATTGAAACTATGGCTTTTAATTTCTGATGAACATGGCAGATATGTGGCAGTTGAAGTAGAGATGCAAGGAATTAAAACCATAATTGTTGGAATTTATGTGCCAAATGAAGATAAAGGGAAGTTTTTTAAACATCTTATGGACCAACTGCTACAATTTTCATATCAGAATTGGTGTTTGTTGGGAGACTGGAATGGAGTAGTTCCTCTACTTAAGTAAAGAAATTAAACAAGAGAAACTACCAAAGTCTTTTTTGACTTGACTGATATCTGGCTTTGGTGGATTCTTGGAGACAGAAGAATGGAATGGCAAGAGAATATATATATATTTTTTATGAAAGACATAAATCTTTTTCAAGAATTGATAATGATATGGATTCCAAAGAGCTTGGCTAATAAAATTCTTAAAGTGGATATTTTACCTAAGACATTTTATGACCATAATCCAGTTAGTTTAGTAATGAAAAGAATACTACAAAAAGCAATACTACAAAAAGAATGGGTGTTGGAAGATTGCAAAAGGAGGTTAAATGAATTTTTTTTTATAATAATTTGGATAAAGGTATTGACTTAAAGACTGTCTGGAACACTAGTAAAGCTGTTCTAAGTGGCTATTTTATTCAATATAATCATGATTTAAAAAAGAAATCTCAAGAAAAATGCAGACTATATTAAAACAAATTAAAATAAAAGACACTGAGTTACAGAAAAAGCCAATGGACTCAAATATCTAATATCAAATTAAATTTCTACATCAACAATTATCTATGTTAACTGTGAGAGAAATAGAGACTAAACTGATGTAAAGCATAGAAATTTGATCTGAGGGGATAGTTAGATCTGTCCCCATTGTCATGGTCAGATCATGCCCTGGTGGCCCTGAGATTCTCCTGGGCTGTCCCACTCTGCAGGGAGGCAGGACCCATTCGATTGGCCCACCCCCGGTGACTGATGGACCCAAGAGGGTTTCAGAAGGAGCTGGGGGTCATATCTGAGGATCTACTGCAAGGTCCAGCAGAGGCCCTGGCGGCTGCCTGGAATAGGGAGATGGCCAGGGCCTTGGACAGGATCGTACCTGTGCAACCTCTCTTGCCTCATCAAACCTGGCACTCCCTGTGGTTTACAGAGGAGTTGCGGGTTCTGAAGAGGATCAAGAGAAGTCTAGAGTGCCGCTGGAGGAAGACAAAGACTGAATCCGACCGAACACAAGCTAGAGCTGCTATTAAGGCCTACCTTGTGGTGGTAAGAGTGGTGAAACATCAATATTTCTCTGCTTTTACTGCATCTGCAGAATGCTGCCCGATGGCCCTGTTTAAGATTACTTGATCCCTTTTGGGTAAGGTGGATTCGGTGATCCACCTACAGAGCCATGTGGAGGAGTTTTCTGAGCATCTGCAGGATAAAATCACTGGGATCCCTTCCATGTTGGACTCTAAGCATGAGGCAGTCTGAGGAGATGCCGAGGGAACATACTTACCCAGTTATCTGGGAGCAGTTTGATTCTGTTGGACCTAAGGAAGTGGACAGGATCCTCTGGACTGTGAATGCCACATGTCATCTAGACCCATGCCCTTCCCGGCTGGTGAAGGCAGCCTGGGAGGGGACCTGTGGTTGGGTCCAGGTGATAGTTAATACATCCTTGAGAGATGGGTTGTTTCCAGCTGCCTTCAAGGAGGCATTGGTACACCCCCTCCTCAAGAAACCATCACTGGGCCCTACTGTGGACAATTTTCATCCTGTCTCCCACCTACCCTTTCTGGGGAAGGTGGTTGAGAAAGTGGTGGCATTACAACTCCAGAGGATTCTGGATGAAATGGATTATCTAGACCCCTTCCAGTCAGGTTTCAGGCCAGGATATGGGACAGAGACTGCATTGGTCGCACTTATGGATGATCTCTGGTGGGAGCGGGATGGAGGGAGTGCATCCAACCTGGTTCTTCTTGACCTCTCAGTGTCTTTCGGTACCATCGACCATGGTATCCTTTTGGGACGGCTCAGGGAGTTGCGGGTGGGTGGCGTAGTTCTGCGCTGGTTCACCTCCTTGTTCAAGGGCCAGTCCAATTGGTGGTGATAGGAGATGAGAGATCCAACCCTCGATCCCTCTTGTGTAGGGTTCTTCAGGGTTCAGTTCTCTCCCCTCTTCTATTTAACATCTACATGAAACCACTGGGTGAGATCATCTGTCATCACGGGATGAGGTATCATCAATATGCCAATGATACTCAGTTATATATCTCCATCCCAGGTGAGGTAAATGATGTGGTAGCTGCCCTCTCCAGGTGCCTGGGGGCTGTGGGTGTCTTGATGGAGAACAACAGCCTTCAGCTGAACCCTGGTAAGATGGAGTGGCTGTGGGTTGACAGCTCCTCGGTATCTGGGAAGTTATCATCCTTAATTCTGGATGGGGTTGCACTGCCCCATTAGACCTGGTGCATAATCTGGGGGTCCTTCTGGACTTACGACTCCTGCTCAAAGAGCAGGTGGCAGTCCTGGCCAGAAAAGCCTTTGCACAACTTCATGTTGTGTACCAGTTACGCCCTTTCCTGGATCGAGATGCCCTCCAGTCACACATGCCCTGGTCATCTCCCCTATAGACTACATGGGGCTACTTGCTTGAAGAGTATCTGGAAGCTTCAGTTGGTCCAGAATGCAGCTGCATGGGCCGTTATTGGTGCCTCAAGATCGGCGCAATAACACTACTGCTGGGCGAGCTGCACTGGGTACCAGTTTGCTTCTGGGTCCAATTCAAGGTGTTGGGTATGACCTTTAAAGCCCTACATGGCATGGGGCCAGGTTACCTGAGGGACCGTCTCATTCCCATAACATCAACCTGTCCCACCCAGTCATGCAGAGGGGGCATGCTACGGATCCTGCCAGTAAGGGAATTCCACTTGGTGGGGTCCAGGAGGTGGGCCTTCTCTGCAGTGGCACCCACCTTCTGGAACATTCTGCCACAAGAGGTGAGGCAGGCCCCTTTGCTCCCAGCCTTCCAGAAGAACTTGAAGACCTGGTTTTGCCACCTCGCTTGGGGTGGGAGAGGCAATAGTTCCTCCTGGGGCTAGTTGGTGTCATAGAGCCCTCCCCAAGAATGACATCTTTGTTCCTTGGATTCTGTATTTATTTTATTTTTTATTTATACTGGTTGTTGATACCGTAATTATATTTTTATGGTTTTAATTGTTGATTTTATTGTGAACTGCCCAGAGTCCCCCTTTTTGGGGGAGATGGGCGGTGATATAAATTTGAATAATAAATAGATAAATAGAATTTTTGAATTTGCAAATAAAACCAGAGATGGTTAGCTTATAAACTGAGGTAAGAAAGAGACAACGGTATTAAAGATTCAAGAAGATGATACTGTTTTAACAGGAAATGAGCGAATTCAGAAATCCTTCCATGACTTGTATAAAAAAACAAGAGGTCTCTCTGGAAAAGATGGATATTTGGAAAAACAAAAGTTACCAAAACTCTCACAATTACAGAGACAAATTATGAATAGCCTTATAACAACTTTTGAAATACCCGAAGCCATAAAAAAGATTAAAGCAGGGAAAGCACCAGGTCCAGATGGATTATCAAGTTTGTATTACAAATGCTTTGAGGATGAACATCTACAACCCCTACAAAAGGTGATGAATTCTATACTGCAGGGATCTGCAATGCCAGAATCTTGGAAAGAGGCCAGTACTGCACTATTTCCAAAGGAGGGACAGGATCTTACTTCAAGTAAGAGTTACAGAACAATTTCACTGCTGAACAATGATTATAAAATATTTATTTCAGTATTGGCTGATAGATTAAAGAAGGTCTTACAGGATTTTATTCATGATGATCAATGTGGGTGTTTACCCAAAAGGCAATTAAGAGACAATGTGAGAATAGTACTGGATATTATTGAATACTTAAGACAACGTAACGAAAAACAAGCGATGCTGATCTTTCTAGATGCAGAGAAAGCCTTTGACAATTTGAACTGGTCTTTTATGTTTAACGTTTTGGAAAATAGGGACTTTGGAGAAAACTTTATCCAAGGAATTAAGTTGATATATACACCTCAACAGGCATGTATTATTGTTTATCATGATTTAACCAAACCAAGTGAGATATAAAAAGGGACAACACAAGGATGTCCTCTGTCCCCTTTACTTTTTATTTTAGTTCTAGAGGTGTTAAATAGAGATATTAGACAAGATGAAAAAACAAAGGGTCTGAAGGTTAAAAAAGAAGTTTATAAATTGAGGACTTTTGCTGATGATTTAGTTTTGACCTTACAAGAACTTTGAATGACATTGAGCATTTGATGAAGAAACTGAAAGACTTTGGGGCACTAGCTGGTTTTAAAATAAACAAACAAAAAACAAAGATGTTAGTTAAAAGCATGACTTTAGAAGATCAAGAGACATTGATGAATAAAACTGGTTTTAAAATTGAGAAAAAGGTCAAATATTGGAGTTATACTGTCAAACATGAATTGTATGTTGTTTCAGAATAACTATGTTAAGGTATGGAATGATGTTAAAAAAAGATTTATTAAGGTGGGATAAACTTCAATTATCATTGGTGGGAAGGATCTTGGTGATTAAGATGAATGTTTTATCGAGGATGTTATTTTTATTTCAGACAATACCAGTACTGACAATGGATCTACCATTTAAACTATGGCAAAAAGATATTTCTAAGTTTATATGGCAAGGTAAAAAACCAAGAATTAATTACAAACTGTTACAAGATGCTAAGGAAAGAGGGGGACTAGGACTTCCTGATTTGAAATTGTATTTTGATGCCTGTTGTTTGCTGTGGATGAAGGAGGGGTGACTTTGAGGAATAAGAAGTTATTAGAGTTGGAGGGTCATGATCTGAGATTTGGGTGGCATGGCTATTTACGATATGAGAAAGCTAAGATTAATATGGATTTTAAAAATCATTTCATTTAGGCATGCCATACTAAGAGTTTGGAATAAATATAAAGCAAGACTGTTTCCCAAAGTTCCTTTATGGTTGTCACCCCAAGAGTCTTTTTTTAGAAGAGAGATGAGTGTGAAACCAGCATGGTTGACTTATCCTAAGTTACTAACCTTTGTTGAAGGAGAAACTAAGTAAAAAACAAAAGAATTGGAAATGGAATTTGTCATTGGTTTACTTTTGTGCAACTGACAGAATGATTTAATTTGGATAAGAAGACTTATAATTTTGTGAATGAAAAAACCCAGTTCAAAGTAGATTTATGTACTAATGATGAGCATATTATTGCTAAGAAGTATAAATTATTATTCCAAATGAACTTGGAGGATGAATATGTTAAAGATTGTATGATTAAATGGGCAAAGAATTTTAGATATAATATCATGGGAGCATACGTGGAACAAGTTTGAAATTTACACTGAATTATAGTTTGAAAAAGAATTTTTATAAGATGATGTATCTTTGGTATTCCACCCCTGATAAGTTGTCAAAGATGTATAAGGGAGTTTTGCTTTTTACCATCTCTGGTGGACTTGTAAGAAAGCTAAGGAACATTGGGAACAGATTTGTATTGTAATTCAAAAGATTCTTAAGATGAATGTACAATTGAAACCAGAAGTTTTCCTTTTACATCTGATGGACAAACAGCTGGAAACAAAATTTGGGACTTTGTTTTTATACATGATAACAGTGGCAAGACTTTTCTATGCATAAAGATGGAAAGATTCACAAATTCTTACAGTGGAAGAATGGATGATAAAATTAATGGAACTGGCAAAGATGGCGAAACTAGCAACATTGATTAGAGAAAATCTTTTGTCTAGTTTTGTTTCCACTTGAAAACCACTTTTGGACTTTCTGCTTGTAACTGAAAAAGATGAAGTTTTTATTTTGGGATTTGATGATAGATTATAGAAATAACGTTTACTATAGTTAAAATAGTAAGAGGTTAATGTATTTTTTATTTGTAACTGTGCTGGAGAAGGTTGGAAGTCACTCTTTTTGCTGTATCTCTATTTATTTCTGCACTTTTGGTTTCTTTTTTCTTTAGTCTCTCTTTAAACTTTTTCTACCTTTTTGTACCTTTTTGTATTTTATCTATCTGTTGAAAATTTAATGAAGTTTTTTTTAAAAAACAAAGTAACTAATTGTGGAAGACACCTGTGTTTTGTACATGTGCTGCAGGTGGCACAGTTAAAATAAATATCTAGGAGTGTATTTCTGAAGAATTCAATAATTGTATATTTTCTTTTCTCTTGTTTTGTGCCCTAAATTGATGTTAAAAATGTGATGGTGTGGAGGCAGGAATGGTGACTTTTCTAGATTGCTTAAATGAAGTGTCAAAGCTGCAATCCTAATTATTAGAACAAAAAGGTTATGATAAAGCTGAATAATAAACAGCCCTTCTGCTTTTTAATGTTCTTTCTAACTACACATTTTTCTAGTCAGAAGTTTGTGGGAGGCATATGAGACCAACAGAGTTTACTGCAAATTGATGGGTCCATTGAGAACCACCCAATTGGAATTATATCTATGGAACAAAGGTGTGATCCATCAATTATTCTTAATAAAGACAATCATATAATTAATTACGTAAATTTGAGGCTTCCAGTTATGACTCCTACTGAATTTCATAATGACTTCCTGAAAAGTTATAAATAAACTGACTTGCTTGGAAGTTTCAGTAATTCCAAGTGAACTTAGAATCTCTCTATCCTGAAGTATGACCAATCTTTATTTTCAATCTGATTTTTACAGAAAACAGTATCTAAAAGTACATGACATTACTATTAACTCTCGCTGTGTAATATGAACGCAGACCAGTTAATACAGACCAAGTGCATTATTAGTTTTATCAACAAATGTGACCCTTTGTTAAAGTAAATCTAACTTCAAGTAATCTATATTGTTGAACTGCTTTTAAGATTCTCCCACTATATGTGAAAAAGGATGCACTCTAAAGTTGTAAACAGTATAATAGATTCTCTCTTATCAGTGCTACAAGCTGCCTTGGAAGTCAGCCATTAAAGAATCTATTTCTTTAAACTGTTCTGTTATGTTCTCAATACACTCTCCAGCCTTGAAAGCTTTCCCATCAATTATAATACAGTCTTCTTGAGTGTTGATTTCCATTGGTCTTCTTTCTTTACTAACTTCTGTACAGAAGTTAGGTACCTAGATCCAAAAAAGAAAAAAGATAAAGACCTCATTTGTATTGTGACTATATTATGTAACTTTGCAACTGTGTTCACTTGATCCAATAACAAGAGATGGCTCATTATATTCCCACAGCTAATGATTAGGTTTATACTTCCTGCTAAACTATAATGTGGTTTGTCGTATTTTTGCTAAGCACATTGTGTCTCAGCCCATTGCAGTCTGCAAAGAAGGTTTAATCGAGCTAGATGTCATGCTCCCAGATCAAATGTTCCCAGAACATCTGATCTGACTCACATGCATGAATGAAGTCAACACGTGTCAAGACTTGCGAGTTGATAGAAGTGGGAGGGGGACAAGCCAGGAGTGTGAAAGCATCTTGTTTAGGCTCTCTTTGGCATCCAAGGTCAAGCTGCTGAGCCATTGGAGACATCTGCTCAGAACTGAACGAACTGGCGCGAGAAGAGGGGCTGCATACCAAAGGAGGGGAGGGGATTGACTTCATTGGGCTGTTTAACTTGGAGAAAGCGTTTGCAACTTTTTCACTGTACTGCACACTACACTCCATTAAAGAGATTTCTACTTTAACCATATATGAATTGAGTTTAATGGTAAGCTGAGTAGGGCAGTCATCACATAAAGTTGTGAATCATCACTCCGGCTCTACCTGGAGACACGCACACCCAGAAGAGAGTCCAGATTCTATAAGCATGTTGAAGGCAACATCTGGAGATCCAGCTCCACTGATGGAGGAAGAAGGGACAATGATTCAACTGATAGAACCAGAGGCAGTGGCTGAATCGATGGCTGGATCCGAAGGAGATTCGGAGACAGAAGGAGCTGTGGGAATCTCCCTACCTCTGCAAAGCTATACTGTGGAGCTAGACATGGAACTGATTACTCTGGATGCCACTCAAGGTTCTAAAGTGACTGCATCCTGGCTCTAGCCATTGGGTCACCCAGAACTCTAGGGAATGGAATGAATGCCACCTGGAGATCAACGACAAAGCACCTGAAATTGGGAAGAAGGGACAGAGGACAAAGTCACACTGACTCCTCACCAGTCAACAGACACACAACCAAAGAGCACAAGACCCAGTTCCAAGAACTCTGAAACGGAATGAGGAGCTACCCTGGATCGAATGCAAAATTTAGAAGCTCGGGTAGCTTCCATGGAAACTATACTGCAAAACATCTCATTGTCATTGGATCAAATGCTAAATCAACCAGAGGTGGAATCAATTGTGTCATCCAAAAGATCAACGCCCGAGCCAATCCCAGGGTCAAGACAACCATCTCTGACATCAGAAACCAGGAAAAGTAGCTGACCTTCAGTAAGTTGGGGAGAACCACTGACAGGGCATGTAAGTCTTCCCCACCAAAGGTGGGCACCATGAACTGCATGTAAAGTTTAATGGGGACCCCCAGCAATTGTCTTTTTTCATGACTAATGTGGGAGCCTACATGGAAGAGTTTGGGGACACCTTCCCCACAGAATACTCTAAAGTGAATTTAGTGGGGTCCAGGCTGAAGGGGCCAGCAGTGGACTGGCTGGTGCAGTTGCATGATACAGTGGCTCCCAAACTTCGCAGCTTGGATGATTTCATGACAGCACTGATAGAACATTTCGAAAACCCACTGGCAAAGCTACGCACCAAAACAGCTCTCCAACATCTCAGACAAGGGTCCAAAACTGTATATGCTATGGAATTTAAAGCCTTGGCTGGGAAGGTGACTGATTGGTCAGAGTCTACCAAGGTAGATTACTTCAAAGGCGGACTGCAACCACAGCTACTATGCTGGGCATTGGGATGAGACCCCAGCACAGTGAGAGAATGGATCTGCTTAGCAGGAGAAGTGGAAAACACTCAATTCCAAGTCAGACGGCAAGTGCAAGCTCAAGCGATGGGGAAGAACACCAGAATGCCAGCAAATTTACAGACAGTGATGAGGAAGCAAAGCCAGCCGTGGGAGGAAGAGAGAGAATGGCGAGTTAAAAAGGGGCTATGTTTTAAATGTGGGAAGGATGGACATATATCTTCAGATTGCCCTTGTGCTGGATCGGCCACAACTGCAAGGCCCGGGACTAAAGCAGTGAATTCCCTATCTGTCAAGTGCAGGAGCACTGCAGCTAGTGCGACTGCTCACAAAGAAGAGTCCCTGCTGTTCTCAGAGGATTCCGGGAGGGATTCTGAAGATGAAACCCCCCAACTGTCAGGAAACGAGGCAAGCCTGCTCTGAAATGTACCAACAGGCAGGTGGGGCATGATGGGCATGAAGACCTACTGGTAAGTGATGATTGTCCAACATTGTTAGTAGGGGTTCAGTTAAAGAACTTAAGAACTGCAAGGCTGATTTAATGTCTATGTTGGGCTCAGGGTGCACGAGATGTAGTAAAGGGACTAGACTTACATGTGAGGAAGCTAAAGCAACCCATAGTATTTACATAATTGGGTGGATCAGAATCCCATGGGGGTCCAGTAGAATATTATACAGAGACTGTTGCCATGCAGATAGGCAGCCATACAGAGACTTTACAATTCATTGTGGTGCCTATCACTAATTATGCCATGATTTTAGGGTTACCGCCAAAAACCCCATGTAGACTGGGAAGTGGGGAGCTTGCAATTCAAGGATGGATTTTATCTGGGATTAACCCGAGAGACTCTGGCCCCGAAAAATGAATTGACAGGCATCATGATCAAAAAGAGGGCCTCTCCTCCCACTGATTCCAATCCATTAATTCCAAGCCAATACAAAGAATTCACAATGTATTTGATGAAAGAGAGTCAGACCAGTTACCCCCTCACAGAAAGACAGACTATGCAATTGAAATTGATCCAGATGCCGAACTCCCTAAACCCAAAATGTATGCAATGTCTGAAAAAGAAAAGGAAGTCCTTAGAGAGTTTATTGACAAAAACCTAGCCCGGGGGTTCATTGAGCCTGCCAATTCACCAATGGCCACACCTGTCCTATTTCACGCCAAAAAAGACGGCTCGTTAAGATTATGCACAGATTACAGAGGACTAAATACTATTTCCTCTACAAACCAATATCCTCTCCCATTGATGAAGGACATGCTTGTTCTCTCTCCAAGAGAAGAATTTTTACCAAATTGGACTTAAGCATATTTTCGAATTTGTATTCGGGAAGGGAATGAGTGGAAGACTGCTTTCAATTGCCCTTTGGGGTCGTACCAGTACAAGGTCATGCCATTTGGGTTGTCCAGGGGTCCTGGAGTGTTTATGCAATTTATAAATGAGACCCTACATAAGCATCGGTACAAAGGGGTCTTAGTGTATTTGGATGATATCTTAATCTATTCCCAAAATGAACAAGATGTTGAATCGGTCAAAAAGGTGTTAACCAAGCTTCGTGATGCTCAGTTGTATGCCAAATTGTCAAAATGTGAATTCCACGAAAAAGAACTAGACTATTTGGGCTATAGAGTATCCACTAAAGGTATAGAAATGGATCCTGCCAAAATTCAAGACATTGTAGCATGGGAACCCCCACACACGCACCGCCAATTGCAAAGCTTTCCGGGATTCTCCAATTTTTATTGCCAGTTCATCCCAAATTTTGCCCAAATTTTACTGCCTTTGACTGATTTGCTAAAAACAAGAGAGGGGAAACGCGGAAGGTTACAAGTCCTGGGGCAAAGTTAAATTGGACAGCTGAATGCCAAACCGTGTTTGTGCATCTGAAGGCACTTTTTACAGCTGAACCCATATTAAAACATCCTGATCCTGAACAACCATTCATAATCCAGGCAGATGCATCAGATATGGCTGTGGTGGCAGTACTTTTACAGCAAGACCCCCAAGGTGCTTTGCGCCTCTGTGCTTACTTACCTTGTAAATTTACTGACACTGAGCACAGATGGCATGTATGGGAGAAAGAAGCTTTTGCAGTAAAAACAGCCCTTGTGGCTTGGCGACACCTTCTAGAAGTTGTTCAACACCACTTTGAGGTATGGACTGATCACAAAAACTTAGAAGCTTTACGCACACCCAGAAAACTAAATGCCAAGCAGATTCAATGGGCTCAATTTTTCAGTTGCTTAAATTTCACTTTAACTTACTTCCCTTGGAAGAAAAACTTCTTAGCCAATGCGCTTTCACGCATTACCCAACACAACAGGCAGCAAAAGGAGATTGTGGATACAGTCTTTTCTTCTAAGCAGTTGGGGTTAGCCACCGTAACTCGCAGCCAAACTGCAGCTGAGAAAGTGAAAGTGCCAGGCGAATTGCAACAAGAGTTGTGAGCCACTCTCCAGGCTGATTCTTGGCTATATAACAAATCTGTTTTGATTGAGCTGAATGGCTTGTGGTACTGTGCTGGCAAACCATATATCCCTGAACCTTTGCATGTTGAAGTTTTACAGCATTCCCATTATGATAAAATGGCCAGTCATTCTGGTTTTGTTAAAACCCTGCATTTAGTACATCACCAATTTGGGTGGCCCACTTTATGTAAGGATGTCAAGGACTATGTGTCTAGCTGCCCCATTTGTGCTAGATCCAAGAAAAAGGGAGGAAAACCTCAAGGGTTGCTCTAGCCAGTAGCTGAACCTTCCAGACTCTGGAAACATAGCCATGGACTTTATCGTTGACTTACCTGACAGCAAGAACAAAACTGTCATTTGGGTTGTTATTGATTTGTTTTCTAAACAAATTCATTTCGTACCATGTACTAACATTCCTACAGCTCCCCAGCTTGCCAAACTTTTCCTGCAACACATGTACGGTCTACATGGATGTCCCAAATGTGTGATTTCAGATCATGGAATTCAATTCACATCTAAATTCTGGAAATCCTTTTTGAAATTAATTGGCACTAAACAAGCTTTAAGCTTGCCGAACCATCCTCAAACGGACAGATCGACTGAATGAGTTAATGCTACTCTTGAGCAATTCCTTAGATGCTATATAAATTACCAACAAGACAACTGGGTTGACCTTCTCCCTTTTGCCAAAGTTGCTTACAACAATGCTGTGCACCAAAGCACTGGTATCTCTCCATTCCAAGTTGTTACTGGTCAAGATTTTTACCTATCCCCGAACTGCCTCTCTCTCCACCAGATCAGTGCTCTGCCACAGAGTGGTGCAAAAAGGTTGCCTTGGTTTGGCCGGTCATCCAACAAGCCCTAACCGATGCTCAGAACACTTATAGGAAATTTGCCAATCACAAGCAAGCCCGAATGGCCTCTAAAGATTATAGATAAAGTTTATCTCCCAACCTAATTCCTCTGTTCACCTCAACCATCGAAAAAAATTAGGATCAACATTTATAGGATCCTTTCCTATCATAAAAATCATTAACCCTGTCACTGTGCAACTGCAACTTCTGCATAATTTAAGAAGAATTCACCCTGTTTTCCATTGCAGCCTTTTGAAGCCATTTCACAAATCACCACGATGGCACCTAGTGTCGCCTACACTGACTCCTGTCATGATTGATGGTGAACAGCATTTTGAAGTTAAGGACATTTTGGATTCTCACAGGCATCGTTGTTCGTTATAGTACCTAATTCACTGGAACCATTTTCCTGATCATGAATGGGTTTCCAGTCAGCATGTTAATGCACATCCTCTGCTTAAAAGATTCCACGCTAAATACCCCAACAAGCCTGCCCCTTAGTTAGCTCACCTCCATTTCATTTAATCACATTAGCTCTTTTCCTGCTTTTTACTAATTATGTTTCAAGTTTTTTTTTCCAGGTGGGCAGTATGTCATGCTCCCAGATCAAACGTTCCCAGAACATCTGATCTGACTTACATCAATGAATAAAGTCAACACATGTCAAGGCTTGTGAGTTGATAGAAGTGGGAGGGGGATAAGCCAGGAGTGTGAAAGCATCTTGTTTAGGCTCTCTTTGGCATCCAAGGTCAAGCTGCCAAGCCGTTGGAGACATCTGCACAGAACTTAATGAACTGGCACAAGAAGGGGGGCTGCATACTGAAGGAGAGGGGCAGATTGACTTCATTGGGCTGTTTAACTTGAAGAAAGCACAGGAACTTCTATTTGCAACTTTTTCACTGTACTGCACACTATACTCCATTAAAGAGATTTCTACTTTAACCACATATGAATCAAATTTAATGGTAAACTGAGTAGGGCAGTCATCACACTAGATGTGATAGTTAATAAACCATGATTTAAAAACCATGGCGCTGTGAGATGTATAAATATAAATGTGAATCAAGAACCACAGTACAATATTCATTTAGTGAATTAGCTGTTTCTTGATGAAAATGTGATGTCTCAACTGGAAATTCTGCACTGGATCCAGATCTGTTGTTGCTTAAAGGTATCCAAATGAAAGAAATAGGACTAACCCAAGACTCATCAGTTTTAATGTACTGGATAGGTTGACAAGTTTATTGCTAACACTTGGTTGTTTATAATTCATTTTTGAATTGTTATATTTATTGCTGTTCACTTGCTCTATTATGAACACAATCTTGTGGATTGTAATCCAACTGGAATTTGTTGGAAAAAGATATAACAGATGCAATTCATATAAATGCTACAGGATTGCCACATTGCTACTGTTATATGGAAGATTAACCGAATAGCAATAATTATAACAACACAAAAAGCAAACAACTTTTTTTTTAAATAGTATTTTTTAAAATACACAAACTGTTTAGAACCTGGCCATACTTTTTGTTTTTTTATGTGATCCTAGAAATAGTCAAGGCAGATGCTGAATACATGCATTAAGGTAAATTTGTTTGAATGAGGCATAAATAAATTAATATAGGATTGTTTTATGAGTGGAAAATATCCAGGAATTAGACATAAATAATTATACATTCATATAGCACCCGCCTTCTTTATAAACAAAGAATACACATTTGCAGACTGTCACACATTCCTTCTCCCCCTTTAAAAATGTACTTAGTGTTGGAATTATCAGGGATCAACTCAGCATTGTCTCCTAAGCATAAGGGGGTCTCTCTAGCAAGATCTGTCTCTATTGCCCTTGTGGGATGTCATGTCGGTCACCTGACTTCCTCTTCCTCCTTCTTCTTGGGCTTGGGGGTTAACAATCTCCATTACCCTTCTGGCACACATGCAAGCAGGAGGTGCTGCAGGAATGCAGCCCTCCCCCAACCATCCTCTGCTACCAAGAACCAGTGATTAAGTGCTTTCTACTATGAACCTACCTGTATCCAGATCTACTGAATAAAAGTAAGCTACATCTACTTTTCTTCATCTAACTGCTGCGTGAAGACTGAATTTATTTCTGAATGTAATTAAGCTTAATGTGCAAGTTCCTTTTTTGGTTCATACTTCTACTCTGCAAGATTGCTGTTTGCTGCTTGGAGTTCTTTTATTAACCTTTAAAAACTCCATCACTAAGTGCATTTTTATGTGTAAAATAAAAAGCTCAGTCAGTATACTGGGATCCTGTCCCAACAAGCAGGAACCACGCCGAGACGAAGAAGAGATCTCTAGTGTTTTATTACTGCTACATTAGACAGAAAATCCTAACAAACTGAAGAAGCGTGAGAAAACCCATACAGATAAACCCCAAAAGTCAAGGCGGGTCTGTTCTGTGTCTCTTTGAATGACAGCTCAAATTCTCGCTACTATGCATGCGTTTTCCCCCCTGGATAGGGGCCCCCTCCTGCTCACCATCAGTGCTCATGACAGATCCCACTGATATTTTATTTATTCACACACACACACACATATTAAAAATTAGATCCATTTAGTTCTACTTATTTGAAGGGCACATGGTTTTATTCTACAGATTAATAGTGAAATTATTTCCTTTCATGTTTGGAGTGAACATTTTTTGCAAATGCATTCTAAAACTTGGTAAATATTTCAAAATCTAAAATCATCCTAGCCCTATACATGTTTATTCAAAGAAAGCCTCATTGATTTCAGTGGAACTTACTCTTGGGTAAGCATGCATAGGATTTCAGCTTTTTTCTTTTAATTAGTAGCAGTTCCTGGACTCGCTATGAATCATTCATACCTCTTCTCTTTCATTATTGTCCTCTCCATCCCCAGATGATTCAAAAGAAGGCTTGGAGGTGACTACTACTTGATTGAGAATTTGGTCCAAATCTTTCAGTATAATTTCTGTCTCGGTTTCAACTAATAAAATACAATAATATTTTCACTAAAAATATACAACGTATATTACTACAATTCTGTGTATTGCTCAATTTACTTCAACTACAGGCGTTAACTGGAAATGGCAATCATTACAATTCATTTTTTTAAAAAACAATGTTTCATATGTTAACCTGTCAATAAAAATGCATTTTTAAAATTCAGAATAACTCGACTGATGTGAAACTCTTTCCAAATGAATGTATATAAATTATTGGGGGATAGTTTCCAAGTTTAATTGAATGGGAACATAGATTCTATCAATAAGATATTTACAGCAAAAATACAAAAAAATACCTTTTTTTTAGAAACCCACAATTGTTAAGGAAGAATGAGTTATTTGTTCATAATAAGCAATAAATGAGCATATATCCCCTGATTGGTTTTAGGGTTTGAAATAGGGCTTAGTAAGGGGCGTGGGCAACCTTTGATTCCCTGGAGTTTTGATTCCCTGGAGTTGACTTAAAATGGGAATGGGTGAAGACCACTGAAGAAGAGAAAGGCTACCACTCAGTGAGCCAGCAGAACTCACAAGGATATGGTATCTATATAACTTAACACTGTTTTGCTCTCTGTCCCATTGATTTCAAAGGTCTTTAGTAATAACAAGCTTGGATCTAACTTTGTATGACTAATCTGCATGAAAGGTTTGCTAATATTTTATTTATTTATATTTTACCTTTTCTACAAGAATTTAAGGCAGCTAACATAAAACTCCCTTCTCAAATTTTATTCCTGTAATAACTTTCTGGAATTGGCTTGGCCAAGAGATTGTGACTAGTCCAGTGCCCTAACTATTACCTTTCCAGTGTTATTCTCATTTTGTTTCTACTGGTTTATATGTTTATATGCTTGTGAATTTAAATGACAATATTTAAATATTTAAAGATAGAAATAGGAATAGCAACTTCATTCACTATACTTTTATTTATTTTCTTCCAGGGTCTAATGGGCGGTGAATACATTTTTAAATAAATAAATAAAATAAATACATAATTTGAATTTCTCCTGCTCTAACCTGAATATGTGTTTGCTATAAACAACTTTTTCATTGCTTAATGTAGTATTATTAACTTTATATATGTTTAGAAGACAACTGTATTTGAAGATTAAAAAAAAACTCCAAAGAAACTAATTTAACAAAAAGACAATGATTCCAAGTAACTGAACTTGTTGAAGTAAAAAGGCTTAGTTGTCTCCTGAAAAGTATGTGTATAGGCTTATGTGTGTGTGTGTCTAGTACAACCTGCCTATGGAAAGAAAAGTAATTGAAAATTTTCATGGAACAGAAGGTTAGGAAGGCACAGCATCAGGGAATTGACCAAGAGGAGGATGTGGTAGCCTGCAATCCAGACTGAATACTTACAAGCTGCTACCAAAATGTCTCAGTCCAAATAGGATTTTCTTAAAATATATTTGCAGGAATCTATTATAGTTTTTGCTACACAATTCACATACATTGAAGCCAATAGCCGGATAATATCTTTTATTAAGGATATACCTCCTGAATTCATAGTGAAGATAAAGGAGTTAAACTTTAGTTTACAAATTTAATTAATGAAACAGATGATTACAAATATCATCTGCTTTAATGTTAACTAATGCCATTCCTATTGTGTTTTAAGAACAAACAGGGCAGCAGGAAAGATTTTATTTAAAGCACTCTATTGCTGTTTGCAAACATGTCTACTATAAAGGTTTTGCAGACTATTTTAAAAATATTTATTAAAGCATTTTACTTTGGAAAGACAGTGAAAATCACAGCAACTCATATGCCAGCTATTAAAAGAAAGCTATTTTGAGTATCCTGAAAAACTACATAGGATAATTGAATAAGACAATATGGGGTTCATATCTATATGCTTTTGTGCTTACTAATGAAGCTGTTTACACTTTATATATATTTTAAAATCTTGGAATAAATGCATCATCTATCTTCAGACTATCAAGCCATTATCTGACAACTGCAACTACTATGTTAATCCATAGGAAAAACAGATGACTTACTATAATGAACTAATACCTCTAATTTGCTAATTTATAAATTAATATAGATTTATATGGTGCCATGAAGACCATACATTTCAAATTGTTCATTGTTATATTATTCTACTTTCAGTACGTAAAATTTACAGAATCTTTGAACTAGATGGAATTCACGTCTAGGTCCTGAAGAATTTATCCAATTGTAGTCATTCAACACAAGCCTTTGAGTGCTATCTCAAGATGATGCTGGAGGTCTGTGTGGTAAGGCTTCTCAATTCTCAGTAATGAAACACTCTCTTTAATTGTTCAGTTTCTTGCATAGACAGACAGACAGACACACACACACACACAGAGACATCAGCTGGTTCCAGGTATATAAGTTTTAGAAATGTGAGGAACTCTCCTTCCCAAGGCCATTTCTTATGCACAGAAATGTATTTTCTGTTTCCCCTTATATATTATGTTATCTATGTTATGTTATATGTGCAAGACTGTTTCTAAATTTTAAACGAAGGTTTTGAATTCAGTATTTTTTAATATTTAGTATTTTGTGGACTGAGAACTATGCTTATTTCTCCACTGTTCGTGCTCACTATAATGGTGATTGCAATACAGCCTAGGAAAGGATTGTATTTATGTAGTACAATCATCCTTCACCCTTGTTTTTCCTTATTTTTATCTTGTCACTTGAATATTTCTTTTAAAATTTCCAGTGCCCGGCAAACTGCCAACATCTGGTCCTTGATACCGAGGAGATTTATAGAAGGTATTCAATTGTATATTTTTGACTTAAAGAAATGCAATTCACTTAGAATAATAGCTAGCAACAGCTGCTGTGATCTGTACTTTTGGACTGCAGGTACCATTAGAAATAGTATGGAAAATGATTAGAAAGGGTACATTCTGCTGCATGGCTATTATATTTTTGGATACTTAGCAAGAGCTATGTAGTTAAAATAAACTTCAGAGAACTGAAATAGTTTGGATTTCTATCAACACAAAATGTATGCTAGAGGATTTAGACTGAGTTGTCAATGTAACAAATGTAAACAAAATCATAATTAGCCGAATGTATTATTCTGCCCTTGATCAGACAGAAGATAAGGGTGCTAGATGATACAATAGAAACAGCAATTATTATTTTTCTCCCTCTTTTTTCAACAATGTTGTTGCCAAGCCCAATTCAAGAGCTTGCCATCTAGGAGCTAGTAAAGGAATGAGTTGTGGGTAAGCACTTTACTAATCAATATTGCATGTTTCTTAAGTACCAGATTCCCACAGCATCGATTTATATTTCATACCACATCAACATCATCATATCAATCACAAACATAAGCAATGTCATGCAAAGCTCAGAAAAAGAATGAGAAGTAGTGGACAAAAGAAATGAAAAGCCAGAGTAAAAATAAAAGAAACCTAACTAAATCAAAAGTACACCAACACTATTCACTATATCTTTAATACCTTCTACTCTTGTAAATCATCCTTACTTCCACCACAACCATATGTCACTTCATATACTTCCTGTTGTTTTCTAAATTCCTCACCTCTTTTTCTGAGGATCTCATCCATTTAATTCATTCAAGACTTTCTCTGTCTTTCTTTTCCCATCAAACCATTTACTCTTCTTTATTATGTCTGTTTTCCAATTCAACTCTCATACATTCTTTCTATATGACCATATCTCAAAGTACTTCTTTTTTTACTGATCATTTATTCAATTATTTTGCACCTGTTCATTCATGACCTTATCTTTTCCATTTTTATCATACACACTTCTTAAGTACCACATTCCCACAGCATCAACTTATCTTTCTCCTGACTTACCCAACTTTCATTGCAGTATAACAAAATGGGGAGAAGCATTCTTACACACATTGATTTTCACTTCTTTCAACAAGCATTCATTCCATGACACACACCACATACTACTCATTCCATTTCTACCAGCACTTGCACATCTTGAAATTCTCCATCCATTTCCCCATCTTCAATCAGCATTTTACCAAGGCATACAAATCTAGCTACTTTTTCTAGTTTTTCACTATTTATTTATAACTTGCAATTTTTTGTTCCATTTTCTTTGTCAAACACAATTACCTTAGTCTTCAGTACATAAATTTTCCAATTCATACTCTTTGTTGCATCATGCAATCAATCTAACTTTTACTGAAACTCATTAGGGCTCTCAGCCAACCCAGACAGTATCAACACAGTCATCTCCCCAAACACACCTCTAAGAAACATTCCTTATGTATGTATGATAAATGTATTAAACAACCGAGGGGATATCACACCTCTTGTCTTATTCTCTGCTTAATGTTGGACCATTCACTAAGCATTCCCTATATTTTCACACACGTTTTACTTCCACTCTGGCCTTGTTACAATCATCAACCACCTTGATAGAGAATAGTATTCTCTATTCATACAAACATTCCACACTTCAAATGTATTCACTTATTATATGCTGTCTCTAAATCAAAGATACAAGCTTTATTTCTCTCATATTTTTGTCAGAGACCTGGTCAAGAGCAAAAATCTGGTATGTACATCCCCTATCCAGCATAAATCTGCATTGCACTTTCCAAATTTGACTACCAAAGTTGAGTAAATTTTAAGATACTTGGAATGAAGTCAATTTTTAAAGATTTATAAAAATAATGTATTAAAAGAAATCTAAAAGACAAAAAACTAATTTACAGAGTTGCTAAAGCGATTAAGCAAATTACCAATTACTAAAAACAAAACTGGTAAAATACTTAAAATGTAACTCAGTAGTGACCAAAATGTTAAGCTCCTTTGGCTCTTGTATTATACCTCAGAAAGGATGAGCTTACCATCAACCAAAAACAACGAAATCATGGTATTTTGAAAAAAATATTTTATTCATTGTTACTCCTGGAATACTAGCAATAAACAAACCAGATAATTTAAATAACTAGGAATTCTATTTCACAATTTGACATCCTGATCCGAACAATTGAGATCCCTGTCTCTGAAAGGTCAACACATGATGAATACTGCCCTCCAATTTGCTTCCTGCAATGGCAGTAAGTACATCATAGTTGCAAATAAAATCTTCATAGCCAAATATATGACTCATCTGCTTTATTGCCCACAGTTCTGCAGCTATTGCAGTGTTGCCCCTACAGAAGCTGTCTAATCAAGAGTATATATTTTTGCAAGATCCAGTCCTGACATTACCAAAAAAATTGTGGTATGTTCCAAAATTAGCTCATCTCATCATTGTATCCTTCTCTCAATCTTTCAGTGTAAACCACAAGATCAGTCATAATTTTAGATTCATATTAATTACTTTGCATGTCTGCATGTAAGCAGACTTAATTTTTATACCATATATTCCAAGCAAACCTTTTTCTAAGTAGATATTCACCAGACAATCATGATTTGTATTTATTGTGGGTCTCTGAGTGGCTCAATATCTTTCTTTTGTATTCTCTTACCCATCAGTTCATGTCACATTACGGAATAACTTTTACCAACAGCTCGCATCCATTAAGAATGTTATATACTTTTTCCTAAAGATCATTGTGGCTCTTCATTATGTTATCACCATTCATGCCACTATTAACAACATATGAAGTCCTACTTGCATAAATACCACCTATAATAAGCTAGATTACATCAGTTCATATTATGACATACATTTTTTGCCTTTTATTCAGAATTAAACCTATAACTTCATTTCCATACAAGTGTTCATCCATACTAGTCCACGAACAATAAGGGAAGTGCAACAAGTATAACCAAAGTCCAGTTTTATACCAAGCATGTTCACATATTCTATTTATGTTAGGAACTCCAAACCAAAGACAATCTTGAAAGCCAACATTTTGATGCCCATATCCCACCAACTGGGAAATAAGTGCAATGTACTGACATACTCAAGATAAAAAAATGTCCCAGACAAATACCTAATGTTTTTATATAAAATGTTAGGAAGTATTTTTTGAACTTCATAAAATTCTAAGTTTTAAACTGAATCTCTTTCTAAGCTCTTTCAGCCAAAACTAATGCATCTGCTTTTACCATTCTATCAAACACTCTTACACTGATAGTTTAATTACCTATGTGATCCATTACTTAGTTCTGAGATATTCACGAACTGTTAAATCATTTTGACTAGTTTCTTTCTTATGTAATAGGATTTACCATTTACCACGCAATAGGCTGAGAAAATTTACCAATTTATCAGATTTACAGTTTTCCAGTCCATAGCTTGGGATCTATAAACTACTTATTCTAATTTATTCCTAGCTACTGAAAGCTACACTGAATAAAGTCTTATGCTGTTTTTTTTAAATATATAGGATTCACTTCTGGTATGCCTCTTTCATTTTCAGAAATAAAGATTAAGTTATTTATTTATTTATTTTATTTCTCTACTGCCCATCTCGTGCAATGACAACTCTGGGAGGTTTACAATGAATAAAAGAATAAGGATTCATTATAAAATATAAATGTGGATCAATATAAAAATATAAAATATGAAGTCCAAGATAGTCTTAATGAAATTTACTGGGGCTGCATCATGGCACCAGCCACTTCCACAATCAACTATCCCCCCTCTCACCCCAAGTGAGGTGGCTTAGCCAGGTCTTAACTCCCTTTCTGAAGGCTGGGAGAGTGGGGGCCTGCCTCACCTCTGGGGGTAAATTATTCCAAAGGGCGTGGGCCATGGCAGAGAAGGCCCTCCTCCTGGACCCTGCCAATTGGCAAGCCCTCATGGACAGGGTCCGTAACATGCCCTCTCTGCATGACTGGGTGGGATGAGTCAATGTAGTGGGGTGAGGCGGATCCTGAGGTAACCTGGACCCATGCCATGTAGGGCTTTAAAGGTGATAACCAACACTTTGAATTGGACCCGGAAGCAAACTGGCTCCCAATGCAGCTCGCGCAGCAATGGTGTTATATGTGCTCTCCTTGGTGCTCCTAAGACTGCTCACGTGGCCACATTCTGGACCAGCTGTAGCTTCTGGATACTCTTCAAGGGTAGCCTCATGTAGAGTGCATTGCAGTAGTCTATGTGGGAGATGACTAGGGCATGAGTTACTGTTTGGAGGGACTCCTTGTGAGGAATGCCTAAGCTAAATAAAAGACTCAGACTATAAGCAAAGTTAAGTTCTGGCTTTTATTCAGAATAGAGTGCACACCAGTAGAAAGCTGAGAGTGAGAGAAGCGCGCCAAAAGTTGAATTAAATAGCCTCATGCCAAATAGCGCTCCAACCCCACATTCCCCGGGTGTGCCCCACGAGTTCCACGGGGTGACCGGCCATCCATGCTTGCTAGGTGAGAGGTCGTCCAGCCCCAATCGCCTCGGGCATTGCTCCGTCTTTCTTTTTGCAGCGTAATGGTTCGTTACCGGGCGATTAGGCTTCGGAATTCCTCGAAAGCGTCCGGATGCGCCCTTCTGATCTTCGCCCTGATCTTCTCCTTGCTAATGGTGTTAATTACCGATTACCGGGCAATGAGGGCTTGTAGATCTCCTAGATCCATTACTGTCTTTGTCCTGTTTTATCGCCCATCCCTCTCCAGTCATTAGCAAGCCTCCGTGCTTTGTCACGCGAGCCGTTGCGATGTCGTCAGCATCGCACCGGCGATCATGACATACCACCCCCCTGAAGAAAATCAAGCTGAGGGTTTGAAGGGATATGCCACATGGAAGTTGCGGATTAGCTCGGGGGCCTGAATGTCGCGGGCAGCGACCCATTCAGGATGGGGAAAGTGTTTCCAGTGCACTAAGTATTGGAGGGAGCTATGAAGCTTGCGGGAGTTAAGAACCTCCTTGACTTTGAAGTGCTGCTGTCTGTCGATCATGACCGGTGGGGGGGGAGTGCATGGGTGCCACTGGGAGGGGTCACCGGCTGGCTTGAGTAGGCTGCAGTGGAACACCGGGTGCAGCCGCTTTAAATTATGAGGCAGATCCAAATGTACTGTGACCGGGTTCACAATTTGTGTAACCTGAAAGGGGCCAATAAATTTGCAGGGCGTTTCTTGGAAGGCTGGGGTGATGTAATAAATTTTGTGGAGAGGTAAACTATGTCCCTTACTCGAAAAGGCGGCTGTCGGCATCTGTGCCTGTCAGCCTGAAGTTTGTATGCGGTCTGTGCCTCCTTGAGAGTGTCCTTAATGACGGGCCAGAAGTCTGCAAGTTTAGAACCCCAATCACAGGCTGCCACTACTGGAGACGGGGGCTGTGGAAGCTCGGGAATGGGGACGAAATCCCAACCCGACACCACCCCGAAGGGGGTTTGTCCCGTGCTTTGATGCACCGCATTGTTGTATGCCACCTCCGCGAAGGGGAGCAAATCCACCCAGTCGTCCTGGTGGTAGTTTATGCACGAGCGGAGGAATTGTTCCAGGGTGGCATTGAGGATCTCAGTAGATCCGTCTGTCTGGGGATGCCAGGAGGTTGACAATGCTTGCTCGGTGCCAATTAATTTCAAAAAAGCCCGCCAAAACCGTGAGGTAAATTGTGTGCCCCTATCGGTCACCAAGCGAGAGGGGCAGCCATGAAGGCGGTACACGTGTACCAAAAAGAGCTTCGCCAGCTGTTGCGCCGACAGGATAGAGGTACAGGGGACAAAATGAGCTTGTTTGGAAAAGTAGTCTTTGACTACCCAAATGACTGTTTTCTTCTGACTGGGCGGTAAATCCACGATGAAATCCATAGATATTTCATCCCAAGGGCGTGAAGGGTTAGCCACGGGCTGCAGCAGCCCCTGGGGTTTACCAGACGGTCGCTTAGACATAGCGCAAACAGGGCAGGATGCCACATATGTTTTGACATCCTTCCTCAGGGAGGGCCACCAAAATTGGCGTCGGGTCAGGTGGAGGGATTTGAGGAGCCCGAAATGACCAGCCTGCTTGCTGTCATGAGACCGGCTGAGGATAGTTGACCGTTGCGAGTCAGGGATGTATAAACGACTCTCCACCCAGGCGAGGTCTTGTTCCATGGAGACCTTGTTTGGGTTGGCAAGGAGCCAGGGATCAGATTTTAATGCGAGTGTAAAATCTGCACGCAACCCACCCAGCATCTGTGGTTGCCAGCAGCCCGGAGCAGGCTGCGCTGGAGTCGTTTGCAAGGTGGGGGGAGGCTGTTCCTGAGCGTGGCTCCGGGTGACAGTGGCCAAACCCAATTGAGACTCCGAGAGCACAGTCCCCACGACATCGGAGACAGGCTCCACGTCCTGGGGCAGTCGGGAGAGTGCATCTGCCAAAAAGTTCTTTCTCCCTGGGATAAACTTCAGCTGAAAGTTAAAACGGCTGAAAAATTGAGCCCAGCGAATCTGCTTAGGGCTGAGGCGCCTGGGCGTGCGGAGCGCCTCGAGGTTGCAATGGTCTGTCCAGACCTCAAAAGGGCAAGTCGCCCCCTCTAACAGGTGACGCCAAGCTTCCAGTGCCACTTTTACTGCAAATGCCTCTTTTTCCCAGACATGCCAGCGTCTTTCCATCTTGGAAAATTTCCAGGAGAGATAGGCACAGGGCTTCAAGAGTCCGGCAGGGTCCTTTTGCAATAGGATAGCCCCAACTGAAAAATCCGAGGCATCAGCTTGCACGACAAAAGGCCGTTCGGGGTCAGGGTGGGCTAGAATTGGCTCCGTTGTAAAGAACGCTTTCATCCGGTCGAAAGCAGTCTGACAGGCGGGAGTCCAATTGAGCATGGTACCTGGGTTTTTTACCTTGCGCGTTTCCCCGATTCCTTTGGTCCGCAACAAATCGGTCAAAGGCAGGGCAATTTCTGTGAACCCTTTTGTGAAGTATATGTAGAAATTTGCGAATCCCAGGAAACTTTGGAGTTGGCGCCGGGTGCATGGGCGCTCCCAGCTCAAAACAGCCTGGACCTTAGCAGGGTCCATTTCAATGCCCTTATCTGAAATCCTGTAACCCAAGTAATCCAGGCGCGACTTGTGGAATTCGCACTTGGAAAGCTTAGCATAAAGTTTAGCATGCTGGAGCTTGGTGAGAACCTGTCTGACCAATCTTTTGTGTTCTTTCTCAGTTTTGGAATATACCAGGACATCGTCCAGATATACCAGTACCCCTTTAAACAGATGGTCATGTAGGACCTCATTAATTAGTTGCATGAACACCCCCGGGGCCCCTGCAAGACCAAACGGCAGTACTTTATACTGAAAGGAGCCCAAGGGACAGTTAAAAGCTGTTTTCCATTCGTCCCCCTCCCTGATGCGGATGCAGTAATATGCCTCGCAGAGGTCAAGTCTGGAAAATACCTTTCCAGTTGACAAGTGTGCCAACATGTCTTTCATGAGGGGGAGGGGGTACTTGTTTGACAAGGAAGCTGAATTTAACCCGCGATAGTCTGTACACAGTCTTAGAGTACCGTCCTTTTCGCGGAATAGAATGGGCGCTCCAACCGGCGAGTTTGCCGGTTCGATGAAGCCCCGTGAGAGGTTTTTATCAATGAAGTCCTGCAATGCCGCCAACTCCTTTTGGGTCATCGGGTAAATCTTTGGTTTCGGCAATGGGACATGTGGGAGCAGTTCGATGGCACAGTCCGTCTTGCGATGGGGGGGGTAACTGGTCCGCCTCCTCCTCCCCAAAGACATCCACGAAGTCCGCGTATTGTTCTGGCAGCCCGTCCATGGGGGAAGCTTGAACTTGAGGGTCGACAATCTCCGCTCTCCCTACCATCAAATTGGGGGATTTCCCCTTGGCAGGTGCTTGGTAGAACCCATCTTCAAACGTTATCGTACAGGTCCTCCAGTTAATGTGGGGATTGTGACAAGTTAGCCAGGGGATTCCCAGAACCACTATAGGCTTGCCCACCGGGGTAACCACGAATTGAATGGTTTCCCTGTGTGTGCCCATTCTTAGAGAAACGTTCTCTGTACCCTGGGTAGCCCCCCCCCCCCACTGTGGAACCATCAAGCTGCTGGAAAAGCAGTGGCTTCGGGAGCGGAAAACAGGGTAACTTTAGTCCACCCAAGCCTCGACTTCAATGATCCTGGAGCAGTAGCTCAGTTCAATTGTTATGGTCAGGATGGGACAGTCCTCACTCACCCTGGTGGTATCGCGCCCATTCTCTGCCACCTGTCCAGCGGCGCTGTTTAGGACAGGTGGAAGGCGTTTTCCCCCAGCTGCTTCAGGGTGGCCAACTCGTCCTCCGCGAGGTAGACGTCCTCCTCTTCGTCCTGGGTTGCTAGTGCCGCTGTCAGCCTCTGGGGGGGGGGGGTTGGGCGGTTTCTGTGGAGCCTTCTGCATTGGTCTAGATGGGCGATCTGCCGTCCTAGCCTTGTGGCATTCCGCCGCACAGTGACCAGCCTTACCGCACTTGATGCACTGCCCACAGCCAAAGCGACGTTGTCTTTCGGCGTCCCATGTTGAGCCCGACTGTGCTACTGGCCCTTTCCCACTGGGAGGAAGTCTGTCCCTCTTAGCTGCCAGCATGAAGGTGCGCTGGGTGTGTTCAGCCTTCCCGGCAAGACAGATCCAGTCATGTAGTGAGTCTGGATCGTCTCTGTACAGCGCCCACTGCAACACCTCCCGATTGAGGCCATCTTTAAACATGTCAATCAGGGTGGCCTCTGACCATTCAGGGATCTTCCCTGCTAAGACCTTAAATTCTAGGGCATAAACTGCGACTGATTTCTGCCCCTGATTAAGTTCTTTCAGTGCGCCTTTAGCCCTCTCCTTCGCCAAGGGGTCTTCGAAGTACCGCTTCAAGGCGGTCAGGAAGGTGTGAAAGGTGGCTAGGGCTGGGGCTCTGGTCTCTGACATTTGGACGTACCAGTCCACGGCTCTGCCCTTTAGTTTAGTGGCAATAGCCAAGATTTTAGCCCCTTCTGATGCGAAACAATGTCCGTATAGTTGGATGTAGTTTGTCGCGTTTGTTAAGAAGAAAGACAGGTTTGTGGGGTCACCAACAAATTTTACTGGAAAGTCTTTCGCGATCCCACTGACTGGAGTGACCCCAACTTGTGTGTGAGTAGAGGTGATTCCCACTGGAATAAAACCACGGGGCCCTGGGAGTGAGTCCCGCATCTGGCCCCTTCCTCTCGGGGTCGGCGATAGGGTGGGTGGAATGCCGAGACCCCTCCCTATGCCCTGCGTGGCAGCATTCTTTGTGAGTTCACTCACCACATTTGCCAGGGATTGCAGCAGGTACTCTAATGACTGCACCTTGGATTCCAGAGCCCTGATCCTGTCCTGTGTGACGGAATCATCCATCCTCAGTGCTGCCGTTTGTGGCCCAATCGGCGGTCCTGCGACTTCCCTCTTGGGCGACTGGGGGTATTGGAGTCTCCAGGTGGTGTGGGATGTTCCCAGCCGGGGGTCCGCGACGACGTCCCACCTGAAGTGTTGTTGACTCCCGCCTTCGTCTTCCATCGGGGCCCTCCACTCCGTGCTGCGGCTCCAGGCTCCCAACTGGGGTGCGGTGTGGGTGGGGAGGAGGCTCGTGTCCCATCTCGGGAGTGCCAGTTCCAGAAGCGGTCTGGTCGCCTCCCCCCCCTCGTGTTGAGTCTTTCGCACCTCCGCTCTGCATCGCCGACTCCAAGATCGTCCCCGGTTCAGTCATCGCCAGCTGCGTCTCTCACAAGAAAAATTTTTTCCAGTAGAGGCTGGCGAGGTTCGTTCTTGATGACTCTCAGCTTTATGTG
Organism: Candoia aspera; assembly: GCF_035149785.1. Classification (NCBI taxonomy): domain Eukaryota; kingdom Metazoa; phylum Chordata; class Lepidosauria; order Squamata; family Candoiidae; genus Candoia; species Candoia aspera. Next base: position 41,240,970 of record NC_086156.1, on the reverse strand, counting down.
AGGAATGCCTAAGCTAAATAGAAGACTCAGACTATAAGCAAAGTTAAGTTCTGGCTTTTATTCAGAATAGAGTGCACACTAGTAGAAAGCTGAGAGTGAGAGAAGCGCGCCAAAAGTTGAATTAAATAGCCTCGTGCCAAATAGCGCTCCACCCCCACATTCCCCGGGTGTGCCCCACGAGTTCCACGGGGTGACCGGCCATCCATGCTTGCTAGGTGAGAGGTCGTCCAGCCCCAATCGCCTCGGGCATTGCTCCGTCTTTCTTTCTGCAGCGTAATGGCTCGTTACCGGGCGATTAGGCTTTGGAATTCCTCGAAAGCGTCCGGACGCGCCCTTCTGATCTTCACCTTGATCTTCTCCTTGCTAATGGTGTTAATTGCTGATTACCAGGCGATGAGGGCTTGTAGATCTCCTAGACCCATTACTGTCTTTGTCCTGTTTTATTGCCCATCCCTCTCCAGTCATTAGCAAGCCTCTGTGCTTTGTCATGCGAGCCATTGCAATGTCGCCAACATCGCACCGGCGATCATGACACTCCTGATCCAGGAAGAAGCGTAGCTGGCACATGACACAAAGTTTTGCAAAGGCTCCCCTGGGCACGACTGCCACCTGCTCTTCAAGCAGGAGTTGTGAGTCCGGGAGAACCTCCAGGTTCTGCACCAGGTCTGTCTGGGGCAGTGCAACCCCATCCAGAACTAAAGATGGTAAATTCCTGGATACCCAGGAGCCTCCAATCCACAGCTCCTCCATCTTACCAGGGTTCAACTGAAGCCTGTTGTTCCCCATCCAGACCCCTACAGCCTCTAGACACCAAGAAAGGATGGTCACAGCATCACATACATCACCTGGGATGGAGATGTGCTGTATAGTTGAGTATCATCCACATACTGATGATACCTCACCCCGTGGTGACAGATGATCTTGCCTAGCAGTTTCATGTAGATGTTAAAAAGGAGCGGAGAGAGTACTGAACCCTGCGGCATCCTGCAAAGAAGGGACCGCAGGCCAGATCTCTCACTCCCTATCAACACCGATTGGGACCGGCCCTGGAGGAAGGCAGTGAACCAGTGCAAGACCACGCCACCCACCCCCAACTCCCTGAGCTGACCCAAAAGGATACCATGGTTGATGGTATTGAAAGCCGCTGAGAGGTCAAGGAGAGCCAAGGTGGATTCATTGCCCCCACCCCGCTCTCACCAGAGATCATTCATAAGCGTGACCAACATTACCTGGAAACCTTCATAATTCAAACTCCTAGAAATTAACCCCCATTAATTTATAGGACAATGTAATCTTAAAGGACAATTGTCCTAAAGCTGAAAGTACAAATAAATAAAAGATGCTAAATCAGAGGATCTTGCAGTTTTACATGCTAAGTATTCTGTAAATAACTGTTCATGCTGCTAAATTGGGTGTGTCAAGTAGATTATTCAAATGTTGTTACAAGCTATATTATCATAAGTATTCAAGTATGGTCTCAATAAATTTCAAGGATCTTTCCTTAAATATTTATTAATGTTTCCTATATGTTATCTTAGAATATTTATTTTAAAGAAATGTTTGGTACAAGCTTTAGAACAGTGTTTCTCAAACTTGGTGACTTTAAGATGTGTGGACTGCAACTCCCAGAATTCCCCAGCCAGCATGAGGAACTCTGGGAGCTGAAGTCCACACATCTTAAAGTCACCAAGTTTGAGAAACACTGCTTTAGAGCTTACAATATTTCCTTGGAACTCAGTCATTTTGCAATAATATTCTATGGCACAATCTGATACACATCTATTCAGAAGGAAACATAACCAAGTTCTGTGGTGTTTACACGCAGGTAATGTCTTGAATTAAAGCCCAGTACTCAGATGTTTTAGAACCTTAATAAGATATGCAGATGTTTTATACTTGCCTTTTTTTTTCAGAATAGCCTGATCAATATAATAAACGTAATACTGTTTTCTGCTCTGCTCTGTACCATAGACAGATACTTGTACATATGAACACCAACCTAGGCTTTCTCTTGATAGGATATCTTCTGACCTTGCTATTTTGCCAGGATATGTCAATGTTCTTTGCCTGAAAATTGAGAAAATTATGAGGTATTTGTTGTAAATCAACAATCAAGAATAGACAGAAATGGCCTGACAACATAAATAGTTAAGATCTAGACTTACTTAAATTTGGACTAGACCCAATGAAATCAGTAAGATGTATGTTAGTCATAATGAATTCGGATTGCAACCTATTTCTAACTATGACTAAGTTTCATATAAGAAAAATATTGATAACTATTTATGAAGAGTAATCTTATTAAAACTCATATTAGTTCTTGTAAGCATAACTTACAATATCATACTGCTTGTTTAGTTTGAATTAGATTTTTGTCACTGACATTTTCTACAAATCCTGAGATACAGCTCCAAATCTACCTACCTGAAGAAACTACATTGCATTTTATTTATTTATTTTCTATCCCACCTTTATTATTTTTATAAATAACTCGCGGCGGCAAACATATACTTAATACTCCTTCCTCCTCCTATTTTCCTCACAATAACAACCCTGTGAGGTGAGTTGGGCTGAGAGAGAGTGACTGGCCCACGGTCACCCAGCCAGCTTTCATGCCTAAGGCAAGACTAGAACTCACAGTCTCCTGGTTTCTAGCCCGCTGCCTTAACCACTAGACCAAACAATATGTTTAAAATGACTTAAGACAGCAAAAATGAACTCTTGAGAGCCAGCTTGAAAATTATGTATCTTACATACTTTTGAAAGGTAAACACCTATGCATATATGAATTAAACTCAGACTGCATATTTTAGGTGTACGTTTCGTCAGCTTTAAGTTGAAAGTTTCTCTCAAATAAAGTCTTCCCTTTTAAGCCTTAGGGCACAGTTTCATCATTTTGGAAACAAAACAGAGATTGCATTGCAAGATACATTATTTATTTATTGGAATATTTCTATTCTGCCTTGCACTCAAACGTTTCTGAGATGGTTAATAAAATTTTTGATTAACATAATGGGATGAATTCAGATTTAGTTGCATACATAATAGATCTACTGAAACCTATTACTAATTTAGAGCACAATCCTATAATAGACAAGAGTGGCAACTATGGAGTGGGAGACAAACTCAGAAATTCTTTTCTTCTTCCCATGGAAGCTTGGAAATTGGTACTTCCTAATATGTGAAATCATGCCAAGAATAAAATGAGGGGGGCTGGAAGAGACTATCAGTCTGCTACATCAAAAGCCAGCTGACATGTCCCAAAAACAGCCTTTAATTTATGCAAACTATGAGTTTTAGTGGATTTTTTCAATTCAGAAAAGGGGAGAGGGGAAGAAGAGATGCACCTCCTCCCTCACTTCTACCCTGTCAGCAGGAACCTACTGGATGATGGCTTTAAGCATTATCAGGCAGGATTATTCTGCTAAAACTTTTCAGTTTTCAGACCTACTTTATCCAGTGCAGGCGTTGTGAGGAGCTTTCCCAAGCTTAAGCTGTCCTTTCCTAAGGCAGAATGTACTAGTCTTATTGTTAATATAGCTCATATCGATCTCCATTAAAACTGGCTGGCTGTACAACTGCAAAGCAGAGTGTGGTGTCAACTATGCTAGCACAGTATTACCTGTATTATCATCTTCTGTACAGCAATTCTTGCCTGAATGCTTCCTTTCAGCCTGGGCAGCCAGGGCGTGATTCATTAATAAGCCCACATGGCATGAATAGCATGCACACTCATTGTCCAGCAATATACTAGGCCAAAGCATTGTTTGGAAGTTACAGAAATAAGATTTGAAGAGAGTTTCCTGGCATCCTGCAAAATCCTTTTGAAGGAGGAAACTTTCATGATATATGCTGGGTGTAAACATCTTGTCATGCTTGGTATGCATTTTGAAATAAAGTGAGTGAAAACTAGAGATAGGGTTTTTCAGTTATTGACTATGAATTTAATGTCTGTTAGATGCCATATTAAAATAGCCCTTTTTCTTGGGCTCACATGGGTTTTAACGGTTTTTGGTTGCTGATCTAATCTGATGCTGAAATATACTGCTGCTTAATCTATGTAATCATTTGATAGTTGCATTTTAAACATGCTGTATACCACTCCAAGATGTTTTATCATAGGGCAGGCTAAGTATATTTAAATAAATAAAATACATGTAGCTCTTATATCCTCAAAAAAAAAAAATCAAGATACATGAATTTGCTATCCATATTCATGTATCTTTCCCAGCCTAGTGAAAACCACAATATTTTAAGACCCAAACATGGTAGTGTATCTATAACACTAGTAGACCATTAGAGGAATGATCAAATAACCAAATAAACTTACTTTCTCTTTCTTCCATTTCTACAGCTAGTTTCCTTCCCATATCTTTTTGTACAACTTTTTATCTGAGAAAAATAATCGATAGACTTTATTTTTGAATGCGTAGTATATTTAATGGCAGTCAACAGCTGTTTCAGAAGTATACAGTTTAACTTTAATGTCAACATCTGTTCCTTTGTAGGTGTTATTTTTGGTCATTCATAAATCAGATTTCATGGGTGGGTTCACCCATTACATTAAACTATGTATTTGTGTAACATGAATAACTTGCAACAGATTTCAGCCTTGTATTTCCTCCCCTACCTGTATTATAGAACAGGATGGTTGGAAGGTTTTTTTCTCATGGTTAGATAATTCCAATTTCTTGTACTATCCAAACCACAACTTTGGTTAACTATAATTAGCACTTGATTAATTCATAACTGAATTTGGCTTATCTTAAATTAATTGACATTAACTATGGTCATCACTCCAGATGACATGATAAACTGATAAAATATGGTTAAATAAAAGTAGAAGTTTCTGAAGACCTCTTGGCTGTATAGAAGTGGAGATTAAATGAGCCTGAAGCTTCCAGCATCTCATCCATATCACAAAAATGATATTTGGAATAATGTTCAAGTACTATCTATAGTTATATTTTTCTTTAGGTGTTTACTCCCTTTCATTCCCCACCCCAGAAGTAAAAACCTGTTCTCTTTAAATTATTATTAAGCATGCTAAGATAACTAAAAAGAATTAATTATATTCATTTGCATTCTAATAAAAAATGCTTACTGATATTTTTTGTAAGCTAGTAATTTCATTTTTATAAATAAATATCCACAAGCTGCCAAACAAACTCAAGTTTAAGATCAATAATAATATAGCAATTGTGACAGGAAGTAACACAGCTGTTTAGAAAGAACAGCTGAAAGGAAAGGAAAGGAAAGTTGTCTGATGATCAGTTAAGATTGTAAGAATTTATATTTAAATCTTACCATTTTTCTACATTTTATTCTATCAGTTTTTCTTTTGGCTTCTTCATCATTTACTGTACCTAAAAGCCATTATGAGAATAGTTAAGGAACAACTGAATTATAATTGCTAGCAAATACATGATTTTACATGATTGTTTTTGATCTGTGCTCAAGCTGTTAAAACAAAATATACTACTGAAATATAAATTATATTTCATTATATTAGAATAGATTGCATGGCATCTTTTTATACTGATATAACTACAGTACTTCCATAAGATTTCTGTCTAACTACACATCCTTTTATGGTAGCTTAATCTATAGTACTTTTTATACCAGTTCTCATGTTATAAAGTTAATAGTGTTATGGACGTAGGAATCTATAAGAAACCTACTCAAGAGTATCACATGGTGGAATGTGTTACCATGTCCCCTGGAGGGACATGGTCAAATTCAGAACTTGGTTAATCTTACATGAAAAATAGATCCTGACTTCTGCAACAAGTACCCAAAAATGTTTTAAAGAGCTGTATTGATCACAACAGAGGTCTAGCTGTAGGAATCCCATATTTCATTAAAGGTTATATCTATCCTGTAAGTGTACAGGTTCCTAAGTGCATAGTGTAGATTATTCTGAGCTAGGTATTTATTTATTTATTCTTTTATTTACTTATGACCATTCTGTTGATTTGATACAGGAATCATTAGTATCTAGCAACTATTCAGTAAAGATACTACCATTGATTTCTGCCACAATTACTGGGAAAATATTTTCACTGTTAGAAATACAGATGTTTGTGTATAATAACTAAAAGGCCAGATAATTGTACCCTTTTTTGATAGGTAGCATATGTCGAGCCTTTGCTGAGTAGAACATGCTAGCAATTTGTTTGCCTCTTCCAATGCACTTTCATACCAGGCTTTTTTCCTCTTACATACATCTGCCTATGGAATATACATATAAATACATATCCAGTTATGTTCTTAATATTAGATACATCATTATTCTTCTAAACTTCTCAATATAAAATGTGCAGAAAATTTGAATTTTAAAAATGCATGTGGTTAGTTACATGTTCTATATAGGCAGCTGCAGGAACAATGAATATGCAATTTAAATCAAACTTGAAATTATTTTAATTTTAGAAAAAGGCATTGCTTTATATTGGGCAACTGGGAGGAGAGGGATGAAAGCAAATGTGTCTGGGAGAAAGAGAAAGAGAGAGAGATGACTTGTGTGACAGATTTGAGGTGCTACTGGAAAAAAAGCCTTTTTTCCCTTTAAACAAAAGAAAGGATATTTGCTTTTGGGCAGGGGCTGGGACATCAAAATGTCTTTGGCTGGTCCTGCATTACGGTCTGCCTAGTAGTGCTTTGAAAGTAACTCTCTTTACAACTCTGGATCTTACAGGTTAATAAGGCTATCATGTCTACACTGTGGATACTTTGGTTAACTATATATACAAACAACTCTTTATAAAAGATTCCCACAGCAATTTACAACAATAAAGTTTTAACATGGATATAAGACACAACCCGTTAATATATCTATTCTTAATTTTGTACTATCTCTGGTTAGCTTGATAAACATTAATTTGTTTTGAATGAGACGGAAATGTATTTTCTGAGGTGAAAAGAAAGCTGTGATGAATGCCTAGTGAGAAGGATGCTTCCTACTGACATACGGGAAGTAATGAGAAAGATGTTGCAATTCAGTGTAAGGAAATAGAGTCTCTGTGCAGTGTACTATGTCATAACATGGCTTGTTTGGTCTGGGCTTGTGCAAACTCAGTATAGTTTATTCAATAAATCAAGTGTTAAAAACCATGCCTTGCAATGTGTTCATGGAAATGTGATTTTAATAGAATTGACTAGATCTCTTGAAGCAGGACTATTGAAGCAATATGATTTTATACATGGTCTTATAACATAGCTGCTTCTGCTATATAGAGAATGATTTGTTTTATTATTCCATCTTACTTATAATCTCATTGCACAGAATTGTACTATTGAAACCTTGGGGAAAAAATGAAGTATTATTCAATGCAGTACCTGCACATCAAAAGATGTACTGCAACATATTGCTCAATATAAACATATGAACTTAACTGAAATAAAATGTATTGCTTTAAACTGATTGGAAATCTTCAGGTCCATAATATAGGCTACAAAGATATTTAAGCTCAGAGCATTACCTTTATGATTTAGTATTAAACAAATCTAACAGAAATGTCTTTAGCTTGTTGCTAGGCATTAATAACTAAACCCAGCATCGAATCACTATTTATGCAGAAACCACAAATTACAATTCCCTTAATAATACAGATAACAGGTTAGAAGTTATTAATATTTTCTATTTTTAGCATCCTCTTATCAACAGACTATGGACTAAAATATGAGTTTCATAGTTAGATCTTTCCCCTGTGGAAAGATATGGGGCATACCAGCCTATATGGAAAAAAATTAACATCAACAGTTTTTTCTATTTATTCTGGGAAACATAGAAAACAAAAGGCCAGTTTAGCTGTTGTGTATGTTTTGACAACTGTCTCAGTTCTAAACCAATTATGGACTCATGTTCTTCAATTACTAGCCACACAATTATTGGTTTTCTAAGCCAAAAGTGTATATAGTTTAAATAAGTTCAATACTTACTTTGTGTCATCAGATATTTCTAGTACAATCTATTTTCTTTTTCTTACATGCAAGCCACAGTCAGATGAATGGTGTTGTCTTGTCTCATTCATTTATTCCTCTCAGTGAAATCTTCAGCAAAGTTAACTATAAACATTCCCTTAATCCATTAACTCCTAAATATTTCAAATATGTTTTTAAATAGAGGAAGCTAGCTTCCTCCTTCCCCACCCTGGTGTATTTGCTATGCAATAAATCAAACTAAATGCAAAACAAGAACACAAAAAATCACGTTTGTAATCTTTCAAAAAAAAAAATCAAGTGAAATTATAATAAATTGGAATGTTTTGTTAGATATCTGCACTTGGTTCTATTAATCCAATTTTATTTTGTTTTCTGAATAATTTGAATATATGTATGTGTGTATGTGTATGTATGTATGTGTCTATGTGTGTGTGTATATATACTTTAATATATAGTACTTTAATTCTCTTGATTTTTAAAATAACTATGTCTAATGGAAAGACATTTACCGTTTGAATCCTGCAAATAAAATATTATTATCAGTGGCTGGAAAGACATTTACCCTTTGAATCCTGCAAATAAAATATTATATCAGGGCTTTTCTTTGCTCTTCAGCAATATCTGATTTTGTAACACCCTGCTTGATGAAGAGATTTAGAAACCTTGTACATTTTGTCACATTAGAGTTGCCTAATAAAACAATCTAAAATTAGAAAAAGATCCATGTATTTCAATGTTTTTACTTTGTAGGAGTCATGTTATACTTTTTCCCCTCATTAGAACATCTGCCTCACTATTCTGGCACATGACACACTCCCCAGCCTGTTATCTTAAAATAATATTTAACTCTAAATCTCTTTTATGTTGGCATTATTTCCCTTCACCATCACCTTTAGGGGTACAATACATTGAACCACAAACTTGTGTGTTGTATGCACCCATATGAAAGGGTTAATTTATGATTCAATGTGAGATTGGGTTAATACTGAAAACCATAGTTCACCTAACTGTGGTCAAGTTTTGATAATTAGGATGAGTGGTTAGATTTTACACCTAATTATCTGTGTGTACAGCAGCTTCACATTTATGAATAACTTTTTAAAAAGACTTGCACAGAAATGCCAAGGTGCATGACTTTATTTAACAACCTCCTTCTCTTATAATTACAGCAGTATTCTTGTGGCATGTTATCTGTTGTCAAGTAATAAAAGCACACATTGTCATTTTTCAGACTCCTCCTACTTCTTGTACAATTTCAACACAATGCAGTGAAGTGGGACACCTGATTTTTGTTATTGACACAATGATATCATGCTGAAAAATCAATGTATTATCTGAAAGGAAAAACTGCATATGAAAGAACACTTAGCTTAGTGTTTCCTACAAAAAAATGACTCCAGTATAGTTTGCTCCGGCAAATAATCTCTAATTATCAGGGAACATGTCATTTACATTATTCCAATTATTAAGTGATGAATAAATAACAATTCACTTTAAGATATATCAATGTTGGTTAGAGCTATGCTAATGTTAGGAGGGAGGCTGAAGTGATAGTGAACTACCATTTTCAATCATTGGCAAGGTGTGCTGGCAAAAGGAAGAACAGAGAGAACAATTATTTTCTTTTTCCCAGTGATTTTTTAATTAAAAATGTTTTCATATTGATTTTTGTCATAGATGGGTAGAATGAACTATGCCAACTATCAGCTGGCTTGAGGAACCTGTTCCTGGTGGAAAAAGAAGTTGCTTTGCTTTCAAAAAGAGCACTAGTGTACATCACATCTCCCCTTTTGATTTCTCCAAAGTCCTTAGAATTTTCTGTGGAATGTACTTGGGGCCTTTGAGGAGACATTACTGGTTGAACTATTCTTTGTCTCATCTTAACTTCCTCCAGCCAGTTGATCTGGGGACTAGGATAACCGTCAAATAGGCTGGCCATATTTCCTTGAGACAAAAATGGGACATTGGGATGGCAAAATGGGATGGGGTTAAACTTATGTAATATTCTGTATTCACAAAAAAGATGATAAGGTTATCAACAGTAAGCTGGGAAGGTGCAGCAGGGGGAGGTGTGGCAATGGTTGGGTCCGGAGTGGTTGGTGCAGGGGTGGCGTTGGGTGGAGAGGTTGCAGGAGGACTGAGGGCAGAGGCAAGCTGGGATAGGAGGACAGGAATGGAGGCAGCAGGAGGCTGGAGAAGCGGAGGGCTGAGGGCAGCGGTGGGCTGAGGTGAGCTGGGACGGGAGGACAGGAACGAGGTGGCAGGAGGCTGGAGAAGCGGAGGGCTGAGAGCAGCGGTGGGCTGAGGTGAGCTGGGATGGGAGGACAGGAACGAGGTGGCAGGAGGCTGGAGAAGTGGAGGGCTGAGAGCAGCGGTGGGCTGAGGTGAGTTGGGACGGGAGGACAGGAACAAGGCGGCAGGAGGCTGGAGAAGCGGAGGGCTGAGAGCAGCGGTGGGCTGAGGTGAGCTGGGATGGGAGGACAGGAATGAGGTGGCAGGAGGCTGGAGAAGCGGAGGGCTGAGGGCAGCAGCAAGCTGGGGCAGAACAGGAACGGAGGAGTCTAGTGAACGGTTGTCCCTGACAACCTGTTCCTCTCTGGTGCACCCTTTTATTTTATTTTCTTGCTGCTGTTTTGGCCTGAGAGCCAATTGGCTTCTTTTCTACTGGGCGCATTTTTCCGACTGTCTTCCACTGCACTGATTGGTGGCAGCGACTCTTCCTCTTGCTCACTGCCAATCAGCTGTTCCTGTGGTTCCGCTCTAGGTTTCCCGCTGGATTGAGAATTACTGCCAAGTCAGCCTCCTTTTCAATTTCAATTCAATTTTTTCCCGCTTTTCCCAATAACGGCTCCAACATTTTTAAAAAACGGGACAAAATTGACATTTATATTAAAATGACGGGATGGTCAGGAAATGTTAAAAAAACGGGACTGTCCCATCAAAATGGGACGTATGGTCAGCCTACCGTCAGAACTTTACACCGCACAATCTCTCTCTAAATAATGCACATATTTTAAAATTATGACACAGTGCTACATTATTGCAGAGATAAAATCATTTTCTACATAATACTAGAATACAATAAGGAGTTTCTAATAAAGTGAGAAAGAACATGGAAGCAGCTAACAGAAATTCCATTTGTTAATGGATGTGTGCCACCTTGTGGTGGAACTCTTTATCATTCTAAAATAATATGTCTGACTTGGGCAGAACAAAGTATAACTCATTTCGTTAAAATAGATTAAGAGTGAAAATGTAGAGCTGCTGAAGAACATTGTGCTCCATCAAAAATGTTCACTTACAACAAAACAGCACTTTCCATAATTACCTGTTTTCAGTTAATTAAAAATGAACTGCCTTCTACTGCTTCTTGCATGATTTCTTGGGTATTTTTCTTGGTGCCATTTTGAATTTAAATTGGAGATGCATCACTACATCAGATTACTCACTAAAATGTTACTATTCAGATCAATTCTATAGATATATGTGATCCATATATTCATCCACATTAATTACCTAGCAATACTCTACAAGTCATTGAAAAAATTGAATGAAAATAAATAATTACTATAAACATTCATGTAACATACAAACGTATTTGAAGATCATTAGCTGCCTCTACATTTGTGAAAATTTGGGATGCTTAAAAAATATTGCAACAGGTTGCTGAGTTGGAAATCTTGAATTCTATGGATACCATTACTCTTTTTTTCCTCACACTTTCCCTTTCCTCTCCCTTAGAGCTGGCACCAGCTCCTTCCTCCTGCTTGTTCTGATTTTCCATCCTGTTGAACTGCCTTCCTTTTCCATTACTTCTACCTCCCTTCTAACTCTTGTCCATTCTGTTCTCCAGCTGCTCTCCCTAGTTCCTCTTTCTTCCTTTCCTGGTTCTGGGGACTCAGAAAGGCTCCAGGCCATTCCACCAATTGCAGGAAACATTTCCCCAAATCCAGAAACCACAGCATGCTGCTGGGTTGCTCTATACAGGTAGACCTCATTAGTGACTGCCTCGTTTAACAACCATTTGCAGTTATGACGGTGATAAAAAAGTAACTTCATTACCAATCCTTGCATTTATGACCTTTGCAGCTCTGTAAAGGAAAGAAAAGTTGGAAGCATAGTTGCAGTTTCACTTAGTTACTGCTTCACTTAACTATGGAGTTGCAGGTCTCAACTGTGGTTGCTAAATGAGGACTACCTGTATTGCCCTTTGCATAGGATAAGGCTACTTGATACAGCAAAGCCCGGCAGGCAATTATACAATGATAGTATTATTGTAACAAGTTATGAAAAGTTAGAAAGTGCTTGTTTTGTGGTAGGCCACTCTTACTATTCTTACATGTTGATATAGGGTCTTTTCATATCAATAAAGGTGGTTATAGTTATAAAAGTAATCTGCACATGGGTTAATTTTAGCATAATGTAGGAACTACTAGCCACTGTGGTAGATTCATCAAATCTAAAATTAAAAAACCTAGTATTTTGTCACCTATTACCTTGGAGGGAAGTTGGGGGCTGGCAGTGTACATAAGCAAGAAGAAGGACAAGAATAGGCAGTGGAGGCAGAAAATTTCATTCCAGTGCAGTTTTTTGCTGACTCAAGGATAGGTGGAGAGTACTTCAACTCAGTGGGAAGAAAAGTCCTAAGCATTCAAGTGCAATTCATAGTAATTATAATTGAGATTATCTAGAGAAATATGTTGTCCACAACTGGGCTTTGTTACATATTTTATCATAAAAATATCCTATTATTTTGATTCATTAGTACTTGAGGCTCCTAAAACTGAATGATCTAAGAATGATAACATCCTTAGTTATCATTGCCTGTTCTATTAAAGTTTGAGCAATGTACTTCAGATTTCTGATAATGTATGCATTTGAGTGTATTCATAAATTCGTAAACTGTGCGTATGAAAACTTCTATGCTGAAACCTCTATGACAAACTGCAATCCAATTTGCTGCTTTAAAAATTGCCTCTTTCATCTTAGTTGTAGACTAAGATGAAGATGTAGACACTTCTTCCCATAATAAGTTTGCAGTTATATCATTTTTGGTTTTGTGATAGAAAATCATTATGATTTTATGAAATATATATTTCATAAATATATATTTTAAAGAGCTTACACAAAAGAGAATTTCCTGAAAATATGTACAAGAAAGCTTAAGTCTTGTGATTTTTATTATTATTAGCAACTTCATTTGCAGCCAAAGGTCAACTATATGGAAAATTCTACTGAACGTCTGGTAAGGACATGGCAAATTGAAGATGTCCCTGTTTCTTTCTGAAAAACGGGGATGCCATTACAGCTGAAATCCGTGGCCAGATGTGGGATCTGGACCAGCAAAATTGTGAGATAGCACACACATACTCTGTACAACTGCTCCTTGTGAGTAGGCAGTAAGAGCTGAAGTTTTTGTGATCTACTTGTGAGTTGAGCAGCTGGGAATCGAGGGATTACACCTATGCTCATAGTTGTAATGTAGCCTTTAAGAGTGCAAAATCTGGCCAATCTTTATTTCTTAATCACTTAGGAACTAACTTTTTAATTGTTTTCTAACACTGAGCAGCTCTGGAATGGCAAGTTTTTTATGGACTTCACTGGGTGAGTTTCCTTCAGTCCATTATGTAAGAAGTTTTAAGTATGTGTTTAAAGATTTTTTTTAAAAATTAATTAACACCAAAAGGGTGGCCACAGTGTTGATTTTAGAAAGCTATAAACGGACTAAGGGTCCATATGGATTTGATAAAATTTGGAAATTAAATATAAGAATCTTTCCCATTGGAAACTATCCACAGTTCTGCAATGAGAAGAAAAATAACATGAGACTTTGAAGAATGGACACTAGAAAGCACCAGAAGGGAGAAAAATAATGGATACATCAAGAGATATTTTGGAACAATGGGGTCAGAAGCTAATTTTAAAGATTTCTGCCATTATTGATAGACTAAATGATGCTATGGAAGAGGAACGTCTTTTACTGGACAAGACTGAAATTGATTCAAATGTGAATTTGAAAATGACAGGCTACAAGGATATGGAAAAAGATGAAACATGTAGTATACAAATGAAACCAGCTGATGTTTAATAATTAAAAAGGATGTGTAAATAATAGAATTAATTAATCTATTTATAATGGATTTACAAAAGGGATTTGTTAATGTCAGCAACTTTGTGAGCAGAGATAAAATGAAAAAAAATCAAGTGTTTGGATATTGTCTGAAGGGACTAAAGACCAAGATTGTTGGGAGCAAGGGGAAGGAATATAAAGTTAGTTTATATGACCAAGTTAAAATGTTGATATCTCTGGTAACTTCTATTAGATTTTTATGATTGGATTTGAATTATGAGGTTTGGGGAATATGTTTTAAATAGAAAATGAGATATAAATGTAAAAGGAAGGAATTTAAGTGGGTTTATTAGATTAAGTTTGTAATAGATATGTTATTTCTGGAAAACTTAATCAACTTTTGCTGATTAGGAAGAGGATGTTTTAAAGGTTGTTTATAGAGAATGAGGTGAAATATGGGAGACTGAAGAGATTGTTTGTTGTATTTTAAGAGATGGTGATAAGATGTTAAAGTTGTTTATACTTGCTGTTACTTTTTTTTCTTTGCATTTTCTATTTTTACTTTTTTATTTTTTATAGCTCGTTAGTTTCATCTGCACGTGTAATTCTTAATTATTATATAAAAAGGAAATTCTACTAAAGTTATAAGGATTACATGTTTCTATAACTTCTATAACCCATGTTTCTATAACTTAATGCTCTCTGAGTATGTTAGATAATAATTTTGATCATCCTCAGCCACAATGGCAAATGATGGGGATTTTAGTTTATCATATCTGGAGATACTAGATTAGGAACAACTGCCTACTGGCTATGTGATTTCAACTGTAAAGCTTCCACCTAGTGTTTTAAATGGCCAGGTCTAAGGGATGGCCTTTAAGGCAAATATTTTGTAATGCATGCAAAGTTGTGATATGCTAAAATTTTACTTCTTAATGTTTCACTGAATATATGAGTTTATGCAGAGTGGGCTTTATCATTGGGCAGAATGAGGCAGCAACTTCAGACAGCAGATTGTGAGGGTTGGGGAGCAGTGGCAGGACAGGTAGAGTTTCAAGAGGAAAACATACAAGATGAGCTACCAGATAATGAAATGACATTATAACCAGCATGTACTTGTTGCTTCTGTGGTCAGACAACTTATTTTTCAAGAAGTTCATGTCTCTAAAAAGGAGGAGGAGGAGGAGGAGGACAAAAAACAAAAACAAAAAAACAAAGCAGCCTAGCAGTTTGAATACCAGTTCATCCCCTGCCAGAGAGGAGGAAGATATTAATTACCTGGGAACTATACAAATAAACAGAATAAGCAAAAAGGCAAAATATTGTACATTTTATTCTAGTTCATCTCCTGCTGAAGAGAAAGGAGAGTTTTTCATTTATTTTGCCAAGTCTTCCCATTCCAACTTTGGTCCAATTCAGCCAGCTCACTTGGCCTGAGCTAATGTATCCACAGAAAGAGTTGCAAAGAAGGACAGACCGGGAACATATCCACAGTCAAACAGTCCAGATCAAACAGGGTTCTTTTATACTGTAAGATGAGATAGCTGGCACCCTGGAAGTGTCCAGAGTGTTCTGTGTTGCTAGTAGACCTCAAGCTAGCCCATTATCCTCAGATATGGGAGGATACTATGTTGTCTTCAGCACTGAAAAAAATTTCCTCTTAAAGTCCAGCCAGATTCTGTACATGGTATTAGAACAAAGCCATGTTTTCTTTTCATAAGATAGGAAGAACTTTTTCAACTGTGTCTGAACCTGTAGTTCTAGAAGTTGGCTATTTCTGTTATAAAGGTTTGCCTGAAAAAACACAGATTATATTTATAGACTGGTTCTATAATAGAGTTCAATTAAACTAGTACAGTTGAAGCTAAACCACTTCTTTTCCATACAGCCTGTAAATAGAACATGATACTAGTACATGGAAGAGACAATGTAAATAAATAAAATAAATAAAAATAGGCTTCGTAAATCAGTTTCAATACTTTTCTGTATTTCCATTAATAATATGGAAAGTGTCTGAAAAATCAGTTCTATAGCCTATAATGATTATCCTTGAATTTGGTAAAGGAAGAAGGAAGGAGCAGATTTGCAATGTTACATAAGAAGAAAATGGGGCTCAAAAGAGAAGGAAAGAAAGAATAAAAGATGACATTGTTGAAAAGATCAGAGAGGACAGAAAAACATTTATTGATGGGCAGACATTTGAAGTGGAAATGGCAGAAATAAGAGGAGATTTAAGGGCACTTTATCAAATTACTGATTGGCAGGCGTTTTAGCTACAGAAGAGATAATCCAATCAAAGGAAGAACCTTTACTCAACTAAAGGGGAAAAAAGCATTAAAGATTTGAGCAGCTTTTCTATGCCACCAAAACTAACACTCAATTTTAATAACACATAAAGGTTATGGAACTTGACATTCACTCTTTAAAAACTACTTCTGAATGCTGAAAATTAAAGAGATGAAAGAATCACAGTTCAACTGCTCAACATAAGTAGTGTGCAACCAACTTCATACCACTACACTGCTTTTTCAAAAGCATTGGAGGGAAGCTCTAATCAAAATGTTCCCAGAAGTCATACAACTATCTGCATAAATTATTATAGGATTATGAAGATCTGAATTCCAGAAAACATATTCTTCAGAACCATACTGACTTTGAAATTCCATTTATATAAAGAACAATCTCTAAAGAACATGTTTGATCTGGTCAAATATTACTAGATCAGCACTTTTATTTAAATATTTATTTTAAATATTTTATATATTAATTCAATATCTATGGCTTTCCATCTCAAATATGATTTGACTGTGGATAAGAATGCTGACATGTTTTGCATTACCGAAACCTGGTTGGGCACAGAAGGGGGATCCCCCTCTCTGAAATGTGCCTTCCTGGGTTTCAGGTGTGGTACCAATCATGACGTCAGGGCAGGGGTGGGAGTGTGGCTGTTGTTACCCATGAGTGTCAGCTGTGCAAGATAGTCCAGACAAGAATCACACCCAGAAGTACTAGCTCTAATGTTATTGTTAAGGTTACATTAACAGAATCTTGCAAGTCTGAAAGTACATCTCTCCCCCTCACCTTTACAGTCCAAAAAACTAGGGAGGGTCCCTTCTGAGATGTCTGCTACACCCCCATTCCTTCTGCAGACTCAGTTGCCACTTGTCTGACTGTTGTCTAGTGTCCTGGCCAACTAGACTAGACACGGAAGAGTGCAATAAAGTTCTTTATTTACAGTTTGTTAAATACATTAATTTAAAGCAATAAGGAATAGGCTATTTCCCAAGTCAGTAAGGTGGCAGGCAAGGCGAAGCAGGGCTGGACTGGGAAGCTGGAAATCGCACAGAGGCAGGACAAGACAAGCAAGGCTGAACTGGAAGGCTGGAATCACCGAGCAGCAAGGCAAGACCTTGAGGCAAGGTTGAGCTTGATAGCAAGGCAGGGCTCTGAGGCAAGGCTGGACCCAGTGGCAAGGCAAGGCTCTGAGGCAAGGCTGAGCTCAGTAACAAGGCAGGGCTCTGCAAGACTGGACTCAGAAGCAAGGCAAGACTCTGAGGCAGGGCAGAGCTTGGTAGCAAGGCAAGGCTCTGAGGCAAACAGCGGTGCGGCAGCAGGGCAGGCGGCTCGGAGTCTGTGGACAAGGTAAGGAGGTCGGCTGAGGCAGCGCGTTCCGAGAACGAGGCAAGGAGAAGATGACAGTTGATTCTGACAACTGGCTCTGGCTTCTGGCGCTCTTTACATCTTTGGCTTTCCTGTCTTTTTTGCACAAGAGTCAATCGCTTCTCTCAACCCGTCTTTCCAGCCTTTCTCGCACACTGATAGGTGGGGGTGAATCTGCCTCCTGTCTTCAATCAGTGGCTCTGGATCTTGCTGCTCAAGGCTTCCTCTCGCTTTTTCTGTGATTGGCTGATCCTCCTCCTCCTCCTCCTCCTCCTCCTCCGCGTCCATCCTGACATCTAGTCTGCAGCTCTTCCTCCTGTCTCTCAAGGTCATTCCCACAATGAGTCTCTGGTGGCCTTTAGAGGCACTGTGCCAGACATAACTGGATGTGAAATTCCCTTTATGAGATTGGGCCAAAAAGGATCCGTTGGGTCTGCTGCTTGCTTATCCTCCTCCCTGCAGCATAGCAGCATCCCTGTCTGAGTACCTTGACTCTGTGACCAAGTTGGCAGTGGAGTTCCCCAGGCTTATGGTCCTGAGATACTTCAACCTGCCTTCATTGGGCCTGGGGTCAGAGGTGGCTTGGCAGTTCATGGCCGCCATGAACCTGATCCAACTTATTAATAGTCTAACCCACAATGGAGGTCACACACTAAATCTGGTTTTTGTTGCGGGGCAGTGGCATAGTGGTCTGGGTTTGGGGGAAGTTAACATTGTTCCCTTGCCACGGTCAGACCATGACCTCTTGGCCTTAACTTCCGATGCAGCTTCCCACTGAATATATATTCAGCATATAAATTAATAAATAGACAGAGAGTATCTTTTGCCAACCCGGAGTCAATCTGTTTCATAATGTTCCTTCCAACCTGTGGTTTCCTGTCCTGTGTATAGGTTTCTCATGAGGACAATGAAATTTTCTGAGTTTCCTATTTTTCCTAAGGACATTCCACAGCTTGACATAGTCAATATACAGTAATCAAAGGCTATTGTTAATCAATGAAGCACATATTGACTTCTTTTTTGGTATTTTTAAAGACTGAATCTGACCAAACACTAGTTAGAGCCGCTATTAAGGCCTACCTGGTGGCAATAAGACAGGCGAAGTGCCAATACTTCTCCGCCCTTATCGCGTCCGCAGAATGCCGCCCGATGGCCCTGTTTAAAATCACTCAATCCCTTTTGGGGATGGTGGGCCAGGTGACCCACCTACAGGGCCGTGCGGAGTAGATCTCAGAGCAACTGCAGGATAAATCGCTTGGATCCGCTCTACGCTAGACTCCAAGCGTGAGGCATGGTCCGTGGAGATACCAAGGGAATGGACTTACCCATTTATCTGGGAACAGTTTGATCCTGTTGGACCCGAGGAAGTGGACAGGATCCTCCGGACAGTAAACGCCACCACATGCCAGCTAGACCCATGTCCCTCCTGGATGGTGAAAGCTGCTTGGGAGGTGACATGTGGATGGGTCCAGGCAATGGTTAATAGACCCTTGAGGGAGGGGTTGTTTCAATCTGTCTTTAAGGAGGCGTTGGTACAGCCCCTCCTCAAGAAACCATTGCTGGACCCAACTATACTGGACAATTTTCGTTCAGTCTCCCACCTCCCCTTTTTGGGGAAGTGGTTGAGAAAGTGGTGGCATTACAGCTCCATAGGGTTCTGGATGAAACGGATTATCTAGACCCCTTTCAGTCAGGATTCAGGCCCGGATATGGGACGGAAACAGCACTGGTCGCACTTATGGATGATCTCTGGCGGGAGCAGGATGGTGGCAGTGCATCCATCCTTGCTCTTCTTAAACTCTCAGCGGCTTTCGATACCATTGGCCATGGTATCCTTTTGGGGCGGCTCAGGGAGCTGGGGTGGGCAGCGTGGTTTTGTGCTGGTTCACCTCCTTCCTCCAGGGCCGGTCCCAGTCGGTGGTGATGGGGGGGAGAGATCCAACCTTCGACCCCTCCATTGTGGGGTGCCGCAGGGTTCGGTTCTCTCTCCTCTCCTATTCAACACCTACATGAAACCGCTGGGTGAGATCATCCATCACCATGGGATGACGTATCATCAATACGTTGATGATACTCAACTGTATATCTCCATCCCAGGTGAAGTAAGTGATGCTGTGACTGCCCTCTCCAGGTACCTGGAGGCTGTGGGGACCTGGATGGGGAACAACAGGCTTCAGCTGAACCCTGGTAAGACAAAGTGGCTGTGGGTTAAGGGGTCTTCCGTATCCAGGACTTTGTCATCTTTGGTTCTGGATGGGGTTGCACTGCCCCAGACAGACCCGGTGTGTAACTTGGGGGTCCTCTTGGACTCACGGCTCCTGCTCAAAGAGCAGGTGGCAGCCATGGCCAGGAGGGCCTTTGCGCAGCTTCGTATTGTGTGCCAGTTACGCCCCTTCCTGGATCAGGAGGCCCTTCGGTCACTTATGCCCTCGTTATCTCCCATATTGACTACTGCAATGTGCTCTACATAGGGCTACCCTTGAAGAGTATCCAGAAGCTTCAGCTGGTCCAGAATGCAGCTGTGCAAGCTGTTTTTGGTGCCCCCAGAAGGGCACATGTAACACCTTTGCTACGTGAGCTGCACTGGGTACCTATTTGCTTCTGGGTCCAATTCAAGGTGTTGGTTATCACCTTTAAAGCCCTACATGGCATGGTGCCAGGCTACCCAAGGGACCACCTCTTCCCCATTACATCTACCCGCCCCACCCGATCTTGCAGAGAGGGCATGCTGAGGACCCCATCAGTAAGAGAATTCCATCTGGCGGGGTCCAGGAGGCGGGCCTTCTCTGCAGTAGCGCTCGCCCTTTGGAACATCTTGCCCCCAGAGGTGAGGCTAGCCCCATCGCTCCTGGCCTTTCGGAGAAACTTGAAGACCTGGCTCTGCCAGCTGGCCTGGGGGGGGGGGGGAAGGAGAGGAGTCATGCTGGGGTTGGCTAGTGCCTTGAAGCACCCCTTCCACGTGAAGATTGAATGAGATATAGCCATCTGGACTTTATTTTTATCTATATTATTAATAATTTGTAATTTTATAATGTATTTTATATATTTATTGTTTTATTGAGGATTTTGTTGTAAACCGCCCAGAGTCCCTCCAGTGGGAGGAGATGGGTGGTGACAAATTTGATAAATAAATAAATAAATAAATAAATTTTCTTGATTATCCAGTGTGCATCAGCAATAATGCCTTTTGTTCTTTTGGCCTTTTCTTAAACCAGCTTGACTATATGGCAACTTTCTTTCCATGCAGGACTCTAATCTGCATTGGATGATCCTAAGTATTATTTTGCTAGCACATTAAGAATAGCCATAACATATTGAAACATCAATCAAGATTCCTTGGGACCCAAACCATGGCATGGAGAAGTACTGTAGATGAATATAGATTTATCCATAAAGGCTAACCTTGTGGCCTCTATGGATAGATTTCCTGGGATTGACTTAACAGCAAGCAATATTGCTTTTCAAATATATTTCCCTTATCTTGCTAGCCTTCTTCAATCTGAAGCTATATAGTTACGTTGAGCTTCAAATTAAAGAATCCTCCATTTTTCAAGTTGTGGATGACTGGCCTAAGCCTGCAGTAATTTCTATTATATCAGTTTTCAGTAAATGACTTTAAAAAGAACAAACTGATGTTTCATAGCTTGCTAGCTCATCAATAGCGTGGCTATTTTTTTTATTTTTTAAAAAAACCCTGTGTTTTACTTGCAGGTAAGAGGCAGCCTATGAATTTAAATAATTTTATTTTATAATTTAAGTAGAGCTTTAAAAAATTCCTACCTTAAATGAACTGGGATAAGGATCAATGTATTTTATGGCAGTCCAACTCCTGGAATGGGGATTCCCCAGAAACTCTACATGATGACTTTCAACATCTCCATTTAAATTATATATCACATACTGTCCATCAACAGGATCAGGAGAAAGAATGCCAGGCCATCTTAAAATAAAATGTTTTCAAAAATAAGTTCAGGGAAAGATAAAACACATAAATCTATGCTATATCTAGAAAGAAACATATCTGGAGACATGCCAGCAACAGAGAGTTATTTACCAATCAGCAGAGCAATTGTGAGGGAAAGAAACAGGCAGAAGGAAAAAGTGAGTGATAGACAATCCTATACTTATAAAGCTTTGCTAAGAATGGGAGATGAATAGGTTTTTCAGAATATAAAGTCCTTATTGCCTTATTGTTACATATATATATATATATGCCTTCCTACTGAAACCAATTGGGAGGGCTAACTACTTCTCAGCACTAGATTCAATGGATCAAGGACCCTCTAACCCACCTCTTATACCTTGTGGAATGCTCCACTTTCATGGGCATACCAAGGGCTTCTGAGATGGATGACTTTTGGTACTCTCTGAATTACTTCCACCCTATGAATCTGCATATTAAGATTGTGTTGTTAATTTGACCACTTGACATAGATCCCAAAATGCTATTTCTTCCTGTGTTTTTCCCACAAATTTAGAGGTAACTTCCTGGTTTATCAAAAATTATTTTTGTTTATCAACCACAATTCTTCATAAAGATATTGTTCTGACATACTTTGGTTTATCCTTAGAAACTGTCAGAGAACTGTAATGGAAGCTAAATAGAAAATCATTATGTCCCCTAAAGTTTAAGAACAGAAGCATCTGCAATTTCTATCACGTTTTTTAACGTTGCAATCAACCTAAATTATCTATAATTAAATTTTAAGTTCTTAAAACCTTACCTTGGCCATGTTTTCATTTTTGCCAAAACTAAGCTTCCTAATGGAAGTTTTGAATAAACATATTTTAATCCATGTTTTTGAAATTGAGACTCCTCAGGAAAATATTCTTCAGCAACAGAACATTTATTAAACTCTGGATCAACATTCATATAACAGTACCATGGTGCACTGGAATCAATATTTTCTACATCATCTTGCTGTAACAGTCTCCATTTTAAACAGCTCCTGTTCTCACATTGTACCCACACTTTACCTACATAAAAATTATTTTCTTTTATAGAATCCATATAACAGTCTTCACTCTTCTAGATTGTAGAATACTTGTTCCCTCTGAAACATAAAGAACAGTATCAAACACAAATCAAGACTTTAGTTTCCATGAAAACTCTGTTAGTAATAATAAAGCACTAGCTACTCTCAAAAGTAAGTGATAGTTAACTCTTGCAGCTTAAGAAAAAGTACAATGGTTATGTGGGTAAAAATTATACTTAACCAGGAAAACGTGTAGACTGTTATAAGCGAAATATTGCAAAACTATGCACAGTAAAACTATGCACACTTAAAATAAAAAATAATTCAGATCTCATTGGTGCATAGCACCTCTCTGCTATTCATTAGTTATATATTTTATTTTAGGCTTTCACCAAGCCTGAAAAAAGGCACTGCTGTTTTCATTAATTAGATCATTAAGGCAGCATGTCTTTAATGCACTTTTCACAACTTCTGCCTCTTTTTTCAGGCTTGTACAGAACTCTAAAAAAAGATATGTGCTTTTATGAATAGTAAGTGTTTCTGTGATTATGCTTGCATGAACTTTTCTTCCAAATCAATTCTGAAGCTCATATAGCCCTAATAAACAGATCCTTAATATGTGGCCCAAAATAGGCAAAATGGAATTCTGAGGAGGTAGCTGATGCATGAGAAGAGTCTGAGACAATAAGGGTTATCACATTAGTATTTAGTGTAGCATTTTAACAGCCCTTTAAAGATAGGAATGAACCCATATAATTTTTGCTATTCAAGCTAGATCTAAGGGCAGCTCCATGTTACCATGGTTTTGTTATCAACTGGGTTCCTCAAGAACAGTTTAACAATGACCCGTCATAGTCTTAACAGGGAAAAACAATGAGGACAATAAATGAAATTCACCATCCTGTCCTGAGCTGTTACACGTCCTGTAGTGAGAAAAAACCTTACACAAGGGAACAAAAAGAAAAGGAATTTAAAAACTAAGAATATTAGAGTTTTAACCGACTAGCCCCCTGTAGAAGAAAAAGGAGAAAGTTACAGAATCTTGTCAGTTTGATACGTGCTGTCTTGGCTAGGTTTCTTAGGAGGAGCTGACAAGAAGTGAAGCCAATATTCCCTTTGCTAGGCTGACACTCAGAGCGTGGGAGGAAAGGATTAGGCAACAGTTCTTTCTAATGAGAAAAAGGCCCAGTAAATTGGCTCTACTGCTGAAGGGATGACCAAGTGGGTGCAAAGTCAATTCAGGACACTTCCTGTGGAGCAACCTCAGATTGCCAGGCTACAGATTCAACTTAACGATATGTGCTTCCTACTGTTTCTTCCCTAATATGTTCACTACACCATCTTCCCACTGCAACTCACTGCTTTTTTAGTAATAGGGACACTATTTCAGTTACACCAGATTTTCTAGGTTGCTGTAAAGATAATGCAAACAAAGCACATGGCATCTAGTATATCTGTTGGTCCTTATATCAACCATTAAAGATAAAGATGCTCTCAACTGAGCTTGACTTTATTGACACATCCACATAACTTTCTTGATGGTAGTATGGAAGTGCTTTGTCACTGTCCTTTTGGGGGATCTTTTAATTTTTTTTTCCAATTTAGCTTACAACCCTGGAATTCCTTGGTAATCTCCTATCCAAGTACTAATCAGGCCCAACCTGATTTGGTTTTGGGGGGATCAGCCAAGGTCTGCTGCATGCTGGTACCTATTATGGCAAATGTTAGGAAAAAAGCAGTCCAGATCTTTCTTAGCTTTGAAGCCAAAAAGCTCAGCCAAGTGCTACCACTTGCTGAGATAAAGTAACAACATCAGAGGCATCTGTATGTAGGTCAAAGTAGTCAAGATGGCAGCTGCAACCACACAAAGCCCTGTCCTTTTTTATGTACATCACATGCACAACCCAGTTGTGGACATTCAATCCTGCTGTTGCACCCACAATCTTGATTTTTTTTTTGCTTCCTGCAGATGCGTCTGGATAATATTGTCATTTATTTATTAATCAAATTTGTAGGTCACCCCACTTAGAGTCATCTAAGCACAAGATAGCAGATTTTGCAAACACCACCATAGTACTTGGATTCTGGGAGAAAAGGCCCAGTACACAAATGGCTAAAAACCTAACAAAATAATGTCACTGTTTCTTTATTTCTATGTATATTTTCAGAGATGACAATTCATTTGCAAGTTTGAGATCCTAGGAATATTTTTGTTTGCTAATGTTATATTTCAAGAACATAGAACATAGACTTCTGGTCTAAAATATTGTGGTTCATTGGAGTGTGACTATTTTTTCTTGTTGCCTTCTCCTCCTTTCTCAAATAATTTGCTTAAGAGGATATATCTTGGTTTGTTAAACCAATTGTCTCATAATGTATAAAGAAAGAAACAGAATTAAAATATGAGAGAACTACTTAAATCACAGGTAAATTAAAGTGAGATGTATGAAGGAGAAGGAAAACAAAGACGTAAAATGATGTTTGAGCTTGCCACTAGCATTTACTACATAGATATTTTATTTTAGGGTAAAGTCAACATGGCTCATTTCTGTAGGATTAGAGGTGACTCAGATTGATTAGAAAGAAGGAAGTGGAGATAAGATGGCACTTTTACTATATTAGTAATAACTCAGTAGCTTTCCAAAAAAATTACATACATATACCTTAATTATGTTAATGAGAACCTTAAGTTTGTCCCACTGAAATGAACAATGGGACTGCAGCACAAAATTTCTCTTTAAGGTATTTTGACCTTGGATTACTTACTGCAATTAGTATTAGCCTCTGAAGGTGTGTAGGCATTATGTGTGTGTGAGAGAGCGATTATATATGTGTATATATTATATAAGTCATTCTTATATGTGTGTGTATGTCTGTGTGTGTAAAATATATATACATATACATATTGTAAAATATAAATACATATTGTTATATATGTTAGAAACTGCCTTGGGAAAATTTAATTCTAAAATGCAGCCTACAGAATATATTCAGTAAATTGACCATCCACATGCAGTTTTCTATATTTTAACATCTTCAACAGAAGCGCTTCTCCAACTGCCTTCTCTGTTGATATTGTTTGATATTGCTTCAATATCTGTTGATATTGTTTGATATTGATAGTTTGATATTGCTTCAGTTATGAAATGTTTTCCCAATTATGTAAAGGTCTATCTTTGTAACATTTTAATATCATTCATACAGAGAAACTGACTTTTATTATTGTAGCTATATATAATGGCTCTTATGTAAAAATTGTACTGATATCAATTTTAAGCCAGTACCTTATAGGCTAACAAAAGTTGGACAAAATATTGTAATCTCTCAAGTGTTCAATTGTCATCAGCTTTGAAAATATTTTATAGAACTTTTAAATAATGGTATTGCCTCACTATGAATTTTGGTTGTTTTCCCCCTTTCACGGTCAATTTAGTTGCACCTGTTTTTTAGATTAATCCATGCGATTATAGCAGCTGAGGGCCTTTTTCACATACTCATGTTGGTGCTTCTTCTGATTGGTTTCATTTTGGTTTTTTGTTCACAGTGCTCAAAAAACTGTTATTACACTACTGTATAATTCATACATATGATATGCTGAGAATACTGTTATTACACTACTCTACAATTCATACATATGATATGAACCGACAGATCAGCGGCTATTTCGAAGAGGGAAAACGGAATCGATGGCCAGCAGTTTTTTCTCCTCTGAGGGAAGATGAGGTAGCTCCGTACCATTCTGACAAACCTGCCGGGACGGACGGACAATCCCCTTCTATCCTTCTTCTTCCCCGCATTGTACGCCGGGAACAGAACTGCACGAGGAGAGAATTGCCAGGGCGAGTTTCGCTTCTACCGCCACCACGAAATTAGTGAGGAGACTACGAATCCCGGCATGCCTCGCTGCTGGTGGCCATTTCCCCCGCTGAGGTGGAAGGGTATTGCCGGTACACGTTATCGTCACGTGAGATGATGGAAGGCAGAGGAGCTTCCTGGTGAGTCTGAGGGAGGATGAAAGAAAAGAATCGTGCGGCTGCGGGGGGCTCCGGTTGAGTTGCAGCCGCTCCTGGGCTGCGAGGAGAAGATGAGGAGCCTGAGCTAAAGTGGCCTCCCTTTCCTGCTTTCCTCCGCAGCGGCCCTGTCGTGTTAACTGGTGCGAACGGAGACGAAAGAGACCCGCCCACTTCTGCCGCGAGCTGCTGGCTGCAGGTAACGCTTCGATTCCGCAGCACGTTACCCTCCTGGTTGATGGCGTCTCTTCCCACCCCACCCATCTAGGGGCGTCCATCAAGTTCCCACGGAAAACATCCATGTGTCCTCCCCTGACGGGACGCGTGGCCTATTTCTCAAAAGGAAGATAGTGCCCCCAAGTCGGGATGGGAGAGCTCAGCGCAGACCAGTGCTTTGTTTACTTAGTATCTGTGTTCCCACCACTGGTTATTGAATTAACCCACTGATTGGTTTTGCAGAATTTATTGAACCACAAACTGACCAAGAGGTCTATGTGTGCACCAAGGTACAGCCAAGGTCAACACAACCAACCTTGGCATTTTGTGCAGATACCTCTGCTGGGTATTTATCTGATCTAGGTAAACATATTATGTGAACTGAGTCCTATTGTGTTTAGCAAGTGTTGCTGCCGTGTATATGTGTGTAAGATTGCAATTTTCCTTTATGTGGAAAACAACAGCCTAACTGACTAATATGTCATTTTTCAGAAATGAGGGATTTTATTTTGTCTGGACAATTATTCAGTTACACAAAGTACTAAAGGCCAAGCACATATTCCTTTTCCCTACTTTATTTTTGAGAATTTGGCTTTTCTAAAACTTTATTTATTTACAAATCAAATTTATAGCTGCCTAGAGTATTTATTATTTATTTTTTTATTTTATTTAATTTTTATAGCCTTTATTATTTTTATAAATAACTCAAGGCAATGAATATACCTAATACTCCTTCCTTCTCCTATTTTCCCCACAACAGCAACCCTGTGAGGTGGGTTGGGCTGAGAGAGAGTGAATGGACCAAGGTCACCCAGCCGGCTTTTACAGGGCTGCAACTGGGGGGGCAAGC
The DNA here is from genome assembly GCF_035149785.1 of Candoia aspera. Taxonomy (NCBI): domain Eukaryota; kingdom Metazoa; phylum Chordata; class Lepidosauria; order Squamata; family Candoiidae; genus Candoia; species Candoia aspera. The sequence continues at coordinate 41,213,244 of NC_086156.1, read as the reverse complement.
GGGGCATGTGCCCCAGGCACTGCACTGGGGGGGGCACCAAAATGGGCATGGATTCCATGTTTGCCCCGGGTGACACAGACCCTAGTTGCGGCCCTGGGCTTTCATGCCTAAGGCGGGACTAGAATTCACAGCCTCCTGGTTTCTAGGCCAGCACTTTAACCACTAGACCAAACTGGCTCCAGAGTAGTTATGAGTTGAGCAGCCTATAAATTTGGTTTATAAATAAACTTTCCCTAGAAACATCTCTGTGAACACCTGGAACTTTCATTTTTGAAATGGTGCGCAGAGGTGACAAATGTCCTTGCATATATTTGGAACTGATTCTTTGTTACGTGAATTGGATTGTTAATGAAAGAATGAAGAGAAATGAAGCAGAATGAAAAATATCTATCTGACAGCATTTCAAATGAAGGAAGGATGATTCATAGATGGAAGTTATCAGGGATAATCAGACCAGATAACATGTCATCTTGTACTTTCTAAAACATAACCAATAGCAACGTACATTTCAAACAACGGATGCAAGAAACTGTCAGCACTGTTCATGAACAGCTTTGCAGAATAAATTGTAGGTTGAGATAAGTACTGTTTGGAATACAGGTAGTCCTTGTTTAGCAACTGCCTCATTTAGTGACTGTTCACAGTTACAGTGGTGATGAAAAAGTAATTTTCTGACCAATCCTCACATTTACAACCTTCGCAGGTCTATAAAGCAAAGGAAAGCTGAAGTAAGATCTTAAGCACAGTTGCAGTTTCACTTAGCGACCACTATGCCTAACAACTGAGTTGCCAGTCCCAATTGTGGTTGCTAAACGAGAACTGCTTGTATTTGACAAAAGGGAATGGCTTTCTGCCTTTTAACTTTTGGTATGAAGGAAACCAGAATAGGTGACAATATATGGTAAGCAAGAGTGGAATTGAAAGCTAGAGGTGTGGGAATACCCAAGGCTTGATTTTAAGAAGTTGCTACCTCACAGTAATGCTTATGTTATTCAACATAGGTGTTATTCTGAGATTTGTTCTTTTAATGAGTTAAGACAACTTTCTTGGCTCCTGCCCATACCTAATTACTTTTTAAATATTTTAAATCCAACTTTGGTTCTTTTCAGTTCCACTGTCACTTATGAAGGCTCAGGAGTCACTGGGATGGTTTTTGAGGCTGTGTATTCCATGTGCTCATCTATGTCTCTTCCTTTGATTTCTAACAACAGAGTTAGAAACCAAAATGGAAGTCCCTTCTCACTTAAAGCTGGAATAACTTTAAAGTAATTAATGTATTGTACTTTTCAAAAAGGCTGGAGGGAATGGAAAAGGTTATTTAAAAGTTAGATTACATTCTGGTACTACATAAAGACAAATTCTTAAGAAAGCATGATTAATAGTAGAAAGTTGTAACAAGTTTACATCTTTCTGTAAAAATTTGAAAATGCTTGTTCCCTACTTCCCTCTACCCACACCCCAGGTCTCTGGCCCTCCTGTCACAGTTCAAGTTTAAATGTTTCTTTATGTAGAATCTCTTTCTAAAAAAAATTGAAAATACTAAAAAAAGTATTTTCTAACACAGCACTTTGACTTGTATCTTTTGTCTGAAAGTTTTAGGTTCCCATAATATTCATTTTTATAAATGGTCTTCACAAAGTCTGAGTCTTCAGCAGCTGTCCCAATTAACTGCGTATTCATGAAAGAAGTTAGGTAGTGTTTCTGAAGGAGCTATATACAGTTAATTATGTGGTCATCACCAAAAGAACCAGAATGATTTAGTGATTAAGGTGTTGGGATAAGACAGCGGACACCCGTGTTCAAGTCCATCCGAGCCGTGGAAGGGCTTACTGAGTGACTCTGGGCCAGTTGCTTTCTCTCTCAGCCCACCTGTTGGGGAGAAAGGAGTGCTATGTATGCTGCCTTGAACTGCTAGGGGAAGCAAGGATATAAATCTAATAAATAAATAAAATGGAAGTTGCATCAAGAAAATTTCCTTGGCTATTTCTTCTCTGAACGCTAACATTAATATATCTAAAATTTAAGACAAAAATTCATGCTAAACTGAAATGGATATAACTTGCTCAAAGGGAAAAATGTCAGCAATTATTGTGAATCCCTACTTGAAAGCTTTGGATGAAATGCCACTATCTGGTACTCCTGTTAAAGCAGGCTGAACCATCCCCATTTTTGTTATTTTTGTGATGGCACTTTTACTGAGGCTAGCTTTTAAGTGGACTTTTTTTGTTGAGTAGAGATTTTACTTCATATGTTCTAGTTATATGTTTTGCATTTTTTAAACCTTTGGGATATTTAATTATTTGCTTTTATATTTCAGTTCTATTTTTATATTGCTGTTACATTTCCCTGAAATGAAATCTAAATTTTCTCCCAAAATAATTTATCTTTAAAGTGGGACAGTCATCTTAGATTTGCTGAAAACAGGATAATAGAGGCAAATGATTTTTTTTTCTTTTTAATCTTCTGTGAGGGCATTGTTTTGCCTTCAGAATGATCTTTCTAGTTAATAAGATACTTATAGTGAAAATATGGGATAAAATATACTGAAATGTGAAAATGAGATGATAAATAAACATACTGTCTGAAAATAAAAGTTCAACAGAACATTGATATGCCATGAGTCCAAGTTATGCTGTTCCTTTCCAAATAGCCTTCTCTAAGTAGAAATTTTAGGAAAAACAGCTTTTTGAAAAGTTGCTTAGGTCCAGTTGCATCTATACTTTAAAAGAATGGCATGCATGCAAAGAACAGATTTATCTCTTTCCCTGTGCATACTCTACTCACTTCCAATTCTTCTCCCTGCAGGGAGGCCTGCCAGAGCAGATGGTGGGAGGGTGAGTAGCAAGAAAGGCAGAAGATTAAGAGGAAATCCTGTTGTTCTATGGAAGACAATTCAAATAGGATTGGATATAGCCCAATATCTTGCCAGAATTGCAAAAATCTAATGGATACCCATGTTTTAAGTACTTTAAATGTTTTAGATAGATTATTGGATACTTAACAATATTACTTTTTTTATCTAGTTATCATGGAAGAATTAGCTGAAGATGACATTGATATCCTGAACCATGAAAAAGCAGACACACATCAGAGACGAGATGGACAGTTTCCTATTCCAGTGTTTTCAGGAGAAGAATCTGTTGCTTCCCATTTTGCCCTTGTCACTGCTTACGAAGATATCAAAAAACGTCTGAAAGAGACAGAAAGGGAAAATTCTCTCTTAAAGAAAAGAGTAAGATTGTTAGAAGAAAAGGCAAGTATTTTTTAGCAATGCAGTATATTTTTTCCTTTGAAGGTTATGATATCATTCAGTATTATAAATGTTAATAAGTTATGATTTTTTAAAAACTAGCTTGTGTCTTAAGTAATGGGTAGAGTAATTAAGCATCTGTGAGGCAGTTTGGTTTCAATACTTGGAAGTCATTACCTGATACTCCTGGCTATAAAATACTGTGACTAAGTTAATTCGTTTGGTTTAACATTAAACACTTATTTGAAAGTATTTGAATAATGATTAAGCCACATCTTGCTGTAATCTTTTAGCTTCTTGGATCTCATCCGGAAGAAGCAACAAGCTCTGTGGGCCGTGAGCAAGTTAACAAAGCTTATCAAGCATATCGGGAGGCTTGTATTGAACGAGATAATTTGAAAAGTCAATTGGATAAAATGGTATGTTTTTGAAATAGCATAAAAGAAAACAGAAATGCTGCATAAATTCAATGTAGAAAAAATATTTTAATGTTATGGAGCAAGTTAAGTTTTAATCACTGAAGACACTGAATATGATCTAGCAAAAGGTAAACACTGACTTCATGTTCATTTCCATATATGGGTTTAACATGAATGTGGCTCCTTTTTCAAGATCGAAGGAACTAGACTGAGAAATACTTATGTGTGGCTTGGATAATTCCTGGATTTTTAAAGGTTTTGAATTTCTGCATATGTTGGGATTCATCCAACTTCATTGATATTTTCCTCTTTTTTTCAGTGATCCTACTTGGCTCCTAATTGTTCTGGTATTAAATGCCTGAATTTGCTGTTTGAAGGAATAAAAGCGAGGTTCACATAAAAGTATAGGTTGTGGAAGCTCTCAAGTGATTCAGTACAAATGACAATATATTTTTCAGAATTTAGAGTGCAGAAACTTTGCAAGATGAAAAATAGATTGAATAAAAAGCTGGGATCCATTTGGAAAGCATGCCAGCTAGCTGAGTTCAGCTTGATGTATTACTTAATATCCACAAGATTTTTCTTCTGCCCTCTAAAAGCAAAACAATATTTTCATAGTGCATAGAGTACTCACCATTTTTTTAAACTGGTAGTGCTTTTGAAACAGTAAAAGCATGACAATTTGGCCACATCTTTATGAAGAACCAATTGATCTGTTAGACTCAGCTAGAATAATGACAGATAAAGCCCTGACAGTTTCTGTATTTCTCAAATTAGATGAAAGAGAACACAGAATCCATGAAAATCTTGAATGAGCAGTTGCAGTCTAAAGAAGTGGAACTCTTACAACTAAGAACAGAAGTGGAAACTCAACAAGGTGCACTTTGTTTATCTGAGTGTATAGCAGCAACCATGTATGCCTAGCACTGTGACCTGTGATCCTTTTTTTAAAGCTAATATATTTAGTTTATGTAACCTGGGTGTTGTTATTACTGGTGTGGTATCACATTCCAATCTTGTCATAGACTATTCTGATGTCTGAACAGGCTGTTTTGATCTTGAAACATTTTGCTCTTTTCTAATTGATGATGCTTTGCCCCAAACCTTTTGATAGCTTCATTCAGAAGTTTCATGTTGCTATCAGAAACTCAGAAGAGGGCAAAGTAAAGTGATTTCAGGGAATTAAGTCACTATTCCCCCAGCACCTTCTTCTGAACTTGGTTGTCAAAATAAGAATTAAATTATCGAAGAACAATGCCTCCAGGACCCAATCTAGAGATCCTGTGCTGAAGAGTACCCTGGTTAATACTATCCAAAGCCACTAACAGTTCTGGAAATCACTCTTTGTTGTCTTGATTAGGACAGGGTCAGTGCCAAATCTGAATCTTAAGGCTGCTTAAAATGAATGTAGCAATTCTTGTTTATACAATAGTATTTGGAATTGTATAGGAAAGTACTGGTTCAAATACTGTGCCTTAGAAGAAAAACTGGCTGATAAAAAGATCTGTGGAAAAAACTTTTCAGTAGCAATTATATATTTGCTTTTAAAGTAGATGGGGCTACTTCCCTCTCAAGGGGGCACATATTTTTTTCTAGACTTAACTGAAAAGTCCTTATTGCTTACTGCTGATATAACAACAGACAAACATATACATATAATAGTATCCTGATGATACGCAACTTTACATCTTGACTCCTGGCTGAGTAAGTGAAGTTGTTGAAGTGCTTGGAGGCTGTCCAGGTCTGGGTAGAGAGGAACAGGCTAAGATAAAATCCCAGCAAGATGGAGTGGCTTTGAGTTTGAAGACCTATTATTTCTGTGAGATTCCATTGTTAGTGGTGGACAAGTTTGCACTCCCTGAATAACTTGGGGGTCCTCTTGGACTCACAGTTCCTGCTTGAGGTGCAAGTGGTAGTTGCGGCCTAGAGGACTTTTGCATAACTCCATCTAGTGCCAGTTGCTACCTTTCCTGGAAGGGGAGACATTACTGACTGTCATTCATGCCTTAGTCACTTGTTGATTGGACTACTGCAATGAACTCTACATGAGACTCCCCTTGAACAACATTCAGAAGCTACAACAGGTCCACAATGCAGCAGCTCAACTAGTTATGGGTACACCTTGTGGCACCCATGTAACACCTCTGCTCTGAGAGCTGCACTGGTTGCCAGGTGTTACATGGGTGCCACAAGGTGTACCCATAACTAGTTGAGCAGCTGCATTCAAAATGTTGGTCATCACCTTTAAAGCCCTATGTGGTTCAGGGCCTGGGTATCTACAGGACTGCCTTCTCCCAGCAATATCTGCCTGTTTGATAAGATCTAGTATGGCATGCTCTTCATGTGTTTCATCAGTTAGAGACTACAATCTTCATGGGCTATGAAAGCATGACTTCTCAGTCGTTACCCTCTTCCTATGGAATAGTATCCCTCTGACATTGAAATAGCTCCTTCCCCCCAGGAAATTAGTGAAAACTTGGCTGTTTCATCAAGCCATGGGGGTGGTTTGCTATAACTATCACTCCTAAAAGTGAACTGGTTTTCTTCTTCTATGTCTTTCAGTTTTATGCTATTATATCATTTTGTTTTACTGGTTTAATCGCAATTACCTGTTGGGGAGTTGTATCCTACCCAGAGTCAGTTGGCTCATTGGAACAGCCTATAAGCCTGGTATAAATAAATAAATAAATAAATAAATAAAATAGGTGGCCACAGTTATCCAGTTGCTGTTAATGTCAGGCCTCCACAACTGAAACACATTCTTTAATATTGGATGGCAGTTTTCTTGGATAATTCCACAGACTCGCTGTGTCAGTCTTTTCTTTTTCTACGTCCCAGTTAAAAATTCACTGATTGAGATTATTGTTACTGAGAACTCATTGATTTTTATATTGTAAATATATGCATTTTATGCATTTACTGCCATGGTATAAAGTAATATATTCAGTCTTTCCTGATTTTTTTTTTTAAACTGGTAATGTATGGGCAAGCTTGGAAAGATTTCATGTCTGTTTATTAATTAAAGCAGAGAACATATACATTTCTATATGAAATATTCCTTTGCTGAGGGTTTATTAATATATTCACTTGATCATTTGTAAAGATTTTATATATAAAAAAGCAGGATTTGATTCCAATTTGTCACTGTACTGACAGAATTATTTATGAGAATTGAGAGTTTTGATTCCCTCTTCATCATCTGTAATTGGACTGTATTCTGATGGAATAAAGGTCTTGTTTCCCTGCAGTGATGAAGAGTTTCAGTTCTAACCCATCTAACTGGGAAATAGACAAACTGAACAATGACCTGAAGGTGCACAGTTTGGAGCTGGATTTGGAGAAACTGAAGGAAGAATGTAACAATCTTAGGAAGGAATTGCAAAAATCTGTAAGGAAGGTACTTCTGAATTATGATTTCTGTTCTGAGGAGGGTACATAAAGGGGTAAAGCTAAATGTTGATATGCACAATTTCTGCCTCTGAGTTTAATGGAATCAACACAGTTAGGTTTTGGAAAACTACACAAATGCTCATTGAGACTTCTAATTTTTTGTTTTTCAAATGTTCAGTGACTTTAGATATCATTTCCAGACAGTTTCAAAAACAGGCTTTGTTCCTTTAGTTCATTTTATTCCTTTAGGTAATAAACTGATTACAGTTACTGTTATTTTGGCAGGTTTAAGTAATGTACCTTAGTTTACTGTTGCTCATAGGTGAAATTAGACTGCATATTTTGAGAACTCCACTAGGTGGTGATAAACACAAGATGCCAAGGGCAGCTTCAATTTGATTTAGTGATAAAACGTTTTGCAATCTGCTGCTTAAAATTTGTTGAACTATGAAATTAATGACACTTATTTGTGAATCCTATTGATTACAGTAGGACTACTCAATTCAAAGCCTTTATTCCATGTGTTTCTCAGAAGACACTAAGTTTCATTTTTTTACTTGTGGGTTTTTTTAATTTGTCATGCTCTTCCTTTTCAGGAAATTCTCAGTTCTAAAATTAGGTATGACTTCAAAATTGCAGCTTGACATACATAGAATCACAATGATTATATCAAATGAAAACTTAAAGCCTAAGGATTTTCATCCTGGTATTCCAAGCAATCTTGATTGTACAATGATGTTTAAGCTGTCAGTGGAAGGAGCAAATCGGACAGATGTAGAAGTTACTCTTCTAAATACTTTGGTCCAAACACACATTGTTTTAAAATTGATTTAAGTAACCCAGAGAATTCCAGTTACTGGAAGGATTAGAAATGAAATAATAATTTCACTAAGTCATTCTGTGGTTTGGTTTTTTTGCCTTAGCATAATGTGTGAAGCTCTCCAATGTGGCTTAGTATTATGAATGAACTAGAAAACCATGGCTTATTCAAGAAAATATTGTTAAAAAATCCTAGGTTAACATGAAGTGTGAATTCAGCCATGGTCTGTCAGCCTGGTATACTTTAATATGGCCAAAAGAATATGGTCCTAGGGAACTGTACTTGTTGACATCTGAATTATAGAAAATGCTGTTAACTTGTGCCATGGGAAAAATAGAATGGAAAGATTTCTTTTTTCAAAACATTGTTTCTGCAGGAAGAACTATTTTATAAAAATGCATAATGAATAATATAGTCAGGCAAACATCCCTGACTTGGATATAAAATATGAAAGCATATTTAAAATGTTATGCTTTCAGAGCATTCATTAACACACAGGATAAGAAAATGTTACTCAATTGTAATATTTCAAAATATTTATCAGTATTCCAGTAAAAACAATTTTTTAAAAATATATATTTGTATCTAACTTGTAAAATACTCAGAGTGCACCAGAGTGCATGGGTGTTCAAATGTTTGTTTCTAGGGATTATTTCCAAATCAGTGGATATAACATTGCAATTTTAACTATGATTTCCTGTTTTTCCTCCCTTAACCAAACAATTTATCTGCCCTTCTTAGTCAGTGGATGCTTATGCGATATGTAATAATTAATGTGGCATTCTGAGTTCAGTATATCAAATAGAAAAATCAAACATGATAAATTGATAAATTAAATCCCAATTCATGTAGACATTTAGGATGTCAAAAGCCCAGAAACCTGCTCCAGTCAGATTCTCCTCTCCATTCCACATAGAACTACTGTCTCCAACTGCCCTGTGGGAAGGATCCCTACACTTATTTAAAAAAAAAAATTCTATTGTATTTATAATTGTTGATGGTGTTTGTAAGGCAGTTTGATAGGATTTGTATTCTGAAAGGCAAGATAAAAGTAACTGCTGTGTAAATTTAAATAAAAAATTCTAAACATTTTATTTCTGTTGCTAGCTGAACAGTCTTTGTATTTGTCTTGAAAAGGGTTATTTTTTTTCTTTGTCCAAGTGAGGCTCATCTTTTCTTTCTTTTTTATAAGATTTTAATTAAGTTTCAAGCAAAGATAAAAGCTACAGAAAAACAAAAAACTACAAAGAAAGAAAAAAAACTAAAGAAGTATAGAAACACAAGAGAATTTTTTTCAGAATTACAAAAAGAGGTGACTCCTGACTATTAACAGCAAGGATATACAACAATTTTCCATACTCAATCCCTTACTCTATATTAAACCAAAATCAAATTATTTCTATAAATTATTCCATTGGCACATTATAAAAATAACTAAATACAGTTGCTCCCTCCCCTTATATTAAAAGAAAAGAAAAAATATAAACCACCTAATCAACTCCCCCCAAAGATAACATTTATTTAATTATTTCCTTCCTTCTACTGTTCTATGCATTCCTGTCTCCTATAATAAAAATCAAACTAAAAAACATAAATTTTCTGCCATTGTACTTGATAATACAATTTTAATAATCTTAATCATATTAAACCCAAAACCAGACATTTATTATTTCATTATACCTTAATCATCTTAATCCAAATCGTTAAAGATAAATGAAATCAGCCAAACTCTAAAAGCAATCCAGATAAATATTCTTAAACCCTTATCCCACTTCAAAATAAACCAGAGGATTTACATATCCCCACAATGTGCCTGGAGCTTTTTTCTTTAAAAAATCGAAGAGCCCAACTGCCCCCCTTAAAAACTCTGACTTCTCTTCAGGAGACCTCCCATACACAATAACCCCTTCTTTTCCATGGAGTTCCATCAGAAGATCAGTTTCACTTATGGCTTGCAACTCGATCTCTCCTTTTAATTTCTTCAACTTGACTATCCGATCTTCATCCAGCATTTCAACAGAAGCCCCAGTCTCACTCTTAGAAGAGACATTTCTGTCGTTGTTAGTTTCATCCACGACATTCCCAAACAGATGGTACATTTTAGACCTCATGTTTTCTACCATGTCCTGAATGTCTTGCATAAAAGCTTTTCTTTCTTAAAAAAGCCAGTAGGATCTCTTGTTTTGGCTTCTTTACAGGTTGAATCCCAAGAAGACAATTTAACAAATGGAGAATTTGTCCATCTGCAAAATATTCATAGGTATGCTTTTTATTTTTTATACATTGTAACAGAGCCCCTTTGACTATTCATTGAAGTCCAAGAAAATTAATTATTTTGGATAAGAATTAGTGTCATCTAAGAAGTGCATCTTAAGTTTACTCAGTATATGGCTGTCTTTGCCAAACATACAGAATTGACAATTGGTCCAAAATGCAGAGCAGGCTGCATAGGACACTGTACTCTGATACTCAATCATTTATTGGTTTTCACTTGGTTTTCAGGTGTTGATTTTGATCTCTTTATGCGACAGAGAAACTAATTACTTTAAGTACTGCCTTTTCCTATATCAATCTATTTATTCAAATAGGTCAGTTATTATAACAAGTAACTTTATTTCTCTTCTCTCAGAAATTTCAGTGAATGATTATATAAGATGGGGCAGATCTTTCCTTCTGAAGGCATGTTCCACTCAGTTTTTAAAATTAGCCTTTCCCAGCCTTTGCTTTCTAATATGTTGGGCACATTCCCTTGGCTACAGTGGTTGGGAATTTTGATAATTGTAGCCCAACACATGTAAACAGCTTGGGAAATATTTCTCTAAATGATGTGAAAAATGCTTTGCTTGATTTGTCTTAAGTTTGAGGACATTTTGGAAGTAAAATAATTTCTAATACCCTGATTATTGGGATTCTGTAAGTTACTTGGCTGTTTATTAACTGGTGCTATGTGTTCTATTTTATTGAGAATATTGGAATAGATTGATCTAGATTTACATTTAGAATTTGACTGAATTATTTCTTGATTTCAGTAGGTCGATTCTAAATACGACAAAATCTGCATCTAATGCAGTGCTTTTATTCTTGTGAGTGAAAAGCTGAACTAGAAGTATTTTTGAATAGATAAGTAAGCAAGCTGTGTATGTAAATAAGTATATCACTTTGGGCCAGTCATGCTATCTCAGCCCAACTCACTGCACAGGGTTGTTATTGTGGGGAAAATAGGAGGAGGAAGGAGTATTAGGTATGTTCCCTGCCTTATTTACAAAAATAATAAAAGAGGGATAAAAAAACCTAAAAAATAATCAAGCTAAAGAAAAGTGTATTTTGGAAAGTTATTAGCAGTTAACTTATCTTCCCTATCTAAGTGCTGATTGATTGAGGCCCATGAAATTCAGGTCCTAATTCAGATAACAAATAGTAATGGTGTCTAGCTTGAGACATATTGGAGTAATGTATTTACTGTATTTAAAATGCTTATAGGTTGTGTTTTAGTTGAAAAGTGATTCTCAGGTGAGTAAAAAGATAATCACTCCTTTTGGTTTTACAGCTGAGATGTATATCACTTAAAAAAAATAATTCTCAACTTTTATATGGATCTTAATCATGGCCAATAGTGAATCATGCATAACAACGTCATCACACAAATGCCACAACTTACATACTTGTATGATGACATCACTGTGCACATATCACTTTGACATTGGAGTTTGCTGTTGACACTGGTAAGCATGACAGCTGAAATGGAGTCAAATGGCAAATTCTGCTACAGTCTAATGGATGGCTTTTGGCGAAAAGCCTGTCTGAAGAATCTAGCTTCTTGACAGAAGTGAGTAGGTCTTGCTTTTCTTTTCTTTTCCTGATCTGATGGAAGCCTACTTAAGATGCTGCTTCATATAAAAAATATGAACACTTTATCTCACAGCCATTACCTCTGCTGAATTATTAAGCTGCCCTACGTAAGATTTTAATAACGAAAATAGGGTTGGACATGGAATTATTTTATTCCTTCTTTTTGTTTCTCATGATATCTTAAAAAAAAAACATTTTTACTGTGAGCTGCCCATAGTGGTTGGGAGTTGGGCAGCATACAAATTTAATAATAAATAATCGATCTGTGGTAAAAGCAGACCCATTACAATTAGACATATACCTTACACATGTGAACAAAGCCAAGATTGTTCATTCTCATTCTCTCTCTCTCTCTCTCTCTCTCTCTCTCAGCAATTATAATACTATTCTTGCTTCAAAATTATTTTTGGCAGTTGAAATCAGCGGGGGCTCCAAAGTTTGCAAAAATAATGCACTTTGATGCCAGATGCAGCCCTAGAGGTGCATTTTGTTCACCCACTGCCTTTTTCAGAATGCTGTAGGAAACTGCTTCTTGGCCGTACTTACTTCTTGGCATTAGCAGCTGCATGTATAATATTCCTTGTAAGACTAGATGAAACCACAACAGAAATCAGCATGGTGACGAAGTAGAACAAACCTATCTACTGCTAGTATATTGCTCTTAATAAGGAAGATGTGGGGCAGTTAAGTCTACAACATTGTAGGTTGAATAGAGAACAAATAGAGATGGAATCCAGTCACTGGTCCTTTCTTCAAAACATTATTTATGCAACTGGAAGTTAAGCAAGAAAATGCCACTGACCTAAAAAAGGCAACAAGCAATGTAACGGTTTAATGGATATGTTTTCACAAATGCATTTTCCTTGTTTCCCACTTGAGGGAGGAATAGGACCTGATTACAATAAATTATTTTATTTGTGATTTGCATTAATAAAAAAGCAAGGAGGTGGACATGTAAAAGTTTATTTGGTTTCCATCCTATTGCTATCTCACTTACATTGTCCCTTAATCTTAGTTATTTAATTAGTTGGCCAGTGTTCATGCTTTCACTCCCTCCCCTCCAAATAGGTATTTGGTAAGTGATGCTATCAATCCATCACTATTAGAAAGTGAATTGAGAAAGTGTTTTTTTCTAAAACATCTGGTCTGTATTAGCCCTTTATGCAAATTAGCATGTACAGATTTTGTATTGTAAAACCAGCTATAATTCATATCACCTGTGAAAACAAGTCTGCAGCTTTTTTCACACCTAAAGGAACTTGTTTGAAATGTTTGTTTCAGCAAGTACCCTTTGATTTAATGTGGATGTCAATATTCACCTGCTAATATTTTTGTAAATTCTTTTTCACTTCTCAGTGATGTGAAAGTATGTGACTATGAATTTTTAGCTTAACAATATTATACACTCTTGTGTAGATATGTTGTAACATTGTATTGGGTCAAAATAATTATTTTGATGTGATTCACAATGTATGTAGCTTTGCTTTTGTCATAGTTAGAGGAGTCATTTCAAACAAAGGCTCCTACCTTTCATATCAAGCTCCTAAAACACCACTGAAGAAAAGGAAATAACAGTAAAATAACTTTATAGGGAAGTGACCTCTTGAAAAAAAATAACATTAATAATGAAAGAAAATACTTACTGTGGATTCTAGCTGAACACTACGTATAATGCTTTCCCTGCCTAGTAATCTCTTTCTAGGCATATTAGAGATGATGTAGGCCTAAAAGGTTGGAAGGATCCACACTAAATGCAAAGAAAGACTTATTTAAGATGTTATAATTAAGAAATAATTATCTCAATTGTTTTAGCTAATATTAGAAATTTTACCCTAATGGAACCTCTGTAGAATTAATTTTTCTATCCTAATCCCTATGTACCTATGGTTTCTCCTTTGTCATCTTACATTATTTTTTCTTCTTTTAAAAATAATCTTTATTTAAAATAATGTTCTGGATTCTACTTAGTTCTATTGGCTTTGTTAGAAAATAAAAATGGTATATAAAGATATTTGGGAATACTATATGTTTACCTGTCCAGAAAAGAAGACAAGCCAGGAGATAGGTTTGCTGACAGCTAGAACCTTAGCAGGAAGCAAGTTTGTCAGTTTGCCTTTTGATAAATGGCTGTTTTGTGGCTGGCCATGTCCACAGTGGCAGACATTTTGTTAAAAATCTCCTCTTAAAATACTACCTGCAGCCATTGGCCAAAAACATTGGCTATTCCTTTAGTAAAAAATTATTTAAGTAGATCTTGAAAGTTATAAAAGCTAGCAGTTCCATGCACTGAATGCCACACTGGCAGGAAGATTTTGTAACTGAAAATATACAGTACTCGCTTTTTGTCTATAAACTGCTGTCTTAATCTATGCCTAATCCTTCACATCAACAGACTAGGGGAATGTTTGCCAAATGTTCCCAGTGATGAGTTGACCAGATGTTTTCTGAGATGCAGATACTCTGCAGGTGTGGTAGGAAAGATATGATAATTCCCCATTAGAAATACAAGAATTGGTATTCCTGACGACCGACAGGAAGCTCTGGTGTGGGCTGGTCCATGAAGTTACGAAGAGTCGGAAGTGACTAAATGAATAAACAACAAAATTTCTGGATAAGCTAAATATTATTTCACTCCAAGTAACGTCGTAGCATTTTCAGGTGTATTCCCACCCTTTAAGAGGAAATGCTCCTGTTCAGGGATTCAGTCAGCCTTGAATGAGAGCCCTCTAATGTTCTTTTGGATTCATCTATGAAGTCACTGGCCTTATCACAAAGACACCCTCCTGCCTTACAAGAAGGCTAGGAACATGAAAGCTAAGCATGTATGGTTGCATAGCAAGAGAAGGCCATTTATGGGGAGTGAATTATCCTTCCATACTGCAATATAGAATTTAACCCCATAGTGTGTTTCTACTCAAAACCATTATTATAAACTGCAGTAGTCTTCTAAGCTGTCCACATTTTTCAATCCTCTTATTTTAACTGCAGTAGCTATCCCACGCGTCAGGTCACAATTTGAGGAGGGATTGCATGATATCTAAAGCTATTCAGTTTTGGCTTAACCACAGTTAACAAAATCGTGGCTTGGTTCATAGTCTCAGACACAGGCTTTCCTGATAGGTAGCTTGTCTGATTCCTTGGTTTCCATTTTACTTCCAGAAGAAGACATTTGACATTCTAATGAAAGGGAATGACTATTCTTTGCCTCAAGAATTGTTAAAAGCTAGTTGACTTTGAACAGGCTTACTTCTAGTCAGTTATTCATTTCTTCCTTCCTTGTCAAATATTTAACTTGATTAAAAAAAAAAGAAGCTTAACTGGTATATTGCTCAGTCCATTGCTGCATTCTTTATACAGATTACTTCAGGAACCCTTACAGCAGCTCTATAAATTAGACTTGCAACGTAGTATTACCATATACTGTAATTAGGGAAAGGCTGAAAGAAAATATTTTAAGCATTCTGATGCTTAGTTGAGATGAAAGTTGGATTGGAAATATCTTTGTATACTTTTGTCTAGTGGTTAAGGTGCTGGACTAGGAGCAGGGAAATCTGAGTGTTAGACCTGCTTAGATTTAGAAACCAGCTGGGTGACCTTGGGTCAGTCATTCCTCTCAGCAATAGGAACAAGGCAGTGACAAGCCATTTTTGGAAGTGCTGTTTAGAAAACTGCATGGACTTGTCCATGTAGTCACCAGAAGTCAAGTCTGACTCAGCCAAAAAAAGAGGAAAAGGTCCTATACTTTATGGATCCTTCTTAGTACATCAGAGGCCAGTGGTGGTGGAGGGTGAGTGGCAAATTATTTTTCCTCCATAATTTTAGAACTTGAGATTGTCCAGTGAAGCAATAGGCAAATAAAAGTGTGTGTGTGTGTATCTTAAAATGGAATTGTTAAGTGAGGGCCATCAATGCTGGAGACAGAATTAACTAGACATTAAACTAACTTGAACGCATTAAAAAGATGCTGATAAGCACTAGGAGGTAGCCATTATTAATACCGTACATTTTTCCTTGCATTCAAATGCTGCAGTTGTCCGATTTAGTCAGCTGTGCTTATTCCTCATCTCAGGCCTCATAGCACTAAGTACTTTGCTGAACCAACTAGTCAAAAATATATTTTTATATTGATATAGCAGGATACTGGACAAAATAGGGAGTTAGTCCTGGATTTTTTTTAATAGCAAAGTATGCAGCATTTCACTAGTTCTCTGAATCATCATCTTTTGTTATGAAATGTCCTGTAAATCAAATGGCTTACCAGAAGTATCAAGCTGGCTTAAATGTTTAAACTTTCAAAATTTGTTTTTAGTGAACACATTCAGCAGGTATACTGGGAACTGAAGAGGGAGATGTCTAATTTGCATCTGGTGACTGAAGTGCAAGCTGAAATGCTGAAGAAACTGAAAGTGAGTCCATCTACAACTAAGAAAGGCAAGTACAGGTTTGCACAAAAATCTGAAAACATGGCACAGACCCTATCTTACATTATTTTGAAATGCAGCTTGTTACTGTATCTTAACTGAATTGCATCAATTTAGACTGGTAAATCTTTTTTATAGTAATTCCAACCTCCCTATTTTCTTTATTGACTTCTTTCTCTAACTGGTCAACTTCACACATAAAGGTGTTGCTGATGGGGCTTTCTTTTTTACACTGAGTTCTCTTCTCTTGTGGCTTTTCCCCTCAATCAGGTGTTGTTTATTTGTACAAGGCTGAGGTGTTAAGTTTAGTTGTATTTGACCTTTTACTGCCACTATTTTATATTTTAAAAAGAACCAAAGAACTCTTCAGTTTTCAGATGTATCCTTCCACAAATAGTGACTTTTTAAGAATATAAAAAGAAAAATCTATGTTTTGTTGGTATTAACTTTTTACTAGTATAACTCATTCATCTTAAGCTTCACTTTATATACAATAACATTTCTACAGAGAAAGTTATTTTGATAATTAAATTCCATACTTGTTTTTTAAATGGAAAATGCTTGACTGCTCATGAAATTTCTTGCACCCTTCTAAATTCTTAAGTAGTGGACTTTCTTCCAACATTGAGAAGCACTTGAACAGAAGATGACTTGAACTTGTCGTCTGTTTCTGTGCGAATGGAATGTATATTTACATACATGTATGTTTACTTGACCCAGGATGATGTGATTATAAAGTGCAGATGGAAGTTGCACTTTAAAATGAGTTTAAAGGAACGCACAGGGCCAAAACCTCTCTTGCCTGTGTTATCTCATATACTTTGTTGGGAAATTCTCCCTGAGGCTGCTTATTTTAAGGAAGCACAGAGTTAGGAGTTAAAAGTAGGGTTGGGAAGAAAGGGTTAGCTCTTATTACTTCTTGGTATGTCAAAAGTTAAAAAAGCCATCCATGCTGGTTTAGCCCATAGGGTATAGGTTATGTAGGAATAAATATGAGAACTGATCAAAGGAAGAACAGACTTTCCACAATCCAACAGACTTTCCACAATCCACAGCAGGAAGAGATGAGTCTGTAATTGGAGGAACAGACATCTGGTAGGGTGCTGTTAATGTCTGAACTGTATTAAGTGTAAATGACTCATGTTAGCAGAAGAATTAAAATACTTGATTCTTTCCACAGTGCCATCCTATACCTCTGTTCAGTGTATTCAAGACCTTGAAAGGGACGCTACCAATCTCCACTTAGGTGCTTCTGGAGCAATGTGCAAAAATAGACTATTTCCAACCAGTGATGATGTTTTCAGTAATCTTGCATCTTCCTCACCATGTACTAATGAGAAACTTAGCTCTGTATGTGACTCTCCATTTGTGGAACATAACTCCTATGGAAAAAACTCTCTGGAAGATAATTCTTGGGTATTTCCAAGCCCTCCAAAACCGAGTGAGACAGTGTTTTGGGAAATGAAAAACAGAGTGACTCACTTAAACTTTCCAGGAAACAACTTGGATCAGTATAACCAAAACTGCTTGCATAAGAGCTAGGAAAAGTAGGAGGAACTTAGTTCTGAACAAGGTCTTATACGTTTTAGTAGAAAATAAGTAAAGGGGGGAGGAGTAGGATGAATTTCTAAGTTGGATGTGACTCTTCCCTGTTACCTAAACTTGAAATCCAGTGAAATCCAAAGGAATTTGATTTGATGAATGGCCTACTATATAGGAGACTGTCCTCAGCTTTCTGATTGCACATTGGCAGATTTCTCAAGTATTAAGCTGTGGAGTAAAACAAAAGTAGCACGTGGTGTGAATAATATCGCCCTGAAGTATGTTTTCTTAAAATTTTTATAAGCTATGAGAATGACTTATTTTTTGGACAAGTCTTCGATTTAAGCTTCTCAGGTAAATAATATATTCAACTCTGAAGCAGTCACTGGCTTTTTATTAATGGGTGATATATGCTGAAAAGGAGCAAATAAATTGCGTAGTCATTACTTTCATTCTCCTTTTCTCAACTGTTCATCCTCATTACCCTTATGGTGATGAATTTGAAATAATAGAAAATGGAAAAGTTTCTAAATGCTACAGTAAAAATATTTCATCACTTCACAATTGATTAGTAACATCATGTACTTACTGTTCTCTGTATTGGGGATTTCCTAACCAAAATGTAGAGACTGTTTTGATGTGAAATGTCCAGGCACCTTAATACAAGCAGGAAGATCTGTAATATTCCAAATAATGTAATTTTTCTGTGGTACCACATAGCTGATATCCTATACTAAAGAAGATGTATTTTATCCAAAATACTGCATACATGGGTAAGTTGATCGTTTAACAGCAGCGAAATAATTTTATGTCCCATTTTATTAGCAGTAAATCTCTGTTGAGCTACTTCAAGCAGTAGAGATGCTTTTACCAGCATATGATTGGGCAGATTTCCAGCAGTAGGTTTTTGTGCTTGGCCTTTAAGATGCAGAGAAAGGAGAGGAAAAAAAAAACGGTTGATGGGGACCTGACAATATAATGATGGACCAGCTGCAAGTTTTGCTTAGTTCAGTGCCCAAATCTCATTTGATCATTCCCACATGTACAAATTCATGTATTTTGCCATTTCCCATTTGTTTCTGAACTTGTATGTGAAACATGAATAGAGAAAAGTAAAATCTATAGTGGAAGAAATAATTGCATGTTTCTGAAAGAAAAACTCCCCATGTGGTTGTGTAGATGAGCAGCACAACCATATCAGTGTTATCTTCCCTTCCTTTGCATTGCATTTTGTATAATTCAGTACTGGTGCTTTCTACCCTATCATTACTAAAGAGAATATAATCTGTGGAGGGAGATGAAAGAATGTTTTCTCCTGTGTTGGTGAATGGCACACATAAATAATGTTCATTAGATTTTTTTTTTAATCTCTTGTCACATATCCTAGCTTGTATGTGATTAATGGAAATGGTGTCAGATGCAGGAATTTATTCTGACCAATGAACATAGCTGACTCAAGGGAGTGCAATCCTTCTGAAGAGTAATAGAACAAAACCCAATATGCATATAATAAATCTAAGCCACTGACTTTAGCTGATAGAACCAACTACCTGTGTAATAACAAAGCAGCAGTAGCCATTTCTCCTGTGGCTTCATAGCTCTGATGTTTCTCAGGGCTGCTTTTTCTGGATTCTGGATCCTTGAATAAGTACCATTGCCCAACATGGCAAGCTGCTTCATGTTTTCAACAATGTATTGAAGATAGTCATATTTTTAAATAAATTATTTTTGTTTGAAACGATTTTATGCAAATTGGTAGCATTTTTTTTATTTTGAATGCTGTGAGCTATATGTTCACTTACACTAATTATAATACTAAATCTGAGCAAACTGATTATTTCAAATGATTATTTAATTTATATATCTTAATTAATACAATCTTAAAATTTATATCCTGATTTTCTCTTTAAGGAGATCAAAGTAGGATACGCTAGAAATGGAAAAGGAAGCAAAAAAGAAAGAAAAAAGAAAAACTCCAAGTACTAAATATCAAAGATCTGGGTGAACCATTTCTAATCAGGGCTGTTGTCTTTTATGAGCTGCCTTGATACACTGAAATAACATTTTAGTCTCTTAACCTTCATTGATACAAAAACTTTGGGGGCCTATGTTAATGTGATTTTCTTAACTTCAGTGAAAGGTAATGTTAGATGGCCAATTCATAGAGAATAAACTATTGTTTTGATCTGATAAATAATTACTATAATTTGGATTCTCACTACCATTGTTAAAAACTTCTGAGTTCAAAGTCACTGGGGGAGGGGTTCATAAAGCATTCATGGAATTATGAATCTCAAGTGCTTACAGGAAGACTTAATAAGAGGTTTGTCCTTTAAATCTATCTTTCTTACTGGTATTCATGAAACAGAAAATCTGTATTGTTTCAAGTACAGTGCAAAGTAGCACCACTTTGGAACATTATTTTGAGCTGGCAGTGTTCTCTTGGAATGAAGGGTTTCTAGTGTTCTGCTCATAGGAAATAACTGGAATTCAAGACCAGCTGCTATTCCCTTGTTTTTCACCCCAGGGCTACAAAAGTAGGATTGGGGGTATACTGTGCTAAATACAACAACCCAAACTGCACAGAATTTTTAAAATACTAAACTTTTAGTAGGAAATGGCAGGAACATGGTTCTGTCCTGTCTTCAAATAAAATATCTGCTTAGATCACTATCTGATATAGTCTAAAAGATTAGATCTGCATTAAAATGGGAACAGACAGAATTTCTTTTTTTTTTTAAACAAACCCCGTGACTCAATTTTCTGTCAGCTCTCTAATTTTATTTATTGGTAGTCTACTGATGCTTCTTAATTGCATGAAATTACAGCAGAACACTAGAGCAGACAGACTGCACATGCACACCAAAAGTTCAGCAAGCCAATCAAAATAGATTAGTATTCTTTATAACTTTAGCAAATGCACATGTACATGTATGCACACCCAGAGCTACTTTTGTATTACCTGCTTGTAAAGTAAACTGCAGTACAATATTCATGGACTCCACCCATCCATCCATGAATTCAGAGAAACAAATGGCAACTTACCAGGCAGACTTTTGTCTGCCCATAAATGTTCTTTCAACATTTCACTGCCTCAGCATTCCATCCAGGCTAAACTGTTAGCAATAGGAACTTGACTTATCTCTGCTGTTGTACTGGCTAGGCTGGAAAAAGTTTGAAAAAAAGCAGCCTAATCAGAAGTCACAAAACGGTTGTCCAACTGCAGCACTCAGAACAGGACTGTGTTTTGTTTCATGCTCAGCACACTCAAAACAGTAGTTTTGAGAGCATAATATTTCAAAGTCATAACATTTTGCACCTCAATATTCCTTACCACCTCAATATTCCTTACCAATCAACCAATCAAAAAATACTTTGTTGCCTCAGCTCTTGATTTCAGATACCAATAAAAGAGTAGGGTCCATCTGTTTTGTATACAGAAATCCAACCAGCTTGATCAATAGAAAAGAATGTGTGAAAACTGGAAATTCTCAGAAGTGCTGCAGGAGATGCTTCTGCAAATGGGCAAGTTGCAGGGTTAGAAAAAAAATACATAGAAAGGAAAAATCAGTTAAATCTCAGACAATTTCGGCATGAGTTATTACATACCATTTATTTAATATTGCAGAACTGATACAAATATATTCTGTGATGTAATATTCTTCACAATAAGGGGGAAAAAGGCAGAATGCTAAAATTCATGAAAGTTTCTTTTATTTTCATACTTATTGAGAATAAATTCCCTGAGAACCATTTTTAGCATACATCTTAAATAGAGAAGCATTTTTTTTTAATTCGATTCCATTAGAATAGCCCCACTTCATAAAATTTACTATAGTCTGTAAGCACCTTTTTTTGGTAGCATCATTCTGCTACTCTCTTTTGTCTCTGCCTTCCACATCACCTATTGCTTTTATCTGGATTCTCTGACAGAACATTCAGTTCTGCTATTTCTTTGCATCTTAGATATATCTAAAAAAATTATATCCTAATACCATCATACTGTATATTTTGAAAGTAGAAGTGATGAATATTGGATGTAAAGTGATGCTGACATTCTGTCTTCACTCTTCAGATGCTGGATTTTAAGTCTTCTCACAAATCCAAACCTGCAATGGATCAAAATTATTTCCCTAAAGAGCCACAGTGCAAAAACAAAACTGGGAGGTATTGCGCAAACAAGAGTAAATTATATTGTAGGACTAAGAATCCTACAAGCTCTTTGCAATTCTTTGATTAAATGCAAAGGTGACATCACATCTTCTGAATTTGCCAGCATTTATGGCCAGAAGTAGGGGAATTTGTAGCGTTCTATCTGCTTTTATTATTTATTTTTACACCATTCCTCCAAGGAAAATATTATTTTCCCACTAGACTTAGCCAGCATAACTGGTGGTCAAGAATAATAGAAGTTATAGTTCACTAATACCTGGAGTGTAACAGGGTCCTTCCCCTGACATTATTCTCTTCTTTCTGAAAAAGTATTTGTTCTGATTTAGATGAGTAAATATAGGAATAAAACTACTGAAGGAAAATCCAATGATAGAGTACTCTGAAAAAGACGTCCCTGTTCAGAATGTACTGCAATTCTGAACATAAGGAAGATTGATAGACTAGGCCTCTACCTCAACTTGCCATCAACACTTCATTTTTTATACAGAGGTGTTGCTTGGAGGAATATTTATTTCAGAATCTTTATGCAAAGTAATAAAAGCACAGACCCAGGTTTCTTGTTTCACTTTAACCAAACAGAGCTTAGGAGATAAGGTAACGATTCCCCCTTGCAAAAGAACAATGAGAAAAACTCCGATTTCCCTGTACACAAATTCCTCAAGGCTCTTCCTAGTCAGAGCAGTAGAGCCTTAAAAGCAAACACGTGTTGGTATTCAACATCCCATTAGACCATATGTATCTTATACTAAGCCAAGCCTCATGTGGCACAGAGTGGTAGGCAGCGCTAGTGCAACCGAAGCTCTCCCCAAGACCTGAGTTCGATCCCAGCAGAAGCTAGTTTCTTGGGTAGCCGGCTCAGGTCAATTCAGCCTTCCATCCTTCCGAGGTTGGTAAAATGAGCACCCAGCTTGCTGGGGAAGGTGATGACTGGGGAAGGCAATGGCAAACCACCCTGCTCTATCGTCTGCCAAGAAAATGTCGCAAAAGTGGCATCCCCCCAAAGGGTCAGACATGACTCGGTGCTTGCACAGGGGACCTTTCACTCACATCTTACACTAATCAGCCAAAGGCACTACAGTACATAGTCCTTTCCTGTTCCAGGTGTTTTGTTAACAAGAGATCTCATTTACAGATGCTTATTTCGTATTTAACAAGCCAGTTTATATTCTCTTGTTCTTTGAACTATTCATTTCCCTTCGTAAAAACTTTCCAGCAGCCTTCTCAAACTCAGTGGTTATTAGGTGTGTTGGGACTTCAAAATGAGAGTTCCATCTTAATACAACTAATATCCATCAGATGGCTACCTTCAGGAACTCTCCTTCCCAAGCAACTCTGCCTTTAAAATTTCACGTGGAGTTTCTCCTAAAGCGAGGATCTCAAAGATTTCCACTCAGTTCAGATTTATTGTTCTCTGGAGGCCGTTCAGTTGGCAAACCACAAATCCTGTGAGGTAATTGGGGGAAAAAAATCTTGCCAAGGGCTTCTGCTTTGTTACTTGCCGATATTAGACATTGTGCAATGGAATCCAAGTAAAATTAATTTTCACAGATGCACCTGTGGTACAGAGTCAAAAGTGGAGTGCCATTAATATTATCAAAGAACCCGTGGAAATCAGCACATAGTCTTTCCTTCCCAAAGAACTCCACACTATTATATTTTAAATATTGTAAACTGCCTTAAAACTTGTTAGTTCTTGTTCTCCAAAAAAGTGAGAAAGAACAAAAGGTAGAGATTTATTTTGCAATGTCCTGAAAAATGAGTATATATATTTAAAGTGTTAATAGTTGTGGCACAGCTGCATGTTTAAATGAACTGGAAAATTACTATTGGTGTACCAAATTTAATACCCGGATTTGATTAACTTTTTTAGCATAGTCATGTCCTTCAGGATTTCTGCATTTAATTTCATTTATTTTGGCAGACCTAGGCTGATGAAGTCAGAATGAAGCTGCTGTGCATACGTAAGTTCAGGTTAAAAATGTCAGCCATACAACTTGCCTATGTGCTAGTAGTAGGCTTCTAATGAGGAGGAATCTTTGTTGCTCTGTATTCTTCCCTGGTTTTCAAATATTCAGCCTTGCATTCTTCATAAAATGCTGGATCAGTATAGCTAAAAGACAGGCAAAATATGTGTATTAATTTCTCTACCCGATTACATTTGCATTAGACAACTTACGGACCAAGAAGGAATAATGCAAGAATGCAGTTAGATCAACTATCTAAACCATATATTCCATGTAAATACAAAATTGTATCTGCTGTTTAAATGTGAACCCATCTACTGTTACCAAAAAAAATAATAATTCAAAACTAATTCTCTATGAAGGACATTAATTTTCAGAATTCTGTGCCTTAATTCCTTGTCTACCTAATATATAAACACACAAACATTTGGTGTGTATGAAATAAAAAGTACTCATGAAAAACAAACAATTATAAAAATGTATCGTGTACCCCTCACATCCGTGTCCTATGGAAGGCTCAGTTTGGCAACTCCCAAGTACTTTTCAAGTGTTCTTTGCATGCATGGACATTTCCTCTGGGACTGGAAGCCAAGTGGTTGCACACAAACATGAATGGGGAAAGACCCTGGGAAACCTTTCAAAGCAGCCACGCTGAACCTTCTGGAGGATGTGGATGTCGCAACACATAATGGAAGGGGACTTAACGTTGGGCCCTGTGAAATGTTTTGCAAAGCTCTAGTATGGAGAATACATAGGTAAGAGAGAACAGTTTTGTCAATGAAAACAAAAAGAGGTAACCCAGCAGGTGCAGTTTGAGCAATGGAAGGATATAAACTTCCCCTCAGGGAGGAGAGATAATACAGGTAGTCCTTGCTTACTGATTGTTCAAAGTTACGACAGCACTGAACGAGGGGAGCTTACAACAGGTCCTCATAGTTGTGGCTGTCACAGCATCCCTACAGTCACGTGATCGTGATTCAGGGGCTTGGCAACTGGCTCACAATTACAGTGGTTGCAAAATCTCATGGTCATGTGATCGTGATTCGTGTGCTTGGCAACCGGCTCACAATTAACGATGGTTGCAGTGTCCCACGGTCATGTGATTGCCATATGTGACCTTCACTACCAGTTTCCGACAAGCAAAGTCAATGGGGAAGCCAGCAGGAGGTCGCAGATGTGAACTCGTGATTGTGGGATGCTGTAACCACGCAGGATTCACCTAACAATGGCAACTGGAAGTGCAAGTGCCGTCATAAATCAGTGCAGTCATGTGATGTTGCACTTTACGACCTTGTCATTTAGCGACAGAATTGCCAGTCCCAATTACCATTGTTAAGGACTACCTGCAGTCTATCTAAAATGGAGTTCTTAATTATTTAACCAGACATTTGCCTGTAAACATTCTCTGGCTTTCCTGGTAAACAGTAGTAGGCTTAATTTGTATAAATCACACTATTGCACATCCTGAAACTTCAAATTCCAAAACCTGTCACCAAATTTATAATTTTTCCCCAGTCACATTAAAAATTACAAATACTTAGGAAGTAATATTAAATGCATTTGATTCCATTTTAATTGAATTGAAATGTAATTAAATTTACATTTTGTCCTAGCTCCTTTTCTTTTTTACTGTAGCATCTGACTTTAATACTCCAAGATAATCCAGAAAGTTTCAGATCCTTACACTAAACTGAATCTCTATATTGGCTTTCTTAATACAACTTTTTTGAAAAAAAAAACACACCTTAAATAAGTTTCTTAACTTTGGTTTTTTAAAAATAAATGTAAGAATTCCTGCCCAGAATAGTCTTTTTTTCCCTTAGATAGATAGATAGACTCTATCTACCTACCCACCTACCTGGCATTTTTTTCATTTGCCTTAGGATACAGGATTTTTGTTTTTTTCATTTGCCTTAGGATACTAGATTGGTTTTGTTTAACACACCCTTAATGCTCAGTACTGTTGATATGTGTCCAATAATTTTAAAAGTAGACCATATTAAAGTATCTTTCTTATATCATGAACCTTCCCAATAATTGTAGCAATTCTACAGCTTTCAAATATACATAAGTGATTCAGAGTTTGGGATAATGAAGCCACCACAACGGTCTGTCACCCCAATGTGCCAGGCAGGCAGTTCCCATGATCTTTGACCAGCATGGCCTAATTGGCTGGAGATGCTGAGAGTTCTAGTTCAACATGCCTGGAGGGTATCAGGTTGAAGAAGGCCGAATTACAGACATTCCTCCCCAAAATGTCCAAATGAGTTGTTATTTTATGAAGAATCAGCTACGCTGATGGGGACAAAAGAACAAAAGGGGACAAATGAACTGACGAGGGACAAATGAATAAAAACCAGTGGTAGTTATACCTGTGTTCTGATATTACAGATTTTCCCAACTTCGTGCCCTCCCAGAACTGCCAGCCAGCCAAACTAATGGCCAATACCTTGCTGATATCTAAGACTTAAAGCAACGTCTGTATCATGCCATTTTTCAAAACAAAACAGCAGTGGATGCTTTGATGGGTGTGGACTTCTCTTCCAGTGTCTTTATACTTACTGGCTGGTGAGACATTCTTTCAGGAGTTTGTTTTCCTTTTGGCACTTCACCACCATAAGAAAACCTGTCTCTTTACAACATTTGGTAAAGTCTGAAAAAAACAAATAGATGCCAAGTGGTTATGCTGGAATAAAGGAACAGGATCATGTATGCTCACCATGATGGTCCTTACTTTTGACTTGCAGGTATTCATTAAGAATAGGGAACTTGGCTTCTGAAATAGCTACAGCAGTCGAACTATAAAAGTCACTCATTTTAAAGTGTTATAGTAAGGCACTATATTTGTATAGCATCTCTTGAATACTGAGGCTGGAAACAAACAAGGGATAACTGGAAGTTCCCACCAGTTTCTGGCAGTAAGATAACAAAGCATGCTATTATTTTTAGCTAAGCCAGACATATTCAGAACAACAATCCTCTAATGCAGCCTGTTTTTTTAACAGAAAATTGCTCCTGCCACTTGTGTGATGTCATGGTATCATAGTTCTAACCCTTTTCTGGCACTGGATACTGAAAATTACCTACACGGAAGGAAGGAAAGGGGGGGCGAGTGAACCATGGCTATAAAACAGTTGTCAGCCCTGTATTATGGCATTCAGTGGCTACTGTTAGAGAAACTATTGGGCTAAAGAGAAACTCTAATATCGACACTGTTTGCATCCTTCATTTCCAACCTGTAAAAAGCATGCAGGGCCTCCCTTTATCTTGTCACCCACCAGTAACTGAAAGCTGCCAGTTTCCCCTCTAGCCAGTCATAAACACAGCAGGATATGTACAATTCAATGATTCACGTAACACATTCGATCTGATTACAAACCTATCCAACTTTCTGCATCCTCCCCTTCCCACCTCTGGAAACTGGTTGTAGGCATACTATCTCTGACCCTGGAAATAATATGTCTGCCCCATACAGACCCAGTGTGCAATCTGCGGGTCCTTCTGGACTCACAATTCCTGCTCAAAGAGCAGGTGGCAGACATGGCCAGGAGGGCCTTTACACAGCTTCGTGTTGTGCACCAGTTGCGCCTATTCCTGGATCGGGAGGCTCTACTCTCAGTCATTCATGCCCTAGTCACCTCCCAAATGGATTACTGTAATACCCTCTATATGGGGCTGCCCTTGAAGAGTATCCAGAAGCTTCAACTACAATGTGCGCTCCAAGAACTGCACACCTCTGCTTTGCAAGCTGCATTGGCTGCCAGTTTGCTTTTGGGTCCAATTCAAGGTGCTGCTTATGATCTTTAAAGCAGCACCTTGGATTGGACCTGGTTATTTTAGGGACCACCTTTCCCTGGTTACATCTACCTGTACCACCTGGAGAGGCATGTTGCAGATCCCATCAGCCAGGGAATTTCATTGGGTGGGACCTAGGAGGAAAGCCTTTTCTGTCATGGCCTCACCCTGTGGAACATCATTCCCCCCAAGGTGAGGCTGGCCCCAATCCTGTTGGCCTTCTGGAAGGCCTTTAAAACATGATTTTGTCCATTGGCTTGGGAATCCCATGATACAGTGAACCCCACTAGATGGTTATATGATAGTCAATTGGAATGCATTCTCTTGTATGTTTTTTCATCATCTTGTTTTTACCTTTTTAATTTAATTTGGTTGTATTTTAATGTTTTTTTAATGTATTTGGACTGTTTTATTATGTACATACCCAGAATCACTATGTGAGATAGGAGGCTATATAAATGTGATGATAAATATTTTATGGAAAAGAGAGACCCCATGGCTGAAATTATCTGATGTAATTCTAGTTTTCTTGCTTAAAACTGTTGCCTCTTGCTTGATCTTTCACAACTCACATCCATGTTTTATTTGATGCTTTGGGAGGGCAAATAATATCCAAAAAAGTAGCAGGGCCACCTTGAATCTAGGAGCTGTTGCCAGTTCCCCATCCTCTGTATTATTCCTTTTTGGGTCCCATCTTTTAGATTGTAGGCTTGAGATGATGGACTGTCTCATTACTAATCTTTGTAAGATGCGGAAGAGTAGTTTTAGATGTAGAGCAGATTTTTTTTCCCACTCAGTCAATCTGGGTAGACAATTCTCAAGGAAGAACGCTCTGAAGTTCTTCCTGAAAGTATGAAGTGTGACACATTGCATAACAGGGTTGCACAACTGCTTTGGATTCAATTCTGAAAGGCTTGGAAGCATGCAGGACTGTGAACATTCATTCATTCATAAGATTTGTATGCCCGCCCATCTTAAAGCACAGCTCTGGGCAGTTCACAGCATAACATGTGTCTGCAACTCTTTAAAGCAGACTTGTGTTTTCATACGATCATGTGGCTGCTGGAGCTGCTTTATTTTAAAGAGTTGCAAAGCAAAGCACACTGTGCTCATGACCCTAAATGTTTAAAGCATTTGGGGGATACTGGATCCAAAATATTGCATAATCTTGCTATATCAGGAACAAGTTTCTTATCTAGTAGTTAGGCAAATCTTCCCCAGTCTCGTGGCCTCCACAGGTGATAGGATTAGACTACAATTCCTTTATTTCAGTGGGGTTATATAGTTGAAGAAATCATGCAAGCAATAGATTAGAAGAAGGCTGGGCTAAATGTCTAACGTAAAAGCAGTTTTATATATCTGTTTTTTCAAACAAGGATTTTTGCCCTTGTTTTAACTGAGATCTGTACTATAGCATAAAATGTTTACCACAACTTCTTAGTGAAGTATGCACAAGTACACAGAAGCATTAAAACAGAATTACTGCAAGCTGTATTATTTGGCAGCCAAATTTCATTGACCAATGCCTACCAAAAGCATACTTAACCAATACAAAACTCATCACTCGCTGAGATGGGCGGCTACAGAAATCAAATAAATAAATAAAATAAATAAAATAAATAAATTTCAATAATGAAGTTATGGAATCTTCCTCACAGACCTACTTGCTTCCTAGCCAATTAAAAATATTATTTATCCAAGAATATATATCTGCCTATGCATAGTTTATTTCATGAAAAGGAATCAACTGCTCTTTTGTCAAAAAGGCTTAATGTAAAAACAGAATTACTATGGAAAAATACAAATCACAAACCCAAAATAAGTAAAATAAACCTTAACCTTTTCTTGTGCTGTCTTCTGCTAAGAAGCACAATAGTAGCAAATAAATTATTTACAAAGCTATTGATAGCTTTTTAAAATCCCAAGCATAGTATTATAAATTACAGTATTCCCAAATTTGCTGAATTAAGCACCATACCCTCAGCCATCCCCTACAGCACATACAGTCCTGAACAGATCATCAAGGGGGAAAAGGAAACAACTTTCTCACCCGCTTTCATTCCTTACAGAAGAGGTCTGGAATTATTTTCAGGTCTTTGGTATCAGGGGAATATTACAAAATTTTGTTCGTAATAAATCACGAAATTTCCAAATTTGAATACACTGTTGGAACTTGGTAGGATTAAAGTCTTTTAAAAGGTCAACCATCTTGCTATTTTCACATTTTGCCAACAACAACAATAACAAACAGCTGCAGGTATTTCCTCCTATAGCCTGTGATGACTTAAAAAAAAAACCAAATCTCAAAGTGCCCAGATCATGAACCCAGGCTGAATTATGTTCTGCTCAATTCTTAATTTCCAATTTGAGTCATAGTGGAGCTGATCTGCATAGGCCCACGAAATGACTCTTGTGAGGGAAGTATTTTGATTTTCTCACTCAGTGATCCAGTCTGATCTGCAAGCTTAGCCCCTCCTGGCCTGCTCCTTCAAGCTTTTTGTAAGGTCTTTCTCGCTTGTTTAGCAACAAGGTTGTAATTAGGATTTTCTCATCACACTGTGTAACAAATTAACACTGCTCATACTTAACTTTATCTTCAATACTATTGAACTATTTATGAAACTGTATTCTTCTCTAACAAATTCAGGAGTGAAAACTTTCTCCCTTTCATACTGCTTTCAACAAGTCAGAGCCTGTGTGATGACACTGCTGGCCTCTGCGTAGCATTCTGTATTGCTGCTTCAGATGGCCCACTTCATAAGGTCTATTTTCTTTTGCAGTCAGAAAACCAGTGAAACTTCAAACTGTGCAGCAAGTATGCACATACATTTTGTCACACATACAAATACTCTTTGAGGGAAATCCAGAATATGAATGGCTCTCACATGGTAGACATGCCAACACTGCTGTCACGCAGATGTGTGCAAGAATTGTCCCATTACACATCAGGTTGCTAGCAAGTTCTTCTTTATTCTTTGAAGATTTCTTAAAGGGGAACTTGCATATGCCAACCTCCTAAATGAATTGTAGTCATATTAAAAAATGAATCACTCTTCCTTTACAATTATGGGTAGTATATTTAATTGGTTAGATTAATTAATTTAGGTCAGTTAATAAAGATATTTATTTCATCAGATCCAAGGTTAATAGCTGTAGCAATAGAACTGCACACTGCAATCATCATCTTAAGGGACAATCCCCTCTATTCTCTTATATAATAATAATAATGCCTCATAATGTTATTGGATCCACCATTCCCTGCTTATGGTGGGTGAAACTGATAGGACTTAGAATTCATCAGTGTTGAAGTAACATCAGGATGACCCAGGTTCTAGTCCATCCTTGGCCATGGAGGCTCACTGGGTACAACAGGCTAATCACATTTTCTCTTAGCCCGAATTATCTTGTGGAGTGGTTGTTGTGGGGATAAAACGGAAGACAAAGTGCAATGTATGCTACCTTGAGCTCCCAGAGGAAAGGCAGGATGTAAATCTAACATATAGACAATATTGGCAGGGTCACACTTTTTTTACCTGTGCAGTATGAAACACTGCTCTTAAGATGCCTGCTGTGACCCACATATATGTACACACAATCCCTCCCCCCACAAAGCATGTGGGTTTAACAGATATGGCTGTTTTAATCTCTATGAAATGTATACAGTTTCAATTAATGAAACAGATCAATTAATAATGTTGAATAAAGTCCTTTCTCCAGCCATAGCCCTAGGTTAGCTACAAAAGACAGGTCTAAGTAATTTACATTTTAAAAAATCCTTGATATTAAAAACATTTTGAGCAGTAAAGCCATACCTTGGACACATGGTAACTAACAGTTTTAAAGCCAGGCATATCCCATCTTCCATGCCCTCTGAAAAACATACAGCCCGATTGGCTTGGAACTATCCAAGCATTCTGGGCAAAAACATTTAGAGTTTTAGTGGATCACATATGCAGATGTTTTTCTCATTTCATATAAACATGCTAGATATAATTAGCAGGAAAAAATGTTGTTGGCATTCTCAAGCTTAACATTTGGTCCAGAGAACAATTGGATTTCTGCTTCCCACTGGTGCTTACCTAAGTAGTGCAGTAGCCCTGATACAGTTTTTTTTTTCCTTTTGTAATCATTCTTCCTGAAAGCTGTGAAGCAAAAACACATGTGTGCACACCCAAGCAATATAAAATAAAAGCCTAAGACAATGGGAGGTCTCTCTCACTTGTTAGCTCACCAGCTTCAGCTGGTTAAAGGTGTAATCACCTAGTGAACAAAGACTGAACTGGCTGCAGGGGGAGCATAGCCCAGCTCCCAAAAAGACCCCACTACAGATTGCAGTGGATGGGCACATAGGAAGAATCATCACAATGTGATAAAAGTGCTTCCAGCTATGAAGCTTTAATGTTGTTAATGCTAAATGAAAATGAAAAGGAAGGAAGGGGAAAGGAACAGGCTCAAGAATGTTAGAATCCCACCATGGGAACATGTAACATAATCACTACAGGCTTTTGTAACCTCAGTCTTTGCATCTCTCTCTCTCTCTGCTAGAAGAGACTGCAATTCAGACCATTCAATTACAAATGTTTACTAGAGGCTGTCAAGGAGTCTGAAAAACATGGCAGTGCACATTTTTATTAAACAGTTTTGATCATTCAAGAAATCTCCTCACCCCCCTCTGAATACCTGCCCCCAGAACAATCAGAACAGCTTCCCTGTTCATTTTTAAAAAGGGAAATGCTGACATATGGATTCGAAGGGCAAAATGTGAGTTGGCACATGCTTGGATGTGCATGCAGCACCTGGGAAGAACCCTGAAGCCAAGCACTTCCTTTCCTGGTATCTCATGGCAGCTGTGCAAGCCCAGAAAAAGACACAGCTGCTTCAAGGTGTTCCCAACAAGCACTATGTCCAAATCACATGTTGTCATTTGAATTTGGATCTCTGCCCAACCTTATTGAAACAGACTCAAATCTCACAAAACCTAACTTGCAGCAA
Organism: Candoia aspera; assembly: GCF_035149785.1. Taxonomy (NCBI): domain Eukaryota; kingdom Metazoa; phylum Chordata; class Lepidosauria; order Squamata; family Candoiidae; genus Candoia; species Candoia aspera. The sequence goes on along the minus strand of NC_086156.1, from coordinate 41,180,629 downwards.
ATGGAATCTTTCTTCCCTCTGGTTTCCTTTTCTACTTATTTCAATATTGAGATGTAACACTGAGGATGGTTAAAACTGGCTGTATTAATAAAAGCAAGTTTTAGGAAGACAGTCTAAAGGCAAACAATGTGTTCAAAGTTTTCACAATATTATCCATAATGCAAAAATTAAAATAATAATTGCAATAATACAATAGACTTCTAACAATCAGGCTGAATGCTGAGAATGTTGAGTGAGGAGTTGTTGGCCTTCGGAGCTAGTCTCGCATCAAAGAGGGAAGGACAAGTCATCCAAGAATCCATTATGGTTAATTTATTGTGAACCTGCTTAAAAAACAATAATCACCTGACTTGTAGCAGAATAATAAAACCAATTTCCTGTGGTTAAGAGACTGCTGTATTGCAGATGAGAAAAATATTCTCTTTCTGTGGAGCTACATTTCTATATAGCTATAAGCCACTGTTCAAAAGTCTGAGACCATTTTTCTTTTAAATAGTTACATTTCTCACTTTCCTAGCTACAGAGGTACATTCAAAAGTGTAGTACTAGTAACAATAGTAATAATGACAGGAAGAAAAAAAAAACAAATGAAAATTCCAAGACATTCAGAACACAACGTGTTGCATTCTTCTAATTAATATCTTTCTTTCAAACTGGATCAGCCAGCAACATATTTGGCTACTAACCTGCAATCTTGGGAACTGCCACAAACAGTTTCTTGAAATTACAGGTAGTCCTTGTTTAGCTACCACAATTGGGACTGGCAACTTGGTTGTTAAGTGAAGCAGCCGCTGAATGAAACCATGACCGTACTTACAATCTTACTTCACCTTTCCTTTACTTTTCAGACCTGCGAAGGTCATAATGCAAGGATTGGTCACAAAGTTACTCTTTCATCACCACAGTAACTGCAAACGGTTGCTAAACTAGTCAGTTGCTAAACAGGGACTACCTGTATCTATTTAATATACTGTACTACATCTATATATACAGTTACTGGTAAAATATTTTAAAAAATACTTTTAATATATTCAACAAACATCCAACAAATTAAATATGTGACACAATATCCACAGATTAAAAGGCGCAAGATTTTACTATACATTTAGGCAGATCACTTCCATTCTAATTCCACCTCTCAATTACACATTGGTATCTTGGATGTCAAGCATTACATCACTTGTATTTTCAAACTACTTGATTTTTCTCTCTCATGCCATGATTTGTCTCTAAAAAAAAGCCTACATGACACATCTCAACATTCACTCCTCCCATAAAATCTTTAGCATAAACACTTAGTTGCCTTATGCTGCTCCAGTTCTTAACACAGTATACACAACCCAAATAAATTCATGCAATCAGATCTAGGCTTGCTTTTCCATGAATTAGACCATGACAGTGTTTTTGGATCATTTAGCCTTTCCTTCCAGATAGCTACCTGTTGCTCAACTCTCCTTTTCATTCATTCAGTTGCTGAAGCAAATGACAAGAAGATGCATATGTGAACTCAAATGTCCAATCAATGAACATGGCAGCTAGATATTCAACTTAAAAGAACTCCTCTGGTCTTGACATACTTGGCAGAGGAACATGTTAGAATAGGAAGAATGTTTCCATAAGATGCAGCACACATCACTATCTTTCTTCATACACTGATTTGTCCAATTTATGTACCTGGCCTATATTAAAATACTGCCATGTTGTATGAAGCTATTTTTAAAAGAAGGAATCTAATGTTAGCCTTACATTACTTAGTATAAGGCATTTATATTGTACTTTAGCAGCAAACTATTTCAAAATATATTGCCACTATTATAACCTTTGCAATAATGTGGCATCATGTAGCACAATAGAGGGGAAATGCTAGTAAATTATCTTATTTTTGTGAAGGGGAACAGACTCTGTAGAATCAGAGGTGGTTGAATGGAGCACTCAGTTACTGACAACCTTGAAACTATAGCATATGTTGGCTGACAGTACTTGTATTCACCTACTGGCCAAAAGACAAACATTGATTGGATGACAGTTCTTTTCAAACTTTAGGTCGCAAATATATAGACATGACTGGCACTATAGTTTCTTGTCCAAATAGATCTGCAAGTACTCAAATGCATATGGAGGTATCTCAGGTATGTGTTAAACTGGACTGAGAAGAGCTGGAAGGCAGAAAAATAGCATGTACGTGTAAGCCATCAGGTAGGCTTTAAGAAAATAAACAAAAAACATACATACACAGAAACATAAAACCACAATCCTCCCAAACCAAATTTTTTCCATTTGCCAAAATCATCATGACACTACCCCCACCCTTTGCAAATCATGGCCACTTCCCCTCCCCAAAGAGCAGTTCTTTGATGCTGAAATGTGGTCTGCCTTCTTCATATTTTTAAAATGGCATGAAAATATTTTTAAAAGTGGAGCCACATAAACTGGCTTTCCTGAGTGCAATTAGGAAACATGTGCATTCTGAGAATTAATCAGTCCACGGCATGACACAAATAGGCATTATAGTTAGTTTTAACTATTTGCCTTACAATTTATCATTCTACAATCAATTCAGTCAAAATTAATGCCATGCATGGATTTATTTTCCAATGTCTGTTTTACACTTCAAGCTGGTCGAAGACCAAACTAAACTGTTCATTAAAACTGAAATGTTTAACATGGAATATTCTGAAATATCACTGTATACATGTATTTTTATACATTCAATAAAATCAGATCATTACCTATCATCAAAGCATCACTGATAATAATCTTAGAATCTGCTCTGCAGTTTATATAAAGGGTTTACAATTTTACTACTTAAGAACTGGTCCTATGGAGGTGTTATCTCACCATTTATATTTTCTTCAACACTTATGATATTGCTATCACACTCTTAAAATAGGAAAACATCTACCATGAACTAGAACAAGCTTAAAGTTATATTCCCCCATTGCGATGTGTGTGTGCACGCACACAATATTATTATTGCCACCCTGAATCAATCCATTGAAGGATGGTCTCTTCACTGAAGGTTATGGACTGTAATCTACCACGCTGGTCCAATATGGTTTGGCAGACAGATGTTTTTCGACTTCCCACTTTAGGGCTGAAAAAGAATGACTGACCAAAGTCACCCAGCCATTTTCTGTGCTTAAGAGAGGACTAGAACCTGGATCTCCCCATTTCTAGCCCAGCAGTTAAATTACTACACCAAACTGCATCTCTCTCCCTCATTCTCTCTCTTTTGCACATACACACACAAACACATTTTTGAAGAGATGCTTTTTTTTAAATAGTACAATTCATGGAGTCACAAGCACTGAAAGTAATTAGGTATTGCACAATATGTTGGTTATTTAAATCATCTGATTGGGAAGACATCTAGAAGATACTGAATGATGAAAAAGACCAATAAACAAGCTCATTTTTTAAGAAGTTGTTTTAGTAAATTGTAATTATTAGATTGTTTTGAAGATTACATATGTGCAAATAATAGATTTATGGGTATATTTAATGAGGCAAGTTGAAAGTACAGAAAACATGAAAAGACTGTTCTACATTTTAGTGCGTAAGCTATTTGATATTTCTGACACAGTACAAAAGGCAGCTTCTCTGTAGATTGATCATGGTTCAGTTAACATCACTGAATATCTAATACCTCCAACTCAATTAATTCTCACCTGATTAAGATCAGACTGATATTCAAACTAAATCAGCTCTCCAGTCAAGTAGAAATCAATATTTCTTATTTTACTTTTAAATTATAGCAAGAAATAAAATATACACATCATCAGTGTGCCAAGAATGGCTTTCCTAGCCTGGCCCTCTATGGCATGCATAATAGAGCTGATTAAAGTATTATTCTTATTTGAGCAGGAACATATAGAAAAGTAAGATTAATCTAAATATGGCAAGGTAGGGAGAAGTAATTATAAGGCAAGCAAAAGACTGATATAGCATAAAGTCTTATTCTCTAAAAATGTACTTAAGTTTTCATATATCTAATCATCTATTTGCATTCACAATCATGTCTCCCATTCTGTGCTAATAATTGTGTAGTAAATAATGATCCTTTCTTCCTAGGGCCTCTGTAATGAATTTGATATATTTATCTTACTGTCGCCACTTAAAATTTGGAAAAACATATTGTCAAAGTATGGAATGCTCTAGGAGGATAGGCAACAGATCAAAATCCTACTATAGGCAAGATATGTTGTGATAGCAGTACACTACAGTACTAGGTAAAAGACACTTTAAAGGCCTTTCAAAAAACACAATGGGGAAAAAAACTTGGTAGGTTCCACTTCTCCTGTCTTAGCACATGATCTAAGGGTATATTATTCAGTCATGTCACTGGAGCTAAACTGGTCTGACAAGGAGGAAAAAGCCCAGGCTGCCTTTAAAATCCAGGAAATCAAAAGTTGTATCTTTGTAGCACCAAGTGAATTGCACCTGCAATCACAATGAGACTGACTAGGTAGATGTTTGGAGGTAGCATGATAAAAACTTTAATTCATTTAAACATTCAACTAGACAATGATAGCAGTAGTCTATACAAAGCACGCTATATCTAAGTCAGCAATATAGCAACTATAGGTGCCAGCATGGCAACTTATACACCATCCACCGAGCTCCAGAATTAAATAAAATCTGACTTCTGTACATATCCAAAATCTCTCAAGATTTGAAAGGTTGGGATTTTTTCATGAGCTTGTGAGACTATAAGTGAGAGTGCAAGCCTGATCCTAACAGCAGTACTATGAATCTGCATAACTGATTTCCTTGACATCTGTTGGCCAGCACATTACTTTAGCTTTATCAAAGTAAGCTTTGAAGATTTTTCTGAGTTCAAAGAAGTGTACTGTTTTCCAAAAAAAAAAAAAAAACCTCTCACAAATTATGCCCAGCTATATTTTTATTTATTTATTTATCAAATTCATCACTGCCCATCTCCTCCCACCAGAGGGAGTCTGGGTGGCTTAAAATAATAATAAATAAAATAATATACAATAAAATTACAACATTTAAAAATACAATATCTAAAAATACATTTACAGGTAAACAATAATTATAGATAAAAATAGAATCCAGATGGCAGGTGATAACACAGTCCTTGTATGTGACGAGCACTCTAGGGCACTAGCCATCCCCAAACATGATGACTCCCCTCCCTGCTCCAAGCCCGGTGGCAGAGCCAGGTCTTCAGATTCCTCCGGAAGGCCAGGAGCGATGGGGCCAGTCTCACCTCCAGGGGCAAGATGTTCCAGAGGGCGGGAGCTGCTGCAGAGAAGGCCCGCCTCCTGGACCCCACCAGACGGAATTCTCTTGCTGACGGGGTCCACAACATGCCCTCTCTGCATGATTGGGTGGGACAGGTTGACGTGACGGGGAAGAGGTGGTCCCTCAGGTAGCCTGGCCCCATGCCATGTAGGGCTTTAAAGGTCTTAAAAACAAAAGGGTTTTGGCACCTTAACGCTCCACTACAAGATGGCAAGTATGATGTAAAATATTGGGTGATATATGATTCCAACAGTCTCATTTCATTCTGAGCTGAAAATTCAGCTTGGCTGAAAACTCACTACAGCGTGTCTTGGAAATGTTCCTAAACTGCATTTACCCCCTAACAATTTTCAGAGCAGAGGATATGTCCCTTCCCTTCACATTTTCCTTTTTAGTAGGCTAAACAGACCCTCTGGGGTCATTCTCAAAGACATCATTATAGACTTTATTTCCTCATATCCCATCACCTGTAACAATAAAGTAGGCTTTGTCAAGGAGCAGGTTAAATTAGGTGACAAACCTAGATCTTTTAGCTATTCAGACTGGCCTTCTTCAAAAGAACAACTATCTCTAGAAACACTAATACATTTCAGTTTTGTTTCCCACCTCTGTATAAAAAATTCTTGACATTAAGCATTAGAGCACTAGGCTCTGGGAAAGGCTGAACTATGCAACATACAAAAAAAAAAAACAAAACCCTTCAGCTTTCACCCATCAGTACCTTATTGCTGCATTAACCTATGTCAAACTCCAGCACAGCAATATAGCCTCACTCTCAGTTATCCCATATCCTGTAGGATCAACAGTTCTCCTTAGAAAAGAGTCACTAGACAATGACAGGTGTGATACAGAGACTAAAATGCAGACAATTCATTGCATTTCAATATAGCAGTTGTCCATGTTGATCTACAATTAGGACAAAATATAACAGAATTAAATAAATGGTGATGAAAATTTGAAATATAAACAAACAAAATAAAATCCAATCTTCAGGAAACTTAAGTGTTAGTATATCAAGCTAAAAAAATTGCATGCTTGCTAGCAAATTTACTTCTTTTTACCACAAGACGGAGATAAAGCAGATTAAATTTAGTGGTTGCATCTGCCTTCTAGATGCTGTCATGCTTCAAAGTTCTGCCCAAACCATCACTTTGGACTGAGACAAAGGACTCGACATTTCATTAACTCCCACCATTTTTCCATGAACATATATTTTCTTCTGAAATAAAAAGAAAGCATTCCATCCATCCTCTCACTTAGCTGAGATAGCTAGCAGGTCATATGCCTAATGGGGCTTATGGGAATTTAAAGAAAGAAAAAGATAACTTCATTATTTCATAGGTTTTTGAGCCCAGATCAGGCATCACCCAAAAGGCAAGGATGTACTTCATTTCACAAAGAAAGTATAAAATGCACTTTTAGATCGACTGTACATGTAAACCCTCCAGAGTGTCCACCACATACATTGTTTAAAGAACCGTTGGTTTAAAGTAAGAATATAAAATCATTCTAATTTTACTCATGCTTCAGGAAAATTGACTACTTTGTGTCACATAATCTGTAGTTTGTTCAATGTTATATGGATTGATAAGGATATCTAAGTTAGGTCCCTGCATCCTACCTGTAGGAAATAATTGTGGGTGGATTAAGGACATGCTGAATTTCTGTTTGCACAGCTATTATACTAGATAAGATTATGGAGAAGCACTATGTTGTGTACACATAGATTAGATATAATTCCATCAGGCCAACTCAATTGGGAAAACTGTATTTTTTGAATGTCTGCCCAGGACACATCCCCAAGACCAAGGTTGAGCTGAAAAAGCAACACAACCTTGTACTGTTGGGCCATCATAGCATATGAGGCTGAACAAAGTCTTCAGAGATAATGTGGGATGGAATACAAGATCCGTGCCCATATTCTGCCAGATCTTAATCTTATAATCTAATTTCTTAGGTTTCTGAAGCACAAATAGAAATTGGACTGATCTTATATCCACACCTTAAGGAATATTACTTTTTATTAATGAATTTGTTTTTTGTTTTTTTAATGGCAGTATTTCATCAGCACAATGTGAATACATTTGTTCAATTTTACCATGAGCCATAAGGCAATGTTTGTGAAAAGAGTATCTGCATTTGGGGAAGGATTGCGCATATTCTTTTGGCTTAAGCTAAAGCAGGAAAACCTACAGCAAGAAGAGCTTTTCTTATTAAACTTCTACCTGCTTTCCTACCACTATAAAAAGAGCAGAGCATATTATTCAGGCTTAATAATTATGTTGACTTGCACCTGTCATTCTCTACATCACTCGGTTTTTCATTCTAGGCAGAAATAGTTTCTTGGAGAAAATTTAGCACAAGCACTCTCAGATTTCTTGTCTCAGGTTGGACCTGAAACAGTGAAGCAAGTAAAGAATTCAGGAACCTCTGATAAGTAGATTTTACTGTAAAAAAATCTAAAAAGTCATTAAATGTTATCAATGTTCAAATTTATTGGATCTTTTTCTCCTGCTCAATCTGCATAAAGAGTTAGAAGTGATTCTTTTTTGGGTGGGAGATACAATTTTCATCTGTTCTTTGACAGAGTAATGGCCTGATATAGTGTCAGGATGTTTACTTTTGACTGTATGAGAACTAATTTTCACAAATACATTTTAGATCATACAGATTCAACATACCTAGAGGGTATCCTGTTTAATACAAGTGACTAGTTATTTAAATGTTTTATATCCTTTATCTGATAGAATGTGGTCAAGCATATTGCCAAGGAAGACGGTACACATTCTACCAGGCAACTGTGAAGAGCAAGATTCAATGGCAGGATTAAATTTTGGGATTAATAGAAACCTGGTTATGAAATACCTATTTACTTTGAATTAATTAAATCCCCAGGACCAGATAAATTGCATGCTAGGGCACTGAAAGAACTTTTTGATGGTCTTTTTAGGGCTATATAGAGATCCCTATTTATTTATTTGATTGATTGATTTCTATAGCCGCCCATCTCAGCAAGTGACTCTGGGCGGCTTTCAACAATAAAACTACAAAACAGTTAAAACAATTACAATTATTTGAAAGACAAAATGTTTTCAAAGTATGTGTGTGAAGCTCATATTGGGAGCATCTTAAATCTTGGGGCGGCGGGAAGAATGGCATTGAACTTCTTGCCTAAACAGGCTATTCCAAGTGATTTGGGAATGAAATGAGATGTAGTGAGGAAAAAGGTAAGGGTTTGTTGGCTATACAGTGAAGGAGAAGGTGGGAGCCACCTATTGGTAGCCACTCTTCTTTCAGAGTTCAGCTTCTTTTTCTTCTCACAACCCCAATGAGGAATGATTAAAGAACCACTTTGTCTGGCCACTCCTTTTCCTTTCTAAGCACTACAGCTGGGGCTGAACAGCTCCATTCTTATCAAGGAGAGGGCTCAAGATTCTATAACCAGGAAGACTTGCAGGAGAAATAGCAGCAAACACTCCTCTTCTCTGAATGCATATTTCTCGTATGAAAAAAGCTGATTTTACTTCACTGTCACTAAATCATAAGAATGCAGATGGAACACATAGAGAGTGAGCCTCTTCTACACCAGATTCACTTCATTTTTCTGGAGTTCTTCTTTGTAGGAAGGCAAAAGAAATGGCAATGGCAACGATTTCTCCCCATCTCCTGGCTCATTGCAGACACTCCCCCTTTACACATGGAAGGCAAATACTCTTTTTTTTTTTTTATTAAGGCAACGGGCTAGAAATCAGGAGTTGAGAGTTCTAGTCCCGCCTTAGGCATGAAAGCCGGCTGGGTGACTTTGGGCCCATCATTCTCTCTCAACCCAACTCACCTCACAGAGTGGTTGTTGTGGGTAAAACAGGAGGAGGAAGGAGTATGAGGTATGTTTGCTGCCTTGAGTTATTTATAAAAATAATAAAGGTGGGACAGAAAATAAATAAAAAAAATTAAATATCCTGTAAATCAGAATTCTGTGCACTCTATTTTAAAATATGTTCATTGTTTTTAGCTGGGATAGACCCAGATGACTGGCTTGTTTCTGGCATGTGTTTTTAAAGTCCTTAAACTTGAATTTAAAACTTCTTTCGCTAAGGATTGAAGGAAACTCACCTGGTGTTTTCAGACTTGCTGATCCAAAGGTTCCTAATTGCTGAAAAGCAGTTAACAAGCAATTGTTGCTTTCCCTGTTCCAAGTGAGCAAGCAAATAAGGGATATAGGAAGTCCTTGCTTTAAAAACAGCATAGCACAAATGGCAACAAGAAATCAGAAATTGACAAATACACAATGTATCTGCATTTACATGGTAGCATTTTTAAAAGTAAAAAAAAAAGCCTGAATTCCATAGGAGTATTCTTAATTAAAAAATAATATATTTCCTTTTAATTCTCAAAACGGCTTTCCCCAATGAGGTATTTTATAGATTAACTGGGACTTCCACTCCCAGGATTCACAGGCCTATTGGAAGCACCAAACTGAAAGGCTGTTCCAAAGCAACAACTGAAGGAAACAGGATTATTATTGTGGCAGCTGAAAAAATAATGCTGCTTCATGAGGTATACTCACTTCTGCCTGAAAGCTACCCAAGAAACACTTTGTTGTTATTCCATCTCTTAGGAAGGTGAGGTTAGAGACTTGAAACAGGTCCCTCTCTGTGACCTGATTGTGGAATTCCCTTCTCAGAAAAGGTTAGTGTGGTTGCCTTTTTCCGTGCTTTTAAGTGGCTGTTTAAAAATTACACTGTTCAACAAATTTTGATCAAGGCTGACTTAATTATGTTCTCTCCCTGTAAAATATACATGTTATTCCTTTTTATGTTATTCTATTGCGTATTACTTTGAGCCTTTGTGAAATTAGAGGTGTGATTCAAAAACAAATAAATAACTTGATTGGTAGTTGGTATTTTTAAAATGTGCAATGAGTCTTACTTAAGCAGACAGCTCTTTTGAATCACTGCAGAAGCCATTCTTCATCCCTCAAATAAACAATTTCCAGGAAAGACATACTCGAGTCGACAGTAGACAAATAACCTATTTCTAGTGCAAAAGTAACCTAAGAGCAATGTTTAAAAATTTGCATTCCATATAAATATTTACACATCAATATAAAGAATATACTTAGATATTTCTTAGTAAAATGTATTTACAGAGAAGGAGAGTATTAACCAAATTAATCTGGTCTACAAAATGAAAAGGAGCCTAATGATTTAGAATGAGGTAAAGCACTAGTAACGGTTTTCACAATAGCTGATTTACAACTCCCTCATTTTCTGATTTTTATATTTCTTTGCAAACAATCATTGATATGTTTACTTTCTGCTACTATCATGGCAACACATCCCTGCTATATTATTTTTAGAACAGTGAAGTGGCATATGCCACAGTATTTGCTAGTATTTCTATTCTCACTTAGATGTGCAATATTAATTGCTCTCAGACAAAACCAAGTCCTCAAACAAGCAACAAAAACAGACAATGTAAACAAGTAAACAAATGCTACGCAGGGATGGAGAGAAGTGCAAAAATCAATGAATGTCATTTCTAAGTACCAATTCCTTTATGAACAAAATTTAGGGTTATTACAAAAACTTACTGACATTTTGCCAGCAATGAAAAATGACTGCAACTCATTGGTAGAGATTGTGCTTGATATATACAATATTCCAGGTTTTATCCCTCTTTCTATTGTTATGGGAGCTTAGGGAGAAGGTACAGACAGACAACAGGAAAACCCAACATTGCTAATGGGAAGGCAGAAATTTAAAACGTGCAGCAGCAGCGTTTTCTTAAAACTATGTAACGCTGCAAACAGCAGGACTAAGACCAGCCAATGTATAGTAATATCTGTGGTCTTGGTAATACGCCAAAGCAAGGATATCCATAATTTGGGTGGGGCAGGACTTGAGAACATTAACACCATATATTTACATACAACAGACATATTTTTCAACATGGTGGGCCAAAACTGAGACAATATCTCTCAGTATCTGTTCACTTTTCACAGATGTGATGATGATGTGATGGCATGATAAGATGACCACCTTAGATTGGCACTATGAAATTCAGTGCTGCCATCACTGTGATGTATTTGAACATAGTCCATATTTATAATCAGACCCAGCATCACCACTACCAATACCATGAAAATCATGGCTCTTAAACCACTCCACTAAAGACCCCTTTACCTTGAAAATTTAACAGAAAGCATTAGTAGACTATGCTAGTGCGGTATTATCAAAACTACAGATCCAGGACAAAGGTTGTTCCTCCTGTTCATGGCTCCAACTGTACAACCATAAAATATATTAAGTTAGGTCAACTTTTCCATGACCCTTATATAGATAGTTGTATGGAGCTGATTTTCTGCAGTTTGGGAATCTCTGATCGAAAACATGATTGCTTCCCCTATTGCTGGACCAATCTGGGCCATATTAGCAAAATAATGTTGGGTAGGGCAAAGCTGCAATTTCTTCATTATAACTAACTGTTTGGATATTGCAAGCTGAATCTCCAACAGGCAACAATAGTACGAGAGCCCAGGATGATATCTCTGGTGCAGCAATTACCAGCAGCAAGGTCCAAATGAAGTCCAAGGATAAAAATACACAGGCTCTGACACAACAACACATCAAGCAGTAGAACTTCACCAAAATTCAGCTGTAGGCCATCACATCACAAGTGCCTTTCACATGAGGACTTCTGCTTTTACCTCTTTAAACCTGAATTTCTAGACACAGTAGATCCTTTTGACATTGGTATCCCTAAACCCAACTGAGAACACATTTTTCTTCCTTGGATCAGAGAAAGAATTCTCCATTTCCCAAAGAGACATGATGGAAGATGTCTGTCTCCAGAGACAGAATCCCCTGATCAGCCTCAGCATTCTTAAAAGCAAACAGCTTCTCAGGAAGCTTCAGATCTTTTGTTAAAGAATTCTCCAGAGAGAGCATGCCATCAACTAAGAAAAGTCATGAATTAACAACATTTTCTAAAGCTTTTCATTCTGGAAAAGCGAGGTAAAATCAGTGTCACTGTCAAAAATCTACCTCTCACCAAGTGGGAAGAGTTAAGAAAATACTCTTCTGGAATGTACAATTGTCCTTCTATGGATAAAGTTCTTATTCTCGTAAAGGTCAATGTTATAAATGTTCACCCAGCAATGAAATCCCACTGAAGACAATAGGCTGTTTTCCAATAAGGAAACATAGGCTCAGGTTTCATCATTTTATACCCTCAAAGAATATTCGGCTCTGAACCCAGATACCCATGTTAACACATCACCACACTGCTCGCATATCATCAGAATATTTAATGATAAAGAAGTACTTAATTAACAAGCTACTGTTTAAGCCTCAGGAATTGGCTGCATGAGAGTTCTTCATTTGTATATTAATGCAAATATATTCAGGGAATGCATCAGGATTAAACACCTCTCCGTTAATGGCAGCTTTAACTCGATGGCTTAACTACCTATATTACAGTTATTAAAATAGTAATGGCATATTGACCTCAAATTATCCAAAATGCTGAGTCCTAGTTAAAACTCAAGACCAATGTCAATTGTTCAAAGAACCAGAATGAAACAGTTGAAGAAATGTAAGTAAATCTTCATTATGTGTGCCACCTTTAGGTATGACACTGGAAAATAAGAGAGATGTAGTTACAAACTGTATTGAAGGTAATATAAAATTTAAGGTAGAATTGATTGTAATAGAGCAACCTGGCTTAAATTGATATTCATTAGGCTATTCCTTTTATGAATAGGAACCATTTGGACTTGGTAGTCTTTATAAGAGCCCCAGCTGGTAATGGTTGAAGGTTAATGCTTTACCCTATTCTGTTCAATTTTCTGTCCTAATTAGTCATCTAAATCTATAGCTGTGAGCACCAAGTGTCTGTGCTCAAAAGAAACTAATTAATGCTAGCAAATTAGATCAAGTCCAAAGATCCAACAGCCAAACTCTTAAATGCTCCTTGTTAATAGGAAGTGTAGCTGTCAATAACTGCTGTTGGTGGCTATAATGAGGCCTCTTTCTTTCACTGAAAGTGATTTCATTTCTCTTTGTCTTCACAAAAGCTGTTCCATTCCTTTTTTTTTTTTAAATGTAGTTTCAATAAGGATGTTAGCTGCCTGACCCATTTCTTGTGATCAGCTGGAATGAAATGACATGGAAAAAACCAAGAAGGATAAGTCTCTTCATACTCACATTATGCTTCAAACACGTTTCCTTGTTTGAAGCCCTGATGCTGGCTTTTGAATATCAAGTTTTCTTCACCACTGAATATTTAAATGAACTGTTGTGGAATCTGTTTAGTTATTATGGAAGGCAGTATCCACAGAAGGAAGCAACTGTATCAAAAACTTTTATCTCTGAAATACAGCCTTAATGTAAAAATTTGGGGATGCCTCACACATTATAGGAGAATAAAAGACACTGAAGATTCAGCATGGATTCTTTCCTACTCAGTAATATATGTGACTATATACGTTTCTTCCATTATGCATATACAGCAATGCATGCTCTCTGAATTCAACAATGATGCTGAACCCATAAAGCTACTTGTATGATACAGCTGCATGTAACACATTTTGTGTACCTCTCATGTAGTTTATTGCAGCAGTGGATAATCATTTTATTCCGGGACTATACCCCCATCCACACATGCACAAACCTAAAAGATCATCAGGGAGAAGTAGTTTTAATTACCTATTGTGGTAGTCATGATTGCAATTTCCCATTAACAGCAACAATGAAACAGCAATCTCCTCTCCCAGCCTTTTTTATTCCCATTGCCACTGTTAGCTACCTCTCTAGCATGTGCTCTAAGAGGGTTCTATGAGTCAAGGTTGGAACAGCGATTTTAATAGTCTGTTTGAGAGCACTCTATTACTGACCTTACAGTCTTCTCAAAATGCTTCCTGTTATTCACAAATGGGCGTCAGTTGTTCTATAAGTATGGCAGTGATAGGAGAGAAGGGAAAGCATTTTTGGTGACAGAAAAGTAGGGCCATGGGAGCTGCATGTTGCCCATGGATTGTCCATTCATGCTGTCACAAATGAAGTAATTCCAGGTTCATACTCCAAAGTTTTACAAGCTGTGTTTAAATTGTTCACCTAAGTAAGATGAAGAAGTGGATGTTCACTCATGTTAAAATAGGAACTAGGCTACATATTTTAAATCACTTAAAAGATGTACTGACAGTCCTAACACAAATGTTTTATGAATGATCCACATCCTTCAGCACACAAGATACTACTTTTAACATATATCCACATATAATGTATAAGTCTTCTTCTTTGGAATTAGGGCAGTTAATAAATCTTTTAAACAAACAAACAAACAAAGGAAACTGAACCATGTACTCTTATGCAATATTACATAATGGCAAACTTTCAAGATAATCAAGCCACTGCTACCAAAACACTTTATTTATTTTTTATCCCTCCTTTATTATTTTATAAATAACTCAAGGCGGCGAACATACCGAATACTCCTTCCTCCTCCTATTTTTCCCACAACAGCAACCCTGTGAATGTAATAATGGATATTCAAAACTTTTAAAGTTTTGAATATCCATATCCCACAATATGACCCTGTTAGGCAAATCTAGTCTCCAAACACTAAATAAATACACACATTTTTTAAAAAAAATAAACTTTTCCCTATAACTCATGTAAACTAGGTAATTCTGTTAAGATTACAGTGATTACATTTAGACCGTAGTTTACTGTGATCAGAATAAACCTAACCTTTCCATTGTCTCTCCCTTCACATACTTCTGCAGTAGGGCCTGGGGTTTGGAAAATTTTGCTTCCTTATATTTACAGCTTGTTTTTAAATGGAAGAAATCAAGCAACTGCATTTAATCATTGTGGTAAGCTTAATTAAGATTATCCCAAATAAATATATTTATTTTAAACTATTTTATTTATTGCTTGAAACATAGTAAAGCAAGATTTAGCCAAATTTTAAATTTCTGTGACTGTTATATCAAAGTGTGTTTAATCTGAAAGAAATGTAGGAACTTCTGGGGTCCTCTTTATGGCATAGCAGTAAACTAGATGTATTCTTCTTATAAAGACCCAAGATTGATCATGATAACAAAAACAACCATAGGGCATACATGGTTCATACCGTGTGGACTCAGTTGTCATTGTTAATGGCTTTACTCTCCTCTAATGTGCCCTATTTCTGCAGGAGTACAAAGGGAAATGAAAAAAAATAGAGTAAGAATGATGACTGGTTCTTTTTCATTTAAATACCACAGTTTAATAATTAATAAATATAGTTCTTATGATATGGTGATCTTCATAAAGCCCATTTTTATTCCATTTATTCCATTTAGGAGATGGTTTCACATATCACCTCTTTTTCCCACCCTAAAACAAAAACAAAAATTTATAACTACATGAATTTGAGAAATGGTAATTCTATCATTTGTATGATCCAAATTAAAATCTAGTCTTACAATATAAACCAAATACAGAATCTGAAAAATTAGTTGGCTCAAAGAATGACATAGCTTTATACTTCTTCTCTTAAACAGGAGTAACATATATTATTTTAATTGTTTAAAAATGCATTTTTAAAAAAATACTGCTGGCTAACAGGCTTAAATATCTCAAGCTGTTAGAACTGCAAGTCCTTATCCCCAATCATATATAACTCCAATTCCCTATACAAGACATTAGCTCTGTTACAGCCTTTGGAACACAGCACAGTCAGTTAATAGAATCTGGTACTTTAACTGGAAGAAAGCACAAGAGATGACCATAAACCAACCTCAGCATGAGACTCCTAAGTATTTCACACTTTCCCTTAATCTACATTTCTGATGAAAGAACATAAAACATTTATAAAGCACTATTTCAGATGCCTTTGGGTATTTAAATGGAGAGTGCCAACATTTGTTCAAGCTTTGAAACTGCTTTCTTTTTGCAGATCTTGATATGTCAGGTGCAAGGGTCATACTCTAGTGCAGGTAGCCCCTAAAGCAACACACATGATTCCAGCTACAGGACTGTTGATTAAGTATATCATACTTAAACTATGGTTGACATTGGCCTTATTTTACTATAAGGAAGCCTGAAGTGGTGTTTCATCCCATCATCTTTAGTAAGTATCAATGTAGTCCCTAGGGAGAGGAAGAAGGGTGGCATTTGGAAAAGATCTTTGTCAGAACACTTTCCTAATTCTAGCTGCACAGTTCACCAAAGTACTTAGAACTGTATGGGATTAATCAGCCATAAATACCCACATATATTTATAATAATTACACACTTCATTAAAGGAACTGTACTATAATTGAAGAATAGGAATGATATTCTGTTGTTGCTTCCTCATTCAAACATAGTCCCTATCCCCCCAAAATAACATAACTACATATTTTTAGAAGCACATCAACAGAAAGCAGAACATTATTTATGTATCAGTTTATGTCGTGACTAAATCCTTCAAAGCAAAATGGCTGTGCATGCATGCAGAGGGAGCTTTAGCGGCATCTAAAGCAGCTGCAGGAACTTGGAAAAAAGACATGGCTGTTTTAATAATTCGAAGAAAGGTTCTTCATTTGTGATCCCATGCATTGCAAAATGTCTCTTTCAAAAGATTTCTGCAGCACTCCTTAGCATGAAACATTAACATAATTCTAAATTACCTGCAAATCATTAAAAACCTGGCTGTTCTCCCAGGCCTTGCAGGAAGGCCGTTTGTGAAGCCCTGGATGATTGGTACTTTGTCTGGACACTTAGGTTCTTTTTTATTGTTTTCCTATTTTGAAACTGCCCAGAGTCATTTCGGAGTCAGATAGCTTCTAAATATACGTAAATACGTATGATGTTCAGCATTCAGAACTTTTTTGAGAAAAATCAAAATATCACAACTTAAAAACATGTCAAACCTTTTGGGGAGGGAAGGATGGAGAGGTTGAATGCAGTTGCCTACCTAACTTGATCTCTTTCTCCAGTTATTATCAATAATTCTTCCCAAGCTCAGAAACAAAGGTGTAACAACTTAATCTTAGAGAAAGTGTCTATGCATTAAAGCTTAGGAATCTGAATCAACAGGTTTCCCACATCATTTTATCTGACTTGAGTACAATCAGAGGAATTCTTAACAAGCTTTTATTGCCCGATAAACCCCATTCTCCTTTTTTTCAAAAGCATTAAATATGAGCAAAAACACAGGATTCAAATTCTCTTTTTCAGCTGAACATTTAGTTGGCCCCAGTTCAAAGATCACACACAAACACGGACTTCTGGGAAAGAAATGGGGAACTGAAGACGGAGCTGCTGACCATGGCAGAATGAAGAGCTGGCGAGTAGACTGGTTCTTTGTAATGCCTCTCTGGACAAAGAGAGGACTTGATATTGCCCACAAGTGCCCCATACAGTTGCTCCTCACTAGGAGACTGCAAGGCAGTGGTCTCCAGCATGTTTAGAACTCTGGGAGATGAAGGAATGCCATCTTGCTCAAACCATGGTTGGTGCCTTTAAAAGGATACTGGGTTTGCATACTTCCTTTTCTATCACTTTTGGAAATTGCTTGTTAACTGTTTTTCAGCTATTAGGAACCTTTGGATTGACAAGTCTCAAAACACTGGATGAGTTTCCTTCAATCCTTAGCGAAAGAAGTTTTAAATACAAATTTAAGGACTTGAAAAAAATGTTTTTTGGAATAAACTGGAAAAAGGTGATTGGAACTTTGATTTTGGAAAGTTACAAACGGACTAAGGGCACAGATGGATTTGAAATAAGATTTTGGAATTAATTATAAGAATCCTTCCTGTGCGAAAATGCTTTTGTTTTGAATGCTTAAAAAAATGATAGGACAAGAGTTTGAAGGTTGGACACTAGAGGGAACCAGAAGGAACTAAAGATTACAATTGAAGGAGAAGAACACTTAAATTTGAGTTACTAATACAGAATGAAGCAAAATATTTTAACATTGAATATACTGAAGGATATTTTTGAACAATAGACCCAGAAGTTAATTTTAGGGGTGTCTGTCCCTATAGAAAGACTATGTTTAAAAGATGTTATGGAACAGGAACAAGATTTACCTGACAAGGTTAAGACTGATCTAAAAGTGGATTTATAAATGACAGGCTACAAGAATAATATGGAAAAAGATGTAACATTGGACATACAAAGAAACTGGCTGATATCTTAATATTAAAAGGGATATACAAATAACAAACCAAGAGAGTGACCTGGATAAATTTCCTATATTGGATTTACAAAAGAGGCTTGTTAAAGCTTTGAAGAATTTTGTGAAAAAAGACAAAGAAAATATGAAAAGAAATCGAGTTCTAGGACATTATTTGAAGGGACTAAAGATCAAGATTGTTAAAAGTAAAAGGAAGGAATATAAAGTTGGCTTATTTGATCAAGGTTAAAATAGATATGTTATCTCTGGTAACCCCTAACGGACTTTTGCTGACATCAGGACTGAAGTGACAAGGCTTTAAGGATTTGTTTATAGATAAGAGATGGAATACAGAAATATAAGATCATTTGTGGTATTTTAAGAGAAGGTGATAAGTTTCTAAAATTGTTTATACTTGTTTTGTGAATGAAACAACTCAATTTGAAATGGAACTTTGTATAAATGATGAACACATTACAAAGATGTGTAAAATGTTGTTACAAATGAATTTAGAAAATGAACAAGTTAAAGAATGTATGATTAAATGGGCTAAGAATTTTGGATATAATGTTATGCTGGAGCAGTGGGAGAACATGTGGAACAAAGATTTGAAATTTACTTTTAATTATAACTTAAAAGAGAATTTTTATAAAATGATGTGTCATTGGTATTTAACTCCTGATAAGTTGTAAAAAATGTACAATTGAGTAATGAATGTTTGTTGGAAATGTTTTCTTGGTGAAGGAACTTTTTATCATCTTTGGTGGACTTGTGAGAAGGCCAAAAAATTCTGGGATCAAATACTATATGTGTTAATATTCAAAAGATCCTCAAAGTGGACTTATAAAAAAAAACAGAACTGTTTCTCTTGGGACTGATAGAGAAACAGCTCAAGAAACAACATGGGACTTTGCTTTTATACATGATTACAGCAGCAAGACTTTTATACCCACAAAGGTGGAAAGAACCACAAATTCCTACAGTGGAGGAATGGATGATTAAACTGATGGAACTGGCCCAAATGGCAAAGTTAACAGCGTTGATAAAATACCATGTCTGGATTTGTTTCTATTTGGCAAACACTTTTAGACTATTTGCTCATGTCAGAAAAAAATGAAGTTTTGATTTTGGGTTTCAATTATTAAATGGTTTGATAGAAATGTTACTAAAGTTTACCTAATGGTAAGAGATTGTATTTGTAAATGTATCTATTTCTGTATTGGAGAAAGTTGGAAGTCACTTTCTGTTTCTGTTTTCTCTCTATTTTGCACTTTTATAGTTTTTTCCTATTTCCTTTAGTCCTATATTCTAGCTTTTCTATACTCTATATTTTGTATTTTAACTATACTCTGAAAATTAATAAAGTTCTTTAAAATAAATAAAATTCTTTATACTTGTGATGAAGGAGGAAGTCCTTTCTTTATATCTATTTTTTTCTTTTTCCTTACTATATTCTTATTTTTCCTTTTTTTCTATTTTCCTTTCTATTTTTTCTTTTCTGCACCTATTTTTTAATTTTTTTAGTTTGTATTACGTTTTATTGTTGCAATTGTAATTTTTAATAAAATTGATCACATACCCCCCCCCAATGTTCTACTCTACCCCGTCCTTGGCCATCATGATCCGGTTTGAATAAAAATAACATAAACTGACTGTAAAAGATACAAAGGTCCTATGCAAGACTTCCAGAGGAATAAAAACCCTCATTCATATAGATTCCTTAACATTTTTCAATATTCCACTTGCAAATATGATTTTACATATCAATAATATATCTAAAATGATTTTTTGAGGGGGAGCTTAAAACAATTAATTTAGAAAAAGAAGCAGGCTCTCAGTATCCTGGGCCTATAGTCTTTAGGGTTTTTTAAAGTCATCATAAACAGCCTTAAAAAGCATACAAGACAACAGAAGACAGCACAAATACAATTCTAATATGCTGCTAGTGATCCAACTCCTTCAACAGGTGGTCTGCAGTGTTATGCACTAGCTGAAGACTTTACTTAACCATCACTGGCAACCTCATCACAAGCTGCATTTCAGTTGTCTGGTCTTGGTGCTATAGTCAATACCCGTAGTCAATACAGGCATTTTCCAGATGTGTGGAGTTTAATTTCCTGAATTCTGAAAAATAACAGTGCTGGATGGGGAATTCTGGTAGCTGAAGTCCATGAAAGGTGGTTGTCAATGAAGGATTGAAAATTGATGATTCTGATTCTGTAAGAAAATGTCACAGCCTTTCAAGTACAACTGCTTGAATGTGTGCTTTATAACCAGGAAAGATAAATAGTGACTGTTTGTGAATATGAACATGGTTCAATGTAAGCTGATAATTTGGATTAAAGTATTAACATGATATATAAGAGGAATCTCAGTGGAATGTTAATGCTTAGTAAATAAAGAATAGAATTTAGAATAAAGAGTAAAACCAACCATGTAAGCCACATGGGTTCTATACATAAATATATATATAACTTAGTACTGAATTTTATCTCTGATATTGGGGAGAAAATGAAAAGCCTGTTTGTATCAAAGCAATCAGATTAATAGAAATGTATGGAAAGGGAATTCTCCTTGTTTGTGTTTTATTCACACCTAGACAACATGATCACAACACATATGTGAAAGTGTAAACTTGAACACTGTGGATTTTACAATGTATCACAATTATGGGAACACCTGTATTCAATATTCCATAGCTTTCTTAACAGATTTCAATGTAGCTGGGAATGTAACTTTTTAATATAAGGGTAAATCCAGTACAAGAGACAGAAGATCGTATGTATGAGGGCAATTCTCACCAAATGAAATAAAGCTTTCCCATGTCATTCTCTGTGTGCTTCCCTTCAGTTCTCAGAAAGAGATTTTTAGATGTTATCAAAGGTTGTACAAATGCTGGGAAAACAGGAAAATTCAATTTCATAAAGGTAACTCTACAGCATTTGCAATGAAATTGCAATATTTATATCATGCATGGCTGTGCAACTGATTAATGATGCAACTAGAGTCCTCTCAGGAGTGATATATAATTTTTATGAATAAGTAAACAAAAGCATAAAGGCTCCCTGAGGGCCAATATCTCTTCTAATGTAGTAATGATTATCCAGATTCTATTCTAAACTTTCTGAACTAAAATTCTGTTGGCTCTTTACGTGTGGATACTTCAGTAACATTTTTTTCATGAGCCGTTCTAGAACATTTCTTGGAACATAACTATACTAAGATACCCCCACAGACTACTCTGAGTGGTGACTAAGGTACCTTTCATTAAAGAAGGAGTTTTGTGGTATTAGAGTTTTATGGAGTTAGAGCTCCTTCTCCTGTTATAATAATATTTAATATAATATTTGTTTGCATGATTAGAAGTCTGCCAAATCGTCTCAGAAACACTTATGAGAAAAAGGAGAGCCTTCTCTTTTTCAAACTGGCAATATTTATTGTCACAGAAAAAGAACTAGTTAACAACACAGAAGTTTAAAGAGAGGCCAAAGAATTATAATATGATCCTAAATCTGTAATTTTAACAGATAACACGATTTCCTATTGCTTTCTATTACTAGGAGCATCCTACTCTAAAACGTATCACTGTCTTTTTCTTCTGATTATCGTATTCTGTGGCTATGTTCATGCACATGCATATTTTTTGTCTCTCTTTCTAGAGATCACATATTTCATACACTAATTCTCTACAGCTATATACTTGAATTCTGAACTTCCTGATGTTTAAATGATAGCATAAAATATCAGCACTGATTGTACTTTTATGCTGATCTGCATATCTAAGCTAATCATAAGAATGCCTGCCCATAAAGGAACTACCCCAGCTATCTGACCTACTTCCCCTGAGTGAATGCTTTCAGCCTCTCTATTTATCTCCTGTTCACAGGACTTAGGTTATTTTGTAATTTTCACGACATCACACTTCCTTTCCCTGTAACTCCAAAACATATGGGGAGTTGCTCCACACATTGGCAGTTTAGCGAAATACAGAGGTGAGAGTCTTGTGCCATTTTTTAAAGTGCTCTCATTCTCTCAATTGCCATAGATATTTATAAATCATTTTTAATTTCTCATTTATTTCTATTGAGTAACTACCATAGAATAATAAGCATATGGAGGACTATAAAGGAGCCTTGAGCAAGGCAAACCCACACTGCTAATTCAAGGAAATAAAGGAGAACTTGGTTTTAGAATTCTGCTAGTGATGACTGTTAATCTTACCCAAGGCCATCAGCATATACTGTTCCTTACAGAATTTAACAGACAAAAACAAACAAGACATCTGACCTAAAGCAGCTCTTTCCCTTGCCTTCTGCAAGCAAACATATGTTCTAGCTGCTATAGAAATTTCACCCCAGCCCCAATTATTATAGCATGCAAAATGATTAATTTTCACAGTCCCACACTCTGTCCACCTGTGTCCTGATTTAATGCAGCATGCAGTACTATCCCCAGGACCATTTCAACTAAACCTGAAACTGTACAGTGTTGGCTAATGCTAATTTTGATTCTTTTTCTAAAGCATGTGTCCATTACGTGTCTGTCTGAACAGGAATCACTAGGTTCATAATTCTAGACAGATGATTGCATTTCACAATTTCCAAAATTATCATCTAACACAGGGGTCCCCAACCCCTGGGTCACAGACCGCTCCCGGTCCGTGGCCTGTTAGGAACCAGGCTGCACAGCAGGAGGTGAGCTGTGGGTGAGCAAGCGAATTTACAGCCTGAGTATTTACAGCCACTCCCCATTGCTCACATTACTGCCTGAGCTCTGCCTCCTGTCAGAGAAAGCAAGCCCATTGGCTGCTATTTCCAAACGGCACGAAGAAAAAAGAATAAAAGGTTGGGAAAAAGAGGAAGTGCTTGAATCATCCTGAAACCATCCCTCCCAGTCCATTCAAAATTGTCTTCCTCGAAACCAGTCCCTGGTGCCAAAAAGGTTGGGAACCGCTGATCTAACAGGTAGAGAAGACTGCCCTACGCTTTTAGGAACTATGGAAACAGCCACACAGATCCACAGATTGGGTGACAGTAAATAACTGGGAACAACACTGTGACTGTCCAGTGTGAGCACAAAGATATTGTGTCATTTAATTCTGCCCCACCCAATCAGGACTGGGGTGTATCTGCTGCCAACATCTGATTTTCCTCCCACCAATGACGGTCCAAGAACAAGACCAAAAGAAGGAAAAAGTCTTCTCCCTTCCACTAATGGAGAAACACACCTTGCATCAGCATCTGATAAAAATCTGGAGAAACCTAGGCCTTTGCAGGAAGTTACCGGTTTACAATCCCCCAAGACACATATTGCAACTAAAACTATGTTTAAAATCGTAATTAGGGTATTAATGATACCCAGTAGCAAAGAAAACAAAATAGGTGCAAGGCTTAAAGAAAAATATTAGGTTTCAGAAGAGGAAGAATGAACAGAGAACAATGGATAAGCCAATCTAAGATGGTAATTAGGCTTCAAAGAAATGCTGCCTTGAAGGTAACCAGGCAAGGCTCTATTTGATTATATATGAAAGGAATCTGAATTCCAACATCACTCTCACCTAGTTACTCACTGCACCTAGAAATGGGGGAAAGGCAGCTGTTTTCTTCCTCTGTCTTACAGTATTTCACACTGTAACTTGAGAGGGCTTGGATTTCTTTCTTTTCCTTACCTTACTAGAGGTTGGAAGGATTGGTAAAAGATCAGGATTATGGGTGTATTCTGACAATAAGGGGAATCTCTAGAAGTTTGTTTGTTAGAAGTGCTTGTTACAGTATCAATCTCTAGTTTGAGTTGCAATTTACAAAGTTACCAGTGTAAACATGGTTCATTTAATCTACTAAATATAGTTATAGCACAATTATATTGTTGTACATCACCCAGAGTCACCTTCTGTGAGATGGGCTGCCATATAAATGTGAGTAATAAACACAAATGTGAGCAATAAATAATTACTTTGTATTATCTTTTCCCATTATGCCTTCCAGACTTTATTCTTCTATGTGATATCCCCATTAACATCCTCATGAATAAATTTGTTCCGTTGTTATATTTATACAAATTTACCCAATTCAAATGTTCCAAATTGATATATTAACTGGAACAGATATACATGCTGAAATCTTCACTTTGGAGAATGCTGTTCACACCGCTAAATACACACCTACATATCCATACATATATTGTGAACACAAGCACAAACAATGCAGCTCTTAGGTAAAATACATTGTGTGCATGCAATAAAAAGTACATATAAAATAATTATATTAGAAACATGCATGAACATGTACATGAATTTTTGAATTAGAAGGCTGATTCACAACCTAAAGTGGAAATGCCAGAATGAAGTTTTGGTTGGAAAATTAAGACTTTTGAGTGCCAGAAACATTGAAGAATTCACTAGTCCTAGTTATAATTAAGCAAATTATTTCGACAAATTATTTAAACCTATCAACTGCCTACATAATAATGAATTTGCAGTACACATACATTCACTGCTACTGTGGCAACCTGGCCAGAAAAAGAAAATTAGAATTCAGGTCACATAAATTCTTATATTTGATATCTAGTTGAATTTCACTCTCACCTTTCACTTGTTCAGAACATAGCTCCTTGGCTTTGTCTTTCATTAGTTTTGGAATCAAAATATCCTTTTCTACATGTCTGAGCTTTGGTTCCCCTGCAAGAAAAAAAAATATACATAATATTTCCACCCTTAGATAAAAGTCACAGCTGAATTCAAAGAGATGCTCTTTAGATGTGACACATGAAGTCCAAAGTTCTGAACAAGGAATAAATGTAAGTTTCTATTACAGACTTTTAAGCTACTTTTAATTTATCATGAGTTTCATTTAGCAATTCAGAAGTCACATTGATATAATCAATAAAATTTTTACTACCCACTATATTTGTAAATAATATATCCAAGAAGGCAACTGGCTAGGATAATCCCATTTCATCTTCACGCAATTCCTGGCTTTACTATATCTGACTAGCGAGCAGAATCTGAACTCTGATCCTGCCAGTCAAATTCTACTCCAGTTCTCTAATCACTGTATCACTTAGGTTCATGACTATTCACAAACAATAAGGTTTTCAGGACTACAGCTCAATAAGTATCATACTAAAAAAGGTGATACAAAAATAACTATTTTAATACTGAATTATATCTGGATACATACAAAAGCTAAAACTACTACTCAGACCCTTTCCATTACTTTAGTTAATATGACACAGGCAGAGGCATGCATCTTAATTTCTGAAGCTGCTGTTGAAGGGAATGCTGGGAAAAACTAAATGAGGAGGAGAGCAACAGCAACTACAACTCTCTTTTAATTTCCAAACCTATAATGCAGGAGGCCATAAAACTTCTGATGACCACCAGATATCTGTTTGGCTGCTTCAAAATCTATTGTACCAGGTCAAAATGTCAACATCTGGAGAGCACTGAATTGAAGAAGACAGGTTATTCCTGACCAAGAGTAGTTTTCCAGAGAGAAATCCATCATATTACCTGCTACCTGTTTCTTTAACTGGAAACCACAACAACTGGAAGACTCTAAAGCTAGAACCTCCCACATGAAAGCATATGCTCTACTTCAGAGCTAAGGACTCTCCCTTAGATAGATGTTAGAACCATTTTACTTCCTCTTTCAAACAAACTGAATATACTGTAAATTGCAGTTTATGATTCACTGGAAGGAATGAAAAAATAATATATGAAATGTATTTGTATATCTTTATTAAAAACCAACAGATCATTATAAGAATGAGGCAGGGAATGATAGGTTTTGATCAGTACCCAAATAATTTCTAGCCAGTCTCATTTAAAGCTATTTTATCAGAAATTGATATTATGGCATACTTTAGAAGAAATTCCATTGTATCAGGTAGCTGCTTTGTTTCCTCCTCTTTCAGCAGGATGCATTTTTCACATAGATTGAAATCAGGCTGCATTTAAATAAAGTTAGGAATTTTGACTCACTTCTGACAATTTTAAAAAGTCTTCAATTGTTCTAGAACATTTTAAAAAGATGGAAAAGTTACTACAATGAGAATAACATGCATAGTTAGTGATAATTCCTCTTCCACTACCATATTTTATTTTTAATTGGAGTATTAGACATTTACCTCTAATACTAGTTATTGAAATTTCTATAGTACAATGTTTCAAACAAAAAGTATCAAGTCTTTTAACTGAGATCACCTTTTGGGGAGGTATCAGTGGATCAAATGCAATCTGCTTCCTGGGATGCAATATTGCCCCAATCTGTTTTCTTTCAGCTCCATTTTGACAGTGAGACTTAAGCCACTTCCTACAATCCTCAAACAATCCTAACCCTTGCAGGCTTTAACCAGGTTACATATACTAACTTTTTAGTCATCTGTAGTGAGAAAGGAATACCCATGGATAATCAGCTGATCCTTGTTCTCTTTTCTTTGTCAAGATATCCATATGGTATATGTTATTAATAATTATATGAGCAAGTTGTCATGTTCACCGTTCCGGTGTTGCTACATCGTAACGGTTCGCTTGCCATGGTGCTGATGCGTGTACTGGCTGGGTGGGTGCTGCTGGGAACCTTGTACAGGAGACGTGCTGAATTGTGCCAGGGAGGAATGTATTTCGGCTATCTCTTAAATGTCAAGGTCTTTTAGCCCGTTGATCAGCAGAGCTCGTTAGGAGCACCTGGGAATGTGGGGAGGGTTGCCTGTGAGGGAGGGGGTGGGGTGAGGTTTGCAAAGACGCTATTTAGTTTGAGTTTAGGTGCGCTTTCCTCATTCTCAGCTTTTTACCTGTTTGCACTCTTTTCTAAATAAACCAAGAACCTGAATCAAGATTCTGAGTCTGGGAGTTTTATTTGAATTAAGGCAATCATCACACAAGTAAACCAAGAAAACTTGGTGGACTTAAATGGACTGATTTCTAAACCTGCCTTTAGTGGCCACTTCTGAGATAATGAAGCATTTTATCAAGTTATTGCTTCACTACATCTACATGCCTAAACCTTTACAAGGAATTTTTTAGTGGAAGTATGATGGAGCTCTCTTAGATCACCAGGTACCACCTGAGTAGTATGCTCGTTTACTTTGGCCACAGCAGCAGAACAGAATGGTCATGTTTAACCATTTCAGTGTTTTATTAGAGTCTTGCATTTATCCGATTAACCATTATGTAACCAAGGTGAATTACTATGCACAATTACTTGGGAGTAAATTCTACTAATCTCTGAGATTTCCAAATGCATGATGAAAATAGGGCTGAATTCTAAGCAGTTTATTTCATTTTCTAGGCTTAAAAATCTTCAGAAAATTGCATATATTTCTATTATCCTTAAGTTTTAAATTTTGAGATTTCACTACTTTACATTTGCATCAATTCAAATTAAGAGAGAGAAAGAGTAAGGATGACACTACCAGGGGAAAAAAATTCAAAGCTTTAACTTCTCACTATGCTATCATCACCTTGAAGTCAATTTTCACCTTTTTCACTGGCTGAATCTGTTATCTTACATTTTGCTTTGGGGCTCATGTGTTCTTGCAATATAGCAGTACTGGATTATGAGAATTCTGACAAGCATGTTTGCTAAAAAAGTCACAATGCTTATATTCTTGTAAGTAGAGAATCAGATTCTGAACTAATTCTATAACAATTGGTGAAATAAATGTAAAAATATGAATAGGGAGTGAGAGCAACTATACAATAAAGCAATGGCATGTGTTGAATAACTCAAATATAAATTGAACAAAAATAAATAAAGCATTAATTCTTACTTTTGCAAATAATTTCAACTGAGAAATGAGAGATCAGTCAAACCTGAAAGAAAGAAACTAAAGGAAACTACAATAACTAGAGTGCATAGACAGAAGGGAAATTGTGGGGATCACAGCTGGCAAGAGAAGCGTTAAACATCCTTGCATACTACAACATTGATTAAAGTTCTCCTTGTGTTCAGTATTAGTTAAAAAGGATTAGCAACTCTGCATACATACACTCCATCTAAAGCAATATGTCAACGGGCCCCCAATCACAGAGATGCTAAGTTAACTTTTAATTGTATTTTAATACTAATAAATATTGTATTAATCAAAACAGCTTTATCAAGGCTACTTACCTTCCTTTCAAATCCAATACTGAAGCTGTGTAGAAAAATGTCAGTTAATGGATCTGAATTTAAACTAGATCTATCAAAATCTCTAGGACTTTTATTAGTTTAATTTAGTTTAATACTAACCATACTTATACCAAATTTTTCAGGTTAACGTACTCTTGTTCAGGACTTGAGCTCTTTCAATATGCCCTTCAACCTGACAATGTCACTTCATTCCTTTTCCCAACTTTATGCACCCCATTCCTCAGCAGTCAATCCACTGAGCGCACATATCTAGTCCTTACTCAGCGGTTGCTTGGAAGTGCAGAAGTGTTTGTTTTGTGCTTTGCACTACTGATATCTCCAAAATGTACAGGATGTACAATCTCTGGATCTAGGGTTACATGTTGCCCTTCACTAAAACCTTAATTGCAAATTCCAGGTCATTTCCAAAAGTAGCACCTGAATTACAGTCTTTAACATAAGGGAACATAGAACACACATAATTTTAATTTAATTTTAATTAAATCAACTATAAGTTTTGCCTTGTCCACCTCCAGGATGCTATCCAAATGCCAAGTGTTAGCTCCCATCATAATCCTTGGCCTCTCCAAAGGTTACATATGCATCTCTTTACTTGCACATGAATATTAGGATATATGCAAAGCTCCACAGTTAGAGAACAAACATAGGATACAGATGATTCTTCCAATCTTGCCTTCTAAAGGTATTGGAATAGAAGGCAGTTATAGTTCAAAGATGCTAGGCTACATCTCCCATAATCCCACTTGCTAGTTATTTAGATTAACACAACTAGAAAGTATCAAGTTGGAAAAGAGTGACCTGGACTTCATAGCTGTTCTAATATGTTCCACAGAGAAGGGGAACTTCCAGAAGAACATCCTTCCATTATTTTAACTCTACAGAAATAGAAAAACAAAAAAGACCTAGAAGCAAAATTAGCATTAGTAACATATGATCAGGGTTGTCAGTGTAAGTTATCTATTGCTGTGTTTCTTAATATCAAACTTTTCAGAACTATTTTCCAAGGAGCCAACTGAAGAATTCACTATAATACATAACCTAAAGCATACCAGTACTGAAACATATACGTAAAACATTTTGTGGTCAAAGAACTGCAATCTTGGAACGCCCTAATCTGAGCTCCAAACTGGCTATTCTGCATGTACCACAATCTATTTCAAGGTTAAAATAGCCATTCCAAAGTCAGACCATTTCTGGTACCCCTGAAATGTTTTGACCTTGAAACATTTTGTACACTTCTGTAGTATTAACTATGCAGACCAGTCAAGAAGTGGTATAACATGCTAATTAGGCAAAGCTGGAAAAAATACTATTTACGGAAATCATATCATAAGTCACTGAGATAGCAAAGGAACACGGGGTGGGGTGGGGTGGGCTGGGCGGGTGGATAGGAAAGGTGCAGAGTGCCCCTGACGAACTATCATATTGCTTTACTCAGACAAGTAAGCAAATTACAGGAAATGTTCAGATTACGGAGCATTTTAGTTTGTAATGTGCCATCTATTCACATTTTTTAAAAAAAAAATCTATCTGTAAGAGAAACACATAAAAGAGTGCCACATCCACTGTAATATCAAACAGAGATATGTATGACAGCAAAGATAAAGTGGTAATGGCAGTCAATTACAGAGTTTAACGTTGCCATAGCCTACATAGCTTTTCAGGACACATCACTGTTACAAAGATCAGTCCCAGGAGTATGGTCTCCAGCAACTATTTGGAGTTGTACACTTATTAGCACATCACCAGCCACAGGTGAGAATGCTCCTCAACAGAACATGGCATCTAGAGCTCCACAAAAATAAACTGTTTTTATAGAGAAAGTGAAAACATGAGACAAAAGGTTTGTACCCACTGTATGACCCTGTTGCAGTAGGGAAAATCAAAATAGATAAATATGCGAGTTAAGTGATGAACATAAAACATGCTTCTAGAATTTGGATGGGAAGAAGGGAGAGGAATGAAATCAGCATGTTCAACAGGTGGAGGGTGTATGGTTCAGGTGCTAGAAATCAGTTTAAGAACTAGTATGGATTTTCTCCAAGTTTAATGCTAGTCAGAGTTCATTGTTCATCTGAAACCAGTTTCAAGCCAAGTTTAGGTTGAATTATCTTTGTTTCAGACAGCATGGATATAAACCTCTTTACTTTAGCTTCTGTAAACTAGACTCAAAACATCCCTTCCCAATGCTAAAATAAAATGGGAAAAAGTATGGAAGTAGGAAGAAGTTGTTTCCCAAAATAACTGGGAAGTATGGGGCATCTATCATGTAAGGATTAGAGAGCTGCTTATAAGATATTTAAAAGATCCAGTTGTAGTGATTCCATGTTTTTCCCATAGATTTTCTATTCTGTATCCTACTGCTTAATAAGCCAAACAGACTTGTGAACTGCATGAATTCAATTAATGTGCAGTACTTTTTAGTATTTAAACAGCAACTAAAGTTGCAGTGAGTAGACAAGAAAAAAAATTTTTCCACCTGACTCTGACAGAAATCAACTTGTGATGCTACTCTTTGCTCAGGAAAGCATACATCTATTAGTAATAATAGAGTCTTTCCTCACTACATAAATAGCAGCTTCCAGGAGACTTTTTACATAAGCACATCAAAGAGAATATCTGTAGCTCAGGGTTGAACTGTGGAGTCCTTGATGCTCTCTGAGCTTGGTTGTTTTCTTGCAGATGTTTCATTGCCCAACTAGGCAACATCTTCAGTGCTAGAAGGGAGTGGGGTTTGCTCTCTGTTTATATACAGTAGTTTGGCCTGACAGTGTTGGTGGGGGTGTTATTCTCTCCTTGGTAGTACCTTGATTAGGCTGTTATTACTGCTTGATTGTCCTGAGTGAAATCGTAAGCACAGTCGCAATAACATGATTTTTCACTTAGCAACCACTTCAGTTAAATTGTTGCCAGTCCCAACTGTGGTTGCTAAACAAGGACTACCTGTATGGCCTCTCTTCATGCTCCAAAAGTTTCTGTATTTCTGTGGAATGGGCAAGCAGGCTTCTAATATATACCAGAGCTACCTTAAAACCTTTGAAGCAGAAAATAATGTACATTATCATCTTAAAAGCCTTTATTATAAGGCTCATGATCATAACATTCTGAGTTAAAATGGTCTAACATAGTTCAAATAGGATCACTGTGGGCCTAGAAAAGATGGAAGATCTGTAGCAAAGCAAATGTTCTGAATGCAAAATATCCCTGGTTCATTCACATAGGCTTGGTTAAAAGGATCAAGTAAGCCAGGAGACTTCTAGCTGAAAACCTCAAAAGCCCTGTCAGAACAGAGGAGACTAGATTAAACAGAGGAATACACTGGTTCACACATTGCCCCAAGCCACAATACAATGTGTTCTCTTTTGTTAACACAGACAAACTATAGTTTAGAACAGTGTTTTTCAAACTTGGCAACTTAAAGATGTGAATTCTGGGAGTTGAAGTCCACAAATCTTAAAGTTGCCAAGTTTGAAAAACACTGGCTTAGAACAATGTTTAAGTCAGGTTATAGCATTACCTATGTATGTTTGTCTGATTGTCAAGCTATCTTTGTAGAGGCTATTTCTTGCAGCAATGGCATTCTGGCCTGGAGAAAAAGCACCATGAAATTCAAGTAAAACATATAAGTAAATCCTAAGCAGCAACTGGGGGGGGGGGGGGGAACCAAGGAGGTAAAAGCAGTCCTCAACTAATGTAGCAATTTCAGTTTCTTATCTTAACATCATACAATTTATAAATACTGAGGAGCATTTGAGGCATACAAGCTAAGATACTGACACAGAAACCAGAAAGTTATTGGTTTAAGTCACATATCTGTCAGTGCCTCCATTAGAAAATATTATCTCTAAATCTCCATTACCCTCAGTTACACTGCATGGGAATTAACCTGAAGAAGATCCCTTCCTTAGAAACTCAAACGTTCACATAGTATTCTGTAGACCTGGAGATTCCTAATAAAAATAGTGCTTTAACATAGATTTAGATTCTCTCTCTTCCCACTCAAGATTAGGACAGCTCTTTTTATATTTTTATGTTAGGTTACTGGATTGTTTAAAGAGAACAATTAAGTAATACATGTGAAGCATTCTGATCATTTGGGAACACAAACTGCATTTGACCTAATTTAAATGAGAATAATCTTCCTTGATCAACATTCTGCAGCATCATCTTTGTCAATAAGAAAGTGACAGCAAAGCAGATGTGGGGAAACTAAAACCACTCACAAATCAAGACCCAAGAAGGAAACCATACCTACTGAGCAAGGCTGCCAATTACACTGCTCCATATTTAATTATGTAACTTCAGTCTTTAATGACTTAACAATAACTCACAGTTTGAAGAGTGGAATAGTGAATCTGGAAATCTGTCTACCAGGAAAAGCATGTAACTTTCAAAGCACTGCTGTGATAACCTCAGTACTCTTCCTCCAGTCTTTCTCCATCTGATGCCCTCCAGGTGTACTGAGATGACTACAACTCTCAGAATTCCCAGCCAGCATGGTCTTTATCCTTGCTGGTTGGGAACCGTAACCCCAACCTATCTGGAGAACCCCAGTGTAAAGAAGAATGCGGGATATAAAAAAACAGAAAAATAAAAGCAGAATTACAACACATTACAGGGAAATGGCAGGTGCTGATGATTGTAGAAGCCCTCCACAACATTGTGATTCATGTGCATAAATAGCAGGGGAAACAACTGCCCCTACCTGCAGTGCTACAGACAGGCTCCATCCGTAGCTTCCTTGCCTTAAGGAGCAGTTACTGCTCGAAGCAGGAAACAACGCACACGCGCTCTAACAGCCCCGGAAGCGCACTGTGGAAGCGCCGCGCGACCTCTACAGCGCTTGTCCTCTACGTCACCAGACAAACACACCCTCCGGCGGCCCTACGGAGCCTGCGCCAAAGAGATTCTGCGGCGAGAACGGATGAGCGGTCCTTCAGAATGAGCGAGGCAGCGGCGCTTGCGCGCTGGAGGGCAATAACCTGAGAGTACGGGCGGTGTAACGGGAGTCGCTGCGGGCTGTATCGTTTTGCTTTCTAAAAAAAAAAAAGTTTCAAGAATCAGTGTAGCATCTTCCCCCTTTTCAGGAAAAGTCCCCGGATGCCCGTGTGGGTTGAAAAACGGGGAGAAGTTGCCACTAATAACTTTCAGGGGATACTTCAACGACAAAAAAACTGCAGTTTCTTTGGCAGTAATACGGAAGGGGTTGTCACTGTCTTTTCTGAGATGTTTTGTTGACTTCCCAACCTTGTTTAGGATTTCCTGGTGGTGTTTTATATAGCCTGACCCTTAAGCTTTTCTGAGATCAGTTTTCAGAGTCTTACTCCCTCAGATGCATAGACTGTAATTCTGTGAGAAGAATGTTGTTTACCTGCATGCATAATGATTATACTACTATCTTTTGAGGTAGGCAACACATTATGCAGAAAACTGAAAAGGGGTTAAAAAAAAGTAAACCAAAGAGCCACGACATAAGAAAAGGTAATTAAAAAATCCTAATTTTTCAGGATTATCAATTCCATTGAACCATGAATTTCTTTGTTACCTCTTCTTAACAATTCACTTAGTTTTTTTCATAAATTTGTTTTGCAGTTCAGGCTTCATTCTCTGTATGTCCAAGCCAGATGAATCTATTTTACACTACACAGTTACTTTTCTGTTCAGTCCATATTCATTCAACACGCATTCATTCTTCATGCTTACCTTTCTTTGTTCTACCACACACATTTCTTAAGTACTTCAGTGCATTCTATTAACTTCCATGTTTTTCCTGACTTACGCAACTCTAACTTCAGTATAACAAAGTAGTTAGAAGTACTCTGTTATACATAGATGTATTTTCATCTTTTGGAAAAAAAAAAACCTTTCCTCACAAGAGACCACATACTATCTGCTACCTTTCTGCCAGCATTACCCCATTTTAAACAATTTTCCCATCAGTCTACCGAAGTACAGAAATTCATCTACTAGCTTTAGTGCTTTGCTATTCCTGTATATGTTGCAACTTTTCATTCCTGTCAAACACAGCTACTGTATCTTTGAAACATTAATTTTTGGTACCACACCTCTTATTGCATCATTGCAAATCATCAGGTTCTCAGTCAACAGCCCAGTACCTTATGCATAAAAAGTACACGTATATTCATAGCCCCAACCAATGCACCTCTAATAGAAGCCTTCCCACAGGCACCACAAAATTTGTTATGCATTTATCTGCAAATACATTTAGCAGCCAAGGGACATCACACAACCAGGTTTTACTCCCTGTCCAATGATGAACCATTTGTTAAACATTCCATTTATTTCACACAAGTTTTATTTCTATCATATATCACTCTTACTGCCTTAAGCTACCTTCAACTCCATACTTACACAAAATTTCGTATCACTGAAAGTTATTCATTTTGTCATATACTGTCTTTAAAATCATACAATAAAATTTCTCATATTCATACATTTGCCAGTAACTTACTAAAGAGTGAAATCTGGTTTGTGTAACCTCTGCCTGGCATAAAACTACACTAAACTTCCCAAATTTTGTTCATTATCACCTCTAATAGCCTTCCAAACATTTTCTCAGGGATTCTTGACAAACTAATTCTCCTGAAATTTTTGAATTGGCTCTTGCTACCTTTTGTTTGTATGGTGAAACAATAATAGCATTCTTCCAATCATCAAGCACACAGATACAGTCTTGGCATAAATGTAAACTAGTTGCACAGCCACTCCGTAAGAAACCATGCCCATATTTTAACATTTCTCCAATTACGCTATCTACACCTGCACCCTTACTATTTTTCAACATTTTCACAGGGATTGTGACTTCTTTTTCATCCATTTTGTCTTTGACACTAACATGTATAACATTTGTTTCACTACCACTCTCCAACATTTCACTCTTCTTCCCATACATATCTCTAAAATATTTCAGCATTTCCTCATTTCAATTTCATGCCAAATCAGTTCTCTTGTGTTTAATTCCGTTCATTCTGCTGGAGGTCGTTTATAGTCCTCTTCACCTACTTCCAAAACAAGTTATTTCCAGCAAATTCCTTCTGCGTTTTCTCTCCTCCTTTTAACTGTTCCTTGCTCTCTTTGATTCCATTCTTTGCAACTGTGTTTTTTCTTTATTACATTTTTGCAGCAATTAGTCATTTATTTACATTTTTCCAATCCATAACTTCTTTCAATTCATTCTACCAAGTATTTTTTTTGTCCTTCCCATTACTGTAACTCTATACATTTCAGTGGTATTTTAAATTCTGCTTACTCTGTTTCAAACAGCTTCCATATTGTCTTTCTTTCGCTGTTTGGGGAGATTAACCTATCTTCTAATATCTTTTCATCCCTTTCATGGATTGTTATCTTACAGTAGTGAAGGATCTTGTGCATCACAATGATGCTATGAGCTATACCATTGGAGGTGTACACTAGTTACCCATGATGGTCAGATCATAGATGAAGTGTCAGACTAAATATGATCCATAGAAAAAGGAAATGGAGATTTACTCCAGCATTATATGAAGAAAACCAAATGGACATCCACAGCAAGGACTACTTCCACATCAGACCCTAGATAGGAAAGTATCCAGTGAGCTCCTGGGGAGGAGCAGAGGGCAAATTTGAGTATTACTGGTGCTTATGAGATGGCTGGATTAAAGCTGAAAAGACATCTTGATGTGGCCACAGGCAAAAGAAAGTCTGATGTTTCACGAGTATATATACCCTTGATATATGGAATGTCAGAACCATGAATCAAGACAACCTTGATGTCAGAGCAGAAATGTCAAGATTGAACACTGACATTCTGAAAATTAGCAGACTGGAATGAAGCAGCAACCATGTATTGTGGACAAGAAAATCATAAAAGAAATGGAGTAGTACTTCATTAAAAGTGCTAAAGTCAGTGATACAAGCTAAAAAAACAGGATTACTGTACTCTCAATTCAAGTCCAAGGCAACTTTTCAATATTATGGTGATCCCAGCCTATGCTCCAACCACAGATACTAAGGAAGCCAATACTAAACTGTTCTATTCTAACTTGCACTGCGATGTCAGTATAGTACAAAAAAAAAAGCTTAATATTAATCATAGGTAATGCTAAAATTGGTAGTAAATAAACATCTGGAATAACAAGAAAATTGGGACTTCATATATGAAACAAAGTATGTGATAGACTAGCACTGTTCTGCCAAGATAATGAGATGTTTCATGCAAATACTTTTTTCTAATAACCTGAATGATGGCTCTACATAAAGACATCATCAGATGGATATCAATGAAATCAAACTGACCATATATTTTGAAAGAAAAGTTGGAGGAGCTCTAATAATAATGCTAATAAAAAAAGCCTGGCATTCTAGAAGTGAAAGTACATGGGCCCTAGAAAATAGCAATGGTTTCTACAACAGGGCTGTAGAAGTTGATAAAGTACCAGATAACAATTTAAAATCTTACAAGGTAATGCATGAATGTGCTTCACACAGTTTGTAAGTAGGTATGGAAAGCACAACAGTGGCTGAGGGATTGGAAAAAAAAAATCAAGTTCAAGTTTTTTTTTTCAAGTTATATTCTAGTAGCAAAAAAAAAAAAAGACAGTATAGAGCAGCCTTTCTCAACCTTTTGGCCTTGGAGGAAACCTTGAAATATTTTTCAGGCCTCAGGGAATCCCTGGACATTCAGGCTCAAATATAGGCCAGAAGTTATATAATTATTGTATTTGTTTCATGTGTAGGCCTGTATATATGCATTAACAGTGTTCTTAAACTAGAAACAAAGAATGAAACTTACCTCTTTAATGTGAAGTTGCTCAAATTTGAAATAATTCTTTAAATAAATCATGATCTCCCAGGGAACTCCCTGACCTCTTGCAGAACCCTAGGATTTCATGGAACCCTGGTTGAGAAACCCTGTGTCCTAACAGTCAGGAACCACGCTGAGACGAGGAATACGTCTCTAGTGTTTTATTACTGCTACATTAGACAGAAAATCCTAAGAAACTGAAGAAGCGTGAGAAAACCCATATAGATAAACCCCAAAAGTCAAGGCGGGTCTGTTCTGTGTCTCTTTGAATGACTGCTCAACTACTCGGTACTACGCATGCGTTTTCCCCCCTGGATAGGGGCCCCCTCCTGCTCACCATCAGTGCTTATGACACCCTGGTATAGAGAATGCTCAGAAAATCAAACAGTTGCACTTATCTCACACACTAGTAAGATAAGACTCAAGATTTTGCAATCATGAGTTAACCATACATGGAATAAGAATGACCAGATGTGCAAACTGGATTCAGAGAAAGTAGGGCACCTAAGATGACATTGTTATCATCTGATGGATGATGGAAAAAGCAGGGGAAATGTCATGAGTACTGATGGTGAACAGGAGGGGGCCCCTATCTAGGGGGGAAAACGCATGCGTAGTACTGAGGAGTTAAGCAACCATTCAAAGAGACACAGATCAGACCTGCCTTAACTTTTGGGGTTTATCTGTCTGGGTTTTTCCCACGCTTCTTCAGTTTGTTAGGATTTTCTGTCTAATGTAGCAGTAATAAACACTAGAGACCTATTCCTTGTCTCAGCGTGGTTCCTGGCTGTTAGGACAGGAGTTCCAGAAACATCTAGTTCTGCTTAATGTATGGCTACATGCCTTGATCATGTTAGGTATAAATGGAAGTAGAGGTTATAAGAGGCTTTCGAAATTCTGTTATAATATCCTAACTACCTTAAAGTACATTCCAGGATCCCTAGCAACTCCTGTTTCCTGACTTAGTTTGTGTTAAGCCTTCAAAGGTAAACAAACGTACAGGTAGCCCTCGCTTAACAACCATTCGTTTAGTGATGGTTCGGATTTATGACAGTGCTGAAAAAACCAACTTATGACCTGTCCTCACACTTACAACCGTCACAGTGTCCCCGTGTCACATGATCACAATTTGGGCACTTGGCAACCAGTTCACATTTATGACCATTGCAGTGTCCCATGGTCATGTGATCACCATTTTCAACCTTCTCTGCCAGCTTCTGGCAAGCAAAATCAATGGGGAACCTCGTGGTTCACTTAATGACCATATGGTTTGCTTAATGCCTGTGGTGATTCATTTAACAACTGCCACAAAAAAGGTCATAAAATCAGGTTGGATTCACTTAATGACTGCTTCACTTAGCAACCAACATTCTGGTCCCAGTTGTGGTTGTTAAACAAGGACTACCTGTACTGTTGCCTGCATCCCATGAACTAAGAGCCTTATACAGAATACTGACACACACTCAGGGTGTATATATACATATACATGCATACACATACCTACAAGCCATTGTTCTGTGGGGGAGGAGAGAAGAGACAGAAGGTAATTGTGAAAGGAAGAGTGATGGAGAGAAGGCATACCTATATGACATACTGTACAGTGAATCTGATGAAGTAGATTATGGTATATGATAGCTGACACGATAATCAATTTGTTAGTCCTTAAAGATCAGCGAGACTCTAGATTAGCTTCATAGCAGAGCCTAAAATGACTGCTCTTGGAAAATGGTCAAAAAAAAATTTTTTTTTAATTTCATGGGTCTAACTTTCACCCAAAGAACCACAATACTGTCATATGTGGCTTCCATTTTTTCACTGGAGTTTTTAGTCCATGAGAATCTCTTCAACTATGTAAGAGCTCTTATTCTGTCTAGTAGGAAACTAGATGAGAAACTATTCCCATCTAGGAACGTACATCCTGACTCACTCCCAGCCTTCTGGAAGAACTTGAAGACCTGGTTCTGCCACCTCGTCTGGGGTGGGAGGGGCAATAGTTCTTCCTGGGGGTGGCTGGCACCATAGATCCCTCCCCAATGAATAAGATCTTCACTCCTTGGATTTTGTACCTACTTTATTCTTATTTATTGGTTTGTTTATACTGTAATTTATATTTTTACTATTTAAATTGTTGATTTTATTGTAACTGCCCAGAGTCTCCCTTTTTGGGGGAGATGGGCGGTGATAGAAATTTGAAAAACAAATAAATAAATAAATCATCTCTCTTAGACAAATCTGTCCAGGAATTAAGATAAGCAGGAAATGTCAGAAGGTCCCACATATCTCCTGTCTTCTTTTTGCTTTGCTCCCAAACTTGGAAATGCATTTAACAGAATGGAATTTCCAGATAACTAGATATATAATTATATTGAGGGAATTGTCATTACAGTTCACTGTTTGAGTGAACATGGCCAAAGAAAGGGAGAGATTCCTAGATCAAATTGGTGCAGGGCCAGAATGATGAAGCTCAAGCACATTGAATAAAAAGTCCCCAAAGTTCTAGGAACTGCTTGAAATGATTGAGAAGTACAATTTATAAATGGCAATGAATACATTTCCCATGGACAAAATGTGGCTGCTCATAAATAGCTCCACTGTGCAGTCATTTTTGTGTTTGTCTACCATTCATATTGTCATTTGATTAACTAATCACCCGTTTTCTAAAGTGCGAATGTGTTTTTACACTTCAACCAAGACAGTGTTAACTATGAAACTATAGATAGCAAAAGAGATTAATTATCTATTTCAGAAGTCTCCACACCTCCTGTATCTGAGAGAAAGGGAACTATAATCTGTTCAGATGTGTGGTTAACAAAATAAAATAAAAATAAAAAGTCAAACCACTCTGGACAAAGAGTTCAACAAAATATGATGAAATTGCAAAACATAAGCTGTATTTAACTTATTTTCTAAGCCTCTGTTTATTAAATGTATTTTCTTCTAGTGAATTGTGAAATGACTTTAAATAAGAAGCAAAACTAACCAATGTTAATGGCATTAAAAGGCAAAGGAGGTTGGGAAATTAATGACCATTTTTTGACATACATAAACAATTATTTGGCAGTTTTTCAAGTTGGCTGTGGATTGCTTGATTCTTAGTATAATGCTGTCTTTCCATGTGCTCTCAAGTTATGAGCCAGAGTTCACTCAAGATTTATAGGGGCACTGAAAAAAGCACTCTTTGGTAGACTCTTTTCTTTGATAGTTCACCCTGGTTGGGTTACCTGGCGGTAGCTAGCAGTGCACAAAATCCTTGGTGGAGGGGTTCTAAGATATAGCCACCATTTAAAATGTCCATAATATTCCAGAGATTAAAGTGATTAGGCTGTCTGTTAGATAGGCATCTGCCTTGTCTTATTTGTCAAGGGAAACCCAGAAGGCACCTTGAGATAACCCAAGCATTCATGTAAGTAGATAGGTTTGGGAGGAGATATTTTGATCGCTTAGCTTCAAGACATTTATGGCTTTACATGTTGATATTAGCATTTTAAATTCTGCTCAGCTGTAGTATGACAGCTGATTATGAACTTTTCAGATACAAGTGCATTGTCCAGTCCCAGTGAATTATAAAAAATTCTGCCATGTATATTTCAAATACAGTTTCCTACAGAAGGCATTTCAATAATCCAAACAGGACTTCCAGAGCATAAATCTATCAAAAAGATATATCTGTTTAGATAGGTGATCAGTTGGCAACAACTAGCCAGTAATGATACTGAATCCAGGAGCTATCATTAAAATAATACAACTTAATTGGAAAAATGAACCACCCATCAATACTATCTCTAAATTGAGTCTCAGTTGATTAGACTTATTCCAGGCCATTACCATTATTTTTGTTGTTGTTTCTCAAAAATAGAGGGCGGGGGGTGTTCATGCATGTATTGGTGACACCTTAGTTCACCTTCCCAGAGATATGATGCATTCAAAGAATACATTATTTGCTTTTTGATTTCAGACAAATTGCCAACATGTTTTATACTTTAAAGAGCTAGAATTTGGAATGAGCACACCTATATTTTTCTATTTTTCCCCCTAGGTTGCTTGTTTCAAGGAATTCCTTTTACTAATATGAATAAAAGTTTGTTCAAATACAATGGTGAGAAGACATTGATAGATTTTTCCTTTCATGCTTTATAACCTGGGAGAGCTGTGGTCACATTTTCATGGAAAAGTTAGAATAACTGAATCATCTAAAACAAGCCATTCTTGACTGAAGATTAATACAGTGACACTTTCCTCAGCTCAGCTAAATGTTTGATGTTCTGGTCCCTTCTCTCTTTAATCTGCTTGATCTGATGGAAAAGTTGTATATATAATTCCCAGTTGTATAATTTTACCATGTTTAGTTGAGTGTGGTTACATCTTTGTTACAGACTTTCACTGTCAAAAGTGTGGCCCACCAATGAATAGATGATTCATTTTGAGATTTCATAAATATGCCATTGGGAATAGAGCTTTACCTGGTCAGATTTCCTAGTGATCTTGATGATAAGAAGGATTCCTAGAACTCAGTGTGAGAAGGGCCAACCATAGATACTA
Organism: Candoia aspera; assembly: GCF_035149785.1. Classification (NCBI taxonomy): domain Eukaryota; kingdom Metazoa; phylum Chordata; class Lepidosauria; order Squamata; family Candoiidae; genus Candoia; species Candoia aspera. The sequence goes on along the minus strand of NC_086156.1, from coordinate 41,138,737 downwards.
CTGAGAACATTATCTAAATTGGCAATAACTATCTGCCTGAAAACAGTAAGGCCATATTTGCACAACACTCTGGCCAATGCTTCCTAATTGCAGTTTGCTCATCCCATTTTTGGGGTTTCCAGAATATATTGAACCATGATCTGACTCTACAACATAGGTTTGTAAAACATAGGCCAGAGTGGTTAAAAATATAATTTGCAGCCTACCAGAATCCCTTCTGTAGCTCAAAACTCTCCCCCAGAATTTGTGGGATCAGACATTTGGGCCCTTTTTTGAATATTTTGCCTCTAAAAACTTCCAAACCCCTCAATATGCAAAAAAAAATATATTGAAATATCTAATTTATCTGGTAACTTTTTTGCCCATTTCCCACCACCTCAGAGGTACATGCGGTATATTGATATGTCTGTCAAGAAGAAACAAAATATAAATCGATTATTTACGGGTAGTCTTCACTTAACGACAGTGCTGACAAAATGGCCTTATGACCCGTGCCTGAAATTACGACTGTTGCAGCACCCCCACAGTCACGTGATCAAAATCAGGGTGCTTCAACTCCCCCCCACCCACCTATCTCCCCCCCATCTCTGCCCTTTTGGAAGCCCTTCACCCTGCCTTGAGGGGTGGCTCTGGGGCTACAACAAGTCCCTTAGCCGTAGCAGAGCATGAAACTGCAACCACCCCAGCCCAGCCATGCAAAGCCTCCCCAGCAAGTTCCACGCTCCGCAGCCCGCATTCGTTCACCCAGCCACTTCCGCACCCAGTTCCCTGCACCGACCTTTCACTTTTTTCACCCAGCCACTGCGGGTGAAGCAGAAGCACCTGACTGCCTTTGCTGACTCGTTTTCAGACCAAGCTTCTCTGGCAAACATTTCCTCCATGTGGCTCCCTTTGGAATGCTGTTTCTGGAAGCTTATATATTATGTTATATTATATTTATTTATTTATTTATCCATCCAATTTGTCCCCACCCATCTCCTCCCTTCGGGGGACTCTGGGCGGTTTACAGTAATCAATTAAAACAACAATTATAAAATCCACAATATAAAATTATAATAATAATATAAATTAAAGTAAAAAATAAAAAGGCCAAGTGGCACAAGAATCTAAAGCAGTCCAAGTGTGGGAGGAGTGGTCTATAGCAGCCATCCCCATGTAGATCTATCCTCCTCTCTGCCCCAAGCGAGGTGGCAGAACCAGGTCTTCAGACTCCTCCAAAAGGCCAGGAGAGATGGGGCCAATCTCACCTCCGGGGGCAGCATGTTCCATAGGGTGGGCACTACTGCAGAGAAGTCCCGCTTCCTGGACTCCACCAAATGAAGTTGTCTTAGAGATGGGGTCTGCAGCATGCCCTGTCTGCACAATCGGGTGGGATGGGCTGATGTAATGGGGAAGAGGCAGTCCCTCAGGTAACCTGGCCCCATGCCATGTAGGGCTTTAAAGGTGATAACCAATACCTTGAATTGGACCCGGAAGCAAACTGGTACCCAATGCAGCTTGCGCAGCAGCGGTGTTACATGTGCCCTTCTGGGGGCACCAAAAACAGCTTGGGGGGCTGCATTCTGGACCAGCTGAAGCTTCCAGATACTTTTCAAGGGTAGCCCCATGTAGAGTGCATTGCAATAGCCTATATGAGAGATAATAAGGGTGTGAGTGAGTGTTCGAAGGGCCTCCCAATCTAGGAAAGGGTGTAACTGGTGCACAGCACGTAGCTGCGCAAAGGCTCTCCTGGCCATGGCTGCCACCTGCTCTTTGAGCAGGAGCCGTGAGTCCAGGAGGACCCCCATATTACACATTGGGTCTGTTTGGGGCAGTGCGACCCCATCCAGAACCAGAGATGATAATGTCCCAGATACGGAAAAACCATTAACCCACAGCCACTTACCAGGGTTCAGTTGAAGCCTGTTGTTCCCTATCCAGACCCCTACAGCCCCCAGACACCATGAGAGGGCAGTCACAGCATCACTTACCTCACCTGGGATGGAGATGTACAATTGAGTATCATCAGCATATTGATGATACCTCACCCCGTGTTGACGGATGATCTCACCCAGCAGTTTCATGTAGATGTTGAAAAAGAGCACCCCACAAAGAAGGGGCAAAGGGTCGGACCTCTCGCTCCCTATCACCACCAACTGGGAGCGGCCCTGGAGGAAGGAGGTGAACCAGCGCAAGACCACGCCTCCCAGCCCCAACTCCCTGAGCCACCCCAAAAGGATACAATGATCGATGGTATCGAAAGCAGCTGAGAGATCAAGGAGAGCAAGGAAGGATGGACTGCCACCATCCTGCTCCCGCCAGAGATCATAAGTGTGACCAATGGCATTTCTGTCCCATAACCGGGCCTGATGACTGAAAGGGGTCCAGATAATCCATTTCCTCCAGGACACTCTGGAGCTGCAAAGCCACCACTTTCTCAACCACCTTTCCCACAAAGGGAAGGTGGGAGACTGGACGAAAATTGTCCAGAACATTAGGGTCCAGCAATGGCTTCTTGAGGAGGGGGTACACCAGCACCTCTTTAAAGGTAGCCAGGAACACCCCTTCTCCCAAGGATGTATTAACCATCGCATGGACCCAACCACATGTCACCTCCTGGGCTGCTTTTACCAGCCAGGAGGGGCATGGGTCTAGATGACGCATGGCATTTACTGTCGTTAGGATACTGTCCACTTCTTCAGGTCCAACAGGATCAAACTGCTCCCAGATAACTGGGTAAGCCCGTTCCCCTGGTATCTCTCCAAACCAAGCCTCATGCCTGGAGTCTAACTTGGAGCAGATCCGAGCGATTCTGTCCTGCAGAGGCTCAGCAAATTCCTCTGCACGGCCCTGTAGGTGGGTCACCAAACCCACCTTCCCCAAAAGGGATTGAGTGATCTTAAACAGGGCTGCTGGGTGGCATTCTGCAGATGCAATAAGAATGGAGAAGTATTGATGCTTTGCCGCTTTTATCGCCACAAGATAGGCCTTAATAGCAGCTCTTACCTGTGTTCGGTCGAATTCAGTCTTTGTCTTCCTCCAGTGGCGCTCTAGGCGTCTCTTGATCCTCTTCAGAACCCTCAACTCCTCCATAAACCACAGGGAGTGCCAGGTTTGATGGGGAAAGAGAGGCCGCACAGGCGCGATCCTGTCCAAGGCCCCAGCCGCCTCCCTATTCCAGGCCACAGCTAGGGCCTCTGCTGGACCATGCAGAAGATCACCAGGTATAACCCCCAGTTCTTTCTGAAACCCTACCGGGTCCATCAGTCGCCGGGGACGGACCAATCGAATGGGTCTTGCCTCCCTGCGGAGGGGGGTGGCATAAGAGAATCTCAGGGCCACCAGGGCATGGTCTGACCATGACAAAGGGGACAGCTGTAACTCTCCCCTCAGATCACATTGCCACTGCTCTAACAAGAAAACCAAGTCCAGGGTGAGGCCACTGTCTTGAGTCAGGTCCCGAATTATCTGGTAGCCATGAACTCCTGAGCCGCCTCCAAGGCACGCCCCAGGGATGGCAGGTTGAAGTCCCCCAGAACCATGAGCCTGGGGAACTCCACCGCCAGCCCCGAGACAGCTTTGAGCAGCTCAGGCAGGGAGGTTGCCATGCAGCAGGGAGGCTGGTACAGTAGCAACACTCCCAACTGTTCTCGGGAACCCAACTTGAAAAATAGGGTCTCACAACCGGCCACTTGTGGAGCAGCACCCCTGAAGGCCACAAGAGAATCTTGGATGACAACAACCACCACTCCTCCCCTGCCCTGGGGTCTCGGCTGGTGCCATACCGTAAACCCAGCTGGGCACATTTCCAAAAGGGGCACCCCCCCTTCGGGGCCCAGCCAGGTTTCAGTAATACATGCCAGATCTGCCCCCTCCTCAGTGATCAAGTCACATATGAGGGGGGCCTTGTTATTAACTGACCTGGCATTAAAAAGCAACAACCAGGAACCAGGGCCCCTATGGATCTGCTGACCAGGGCCTGGGTCTGAGCACAGAGAGCTGGAACACGCCACCAGTAGCAGACACCGGGGGCGTCTTCCCTGAAGATGGCCCACCCTCCAGCTCCCGCCATAACATCCCCTATCCGTCACCACCTCAATAATGTGCCCTGCCCTACAGTCCCCAGGGTCTTCTAGTCTCTGGCTCTAAGTAGGGCTCCCTCCTTCCATTCATACATCCTTATTCACAATCAATCACCCACAGGGTGATGGTAGGCCCTCCGGTGCACCAGTTTCCGCTCTCGGTGCTGTCAGAGCCCAACCATCACCCCCCCATTCGCTATGCACCCCCTCAAACTCTCTCACTGCTCAACAGGGGGGCACTCGTTCATTCCTCACCCACCCATCTCTCACTCAGGGGCTGAGTGCTCTTTTTCACAATCACACACTCCCAGACTCCCCCCTCATCTCTCACCCTGGGGAAGGGCCTCATTCACTCTGGAGGGGCCCATACAGAACATATATCTTCTGTATATGTTGCACCTGCTGCACTCTCTTTCCAAAGGCTCTGAGAAGATAGCGTGAGCTTCCAGGGACAGAGTTCTGAAGAGAGCCATGTAGTGCTTGGTTAACAACCAATAAAATTCACTTAACAATGGCAAGGGGAATTGCCAGGATTGCCGTCGCTAAGCGATGCAGTCACACATCTTGCTTTACGACCACATTGCTTAGCGATGGAAATTCCAGGCCCAATTACTGTCGTTAAGTGAGGACTACCTGTAGTTTGTAAGTTTTGTTAATTTTGATATTATTTCTGTTGGTGAAAATAAGCATCTCTTATATGATTTCCTTCTTTGAAGAAGGGAAGTGCATATAATCTCACCTTGACAGTACAGAGTTCTTATTTGACCCTTTCTTGGAATAAAAAGTGCTGTACAATAAAATTCAAACGGAATTGTGGAATTCCCCATCAAGGTTCATTTATTACAAAACCTTAAAACCATGAGAAAGAAACTCAAGAGTTGTCTCACATGACCAGTAATAGCACCTTATTAGATTACTATTATTAGATCATCAGAAAGCAAGTTTGTGATAGGTTTTATTTGGCCTATAGCGCCATTGTGTTTTCATTCTCACTTCATCACGCTTGCCATCATTTATCTTTACCTTTTACTGATTTTCTTGTAATTCTTTTGATTATTGTGAGCCCCCCAGAGTTATTGCGAGTTGGGCGGCATGCAAGTTTATTACTGTTGTTGTTGTCACCCGAAATAATGGCTCATCATCATCTTATATGATTATGTAATTTTGAAGTAGGCACGCATCGGCTGCATTAAGGCATAGCATTAAGTCATAATGTAGTTTGTTTGGCTGCAGTGCAGTGATGTATGAGTTTACATACTTACATGTGGTTAGGAGAACCTTTGCTCAGATTAATCTCATGCGCCAACTGTGCCTTTTTGGATCAGGAGGCCCTTCTCACAGTCACACACAGCTTAACTGCCCCTCTTTAAGGCTATTGCACTGTACCCTACGTGGGCTTATCAGATGGTCCAGAATACCGTGACACAAGTAGTTATGGGTGCGCTTTGGTACACCATGTGACACTGCTACTACATGAGCTGTGCTGGTTGCCAACAGTCTTCTGGGTGGAATTCAATCTGTTAATGGTCATCCTTAAAGCCCTTCAGGTTAGGGTCTGGTTATTTGTGGGACTGCCTCTCTCCAATTGTCTCTGTGTGCCCCATAAGGATTTACACAGTTGCTATGCTCTGGGTCCTCTTACTGAAGAAATATCACTTTATGGGATCCCAGAAATCTGCCTTCTTTGTAGCTGCCCCTGTCTGGAACAGAAGTCCACCTGAGGTCCACATGACCCTGATCCTGAAGTTCATGAAGACCTGGCTCTTCCAATAGACCCTAGGTCATGCGTTTTGGGAACCCGCTAATATGCTATGTCTGTTATTTTTTTAAAAAAATTCCCTGGATGATTATTTGCTATTTAGTTCTTTATCACTGTTACGTTGATTTTTTAAGGTACTCTGTAACTGCCTTCAGTTGTTTGATCATTAGGTAGCCTTACAAATCCAGTAAATTAAAAAAAATAGCAACTGGTTTATACCAGAGATGCATAACCTTAGATCCCAGGCTTCATATGTTCCTCCTGGTATGGCTCCCAGATACATCCAAAAGCTGTTGGCAAATATTACATTGTCATATGACACAAGGACATTATTAATGACTGGGGAGTAATTATACCTTCTATATTTTATATTAATTAAGCATAAAAATAAATAATATGAAATCAAATTTAGCTTTTGTCCTGGCCTTACCCACTACATGTTGGAGTGTTGCTACCAGCAAAGTGTGCAACCTTCAGACCAGGGAAAGTTGTGTACTCCTAGTTTATGACTTACGTATGAAGCAGGACATTATGGCTTATTCAGCAGTCCATGGTTCAATGCAATGTGTTTACCTAGCCACTTACGCTCTCACACATGGGCAAACCATTTCAAGGCCGCATTATGAAGAAGAGACATGTCATGATTAATCCTGCCAATCCTGTTTTATTGCAAGGGAAACATTCCTTCAGCATACACCTCACGTAGTCCTGTATTTTCTACATATGATCTGTATTCTCTTTCTGCTGACTCAGATTCACAAAGATGGAAAGTTGCTGGTGTATTATAGTCTGATAGTTGCTTCCATGCGTAATAGAAAATACTTCAATGGAAGTCTGGTTTTATTATGATGGGCAACATTGTTGTAGTGATGGTCTCTCTTAGATCTTTTTCTTCTTCAAATAATAAGTAGGTAGTGAGGTTGGTTTAAGAAAAAAAAAAGGTAGGTTACAGGATTCTTTGGCAATTTGAAGGCCATGTTTGATATTTTAGGCAGGCAGAACATTGATGCTTCTCTCAGGCTGGTATTTTTACTTTTCTTTTCCCTTCTCTCTTTCTGTTTGTAGGTTTAAACCCACCTTAAAGAAGGGAAAGGATTAGCTTTCTACCGGGTTTTGCTGTAGGCAGGTCGCCTGTTGTACTTCCTTGGCATGACTTGCCTCAAGGCACTTTGCACATCTGAGGAAATGATGGAGGGGCGCCGATCCTTTCTTCTTAGGCGTTCAGCTTCCCCAGAGACTTTTCTGTAGATGCCATCCACATAGGAATGCAGCATGCCCCAAGCATCTCTGGTCATTCGGATCTTGCTCGGTTTTAGTCTCCTTGGCAATTTGGAACTGATTCTAGTTGAGCGGATATTTCTTCGGAACCTTTTCGCATTCCTCACCCTTCTCTTTCGGACGATGCGCCTTCTCCGTCTGGCCTTTACTCTGTGTCGTGGCCTTCTACGCATTGGTCTCCTTGAAGCCATTGTTTCATATACCAAGATTGCTTGCGTGCTTGCCTGTCTGCCTGTCTGCCTGCAAATGCCTGTGACTTCATCCTAGTTGTACTCTTATATAAGGGTAGGAATTCAAATGAGCAGCTGCTTCTCTGTCCAGTGATTGGCTGATTAGAACAAAGGCCTAGTTCCATATGTCACACTGCTATACTGTGATGTAGATTGAAATGAAGCTCATAAAAAGCTCTTTGCCATATGCAAGGATGATTAGGTCACAGGAGAGATATTTTTCCAGTACCTCCTATACATTTTGGAGTCAAATCATATCCTTGTGAAATATTTTTATTTTAACTGAATATGTTCTGTGTGTTTTAATACAATAAATAATTGTCCCAACCTGTCCTCCACACAACTGTGTGCCAGTTTTGGTGGGAGGGGAGTGTGTGTGTGAAGGTTTACTGAAATGGCTTTGAATCAGAAGAGAATTGGAGGTAGAGAAATGATATTGAATAGTTAAATTACTAATCATAATGAAAGTCAGAGAAGAACCTGGTTCAAATACTCAGCAATTGGAGATCATTGTATAACCTTGGCCCATTCACTGTTTTACTTAATCTACCTTACGAGGTTTCTCTGAGAATAAAATAGGAAGGGATTTACATAATTTCTCCCTCAATCAAACCTCTTGCTGTATTAGTTTCACTACACTGGCTGATCCATGTGTGGGTATATCTCCCATTGCCTTCCCTTTTTAGGGATTGTACCCCACTTACTAGTCCCCTGGCCTTGTCCAGCTTCCCTAATATTTGCACAAATGGATACCTTCACACCTTTCCCACATTCTCTCCTGTGACACAAATGCAGACCCTTTTTTTTCCTTACTATACCATCATTGCTCTGATGCTACAATAATTAAAGTAAACAGATTTTTCTTTTATTCTTACATTCCACTGTAAGTCCATAGAAATTTTGTAGCCAATCAGAGCTGGAGCTGTTACTAGACTGAAAAAGAAGTTGGAAGGGCTTAAGATGGCTTAAGATGGAAAACACTAGTTTCGAAGCAGGAAGATAGTATGCATTTGTGATTGACTAGAGTGGACAATGTCATCTGTTCCTGCCCTTAAGTGGTGGGTGGCCCATAGTGGAGATGGGGAAAGCAGCAAGTGTGAATGTATCCTGAGTTTCAGTTATTCATTCAACAAATTTGTATATGATACCTCCCTCATTTTTCCTGAAAGGAGAAAGGGAGGATCAGTGGGCTAGCTTGATTATACAGGTAGGAAAAGAAATAAATGAATGAAAAAAACAATATGTACATATTTATCAGGTAATTGAAAAGAAGGGAGAAAGTCTTTAAATAATAGAATACAGACACTTGATTAAGATCTATTTTCAGCTATCCAGCCCTGGGTCTGTGTTCCAGCTGGATGCTTTAGTTTCTGCTACCGTTGTGATATGGGACCTGCCTGAATATTATGTGAGGACAGAATGGTTCCATTCTTTCCTCTGTGGTCTTTCTCTCTGGAGTCCCCTCAGTCCCACATCCCTCTGAATAACTGTCCAGAAAAATCTCCTTAAAATGTATTTGTCACCTTCTCAGACAGCTGCTTCACTTCCCTGTGGCAGTTCCAAAGATCTAAAAGTTTCCATCAGAGATTTCAGTGAAGGACAGTGCTTCATAAGGTTTCATATACAAGGAGAGGGCAAGTTTAACTTGTGAGCTGTGCTTAACACATGGGTCATATGTTTATAAAAATAATGAAATGTATAATTAACAGGCTCCAAAGCATTACCACAAGGATTGGACATTTAATAAATTAGAGGCCAATTTCTTTTTCTGTAATTCAACAGATGTTGTGTATTTTGTTGTATTGTGATGTATATTTGGTACTTTAAAGGATTGGAAGCCATGACAGAACTTGGTTTTGTAGAGTGGTATATAAATATTTAAAGTAAATAAAAATGATTATATCTATGAATTGCTTCATATCACCCAGGGGTCAAGACTTCTCTTAGGTTCCACTTTGCCCTGGAAATTGTGACCCAACTGGGAAAGGCTGGAAGGAACCCCAGGAACAAAAGTTTTGATTGCATTATTTATGAGTATCCAGGAATCCTGAATTAAGGCAAGATGCATATCTCCACTGATTAGATATGCAGTAAAGAATGTGTATTGCCTATCTAAGTACTATCTCACTTGTCAGCAAAGATACAGAAAACTGAATTTTTCAATTGGCCAAACTAAATTCAGTGGTGGGAGGAAGCAATCCCATTATGAAACTTTATCACCTCTGCCCAGTCTCCACAATTCATGACACCATAAGAGCCAGTATGCAGCACGAGGATGGGAAACATACAGGCTTTGGGATGTTGCCAAACCACCACTCTAACCATCCCTCATCATTGGTCATATTTGCTAGGGCTGCTGGCTCTGTAGTTCAGCTACATCTGCAAGTTTCCCACCCTTGTGGAGCTCTCTTTTGTTTCTGTTCTCTTCTGTTCCTATACTTAGACAGGTGTGCAGCCAATCAAGTTACTAAGAATTTCTATTCAACAGCCAAAATATATTTGCTGCTTTTTGTTCAACCAAGGCATAATGGTGAGAAATTCAGCTTTTCAAAATCACTGTTTGGAACCCAGTAACTATACTTGGGTCCAGGCATTTGTCCACTTCTGATCAGACCTGCTGCCTGTATGTTGCATTTTCCAGAGAATATGGCTTAACCAGGAGTTCATTTTGAATTTTGTGATTCTTATCTAGCATTGCATCCCATGTTATTCTTGTCCCTACCCTAGGTTTCCAGGACAAAATCATTTCTGTGAACTGCTTGATTGCCTCATTACCACATGTCTGTTTTCAAATTGCTTTTTTCCTGAACAAACAGCTTCTCCATCCATAGGCTGGTACCATGCCTGGCACTTTTACAGCTGCATGTTCTTGACTGCTCAAAGAGTATCTGATCTGCGATCACAGTTTTAATACACAAGTATAGAATATATGTTCAGTGAGATATTTCAACCTGAGATCTCAGGCTAATTATAACTATTGGCCATTGGCAAATTTGTTTTTAACCCTGATGTTTGGCCTCACATAGAGCTTGGCTCTAAATTCAGGATTCTGTAACATAGCATGTATGCAGAAATCTCTTCCAAATGTTCATAAACAGTCTGGAATAGTTTTTGTGTGCCTGGTGCTCTGAAACAGTTATTTATAACCCACTCTTGAGAAATTTTTTCTCTTTAAATTTGTTTTCTCCCTCAAGCACTCTTTTTCACAACAACCAAGCTTCCCTTGCTCCATTTTGCTGTCCTACTTTTGTTACTTCCCTGCTGCTACTTTTCTTGCCTTACTTGGCAAATGCTGCTTCCTTTCTATCTTTACTTAATTGGGATATTTTGAATTATACATGCTAAGGTTGAGCATGCTAACCAAGTTATTTCTTCCACTGAAAATGAAGTCTACAGCTTGCTTATGCTGTCATGTTTGTTGTGTTAAACAGTAATACTTGTTCAAGTATTTTTTTTTCTGAAATAGGAAAAAACGGCTGTCTGCAGTGTGCGTGCCATTCTTCAGATCAAGTTTCTCTAGAGAGGTTCCTGGTGATAAGTATCTATCCTTGTACATTTGCTTGTGCATGGGGACCAAAGACCTTCGGTCATCTTGAGTCACCTAAGCTCATCTCCCAAATCTTCCCTCTACTGACTCTCAATTCTTCAGAGAAGATTGAAGGCATGCAGCAGGTACAGAAGGAAAATGAACACCTTTGCATAAAGCCCTTATAATTCTGCTTTAGAAAACCTGTGGATTCTCACAGTACCCTTGAGATTTTTCAGAATCCATTTCTTGAGGTTTTTGTTTTTTCCAGATGGCATGAACAATTGGTTGGCCCACTAAGGCAATGCCTCTTCCCCTTACAGGTTCTACTTCCCTCATTCTCTCATTAATATTAACTGTATATGCTGTGACATCTAATACAAAGAAATGACAGTTACCACAAACAATAACTTGCTGCCAAAGCTGAATTGGAAATCATGCTTTAAAATAGGCTTCCAGATCTAACTTAGAGGCAATCTGTGGTTTGGTTTATATAGTAATTGTAATTTGCCTGGTGTGAACTACAGTTATTGCAAAGCAAGAATTGAGGAAGACATTCAGGACAAGGAATGAGTTCATAAATCTGATGGATGGCCTATGGATCAGCTGAAACATTTGAACCACATCACTGTTTTAATTAACCAGCAACTAAACTTGCACAGCCTAGAAGAGAATACCAATGTATAACAGTCTAAAAGCACTAGTATGTCAGAGGGTGATTCAAAAGAGATTGTAGACTGTAGATTGGGTTCAGTCATACCCTATTTCCTTAAAGCAGTGCTATCAAATTCTTTCCTAGTTGCCCAGAATTTGTCTTCATTTAACTTGGTTGCTGATTGTGAGTAACAGTAATAGGCTCAAAAAAGTTTGTATGTTTGTTCTTGCTTTTTTATTGTTTATATTGGATCACAGTAATCTTATTTATCTATTATAACTTTATATCTGCTTCTTGGGCTGATAAAAAGTAACTTACAGTAAAACACAATAATAAAACAGTAGTGTTCACTCATAGTTTTATTATCTTTGCTAATGAATGAGATAGTATGGTGTCTGAAAAATGGGAAAAATTTAAAACAAGCAGGTGCACGCAAAGCAAGCCATAGTTACATCAGCATAACGTATAATTCTAGAACTGCTTTTCCCAAACTGCGGTTGTGTGGATTGACAACTCCTGTAATGCTTTGAGATAATGAAACTGGCAGTCTAACTCAGCCGCAGAACACCAGGTACCAGTTTAGGAGAGGCTGAACTAGTGATTACCTTGAGTTAGGACTTTGATTTAAAAGTAACCAAGAAAATAAGAAACCAAGAACACACATGCATGAAATATCTAAATTAAAATATACTGATTTAAGATGAACAAACAAGCCTATCTGCATTTTAAACTGCAAAGCCTGATTTGTGCAATTGACTTTGAATAAAAAAAAATCTATTTTTGGTTAGTCTGGTAAAAGATCATTGCCAACTACAGCCACAATTTCAGATCACAGTCTTTTTGAAACTGCTTCATAATGATAACCTTGGAAAAGAAAGATTAAGGCTATTTGTAGATTTTTTTTTTTACAGTATGAAAAAGAAAATGGCCTTAATCCAGTTTTTAAATAATCTTTTGCAGGTCATCTTTATGGGTAATTGGTATTGAAGCTAAAGCCTATCACCAGTCAAATCTATTTTCCTTGTGCATCCTCTTTCTTGCACAAACATGTAAATCTTTTCCAGCATATTAATCTGTATTCAGATAAGATCCAAAAGACTGATTGAGGTGTGATGAATCAATTCCCACGATGAGAGGCATAAGCTTGTGGATGCTGAATTTCACCATTGTCTGGAAAAGTAACATCAGATTATGGCGTAATATTTAGATTTTAACACGTACATATTTACATTGAATAATTCAAGTCCAGTATAATGAAATTCCTAATCATCATCTCTCCTACAAAACATTTATTTACCTATCCATCCACGTAACTTCTTTTCTTAAATTACCTACTGTATTTATACATGAAACTATAGAAGATGAAAACTAATTTTTGCTTAAAAGGCAGAAGTGTAGCAACTGCCTTGGTGAGATGCTTTTATCTTTTCTGAAATTTGACTTTTTTTTGTTTTTCTGCCATGTAAGCCTGCCAGTATTTGCCCTCTGTTCCGTCCTTGCCAGTTCATTTGATTCATGCAATCCCAGGGATTCTGCAAGGTCAGAGAGTTTCTCAGGTGTTTAAGAACGTAAGAAGAGCCCTGGTGGATCAGGCCAACAACCCTCCTAGTTCAGTGTTCTGTGTCTCGTTGTGGAAGTTCATAAATATGGGCAAGAAAACAGTAAGTTTCTTTAACTGTTGCTTCCTGTCAGCTGGTACTTAAGGTATGTTGCCTTTGATTTGGATAATATACAATTATTAGTACTAATAACTGTTGATATCAGTAACTACTCTTCCAAGAATTTGTGCACCCATCTCCACAGTTACTGTAAACGGTCAAGAGTCCTTCTTTTGAGGGAGATGGGCAGTGATGAAATTTGAAATATAAATATAAATAATTAATTAAATAATTAAATTGAGTCCATCCACCTTCTTGCTGGATGCCCTCTTCTCTTTCCTTCCACCTTTCTCAGCATTATGGACTTCTCAAGGGACCAGAGGCTTTGCTTTATTTATTTGTTTGTTTGTTTGTTTGTTTATTTATTACTCAAATTTAGCCACCGCCCATCTCCCCCAAAAGAGGGACTCTGGGCAGTTTACAATAAAATCCAGCACAAAACATAAACATTAAAATCACATAAAACAATTATCATAATGTGTCCAAAATATGATAATTTGAGCCTGGTTATTTGTGCTTCAAGGGAGAACTTCGGATTGATTTGTTCTAGGATCCATTTGTTTGCTTTCTGGGCTTTCTGTGGTATTCTCAAAGAGTCTTCTCCAAAATCAAAGTGTAAAAGCCTCAATATTTTTTTCTGTCCTGCTTCTTCAGAATCCAACATTTGCTTCCATAGAGTGTCACAGGGAAAACTATTGCCTGCATGGTTCTTGTCATGGTAGATATAGACACATCATGATATCTGAATATCATTTCCAAAGCCTTCATTGGTGCCCTACAAAGTGCTAGCCTTTTGGACTGCTGGTTCCTTTACTGGTGATAGTCAATTCTAAAAGGCAGAAGCTAGGTCCCACTTTGGTGACTTACTGTCAATTCTAAGACTGGTTGCTGTACCTGCTGTCATTAGCTTGACTTTCTTTATGTTAGTACCATTTTTTCATTGTATTCCTTGACTTCTGTTACTAGAGCTTCCAGATCATTTGCATTTTCAGCTTTCAGAGTGCTGTTATCAGGATAATGCCAGTTATTGATGTTTATTCCTCCAGTTTTAAAACTGTTCTCTTCATCTTCCAGTGCAACCTCCCTCCATAGATATTCAGCTTATAGGTTGAATAAATGAAGAGAGAAGGTACAGCTTGTCTCCCTCTGTTGCCAACCTGGAATTTCTCCATGTTCTGTTCTGAGTGTGACTTCTTGTCCTGTGGATAGATTTCACATAAGGACAATGAGATGTTCTGGGATTCCCATTTTCCCAAGAACATTCCACAGCTCAACATGGTCAACACAATCAAAAGCCATTCTGGTGTCAGTGAAGGATGTAGTGACTTCTTTTTGGTACTGCTCATGCAAGCATGCACCAGCAGTAACATCTCTTGTTCCTTAGCATTTTCTAAAACCAGTTTGAACATCTAGAATTTCACTTTCCATGTACGGCTTTAATCTGAATTGGATGATTTTAAGCGTTATTTTGCTAGCATGTGAAATTAAGAATATTGTGCATTAGTTTGCACATTCTGTTGATACTGATATATAGACTGATATCTTCCAATCTGCTAGACACTGTGGTTTTCCAGATTTGCTGCCATAGTTAGTTAGAACATTTACTTATTCTTCTTTTGTTGCCTGACATATTTTTGCAGATATCCCATCAATTTCTGTAGTCTTCCAACTTGTTAATTACCAGAGTGCTGATTTAACTTCATCTTTTAGTACTAGAGGTTCTTCTAAGTACAGAATATATTGAATATTAACAACTCTATGGTAATTATAGTATATTCCTTCCAACTGATCTTCTTTAAATTAGTTACTATCTGTCCATTGGTGTCTTTTTGCAAACCAATTCAACGCTGGAACCTCCTTCTGAGTTTGGAGATGTTTTAGAAGACTTTCCTTGTTTTTCTGTGTCTGTTTTCATCTCTGATGCCATGACAGTTGTTGCTGTAATACTTATCTCTTTTAACAGCTCCCTGAAATTCTTCTTTGATTTCATTTCACAATTCCTCTGGTCCTCTATCAACAAAGTTCATGACTTCAAAGCTGTTCCTGATGTTCTCTGTGAAAATGTGGGTATATGCTTAAAATGATATTGGGAAAACTGGTTTGCTTTGTTCTTCCATTTTAGTTTGACTTGGAACTGCTCAGATCTGTTCCACAGTAAGCCCCTGGCTACATCTTTTCTGTTGTAACTGAGCTCTTCTACCTCTTTAGACCAGTAACATAGACAATTTGATTTCTTTATGTTCTGCCTGGTGATATCCATACATATAGGCTGGTTGTTTGAAGAACGTGCCAGCAGTGAAGAAATCATTGGACGAGTAGAAACTGATGAATTATTCTCTTCAGTTGGGACTGGTGTGTATGTAGTGAGCAAGACCACAGGCATACCTCAGAGATATTGCGGGTTCAGTTCCAGACCACCGCAATAAAGCGAATATTGCAATAAAGCGAGTCACACAAATTTTTTGGTTTCCCAGTGCATATAAAAGTTATGTTTACACTATACTGTAGTCTATTAAGTGTGCAATATCATTATGTCTAAAAAACCCCAATGCATATACCTTAATTAAAAATACTTTATTGCTAAAAAATGCTAATCATCATCTGAGGCTTTGGCAGGTCATAACCTTTTTGCTGGTGGAGGGTCTTGTAAAACAACCTGCAATATCTGTGACGCACAATAAAGTGAAGTGCAATATAACGAGGCATGCCTGTATATTGCAGTAATTCTAAAGACTATACAAGTTAAAAATGTGCTTTTAATGCAAGATAAATCAAACTACATTCTGCTGGGTATCATGAATGTTTGATCTTCTTAAACAATCTGCTTTGTATCTTTTCTTTAAAGGGAAAGAATCAGTTAAAAAACAAAGTAATTTTATTCATCTGTTCTTCTGATTTTCATATCTGAGTGCCTCTGTAAAGTGTCAAGAAATTACTTAATTACCAGTTCCTTTTCTGAAGGTTTACTTACTTAAGTTACTCAAGGGAAAATGTAAGTATTATTAATTTGCAAAATGTAATAGAGAATAAAGGGCTGCAATCCCATCTCCAGCTGCATGTTTGACATTTGTACAGAAAACAAAAGTACTTATCCCCACAGACACCCCCAGGCATGTTGTGTTCTCCAGATTCAGAGTTTAAACATTTAGCCTCTTCTACTCATTTTTCTGGAAGGTCCTTCATTTATTAAGGGAAATTAGAGAATACTGGAAGGGTGAAGGGGTTCCGTGTGTTCATTGAAGTTTTTGAATTGCCAGGAATCATTTGGATGAGCTATCTAAGCTGACATTGGCAAAATGAATACATCTTTGCAGTGAGGTTAATGTGATTTCTCAGTGCAAAAATAATCTCTTAGGAATACATGGACCACCCAGCTGAAAACCATAGGTTTAATGTGGCATGTTCTCAGTTCCACTTACTCAGAATTTACCCTATGAGTATTGAGTTTACTACTAAGATGTTATATGTGACCCTTACTTGAATACAATTATGTAATAAGAATGTGATGCATTTGAGTTAAGAATACAGTAGCTGTCAGCAGCTTGGCAAATCTTGAGTTTACCAAAGTCTTTCTTAAAGAACTCTAAGAAAGGGGGGAATCAAAATAACTGAGACTCAAAACAGAGTGGCCTGAGATTGTGTAAAAGAAAAAAAAAAGTGACTGACTAATTGTATTCCCTCCTGAGCCCAATTCAAATGATTTGAGTGCATCACAAACCTCATCATGTACCAGCGGTTGAAAATCTCTGGGAATACTAAGATGTCTTGTGCCACTCTTGAGGAGCTGAAATTGTAGTGAACAGAATGCTGGAACCATGTTGTATTATCAGAGGACACAGAACCACTTATTCCAACTAAACACTTTGTGCTGTCATGCTGGTGTGACAGTGAATGGCACTAAAGTACAGACAAATAGCTATCTGACATTGGGTAAAAACACTAGTTTGTTAAACCCTTTTCTTTTTAGATCTGCAAAACTGTTAGTGGAAGTTCAAGATATAAAAAAATGAGGCAATCATATTTTTCTTAGAGGTCATGTACCTTTAGTAATTTTGGGGGTAGGGGATGGAAGGGAACGGGAGCATGTTTCCCGAGAAGTTTAAAACTATGTACTTTCTATTGGGCAACTTTTTACCATCTACCTCTTGGAACATATTATTTATTAAGAAGACTGTTTTTATTGTACTGTTTTATTGTTTCACTGCTTTATTGGATTTTAATTATGTTTTATTCCTATTTTATGTAACCAGCCCAGAGTCGCTCTCTGAGTGAGATGGGTGGGAAATAAATTTGATATATAAAAAAATAAGATATATAAATATACCAGGCCTACACATGTGGACAGTACATATTGAGAGTTTATAAATCTAACAAAAATTAATAATAATACTAATAATAATAATAGTTTTTCTTAAAGTTTTGTATTAAGTTTTAATAATAATAGTTTTGTTTTTTCTTATACTAATATATTTTTGCTGTTTGTGAAAATAATATTATAAGAATATGAATAATCAGTAGTACCAAACATGGGAGTGGAATTCAGTATACTTTGTAGAACAGTGTTTCTCAACGTGAGCCATTTTAAGATGTATGGACTTCCATAATACCCCACTGCTGGCTGGGGTATTCTGGGAGTTGAAGTCCACACATCTTAAAATGGCTCATGTTGAGAAACACTATTGTAGAACTTAGAGCAAATGGAATGTAGATTCAGATGCTGTGAAACTTGGCAAGTACAGCTAAACCTTAAAAACTTTTATGGGCACTACCTCTCCTCCCAGTATGGTGGCCAAACATGCCTTTTGTGCAACGGTGCAGCAAACACAAACACATTTAAAAAGCTATGGGCAGTTTAATTCTGAACTAAATATACAGTTCTATTTTAGAGACAGGACAAGGAGTTCAATGCCACTTTAGAAATGTACGGTCCAAGACATTTTGAAGCTAAAGCAGAAACTCCAGAAGGTCTCATTCTTGGGAAATACAAGTATAATAAACCAAAGAATGGCTGTTTCTTGCAGTTTTTAGTAGTACTCTAGAACTTGGCTTCTTAGGTGAAGCACTAATGATAAATTGAAAGAGAAGAATATGATTGCTTCTTTTTTCACTCTTCTGAATTTATATTATTAGAAAGAAAAAAACTAATGGTTTATTTACATTATTTGTAATTCCCTTGTTTCCTACTGATGATCGTGTTTAGACTTTAGATAAACCTTTACACTATTCAGAGTGTTTCACATATATTATCTTAAGTTTTATTTACTTATTTTTTTCCAGGTTTCCATTTTTTCCCAGGTTTCCTCATGAGTCTCATTTTTTCCCAGGTTTCCTCATGAGCCCGGAAAAAAAAATGCCACTACTTTAATTAAAGCTAATGTAGCTCTTGAAATGGCAGCACCTTGTTCCAGGCTTTTCTGGAAGCCTTAAAGAAAGCTTTTTCTGAAAGGCATGGTTGGCTGTTTCAGCAAATAGCTGAGAGATGCTCTGGTCACACAAGCTCTGAAGAACATCTTTGGAAACAAACATTGTTGAAGTGTGCACAGTCCTCTTATACCTCGCTTGCTAAATAAGCAAGTTGCTTTGCTTCCTTCAGAGCAAATCGAAAGATTGTGATTAGCCAATAGTACATTACCACAAGTATATGAAATACTGTATTATGTGTTACATTTTATGCAGGTATGTAAGCCCTTTGACACAGCTGAAGACGGGAAAGTCCAGACAGGAAGCCAAAACCATGAGTACTAACACTATCTTTATTGTAAGGTTACAGTAACAGAATCTTGCAAGTGTGAAAACACTTTCCCTTCACCTGCCTTGACTTTCCACAGAACTAGAGAGGGTCCCTTCTGAGAGGCTTTCTCCATCCCCATTCCTTCTGTGGGCTGAGATATCTCTTGTCTGACTGTTGCCCTGACTGCGGCTCTTCCTCCTGTCTCCCAATGTTATTCCCACAGTCCATTACCTGTTTAACCAATTAAAGTAGCTCAGATAATAAAATCTTAAAGCTCAGTTTCTGATCTGGGTGATGATTTCCATGCTAGTGATCTATAGTGTCACTCAGCCATCACTGTGGTGATAAATCATTAATGCAGACAGGCTTTATATCACCATTGTGATGCAATTAACAGTATGAGAAATCAACATATATTTTCAGTAGCAAATAATGTTATGAGTTGGAGATTGAACTTGGTGGCTTCAGGGGAAAGCTTTGATTAAGAGATAATTAGGGGGTACCTAGATGAAGGTGCCATCCTGGTTTTGGTTTGAGTTAAGCTGACTAGTGATCAAATGATGTCACAATCAGGGACTTACAGTTGCATAATATCTTGATATAACCTCATTGTTTCCATGAGCAGGGAAACTTTGGTTTCAAGGTAGTTGCTGTCCCTAAAATTGTTACGCCCTACCTCCCGCCCACCCCCCCCAGTCCAATTAAGCAGTCCATCCCTCTTCTCTGTGGTGTGTCCTCTGCCAAAGAGAAAGACTTTTTCCTCTAACTCACTTGGAAGAAAACAGATGGTTCCAGCTGGTCTGCTGCTAATTAATGCTGGTCAATTTCACCACTGCTTTTCCAGGCTTCTGTACATGGGGGAAGACTGAGGGAAAACTAGAGAATAAATCCATGAACAGTCAAAATAGCCTGGCTCAGTTTAGGAAGTATTTTATACTGGAAGGAAAGAGAAGGAAGGAAGGAAAGGAAGGGAATGCCCTTGAAATCAGTAGAATTATTTTAGAGATAATCTTGTTGTCTCTGGCAGCGTGATCAAACATCCTTCTTCTTGCTTGGAAGAAATGTCTATGAAATGAAAATCAGAACTTACCTTCCTCTGCCACTGTCCCACAAATGATGTCAGGCACTGTATCTGGAAAAACTTAATGCTCACAGCAATGGGAGACTGTGTAAATACAACTGACATTGTACTCTGCAGATGTATTTGTAAACACTAGTCAGAAACCAAATTCTGAATACAATTGGATTCCTTAAATCCCATCACTTGGAGAATGAGGGGGCATATGAAGTTGTCAATTACTATGATTTTCAAAATAAAAGTCTTTGTCTTATCAGTATTATTAATGCTTGTTGACTTACGCTGTTGCTTGTTGTAATCTGTAGCTTAAGATACCGTCTTTCAGAATGACAGAATCTTCCTCAGAACAAACCCAGAGCAGGGGTGATCTTAATGCATGTGTGATGCCTGGTGCATACAAACAGCTTTTCCACAGGCCAGAAGGCATTTCACAATTAGTGAGTTCACTCTGACAAAGTGCTGGAGCACTAATATGATGCCAGCCTAGTGAACTGACAGTAGGACATACATTCAGTTTCCTTTAAATTTTTAATTTTTAAAGAACATTGTTATGTATCTCTCTAGCATGGTAGGATAAAGTATCTTGCAGCAGTGCTGGAGTGCCCTTAAGATCCTAAGCAGCATTTTAAAACGCATCTTATGCATTGTGGGGAAGGCCAGAGGAGATCTTTTAGGTGTCTTCACTACCTATGAAATGAGGCTGGGTAGTTTAAACAGCTGTGATTTTATTCCAGACTTTTAACAAAATCTTTTGTTCTTCTTTTTCCTTTCGAACACAAAGGAATAGTTACACTTTCATGATTATAAGCCACTTCAGTTCAACTCAGCTCAAATAAATGTTTGACTTTTTCATGCAGTTAGGAACATATGTCAAAAATGTGGTTTAGCTTTTCTAGCTCTTGCAGCCCTTGACCACCAAAAATATTTCATTTAATGGGAGGAGAGCATAATGTTGCTATAGTAGACAGTTGCATCTTAGAAAAAAAGAAAAATCACCCTGACAGGGTGTGCATACCAGCTCAGGAGAAGAGAGACAAACTCACAACAAACAAAATACCTGTTTCATGAAATCAAACTAATAATCATAAAATACCAATGGATAGCATAATGCATAACATTCTTATGGTTTCCATATTCTGAAATACTTGCCTATGCATTGCCTAATCTCATTCTACACTATTAGGCAAATATAGTTTCTATTTGCTCAGGATTGGCATTGGCTAATCTTAAAAAAAGCAAAGCAGGCTCAGACTTGGTTAGTAATTGGATGGGAGACCATCAGGCAGTTGCAGAGGTCTGGGAAATCTAAAGTTTTTACCCTCTTTTAAATTATTTTTAACTGCTTCATTAGGTGCCCATATACCCCAAGAGCATATTACCAGAAAAAATGGTTGGCTGGACGCATGTACTTTGTACATGGATGTGCTGCACCTGGAATTCATTGTGCATGAAACTGAGTATGCTAATTCTTGCTAGATCAATCAGCAGAATTTTCACAAACCTGATGCCCTCTTGTGCATTGGTATTATAACTAAGTTTGGCTGGCTGGGAATTATAGGACATATAGTCCCAATGAATCTGGCAGGTGGATTTACATGAACAATCCAAGATCAGAGCACTAAATCCTTGCATTTGGATGTACATCATCCGTAAAATGTTTTTGAGTCTCTGTGGTAGCCTTCCAATCATTGGAGAAATCACTACCTAGAAGAATCCATAAGCCTGCCTATGTGTATCATTGCATTAGGAAATATTGCACATCAGGTACAGAACTGTGATTAGTTCAAGGGAAAATGTGTTGATTGTGAGAAAGATTGTGCATCAAGGCCATTTTTAAGATGGTCAGCAGAAAGACCCACAAGTGGTAACCAAGGGTATGTCTTGAGTAGAAAAAATGGTTTCATTCATTCCAGAGGGACTAAATTTTACAGGAACCCTCAATCCCTATATACCAGTATCTACTTCCTTCCCATACCAATTAATCGTCCGTATTATTGGGTGAATGGGCCATGAAAGCTGAATTCCACAGGAGGACTACCATTACTACACCTATAAGGCATTCAAGAAAATGCTTTAAAAATTTGTTCCCTTTATGAAATCCAGGCCACCAGTTTCTTCTTTCCCCAGTAAATGAAGACTATATAAATTCTGTTTTATGGTATGGGATTAAAGTTCATGTCTGTGTGTCTCTATTAGTTCTGTTCTAATTTTGTTGTTTGATGTAATTTATTTAGAATATTTAATAGCTCAAATTAATTTTGTAAAATGGTATATATTTCTGATCCAAGCAAAATTTCTCGCATGCCCATTTACATCCATGTAGTTTCTATTAAAAACAGACTTTAAGAAACTAATTTTCAAAGCGGAGACATGCTGACCCATTCTGCACGCACTCCATACAGCATATGGCTGTACTAAGGAACACGATCTCTTTTGTTCAGTAGTGAGATTTTTTTATTATTATTATTACAATTTCCTTCTGGTCTTTTCTGGTCTCTGGTCTTCAAATAAAGCTAATTACAAAAAAGAAAAAAAAGTTGGAACTGGTGGAGAGTGATCATTTAAAGCCATTTCCTTTGCAGAAAGGAACAAAAAGAAGTACCAAGGGCATGGATAGGCCTGTAAAAAAGAAAAAAGAAAAGAAAAGAAAAAACCATCTAATGAGGATGTTGAGATAAGTGCTTGTGAAGAAAACTGGCAAAAAAAGAGCTTTTAGTCTAAAATCCATAAATAAGTGGGCATCAGATGGGTACTAGAACATTTATAACAAGAGAGGCTACCAAGCTACATCCTTCTATGCAGGAGCTGCAACCTTAGAAATGTTCTTTCTTAACAAGCTATTTTCTTTTCTTTTCAAATATTAATTTGGGGGGGGGGGAGAAATACTTGAAAATTAAGGCGCTTTATTCATGTCTTTGAATCCATTATAGAAGCAGGCAGGCAGGCAGTGGGACTGCTTTATCACTATAATGATGAAAATGGGCAAAGTCCTCACGCTGTATGCACAAAGGAGCTACTGGAGTATTGGCCCTGTGATCTTTTGGTGATCATGATGCCCCTGAAACTGGAATGATAGGTGCCCTACAGATGCACACCTTTAGCAGAAAGCATTAAAACTGTCTCATCTTGCATGCTGCTTCTCTCAGCCTTGTCCCGAATAACTAGAGATTCATCCCTGCCTCGTATACAAAGACATGTGCAAGCCAGATATTTAAGGTTCAGCCTAATTATCAGAGAAGGACTTGGCCCTTGAGCATTGTCTGAATCAGCATTTAGTACTTCTTTTGGAGAGCATAAAAGACAAAGAGAAAACAAATCTGAAAGGGAAATGGAGATAAAAGGGGGAAGAAAAGAAAACATTCTTTTATAGCCCTGGGCTGTTTTGATTCCTGCCCTCCATTTTGAGGCTGGCAAGCAGAGCTGATGGAATCAGCCAAAATGACCTACTCGCAGGCTAAGCATCATGCTAGCCCTGCTTTAATGGTTTTAAATTACTGTGATTTCTGCCTTTCCCAACCTAGCATCTTTCCAATATATAGGATGTAAACATCCACTGCTAACCAAATTGGTTGGGGATTGCAGATTTGGTATCCAACGCATCTGAAAGATGGTGTGTTGGGGAAATCTAGATGAGAAGTAAATGCTCTTTTGTAAACTATTTGATCAACTAGAGCTGAAGATTTGCTATGTTCAAGTCAATAATCAGCTGAACTGCCATTTCTCCTCTAACCCCTCCCCCCACCTTTCTCAGAAAATTTTATTGATATATTGATTATAATTATAATTGTATTTATAACACACCAAACCAACCTCAGGTTAATTGACATTTGAAAAGAAATCATCATGGGCATAAGTAGAGTTTTCCCTTAGAATGCATATAGTACCCTGTTGTTCTTTTGACTGTGTAGTGAATGGCATCTGTTGCTGTAATATTTATTTGTTCCCTGAACATTTAAAGAAGTATGAAGTATAGCATAGGAATTTTAGGTTGCTTAAGAAAGCCTAGATATAAATACAGGTAACAAATTAGGTGACTGGAGGGCACTTAAAACACTAAAGAAAGATCCTCTTATTTTCAAACAAAGAAGCTGAAGTATCTGTTTTCAGATATTGGGATATCACCCCATTAAGCACACCCATTTATTTATTTATTCAGAAACAAATATGGAACCATTATGAATCCTCCAACATAGGTATAATGTATCTCCATAATTCGGTCAGAATCTTAGTAGCTGAATTTTGAAGTTACTGAAATTAATTTTCAAGTGCTAGACAACATATGATGCATTATATATCTCTAGTTTGGAAGCTCCTGAAACAGCACTGAGCTGCCAAAGATCTCATTGCCCAACACAGAAAATTCTTTCATTGGCAACATAGATCAGGCTTCACTGACTTCTTTGTACTGAAGCAGCAATAGTAACTGCAGCTTCTCCTTCAGTTTCTCCTGCTCTCCACCACTCCCCTAACGGATGAGATATGGCTGGTGACAATCCATAAACATTCATAATACACATACTTGTGGTTTTATCCTGAGCTGTTTTACCAGTTGTTTGATTTTGTGCTTTATTATTTTGATTTATTAGTATACCACACAGGAAACTGCCGTTACTGGACATCTTTAAAAAAATTCAGACGTAGGGATCTAGTTTCCTTTTCTTACTTAGGTGAATAATTTCAGTGAGCTTGGCTTGGCAATGAAGCATTAGGTTGAATATTACCCAGTCTTCACAGATTCCCATCACATGCTTGGGATTAGCTAACATTGTCTGTTAAATGAGTTATAAATTATAATTATAAGATGCAGCACTTTAATCGAGCAATCATTTGGGAAAAGCCATGTTCAGACAAGAAATTAAGAGTCAGAATGGGAGAAGCCAAGTGCTGTGAATTTATATTGATATCACCAGATTTATTCCAGTGAGATGTAAATAAGATGATAGCTAATGATAATTTTTTTTTGCTAGTCCAGTGTTTTCCTTTCTTTTTAAAAATGCAACATATATAGCATTATTTTGATAGCACAGCTTTAAAAAAACTGCAAATACAGTGGCTACAATTTGAGTAAGATGCATGTTGGTGTCATAATTTGCCTAATTAGTTGAGGACTTAATGTCTAAATATATGAAAGAGTATATTATAAAACTGTATTAGAAAAAGGGGGCTTGTATCTAATTTTAAATACGTGGTTTAGCTTCTAATTTTGTGGTGGAGTGCTGCTATGAGACTACTGTTACCCAAGAAAGAAAAAGAAAAAAAATGTAAATCTGCTGATATTGCGTGTAAGTTCCTATGACACAACCAATGAAGGGAAGCAGAAGCTTAGTGAGACAGTGCAAGAAGGGATCTGAACACCTGTCCTCTGCAGGGGAGAAGGAAACTCTAAAGTGGTTTGGTGCCTATTTTTCTTTATAAAGAGCTAAGTATCCACTTCATTTTCCCATAGTGAGGGAAGGGGAATGGAAGATGTTCTGCCCTATCTTGTCTCCAGAGTGAGAATAATCACACTGTTGAACTGTTATGAAGGTAGGGAGGGTGGCAGGTCAGTCACAAATAGCAAGATCATCTGCTAGGATGAGAGGCATGAAATGGGTTAGAGTTAGGGTAGACATTCTGTCTGGGTTCAAACATTGAACTAAGCCATAATCTTGTGGTATTGCATTGGTCTGCCCTCAGCCATAGAAACTCACTTGGTGATTTTGGTCCAGTTGCTCTCACTCCAACCAACCTCACAGGGTAGTATTACTGGGGGAAAGTGGGAGGAGGGAATGCTAAGTATGATGCTTTGAGCTTCTGAAGGAAAAGCAGGATATAAATCTAACAAATACTTTTCTTTGTGTTGGGTGAACCCAGTCATTGTGGTTTACAAACTATGACTTATGGTTTGGAACGTTGTCCAAACTCAACGATTTCTCAATAAATAATAGTTGAAGAATGTCTGGATGACTGAGCAGCAAATTGGTTTTCTGGATTTTTCAGCCTAAATCTGTTAGCCCTAATTCACTATATAAGAGATGGAATAGTAACTTGTATCCATTACAAGTGTTTATGAATTATTTCAGTCTTCTTGTACAGAAAATGGGAATATACTCTGTTTAACAAATAAGTTAATTAAATTCATTTAGCATATCATTTACAATGTAACCAACTATGATGAACAAAGGTCTGTTTATGAGAAAAAAAAATTGCCATTTAATATTCTTAAAAATTAATGACAAGAATTAGTCACAATAATCTGTCTCATGGCATATTAAAGCCTAGTGGATTTATTGCAGCATAAGATATTATTACTATTATTATTAGAATACAAAAAAGCAAAAAAAGATAATAAATTGATAAAGAAAGAAAAGTAAGAAACAAAACATACAAGACATATTTGGAAATACACTGTATGTATATAAAAATTCTACATAAGAATTTCAATAAGTGTTAGCCAGATTTCACCGTAATCATCCATAGCTAATCTCCATAATCTACATCATAATCTACATAATCTACATCAATAAGTAATTTTTTCATAAATTGCTGGTAATATCAACTGTGCAGACCATTGAGCATTTGGGAATATATATATTCATGTTTCCACTGCTGAAAAATAAGACCTTTAGCTATAAATGGATATGAAGAATCCATTTTCTTTGTCCATATTTTAATTTCCATACAATAGAAATATACAGGTTTTGCTTTATGAAAAGTAGAACTAATTAATGTATTTATGAAAGATATTTATTTCAAAAACTATATTTTAGGATCAATACATTATACATTGTGAAAGGGAAAGTAAAAATATTTTGTACTTGCTCTCTGTGAAGAGAGTTCTGTTATGTAACTTTCTATATTTTAATTATTAATTACATTTTAGACACTGATTTCTTTGTAGCTCATGGCAATATAGATTTCTGAGGTGAAGCTTAGCTGAAGTGTAAAGTGAAAATATGTGTGTTGGATTGAAGAAACGGGGTTGCCTACTTTGTTCTCAAAAATTTCAGATTAGTACACAATGCTTGTTGGGTATACTGTTGTAAAATAAAACACATCTCTGTTGACTTCAATAATAGTACACTCCTAAGACTATTAACACAGAGGTAAACCTCTGTGAAGTTGGTGCAGATTTAGTCATTCTTAGTCTGCAGATCTACTGAGATCAATGGGACATAGCACTTCCAGGGAAGAAATGGCGAACTGAAGACGGCTCCAATAAAAGCAGAGCTGATGACCTCGGTAGAATGAAGAGCCGGTGAGTAGATTGGCTCTTTGTAATTCCTCTCCATACAAGGAGAGGACTTGGGATTGCCCACAAATGCCCCATACAGTTGGTCCTCATGAGGAGACCACAAGGCAATGCTCTGCAGCAGGTTTAGAGCTCTGGGAAATGAGGAAATGCCATCTTGCTCAAACCACAGTCTTTAAAAGGACACTGGATTTCCATACTTCCTTTTCTAATCACTTTTGGAAATTGCTTGTTAATTGCTTTTCAGCTATTAGGAACCTTTGGATCCACAAGTCTGGAAACACCAGGTGAGTTTCCTTCCATCCTTAGCGAAAGAAGTTTTAAATACAGATTTAAGGACTTAAAACCATTTTAGAGAGGAATAAACAGCAAAAGGGCAATTAGAACTTTGATTTTGGAAAGTTACAAACAGATGGATCTGAAATAAAATTTTGGAATTAATTATAAGAATCCTTCCTGTGAGAAAATGCTTTTGTTTTGAATTCTTTGAAGGTTGGACACTGGAGGGAATCAGAAGGAACTAAAGATTACAATTAAAGGAGAAGAACACTTAAATTCAACTTATAAATACAGAATGAAGCAAAATATTTAACATTGGAGAGCGCTGAAGAATATTTTTGAACAATGGACCCAGAAGTTAATCTTAGGAGTGTCTGCCTCTGTAGATAGACTGTGCTTAAAAGATGTTATGGAAGAGGAACAAGTTTTACCTGACAAGATTGAGACTGATCTGAAATTGGATTTAAAAATGACAGGCTACAAGAATGATATGGAAAAAGATGCTACAGTGCACATACAAAAGGAACCAGCTGATGTCTTAATAATTAAAAGGGATATACAAATAACAAACCAAGAGAGTGACCTAGATAATTTTCCTATACTGGATTTACAAAAGAGGCTTGTTAGAGCTTTGAAGAATTTTGTGAGAAGGGACAAAGAAAAAATGAAAAGAAATCAAGTTCTAGGCATTATTTGAAGGGACTAAAGATCAAGATTGTTAAAAGTAAAAGAAAGAAATATAAAGCTGGTTTATTTAATCAAAGTTAAAATAGATATGTTGTTATCTCTGGTAACTCTTAATGGACTTTTGCTGAACAGGACCGAAACGAAGAGGCTTTAAGGATTTGTTTATAGATAAGAGATGGGATATGGGAAGAAGAGACCATTTGTTGTATTTTAAGAGAAGGTGATATACTACTAAAATCATTTATACTTTTTGTGATGAAAGGGGAAGTCATTTCTTTATATATTTCTTTTCTTTTTCTTTACTTTATTCTCACTTTTTCTTTCGTTTCTATTTTTCTTTTCTGCACCTTCTATTTTATTGTTTTTATTCTTTTATTTTTTATTAGTTTGTATCAGTTTTTATCTTTGTAATTACTATTTACAAATAGTAAATTACTATTATAAAAAAGAGAAAGAGATCAGTGGGACATCAGTCAAGCTAACTTTAATTGTGTTCACTTCGGTGAGTCTTTTCTAAGTGGATCTAAGTACAGGTAGTCCTTGCTTAGCAACCACAATTGGGACCAGCAACTCCATTGCTAAGCACCATGGTCACTAAGTGGAAATTAACATAACTGAGATGGGCTTACAACCTCACTTCCCATTTGGTCATTATGCAAATCACTGTGGTTGTTAAGCGAGACATCATGTGACCTCAACTTACAATTTTACTCCCTCTTTCTCCATTAACTTTGCTTGTTGGAAGCTAGTTGGGAAGCATTCAAATGGTGATCACATGACCTCGGAATGCTGCAATGGTCGTAAATGTGAGGATTGGTTGGAAAGCTGGTTTTTTGACACCGTCGTAATGTCAAATAATTACTAAACGAGGCAGTGAGGACTACCTGTATGGATTTAGTCCATTGAAATTGCTGCAAATTAAGATCCTAATATGTGAGTTTAGAAATGGGGCTTAAATCAATAAAAGCATACTATCTGATCTGGCTTACTAAAATATGTATTTGGGAGATAGGGAAAAGGATAAGTCTTATTTGTCACACAAAGACATAAATACCATTTCTTTGTTTTTTGGTATAATATGATATATGAATCCAGCCACTGCAGTTTGTGAACCATGGTTTATGCCTGGTGCTGCAACATGGTTGCAAGAGAGTCACTTCTGGTCACAAAGGCTCTTGCTATTTTTAAAGGAATTGGGTGGAAAAGTTTTTCTAGTGATAGGGTAGTATATGGAGAATGTAGAGATTGTGGGGAGAGAGAAACTATTGCTGTCAATAAAAGGGGAGACAGGGAAGTGTGACTAGACCTCCCGACAGAAGGGGGTTCCCAAGAAGTGAAGAGGCAGAAATGTGATAAATTGAAACAAAAATTTCAGGAAAGAGCATATAGAAAGGCGAGCAGAATATATGCACTTGAAGAAAGAGCCCTGGTTTAACGTAAGTGTTATATGGACCAATCCATGGTGACCTATTCAACAAGCCATGGTTAAAGCAAACAATGTATAATCCCATCTTGGCTGTTAAATGAATTGGGAAATATGGCACTTTTTTTTTGTTTCTGTTACCTGAGTCATTCAGGGGTTTTAATATTTCACTACAACGAAGCTATATAGATTTCACTGATAGATTAAAAACATGGGGTTATACCTTATAATGGATGTTGCAGGACCTCTTGGGCTATTCCACCAATTTACCAGCTAGTTTATCTAGTATGTGACATTGTGATGATGAAATCAATAATTCCTGTATCAATACTTTATAAAGATGTTTCCACAAGCAATATTTCCTATGTTGCATCTCCCATATCTGGAATTCAGCTGAGAAATCTATCTTGATTTATATTCTATATTCATGTTCCACTCTAAAATTTGCTTCTTCTGTTTCATATGAAACTGCTTTCTTTGACAGGATATATAAAAGATTGTAGTTTTCTCTCCTTATCTTGAAGATTGCCTTCAAACCAAGAAATAAAGAAAAAGCACTTTCAGAAAAAAGTCTCTGAAAAGATTAATGGAGCTGAAGTTGATGTGTATTATTGTTGAATGAATATGTATTTATTTCTCATATTGCTACACCACCCATCTCGCAAGCGACCCTTAATATCCTTAAGAACCATGACTGTGAAATTTAAGAAAACATGAGATCCTCTTGATTCAGAGAAAGAAGCAGTCATCTGAAGGCCCCTTCAGTGCTAAAATCACCACTGTCATTGGTCTTGCAATTTGTGTTCTGTGGCTAACCCTCCATATCAAACTCGTGGTTAGTCAGGGACAGAAGAAGTAGCTGTCCAACACATCTGGAGGGCTTCAGGTTGGAGAGGTTACAAATACAAATCTGGCTTAAAGATGAGGAGAAAGTAGATTCCAAAATGACCATCCAGGAAGACATGCTATTTGTAAAACTGTGATGTCTTTTTGTTCTGTCATCCTTTGGGCGTTTTTATGCATTGAGCTGGCCTAAGACCAATTCATACATTGTATTGAACCATAGTAGTTTGGGCTCAACATGATATCTGAACCCAGTGATAGTGGTTTCTAAACCACGGTGTATGATTTAGCATGATGTGTGAACTTGTCTTGGCATTTGGATTATGGTTAAAATCAACCATCGCTTAGCATGATATTTGAATTCAGCCATAATGGTCCTGGGCCAAAAAATCCAAAAGGGAATATCTGTCTGTCCAAACAGGTGCACTTAAAAGATGACGATAGGTTGGTGGTATATAGTATTCCACCAGGACACAGCTTGAAGTAGGAGACCTTTTGTCTGTTTAGATTTAAAATGAGTATCACTGTCAAATATATCCAGTTAACCAGCTTTTTTGCTTTGTAGAGCATTTTGCACCAATAATCACACATTTAGCCATCATCATATAATGCTATAGTGTAGAAAAATTAATAGTTGCATTGTCATGCAGAGAGCTAAAATATGTAAGGAGATACTGACATAGAATGGCCTTATTTTGAGTTGTTTTAATATTAGTAAAAGGTAGGTAGAAATGTTTACTCCTAGAGTAAAAGTGTTGCATGTACAGAAACAAATTGTACCAAATCCTAGCTACTGGAACATTGTCCTTGATGATTCAGTGCCTGATATTAAATTTCAGTTTGGATTTAGGTATCTCTGTGCCATCCATTAAATAACAATGGAAATTTAAAAAATGGTTAAAATGTGTGCTTGACAGAATTGGATGAATATTGCCCCTAGGAGAAATACCAAATATCAGATTGGTTTTGCTTATTTTGTACTGTGTTTATTTTTTTTTAAAAAGCTACTGATTATTTTTCAAATTATTGGCACATTTGGATGAAAAGATGAGTGATCTTGAGGTGATCAATTCTGCCCAATTTCAAGGAAAGGAATATTAATAAAAATGTTATGCAGATGATTTAGTACTAACCATTATGCAAGAGCAAAGTGCAATTTAGACAGTTGACTACAACAGTTAAAAGTATGGCTGAATTCTCAGCGTATAAATATACAGAAAACAAAGATAATAACAAGATATTTATCCCAAGAATCATAGAATCATAGGGTTGGAAGGGACCTTGGAGGAGAAGAAAGCTTAGTGCAGAAAGAGTCAGATCTCCAGTTAACAAAAGACCCGGTGAAATATTTGGGACTGTATATGACAGGCAGTAACAAAGATATGTTTCAAAATAATTGCACCAAATTATGGAGACAATTTTAAAAAGCTTTTGAAAAGTAGAAAAATTTAAAACTCTTTTATTTAGCATCAGTTGCAACAATTAAAATGAATATATTAACCAAAATAATTTTTAAATGATAATAATATATTAAATTTATATGCCACCTGACTCCTGGTGACTCTGGGTGGTTTTATTTCAAATTTATTTACTTAGCATTCTGGGTCCTGTCAGATGGAATTCTTTAGCAGACAGAACCTGCAACATACCCCTCCTGATGGACCTGATGGGACAAGTAGATGCAATCAGGAAGAGGTAGTCCCTCTTGGTACCAATTTCAATCCCGGATTTATTTTTAATTATTTCTTAAGATGATATAATGAACCTAATTATATGAAGCATGAAGGAATGAATTTTAAATTTTATAATAATTGTAAATCCTATATTTATTTACTGATATTTTATTCTTTATTCACTGTGTCTCGATCTTCTTTTTTTTCTTATTTTATGTAGCTATTCATTCTGTTTCCCAAATATTTTAACAAATTAATTAATTAATTTTTTAAAAAAGTTTGCCCAATTTTAAATGAATAGGTATAGGAGGATTTGTTCAAAAGCCATCTGTACCATTTGGGGTCTTTTGTTGTTTGTTTTAATTAAGTGCTTATGTCTCTGTTTTGTGAGCACTTGCTATGAAAATGACAGCTCAGAAACTTGTAAAATTTCAGAAGACTAGAAAAATCTTTATTTCCAAAGGCTGTGATTTGCTTCTTCCCTGACCCCTTTCAGAGTGGTGGTGGTTGTAGTGGTATATTGTATTTTTTTAATTAGAAATAATATAAATGACAGCACTATATCTACAGAACCTAAGAAACAAGACAAATTTCAGCATAGATTATGATGAGTGAAAACCATGCATACCATGTCTCTTTTTAGTAGTGTGCCAATACTGTCACTGGTTTACACTATATGTGTTATGTCAAGCGGTTTCATAATAATTGTTAGAGCATCAGCATAAAACATTTCCAAAAGGAAACTTTCATTCATTTATTCAGAAATAGTTTTAAAATACATGCCTTGTTTTAATGGTTCACCTGTTATTTTTAATTTGTATGTTGAGATCCAGGAATCTGACCCAGCGGATCCAATCCAGAGCATTTTGGGAAGAATACAAGGAAGAAAAAACAACCAAGATACTATTGTGAGAAAGTGCTGTAGACTTTGAAGCCAGGCTGAACTACTAGACTAACTTACACAAGTCTCATGCAGGGGAAAAAAGAGATGGAAAGAGAGCAGGTTGAACAGCTGTATTCAACAAGTGTACATCAATGGCTCTATGATGAGAGAGAGAGAGAGAGAGAGAGAGGAAGTGTTGAGTGGTACACTGCAGGTGCAGGGCTCTTTCTAGACTTCGTGCTATGCAACACACTTTGAAAGGCTTGGATGAAGCGTTAAAAATATAATTATCAAACTGCAGACAACACAGAGGGGATAGCAAGTGCATTAGAGGACAGCATCAAGATTCAGAAGGAACTTGACAAGCTGGAACAAAAGTCAGCAAGGTAACTTTCAACAGGGACAAATGCAAACCCTACATATAGGTCAGAAAAATCAGAGGCATAAGTACAGAACTGGGGGGACTATATTTGGCTGAAGTACATACAAAAAGAAACTGGAAGTCTTGATGGATCACAAGCTGAACTGAGCCAAAAGTGTGAGGCAGCCGCAAAAAAGAAAAAGAAAAAAGAAAAGGTGATCTTGGGCTTCCATTAATGGAAGTATAGTGTCAAGATAAATTGTTCCTCTCTATTCTGCATTGGTGAGACTGCACCTGGAATATTGATTCTAGTTTGGACACCAAGTTTTAGGAAGGACATAGCCAAATCAAACTTTCTGGAGGAGAGCAATCAAGATGATAAGTGTCCAGGAAGCAGGTGGGGGGTGGGAATGAGGATTGTTTGGAGGCCCAGTTATGTTTATCCAGAGAAGCCAAGGCTCTGGGAGGCATCATAGCTGTTTTCAAGTATCTGAAGGGCTATCATGTAGAAGTTAGGACATAAGAGTCTTAAACTACAAGGAAATAGATTTCAGTTGGAACACCAAGAAACATTATCTAACTGTTAAGAGCTCTTCAACAAAGGAAGCAACAGCCTCAGTAGCTGCTTGATTTTCTTTCATTGGAGGTGGTTAAAGAGAAGCTGGATTTCAACATTTCAGTATTACAACATCTGTTTGGGATGTTGTAATAATGTATGCCACCCAGAGTCACTTTTATGTGGCTATATAAATATGATAAATAAACAAACAAACAAATAAATAAAATTTCTTTCTGTGATGCTGATGAATAGAAATTAGAAATGAAATGTTATTGCTGTTCTTTTGTTTTGTTTTCAGCTGGCAAACACACCAATCTTTAGAAATCAAGCTAATGTCTCGGCAGTACCCGAAACAGTGTGAACAGCCCTGTCAATTCCCCAAGTCTCTCCTCTCTTTCTCTCTCATAACCAGACAGCATTGAGTACTTGATCAGTCCCTTTATATTTCCCTTTTGAATGCTTGTGACATTGGCACTCTTTCATGGCCAGTAGGAAGAATTATGTAAGGAACAAGGAACTGGCCCTTCAGCTATCCTGGTGGGAATGGGTGGGATGGAAAAGTTTTAGCTGCAAGCCCACTTTACTAAGAAAAGCTGACAAGATAAGCAAAAGATCCTTCCTTGCATGCAACTATACATACAATGAGGAACTCCTAAAGATTGCTAATTGACCAAGTAGTTATCTGAGAGGAAGTATTATCCAATTTTGAAATAGTTTCCCCAATTAAGTACAATAAATGCTATCAGTAAAGCCAGTGAATGCAATGCTCAAGTGTTCCAGCAGACATGGTGGTAGCACTGACTCTTGTAGGGTCAGTGGTGAGGAAGTACAGTGATAAGGCAAGCCAAGTGCTTCTCTGAGCCTTGAAAACTTTCAAGGGGCATTGAAATGTTAAATATAATCTTTTTAAGGACCAAATGATAGCTGTTTGAAACACCAATCTTTTATAGCTTTACAGCATCTTTTTTTTTTTTAAATTCTTCTCAGTAGCAATTCAGCCTCTGAAAGCTTGATTCTACAAGGTTCTGTGGTTGCTCCTTAGTTGGACTTAGTTGGAGTTTAATTTAAACTAGTTTAAATCCATTGCTTTAGGTTTATTGATTTTCAAGGAATGTGGAATGTCTGTACAGCTTTAGCTAACATTCCTTAATATAGCTGAAGATCAACAGCCCAACCTTGTATTGATAATTCAGTTATGGGCAAATTATAGCATAAGCAACAATTATCCATAGAGTCTCCTGGCCAGGAACTGAAATTTCAGGAAGTAAACAAAGAAAAATAGAACAAAAGCGGTAACAAGACCACTAAGAGCCTTTGGAAAATTCAAACTCATTGAACTATTCACAAGCTAACCAACACCCACAACTTACCCAAAAGGTCAATCCTGGCATATATACGCAAGCAAAACATACTTTTGCACAACCAAAAGGCCAAGTTCCTACAAAGAGACCAATGGAATCTAAATAGCTTCAATTCATCAGTGGCCATAAGCTATCACCGCCCATTTTCAAAGGTCTATCTAACTAGCCAGATCCCGAGACTCGTACTGTACACCCATGGCCAGCTGTTACCAGCTATTTCTGTCCAACTGTGCACACATTCATGCACAAGCCCAACAAAAATTATATAAGTTATTGGCCTGCATCCTTGACAAAGGTATGTAGGCAAGGCATGGGCTTCCCATGTAGCTTTTGAACCTCCCACACCACATTTCTGTACCAGAAGAAAACACAATGTCAGATGCAGCTTACTTTGGAAAGACAGGAAAGCATGGGCAATCTCTTAATGGAGTGCCAGCATAAAAAGCCAACATCTGCATTTGTGATTTAAGATCTACAGTGGCCATGCTCCGAAAGTGGGTCCAGCAATCACAGAATGGCTCTTTGGTGATCTTGAAAATCTTATGAAGAGAATCAAAGATGCTCCAATCTACAGATGATCATCCTTTAATCTGATTCCACAATGCTCTCTTGGATGGTGGCTAGTAGAGCTGATCTTGCAGCATCTTTTCATAGCCAAGCAATGTCCAAAAGAGTTTGCTCTCCTTTTGCAAGAAAAAAATGAGGGAGGACTTCATCAGAAAATGCATTATAGAAGTGTTCCTATACATCTATCCCAATCCTCCCCAATTTGCTGTCCTCCAGATGTCTTAACATTTTGACTACCAGTGTATACTGGCTGAGATATCTGGGAAGTCCTGTGCCTTGAGGAGGACTAATAACTATAGAAAATATCTATATCTTCTTTTTCTGATTCTGGATTGAAGCAAACCATAGCTTGCTGCTTTGCATGAAATCCTTATTTCCAACCCTGCTTTGCAAGGCAAGGGCAAACCAGAATTTACTAGTTCAGGAAAAGTGGCAAACCATGAGTTACTCTCAAATCAGACCTGGAAAAAGTGAATGTCACACTCAAAGGGAAAGGAGATTTGGTAACCTTGAGACTACCCCATTCTTATCCACATAACACCAAATTATGATATGGTGCTATGTCTGAACAACTTTCTTTTCTCTGAAGCTTTGTTTCTGAATATCAGTAATTGGCTTTACAATCCTGATCCTGAGTATCTTTTCTTAGAAGTATGTCTAATTGAGATCATTGAGGAATACGTCATACTAAGGATGCTTAGGGGTTAGGGAATATACAAATCAATCTGTGTCCATTATAGTTTTTCATGTGATCAGTCGCTGTCTATCCTGTCAAATAACCTTGTTACTCTGGATTTAAAAAAAGAAGCAATATATAAGAGCAATATTTAAGTGAGAATTATACTGCAAACTCCAGAGATCTTTAGAAGCTGAGTGAAAACTGAGCTCCAATTTGCATAGTTCCCTGGAACATACAAATGAGCTAATTTTTAAAGAGTGGCCCCAGGAAAGTTCTCCAACATCCCTATTTAGAGTTGGAGATATGAAAAGAAGGTAATCACTTTTTTTTTAATGTCTATCTGTAGTCATGTGATCCTGCCCTACAATTTGTAGATGTTAAACAAAATGAACAGAGTATTTGAAATGGCTTAAGTGGGGGGAAGAATTATTAATATTTCCAAAGCCAGAAGGACCATGCCATGAAATTTAGTCTGTTCACTGGTTCTTCTTGTGTAGCACAACAGACATTCCTTGCACTAGTTGCATGACAGTGCTCTGAAAAAGTGAAAACAGACATGACCTCTTTCAGCAACTTCGCTACCATCATTGGACTCGCGCAAACAGCTTGGCATCTGCCGGCACATCTTTAGCAAGTTGGCAGCCTCCGTGCCCTTTGCAGGTTGCAATCAAACCTGCCTTCTACAGAAGCCTCTTTCTGGCTGATTAACTTTAATGTAATTTTAATTAAAAACCACAGTGTCAAAGGGTTTAGCTGCTTGAGAAATAAGCACAGATTGTAGCACAGTGGCAGCAGTCACTTGGAAAATGGAAATGCATCCTGACAATATTGTGGAGGGGCCAGATAAACAAAGCTGCAGCTTTCTTACCTGACAGGGACTAGGGCACATCATGAGGAAGAACCACAAACAATTGACATCTTCCCTTATAAACCTGACACTTTTGATTTCGGAGGCTTTCTACTGCCTTTTCATTTCAAGCATCTAGAGCTATCGTTAAAAAGATGAGAAACCTTGCAGCTCCTTCTTACTCTGCTTTAAATTAAATACATGTATTTGTGCATGGTTTCTAGTCTGTTCTATGGAGAGCAATATGATTTCTCTCCAGAATCTAAAATCTGCAGTTCCCCTGATCACCACCAGTTAGGCTATGAAGAAGAAAAAACAAAATCAAAATGAGATTGCCACCTTTCTCCCTTTGAGTCTAAATATACGTTCTGCATATAAATGTTTTAATTTCTCTGTACTGTTGGCTTGCTTTTCTCTCCAAGACGAACAGGCATTACTTTCCATACTGTCTGTGTTCTTTCTCAGAAAACCCTTTTTTCTTTTTAAAGAAACAATCGTAATTCTTCTACCCACAGAACCCCCTTTTCCATTTAAACATATGATAGAATATCCCTGTGTACTCTGAGTGTGCAAGAAATTACTTGTGTTCTACCATCTAAGTACATGCAGCGATACATTCATTTATTGTTGTCCCTAGTAGGCGGGTTAATTCCAGTTGGCTGTCTTTAATTTCAGTAATAATCTTGAGCTCATCAAAGTGCATGAGCTTCATATCGATTTCTGAACATTTCTTATTTGATCTTTTCTCTTCTGAAAGCATTTTACTTGCTGCAGATAGCTTTCCAGAGAACAAGTGGCATTCTGTGAGCAGACAAACTTGGCAGAAGCTGACAAACTCATCACATGGTGACAGAATAAGTATTGGATTTGCACACCTTAAGGGTAAGATGGTTGCTGGTGTAGCCAGGACATCTGCTGCCTTGCTTTTTTGATTTTATTTATTTATTTATTTTATTTTTATCCTGCCTTTATTATTTTTATAAATAACTTAAGCTGGCGAACATACCTAATACTCCTTCCTCCTCCTATTTTCCCCACAACAACAACCCTGTGAGGTGAGTTGGACTGAGAGAGAGTGACTGGCTCAAGGTCACCCAGCCAGC
Source organism: Candoia aspera (assembly GCF_035149785.1). Classification (NCBI taxonomy): domain Eukaryota; kingdom Metazoa; phylum Chordata; class Lepidosauria; order Squamata; family Candoiidae; genus Candoia; species Candoia aspera. Next base: position 41,100,265 of record NC_086156.1, on the reverse strand, counting down.
TGTCACATCTAAGGCGGGACTAGAACTCTCAGTCTCCTGGTTTCTAGCCCAGCACCTTAACCACTAGACCATACTGGATGATGCAGTTAAAGCATGGTGGGTGCTGGACATCATTTGCATACAACATGTGCATGTATGAAATTGAAAAAGAATGACAATATTTGTAATAAAATGCTAGCAGCAGGTAAGATACAGCAATTAAAAAATCCAGGCTGCAGAAATATAGCAAGCATGATAGTTTGAAGGTACATTAAGTTTAAGCTCTGAACTGTAGGGGGAAAAAAAGAGTGTGGGAGGGAATGAGTTGATAAGTGTTCCAAATGCTGTTATTTATAGGAGATTTTGTGCAGCAAGCAAAAGTGTTGGATTTGTTAGAGGAACTACTTTACATTTCCAGGATTCAGGAGAATTCCGATCAGTAATTTTTGTTCCTCCATCCCCCTTTTGATGGTTTGGGCATTTTGGAACAGATGGTGCCTATACAGGTGGGATAGTTTCCATCTGAACAGAAGGGTCACAAATGTACCTACTGAGAGGATAGACAGAGTGATGGGAAAGAGTTTTGAGTGGTATACAAGGGCACGGGAAGCCTATACCAAATCCAGCAGTGAGGAAGTGGCTGCTAAAGTAAGCAGATGGAGAGACCTAACCATTGCTGAATTGTGCAATGCACCTTTCATAATCAGTGTAGTGTTAGTGGCAAAAGGCCTGATGACATGGAACATCAAGTTGATATATAGAACCTTTGCAAAGGATCAGATTTAAGTCCTATGGCTGAGAAACAAACAGAATTTTATGCACTTCACATTATAATGCTGGTGTCAAGGAGCCACAGCCAAGCTATAGCAGGGTGAAGATGGAAAGGATAAATGTACGAGGATAAGGACTAAAAGCTGGATTGTAAATTAGCATTTGGGGCTTAGGAAATACCTCTCACATAGATTGAATAATAAAACAAAGCTATTTAATTTAAAGGGGGGGGGGGTACCATTGGAACCAGAGGACAAATGAAGAAGAATCAAGAACCAAGCTGGAAATCAGGACCAAAGACTGACCAGAAAGACACACATTAAAGATCAGGAAAGCTTGGTTGATCAAGATCTCTATGGAACAAGAAAGCCATTCTGTAGTCCTTTCCAGGGGATCTTAGCCAGCCTGAGTGGGTGCAGTTAGTTCAACACTGCAGTTAAAAAGTTCATCATATGGGGAACAGTTGGTTCAGTCTGGCTAAAGGTTGCCAAGCATCAGGAGATTGAAAGTTTTTGATCTTGTTGGACTCCTGATCACATTTCTAGTGCAAGTTTCCAGTGGGAATTTGGGCTGCAATGAGATGCACAGGAGCAAAGCCTCAGCTACCATCAAACCCAGGTTGTAACCAAAAGCACACTGTATGGTGAACCTCCCAAGTTTTTTGACCCTAAGTAAATGCTAAACCAAAATAATCATAAATGCCTTGCTTAAACAGAAGGCAGCACTCAGATTTGTAAATATTGTAAAGTCCATGCTTGATAAATATGGCCACTTGATCTCTGAAATTCAGTCAGTCAGTGCTCTTACAAACCTGAAGTAAAATCGAATTATTCATCTGAGTGCATCCACGGTGTCAACATTTTGTGGCTGACCTTTTTTCTGTATAGGATATCTTGCAAAGCCATTTCCCATGATTTCAGTGAGAGGTGAACTGTAGTCAAAGTGGATTGCTCAGCAACCCTGAATCTGGCCATTGCTGGCCCTGGGGAATGTGATTATGAGTCTTGCATTTACACCCAATTTTCTCTACCCAGACTGTTTGGACTTCATGTTCAGCAACTCTCCCTCTGAAATCCTTTGGGTACCACAACCACTCAGTTTTGCCTCTCAATGCTTTTGGAGCTTTTGAACAAGGTTCTTACGATATTTCATATGGAAACATGCAAGTGGTGCTTTTATGATCGCTCAGGGATGATGTTTCCCTGAAGCCTTTTTATGTTTCCCAGATAAAGCTGAGCTGCTGCCTCAAGCCTGTTCAACTCCCCGATGCAGTTCTGTTCCAAGTTTCTTCCTTCTCAAAATGCCCAAGAGTCAATGCACACAACAATATAGTATGTATGGCATTTCTGTGCATACATATAAGCTTTGCTTTGGTGAGTGAAGCCTGAGGTGCTGGTCCAATAACAAGGAAGGTATCTAATTGCATGAAATCAAGTGCAGGACTAGAACAATGGTAAAAATAACTGCTAATGCTATGAAAGGAGGATGGCATTAAAGGCATTCAAAGAGTTTGAAACAGAAGAGACATCAAGGTGCACCCATTTCCAAGTGCTGCCTGTTCTTGCATGAGTTGCTAGGCTGTGCACCCTTAATGCATCAGACTGACAATAGCAAGTTCTGGGATCATACAGGAGAAGCTGAGCCTGAATACACATTTTGAATACCTGCTATTTCAGGGCTGTTCCTGCAAATTATTCTGAACTGCATTCACAAGTCAGCCTGGGAAGTGTGTCTTCTTTAGTACGCCCAATGGGGGCAAACTTACTGCAGCCATTTCCAACACCCCCAGACTAAAATAACAATGGGAGTATTGGCTGGGGATGATGGGCATTGCAATCAAAAACCTCAGAAGAATACCAAACTGGGTGGATAGTGTAATATCATTACCCAGGAAAGAGTATTTATGGAAGCAGAATACTTGTCTTGTGGAAATAATCCTGACAAGAGAAATCCTGGAACATGTATTAATTGTCTGCAGGTTTTCCCTTGCCTTTTGTTTCTCTCAGTGAATGGCCTCTCTTGTTCCTTTTTCTCTGTACCCCCTTTCTGTGAATTAGTTGGGACTTGTTTATTGTGATCCTTGACCTTCTCAACCACATGTGAAAAAGAGATGCTGCTGGGTCACTCACAATCATGATAGTATGTTTTCCTTCAATCACTCTACTTTCACATTTTTACTAATACCCATTTTGAACATAACATTTAAAAAATAGGAAAAAGAAGTAATATATATGAAATTATCCATGGAACTTTCTTCCAGCCTTGTAATTGTTAGGGGTTTAGCGCTCTTTAGAAAGAGCGCTAATCTCATGTCCAAAAATAGCCTGGCTGACAGGTCACACACAGGGTCATTGCTGCCATATGAGGTACCCTGGTGCAGATTTTCACTTTCTGTATCCTCCAAAAACATTTTTATATTCAAAAATTCATTAAATATAATTATAATTATTCAAGGGCCTTGAATAATTGGTATAGATTCCATCACTGGTGCTGGCAGCCGAGTGCACATGGGTGAAGTTAGTGAGACTGCATGGTTGATATTGTGTATCCTTCTCATTTTTCTTACTTGCAACTGGCCCCCCGGCCCCCCATGTGTCCTTCTGTGGCTCACAATTTGCACACCAGGATGTGGCAGCTCTGGTCACAGGCACAGAAGAGGGATATGGGGAGATCATAAGAATTAAACTGATCCTAATAATGTACATGGATTTATCATATCTTTCTCATTCCATTATGCCTTAGAAAGGTTTGTTTTCTGCTACACATCTTTTCTTCGCTCTGAAGCCTCCCTGTCTGCCTACAGTTCTCAGTCTGAAGATTCTCCTGGGAGAATTTCCTTTATGGTTTCTTCCCTAGGGAATTAACTGAAGCATGAATAGCCTGGGAGATTGCCACATATTTGAGAAATTATTATACAGAGTGCAAGACAGGATATTTACATCCACTTCATGGCAACCTTGGGTAACTTATGTAAATACAAGGATGTCTCACCCAAGATAAGTTCATGTACATTTTCTTCCCCATTTGGAAAACATTTGGAAAGGGAATTGTCTTTCACAAAATAGAACTGCCCAGAAAAACATGCAGAATATTTTTTCTTTTGAAGCCAATTTAGTGGCCTGCTAGAACCACTGAAATGGAGCAGAGCTTATAACACAGCTGAGAATCTGGCACAGAAAAAGAAAATTATCTTAGATAGCTTCAGTGAGCTCATCAGAGAAACACAGGTTATTGATCTTACACATTCAGCCCTCCCAGGCATAAAGAATTACACGCTTAGACATTATTAGGTTAAGATAAATAAAAGAATTCGTACTGACTTTATTGTTGCTTCTGTAACTTCCATCTTGGTGGAAAGGATGAAGTTCCTTTGTTTTTCTTTTCTTTCTAAATATATAGTTTGCCCTAAACTCTCAGCGCTACAGCTGCCAAGAGCTGTGTGGAAGAAAGGGGCAGAATTCTTCATCAAGGCCCAAGCACATGGCCCTGATGAATGGAGAGCAGAGCAGCATGCTTGCTTCTCCCTGGGTAGAAGAAGGGGAAAGAGAGAAAGAGGAAGTGGGAGTGGCAATGAACAGCTTCCTCAGAGTTGTATTGTGGGACAACTTAATTTACATGCTAATTCACATGCAAATGAGGCATGCTGGATTTGCAAGGACTTCCAACTTCTTTATGGCACTAATCTTAAATATAATTTGTTTCCTTCCTTCTGCCTCAACTTTCCAGATGAAGGTCCAATTTGAAGAGCATCTGAAATCCATACTCTTCTACAGTACATGGGTGTGGGCCACTACTCTGGCAAATGTGTTATACTTCTTTCTCCTCTTCCCCTTCTGTTTTCGATGTTAATGCATGCATGATATGGATGGCATTTACATGTATAATTTGTGGCAGAGTGCTGGAAAGCGTTTGGCCTGAGGGATCAGAAAAATCACACACCAGGCATTTCTATAAAAATAAATGTATTTACAGAAAGCACAAAAACATATTTTTACAAGCTTGTGCATTCACATGCACTCAGAGAGGACTGGGAGGAAGGCTGTGTAGAAAAAAGGAAACTGAAACTAACAAGCCCTGGCAAGCTGCCCTCCAGTCAATTCCCTTATATGGTCATTCTTTTCACACCCAAAACTAAGGATACTTAAGTTTGACCTGTTCACCCGGCCAGAGTGATTTGTTACCACAGTAACCTTAATGGCTTGGTCCTTGCAAAAACAAAGAAATACCAACATAATTGTGATCCATTTTACTGTGTATCTGTTTACGTTTATAGTATTTGCAGCTCACTCTTCCCTCCAAAAAAGGACAGCCCGTAGCCACAGTCCTACATTTTTTAAATGGCATAACACAGAATTAAAAAGGGTTGTAGAGAGAAGAGGAAAACAGAAGTTAAGACCCCAATATTTAGGGTTAAATGCTTATCCTCAATAATGACTAGCTAGATACAGATCAGGTTGAGAGCAAGCGAGACAGAGGAGGCACCTGATAGAATTGGCTCTCAGCAAGGTTGATGCAATTGCTTCCATGCAGGTCCCTCCAGCAGTGCTGTCCCAGGCAAGGAGCATTTCTGGGGTGGCGTCCCATTTATTCTTTGGGATCTGCCTACAAGTTGCCACAGGAATGTAGGGCACAGGATTTCTCCTTGAGGGTCCATTAATAAGGTGTTGGTGCTCTCATTTCTTCTGTTGGAGTTGGTCTTCGTATTGATGGAATGTCCTTATTCCCATCTTCTCTCTCTCTTTTTCTCTGCTTTGGACCATGGTAACTTCAAAGTACAACATAAAAGACAGTTTGCAGATAATTAAAAAATGTATTTAGAACTGAATTATGGCACAGCCAAGTGGTTCCATTCAGATGCAACCCACCGGTCTTTGAGCCAGCAGGAAAGTGTCCCAGCGTCAATTGTGCTGCCTGTGCAGAAAACTCCATTCTGCTTCAGTAATGAGGCTGGTGGGTGGTGCTATGTTTGCAGTATGAATGCAGGACAAGTTAAAGAAAGTGATTGGTGAATTCCCTGGCTATATTTCCCTGCCCACCAAGTGTCACTTGTAGCAGAAAAAACAACCACCAATCACTCTTCTTAACATGCAGGAGGGAATAGGGCAAGAGTAATGGTTGCTCTGAATGATAGGTTTAGCTACCTGTCAAACTGTGTGAATTATAGGTTATAGGTGTGGAGTGCTCTCTTTCTATGACTTGTCATTGAGGCAACTTCTGAGCACAGGTCTAGTGCTCTTTTGAAAGAACGCTAAACCCATGTCACAGACACGGAGGAGGCATGCAGGTAGAAGTGGCAGGGAGCAATCAATAATGGGTGAGCTCTGGCTTGACTAGTGCTGCAGTGGAACAGCTGTGCTGGGAATGAAGTTTTGTGGCAGACAGCACCTCACTGTGCCCCACCAAGTAGGCAAAATGGCACACCTCCTCCATAAAGAAATAAAAACAGTGAAAAGTGCAATCACACCAAATCCTTTGGTGGCAGAAGCAAAAGGAAACAGTGGAGTCCTCGGTGCTCTCTGGGCTTGGTTGTTTTCTTGCAGATGTTTCATTGCCCGACTAGGTCACATCATCAGTGCTGGAAGGGAGTGGGGTTTGCTCTCTGTTTATATACAGTAGTTTGCCTTGACAGTGTTGATGGGGGTGTTCTTTTCTCCTTGGTAGTTCCTTGATTAGGCTGTTGTTTACTGCTCAATTGTTTGACTGAGTTAGTGGTTCCTTGATTAGGGTATTGTATACTGTTCAATTGTTCGTCTGCTGTTAATCCTGGTGTTAATCTTTGCGTATCTGGGTGTTGATTGCTGGCGAGGTGTTCTGGTCTTTTGGTTTTTCTATTGTCTCTTTTGAATGGTATGTAAATGTTGTCTACCTCTATGCGTCTGTTGATGGCTGCTTTGTCTGAGTGCCAGGCTTCCAGGAATTCTCTGGCGTTTTTGGATTTGGCTTGGTCTAGGTTGCTCACAGTTTCCCAGTTGAAAGTATGGTTGAGTCTGTCCATGTGTTGTGAGATTAAGGGGTTTTCATCGTGTCTTCTGACTGCCAGTTGTGTTCATGGATGCGCTCTGCTAGTCTTCTGCCTGTCTGTTCTACACAGTGGCTGTTATAGTCCTTACACTGTATGTTTTAGATGACTCCTGTTTTTTCTTCCTGGGCTACTGGGTCTTTTGGGTTACTTAAGATGTTTTGAAGGGCTGTGGTTGGTTTGTGTAATGCAGTGATGCTGTGTGGTTGTAATAGTCTGTTGGTAGTTTCCAAGATGGTTCTGAAGTATGGCAGTGATATCCTTTCCATAGCTTGTGTTGGTTGTGCTGTAGTGGGTTGAGTGGTCAGGCACCTTTTGATAAAGTTGCATGGGGATCCATTTTGTTGGAAGATGCTGTATTGGCGGTCTGTTTCCTCTTTATGGTGTTCTGGGTTGCTGCAATAGGTTTGTGCTTGTCTGAATACAGGTAGTCCTCGCCTAACAACTATTCATTTAGTGATGATTTGGACTTATGATGGTGCTGAAAAAACTGATTTACGACTGGTCCTCACACTTACAGCCATCGCAGCTTCCCCACAGTCACATGATCACAATTTGGGCACTTGGCAACCAGTTCACATTTATAACCATCACAGAGTCCTGTGATCACCTCATTGCCATTTTTGACCTTCCTGGATGGCTTCTGGCAAGCAAAATCAATGGGGAACTGCATGATTCACTTAACAACCACATGATTTACTTAAGGCCTGCAGTGATTTGCTTAACAGCTGCTGCAAAAAATGCCGTAAAATCTGGTTGGATTTGCTTAATGACAGCTTAACTTAGCAACTGAAATTCCAGTCGCACTTGTGCTTGATAAGCGAGGACTACCTGTAATGTGCCTACACCGCTCCTCTAGTGGGTTGTTAGCTGTTGTTAGCTGTTACACAGTTCCCCACAAGAGGAGGGGTGTAAGAACATTATTCAGACTTTATCAAAAACTGTGTCATTAGCCACACAGCTGAAGAAGTGTGTTAAATCAAGTCCATGATAAAAATTGCATCAGGAGAACATTGATTATTGATTGATTACATGCTATCAAGTCATTGTCAACTTATAGCGACCACATAGATAGATTTTCTCCATGATGATCTATTCCTAACCTGGTCCTTCAGCTCTTCCAACAGCATCCCCATCACTCCTGGAACTGAATCCTTCCACCTTGCTGCTGGTCGTCGTTGCCTTCTCTTTTCTTCCACCTTTCCCATCATTATAGCCTTTTCCAGAAAGCTGTGTCTTCGCATAACATGTCCAAAGTAGGATAATTTGAGCCTGATCATTTGTGCCTCAAGTGAGAACTCTGAGTTGATTTGTTCAGTAATCCATCAGTTTGTTTCCTTGGCTGTTCATGGTATTCCCAGGAGTCTTTTCCAACACCAAATTTCAAAAGCGTCAGTACTTGAGGGACAACATGGACACTGAAATAACCAAAGACTTTAAACTGGAAATCAGGAGGCCAGGATATGCAAACATGCTTAATTGGGCATGTTTGTGCTACTGTTGGGGAGACATCAGGATGAGCCCATTGATGGACCACTTGTAGCAGGAGGATCCTCAAGCATAATTCACAATAACTACTAATATGCCGCATAAAATATAACTGTTCTGAATTAAGACAGCAGAAGGATTGGGGCAGCCACATTTCCAGTGTGAGTCGCAGAGAAGCAGGATGTTGCTGAGAGGGAAAGAAAACAGAGAAGTTAAAAAAAGAACCCTTTACCCACCATGACCTTGGTGACTTTTCCTTGGGGGAGCTGGGGACATGACATGACTCGTCCTTGGGAGAGCTGAGGGTGGCGACGACCGACAGGAAGCTCTGGCATGGGCTGGTCCATGAAGTCACGAAGAGTAGGCAGCAAGTGAACGAATAAACAACAAACCTCCATGACCAGGAAATGGAAAGAATTAAATGGGAGTGGGGCCACTGTGCTTTCCTCAATTGGAGAAAGAAGTAGTGATGGGCAAGAAATTATTGGTTTTTGTTATATACTTCAGGAAGGAAATTGTAGACAACTGCTGAACCAGATATTACTTTTTAATTTGCGATATTTTTGTTCTGATATGCATGAACAATTAAAGGACTTGCAGATGAAGAAACAAACACACCAGCAGTTAGAGCTTGCAAACTGCAGTTCCACATGTTATAAAAATAAGTGACTTTTTTCAATTCCTCATTTATGTTCCAGTATTCACCTCCTGCTCACATTTTAAACCCAGCCATTTCAATGTTATAATAAGGTCTCTCCCCTGAAAAGAATTCCAGTGTGAATCCTCCCTTACAAGAAATCTCTCAGATTGTTCTCATCGTTTGAAAAGGTTTTAAAAGGTGGGTGCCATAAATCAAACTGAGTGAGATGGTCTATCCATTCTTAGCTTTCTATGCAAGCATTGAAAGGTATATAGATATCAATAGATAGCAAGAAATAGAACTTTCCAGTACATTTTCAGCATTTTTCCTTTAGCAAAAATAGATATCATTTCAGGAGTGGTACAAACTGCAAAAGAGGTATAATCCCTATTCTGAGAATGTGTAGAACCTAAAATGTCCTCATTTTTAAAACACATTTGGCCATCTTAGCTGTTGAAGACACATCAAATAAATATTTTAGTTTGTGAGCACCATATGGCTAACACTTCTCATTGCTGTGCCAGCTGCCAATTTGTTTGTTGGTGTTTCACTTTCAAATCACTGCCTCTCTGACAATGAAAGTAGGCACATTCCATTTTTGCTAGACATGTGTGTTTTTGAGTTCAAACACCACTAAAGCTTCTGAGTGCAATTTAAAGTGCTGGTTTTAACCTATAAAGCCCTCAATGGCTTGGCACCAGGTTATCTGAGATTTTCAACCCCAATGTATTAAGAAGACAATGGATATGAGAAGGCTTACATAGATGATCATTCAGTTCATATATTATTATGACCTTTCATTCTGCATTATTGAAGAATGATGTACCGTATTTCTCTCTGTATCAACCCTCTTGTTGACCATGTTGCCAGAAACTCTGGGAAGTATAATTCCAACACATCTGGAGAATATCATATGGGAAAGTCTGCACCAAACTTTCCATAAAAGTTTCCTAACATCTTTTTACTTGACTGCTGGTCAATAGATTAGAAGAAGTATCTGGTAGAACCGTGGTTTCTAATAAATTTACTGGTTTTATTTCTGTTTTTATCTGAAAACTTGAGCAAAGCATCTAATAGTGGCTGGGCTAGGACTGCTGTGAGCAATTAGGGTGTGTCAAAGCTTGAGGGTCACTTCCACTATCTAGAGGCCAATTTAAATTGTTCTTGGTAGCAGCTAGCACTGAGTAGCAAATGATTCACATGTATTGGCTAGCCAGATAGAGTAGGCCAGGTGATACTGGATGATATTGGTCTCCGTTTCCATTACCCCTGGCTATTGATCATACTGGCTTGAACTGATGGAAATTGGAGTTAGGCTGTATCTGAAAAACCACAGATTTTCTATTGTTGCTAGAAAAGTAGTGAGTGAGTAAACCAATGAGTGCTTTATTAATTTATTTATCCTGCCTTTCCTCAGGAGCTCAAGGGAACATAAACAGTATTCCCAACTCCCATTTTCCCCACAACAAAAATCCTGTGAGGTAGGTTGGGCTGAGAGAGAGGAATGACATAAGGCTGCCTAGAGAGCTTCTTTAGCTGAGGCTGGACTGGAACCTGGCTCTTGGTGCTAGTCCAACATCTCAGCCTCTACACTGCACTGTCTCTCTACTACGTGACAAATGAGCAAAAGGCAGATATTTCCATCCATCCTTTTTATCAACACTGATCTGATAGCTTTTGTCCTCAGTTTGGTCACTCTGGCCTTTCCCTCTGATTTCCAGGCTACTGGGCACAAAAACTCTAAGCTGAATCTTCCTTGGTTCCAAATCAGCTTTCCCAGAGACTCTTCTGTAAGACCAGGAAAAGTAACAAAAAGTTTCATGAGACAAAACTTGAAAGAGTATAGCAGCTGCAATCTCCCATGCTTTTGTCATGGCTGGGAAGACCACTTGATGAATCTCCACCATTTTGTTTTGTGATAACATTTTCAGGAAACAATCCATATGATTTTGCCCCTTGACCCTCAGCTTGCCTGAATATAAATGTGGGACACCAGGAATTTAGGTGGGGTGGGGAGAAGTTGCATGGAGTAGCATCCACTTTCTCCTTTGCCAGCTGAGTAGCCCAATCACCTAGCCAAGACAAAATGAATTGCTGGTTCCTTGGTGCCACTAATCAGATAGCCAGCTGAAATCCTAATAATTATATCTGGCTGAGAAATCCGTTTAGTGATTTATAATGCAGCTCAACAATCTTCACTGCATCACTGGGAAGCCTCATGATCCTGGAGAGGGATGAGGTGTGTATTAGTGGAGTGTGCAAATACATACTGTATATGAATGGATAAATGTGGACATGTATTTGTAAACCTCAGGGCTGGGGTTGCCTGCCTGTGAGCAACATTATGACAGGAGGAGCCAATCCTGCAAAGCTGCAGTATGTTCTTTTCTGCTTCTCCTCTTTCTTTCTTTTTAATCCGTTCAATCGTGTCCAGTTCTCGGAGACTGCCTGGACAAGGCCCTGCAGTTTTCTTGGCAAGGTTTTTGGAAGTGGTTTGCCATTGCCTCATTCCTAGGGCTGAGAGACAGTGACTGGCCCAAGGTTACCCAGCTGGCTTTGTGCCTAAGGTGGGACTAGAACTCATGGTCTCCCAGTGTCTGGCCTGATGCCAGGTAGTCCTCACTTAACAACTATTTGTTCAGTGATGGTTTGGACTTACAACAGTGCTGAAGAAATGGACTTATGACCAGAGCTCACACTTACAACTGTTGTAGCATCATCACAGTCATGTGATCACGATTTGGGTACTTGGCAACTGGTTCACATTTTTGACCATTGCAGCATCCTGTGGTCACATGATTGCCATTTTCAACCTTTCCAGCTGGCTTCTGGCAAGCAAAATCAATGGGGAGGCACATGATTTGCTTAATGACCACATGATTTGCTTAATGACCATGGTGATTCACTTAATGGCCACCACAAAAAATGTTGTAAAATCAGGCTGGATTCACTTAATGACTGCTTCACTTAGCAACCAAAATTCCAGTCCCAATTGTGGTCATTAAGCGAGGATGACCTGTATACCAAACTGGCTCAAAAGCCTGGACAAATCCCTGCAGTTTTCTTGGCAACGTTTTTGGAAGTGATTTGCCATTGCCTCCTTCCTAGGGCTGAGAGACAATGACTGGCCCAAGATCACCCAGCTGGCTTCGTGCCTAAGGTGGGACTAGAACTCATAGTCCCCTGGTTTCTAGCCTGGTGCCTTAACCACTGCACCAGACTGGCTCTTTCTCCTCTTTGGAATCCCACTAATTTTGGGCAGAATGTGGGGAAGGAAAAGGGAAACTTCTCAAACCCTGCTCATCTTGCAACCATTCCTAGTTCTCTTTGAGCAAAATTATGCATCTCCCCAGTCCAGAAAAGAGCAGGATGCATTTGCATCACCCTTTCAGTTGGCAGCACAGACATTTCTCTCTGTCTTGCTCAGTGGCCCTATACGAAGTGTGTTATCACGGAAAAGGGCTTTGTAGTATGTGGCCCTTGATGGCTCAGCCCTTTGCTTGTGCGTCCCATTCTGTGAGCTGCTGCTTGGCTTTGTTTTTGCCTCGTTCCCCACCCCTCCTCAAGCATGGCGTAATAGGCTTTAAGTTTGTTAAGCTGTTCTGCCAGCCCCCCTCCCAGTGCCCTGCTGTTCTATTATATTGAACCTGGATGCAGGAGACTCTGCCAGCTTCACCCAGATTGCTGCTCCAATGAGAGCCCCGCTGAGCGACTAGTGTCATGATAAGTGCTAGGGAGGGAGCTCCCCATCTTGGCATACTGTTCTCATCTTATTAAATTCAGCTTTGTGAAGCAGGGAGTCTCCCTTTCAGTCTGGCTGGCTCTGCCTCCGTCCAACTGCTACTGTCTGACAATATGAAATTAGGAGCTGCCACAGCTGAGGAGTTGGGGAGGGGGAATGGGGAAAGAGGAAGGGATGAAAGGGGAGTTGTGTTGTATGCGCGTGTATCTATGTGTGTTTCAGTGGCACTTTAGATGGAGAGTCTGCAGCTTCAGAAAGCAGGCCTGTGCAAAATGGGGCAATCCACCTTTGGTTTCACATGGGAGGTCAAAGGCAGTGTGCTCTGGCTTGATCAGCCTCTTTGCTTCAAGGCTTCTCACTTGCTCAGGAGACCATTGAAGGACTGAGAGAATCAATACATAACTGGGATCAATATATAATCCAGATTTACAGATCCAGTCTTGTGTGGCAGGAATATCCCAAACCTTGCAGGTTAGAGTTCAGCAGACTACTTTATGGTCCTGTCAGTCTTTGTAAGAGTGACAGGTTTGATGAACTCCTTTGAGAGTTACAGTTGTTTAAAAAGAACTGAGGACAGTTTTCTACCAATTTATGGCATTATATGAAGAAGACATTTCAGATGAACAAATGATTAGATTCAAAGATAGAAAATATGATTATCATTCTGATCATTGAGTAACAGGTGTCTCTCCTCCACATAACTGAAGGTAAACATTGGGAACATCATGTGAAACTATATTATTATTATTATTATTATTATTATTATTATTATTATTATTATTATTATTATTATTATTTCAATTTGTATGGCCGCCTATCTCACATATATAACTCTGTACAATAATTGTGCAATGCATAATAAACACTTGTTCTGCTTCTGAGTTGAATTATGGAGACAGGGATTGTCTGGTGATCACACTGTGGTTGTTGTTGTTGTTTATTCGTTTAGTCGCTTCCGACTCTTCGTGACTTCATGGACCAGCCCACGCCAGAGCTTCCTGTCGGTCGTCAACACCCCCAGCTGCCCCAGGGATGAGTCTGTCACCTCTAGAATATCATCCATCCACCTTGCCCTTGGTCAGCCCCTCTTCCTTTTGCCCTCCACTCTCCCTAGCATCAGCACCTTCTCCAGGGTGTCCTGTCTTCTCATTATGTGGCCAAAGTATTTCAGTTTTGCCTTTAATATCGTTCCCTCAAGTGAGCAGTCTGGCTTGATTTCCTGGAGGATGGACTGGTTTGATCTTCTTGCAGTCCAAGGCACTCTCAGAATTTTCCTCCAACACCACAGTTCAAAAGCATCTATCTTCCTTCTCTGAGCCTTCCTTATGGTTCAGCTCTCGCAGCCATATGCTACTACGGGGAACACCATTGCTTTAACTATGCGGGCCTTTGTTGTCAGTGTGATGTCTCTGCTCTTAACTATTTTATCAAGATTTGTCATTTCTTTTCTCCCAAGGATTAAGTGTCTTCTGATTTCCTGACTGCAGTCAGCATCTGCAGTAATCTTCGCACCTAGAAATACAACATCTTTCACTGCTTCTACATTTTCTCCCTCTATTTGCCAGTTATCAATCAAGCTGGTTGCCATAATCTTGGTTTTTTTGAGGTTTAGCTGCAAGCCAGCTTTTGCACTTTCTTCTTTCACCTTCATCATAAGGCTCCTCAGTTCCTCTTCACTTTCAGCCATCAAAGTGGTATCATCTGCATATCTGAGATTGTTAATGTTTCTTCCAGAGATTTTAACTCCAGCCTTGGATTCCTCAAGCCCAGCTTGTCGCATGATGTGTTCTGCATACAAGTTGAATAGGTAGGGTGAGAGTATACAGCCCTGCCGTACCCCTTTCCCAATCTTAAACCAGTCCGTTGTTCCGTGGTCTGTTCTTACTGTTGCTACTTGGTTGTTATACAGATTCTTCAGGAGGCAGACAAGATGACTTGGTATCCCCATACCACTAAGAACTTGCCACAATTTGTTATGGTCCACACAGTCAAAGGCTTTAGGATAGTCAATAAAACAGAAATAGATGTTTTTCTGAAACTCCCTGGCTTTTTCCATTATCCAGCGGATATTGGCAGTTTGGTCCCTAGTTCCTCTGCCTTTTCTAAACCCAGCTTGTACATCTGGCAATTCTCGCTCCATGAGTTGCTGAAGTCTACCTTGCAGGATCTTGAGCATTACCTTACTGGCATGTGAAATGAGTGCCACTGTTCGATAGTTTGAACATTCTTTAGTGTTTCCCTTTTTTGGTATGGGGATATAAGTTGATTTTTTCCAATCTGATGGCCATTCTTGTGTTTTCCAAATTTGCTGCCATATAGCATGCATTACCTTGACAGCATCATCTTGCAAGATTTTGAACAGTTCAGCTGGGATACCATCATCTCCTGCTGCCTTGTTATTAGCAATGCTTCTTAAGGCCCATTCAACCTCACTCTTCAGGATGTCTGGCTCTAGCTCACTGACCACACTGTCAAAGCTATCCCCGATACTGTTATCCTTCCTATACAGGTCTTCTGTATATTCTTGCCACCTTTTCTTGATCTCTTCTTCTGTTAGGTCCTTGCCATCTTTGTTTTTGATCATGCCCATTTTGGCCTAGAATTTACCTCCAATGTTTCTAATTTTCTGGAAGAGGTCTCTTGTCCTTCCTATTCTATTGTCTTCTTCCACTTCCGCGCATTGCTTGTTTAAAAATAATTCCTTATCTCTTCTGGCTAACCTCTGGAATTTTGCATTTAATTGGGCATATCTCCCCCTATCACTGTTGCCTTTTGCTTTCCTTCTTTCTTGGGCTACTTCTAGTGTCTCAGCAGACAGCCATTTTGCCTTCTTGGTTTTCTCTTTCTTTGGGATGTATTTTGTTGCCACCTCTTGAACAATGTTGCCAACTTCTGTCCATAGTTCTTCCAGGACCCTATCTACTAAGTCCAGTCCCTTAAATCGATTCTTCTCCTCCACTGCATATCCCTTAGGAATATTAGTGAGCTCATATCTAGCTGATCTGTGGGTCTTCCCTAATCTCTTTAGTCTGATCCTAAATTGTGCAAGAAGAAGTTCGTGATCAGAACTACAGTCAGCTCCAGGTCTTGTTTTTACCGACTGTACAGATGTCCGCCACCTTTGGCTGCAAAGGATGTAGTCAATCTGATTTCGGTGTTGTCCATCTGGTGAAGTCCATGTATAAAGCCGTCTCTTAGGTTGTTGGAAGAGAGTGTTTGTTATGCAGAGTGAGTTGTCTTGGCAAAATTCTATCAGCCTATGTCCTGCTTCATTTTGTTCTCCCAGGCCTTGCTTACCTGTAATTCCAGGTGTCATTTGACTGCCCACCTTAGCATTCCAGTCTCCCGTGATGAAAATAACATCTCTTTTAGGCGTGTTGTCCAGTAGGTGCTGCAGATCCTCATAGAACTGCTCTACTTCAGCTTCTTCAGCATCTGTGGTTGGGGCGTATATTTGGATCACTGTGATGTTAGATGGCTTGCCCTGGATTTGAATTGAGATCATTCTATCATTTTTTGGATTCTATCCAAGCACTGCTTTAGCTACTTTACTATTAATTATGAAGGCTACTCCATTTCTTCTGTGGTCCTCTTGTCCACAGTAGTAGATCTGGTGGTCATTTGATGTGAAGTGGCCCATTCCAGTCCATTTCAGTTCACTGATGCCCAGAATGTCTACCTTTAATCTTGACATCTCACCAATAACCACATCCAATTTGCCCTGGCTCATAGATCTTACATTCCAGGTTCCAATGGTGTGTTGATCCTTAGAACATCGAATTCGCCGTTCACCACCAGCACCGTCGGCCGCTAGCCGTCCTTTCGGCTTTGAGCTAGCTGCGTCATCACGTCTGGGGCTAGTTGAACTCATCCTCTGTTCCTCCCCAGTAGCATTTTGACCATCTTCCAACCTGGTGGTCTCATCTTCCGATGGTATACCGACATATCTCTGGTTGTACTGATCCATTTAGTTTTCACGGCAAGAATACTAGGGTGGGTTGCCATTACCTTCCCTAGGGATCACATTTAGTCTGACCTGTCTGTCATGACCTTCCCGTCTTGGGTGTCCCTTCATGGTTTAGCTCATGGCATCATTGAGGTGCTCAAGCTCCAGCACCATGACAAGGTAACAATCCTTTGCTGAAGTGTGGTATGTAGCTAAAATCACACTGTGGTATGTAGCTAAAATGCTGTGATATGTAATTAAAGCATCTCCTTCTGAGCTTCATGGGTTTGTTACGCGATTAACATCTGGAAGAGCCAGTCAGGACATTCGGTACAATTTGAATAGCAAGCTGAAACCTGCCTTTTTTCATGAAGAGAACCTCCCACCTTCATAGATGAAACTCTATCCAAACACAGCTAAGGATATACACAAGATAGTATGGAGAGTTTGGTGTAACTCACTCCAGAATAATGCTAATTCACATGGACAAAGGTACACTGGAAATAATAGTTGGATGAATAGTATAAAAACAGTGAAGTGCTTTTTTCAGTTCACTGTTTTTATACTATTTCAAACATGAGACAAACTGATCAACGTTGTTTGAGATGTTTCCATGCAGGGACAACAAAGGAAAGTATTCTAAACTTACAGTTGCATTATTGTGGATTTAAATTTGATTTTTCCTTTGTTAAAGCATTTATACATTTAAATGAAAGCAGATATATAAAGCATGCTTACAAGCTTCTTTGTTTGGTGGCAGAGTGGATTGCCTGGTTAGTGGTTTAGCTATAGTATGTGCTGGATCATTTTACTGAAAGATTTTGAATATGGTGTGTTAACTCAGAAAATTGAGTACTGCAGATAATGACGCAATTGCTAAAAAGAATATTTCAGAGTTGCTAATATCCATTAAGAAATTAACATCATTACATGTCTATTTAATTTCAGAAGTCCACTTTCAATTAACCTTAGAGATAACTTGCAAATACAGCCTTTGTTATAATTAAAATTACGCCTGTGTTCTATGCATGTGTATTCAGAAGTTACTGAATTCAAAGGAACTTGCTCCCCAGACCATTGTTTCTAGCAAACTCCTTCAACCTAATGCTCTCCAGATGGCTGGATTGCAGTTTTTAAGTTATGTTCATAGAACGCTCTTAACTAGCCCAGTTAACCATCTAGCGGTTGCATTTGCACAACATGCTAAGCTTGATTAGTGTTAACCTTGGTTAGGTCTTTTTGATGCCTTAATGTGTTGTATGAACTCAGCCTCTTTGGTCAGTTTATTGTTCACTATCTCTGCAAATGCAGACAATTGGTTAATTCTATAACTGGGTTAAGCCTATTGTCTGAACTCAGCCATACACTAAGAAAATCGTAACTTTGTCTACATGCCCAAATATCATGCAAGAGTATTTGGGAGTGGGGGGAGTCAAGATGTTGGTCGTGTGCAGTTATTGTTCCCTGCAGTTATTGTTGAGATTGATCTTGCCTTACCCCATGCCCTCCAGATTTGGTGGTTTTCAATTCCCATAAGTCCCTGACTGATACTAGTTACTAACCATTGGAGTTGGTCCAAACTATCTGGAAGAGGACATCATATTGGGGAGAGCAAATTTAGAGTTAGTCCAAACTATCTTGAAGAGGACATCATATTGGGGAGAGCAAATTTAGATTCTCCCATCCCTATTCTCCAAATCAGCCTCTCCAAATGCTATACAGAAGACTGAGGTATCTACTGAATGGATTGGAATATATGTGTGTGCTGGGCAGGAGAAAGGGGACTCCTTGGACATTGGGAAGAGATACCATCCATGATCAGATGATTTGTGGCGAGGAAGTCAAACTTCAGGAGCTCTTGAAGCCAGGGAGGCTAACAACAGATGGGAGTTTCCCTAACAGTTTTTAGTTGGTTTCTAAATATTAATGGTAGAGGCTCTGTCCAATTTGGGGCTCTGTCAGGACTGACTTTCAGCTGTATAGCACCACATATACAAAAACAGGGCAATGGGCTTGTAGCACAGTAGAACAGGCAATTGAATACTCAATTTCTTTGCCCAATAACAGTAGATTAATTGCTCCTCCTGACCATGTGCCTGCTCCTACAGTGCTCTATTTACTGAATTGCAAAACTAACACTGCATTATTTCTCAGTACAGCTTGAAAATCCTGATAAGACATTATGCAATAGTATTAATTAGATGCAAAGTATTAATTAGATGCAAAGAGAAGGACAGAACAAAGATACTTACCAGCACTTCATAACATCCTTGGTGATAATGGCAGAGATTAGAATTGTTGCACTTGCTTTCAAGCAATAGTGTAAGAAAGCAATAGTTTTAACACTCAAATCTTCTAGACATGTTACTTGGAAAGAATTTGCCAGGGATTACTTTGGCAGAAACTGTCAGGTATACTCTTTGAGAATGAAGAACAATTATACAAGATAGGACATTACAGGGGTGAATCCCAGGATTAAGTAATATGCTAAATAGCCTGGGGCAGATTAAGACATGCCAAGTCCCTAAACCAGGGATGGACAATGCTTGAAGAGACAGGGACTATAACAGCCTCCCAGCTTCAGAAGGCTGCCCAGTGACTCTGTGATGTCACCAAAAGGGGAGACCTGATTTTTTGGGCTTGTTTTTTTTTTTTAATTTATGGAGGAGGGAAGTTAGGGTAGAAACAGGATATGAGGCAGACCACTCTGATCCTTACCCATAAAGCCAAGTTGCATTGCTGAAAGTTGGCCACTTTGTAATTGAATTCCACTGGCATGATCTGGCATGATCTGATAATGCTGCAAAGTGGATACAAATGGGGTACAGAGTAGGTCACGCTCTGCCCTAAACCAGAGTCTCTCAATACTTAAGATTCAGCTGTACTGAGATTCAGAGGCTATATCATATAAAAGAGAAGGAAGTAGTTCCCAGGGATAACAAAAAGGATAATGAAAAAATAAATAATAAAGGATTGTGTTTCCATATATACAGGGGAATATACATAGGGCAAATATAAAAGAAAACAGGAAAATTAAATATAGAACTTGCAAAAAGTCTTATCTGCAGAATCAAGTATCTTACAATTTCCCCATTAGCACACATGAAACTTACAACTTTTATATGAACCTGAGAGCAATTACAGAGATTGCAACTTGGCTAATAGAAGTTAGCAGCATAGTTTGTGAAGAAAAAATAATGCTAGCATTCTGAACAAAACTTAACTCCCAGTAATCTCACTGCCTTATTATATACCTTTAAATGAAATCCTTAGCAAGCAAGAAATGTAAGAATGCAAGACCATTATATAAATCATCACTTAGTCAATGGAAAAAAGCAACTAAGTTACATTGTTGTTTATTTCAGTCATCACATAATATTTAAAACATGTTCTTTTTTTACTTTAAAATAGCAACGTCGTGGAGGAAGCCTTCAAACAATCAGCTATGAAAACTTGGTTTTCTGTGTGCTTAATCCTTAGTGCAGTTTTTCTTAGAGCGTATTTTGTCCTCAAAGGAACTGATCTCTCAGGTTAACACACACCAGATCTAATAATAGCCTGTGGTTGCAGTTGAGAAAAGTCACAGCTGAAAATATTCCATTATTGGGAGAGCATTCATTTTCTGTGTGGGTTAGGGGGAGAACATGCTTGATTGATATATGCGCTCTTGGGGGAGATTCAAGAGGGAATGGGTGTAATGGAATCACATCAAGGGGATGTGATAGAAGAACTCTGCTGCTGACATGTTCTTGACCATTACAGGACAAAGAGAGGACATTTGGTTTGTGTCACTGCTTTCCTTCTCCCATTCACTGAAGTCTTTTGGAAAGTCTTTTTCTGTCCCCTCTGTCTGATGACAACATCAGATACAATTCTCAGCAGCAGGTGCAGCAATGCTGTGTGACAGCAAAAGGCAAACAATAAGTGAAAAAGCTCCTGCTTTCCTCCATGAGGCAGGCATAGTATGTTGAGAGGGGAGATCTGACTGTGGGGCACAGCAGTTAAAAGCACTTTAGATTTCTAATCGGGGATCTCTGGGAGACTTGATGATTACAGCTGGTTCACAGAAGCATTTCTGCCACCACTTCTTTAAAAAGATAGCCAAAATGAAAAGCTGAATTCAGCATAGAATATTCCAAAGTTTCTATTATCATCTCATACATACCATATTATTTAAAGCACACTATCAATATGGAAATTTGAAGCAAAGGGTTCAATCAATACTGGGCAATTTTCAGGCTGTAGGTTATATGAGGCCCACAGTCTAAATTTAAGTGCTTCCTGGCATCATCTGACTTCAATACATTTCTTTCTTTCCCCAAGACAACCCATCCCTCATGGCCATATATGTCTCTTTCTCAGGGCCTCTTCACTGTTTGCCATTGTGGCCTGTTGCACAGGAAAGTGTATGGCTACCTCCTTTTTCCCAGGAAGCCAATGAATAATATGACTTCTAGCAGTGGTAGCAACAACTTAACTTTCCTTTCAATCTCCATCTCTAATCCTTCAGTCCAAAGAGTACAAAAAGAACAGGAGCCTCTATGAAATCTCAACCTTAAGGATGTCTCCTGCAGGGGGATTTTGGAAGTTTTGTTCTGTATCGGTTGGTCAATGCTGTCATGTGGCAGAAACAGAGGGCCGCCATGCCCCTGATAATATGGATAACCAGAGATAGAGATGAGAATGGAGATGTCTTATCCATTGGCATCTCCTTTCAGTGAAGCTTGCTGCCTGGTGACTTTGAATGTTGTGACCTGCTGAGGCACCTTCTCAATTACCTTAAAATAATAATAAAAAATAATAGTTGTTTGAGATTGGCCCACAGTTTCCCAAGTCTATTTGGCCAAGGGTAGAATTACTTAACAAAAGTCTGATTATTTCCTCCTTTAAATAGGAGGGCACTCATCCCTCAGGGAAGGAAACAGTCACTTAGCTTAGCCACAGAGCCTGTTCCAGCTTGGCTAATTTGATCAGTAACATGAATAATAGCCTTCAGCTACTATTCAGTTCTCCAGACATCTATCTTCATCCTCAAGAGGCAAAGTGCTTGCCTAACATCTCTCTCTCCTTCTCTCTCTCCTTCCACATTATTTAAGAGATACCAAGAAAATACTTTTGACCTTCATGATTGCTATCAAATCATAAACATACACAAATGTAAAACATCATTAAATCCTGCAGAAAAGTTTATCTCTCCAAGGGAATTCTGATATGGCTCATCTTCACATACTTCTTTACCTTACCTCCTCTTCTTCCCCCCTCCCCCAATTCCAAGGAAGCATTTGATGCCAAATCCCTTTCCACGTTTTCTTTTGACCAGGCCTACTTCTCCAGCAATGTGATGGATTCATATTCAGTGCTTAATATGTTGACAGACCCCTTCAACAAAGGGCCATTATGGTGTAAGTGAGCACAGACCCTATATGGCATAAAAAGAAGAAAAAATGGTCAACTTCTTGTGAAATCTTGCAAGTCATTAGTGTGTGTGTATGTGTCTGTGTGTGCGTACCTGCATCAAAGACTATTTGCAGTATTCCCACAGACCACTGATCAGCCCCTAGAGTACAGGGAATATATCATGAAACTCACAACAAGCTCTCTCCACATCTGGCTTGGGTTTCACATGCATCCATTATTTGCTGACAGGAATTCACTAGAAAAAAAAAATGAAAGTTTTCTATGCTCAAAATTCAAAATGAAAACTAGAAGCACTCCGGTTCTGTGCCCATGTCCCAGAGGAACTAAAAGGAACAGGTGAATATGGGAGCTGCATGTGGCTTCATGTGCTTTTGCTGTGGCCTCCAGAGCCCTTGCAAGAGATGCCACTGAATTGCAATTTTTAACATGGAAGATATACAAAATTATTACATGCATGGAATCTAATTGTATTAACTTTTTAAATTCATTATACTTAATGTAACTTTTCCCTTTGGTTCTTAGTTCCAACTGAAGGTGCTGGCAATAAGCCTATAAAACCAGAAGTGCGTGCAAGATACGGTTAAAAAAAACAAGATGGCGGCCATGATGGTATAATTGAAGCTGTGCCCATTTTTATGTATGCCATCTTGACTTTTTTGACCATATTCTGCAGACACCCCCATATAAACCTTTTTATGGCTTGGGACCACATTAGCTAGAGAAACGCCTCATATGTTCTCCAAAATGATCTTCAGAGGTCTACCTCCAGGTGCCTTCCCACAGAGATGTTGTTTCTAGAATGCCCTCCTCAGTGCTTTGTACCATTGTTATTGTCTTTCCAGCACAGGGTAAAGATTTTTATTCTCTCAGTCCTTTTAATATATTATTAATATTTAAATGTATATCCTGCATAGAAACTTTTAAATCATTGTGCTGCTTTTATTGAATATATTAATAACGGTTTAAAATGTATCTATTATTATTTTAATATATTACAAATCAGCATAGGAAAAGTTCATTTTGAACAACAAAGCAGCATATTTTAAAAAAAGAAATAAATCTCTGATTTGAGTGCATTGAATTATAGTCTATTCAAATATCCTTTTCAAATACTCTTAAATATTTTTAAAGGAACATTAAGGTCAAACTTAGTAATACTACCCACTTTATAAAAACTTTTTGCAAGGCTGTCATAATTTACAGAATTGTTTTAAGGGAACAAAATGAGAAAATACCAATTTTATTTATTTATTTATCTATTCATTTATTTAACTTCTCAACTGCCCAACTCGTATACGACCCCTCTGGGTGGTTTACGATAATAAAAATAACATATCATTAAAATACAATGCATACATAAATATAAATATATATAAATCTAATATAAAAATTCAAATACAAATATAAAATAATATCTATATAGAGTAGAATAATAATAGATTAAATCATAGTTTATATTATTTGACTGTTACACATAAAGATATTCTATGTGAAAAATGCAGCATAGGCATTTTAACATAATTTTTAAAATATGATTTTTGGTACTGCTTCATGCGGGAAATACAAATGGTTAATGCAGATGGTTGGTTTCTGTTTATCTTCTATTCTATGTCCTGACTTTTAAACTTTTCATAACTGGTGATTATATCCTTGGCCAGCTGAGCTGGAGGACTCTATTACTCCAATGCATTTGTCATCCCCAGAAAACAAAAAGATGGAATGTTATGAGGAGGCAAGATGCAACAGGCCAGTAAAACCAAGGCAAACCTAACCAGGAGAAATCCATAAAAATACAAAATACTGGAGTGAGATTGAACATCAGTGTTTCCAGCAGGCTAGCATCTGAACTTCTGCCCCTTGTCTCCTCTGTGACCTCCACTCTCAATTGTCCTTGTTCCCATGCCGACTCACATTCACCGCCTGGTTACCTCCTATCGAACCAAAGTGAGAAAATAAGATGGTATGAGCTCTATTAACACTTTTGCTCCAGTTGAAATGGAGAGATGAGGAGTCAAGGCCTTGTCATCTTTTGCTTCCAGCTGATGCAATGGGATCTGCTGGGGCCTTGGGCTTTTGGAGGAGAGCTTGAGCAGGGGCAATTAGGACCATCAAACCCCCTCATCAGCAGGAGCTCTCAGTTCAGTCAGATAAGTCTGGGCTTGTCAGCTAGAATTTCAACTTTATTCTTTTTGCCTTTGAGCTGGTGGTGATGAGGAACCTGCAGTAAATATGGAGCATATGACAGCTTCTGCTGGAAGTGATAAAGGAAATAATGGTGACTCACTTTTTGTAGGTGGTTAATCTTGATTTAATGTCTTGGGGTAAGTCAGATGGTCATCCATGGGCTTGTGGATGCTTCTTGATGGCTGCCAGTCTCCCTGCCCCATCTACTGCTCTTACCAGTTAAAGATTAATTTAAAAAATAAAGGAGAATCTTTCATGCTGCAAAACAAAATGCCCCTGAACCACACCAAAGCCCCACTGGCATTCTTGAAACAAAAAAATAACATGGTATTCTGCAACTAGCCACACACCCTGTGCAGCCAGTTTTTGAGAGCACCTACAACATACTCTCAAAATCCCTAATCTGTCCACTAGTTCAAAAAGGTTGTCTCTGTCCTAACAACCAGGAAACACACTGAGACAATGAACTGGTCTCTAATATTTATTGCTAGTACTTAACAGGAATCCTAACAAACTGAAGAAGCGTGGGAAAAACCCAGACATATAACCCCCAAGGGTTAAGGCGGTCCCGATCTGTGTCTCTTTGAATGGCTGAACAATTCATCAGTGCTACGCATGCGCTTGACAGTCTGGATGGGAGCCCCCTGCTCGCCATCCTTACTCATGACAGTCTCCCTCACTTATTTATAATTTAGCATCTAGCCCAGCAGAAATAAAACTGAAGGGGTCCTATTGTTCCCATTTTGCCCTAGTGTTCCCTGGCACTAGTTCACCAAAGAAGCCTCTTAATATCTTTAAAGTTTAATTCCCACAAGAAAATGTCAGCATGGGCAGGTGTACCAGGTAGCCCTTGGTGATGCGTGCTATAAGTATTCTGTTGAGCCAATGAATTTTAATGGCAACTGACTACCATTATTTATTGGGTTGATTTGATTACTGTACTATCTTGATTTTTTTACCCTGGCTAGTATTCAGTCCAGCAAGCAAATTAAAAAAAAACAAAAACAGAACAGAACAGAACAGGAAAAGTAAAAAATATAAAGTGAAACCTTCCTTGCAACCTTTGACAGATAAAGTTCACAACCACAGGTTGTTCATTTTTTTCTTAAAGCAAGCTCTGTATTTAGTACAGAAAAGCTTGAAAAGGAAAGGGAATTTCATACTGCCTGAACATATGAGCTCAGTCATTATTTTCAAACAGTCAAGGGGCTGGGCTCCCAGGCAGATATGTAGATGATAGCAATCTTAAATGTAAAATAAGTTTAAAATACAAAGCATATTCCTGTAAACTCTACATGCTTTATTCTCCTTTCTCTGAACTCTGTAGATCCCATACTTTCTGGTAAACAAATACCCTTGGCTTCTGCAATTCTGATTCTTGATCTCATTCAAAAATAATAATGTAAGTCTGGTGGGTAACAAGTACAAATGCTGCTTTGAATACTTCTCGTACATATGTATGTATGTATTTTTCAGATTTCTATCACTGCCCATCTCTCCCAAAAAGGGGGCTCTGGGCTGTTTACAATAAAATCTCTTGCCCCTGTTAAATATTATGTATAACAAAAGTCAATAAAGAATACTCCTGAGAAGGAACTCTTACAGCTCCCACACAACTTCCTTGGTGCCCAGCAGACTCCCTGCCCTGTCTGGTATTTTAACCAAATATTATGTTGATTAAAAATAAACAGGACATTGCTGGAAAGCAAAGTAGCAGCCACCTTGTGAGTACACGTATCATATGCCCTCGGAATTCCAGATGTGCCCTAGACTGATCACCCCTTTCCTATAGGCTTCAGTCAAGGACTGGCAATGTTTGAGCTGTTGGGAGCCACAATGCAGCCCCCAACCTTCATCCAGTGATGAAGTCATCAGAAGGTACAGAGAAGGAAAAGTGTTTTTAAATTATGGCAGAAGTTAAGGATGGGAATGGACCAGGAAGTCTCTCAGGGACATCCTGTTCCTACTCCCCTCCTTAACCCTCAATGCCAAAAAAGGGTCCAAATCACCATTTGGGCAATTGATTTTGGGAGGCAGTGGAACGCTTTAGAAGTGGAGATGGAAACAATTTGCCTCCCAGAAGCCTCCCATTCCCACCTATGAAAAAAACCACAGTGCCAAAGAACAAATATGGATTTGCTATTTTGAGAGCTAACTTCAGGCTGGTTTGGGTGCCAGGAGACTTTAAGGGTGGATACTGGAATGGTTTTGCTTCCAGAGTCCTCCAAATCCCATTCCCACCCCTAATTTGTAAAACAGATAATAAAAATAAAAAATATTGTGTTGCTGAAGTAGGGCCGTTTGGTGTCAAATGTCAATGGCATAATTTCAGGGTGCTGTGGAGCCATACAAGAGGTGTATGTATCTGGGGGGTTGGTTGCCCACCTCTGGCTTAATCATTGGCTTAGAAACAGCTCTAGGAATCAAGATGTCTCCAGATCCAGTCTCAGCAATTCCTTGAGTTAACATATATTTGGAAGCACCCAGTAAATGAAAGAATTGAATTCTCCCAGTGATAATTAAAGGAAACTAACACTTTGACAAGTGTATTTAGTATTTCAGCCTAAAAAGTCTGACAAATAATTTTTTCTTCTAACCTTCCCTTTCCCCACTTTCTCCATCTGAAATTTCTGAATATTGACATTTTCAATCCTACCCAACAAGGCTGTTACAAGGCTTACAACAATAATGTGTAGGAAGCTAACAACCAAAGTGCTATATTATTACTATTACTATTACTATTACTATTACTATTCCTTCCTTTTGTGACAAATACTTTTACTGACAAAATGTTAAACTGAAGGATAAGTATTTTCTTCATCCTAAGTAGACTCATCTTTTGGGAGACTACACTGTCTATGTCTTTTAACTTAACGAGCTGTTGACAGTGGCTTGTTAATTTCAAAAACCAAAAGAGGGGAAATCCTCCCAAGAAGTCTAATTAAATCTCAGGATCCTGGATGGCCACAGGAGGTTAAAGGTTTGCTGTGCAGGGAGAAGTGGGGTCAAGGGAGAAACAGGAGGAAGAGGATAGAATGAAGGATCCTAGGAAAGGGCATGGCTGGATTTGAGACATCCACCTAGTGTCTTTGTGTTTGACAATCTTCTTTCAGGGATTTATGAATATCAGCAGTGAAAGATTATGCATCTAATTTCCACCGTTAATTCATAGCAGCAGAAGTCTAGCACTGGTAGAATGTGACAACTACAAGTTCTTGGGGAATCCAAATTTAGCAAAATGAGGGTATAATTTGTAAAGACTATCAACAGTGAGAAGAGCTGAAAATGAAAAGGGTGTTAATAAAACAATCACACAGTCAGTCTGGTAAAGCAGGAACATTTCCCAAAGCCAAAATTCACCATGGTTGTAATGCTTATTTCATACTGTGTGCATGTATGTATGTATGTACTGTATGTTTATTCTTTTCATAGCATCTGTGTGTCCTTATGGCCTGCTGGACATCTTGTCATTTGTTTGGTACTTGATTTCCTACTACATATAAATTAGATGTGGGTCAACAAATACTGAGCTTCTGAGGGAACTGTTTCAGTCAAATGAAAAAAAAGTTATATATATTTAAGTTTTACTGTTTTAAAAACAGTAATTGTGATCCTATGAAAGATATTACAGTATAATAATCCTTCTCCAGTATTCGCTCTGATAGTTTTTACATGTTCTACTGGCATTCAAAGTTCTGAACTGTTAAAAGCACATAACACTGTTTTGCTTAATATATATTTAAATTGCTTACTAGGATAAAGGTAAAGGTAAAGGTTTCCCTTGACATTAAGTCCAGTCGTGTCTGACTCTAGAGGGTGGTGCTCATCTCCGTTTCAAAGCCGAAGAGCCGGCATTTGTCTGTAGACACTTCCGTGGTCATGTGGCTGGCATGACTACACGGAATGCCGTTACCTGCCCGCCGAAGCATTACCTATTAATCTACTCACATTTGCATGTTTTTGAACTGCTAGGTTGGCAGGAGCTGGGACTAGCAACGGGAGCTCACCCTGTCATGCGGATTTGAACCGCCGACCTTCCAATTGGCAAGCTCAGCAGCTCAGCAGTTTAACCCGCAGTGCCACCGCATCCCTAGGATCATACTCCGTATTTAAATGTGGCCCTTAATCAGGCAGGTGAACCTGTGGCAGTCCAGAAGTTCAGCACTACAATTTCCAGCAGTCCTAGTCAGTACTGCCAATGGTAAGGAGTGCTGGGATTGGCCTCTAGTGAGCCACAGGTTCCCTAGCTATACAACTGTTGGCCATAAAGGGATTTTCAACCCATATAATTCTAACAAGAGAATCCTTTTGTAGAACAGAGAGATGCAATTTATCAGTGATAAGCAAAAATTCGTGTAATCATGACATGTACCGTCAGGTCAAAGGAATTTCATAATTATTTCTTTTTACACTTTATGTAGTTTATTTATTATTTTCTTTGAGACTGAAGCTGAATGATAAATTGCACTGGACTATATTTAGCATAGCCCTGGATCATCTCCCTGGCTCTACAGTGGTGGATTTTGAGAGGATTTATGGTATTTCTTTCTTGAGAAGTCTATCATGCTGGGAAAGGTGGAAGGAAAGAGAAGAAGAGGATGACCAGCAGCAAGGTTGATGGACTCAATTACAGTGGTGATGGGTGCACCATTGGAAGACCTGAAGGACCAAATTGTGAGGACAGATCACCCTGGAGAAAATCTATCTATGTGAACATTTAGAGTCAATATTGACTTGATGAATCATCACCATCGCCATTGCCATCACCATCACCATCACCATCATTGCATTTCTATCTAAATCTAAATTAAAAGTTTGTACTAGAATTTGCATGAACAGAATATATGGTTTAGATGAGATCTGGTATTTCAGAGAATACTTTCATCCAATGCAGACTGAATCAGCATCTTACTTAGGACTCAAGTCAGACACAAGATTTGGGAGAGTGAAATTTACCTGTTGAATACGGAGCAGCATGAGAAACCCATAAATGGTAATGATTCTTTTACTTTCTAACAATATGGATGAAACCTGGGCCTATATTATTTGTTTGTTAGGTTTTATATTTCCCCTTTTCTATAGGAGTTCAAGGTAGGATCCATAGTCCTTCCTGCTCCAAGTGGTAATGTCTTCCTAATGTCAGATAAATAGGTGCAAGGCTTTTCAAATTGTTTTGTGTGTGTGTGTGTGTGTGTGCGCCCATGTGCCTACACTTTGCTTGTTTGGAATGATTTGCTGAAGCTTGCAAGCACAGCTGTCCCCTCTGTGGGGATCAAACCTGCTGTTCTTTAACTAGTAAGGTGGGGGAGTATAGAAGGGGCAACTTTACAGATAGTGTTTGGTAGGCAGTACCTATGATACATGCATAATGCCAAATGAAAGGATAGGCTTAGGTATATAGAAGCTTTGAAATCAGGCTCTTTTAACATCTGAACTTCCTTCCTTCCTTCCTTCCTTCCTTCCTTCCTTCCTTCCTTCCTTCCTTCCTTCCTTCCTTCCTTCCTTCCTTCCTTCCTTCCTGTTATCTTGGATACAAATTACATTTGTAGACAAAGGACTCAGTATACTCTATACAGAATTATGATTTGCAAATTAATAATTTCTTGTGATTAGAAGATAGATCACTCTTCACAGCTCTCGACTTCATTCCCACCTCATTCCCTCATCTAGATCCACCTTGGAAGTGAGCTGCCTTGGCTTAAGAATTAACAAAAAATTCCTACCTTGCCATAACTTGGAAGTCTTGTTGATATTTTCTAAGTGTTGATTCATACACATACTCAGTGGCATATTTATTTTTGTTATGAAGTTTGAGTTTGAAGGAATTTTATGGTCCAGGTGAACAAGACGTTTCCTTATTATGCACATTTTATCCATACAGTATGTCTTGCTTGGTAACATTCAACATGTGATTCCTTCATACCCATCCACTAAAGTTATTTCTCCATATATATGTTTCTGGATCATAACAGAACCCATTGCATGTCTGGAAATCAGAACTAGATGGTTTGGGGTTATTTAAGACTTGGTAAATTTTGCATACCTAGTCCATGACTGCCAGAAATCATGCCTGTGCAGCTTCTTCTGCTCCGCCTATTGGTGAATCACTAGTGGTGTTCTCCTTTAATTATAGTATCCCAACTCGTTTCTAACTCTACCATTCCTGTATTTGGCTTCTTCTAATCTCTAAGGATTCTTGCATCTCACATTCTCTCAGGTTTTGTTTGGAACATGCATTTGCTTTCGGTGCTTCTTGTAAGTGTGGCACTAACCAAATGGCTCATTGACCAGAATGCAGTCAGGAAGAAATAATAGATTTCTCCTCTGCTTGCTCTTTCATTTCAACCCACCTGACCTTTTTTTATTTATCATCTTTACTGTACCTCCAACCAATAATAAAAGATAATGGTAATGGTAATGGTAATGGTAATAATAATAAAGAACTCATGATCTTCAGGTGCCTTTCCTTTAATCCTCCCAGTGTGAAAATAGGAGTTATCTATTATTAAGATGTTTATTTCTTCCAAGGCATCTAGCTCTCTGTCATTGTTGATTTCACTATTTGCAAACTGGCTTTGTCGTTTTATTGATAGCATTCTAGTAAAGAACTCTCCTCTAATATATGCAAGCTCACAGCTCTCAACAAGCTTTACAGCTCCGTTAATGAGGGGATTAACAGGAGCACGGCAATGTATTTAACCTGCGGCACTAGCTCCGTTTCAATAAGGCTTCAACAGCCTATTAAATGGAGTGGGGGCTCAATTAACCCAGACAAAGGCCACTCCACAGAACATGGCAGGGAGGGCCACAGTTAGCATCTGCCTAAGCAGCTTGTTCTGAGCTGGAAATAAAGAGGGTGACATGTTCTCGCCCCCAAGCTATGATATAACTGAAATGGTGATTCTAGTTCATCTGGGCTGACTGAAAAGGTGACAGCATCAAAACCCACCACTATCTCGCCATGTGACAGTTTGTAAAATCCAAGTGCACTCAAGGGTCAGCCTTGAGCCTTCTGCAGTTCAGTGTTCAAATCTGGTATCCTTGCTGGGGAAGGCTGGTTGCATGAAAGGGGTAGGAGGACCAGGCTTACTTGGAGGCTATAGTCTGTAAGGGCCTTTCAGGAGATGTGTTAAGTTTAAACAATTTCTTCTTGGGCAGACATCTCCTGGGCATAAAAATGTTACCTGTTCTCCATCAACATGTTGCTAAAGCAAATGCCTCATTCTGGCATTGTGTGGTGTTTACTGAAAGCTGTCATCTAAAATGATTTGGGAATTGGGGAGAGTGAGAGTCCATAAAAGAAAGAAATTGCTGATTGCATCTTCAGAAAAGGGTGCCTTGAATTTTTGGCATGTTTTCTGAGCTTGGCTTAATATTTCCAGGCAGGAAGTCACCAGCAGTGAAACAGGAAGGAGAAAGCCAAACCATGGAACTGTTCATTTAAAACTGGGGGCTAGAACCGAAAGTGTTTATACCAAGATTTTGAGTTTCAAAACGATTCCCTTCATGATAACCCCACTAATATCAGCTTCTATCCTTAGATCAGGGGTTGGCCACATTTAGTAACCAAGGGCCACTCTTAACATTTTGAGAAAGTCAAGGTCCTCACTGGATAGGATGACTATGCAAAGTGGACAAATATGTCTCAGATACATGAGAAGCACCAGGATATTTTTCCTGAACTGGAAGGGAGTTTGGAGGATATTCCCTGTCTTTTCAATGCCAAATCTATTTTAATGCTTGCATTACAATTTTTGTGTGTGTTCCATCTAAAAATGGCAAGAAAATGTGTTGCTAATTTTCCACAACAGTGGATTGAAGGGACTCTGAAGGCTATAGCAAATAATATGAAATGAAATGAAATGTGGTGGGTGGCATATGATTCTGAGGCCTCAGGTTGCCCATACCTGCCTTACATGCCTTAATCTGCTATATCTTTTCCTGCCTATTGGCCCAAAATTGTCCTTGGCATTTTTACGAACCTCTCTGTCTACCCTTTTTCCTTGCCTGATAGATGACATTATGCTTTCATTGGATATATAAGTTCCTGCTCTGCCTTCAAGTCTGACTTCACCCTGCAAAGGTATTTTCTCACATTGCACTTGTCTTCCTTAACTCCTGCCCTCATGATCTATTGTTCTGTGAACAGAATTTGCAGCATTGATTTTTCCCATGATCTCTTTCTGAGAACATCCCTGGTAAGCTTCTGGATGACCAAATACTCTGATAGAGTTAAGACAGCTCAAACTAATCCTAGAAGGAAGAGAGGGAAGAGGAGACTGGTCTATGCTTTCTACCCCACAAACATGAAGAGGGCCCTTGCTTTGAGAAGAACTACATAAGCTAGGTCCCAGCAGACTATTTGGAAACTGTGAAGTGGGTCAGAGGAGCTTTTTGAAGTCAGCATGAAGTCAAGTCCACACTGTAAGACTGACCAGAAACAAAATCCAAACAAAATCCAAGGCTGAGCACGCAAAATCCAGGAAAGAAACGGAATAATCATTCAAGTCAGCAAGCTGCGAATGGACATTGTTCCAGCAACTAAATTCTTAAAACGGAGGACTTTTAGAGTAGTTCTAAAAGCCAGAGCACATCCTTTAATGCGAAGTCCACTGAGAGAGAATGTCATTAGGCAGTTCAATGAGTGCAGAAGTAGGGGTTCAGTCCATTTTATCCTAATAATCAAACAAACAAATTAATAACAAATTCTCTAAATTTATTTTTTTGGAAATGTCCTAACCACTTTTTGGCAGACAAGCTCATAGAATTCATGCACGCACCTGCACTGATGTAGCTTATTGGGTTGGGTATAAAAATCTCTTGGCAGAACTTTCAATAAAAACCCTAATACTATACAGAGCATCTCAAACCCAGCCAGTCTGGGAAAAATGCAGGAAAAAATCTGGGATTAGAAACTGCCATTCTCCCTGCTTCTCTGTAACATTCATGCTTAGTATAGCAGTTTTTCTGCCAGTAAAGAAACCTTGACTGCTATCAGGAGGGTGTTTTTGCAATGACTTGCTGTAGAATTCTTGTACTTTCTAAGGTAGAGATACTGTCCAGCTTGGCTTCAGAACACGTCTGCATTAGTATTCTGAATATAAACACATCTGAACATTGAAAATGAAAGACAAATGGGAGCGGTTAGTAGTGGAAGTGGTAAAGCGACATTTGCTGCTAGTTTCAGAACAGATGAAGATAAACAAGTAAAATACAATGGAGGCAAAATGGAGATTGGTCAGTGGCTTTAATCTGGGGGAAGATGTTCATCCTATTCTGGATGGAATTGCCCTTTCCATGAAGAATAGCTTGGGGATATTTATGGATCAGGAACTTGATGCATAGGTGATGGCAGTGGCTAAACACCTTTTATCAGCTCCAGCTAATATCACATATTTGGCTTTTTCTGGATAAAATAGACTTAGAAACAGTAACTCCTTCCCTCCTTACTTTCTGCCTAGTCCACTGTTACTCACTACTGCAGTGTAACTGCTGAATGCTACCTGAGGCTGATGATCAAAAAATAGTAGTCTGATCTTGTATCATCTGCACTAACTTCCTATTTGTTTCTGGCTTCAGTGTATCAGATTAAAGAGCTTGTTTAACCTATGGGATTGAATAACTTCCTCAAGAACTGCCTTTTCCCAGATACACTATCTGCACAAAACTTAAAGTCAACATTGAAGACTCTGCTTTCTGTCCAGGTTTCATATGAGACCCAATGGCCAAGTATGGAACTGGCTCTTCTTTATAGAGGTGTCCAACACTTCCCTAGGCATGTCCACCAGGCTGCCGCCTTTATTGTTCCTAGACATCTATTGAAAATGTTTTTTTTTCTTTCTTCAAAAGAACTTTGACCATTTAATTATCTGCTGTATACATGGATTGTCATAACTGATGAAATAGTCTATTTTTATCCTGCTGCTTTTCCCAGTGGTTGTTTTAAAATACAGCCCACCTTTTGAGTTGAGTTTTCATTGTTTCATTTTTGTAAGTCACTTTGAACTGCAGAGAAAAAAAAAGAATAATAATGAAGAACAATAATAGAAACTGCTTTTCAACTAAAATGTTTTGTTTCCATCCCAATTCTTTGTTTTGGAAAATTAGTCCTATTACTATGATGTAGTATATATCATATGGAAAGCCTATGGAGCACGTAGGCAGGGAAAATAGCACTTAAGTTATTTTCCCTGCATTTCCCTGCACTTAAGCATGTCTAAGCCAGTTTGAGAATAAAATAGTGCAACTCTGTATGGCTGAAAGGAGGAGAGTTTTTCTCTCCAATTTTTTAACTTTCAAATTGAAGCGTCATCTTAAAGTTGCTGAGAATAGGAATGGAGTAATAAAGTCAAATGAGTTTTTTTCTGTCTAATGTGTCTTTTGTTTTAATCAGCTTAAATTCAGAACAGCCTCTCTATATGACAACTATTGCACAGTGTCTACAACAGCCTTCCCCAATCTGATATGCTCCAAATGTTAAAGATAAGAACATCTATTAGCTCCAACTTGAATAGCCAGCAGTCCGTTGAGTGGGAATAATTATCCATAACATCTGGAAGGGAAAACATTTAAAACGTTTTTAAACAAGTAGAATTTAAGATATTTGATAATCTTTGGATTCAAATGAGCAAACATACAGAAATGAGACCAGACGTATTTTTCTCTCAGGAATATAAATGGTAAGCACTTTCTGTGCCTTTGCGCATATCTGGTTTTAGTACCAAGTGAGACTAGACAGAATAAGTCTCATCTTCTCTACATCAGCTCTAAAGCATCAGTAGGGTCAAGATGTCCCCACTCTGGTGTAAATACAGAGCAAATGTTGCTGCTGTGTTGGCACAAGAGGTGTGTGCAAAATATTTATGACAGGTAGTTTTTACCACCACTTTGAGATGGTAGCATTATATTCGTGAACGTATTATAAATTCATGGGAAATTGAAAAGGCTGGTTGCAAAGCTCAGGTCACACATCAGGTTAACTCAAGGAAAACTACAAACAACATCAGATGTAAAATCCAAAACAAGTGTCAGGGAACAACTGCGTGGAGAAAGAAGCAAGAAACAACACTACAGTGAGTGAAAAACTGAGAATGTGAAAGTGTGACAAAGGCAGAGATGTGCTGGAGATACCAAAGGTAGCTAAACCACTAAAGTCATACATAAAGATGCAGTCTCAGCATCTCTGTCTTCAAATTTACTGGGAAAGTGATCCCATTGATTCACCTTCAGCCATTAGGTGCTTCCATATAAAAGCCTTCTGGTGCTGCTTGTTTATTACTTTCCAACTCCTTGTTCTATGTGGAACTGCAACACACTTTCCACACTGCAGCAGGCATTTTGGACTTTTCTTCATTTTCCTGCCTTTTCCTGTTCAGTGGGCAGTGCATAGTGGGAAGTAGACTAGTTTTATTTTGATTGCACCCTCCTTCCTTCCACATAGGTTTCCCTTGACGTAAAGTCCAGTTGTGTCCGACTCTAGGGGGCGGTGCTCATCTCCGTTTCTAAGCCTTAGAGCCAGCGTTGTCATAGACACTTCCGGGTCATGTGGCCAGCATGACGACTCGGAACGCCGTTACCTTCCCGCCGAAGCGGTACCTATTGATCTACTCACATTTGCATGTTTTCGAACTGCTAGGTGAGCAGGAGCTGGGACGAGCAACGGGAGCTCACCCCGCACGCGGTTTCGAACCGCTGACCTTCCAATCGGCAGCTCAGCGGTTTAACCCGCAGCACCACCACGTCCCTTCCACATATTGAATAATAATTTCTATCTGGGCATACGGAACACACACACACACCCTTTTTGTCTTTTGATTTGCATATAGGATTGTGCAAAATGACATAGCAGTACACTTAATAGCAAGGAAGGATTTAGCAAGTATGGGTATGACACCTCCATCCTATTCCAAGAACAACTACTTGCAAAATTTAATTCCTGCATGACATATTCGTTTCAGATTACGGTGAAGTGCCTGGTGCTTTAAACGGAATGTTTATTTAGTAAGTTGAACTTGTTTAATATTATAATAAAGGGTGCCCTTAATACAGCTAAGTGGGAAGATGAACTTCATTTCTACCAACATCTTAAACATAGACAGGTTCTAACAGTCATAATGGACTACAAGTGTGAATGAGGAAGGGAGAGTTAACCTAGGAATCAAGATACTTCTGGATCTCAATTTGTCTTCCACTCCTATGTAATAGAACAGTACAAATATGTAACGTATTGACCTAAAATATGATAGAGCACGAGAAATCATGACGTCTAATTTTCTGCAGCTATGTACTGTACCAGTTCATAGATCTGGCTGCTTCTATGCTAAGAAATCCAACGTACAGCTACTTCTTTTGGTAGAGGTAAATTCTTTGTGGAAACAACACATGAACAATTATGGAAGGCAACACCAAACAGAGGAAGACCCTTTACAAGAGTTTCAACCATTGCATAGGGATTTAGCAAATTCAAGCCAGACTCATCTGAACCCCCCGCCCCCTGCCCACTCTGGTTTGGCCTATTAACTTGAATGCTGAGTTGAAAGATCAGGCACATTAGGTTAGATCAGAGATCTATCCACTTGAGACAGAAGTGGATATCATTTGATGGCTAGATAGTCTACTGGTTTTGTATTTTGAGGGTGGATGAGTATTACAGTTATCCACCCAACTGTCAGCTGGGCAACACAATTGGACAAAATTGGGATTTTTTTAAGAGGGTGGATTTTTGAAGGTCTGCCAGAAGAACTTCCCCCCTTTATTTTTTTAAAATTTCTATAGGGCTGTGAAGCCTGTCTGATGGCTTGTATATCACTTTTGTTTTATTTATTATCTTTTATTTTTTTACATCAGTTTTATTTTAATTCCCTCCAAAATCATTGAAGCTGGTAGATAGTAAGTTACCTATCTTTGATTTATAGCAGCTGGTAGATAATAAGTTACCTATCTTTGATTTATAGCCTGCCACTTCTCAAGCAATGTCAGGAGTCTGGAAGGGTGAACTAGGATAAGAACATAAAGGCATGCTTTCTAGGTAGAAAGGCAGGACATTTTATTTATTTATTTTATTTATCCAATTTGTCCCCGCCCATCTCCTCCCATCGGGGGACTCTGGGCAGTTTACAACAATCAGTTAAAACAACGATCATAAAATATACAGTATAAAATTACAATAATAAATAATATAAATAAGAGTAAAGATAAAAAGTCCAAGTGGTGAAACAATCTAAAAACAGTCCAAGTGTGGAAGGAGTGGTCTATAGCAGCCATCCCCATGTAGATCTATTCCCTTCTCCACCCCAAGCGAGGCGGCAGAACCAGGTCTTCACACTCCTCCAAAAGGCCAGGAGTGATGGGGCCAATCTCACCTCTGGGGGCAGCATGTTCCACAGGGCAGGAGCTACTGCAGAGAAGGCCCGCTTCCTGGACCCCACCAAACGGAGTTGTCTTAAAGACGGGGTCCGCAGCATGCCCTGTCTGCACAATCGGGTGGGACGGGGTGATGTAATGGGGAAGAGGCAGTCCCTCAGGTAACCTGGCCCCATGCCATGTAGGGCTTTAAAGGTGATAACCAACACCTTCAATTGGACCCGGAAGCACACTGGTACCCAATGCAGCCCGCGCAGCAGCGATGTTACATGTGCCCTTCTGGGGGCACCAAAAACAGCTTGCGTGGCTGCATTCTGGACCAGCTGAAGCTTCCGGATACTTTTCAAGGGTAGACCCATGTAGAGTGCATTGCAATAGTCTATATGAGAGATAACAAGGGTATGAGTGACTATTTGTAGGGCCTCCTGATCCAGGAAGGGGTATAACTGGTGCACAGCACGTAGCTGCACAAAGGCTGTCCTGGCCTCAGCTGCCACCTGCTCTTTGAGCAGGAGCCGTGAGTCCAGGAGGACCCTCAAGTTACGCACTGGGTCTGTCTGGGGCAGTGCCACCCTATCGAGAACCAGAGATGTTAATGTCCCAGATATGGAAGAACCATTAACCCACAGCCACTCAGTCTTACCAGGGTTCAATTGAGGCCTGTTGTTCCCCATCCAGGCCCCGACAGCCCCCAGACACTTGGAGAGAGTAGTCACGGCATCACTTACTTCACCCGGGATGGAGATATGCAATTGAGTATCATCAGCATACTGATGATACCTCATCCCATGGTGATGGATGATCTCACCCAGAGGTTTCATGTAGATGTTAAAAAGGAGAGGGGAGAGTACTGATCCCTGCAGCACCCCACAAAGAAAGGGCCGTGGGGCCAATCTCTCTGCCCCTATCAACAATGATTGGGACCGGCCCTGGAGGAAGGAGGTGAACCAGCGTAAAACTACGCCACCCACCCCCAATTCCTTGAGTCGCCCCAAAAGGATACCATGGTCAATGGTATCGAAAGCTGCTGAGAGATCAAGGAGGCACTGCCACCATCCCACTCCTGTCAGAGATCATCCATAAGTACAACCAATGCCGTTTCTGTCCCACAACCAAGCCTGAAACCTGACTGAAAGGGGTCTAGATAATCCGTTTCCTCCAGGACCCTCTGGAGCTGCAAAGCCACACTTTCTCAACCACCTTCCCCAAAAAGGGAAGGTGGGAGACTGGATGAAAATTGTCCAGAACAGTAGGGTCCAGTGATGGCTTCTTGAGGAGGGAACATCCCTCTCCCACGGATGTATTAACCGTCGCATGGACCCAACCACATGTCATCTCCTGGGCTGCTTTTACTAGCCAGGAGGGGCATGGGTCTAGATGGCATGTGGTGGCATTTACTGTCGTTAGGATCCTGTCCACTTCCTCAGGTCCAACAGGATCAAACTGCTCCCAGATAACTGAGTAAGCCCGTTCCCCTGGTATCTCTCCAGACCAAGCCTCACATCTGGAGTCTAACTTGGAGTGGATCTGAGTGATTCTGTCCTGCAGGTGCTCAGCAAATTCCTCTGCATGACCCTGTAGGTGGGTCACTGAGCCCACCTTCCCCCAAAGGGATTGAATGATCTTACACAGGGCCGTCGGGAGGCATTCTGCAGACGTAATAAGAGCGGAGAAGTATTGACATTTCACTACTTTTATCGTCACAAGGTAGGCCTTAATAGCAGCTCTTACCTGTGTTCGGTCGAATTCAGTCTTTGTCTTCCTCCAGCGGTGCTCTAGGCATCTCTTAATCCTCTTCAGAACCCCCAACTTCTCTGTAAACCATGGGGAGTGCCAGGTTCGATGGGAAAAGAGAGGCCGCACAGGTGCAATCCTGTCCAAGGCCCCAGACACCTCCCTATTCCAGGCCGCGGCTAGGGCCTCCGCTGGACCATGCAGCAGATCACTGGGTATAACCCCCAGTTCTTTCTGAAACCCTACCGGGTCCATCAGTCGCCGGGGATGGACCAATCGAATGGGTCTTGCCTCCCTGCGGAGGGGGGTGGCATAAGAGAATCTCAGGGCCACCAGGGCATGGTCTGACCATGACAAAGGGGACAGCTGTAACTCTCCCCTCAGATCACATTGCCACTGCTCCAACAAGAAAACCAAGTCCAGGTTGAGGCCACTGTCTCAAGTTGGGTCCTGAATTATCTGGGACAGGCCCATGGCTGCCATGGTAGCCATGAACTCCTGAGCCGCCTCTGAGGCATGCCCCAGGGATGGCAGGTTGAAGTCCCCCAGAACCATGAACCTGGAGAACTCCACCGCCAGCCCCGAGACAGCCTCGAGCAGCTCAGGCAGGGAGGTTGCCATGCAGCAGGGAGGCTGGTACAGTAACAATACTCCCAACTGTTCTCGGGAACCCAACTTGAAAAACAGGGTTTCAGAACCAGTCACTCGCAGAGCAGCTTCCCTGAAGGCCACAAGAGACTCTCGGATGACAACAGCCACCCCTCCTCCCCTGCCCTGGGGTCTCGGCTGGTGCCATAACGTAAACCCAGCTGGGCACATTTCCGAAAGGGGCACCCCCCCTTCAGGGCCCAGCCAGGTCTCGGTAATACATGCCGGGTCTGCCCCCTCCTCAGTGATCAAGTCACATATGAGGGGGGCCTTGTTATTAACTGTAAAAAGGTAAAGGTAAAGGTTTCCCTTGACGTAAAGTCCAGTCGTGTCCGACTCTAGGGGGCGGTGCTCATCTCCGTTTCAAAGCCTTGGAGCCGGCGTTGTCCATAGGACACTTCCAGGTCATGTGGCCAGCGTGACTCACGGAACGCCATTACCTTCCCGCCGAAGCAGTACCAATTAATCTACTCACATTTGCATGTTTTCGAACTGCTTGGTGTGCAGGAGCTGGGACGAGCAACGGGAGCTCACCCCACCGCGCGGTTTCGAACCGCCGACCTTCCGATCGACAGCTCAGCGGTTTAACCCGCAGCGCCACCGCGTCCCTGTTATTAACTGACCTGGCATTAAAAAGCAGCAACCGGGAACCAGGCCCCCTATGGATCTGCTGACCAGGGCCTGGGTCTGAGCACAGAGGGCCAGAACACGCCACCAGTAGCAGACACCGGGGGCGTCTTCCCCAAAGATGGCCTGCCTTCCGGCTCCCGCCATAACATCCCCTACCCGTCACCACCTCAGTGATGTGCCCTGCCCTACAGCCCCAAGTGACTCCTAATCCATTAGCCCCCACTCCTGGACCTTGGGAGTCTCTGGCTCTAAGTAGGGCTCCCTCCTTCCATTCATACATCCTTACTCACAATCAATCACCCACAGGGCAATGGTAGGCCCTCCGGCACATCAGCTTCCGCTCTCGGAGCCATCAGAGCTCAACCATCAGTCCCCGATTCGCTATGCCCCCCCTCAGACTCTCTCACTGCTCAACAGGGGGCACTCATTCATTCTTCACCCACCCCCTGTCTCTCACTCAGGGGCTGAGTGCTCTTTTTACACAAACACGCTCCCAGACTCCCCTCTCGTCTCTCACCCTGGGGAAGAGTCTCTCATTCACTCTGGAGGGGCCCTTGCAGCTTCCAGCCATCTCAGGGGCGGTTGGGGGGGATGGGTACATTCTTATTCCTAAACTCCCCACTCCTCACCAGCAAGGTCTGCAAGGATATACAAGTGCCAAGACTAATAGAATAACAACTGGCAATTATTTGCAGTGAGACCTTTTCTGTAATGTTTTCTGCACTCTTCCTCCAAAAATCTTGAAGCATCTACTAGTATATTTACTTATTTTTATTTATTATAACTGTCTCTGAGTGCTTTATATAGTAAAAAAGAGAAACAGGTGATGTGCATCCAAAAAGACATAGAAAACAACATAATATATCTTTTAAGTGGCTACCTCCTCACCCAAGCCTGTTTTGTATCAGCATTGAATGAATGGTTTTGTTTTTGTTTTCTTTCCCCTTCCCCAATACTGAAATATGTTTTTAGTATTCCATTTTAATAATTTTTTGTGAACTGCTTCAAGATGTGACTGAATGGATTTGATATAAACCTGTACTAAGTGAATGAATGAATGATATGGATTATAAAGATAAATAAAATGAATAAATAAAATGTTTTAAACAAAACAATGGCTTGAGCTTTCGTGATGCTGTTCCTGCAGGCTTCTAACAAAAGATCAGAGCAGAATGTTTCCACTGTAATATGTAAATGACTTAGTGGCTTAGAGAATGAGTGTTAAATTCTACTTTCAGTTTGTCCAAAATAATTTAAGAAATTCTGAAGTGTCTTAGCCAAACTTATTTGGAAAACATTTCCACTTAATGAAGGAAAAAGCAAAGATAGCAGTTGGGTGGGTTCAGAAAGAATAAAAGCAGGCGCAGAAGCACTTCAGGTCTACATGTCATTGTTTTGTCTTTCCGAAGCTGATGCCCTCCAGATGTGGTAGGACTGCAGTTTTTAGAATTCCCAGCCATAATGGCCAAAGGTTGAAACTTCTGGGAATTGCAGTCCCAATACATCTGGAGGATGCCAGGTTGGGGAAGCCATTCATGAGGAATGAGGAAGCTTATGGGTCTCCTTTTGGAGTGTTTTCATGACTATACCATAGTCATGTCAGCTTCAGTAGCTCATGATGAGAATTAAAGGACTGCTATTATATGCTTGCCTGCCAGCCAATTATTTATTTAATTAAGTAGCCTTATTATTTTCTTTCTTCTTTTCTCTTTGAATACTTCACAAGCACGAATGTTTAGCCTTTCTGATTTTGGCAGGAAATGCTAACTGGCCAGAGCAGTTGCAAAAACTCCACTGCCTGAGTGGAGAAATGTAGATGTTATGTTACTTTCCAGCCATCAAGGGAAAATGGACTGACACTCTATTTTGTTAAGACAAAATTGTCAAAGCCCACTGGAAATAACAAAGGCTGACAGTTCTTCAGTTAATTCAAGGACTATTGGGCCTGTAAATTTCCATTAGGCCTGACAGCAATAGGGTTTAATGTGACATTTATAAGAAGTGGTAGGTTGGTAGCTTTCTTTCACACTTAGAAAGTCAAGGAAATGGTGGGAGTCTGTTCTCTCTGTGTGTGTTTTTAAGGGTTCATTTACAGACCCTTGCTGTTTGCTATGGATCAACACAATTTTGGGGG
Organism: Candoia aspera; assembly: GCF_035149785.1. NCBI lineage: Eukaryota > Metazoa > Chordata > Lepidosauria > Squamata > Candoiidae > Candoia > Candoia aspera. The sequence goes on along the minus strand of NC_086156.1, from coordinate 41,057,570 downwards.
ACAAATTAATCAAAGCTGTGGAGTGGGGTAGAATTAGTCACCAAGATCCATAGTTATGGATCCCAATAAATGTCTTTTGGAGGATTATCCAATTGCCTTTTCCTGTCTTTCAGCTATAAAAGAATTGAAGGTAGAGATGGCTTGTACTAAGAACATCTATATGATCTTTCCAGATCATATGCAGACATGCAAATTAAAAGGAAAAATGCAGAAATGTCTGCTAGGATTATATGGGTGTAGTGGTGGTTTTTTGACTGAATATATGGAGTACTGGTTCACACTATGCACTTATTTGGAGCAGAGTGATATGGATCTCACTGAAGCCATTTGCTTTGTGAAGTGGCCTTAAAAGGTGACAACACAGTCCCACTTAAAGCTGCCTTCATATTTCCAGATGTGTTGGACTTTAACTCTCATAATTCCCAGAAAGGAAATTGTGGGATTTGAAATCTAACATATAGGGAAGGCACCCAGTTGGAGAAGAGTGGCTTAAATGATAACATCTTTAAAATATTACAGAATTGCCTTGGGTTTAGATAGGATAAAAGAGTTAGTTCCTTCTAATTGCAGAAGGAGCCAACTCTTTTATCCTATCCAAACCCAAGGCATCTGGGGAACTCTTGCTACCAAAAGCAATCGTTGAGCTCAGAAGCAAGAAAAGCAACCTGGGAACCTGAGATAATGTTTAAAAGAACTGGATGATGCGACCTATGTGAATAGAAAACACTTGCTTAGATGCCTCATTCTGCCATGGAGCACTGTTTGTTGGTCCAAGGTAGACAAGAGGCCCAGTAAATGTGGGCTTGCAATTCTTTATAAAAGTTATTGCAACCCTAACCCTAACTCTTTACTAGGATGCATTGAAGTTACAGACCAAAAACAAATTTGCATCCAAAATCAAGATCATGAAGCTGTCATTTTTTCATTATTATCTTTTTAAACATCTACCCCTAACAAAGTGCAATACCAAGAGTTGTTTCAATAAGTTAATAATATCATACACCATTGGATCTGCCTTAGTAAAGGTAAAGGTAAAGGTTTCCCTCGACGTAAAGTCCAGTCGTGTCCAACTCTAGGGGGCGGTGCTCATCTCCGTTTCTAAGCCTTGGAGCCGGCGTTGTCATAGACACTTCCGAGTCATGACGACTCGGAACGCCGTTACCTTCCCGCCGAAGCGGTACCTATTGATCTACTCACATTTGCATGTTTTCGAACTGCTAGGTGAGCAGGAGCTGGGATTAACAGCGGGAGCTCACCCTGCCGCGCGGTTTCGAACTGCCGACCTTCTGATCGGCAGCTCAGCGGTTTAACCCGCAGCGCCACCGCGTCCCTGGATCTGCCTTAGTAATACAATTAAAGACATATGTATGATTAAAGTGTCATTTCAACCTAACTTCCTTGCCTAATATAGTGTAAATCCAACATTATCATTTAGCTCAGTGCTGAATCCTCGTGCTATGTTATTCTCTGGTAAATATATTAATTTTTAAAGACAATATTTTTTTAAAAAAACACAACATATATCCTAATGTCAGGCTAATAATATCAGTCTAATCATACTATCGCAGAATGTATAATTGGAAAGGACCATATAGGTCATCTAAATTGAACCTCCTGATAATCTATAGGAATCCCCAAAAGATTGTTATCATCCATCAATCAATAACATTTAGTAAATTTGAATGCTGAATTAATTGAAATTCCTTATCCACCTAGCTTTTCATTTTCCTTCCTGGAAACTGACCACATGTCCATGACCAAGATAGCATGGGACCAATTGAAATTCTTGGTTTTCAACTTAAGAATTTTAATGTTCTTGGTGATTTAAATGTTCCACATCCTCTAGACATCACTCAAAGCATAATGATGATACCAGCACCTGCTATAAAGTAACTTTCTGAACAGCTCTTCCAAATTTTTTTTTCACATTTTTAAAATTTTAGCATACATGCTCTGTATAGAAAACCAACGTGATTAAAACAGAAATAACCTTAAAACAGTGAAAGACAATGAAGCAGCAGAAAAATTAATCACTGATAAAAAAAGCAGATTAAAACCATCACCTCCCATTTTGCATGCAAATGAGAAATCTGTCATTAATTTGAAGAAGATGTGATGGGAATTCATCTAAGAAGTGTCCTTTGGAGTGAACACCCAAAAGAATGATCACCTTTACAGTCCAGGGCTATACCCAGACATTTTATTGCTCTGTAGCATCTCACCGTCATGCATCCACATATAATATCTAAAACCAGTCAAGTGTTTTGGCACATGAGAAGGAGAACCTTCAGATGCCTCTCCCCATTACTGTTCCTAAATTACAATGTATTTAACATTAATATGTTAATTAACATGCAAATTAACAATTTATGGCTTTTCAAGCTGCTACAAGAGTGCCCAGCACTCTCACTCAGACAAGCAGAAACCCTTATTCCTTATTCCTCCAAAACTTATTTTGAATAGGAAATGCAGTGAGAGAATCTTCTGAATATTTCAGTGAAAGAAAAAGCTGATAAGGCAAGCTGGACCGAGACAGGCGGTTTCTTTACAGCTTAATTAAAAATGACAACACAGCACTTTGAATTATGTGCAGAAACAACAGCATGTAAGTCAAAGCAAGTGCTTTAACACCAGTGTAAGATGTTCCCTGTGGCCCATCTCTGGAATCAACTGGTGGGTGCATTCTGCATTAATATGTATTTCCAGAAACCATTGAAGATCTAACATAGCATATGATAGTTACATAGCTTGGAGGCTACATCACTGAGGTACTAGGAAAAAGCACTTTGGGCCACTCCAGCCAGCTGGGTAATACAGTTCTTTCAAGAAGAGTAAGGCTCCATTGCAAACTCCCAGAGCAATGACATCAAGGGTAAATTCAGGCATGAGCAGGCCTGAATTCAGATCTATTCAACTTCTTTAATCCTATAATTCAGGAATAGGCAGGTCAGTCCCTGTGAGCTCCAAGATAACTGCAAATATCTGTCTTGGTGTCTACAGGATTCACAGCTCTTCACGACTTTCACTATAAAAAAAGTTTTTAAAAAGGAAGAATTGGGAAGTTGGCATACTACAAAGCAAAATGTCAGCATCTAGCATTATTTTTACTTACTAGAAGTATAGACTATACTTACTGGAAGTATAGAGTCCCCTTTTTGGGAGAGATGGGCGGTGATAGAAATTTGAAAAATAAAGAAAGAAAAATAGACCACAGAAGCATTATTGGAAAATAAAGAGGATGGGTGGCCACATTTCAGTGCTTATTAGGAAGAATGTCCATCTATGCAGAAAAATGATAAAGGTAAGCTGGGATGTCAGGAAGCATCCTGGGAGACCAGAGGGGATGTTGTAGAGCAATCTCTTTCTAACATTCCCCCACCCCCACCCCACCATTAATTTCAGTAGCAGAATTAAATCCTGGTGGAATTCTTCCTTGAAATCAGTGCAATTGATCTGTGTTCCATTTTGGATAGATTGCACCCACAGTTGGCTAATATGTGCCTTAATACTGCAACCCTGGTATGGATCATTGGCTCTTAATATTTGGAGCTGATGATTTTGTCATGTATAGTCTGGCACTCCACCTCACCAAGAACCATATATTGAAGATGGGTGAATGGATGGTCTTGCCCATTTGAGTGTCATGAAAAAAAAGTGACTCTTGTGGATCCATGATCCATCCAGAGGAGAGTGTGGCATTGCTGACTTGTGAGACAGTCACAGTACCATACCTACTCATGTCAGGAAAGATATGTGGGTTACTTCAAGTTTTTTTCATTCCTTACTAAAAATGCCACTGCACCTTATCCCTTTGTTGGCAAGTTGTTCTTGTTAGTTATGAACATACAGATGGACAATGAGTCTTCTTTGACACTCTTTAGACCTGTTTCTTCCAACCCACACTGCACCGAAGAGATTTTCCAGCTCCTGGACTCCCGAGGGTGCCTCCAGCCAAATCCTGTAGATGAACCATTCCAAATCTAGGCTGACCTTAATGAAGGGCTGACATATTTCACTCATAGCACCTGGCCAGCAATAAGACTGCATCCAAGTGACATTCATCATAGCTGTTAGCAATGGCCTTTAATGCATCTGGTATTTAACCAGGGTAAAATGCCCCTGGGTTGTATTATATTGCTTAGTGTTAGATGAACACAGCTTATTCACTTGCTCAGAAAAGTTCAGGTTTAACATCAGTTGGTAATTTATGAGCAGTTTGTTTTCTTGCATAAAAATGCTAGCTTTTCCTTGCCTTCTGTTGCATTTTGTTTTCTTCAGCTCAACTCAAATCACACAAATACCTGCATTCTACCAGTATCAGTGATATTACAACTGTGGCACATTCAAGTCCCAATGCACCAGTAACATCATTAGGGCCAGCAATTATAAGAATTGTCCCATTTTCTCCCACTTAAATGTTGTGAAAGACTTAAATGTGTGTCTCTGTTTCAGGCACAGCAATAAGTGAGTGTAAATATGTCTGTTTTTCTATGAAATAATGGCATTAAGTGTTTAGAATCGACAAGAAACAGGAATTTATTTCTTCATTATTTTAAAAGACAAAATTTAAGTACATCAGTGAGTTTAGAAGGAAATTCATCAACATGCTGTTCAGAATTTCCATCAGAGAACCCCTCCACATGCACACTTTGCGTCCCTCCCAGATTAGCACTGGACAAGTTAACATGTATAGAAAAAATACAAGCAACTTTACTGGCAAACCCTATCTTAATCCTTCTAGTTCTTTTTTAGTCAGTTCCACAAGTTCTCTTTAAAAAAAAAAAGACTGTCCAGCCTGGTTTTCCCTGCAATAAACTCTTGCTTCCTCATTCCAATCCAAGCTCTAGGTTTAAGCAAGCCATTACATTTCTCTCTGCCTGCATAATTATTGAAAATGTGGATTGTGTTGGTGAGAAGGTGTTAGCAGCGTATATATTTTTTTCTTTTTTCATTTGTGTGTTAGCCCAGAGAATCACATTTTAAATCAAGCCAAGGGACATAGGCCAAGAGCCCCATGCTCACTAGGAACATGTGCAGGGGAAGGTAAAAAAAAGGCAAGATGGTAGCTGTGGCCATGCAATCCAAGCCCCAACCCTCATGTAAAAAGGGACAAGGCTGTGGCCACCATCTTCTTTTGACTCCCCAGATGCTCCTGGTGCCTGCCATGAATTGTTTACACTATATGATAATCAGGCAAAAGCAGCATGTGCTTGTACAGTTCAGTAAAAGGGTATTTTATATGATAAAACTGATACCTACTTTAACAGAGTTAAAGAACCTGGAATTTGGTCTACAAAGGCTTAGAACACCACAAATGTATATGGATGTCATACTGTAAGTCATTGGAGATGTTATTTTAGATACAAGTCCAACATTGGTTCCAACACTTCTGGATTGCACCGGATCCAGAAAGTTTGGGTCGCACAAGGAAAGTGATGCTCAGGCACTGAAGCATGGATGGTTTTATAAGAGGAGCTCAGTCAGGATGGCAAGAGCAGGAAGAGTTGCAGGGCCAGGGGATGTAATTCGGTAAAAGAGGATGCAGCAACTGGGGGTAGTGTTTGTGATCTCTACCAGTTGCCCCAAAGCTGGACTTACTTCCCATGTCCTGGGAACTCATCAACTCATTGCAGACCTGCAGCTCAGCCTCTCTAGTAAAGGTAAAGGTTTCCCTTGACATGAAGTCCAGTCGTGTCCAACTCTAGGGGGCGGTGCTCATCTCCGTTCCAAAGCCAAAGAGCCGGCGTTTGTCCGTAGACACTTCCGTGGTCATGTGGCCAGCATGACTAAATGGAACGCCATTACCTGCCCACCGAAGCGGTACCTATTAATCTACTCACATTGGCATGTTTTCGAACTGCTAGGTTGGCAGGACCTGGGACTGGCAACGGGAGCTCATCCCGTCACGCGGATTCGAACCGCCGACCTTCCGATCGGCAAGCTCAGCAGCTCAGCAGTTTAACCCTCAGTGCCACCGTGTCCCCTCTCAGCCTCTCTGCATTCTATATAAATTCATCCAGGCCTTTTAGAAAGATCTCTACCTGCCATCCCATATGGACATCTACCTATGTTCAGTGGAACTTTTCTCTGAGATCAGGGGAGCTTATTTCAAGGAAATAAACATAACAATAGCTGAACCAATTCAAGTGATTTAGCCAATAATGAACAGCATTGTCCCCGTATGTGGGAGATGGGCGGTGATAAAAATATGATAAATAAATAAATAAAAATAAATAAATTGTCCTTGTAGCTTCCAGCTGTTGCTGAACCAATAGTCCCACCATCCCTTACCATTACACCCGATGGATGGGGTTGCTTGGGGTTGCAGTTCCACTGGGACTGGAAGGCAACAGGTTCCCCTCTTCCAGGTTAGATGAATATTCCAACTTTTAGAATAAGGAGAGCTTGCTTGTTTTGATAAACACAGAGAGTAGCTCTATGGGCTTTTTATTACTATTATTTTACATTCACAGTCACCCTGCTTTCCTTTTTTTCTTTTCTTGCCTAAGAAACACTATGCTAAGCAATTGGACAATATTTGTTTAATTATAACCTAGCAGTTTCCAAGGAGTCAGGCATAGCCCAGTGTTGCTTTTGTTTATCTTGTTGTGCCAAACCGCAAACAGGCTTGACAGTCCAGGGATCCAGATGCCAACCTGTATCAAGAAGAATTCCAAGACACTGCATCTGGCTCCTTGTCCAAGTCCAAGGGCAGCTGTTGTGCTGGTGACCACAGACTTGCCTCAGGGTCTGACATGTGGTTGAGTTCATCACTTGGTCAGCTCAGTGGCCACACTGCCCTTCTGACTGCTTCTTACTGTGACATGTCCTGCTGTCTGTGCAAATCTGACTTCTTAAACAAACTTTATGGACTGAAGTCTGCTGGCTCCACACTGTTCCTGTTTGTTTCAATCATTGATGAGACCAAAGTGCTTTCATTATGTTTGAGAGCAATTTGATCTAGATGTCCCAGAAACAGTCACATCTTAATTTTCAGCATGTGCATACAAAGATAAAGCAACTGTCTGAGCAACAATATCATTAAAATCTAATATGGTGAATCCAGCACTTTGATTCCATATTGGGAAAGAAAGTAGTGGAGTTTTTGGCTAGCACAGTGTGAAAGACTGTGATGGCAGATCTCTTTTGACTGCAAACTTCTTCTCTGCTGTCTTCGGAGTAGACATACTGTATGTAGGCTTCTACTTTAAATACCGTAATCAGTGGCTATTGTACATTACAGCTAGGCAGCTAGAGTATTAATGTTTGAAATCCTAAGTGGTTGTCAAAGCAGTAGTTGCTATTGCTTTTATGCCTTGAGGTAGCCTTCCCAAAAGCCTCAAGCTGAGCCCTGTTGAAAAAAGATACTGGAGACTGAGAAAAGCAGGGGTTGGCAAACAATGGGCTGTATGTAGCTGCAGCTTCTTTTGATGCAACTCATGCTGTCTGCCTGTGCCTCACCTTGCTGTGTGATTCCTGGCTGATCAAGCAACACACTGCTGATGAGGATGAAAGACACACCACCCTGCAGTGAGCCATTAGTAGCTTAGCTATGGTTTGTTGAGTAACCAGTTAGTTGGTTTCACTTTTCACATAAGTCATAGTGATATTTTAAAGCACAATGCCTGAGTTCAAACAACATACTTAGGGTTCTGACATCTGGGTTGCAAAAGGGGAGATGATCACTCAATGGAAGCAGAGAAGCCAAAAAATCTAGCTCTGATGCCAGCAAGAAGTCAGCTAATTTTTGCAGCCCAGATCTGATAATCCTTACTTGGTACATTGCATTCAGTGCATTGCATTCTATCAAAAATAGCTTTAGGAAATAGGAACTTCAAAATCCAGGACTCCTGACACTATCTGGGCTTTCATTAGTGGTTTCCAAATAAGCCACTCCCAAAGAGGGATGTATCCTAGAGAAACTGCTCATTCCTGAGCCTGAGCCTGGTTCTTTAGGTGTGCATCCTGCTTTTCAGCCTCTATTCACAGTTTCCCTGAGGCTTGATAGACTATCAGCTTCCCTCTCTAATGCAAATGAACAGCTTCTGGCCTCACATTTCTCTGAATCTGGAGCAGGATTCTTGGACTTTGATTTCAGCCATGCAGCATCAGCTTTGTATCTGGGGTCCTTCTACTGACAGCTTTTCCTCAGGAAACATGACCAGCGATTCTAGAGTGTGGCAGTGACCTGTATAAAATGCCACTCCCCATTTCCCTTTGTCCTTTCTGGTCAGGGACAATCAACCCCACCACAGCACGCCACACTCTGTACTAGTTGAGAGTTGATCATATGCATTAAAGATGAAGCTGAGATGCGAACCCAATTCACTGGAGACTGGCCTTGAATTCCCTGAAGCGAAAGTCTAGTCCTTTTACCGCCAAGCTCCTTATTGCAGTAGTTAATCAGCGGCTGGATCCTCTGAAGTGAAAAAATGCCCATTTTGTTTTCAGGGAAGTGCTGGAGCTGGCTGCTCCTCACAACCAGCAAGGCCTACGGAGCTCCTTTTTATTAGGGATGAATGATTTCTCACACTTACTCTGCTTCTATCTGAGGCTGCCAAGTTGGTCCACCTGGACCTCTGAACTGAGATGCCACATTTCCCACCACGTCTCGTGCCTGCCTCTCTGCTTGGCCTGCATTATTTATGACTGCCACAGAATGTCCCCCGGGATCACTGTTAATCAGGGTCAGGCCTGCTTTGGCATCACATTTGCTGTAACTTGGATTCCAAAGAAACCCAGGACTCTAGTGAACCAATCAGCGCATCAGTTGGCACTTTCAAGTCAGGAAACAGGAACTCAGATGGGGACAGGATGTGGCAATCTGACAATTAATTGCACTGCCCTGTCCAAAGTGGGCCAAGTCCCTGGATAGGTTTGCCTTGTGTACTGCCAAGGACTGCCTCGCTTTCATTTTATTTATACTCCTCCTTGCAAGTGATAGAGAGAATGAAAGTAAAATAGATACAATTAGATAATCAAAAAAAAAAACACACACACACACATAGGATCAGCAAACCCCACCACTATAAAAAAAAGCAGACAACATGCATCCCAGATGCCTTTTGTATTCTTTTAATAAGTATCTAATGATGATGACCTCATAAGACACATCCAGTCCAGCATTCTCTTCTCACAACATATGACCAGATGGTTAAGGGAAGCACACAAGAACGATGTGAAGTGGAGTGTCAGAGGATGATAGGATTCAAAGGAGCCATTTCAGCAATTGAATCCAACCATGCATGAATCCAGATTAAAGCATTCCCTAATGGCCAGCTGTGAAGCCTCTGCTTGAACAGAACCAGAGAAGGAAATATGCTCCCAATATCCAACTGACCTTACTCCCTGATTTCCAAACATTCAAAACTTTCCTGAAAGGCAAACAGAACCTGCCTTCCTGTAACTGAAGTTTGTTCTTTTGCATCATAGGTTCTGGGATGATAAAGAGCAGCCTGTGCTCTTCTTTGGGAGACACCCCTTCAGGTATCTGCAGTGTTATGGGATCTCCATTCTTCCTCTCTCAAAACTAAACATAGACACAGGAATTTCAAAAAAGTCAAGATGGCAGGTGCAACCAAGTGATCAAAGCCCTTCCTCTTTCTATGTGCATGTGATGAGTGAGAGATAGGGCTTCAACCCCTCAGTCATGACCACCATGTTGACTTTTTTGATTCCCCCCTGTGGTTACCCCTGTCCAGTTCCTTCAGTCTCCTCCTGTAAGACTTCATTTGATTCACTCATCAACCTTATTGCTTTTCTCTGAACCTACAGTATATTCTGTTTAGGCACAACAGCTGCAGGTTTATAGTCTTTAGGGTGTGGCTACTCCATACATCATTTTAGTGGCAATTGTATTTTTTATTCCTTTCCAAATATTCCCCAGTAAGAAATTTATCTTTTTCGTAGCAGCCACTTAACAGGCCAACTCGATTTGAAGTGAAGCTAGGACTTGTTTCGAGATTCATTTTGCTGCTGGGTGCATCATTTTGTGCTTGCTGTTCCCATTGTGAAGGTACTTCCTGGGTTGAGAGACCATGCTGCTTTGAGCTTGAATAACACTGAATAATTTGAGGTGATCAGCATACATGGCCACCTCAGTGATCATGCTTAACTCCAGATCTTTTGTGAACCACTTAAAAAAGCACCAGACCAATTAATATTTCTGTAGAGTCCTTGGTGTTCTCTGAGCTTGGTTGTTTGCTTGCAGACATTTAATTACCTGACTAGGTAACATCATCAATGCTAGTGAATGTGGGGTGTGCTCCCTGTTTGTATACAATTGCTTGCCCTGCCATTGGGGTGTGGTTTTCTCCTTGGTAGTTCCTTGTTTTCTGCTTGATTTTTTGTCTGCTTGATTATTTCCTTGGTAGTTGCTTGATTAGGGTATTGTTTTCTGCTTGATTGTTTGTCTGGTGTTAATCCCTGCTTACCTGTATGTAGACTGCTAGAAAGGATGTGTTCTGGTCTTTTTGTTTCCTTCTTAGCTTTTTTATTAACTCTTTTGAACAGTGTGTAAATGTGGTTAATCTTTATGTATCTATTGATGGTTATTTGTCTGAATGCCAAGCTTCCAGCAATTCCCAAGTGTTTTTGAATTTAGCTTGGTCTAGGATGCTCACAGTTTCCCAGTTGAAACTATGGTTGAGTCTGTCTATGTGTTGTGTGATTAAGGAGTTTTCATTGTGTCTTTTGACTGCTAGTTGGAGTTCAGGGATGCACTCTGCTAGTCTTCTGCCTGTCTGTCCTACGAAGTGGCTGTTATAATCCTTACATTGTATGTTGTAGATGACTCCTGTTTTTCTTCTTGGGCTACTGAGTCTTTTGGTTTACTTATTTCTGTTTATATTTGTAAATATTCTGTTTAGATTCTGTAATATAATCTGTTTATAATCTGTAAATATTCTGTTTATATTTCTGTTTATATTTTTTCCATTGTTAGAACTACTTCTTGTTCTCAGTTTCCTGATTTCTGACTGGTCATGGATTAGTAAGTAGTAGGAAAATTAATTTAAGGAAATTCCTAATTGTTAAATCTCTTTCAGGAGTCTTTGGTGACTACGTTTGTAAAAATCCTTTAATAAGCTAAAATAAACAATACATCCCAAATAACCCCTATCCATATGATTGCTTAATGAGATGAGATTGGATTTTCATAAAAATCATGTTTTTATGATAAAACCCTTTGTCATTCTACATCCTTGTACAGAGCCTAAATCTTTAGAAATGTTTCATATTAGCAATTTTACTCGAAGTTCTTTTTAAAAAATGCTTGAATGGGTACTATCTGGGCACTATGAATTCTTTGTTTCCTCTTGTCAATGAGATATAAAGTGTATTTTTTTTCTTTTTCCTTTCTTTTCCCTTTCTTTATGAAAACATCTATTCATGCATAAGGATGCACTCTTTATCTTCTGCACTGAAAACACAGGTTAATTAATTAATCTTTGTTTTAATTAATTCAACTTCTCTCCAAACTCTTAATCCTTGTTAGTATTCTTTTAACTCATCATTTCAGCTGCCTCCTTTGGCAGTTCTTTCTTTAAAATTGGGTGTATTTTAAAAATTATTTGCAATCGTTGGTTTAATTGTCATCTGCAATATACTGTTTACAGTTCTTTTTAAAATCCCATTTCTTTTTGCTTGGGCTTTTTTTGTTTGTTTACATTGTACTTCTCATTTCTGCCTAACATTCATTTTCCCCTCTAGTAACTTTCTTGGCACTGATAAATGGCCATAATGATAACATCTGGAGCTCAATGGTACCTATTCTTTTATTTCAAATGAGTACCGTAGTTTCTATTATTGTTGTTTTGAGCAACCATCAAGTATTTTGGAAATTTGACTTCCTTTAATTTTCTTTTCAACTTCTTTTTAGCGAACCTCTCATCTTCTGAGTGTCTTCGTCTTGCAAGGACTACAGTGCAGTTCTTTGGTGCCTTTATACATGCATGCAGACAAAATATCTCTCCAACTAAATCCTGGATGTCATTTAGGCTGGCTGGGGAATTCTGGAAGTTGAAATCCACACATTTTAAAGTTGCCAGGTTTGAAAAACACTCTCTAGTTGATTCTATGACCAACACATATATTATGTCTTTTGGAGGACTGAGTGATGCATACATTTAATTCCATCTATGGGAGCACAAATGAAGTTACTTGTTTCAACATTTTCTCCTTTGGCTGCTTCCCTATGTTACTGTGAACGTTTTGATCTGGTGGGGTGGGTGGAAGATCAGTTGGGTTAAATTCAAGCGGGAGTGGCTCCCTTACGTACAATATATCACAGAGCAAGGCAGGTTTCAGAATTTGGAATATTGTTTTTAAGAAAAAAAAGTTAAGAAATCAATTTTAAAATGTAAGATGAAATTATTTAAATGAACAGTGGAAAGGAAGAGAAAAATGAGCTACCAAAAGTCCTCCTTATGATGATTTTGTATGTTTTACTTTTTTTACTTAGTTTCAGTATCTCACTTTTCTGTATCTATACTCTTTATTCTTTACTATAAGCTTGAAGAATGTGAAGTGATTCTAGGTTTACAAGAAAGATTCATATTTAAAACAGGCAAAAAAAAAAGGAGACAAGCAAAGATGCATCCAGTAAAAATTACTTTAGGGGCTCATTCTGACTTATGTGCAACCTGGGAGAGGCAATGGAGGCAAATGACAAAGCAAGCATCACAGTGGCACAAAATAATACACCTTTGCAGGTGCACCTTGATGTTCTGTGCATATGCATTGCAATGTCACTACATTGGTTTCCTGTGCAGATAGCTATCAGATACTGTGGACTCCTTTGACTGTCCCTATAGTTATTTTCAGCAGCTTTTATGCGCAGCACACACAAAAAACAGGTGGAGCTTCAATGGCAGCATAGGGAGGAAATGTCTGTTTACAATTTCTAACTTGTTTGACATGATGCCCAATTTGACTTAAAAGCAACATTAAAGTATGGTTTTCTTGGCCTTCATACATAGTTCATATTCAGCAAAGGCTTCCAAGGGCATAATTCCACAGTCATGGCCTCACCAAAAAAGCTCTTTTAACTGATTCAGAGGCAGGAAGGATTATTTTTACTCCTCACTGAGTGACTACAAATGTGAAAGTGCCAGGATTCAGATTATGCTAAGCAAATCTCTACATATGTGCTTGTGTGCATTTAAAGGAGAGTTGATTTTAACATGTTGTGAACCCATAGTTGTGCTTGGTAAACCATGTTTCTACTGTGTTGTGTGAACTTGCCCGATCGTGGTTTATTCAATTAATCATGATTTAGTGCAATGTATGAACCTGGCCAGTGTGTCAAGTGCTAGAACTGCATGGAGCACCCTCTGGTGCTGACCTATGGAACAGCAGGTGGCAACCTTTTCATTAAAGAATCTTTAGAATTGAGTGTGCTCATTCGGCTGAATCACTGAATGCGACTGAATGGTAGGATGGATAGAGGACTTCCTGATTTAGCTCACCTTTGCTCTGAGCAAGATGATCTTCTGGACCGCTATTGTTGATGAACCTGGTTGCTCCTTAGTTCCCAGTCCTACATTTCTACAGATCACTGCCCATAGTCCTTATCTCCACCATCAGAAAATGCCCTATGAAGATTGTACCATTCTACCAACTGGAATGACCAAAGATTTTACATAATAATAGGGCTGGCATTGCCCAGGATAGGTAGGAAAAAACATTTAACCCTTTCCTTACTGTTTTGAAAGAGAACAAAAGGGTGTTGAGAAAATGGCTACCTAAATTAGTAAAACAAATTAAAATAAAACCAAATTGCTATTGAGACATGCACAAACACACTGCAGCAAACTGGAATGCCAGAAAGAGGACACAGACCACCTATAGAACATCTTCCAACAAAATGGATACCCATTCAACTTTATCAAAAAGGGCCTGACCACACAACGAGAACAACCTATGAAAAGGATAATACTTCCATACATAGAAAACATTTCAGAAACAACCATCAGACTGCTACAACCATATGGCATCACTATAGCACACAAACCAACTAAAGCCCTCCAAAACATTTTAAACCAAAAGACCCAGTAGCCTAAGAAGAAATAACAGGAGTCCTCTACAACATACAATGCAAGGACTGCAACGGCCATTATGCAGGACAGACAGGCAGAAGACTAGCAGATCGCATCCATGAACACCAACTACCTGTTAGAAGACATGACGAAAACTCCTTAAACTCACAGTACATGGACAGACTCAACCATAGTTTCAACTGGGAAACTATTAGCATTTTAGATCAAGCCAAATCTAAAAATGCTAGAGAATTCCTGGAAGCCTAGCATTCAGACAAATCAGCATAGAGCAATAGACACATAGATATAAACCATATTTACACACCATTCAAAAGAAACAATAAGAAGGATACGGACTTCCAAGCTGACAACCACGGCAGAATGCAGAGCTGGCGAGTAGACCAGCTGTTCATAATTCCTCTCCAGACAAGGAGAGGACTTGAGATCACCCACAAGTGTTCCAGACAGCTGCTCCTCACAAGGAGACAGCAAGACTGTGGTCTCTGGCGGGTTGGAGCTCTGGGAGATGAGGGAATAGCCAACTTGCTCAAACCACAGTCAGCACCTGCAAAAGGACACTGGGTTCACATACTTCCTTTCTAATCACTTTCAGAGATTGTTAACTGCTTTTCAACTATTAGGAACCTTTGGATCAACATGTTTTACAGTACTGGGGGAGTTTCCTTCAATCCTTAGTGAAAGAAGTTTTAAATATAAGTTTAAGGACATATGTACTGTATATGTACATGTACAGTATATATATGAATAAACAGCAAAAGGGTGATTAAAACTTTGATTTTAGAAAGTTACAAACAGACTAAGGGCCCAGATGGATTTGAAATAAGATTTGGAATTATTTATAAGAATCCTTCCTGTGGAAAATGCTTTCATTTTGAATTCTTAAAAAAAACAAAACATGATACCATGAGACTTTGAAGGTTGGACACTAGAGGGGAACCAGAAGGAACTAAAGATTACAATTGAAGGAGAAGAACACTTAAATTTGAGTTACTAATATAGAATGAAACAAAATATTTTAACATTGGATATACTGAAGGATATTTTTGAACAAAAGACCCAGAAGTTAATTATAAGACTGTCTGCCTCTGTAGATAGACTGTGTTTAAATGATGTTATAGAAGAGGAACAAGTTTTACCTGACAAGATTGAGACTGATCTGAAAGTGGATTTAAAAACGGCTACAAGAATGAAATGGAAAAAGTTTTTGCACTGGACATACAAAGAAACCGGAGGATGCCTTAATAATTAAAAGGGATACACAAAAAACCAAGAGAGTGACCTGCATAATTTTCCTGTACTGGATGTACAAAAGACGCTTGTTAAAGCTTTGAAGAATTTTGTGAAAAGGGACAAAGAAAAAATGAAAAGAAATCAAGTTCTAGGCATTATTTGAAGGGACTAAAGATCAAGATTGTTAAAAGTAAAAGGAAGAAATATAAAGTTGGTTTATCTGAGCAAGATTAACATAGATATGTTGTTATCTCTGGTAACCCTTAATGGATTTTTGCTGATCAGGACTGAAATGAAGAGGCTTTAAGGATTTGTTTATAGATAAGAGATGGGATATGGGAAGAAGAGACCATTTGTTGTATTTTAAGAGAAGGTGATAAGTTATTAAAATTGTTTATACAATGAAGGGGCATGTGATGAATGGGAAAGTCATTGTTTTATATATTTCTTTTCTTTTTCTTTACTGTGTTCTCATTTTTTCTTTCTTTTCTATTTTTCTTCCAACACCGAAATCAGATTGATTACATCCTTTGCAACCAAAGGTGGCGGACATCTGTACAGTCGGTAAAAACAAGGCCTGGAGCTGACTGTAGTTCCGATCACGAACTTCTTCTTGCACAATTTAGGATCAGACTAAAGAGATTAGGGAAGACCCACAGATCAGCTAGATATGAGCTCACTAATATTCCTAAGGAACATGCAGTGGAGGTGAAGAATAGATTTAAGGGACTGGACTTAGTAGATAGGGTCCTGGAAGAACTCTGGACAGAAGTTGGCAGCATTGTTCAGGAGGCGGCAACAAAATACATCCCAAAGAAAGAGAAAACCAAGAAGGCAAAATGGCTGTCTGGATGTCTCAGAATGCAACTTGCAGAACCCTGGAAGGGTTTTCCTGATGACAGTCATTAACTGTCCTGGCCTGAGATTCAGAAGCTAACGTCCAGACCGTCTGGAGAGCATGTGGTTGGGGGAGGCTGGCTTAAGCCAACACTTATCTTTTATTCTACAGCTCATAGAACGAGAGTGGCAGTCTCAGTTGGCAACATGGCAGCCTAAATGTTCATAGGGTTAGAAGCCCTTTTCCCCCAGATCATGAACTGTGAACCAGATTTAGAAATAATGCTTTTAATTAAAAGTAGCATTTTGGAGACTGTTGGCAGTGGCTATCGGGCATATGTGAGGAGATCTTTCCTGACAGTAGATGGTTGGGACTTGGATGCAAGAGACTGCTGCAAACCCCTTTTAATCCCGCTTTACTAATCAAATCAAGAGCTTTCATTCTCAGTAGAGCCCCTTCAAAGTGGCACATGCAGCTCGACAAAGAGATCTCATTATCACGCATAAAATAAATTGGTCTTGCCAGTGTCAAGAAAATTTTTGTAGCTCTTCAGCATAGGCCTCCATAACAGAAATACACCATAGAGTTATACAAACCCCTGAAGTTTCCTCTCTGCTCAATTGTTGGGAGTGGAGTGGGGATAGGGCTAGGAGATACGGGCTGCAAAATTCCCAGCAACCACAAGATGATAGCAAAGAGTATGTCTGTATTCCTTTGGCACTCATCCTGAATTTGTAGCCCAGATCTGACAGCCATGAGGTGTGTTTGTGTGTGTGTGTGTGGCACAGAGAAGCTGGGTTCTGAATTACCTTTCCTCCAAAAGTGATAAGGAAGAACTGATATCTTGTTTCTTGGGTCAAGATAATGTGTAGAAAAGACTATGTTGATTTAAAAGAAGGAAGGAACTAGTAGGTTGAGGATCCTAAAAATCATTAGTTTAATCTCATCAGTAAGACTTTTGGAAGTGGCCTGGGCATTTGTTTCCAAATCCAGGGCTGGCAGAATAACTGGCCAACTTGGCATTAAGCAACCCCTTTCCTTTTTTTCATCACCTTGGAATTGTTTGCTCCTCTAGTAATTCAGCTGGCATAATTGTCCTCACTTGATGAGGTGAGAGATTAGTTTAAAGGTATTCCCCACACTGGACCTTGGTACTTTTCCAGCATTTAGCAAGGTGAGTGGTTGATAATAGAGCTGTTTGGTTTGGGCCTCCCCCTTTGCTCTCTGAGGAAGGAATCTTATTTATTGGGAAACTGGGAAGTCTGTAAAAGACTGGCTTCTCACTTGATTTCAACCATACAACCAATTTTCTCACAGTTCCTCTTGCTTGCTGCTTGATTCCTTGTATCTTTTCTGGAGCAGTTAATTTAGATCAGCTGGACTGTGAAATGGGCCAAGAGTCATTTCAACAGTTATGGCGCTAAACCTATACCCAAAGCCCTGGGATTACAGTGGGTCGGACATCTTCTTGCAATGCATCTCTTTGAATTGGAGCAGTTCATAATAAATGAATAGAAAACAGAGCCTCCTTTTCACAGCAGAATTCTTCTTCATTATCTTTATGTTTAGCAGTATCAACAAGCATTAACCAGTAGGAGTGTATGTTGAAAAGTTATGTCCCTGACATAAAAATGCATATGTAAAAAAATGCACAAAAACGGGCAGAGCTTGAATCACATCATCGTGGCCCCATCTTCACATTTCTGAACATACCTGTAATGGGCTGTGAGAATAACCCTGAGGGACAGGAAGAGCTGCAACCAAGACAATGGTCAGATAAGAGAAATATGAGTCCAAAACAGGAATATATTTTGAGAAAGTATCTCAGACAGGACCCTCCCTACTTCTCTTTATCTGACTGTTGTCCTGGTTGTGGCCTTTCTTCCTGTTCCTCAAGGTTATTCTCACAGCCCATTATAATACCCTTGCATGCACAATTGTAGTCTTTTTGCCATGTGCATAAATGTACTCCCTTCTACTCTACGCTTTCTTCTTGTATCCATATGTTTACCAATGCATGTTTTCAATGTGTACATAGTACTTGAGATGCTTTTATGGCATCCAAACCCTTAACAGCCTGGAATAATTGACCCTTGAGCCAGTGGGGAGTCCTTTCCTGTACCCCCTTGTTCTTTTTTGCAGGAGAAGGAAAAAGAACCACAAGAGGAGGGAAATGGCTAGAAATAACCTACCATCAAAAGCATGTTACAGCTGTACCAATAGTTGTACTGTTACTATTTTCATTGGGACTGCTTTCAGCCTTTGTGGGAGGGCCTGCAGAATTGAACAGAGATAAAGTGGGTACCAGACAAACCAGTGGTATCAATGGATTTTGATATAAAAGCATGAGAAAGGCTGGATGAGGCTAGACAGTGTAATTCAATGAAAAACCCTCAGCAGGGGACAGCATGTAGTTGACCTGGATTGATCTTAGAAGCTACGCAGAGTTGCCTTTGGTTAGTACTCAGAGGGGAACCCTTGGTGAGCTCCAGGGCTGCAAATTAGACTGGGAAGCCAAAAACACATATTGGAAGAAGGAAGCAAACCATTTTGATAACGCTGCCATATTTAGGATTTGAGCTTGACTTGAGGACACCTTCCCTTTTTTCAAAGATATGAGGTAATGTTTGTGTTGCATGAGGAAAAAAAGGCATCATGAGATTAGACATTATCAATATAAATGCAGAAAAGTTGTCAGAAACTTGGCAGATCTGACTAAGAATCAGTGGCATCCATGGTGGGGGGGTGGGTCCAAAAAGTTAAGATAGTGACTACACCCATACATTTGAAGCCATGCCCCTTTTTACATGAGTGCAGCACTTTTATCACACAGGTGATCTTGATCTTTTTGACTCTCAGCCACCCCAACCCACCCTACCCTGTGGATGCCCCTGCTAAGGGTATCTACCATTTGGGGGGTGGATCAAATTTAATGAAATCACATTTCAGTGAACATTTATCCCACCATTTATGAATTTTAGTAACATTCCTTGATAGAAAAGATCCTTGTTTCAGAGATTGCACTGCCTGCTGAAAACCTCAGGACAAATTTTATCTTTTCCATTTGGAATTCAGGAAGGAAGAAAAAAAGAACAGACCTGACTGCAAAATCATTTGACCACTCCCAGAAGGTCAAATAAATACTGCCCTTTAAGAAGTACCCCTTCTTATGATTTTAACATGGTTCCCAATACAAGGTGTTTAATTAGTTTCCTAAAGCACAATGTGGCTGAGAGCGCTTGCAAAGTTCTTCATTTTTCAAAAACGTTCATTGTTAAATCGTTCAAGGCCGCCTCTGATTCCCAAGTGTTAAAATATGAATCTTCACACTTCTGAGTCATCAACTTAACCAAGCTACAGCTTCAACTTCAGTGAACTTCCTGGGAGTAAAGTGCACAGTGCCCACAGAAGGTTTGAGTCACAATTTCCAGGGCAACTCTGTCCCAGCCCTGTGAAAACCAGTTGGGTCCTCCCTTTCAACTGCTGACCCTCTCTCACAGCTCTGACTAGCTGATGAAATCTTCAGTAACAACAATGAACGTTGCAGCTGAAGTGTTTTTGAAATGGGAAAGCTGCTTATTTCTTTGGTAGCTTCTTGCGAGCTTTGCAGGGAGAGCTATTGCTGTGGATCCCATGCCTGGAAGGAACCCATCCACAGTATTGGGCTGCACCTGCTTTGCAAATTATGTGGATTTTCACCACTGTTTTGGGCCTCTTCAGCACACAGTACCTCTGCTGCTCATTAAACCAGTCTAACTTTCTTCAGGTGTCTGCAAGAGCCTGAAAAAAAAATATGGTGCTGCTTTAAGGAACCCTAAATGCAGCTCTGAAAGCAGCAGCACTCTTTTGCAGGCCTGCACAGGAGCCAGAAATGCTGGGCTGCTTTAATGAACCACAGAGATCTGCCTAAAGCCCTCTTGCCTCCTGATCAAAGCTGGTTGGTTTTTCCCATTGTGATGCTACTTCAAGAAAATATTTTGCAAGCACAAATAAATGTAGCAGGAAAAAATGGCAAGAAGTAAAGAATAGATGTGCCAGAGTTTACTTTTCTCCTGGCAGGACTTCAGCCTCTTTAACAATTACACAGAAAGTACTGATCATTATCATTATCTTCCCTTGGCAGGCCATGTTTTGCTGGCCTGTGACCATCATCATCATCATCATCATCATCATCTGGGTGGGCAAGAAGTTATGTGGTGTCATCCGGGGGCAGAATTCTAAGGGTTTCCCCCCCACTTTGGGGTACATATTTTTGAACATTCGAAGTATTCAGTCTAAAAAACTTAGACACCCACTTTTAATTTTTTTTTCACAAAAAAACACTGGGACATTGTAATTTCTATGGCCTCTGGGGATTGGAATAAGGAATTTAGGGGCAATGTGCACTCTGCAAGCCATGAATTGCACATCTCTGGCATACAGAGTCAGTTTGGTCTAGTGGTTTAGGTGCTGGGCTAGAAACCAGGAGGCTGTGAGTTCTAGTCCTGCCTTAGGCACAAAAGCTGGCTAGGTGACCTTGGGCCAATCACTCTCAGCCCAACTCACCTCACAGGGGTGCTGTTTTGGGGAAAATAGGAGGAGGAAGGAGTATTAGGTATATTTGCCACCTTGAGTTATTTAAAAAAAAAAATAAAGGTGGGATAGAAAATAAAATAAATAAATAAATACAGCCAATGCATATGGCATTATAATTACTCAATAGTCACAATAAAGACATTAGATGAGAAATCTGGTAATAGTGCAATCCACTGCAAATCTCAGAAAGGAATCTCACTTCACTTAGAGTAGAGTTGGGCTATGCAGTGCAATCATATGTATCTTGAGTAGGGCTCTGTCTTTGAGAGATATGGTACACTAAGCTGCAATGTGGTTTGCCTGGTTTTAGGTTAGCAAGTCTATGAACCAAGCTTGTATGACAAACCAAGTATTATGTTTTAGTGTGATGTGTAAAGCTAGCCCACTGTGGTTTATTTAACAAATCATGATTAAATAAACCATATAATAGCACAATATGTGCTATTTAACAAATCATGATTAAATAAACCATATAATAGCACAATATGTGAATGCAGTCAATGCCTGATTATTGATAAACAACATTAATTGTTAAATTACTACAATTGTAATATTCAGGATAAAAAAGGGATAAATGTCTAAAATATAAGTATCTACTTGTTTTATTATTTTCAACATAGACCCATTTTATAACTTCTTAACTCTTTACCTCTTTTTAGTTTATTATCCAAAAACATAATATTTTTTTAATGAAACAATTATAATCATACTATCACATTTAGGATGAAACCATTCCTTTTCTACTTACCTTGGAATAAGCAATGCTGAAGTAATTCCTATGCAACTCCTTGAATAAGACTGTGCTATTAGTTCTAGCACATTTAGTATAGCAAGAGAAAATAAAAGTAACTTGCTTAATGTAGGAAAAACAAATCCTTTGATTAATGCTGGATCAGATAACTGGGGCCTTCAACCAACCAGGTTGTCCCTTCAGTGGTGCCTTATCTCAGAAGGCAGGGAGGCATACCTTATAACTGAGTTTTATTAGACATTGGTATAATTTCCTTATATTTCTGTTCAGATCCTTAAAAATACCAAAGAAAAAATATTTCATTTGCAATGAAATAATGTATTATTCAAATCTGCTCAGCCTGGAACATGTCTTTCAGTGCTAACCTTAGCATGTTTACATAGAAGTAAATTCTACTAAGGGTGGGACAAGGGTGAGGAACCTCTTGGTGGGCAAGGGCCAGGTTTAAGATTTTTCAGGGTGAAGAACTGCAACATGGTGAGGCTGCATCATTTGTGTCAGCAATAAAAGGGCCTAGAAAGGACTCCAGCTGTGCTATACCTCTTTTTGAGTTAAAGAATAGTTTTCATCTCTTTCTCAACTCAAAGGGGAGCAAGGGCTCTGAGTTCTGCAAAAAAAAATAACTCAAGGACCACTGGTTCTGTGGCCATAGGTGCTCACCCTGCAGTTTAAAAGTACTTAATCCCTAAAAGATATCCAGAAGATAGAATCCTATGGAATCCTAGCATGTATGAGGAACCCTCATGTTGCTTGCATTCCATTCAGCTGTTTAAAAAAAAAAAACCTTATTCCAGCATATTTTTGTGTGCAGACAGTGAACTTGGGTTGCTTTTCTAATTTTTAGGGTTTTTTATTTTTATTCTATGTTAAATGCCTTAAATTGTGAAATGTTAGGGTTGTTTAGAAATGTTGTGATAGATAGATGGATTGCTAGATAGATCCAATGCTGCTCTATTTGGGAGTACATCCCACTGAGTTCAGTGATAATTACTTTCAGGTGAGTGAATATGGGCTTGTAGCCTTGTTTCTTGAATTATTTCTGTTGTTGTTGTTTTAAACTCCTTGATATTTATGTCTACTTTTTATAATTGCCCTAAGGGATGAATGATTCATTTCAAACAGAGTAAAGAACCTGTGGCTTTCCTGATCTTGTTAGTCTTTAAGTGCCTTATTATTGCCCCTGCTAGCTGGGAGTTGTAGTTCGGCCAAGAGTTGAAGAATTACTGATTGTCTGCTGCTACATCACATTAAACCACCTTTCAAGGCATGTGAGCCCTGTCAGGAAAAAAGCCTGGCATTTCTCTTGTGCTCTGTATTTTAAATAAGTCATTTGGATTGTAAAGCTGCCATCATTACCATTACCAAAGTAAATTCTGGCTCTTTAGAATGATTGGTCACCTTTCCTGTCCTTTTACAGCTTTTGGTCCCCAAAGTGCTCTCTGTATGTTTTCTGTAGTTCACTCTGAGATCCTTTCCCTTGAAGGTGAGATATTGATGTGAACATTTGCTATTGAAGGATCACATCCCAGGGTTTTTACAAGAACAGACTCCTAAGAAGGGTTGTAGGGATAAAAAAATTACAATAATCAAGTCTAGAGAAGACAAAAGTGCAAATAAGACTTTCAGCAGAAGTGTGACTGAGACAGTGTTGAAGATAGGGCAATATAGAAGAAGTGTTAATAAGCAGATTTACAGAGAGACAGAATGTGAGAAGCAAAGGTAAGCTGAGGATCAAAGAGAGCACACAGAGAGTTTTTGCTGCAAGATGACAACAAAATTTAAAACTGCAAAGAACAAATATGAATGTCTTTGCTACAGTGACTGCTATTGGGTTCACATCACTTTCATGTACATTATAACAAAGGCATGCAAGGATTCAGTTAGTTATCTGCTGCACACACAAATCACTGATCCACCTTAAAACCAGTCAGGGATCTTAAGGTATTGTTCAAGCCCTAAGACTAAGTATTGCCTCCAAAAAACTTGAGAGGACCAGGGGTGTTTCAGGGGGGATATCAAAAAAGTCAAGTTGGTGATCATGACTGAAGCTCCACCCATTTTTAGGTGCATTGGGGCCATTGTCCTGACCTTTTTGACCACGCCTGCAGATGTCCCCGGTGTAGTCCCCAGAAACCTCCCTAAACTGTTTGTTGTTGTTGTTTATTCGTTTAGTCGCTTCCGACTCTTCGTGACTTCATGGACCAGCCCACGCCAGAGCTTCCTATCGGTCGTCAACACCCCCAGCTCCCCCAGGGACGAGTCTGTCACCTCTAGAATATCATCCATCCATCTTGCCCTTGGTCGGCCCCTCTTCCTTTTGCCTTCCACTCTCCCTAGCATCAGCATCTTCTCCAGGGTGTCCTGTCTTCTCATTATGTGGCCAAAGTATTTCAGTTTTGCCTTTAATACCATTCCCTCAAGTGAGCAGTCTGGCTTTATTTCCTGGAGGATGGACTGGTTGGATCTTCTTGCAGTCCAAGGCACTCTCAGAATTTTCCTCCAACACCACAGTTCAAAAGCATTGATCTTCCTTCGCTCAGCCTTCCTTATGGTCCAGCTCTCGCAGCCATATGTTACTACAGGGAACACCATTGCTTTAACTATGCGGGCCTTTGTTGTCAGTGTGATGTCTCTGCTCTTAACTATTTTATCGAGATTTGTCATTGCTCTTCTTCCAAGGATTAAGCGTCTTCTGATTTCCTGACTGCAGTCAGCATCTGCAGTAATCTTTGCGCCTAGGAATACAAAGTCTTTCACTGCTTCTACATTTTCTCCCTCTATGTGCCAGTTATCAATCAAGCTGGTTGCCATAATCTTGGTTTTTTTGAGGTTTAGCCGCAAACCAGCTTTTGCACTTTCTTCTTTCACCTTCATCATAAGGCTCCTCAGTTCCTCTTCACTTTCAGCCATCAAAGTGGTATCATCTGCATATCTGAGATTGTTAATGTTTCTTCCAGAGATTTTAACTCCAGCCTTGGATTCCTCAAGCCCAGCTTGTCGCATGATGTGTTCTGCATACAAGTTGAATAGGTAGGGTGAGAGTATACAGCCCTGCCGTACTCCTTTCCCAATCTTAAACCAGTCTGTTGTTCCGTGGTCTGTTCTTACTGTTGCTACTTGGTCGTTATACAGATTCTTCAGGAGGGATACAAGATGACTTGGTATCCCCATACCACTAAGAAGTTGCCACAATTTGTTATGGTCCACACAGTCAAAGGCTTTAGAATAGTCAATAAACCAGAAATAGATGTTTTTCTGAAACTCCCTGGCTTTTTCCATTATCCAGCGGATATTGGCAATTTGGTCTCTAGTTCCTCTGCCTTTTCTAAACCCAGCTTGTACATCTGGCAATTCTCGCTCCATGAATTGCTGAACTGTTACTGAAGTGGAAAATTACTCAATTGTCCTATTTACTGTATTACTGTTATTTCAATGTAAATCAAATTAAGTTTAGTTTTTCTTCTGCCCCATCCATTATTTTTGCAATTGCAACCTAGGCTTGTTATGCTATCCAAAAGCCAAGTACCACCTTCAATGCAGAAAACTTGTAGTCTCACAGCTATCCCTCTTTTTAGACCAGTGTTGATCGTTATTCAAAATACAATATTTGTTGCCAACTCTGTAGTTCAACTGAGAGTCATGTATGTAAGTGGGTCTGTGCTCTGTGAATGCACGTCAACAGTACAGGGATAGAGGAAGAGGACCGTGTTCAGACATGGAGGCAGGATTTGTTGGGTGCTAGTCTTACCTCTAGGAATGAGAGCCAGTTTGGTCTACAGGTAAAGGTCCTGGTCTAGGATGGGGAGACCTGACTTCTAGTTCTGCCTCAGGCATAGAAGCCAAACAAATGACTTTGGCCCAGTCACTTTCTCTCTGCCCTAGGAAGAAGGCAATGGCAAACCACTTCTGAAAATGTTGCTTAGAAAACTGCATGGATTTCTCTGTGTAGTTACCAAGAGACAAGACTGACTTGAAGGCTAAAACAAAACAAAACACCCCCCCCGAATATAACAGTTTCATTCCCTTATCCCATCATGACTTAAATTGTTGAAGGGAGCAAGTGAAATATGCCATTTGCTGTTATTCCTGTCTAGCTTTTGGGGGTGGTGCTTTGTGACAGCCTGAGCCCAAGAATATACTCCTTTCAAGTCTCAGTGTTCATGTTTCCCTATGAACTGTCGTTGTATGGGGGTGCATTAGTGAAATACACGCCAATGTGTATGCAGGAGGGAATGTTCATAACCAAGGCTCAACTCAGAGGTTCAAGTATATGCATATGAATGTGATGGGCTTTGATGACTATAGTTACAGTAAGATATTCATGCTTTTTGGTTAGTTAGTTTGTTTGTTTTGCTCTCTCTCAGTACAGTATTTCTCTTCCCTCAGGAAACACAAGACAACTACCGCAATGGTGAACCATCAGAAGCTTTAAACCCCAGGAGGGTAGCCTCCAAAAGTTACCACTGAAATATGATTCTTCGTATGACAAAAAAGAAAAGCTAGGACATAGGTAGAGAGCTATCAGAGCAACTGAAGTTAATTAATACCATTTTTATTTTAAATTATATTTACAATCAAAAAATCAAATTTAGTCCCAGCCTTCCTATTTTTTATAGTGCATCCCCTCAAAGGCTGTGTGGCCCTTTGGTTTAAGAAAGTTTCTTTATTTATTTCTTCTGCAGAAGATGCTGAAGAAAAATCGATAAGACTGTTGCTTAGCTAGTACACTTTCTGAAACTGCAGCCATAGAAGAATAAAAGCAGAAAGAAACTAAGCAAACTATGATAACACTAAAATATCAATATGCACCTAGTAACATCATTATACAAATGCCACCTTTTCCTCATGTCTCATGCAAATATGTAGGTTGTGGCATTTCCATGATGACATCCAAGTCAGATGTAGATTAGATGCTCATTATAGTACAGACAAGCCAAGTCAAGATTCTCAGATTCAGAAAACCGTAGTGCCTTCTGTGAACAGGATTTACTATTTTTGTTTAAGATTGGCTTAGCAGTAAGGAGAATTGTTGAGGAGAAAGAAACCTCAACACCTCCTTTTAAAAAAAAATTATTATTTTTAGGCAGCTACAAAGAAGAAAAACAAAACATTATGAATACAAATAAAAGAAAAAAGACTAAAAAGGAATAAAAGAAAAAAGTAAGATACAACAATTGTAACTATATGAAAATTATTACAGCTCAGTTTTTAAACAAGTTGAAACTTGACTATATGGAATCTACCATTCAAACTTTCCACAGTGTTGAAAAAGGCTAAGAGCTACCATGTTTCATCAAGCCAACCTTTGGTGTTTAGTGCGCAAATATTTGTCCTAGTACACATGACAATCTTTTTAGGAACAATCCGGGCATGGTTGATCCACATTCTTCATTGACAAATTCCACATTTTGGGTATATAGTTAACAACCCATGAACATCTTTAAATGTTAACTTCCTGCTAAGAACCTGCTAAGAATATTTCACTATCGTAAAAATATTCAACCAATATGAGGAATTAAATTGCACAACCAAAGCATCTATATTACCGTACCTTCAAAGTTATTATATCTCCAGCATAAGGTAGATAACCATCCCATTTGGAACAACTGTTGAGAAGTCCAAAAATCTGAAAAAAGAGTTTTTGACGAATTCATCTAATTTTAAGATAATAAGAAATGTTTATTTAATCAATTTATCAATCTCCTCAGTTGCTGAAGCCACCTGATTTGGGAAAATGGGAAATTATAGTTCATTTTTCCAAGTTTCTTATAAATTACCTTTATTTATTTTAGTAAAGTTATTTAAGTGTCAAAAACATTCAATTGTCGCTTCAGTGTGGGAGGGAGGTTCCAAGGTAGCCAATGTATTCAGTCCGAACAGGGAACATTGCAAATGTTTTACCTGATTATACCTCCATGAAGCCTTTTTAGGCAAAATATATTCCTTTTGTAATCTTTCAAAAGCTTTTGAAGTATCATTAACAATCAGCTGATCAAGCTAACCCTGTAGTAGATTTGGCTGTTCTGATTCTGCTTAGAATGGGTGTGCCAGTAAGATATTGGTGGAAGGGGCATTTTAGGGGAAGGACCACATGGCAAGGCCTCCACCCAGCCCCAGAACCTTCTGAAATATATTTGGCATTATTAGAACTAAAGATGCTGGGGAAAGAGCCATTCGGCTGTCTGCCTGCTGTTTTTGTATGAACATTTATAGAAGAGGAGACCATTTACTGCCTGTCCCCATTAAATCTATATGCTCTGAGCACCAATTTTTCTTTATCATTATTTCAGCACACCATTAGCTGTGCTCTCAGAGTGCATCCTAAGCTATTAAGGGGGTGAGATTTTTATACACAGCTTGTTAGGAGATGCCTCAGAACATGAGGCCGTAACATCTTCTCACCTCTGTCAGAAAAGGAATCATATAGACAGCTGGTCTAGTAATGCATATTTGCTGCACAAACCTAAAATGACATCCCTTGGCTGATCTTTTAGATAGCACAGAGCTGCATAATGAGAGAGCAAAATGTGATGCAGGCATGCTTCTTGTGGTAGCCTACTTTATGTAATCTACCACAATGCCAATAGAGAGACCTCAAAAGGCCTGCTGAGGTTTCTCAAAGGGCTGGAAAGAAAGGGACTAGTCTGAGGGACCAGTCACTTGGCTGTGAGACAGAAGTAGTGATGACTTTGGCCTGGCTATCAGAGAAGTTAGCTAGATTAGATAATGGAGAAACTCCACATTGTTAAGGGACGCGGTGGCGCTGCGGGTTAAACCGCTGAGCTGTCGATCGGAAGGTCGGCGGTTCGAAACCGCGCGGTGGGGTGAGCTCCCGTTGTTAATCCCAGCTCCTGCTTACCTAGCAGTTCGAAAACATGCAAATGTGAGTAGATCAATAGGTACCGCTTCGGTGGGAAGGTAACGGCGTTCCGTGTCGTCATGCTGGCCACATGACCCGGAAGTGTCCTATGGACAACGCCGGCTCCAAGGCTTAGAAACGGAGATGAGCACCGCCCCCTAGAGTCGGACTCGACTGGACTTTACGTCAAGGGAAACCTTTACCTTTACCTACCACATTGTTAAAGAGCTAAAATGTCCCTCAGCCTATTGTATACAGCTGAAGATCAGCATGATCTGACTCAAAAAAGGAAAAATGAGTCCCTTTGAATGTGCCCAGGTGGATCAAAGTCTGGATAATATTGCAGTTGTATAGAATTGTATGGTTATTCTCATCTCCTGGAACAAATGGTTTTACAGGAGCAAAAAGGAGGCTTTAACAGGCCAAGTGATGTGCATAACCAATATATTTTCCTCTGTCCTGTGCTTTGGAACTCCTCCTACATTCCTGATATTTTAGAACACGCAAATGAAGATAAGAAACAAAATAACCCCTCCTTCCTGCCATTGATTGAAGAAAAATAAAGTTATTCTCTGAGCACACACTATTATCCATTTGAAATTCACGTATCACACAACCAGGGATAAAATGGAGTTGCCTTCAGGAGCCTTGAGGCTAAACACATTTTAGTGGAGGAATAAGCCATCTTTTACTTCTGAAAAGGTGACAACAGTGTTTCTCAACCTTGGCAACTTTAAGATGTGTGGACTTTAAATCCCAGAATTCCCCAGCCAGCCAGGCTGGCTAGGGAATTCTGGGAGTTGAAGTCCACACATCTTAAAGTTGCCAAGGTTGAAGAACACTGGGTTACAGTGTTTTATAGTTAAAGAAGAACTACAATGGGCCTCTTTAACTCTTTCTATATGCCCAAGTGAGCACCGACTATAACCTGTGTTAGAGGAGGAGGAGGAGGAGGAGGGCTGATGTATCAGTTTCCTGACCTTCCCTTCCTCTGTTATTCTCTGCCCTACATTCAGCTCCAACTTGTTGTATGTAATGTCATCCTGATAACTACATGTGTATTGAGGTTTAAGGGTAGCAAGCTGGGGAACACTGTGCCACGTGGAGGAGAAATATAAAAATATACAAGTGAATATCCCTCCCTGAATGTGGGGTGGCACCCTTGGTCCATGCTGTCCCAATTCTCCTCACATGTTATGACTGTGAAAGGGGATCCTACATGCTAGAGCTCCTTCACCTGATTTGAGCAGGGGGCATCCCACTTGGCTCACCATCCGGCTCATATGCAAAGTTCAAGCTGCAAGTTGGTGAGTGCCATGGGCCGTTTCACACCCTTGAATGGTCAGCCAGTGTGCATGACGGCAGAAATATAGAGCTGGCTCGTGCAACTCCTCTGCATGTTTTTTTTTCCAACCTGGGAGAAAGTTCACCTGCATGTTTTGTATCACGTTAGCATTTCTTCGCTTTGATATGGCACGGCTCCCTCTTCTCAGATATGAGTCTGTATAGTCACTGACCCCTTGCTCTGGGCTTTTTAGTGGAAACCTTTCCTCCTGGGGCAATAGAGAATGGGGCCTTTTCTCCCTCGCTTCTCTCCCTCAACATCAGGAGAAACTCCCTCTTAAGCGTTTCTCCTGATGTTGCTGCTTATCTAGTTTTCTGCATCAAGCACAATTTTTTTTTAATCTAATGTTCTTAATGTTCTTAATGTTCTGGCTCTGGTTTCACTGCTCTTTTTTATTGGTTATAAGTGATGATAATGGCAACATTAAGGATATTATAACAGCAAAGTTTTAGGTAAACTCTCTTACAATCAAGTGATTCAAGCTTTTCTTTTGTTTATACACTGATATATGATCTTCATGATTGCACGTGCATGTGCGCATTCACACACACACAGAGATACATAGAGGGAACACCCCTACATGTACCCGTACACTCATCTTAAAGTAAGTATGTGATTCATTTATAAATTGGCACCTTTAAGCTGAACTTTCTAATTTCACGGAAGAAGATGTATAGACAATATAAAATTGGTTGCTGGAGCAGATGTGGGTTTCTAACACTCCACAGCCTTTATAGAGGCTCCTCAGGTTGTACTAAATCTATGTTTTATCACTTGAAAAATCACAATTTTCTTCAGAAGATGTTATCTCCTTTGCAGTGACAAAGCTTGTTTCATTACTTGACTTCACTGGAGCTAAGGAGAGGATCAGAGTAAAGAAGAAATATTGTGTTCTTAGTAGCTAGTTCTTAGTTTAGTATTATAAAACTAATTTCCCAGTTACGGGAACTTATCTTAAAACTATGATTCATAATTTGGGTCCCAGAACTGCATGCAGACCCCTCAAAAAGCTGAAGAATGACTCCCTCTCCACTCAGGCCTTCAAAGGTTGTCATTAATCTTTCATTTTTTAATATGACACAGAGTTAAACATGATTAAATACATGACTGCAGTGTAGTCATAATGAGTACACGTAATTAATGTGATAATTTTAAGTACATTTAAATGCCCATAAATTGAAATCAAATCGGGGTCACACTCTTGCCTTAAAGAGTTCTACACTGCACAGGTTGGCTGCCAGCAGGGCAGGGAGGGAATCTTCGGAGAGGATATTAGAAGTAGGCATGAATGCCAAAAGCAGATTAACAATACAATAACAACTGAAACCCGAAAAGAAGCAAAGTGTGAAAGTTCAGTTGCTCCCCATTGTTTGCTCATGGTCTGCCTCTTGCTTCAAAACTTTGGCTTTGTTGACTTTATGTTTCTCCCTTGTTTAAGTGGAGTTGTACTATAATGTTCTTTGGTGCTTTCTAAAACCAGCTGGTTTTAAAGTCTGAATTTCTTCTATATATAACCTTTAAAATACCACAGCAAGAGAACTTGTGAAAAAAACAAAACAAGGAGATACAGCCTTCAATATGATGAGAAGTCCCCACTTCCTTTAGCTGTCTTGTATCAGCAGGGCATTCCACCCCCCTTGTTTCCTTGGGCCAAGAGCATCAAAATAAAAAAGAAACTAAGTAAAATTCTCAGAGATTTTTCTATAGATGCAAGTGTAAATTTGCATCTACTAACCAAGATCTTCCTGCCCTGTATTTTGATTCCATTTGACTTTAGCTGTAGGGTTTGGACTGCAGTAATGGCAAGCATTCATCTGAAATTAAGAGATAGACAGCAAAGTGGCAACATTTTCACAGCATTTCAACTGATTCAGGATGGTAAAAACCAATGCATGCTATAAAGACTTTCAAGAGCATTTTCAAGAAAAGGGGAGGGAAGCGAATATTTGGGAAGTACCCTTACCTGCCTGAAACACAGAAGACAATGATACTTCCTCTCATTCCATGTACAAAAACTGCATGACCAGGCAATTAAATTTTTGTTCCCTGATAATGAAAAACTAGCTTCCTGCTCACCTGAAGGCAGAAGAGTAGCTGGTGTGCAGGGTCCAGGGCAGGGTCTATGACACACAGCTCTCTTCACTTAAATGCTACTTCCCAGCATTTACCACCTTAGACAATTGCCTCTCTCTACTCAACTTGTCCTTGGAGTAGGGTGCTGGAGGCCAGAAAGTGGGTAGGAGCAGAACAAAAACTAAGCTAGATTTCACTTCGTGTAGGCTTAATTCTAATTAAAATTAAAATAAGGTTAATATAATTCCTCCCCAATCATCTATCCATTATTCCCCCCTATTTGTCACTTTAACAAAACAGTTGATTTTTGAGAGCATCTCAGGAGCTGTCAGCCTCATGAGGTAGACCAGATCAGGAAATCAACTTCCTGACCAGATCAGGAAGGCTGAAACTACATACTTTTATTGAGAATGGCTATAATAACAGAAAGTGTTATGCTGTATCCTCTCCTCATTC
The DNA here is from genome assembly GCF_035149785.1 of Candoia aspera. NCBI lineage: Eukaryota > Metazoa > Chordata > Lepidosauria > Squamata > Candoiidae > Candoia > Candoia aspera. The sequence goes on along the minus strand of NC_086156.1, from coordinate 41,025,386 downwards.
CTATACTTCAGCCAATTACAGAAATGTCTGCCTGAGCCACTTCTGAACATTATCTTCTTCTGGACTTTTCAACCCCTTTTGCCTAGGTAATTGTTCCTGTATATTTATTTATTTAAAAGACCTATATGGCTGCCCATCTTGTAAAACACAACCCTAGGCAGCTCACAACAATAATAAAGCCAGAAAAAAGAGAAAGCCAAGAAAACCAGGCGCCTGACCCACCACCTTCCATCCATCAGTCCATCTTCCTTACTCTCTATAGGAGCCTCACTCAAAGCTTTTGAGGCCATTGGGGTACTAAAGTTGTGTTCCTCTGCATTAAGCAAAGTGATATTATTATTCCAGTCAAGTATTGGGGTGGCCATGAATGACAGTAAATTATAATTATTTTAAAAGCTATTGCTTCATTCTATACTGCCAATAGAATAAGGAGGAATTGTGGTTTCTGCTTTGGATAGTGGGTATCATGCATAATGGAAAGGATCCATTTGTTGCAGTCTCTGACAGCAAAATATCTTGGGCATCTCCTGAGAATATTGGCATCAAGCAATGCACACTGAGACAAAAGAATCCAAATTATCATAGCCATTGATATATCTGGGCCAAGCAAGTGCTATGTCTTCTTCACTATGGTGAGATACATTACATTTTTCTTAAATTATGGTAAATTCTATCTAAGTATGAAACTTCTCACATAAATTAGCATGTCCAAATTGCAAACAAATCTGAGTTCTTGGTTCTTTTTGAGCTATTCCTGTCTTTTAGCAAGTGCCTATGTGGCTGTCCTAGTATTAGGCTCCCCTGTATCTAATTGAGGCATCACAGAAAGAAAGAGAGGGAGAAGGGCAAGCACGTGGGTCATCACTAGGTCAGATTCTTGGGAAATCTGCTGGCCACTGTCAGAAATTGAATCTCTGATCCATCACAGGCCACGTTTCTTATGTTCATATTCATGATAGCCAGTAACATAGTGGTTGAGGAAACCAGGAAACCCGGGATGAAATCCCACTGGAGTACAATGCTCACTAGGTGATTATGGGCCAATAATCAACAGAGGATTATTATTGTGGATATATAATTTGTTGAGATCTCCAACTATATGGACCTTCAGCTGCTACAGAATAGGTAGGATATAAGTGCAATCAGTCAGTCAATCAGTCATGCAATCAGTAGAAGTCCTTTTAATCTCCACCAGACACTGCAAAATGAAAAGATCCAGGACTTGAGTGATGGATTGCAATAGGTGTGCAGCCACACACCTATATAACTAGATATTTTTTAAATGTATTTTATCAATCATTAATTCTGAGTCCTTTAAAAAAGGAGCGTAGGATCCAAAACAATATATATACATACATACAAACAAACAGTGGTGTCGAAGAGCCTGCATGGAATACAGAAGAATTGGAAAAGGGTCAAAGAGAGCTGTGACAGCCTATTTAATATGTAACAATGCAACACCCAGCTGCATAATGCTAACTATAGCACAAGGTGTTAATAATTGTTCTCCAGGCTGTTCAGTCTTCCAGGATCTGCAAAACTCAGGTACCAAAATGCAGCAGTTTTGATGGGCAGAAAATGCTATGCTGTAGTTAGTGAATGCAGCTGGGAGAAAACTCCTTTTCATAAAGTAGCATTATTTCCCCTGGATGAAGATAATAACAGTTGTGGTGGTGTTGCTACTAGCAATACTTATGTGTTAAGCATTGACTTTTCAGAATTTAAAACAAAAATGTAATGCCTGCCTTTCGACATAAACCATGAATCCACAGAGAGGGAGAGATTGTCCCACTATTTTCAAGATCCAGTCTAAACCAGGCTTCTTCAATCTAGAGCAAAACTTCCAGGCATTTAGGACTACAATTCCCATCCTTGTTATTTAGTGACAGTCTCATTGGCAAGACCTTGACCGAACTTCCCAGATACTTGACTCAACTATAGGCTCATATTTGGCTTAAGGCTGTCTAAGACACAGCACTCTATTGCATACTATGAAGAAGCCACTAAAAGAGTTCCTTACATTTCCCTCTTTAAACCTACAATAGTTTAATTATGGACTTTATTCTTCTCTTCCTATGGTTCTTGTCCTGTGCTACTCAATAACTGTTGCCTCAGAAACTCTGGTTGTCAATTCCCACATTTGGCATTTCATGTTGCATGAGACTCATAATGCTGTAGTTACAAGCAACCAAGTGGGAAAAAGCTAATCCAGATATATTTAGATATATAGGGCAGAAATACATTTCAAAAGAAGAGAATATATGTAGCTCAGGGTTTAACTAAGGAGTCCTTGATGCTCTCTGAGCTCAGAGAGCACCAAGGACTCCACAGAAATACATTTGACCGGTAAGGCTGATCTTCTTTCAGATGAGTCCTGGTCCAGTTCAGATTGATTTTTTCTCTGATCACCTCTGACCTGCTCTTTAAACAACCAGGGAGGATATCATTAAACTACTTGAAGATGCTATATTGACCCAAAAGATGTAAAGTTCCCCACTGGTTGAAATAATTTTTTTAGATAATTTCGCATTGTCTTTTCTGATCTATAACTTACGTACATTTTTAGCCTCTTCCTCTGTACAATTCCTGCCTATTTAAATAGTTGCTGTAGTCCTAGACAATGGCAAGTCATTTGTTTTTATGCATATTTCATTACATGATTCAGCCTCTGATTCTATCCTTATGACAACCAACGTCAGAGGTACATGAAATTCTCCTATGTTCACACACAGAATAGTATTGAGACTGAAGTATTATTTCCCCCCACTTTTCACAAAGGTAGACTCCAGGTATACTCAAAAACCCCATAATTGTTATCTTAGTTACTTATGTGCTTAAGAAAATGTTAAGAATCACATGTATAGAAGGTCTATACCCAGCTCTTTTTTCACAGGGAAGACATTATTCTGAATCTTGGAGCCTTTTTCAAACTCTGAAAGTTTTTCAGATTCTGAGAATGTCAATTTGAGCCCCCTGCTTTTCTTTTCACTGTGTTCTGCATCAATGTAGATATCATTTTTTTGTTCATCTATTTTTATACTTAGTGGTGCACTCAAATCAATGGCCCAATAAACAGGAATGGGTGGGGAAATTCAAAACCAGCTCTTCAGATTATATTTTAACTGATTGGTTTTACTGCCTTTAATGAAAAGTACCAATTCAACTGGTCATTTCAAATACTTATTTCCGGTATTTCCATACCACCTCAATTATACATTTTGTGCTGTTTCACACTCAAATCATAATGTAACACACTAATATTCAGCTCAGAAATTCATGGCCACCATGGCATCCATCGACCTGACCCAATTCAATGCACATTGGGGGGTCACTCATTAGTTCTGTCTCTGTCTCAGGGCAGTCAGAATGTGATTTGGTTTGAGGGACATGAACATCTGTCTTTTGTCATGGTCAGATCACTTTCTGATACATATGGAGTTCTCTTGTGCTACTCCTCACCACAGGAAGGCTGGACCCATTTGTCTGGTCTACCCCAGGTCCTTGATGGACCTCTTTGGGTTTCAGAGGGAGCTTGGGGAAATCCTTGAGAATCTGCTACACCGCTTGACTGAGGCATTAGTCACCTCTAGGAATGACAGGGAGATGTTGGACTTAAATTGGATTGTGCATGTGCAGCCTCTCCCTGTTTATGGATCCTGGGGAAAACCCCACCCTACCCCACAGTTTTCAGAGGAGCTGCAGGAGTTTTATGGAGCACTGCTTTGCACAAATCTATCTTGTGTGCCAGTTGTGCCTATTCTTGTATCAGAAGGCCCTGATTATAATCACTAATGCCTTGGTGATTTCTTGCTGCTACCCTATAGTTCATCCAGAATCCAGCAGCGTGGGTAATTATGGGTGCACCTGCCCAAATGACACCACTACTGCACAAGCTGCACTGGTTACCAGTATGCTTTTGGATGAAATTCAAGGTGCTGGTCATCACCTACAAAGCCCTTCATGGCACAGGACCAGGATATTTGACCAGGACCCTCTTTCTCTTATTGCTTCTGCCCACCCAACAAGATCAGGTAGGGTTGACATGCTCTGGGTCCGACCTATTAAGCAGTGCTATCTGGTAGAACCCAGGAAGCATGCCTTCTCTGCCACAACACCTGCATGTGGAACAGCATCCCCCAAGGTGCTCCTACCCTGCTAGCTGTTCCCTCAGGCATTGGGCCATGGGTATGCAAGCCATCACTATGTTAATATTTCTGTGAAGTAAATTTTGACCCTGGCACTATAGCCTCTACAAAAAAAAAAAAAAAAAGTTTAGTATCACATCCATGAGCATTATAAACTCCATCCTCTCCAGTGAGTCTGCAGGAAGAAAACTGAAAATAGCTACTTCCATGTTACACATACCGTGATTTGTTCTGTTGTAATCAGAAACTGTGATTAGTATTAATTCTAGATTATGGGAACAATAGCATGAGATTAAACAGTACAACAAGAACTGTGAATTGAAAATGACAGGAACTCTGGCTTGTAGCTGTATTAGGGGAGAAGACCACATGAGCCCAGTGTCCATGCACCTAACACAAAATAAGGGTTTATCTTTATGTAAGAAAGATTGTAGACATTTGTCATATGAAGCTTCTGCAGTTCATCTGAGTTGCTTGGGTGGATAGAGTGATTCTCTGATCAAAGTCAGTAAGAATGGGAATCTGGTTGGCTGGCTGGATTTCCTCTTAACTCACATATTATTCCAAGGCCCTGGAAACCTGGAAGCCCTAAATTCTGGATCATCTCTCCAGTTGCCTCCATGGTCTGGGGTCCCATTAAGGGGACTTGACCATAGATTTGGCCTGTAGTTGAAATGCCTCTCAAAAATGTAAAACGCCTGTCATCGTGAATAATCTGAACATTGTCACTACTCTTTTTTTTTTAGATTATGCCCCATTGGTTCCTTTCTCCTATATGCTTTGTTGTTTTAAGTATCTCTTTATCCCTTTTATTGGGGTCTTATGTTTGTTTCTTTACTTTTTTACTTTACTTACCAGGTATGTGAAACTATTTTAGAAAATGGAACAACAATATGGGGGGATGGAGAATTGGAAGAAAAGTTTTTCCTTTGTGCTTCATAATTGAAGTAATTTTCATTTCCCCTAAAAGCTATTTTAAGACTAGCCTAGGGTTTAAAATTATTTACCAGCACCCAGGGGCATCTTCAGGGGTGGGGTGGAGGGCAGGATGGTAAAAAAGTCATCAAGCTTGGATCATGTGATTGAAGCCCCATCCTTTTAAAGAAATGAGAAAGGAATTATATACATATGCTTGGAATAGACATTTTTGTATTCTGTTTATTTATCAATCCCAGGCCTACTTGCACTAGAGGGCTTTCTAGAACTGTGTCCAAAGATTTTGGTAGTCAACTATTTTATAGCTCTGATGGCCTCCTAGCATGGCTATGAGTTCTTCTACTCCTGTAAATATTACTTGGTACTCATAGTAGGGTTTACTGTTTTGAGTTGACACTGTTTTCATCCAATCAATAGGATTTTTTCCCCCCAAGAGCCATAGATTTTCCTAGTGTTTGCCTGGCCTGCCTATTTGCTTGAGAGAGTCAGTTGCTAAAATAAACATGTGTGTATGTGGGTGGGTAGGTACACCTTTGGGCTCAATGCTCTTTATTCTTCCTTGCCTTAGGTTTTGAAAATGGAAAAAAATGTTGCAGTGGTTTCTCTCCATATAACTTGCCAAAAGGGGTGTTAAGAAATTTCCCTGGTTGTTCCATATGTGTGAGCTGCAAAGAGGTGCTAAATTGCTAAAGGAAATTAAAATGGGGGAAGGAAAGGGGTAAAAAGTCCTCTGTGCATCTGATATGGGCAGACTTTTAAGAGCAACATGGCTAGTTATGCTGGAAGAGAAATTCCAGCCCTTCTGTGTATGGATGACTTCTCTAAGAATAATAGCAAAAAGGAAAAAGATGCAATCAGAAAATTCAGCCTCTGGTTATATGTGCACAGAGTCCGATTAGATACTGTTGGAAGGAACTTTCATACTTTGGAAACAAAGAATGGTGAGGAAAAAGAAATAAAGAATGGTTTGGACAAGTTGTCATTTTCAATAGGTTTTTACGACTTGAATTTTATAGTGATCAGTCCCGTACACATGACTTCTTTCAGAGTAACTACTCACTAAAGACAGCATGCAAGTAAGCATGTGTATTCCCTTTCAGAAGACTTTGTCTTCTCTGAGCCTTCTTCCTCCCCTCCTGTGTCAGCAAACCTGCTGAGACTGTCTGAATGGGACTCAATTGTGCCAGCAAAATTAATGGCTGCAAGGGTAACCAATTATGGCTTGATTGCTGTTCTTTTGGCATTCCAATGCATAGCTTTTACCCATTCCTTTTAACCCAGTGGATGGGTCACTCAGACCTGGCCACCTTGGTGATCTTTCTCACCTCCTAAATCCTTTAGTATGCTTATAAGGGCATAAACTACCTAGAACTCCATCTGAAATAGCCTGCCCTGAGTGGCATTTCCCGAATTGGTAATGCAAGTGTGTCTGAAGGGAACCTAGAGACAGAGAGAGAGAATGTTAGTAATAGCTTTACAGACTGGAGCTGCCCATATTTTTTTGCCTCTGCGTGCCAACAGGTTGGAGTGGGTGTGATTCTGTCACCATTTAAAACACAGTTGTGATAGCAGAAATACACATACACATACAGTGCCACAATGAAAGTAACTAGTGAGCTGTCTCTATTCCACTTTGAGTATATCTGTGAATTCTACTAATAACAGATTTAGGTAAGTGTCCTCTATCCTGCTATGTATTAGAACCCTATAATTCTCATGAAGCATTTTGGCCAGACTGGCTGGGAATTCTGGAATATGTAGTCCCAGGACACATGGAGGGTGACAGTTTGAGAAGCCTGGACCAATTTATTGGGGTATTATATAACTTTCCATATTCCTTTACCTGTAAATACATATTTTGTTCAAGTTAAATATCCAAATTATTCTTCATTCTTTCTATATTTTTTTAAAAAACCAATCTTGTGGTGAAGTCTGATCATGGGCTAGAACTATACTATTAAAACAAATTGGATGTGAATGAAGGAGCTTTTTTTAAAAGGGTCCCTATCAAACAAAAGGGACGCGGTGGCGCTGTGGGTTAAACTGCTGAGCTGCTGAGCTTTCCGATTAGAAGGTCGGCGGTTCGAATCCGCGTGATGGGGTGAGCTCCCATTGCTTGTCCCAGCTCCTGCCAACCTAGCAGTTCGAAAACATGCAAATGTGAGTAGATTAATAGGTACCGCTTCAGCGGGCAGGTAACGGCATTCCATGTAGCCATGCCGGCCACATGACCACGGAAGTGTCTACAGACAAATGCCGGCTCTTCGGCTTTGAAACAGAGATGAGCACCACCCGCTAGAGTCGGACACGTCTGGACTTAATGTCAATGGAAACCTTTACCTTTACCTTTATCTTTATCAAACAAAAGAAGACAAGCAACCTAACCTCCAACCTAAAGAGTTGTAGCCTAAGATGCAACCTACTGTATACTCCAGATTATAACACAAAAATAATCCAACAAATATCCAGAGAGTAAGTCTAGACAGCCTAAAGAATAGACACAAACAATTTAATTTCCTTGCCCCTCTTTCTCTGATTAAGATATGTTATACTGTACTTTGCATCATTCATAACCGAAATGGCCAATAATCAAGCTGGCTGAAAAAGTCAGGATAATAAAAGCTATCTGGAGGTCACCAAGTTGCAGAAAGCATATCTATCCCATAATAACAGTTGTTTGGGGACTTATAACCAAGTTTGTCCTCCTGTTCTTGGAGCTGAACAGAAGTTTGCTAAATTCTATAATACTTTACATCCATGCCTGTAAATTCTTAGTGGCACTTTTAGAGGTTCCATTGCCTTAAGTACAATTAAAGTCCCTGTTATAATGGATCCATGGAAATCTACAATTAGAAATGGCTCAGTGTCCAAATAGCTTGTTCCAACATTCCTGGAAGCATTCTGATCATTGTCCAGCTTTTGGACAATCCACAATCACTAGAAAGAATTAGGACTACAATGATATATAAAGAAGTAAATTGTTTTAACAGTTTTGATAGTTGGAGATATGGGAATTCAAGTGTGGCATATTCTCCTTGACACACAAGGTATGGAAAGAGTGCCTTGGGGCCCTATAGTGTTACAGCCATTGGACAGAGATTTTACTGGTGTGAACTTGCACCAATTGCAAACTAGTGGCAATAGCCAGCCATACAGTGACATCCAAGTCTGATGTTGGAAGGGTCCAGATTAGGAAAGCAATATAAACTTTCCCACATGTTGAAAATACAATGCTATGATTTTATTATAACAATTAAGACTGTAAGTATATACACAAGGCAGCTCCTAGTTTTCTCATCATTTACTCAGCTAGACTCAAAGTGGTATTTTGAGTATCAAATCCACATCAGTAAGTCTCCCTCCACATCCATGCAGACTGCTAGTGCAGCCTTTATCTAAGGTAATTTGTGGCTAACATTAGCACTGCCTGATCCTTTGTTTGTCTAAAGAATTTAGCACTACAATATCCCTGCATGTTAAATAAGACAATGTTATTTTGTCTGCTTTGGAGGTATAGATATGGTAAGAGGAGGAAATGAGTAATCTAGCCCTGACTGCAGAGGAAAACCCTACTACCGGAGGAATTATGAGAATGTATCATGTAAAGAGAAACATTTATAGGCCCTGTCAAGGCTGAAAATGAGATGGGGGCCTAATGTGAAGAACTTTAGAGAGATCAGGGAGACTAAGAAAGAAGAGTAAAAAAATTTTAAAATCACAGTGTAAAAAGAAAATTACCAGGAAATTTTCCACAGTAAGATAGGAGGTCGTATACTGAACAGATATGCCACTGTGCCAAAGAAGAGGAAAGGCATATCTGCACAAAACATGCTGATTTATATGTATATATGCAATTCTGGAAATTAACATGATAATTTAAATGCAATGTACCTCTCCTGTAGCGGTGAAGAAGGCCATGCATTCTGTTTTGTTTCAGCCTGGAGGTTGCATCTTGATGGCCAGATGCAGATGGGGTGTACTTGGGGCCTCTAAGATCCCAAGATCTACCAGCCCAGCCATTAAACAAGGCTGAAGACTCAGTTGTGTGATTTACTCTTTACGCTAACTGGTCTACTGCTGTGTAAAAGCCAACAGTTTGGGATGACGATAAGCAGTGGTTCACAGGCCATGCCAAACCACCATTTACTTAACCGTGGCTTGTTCAATATGCCACAATTAGCTGGACTGGCATGTAATCTTAAGTCACAAGCCATGGCTTCCAAGCTATAATATTTGGGCTGTGCAAATCTGACTAAGATAAACCAGTGGTAAAACTACTCTGACGCATGCTTACCCATCAATATGTTACCAACCATTCCAAACATATCTTAGCAGCTGCTGGGCGTGAAATAGTAGGCTGATCATTACATGGCAACTTAGGTTACTGCTATACGTTTAGATCCATGGGCCCTAGAAATCAGATCCCTCCTTTCTTACTCAATTCCATTATCACATTCATTTGGATGGGTTCACTGCCCAAAGTGACAATGCCAACAGATGCTGTCTCTTCTCCAAAGGCACTACTCCGGGTCTCCTCTGTCTTGCTGTACGGTCTCTCTTTTGGTTGTTTCTAGTGTATCAGCAGTGATTTCCTCCCTGTAGCTTGCTAGGCCTGAGGGAGTTACAGCTCTGACATTTCTAGCCTTCGGGCCTTTCCCTGTCGATATTTTGTCTGCCCTTGGCAGCAGAGGGTCTCCATTTGGCCTTTGGGTTGTTGGTGGCTGTTGGGCTTTCCTCATTTCTTGACCTTGCCATAGGGTATCTCCCACTGCCATCATTAGGAGGGTTAACGTTGGAGGCAGGAAAAAAGCAGATGCGATTACGCCTGGAGAAGCAAAGTGCAACTTTTTAATAAGGCTTTTCCCAAAGATAAAAGTAAGGTCCAAAGTCACATCAAGGATTTGCTAGAGCAGGTACCAGATAACTGGACCCATGCTGATAAGTGGGAACAAGTAGAGTGTATGCAAGCCCATTCTGTATTTTGACTTATTCTTTGGCAAGCTATCACATTTTCCACTTTCCTGAGGTCTAGAAACATGATCTTTTAATTATCTGAAGCAAGTACTGTATATGATAATAGTAGTAATTTGACATGTTGAACATCCAGGTTGTTTTTTAAGGACTCAGTCTGTAGTTTGAGAGATAATCACATATATCCAGAAAGATACCATTTGGGAATTACACACTAGAATGGAAATTAAAATATGGATCACAGATATAATAAAAACGTTGTAGCCCCAGCTCTCTCTATAGACATATACCTCCTGTGTGGGATTAATCTTCCCTGCTTCCCCACCCCACACCCCAATCTCCTGGTAGTTTTTCAGTGGTTGCAGGATACAACCCTGATATTTGCAAACATTCCAATTTAGCACAAGTCATGTATATTATTTTTGCCAGCTTTTAACACTCCAAAAGAGGTGAAGTGTGGTAACCAAAGTCTTTTCCAATCTGCTGTGAAGATACCATTATTGAGTTAAGTATAGTTGAAGTACGTTTAGATGTTGACCTTTGGCTTCCACCAATGGAAACAAGCATTGCAGAAACACACAGTCTGAAAAGTACAAACAAATACCAGGCCCCAGTGCCGGCCGTAGGGGTTTTCTAATTGTCAGCTGAATGGATCAACCTGTTATGATAAATGTCATCTATTCTGTGATCTTCTTACAAGATGGTAAAGTAGAAAAAGAGGTGGGAATGTTGATGCTGGGTTCAATCCAGGAATCGGGAAGAACTCAGATATCTCTGACTAAGTTTGTGTTTGTTTGTAATAAGAGTGCTTGTTTACAGAATTTACTGCAACAAAATGTTTTGTACAATTCTTTTTTAAAAAATGAACAGATGTTGTTTTATAAATAGCCCACTTTTTTGAATTATTATTACTGGGATATGAGGGGGGAAAAAACTTCAGACTATCAATTAAGGAAGACTTGCAAGAAATTTAAGTCTGAGTAATTGGTCCTTTGTATCATTTCCTTTGTATGTCTTTAATGTTTTTATTGTTTTTAATGCTTTTATTGTTTGTATGGCTGTTTTATTTTTTTATTTTTTATTTTGGTACTGTAAGCCTCCCAGAGTCATGAATGTGAGATGGGTGGCTATATAAATTGAATAAATAAAATAAAATAAAATAAAATAATAAAATTTCAACCCTAATGGGTTAGTTTGTATATCATGGTAAACTATGGTTTGCTATAACCATAGTTTAGACTCCAAATTAAAATTTCTATTCCAGGTGTTTGGGTTAAAATCTGTCCTTATAGATACCCTCATTCATTTCTTTATATTGATCTCAAAAAGTAAATCATTATCCGCAACTATGGTTTGTTGGTTGAAGTGTAGTTTGCAAACCAGTTTCAAACTCTTAGAAGATGTTTAGAAACAGTGATTTGTGGAGGGGCGTTGGCCAAACTCATAAAATTCCAGTATCTGGGTAAATATTTGCCTGGTTTAAACAGGTGGCCACACATAAAAGTTCTATTTAAAGCTTTTGTCTATAACTTGTGTCCTCTGGATGTCAGTTCCCATGTATCTGAAGAACACTAAGTTGGGGAAGGCAGATGTTTTCCATGGTTTAATTCAATGAAACAGAAAGTGTGATTTGCATGTATAAAGGTCAGAATAAACGGTATTTAAGCACACAAACAGAAAGATATATGAAACTCTGGTGTGGCCAGCTTAGCCAAATGTTGGATGGGGAAGCTTTAAAATAGTCATTCAGAGAATTTGGACTACAGCTTTCATTATCCCCAAATAGTCTGCCTTAGGACAATGGGAATGGTAGTCTGGAACATTCAGAGGGCATGGGATTAGAGGGGGGTGTTTTAAGGTAATATTTAGCAAGCAATTAAAGCCATAATCTAAGCCTATTTCAGATCAGTAAACCCACCATGATAGTATTCTTCCTCGGAAAGGTCATGTGAGATGGCATGATGATAATGGCTTTGTAGTTTGCTGACTTACAATGAGATAAAGAAATGAGGGATAAAATTAGGCAAGATTGGATGTCTGCTCACATGGCTTCCTTCAACATGATCTCTATACCAAACTTGCCTTCAAGTAGGAATTAGAGCAGTAGTTTCCAGCTTTTGCAGTCTACCTTGTTAACCAGGGCCTGGTAACATAGCACCCATGGGTGCTATGACCTTTCTGGCCTTTCAGATGGCATCCATGCAATCCCAAAATTAATAACAATTCTTTTTAAAACAGGTCAAAAGCGCAGAAGATTGCTTAAACCTCATGAGATTTCAAGTTAAAACATTAATATTTTGTGAGATTTCTCAGGTGAGAATGTAAGAAACTCATGGGGATTAACTTTCTTGCAAGATTTCAGCATTTTTTAATTTTTTTTGCAAAAATATCCTTCAGAATCTGCCCTATGGTCCCAGTAACTAAACCCACAACTAAACTTAGGTCATTCCAACCAAACAAAAATGACTTAAATTCAATAGAGGGAAAAGAAAATCCCTAGGAATTTTTTTAAAAAATCAAAAACTTCACACCAGATAAACATAGCTGAAGATGGAATCCCACCACTGAGATCTTAACCTGGCATGATGCATGGCAGCTCCAAAATAATTTGGTTAGGAGAGAAGCAGAGGTCATAATCCCAGTTGGGACGATGTGACAGTTCAAATTAACCTCTTTGTTAAATTTGGGGTGAAGAACTTGCAGCTCATGAATTGCATGGGGCCACCAGTCACCCTTTGGTTTGTTGTGTAAAAGATGCTATATGATATGGTGAGGAGCTCAACCTGGAAATGTCCAGATCTTTGTGCACCTGCCCCTTATGGTGAGCCACAGAACTGAAACAGCTCCTTTGTCAGGTCTTAAAGTGGTATCACCTATTCAGCTTAGCCACTGGGAGCAATAAGATCTTTCTGAGCGTGGTGCATTCCTCTGGGCACTTTGATTTGTCTATTAGTGTTGTTTTTAATCTTGGTTTTGGGCTGTTCTGAATTCCAGATTCAAGGTGGAACAGAATAATTTGGAGCAGATTTTCATTTCTACAGGGAAAGCAGATGGGAACTAGGTTTACTTGGTTCTACAAAGCTTCAAGCCCAACTTGCAATGGAGGGTTGTGGTTTGGATTCAGAGAACAGCCCTAGCCATGCAAAAAAGAACCAATCTTCCTTCATTGATCTGGAAAGAAGGAAGGGAACTGTTGGATTTTAGTGATCAATAGATTTACTCTCAAATAATCACAATCTTAGCAATTAGCCCACCCAAGTACTTTTCAGCAGGAGACTAGGAAATGATTTCCCAGGCTTATATATTTCAGTATTTAAAATGACCAAATGGATCAATATTTTTCATTCAGTGCAGTCAAACTAATAATTTTAAATATAATCTCAGGTTACTTCAGTATTTTGGGTTCCCCATCCATTCTTATTTACTGGGCCATTAATTTCTATTTGCAAAAAAAGAGGATAAATTACTTTAACATATAATTCAGTGAGAAGAAAGTAGTTAGAAGGGAACTTGGTAAGACACCAGTGTGGGCCTCTAATAATCTTTAAAAGATCCTGGGGATCTTTTATGAGATGGAGAAATTTCCCAAGAGAAATTTCATAGATGGTTTAACTGACAGCCGTAAGCTCCACTGGCTCTGTTTCATTCCTATCAGTATGTTTTGTGAATTACAGTGTGACAGCATTTGCTGAGCTCTGTTAGTTAGATGATTTGTCCTCCTGCTAGGCCAGTGTGGGTATTAGTTCATCAACTAAGCTCTGATATCTAATTCAGAAAGAAACTCAGTACAGTATTCCCAACACCACATTCAGCAAGGGTACAGTAGATAATGGAAAAGACTGACCAGAGGGCTCATCCCTTATATTTGCACCATAACCAGAAAGAAATTAGACTTGCTAATTTCAGAAAGAAGCTATAAGCCTTCCTTAAGACTACCATCCCCCTTCCTTTTGCACAAAACTTCTTCAACTTGTCTCTGTGAAATTTAATACATATTGTGACCGTTATCATGATACGTTTAGTCACATTTTCCAAATAATAAGGTTGCAAGCACTTACAATGAGAGATTTTTAAATAAGCTGTAAGTTCCTGCACCAATTTTTATAGGATTTAGTTGATTTCATGTCCTTTTAAAATTCTAGCCTGCACAAAGAATTATATTCCTTCTTCTGGAGCAGAGGGGGAAGTTAAAACCAAATGTGCTTTTCTCATGTTAGGTGATGGGAGAACCTCCCCCACCCCTCACCCCATCCTGACGTTGTTTTAGATCTGAGCGTATAGTTGACTTCAATTCTCAAATGTCCTGGACTGAATCATTTATTTCTATAATTCTGGAGTGGGGTCCCAAATCAGACTGGCAAATCTTTACACCTCCCTAGTCATTTTTATTATTGTCTCTTGGAGACAATAATTGTTCTGGCAATTAACCTGGAACTGGTTAATGTTATAAAGCAGAGGCAACTTAAGGGGTCAGCTTGTCTCCTGGAGCTTGTTTTTCAGAAAGGATACTACTTTGTGGTTAGACTGTTACTTGATTTCCTAGTTGTTTTTAACTGCTTTAATTGTTTTGAACAGTTCTATCTGCTTTTTGATTACTTATTGTGAATGGCCTGGAGATGTGATTAACAGTACAAAAGTTACGACAATTATTAATAATAGTAATAATAATATTTCATGGTTGAGTTCTGTGATCTTTTATAGTTCTGCAGCTTAGGAGAAAGGAACTTGCCACATCCAACTGATTAAGTTTTACTGATGAGCAGGGTTTGGAACCCAGATAGCCTGAACTAGTTCCAAAAGTCAACATCATATTAATTGCACATTATCTAACTGAGCTGACAGTCCCAGGGTAAGTCAACAGCAAGGATCTGTGATGCTCTGGATGTTGTTGTATATCACTTCCCTTCAGCTTCAGCCAGCTTGGCCAATGATTAGGAAGTCTGACAATATCTGGAAGGCTACAGAGTTCCTCTCTCTGCTTTAACACACAAGATAAAGACAAAATAATTTTTTAAAAACTCGACTCCTGTCTGATATTGTCTATTTTTAAAGATAATAGATCTAATCTTATCACATATGGTATGTGTGTATGTGTGTATATCTGTATGTATGTATGTGTGTGTGTGTGTGTGTGTGTGTATATGTATATGTGTATGTGTATGTATGTGTGTGTGTGTGTGTGTGTGTGTGTGTGTGTGTATGTATGTATGTATGTATATATATATATATATATATATATATATATATATATAAGCAGTGCCTTATAGAATGATGATTCTTCCTTGATTCTTTTTCACATAGTATCTGTTATGGCATGGAAGAAGCAGTGAAAGAGAAGAGAATGAGACGATATTTTTAGAGATGAGATGAAAGCTAGGGAGCTGAATATCAAGCATCTGATGAGTTGTGGAACAGAATATGAAAACGAAGGAAGAGCTGCATGGAGGCAATCCTGAGACATCATGAGGATCTGGAAGAGGAGAAATTGCTTGAACAAATGATGATGCTGGGGTTACCACTAGAAAGATGAGAAGCAGAGGCTATCACACATAATTTTTGAGAGTGAAATGATTTGTATAATAGATTGTCATGAAGCTGCTAGTAAGCTCTTTCATTGAAAAGAACACCGCAGAAAGATGCTATACTCAAAATCAGTTTACTGTGCATTGCTCAGTTCTAGAAATGAGTTAGAAGAATGGGTGTATGACTGCAAACATACAGATCTTCCCTTTGTGTTTTATCATACAGTCAAAACCAAATTATTTATTTTTTGCCAAGACTGCTTGGCAAATAAGGGTTTCCTTCTAGACATACATAAATATCATAGGAGTAGTGGCAGGCTAGTTCCCTATTGACAAATACTGAAAGGCAGTTAACTACAGGTAGTCCTTGCTTAATTACCACTTGTTTAGTGATGGTTCAGACTTAAGATGGTGCTGAAAAAACTGACTTATGACCTGTTCTCACACCTAAAACCATCACAGCATTCCCCACAGTCACATGATCACAATTTGGGCGCTTGTCAACCAGTTGCAATTTACTACCGTTGCAGCATCCCAGGGTCATGTGATCACCATTTTTGACTTTCCCAGCCAACTTCTGGCAAGCAAAATCAGTGGGGAACCACATGATTTGCTTAATGACCACATGGTTCCCTTAATGCCTGTAGTGATTTGCTTAATGACCATTACAAAAAAGGTTGTAAAATTGGGTTGGATTCGCTTAACGACTGCTTCGCTTAACAACTGAAATTCCAGTCCCAGTTGTGATCATTAAGTGAGGACTACCTGTAAATATAAAAAATACCTCTTAATAAAAAGAGACCTTTTGGTATAGAATCATAGGTTGTTCGTCCAGTACGAGGGAATGCCTCTATATAAACCAGCCCTTATTTTTCATACCTTTTATTTTATATTTTGGAACATCTGGTTAAGTTATTTCTTCCCATAAATCCAGTTCTACAAAAACTGCACATCAATGGAAACTCACCAATCAACAACAAATTATTATTACTATTATTATTATGGTTGATCACACAGCCAGATGTTTAGACTGGATTTGGCATTTTTGTCCATCTATCGAGTCCTTCCCAAGGACCTGGGATAGGCAGATGTTGTTGTTTAATAATATTAAAGGTACTGTCACAGGATGTAAGCTGTTCCAAGTAAAGCTGACTTTTGCAATTGACTGATGGTGATTTGTCAATGCCGATGGTGTTCAAGTGGTGCTCCAGATGTTTTGGAATTGCACCCAAGGCACCTATTACTATTGGTATTACCTTTGCTTTCTTTTGCCACAGTTGTTCTACTTCTATTTACAGGTCTTTATATTTTGTGATTTTCCCCAGTTCTTTCTCTTCTCTTCTGCTGTCTCCAGGTATTGCAATGTCCACTATCCAGATGATGATGATGATCTTTTTTCTTTACCCACAGAGCACAGTGTATGCAAGAACAAGTAAACAGCCATGAAGATTTCAGACACGGGAGAAATTTAACCCAAATATGAAATTTTCTTTTGAAGGAAAAGTTAGAAGAGAGGAGCTAGACACTATCTGGGGGCGGAAAGCATGTTGGATGTTTTTACTCAGCAAAAAGCAAAACGATTTTAGCCTCTAAATATGCAGAGGCACAATATCAAGTATCACAAATGTGTGCTGGTGATGCAGCCAGCAACACTTAATTATCAGTTCTGCAAGCAAATTAGGTGAGAAAGTTACTTGTCTTTTTATATTTATTTTATTTATAAAAGCCCTTCAGAGAAGATACCAGCATATTATGTAGACTTTTTGTCTACCATTACTTGAGAGAGATAAGTAACTGTATGCTGTCACTAAAATTTAGACTCCATGTTATTCTTTCTTATTGCTTGAACAGAGTAGTCCAAGTACCACTAACTAATGGTACCAACTGTGTCAATATCAGTTCTGAAATTGACTAGAAAGCAGTCTTCCATCAAAACTATGCAAGTTTGAAAATGCCATCATTTATATAAGCCATGTTATTGCTGTACATGTAATTCTGTTCAACTTTTGAATTAGTATTGGTTAGAACTATTTGTTCCTTTGTTCAGTGAATATGACATGGGAAAAAAGAACTTTGTAATAACTACAATAATTTCCATTCTGTTTCCCCACATGCAAGTTTTGAAGCACAGCAAAAGTATTGAGCTGAGGTCATTCTCATACCATGATCCTGTTTCTCAACTACATTTTACTCTTAGTACAAGACCCTTGATTCAGTGCCATCTGTACAGCTTCTATCTATTGTTCACAGACATTGAGCTTTTCCAAGTGTGCATCACAAGAAAATTGCACAAATGGTGGTATGAATTAAAAGGGATTCAGTTTATCTCAGAGTAATGTCTTCCTCAAAGTAATAAATACAGCCATATCCATTCAGGCCAATTAAAAGGCAGTTAAACTATTAACTGTTTTCAGATGAAGAGAGGACATGTGAAAGGTTTGTATAAAAATATGGGATCATTGTGCTTGATATCCCTGCTGTAAAAGAACAGTGAAGAGGTGATAGAGATGGAGATTATGGAGATAGAGCAGTAGAAGCTACATATGGCAGGGGATGAGTTGAATCAACTCTCTCCTCGCAAAAATAGAGAGAGGAGCACCTTGAGAATTTACGAAGGCCTCAAGTTGTGCGAGCTCCCTTCTAAAGGTGAAACAAAACTGCTGCATTCCCTCACTTCACATCACCGTGAGCCTCTTGTCTGACAGTTTTAGTATCCTAAAGAGTACAGGAGATGCCAAAGAGGTAACACACAAACAAGATTTTTCCAGCTCCTAGAACTGCCAAACAAAAAGCTCAGAGCAACACAATAGAACCGATCAAGGGGAATCCCTTTGCTTCCTTCCCACATAAGGAGAATCATATTATCTTCATAGCACAAAGCTGCTTTATATAGCCAATCAGTTGCCAGCAGAAGTCTATAAAGACGACATCCATTACTGTTTCTTCTTAGCCACTGGTAGTCTGTAACATATACTCTAGAAGTATAATATAAGCCAACACTGGTAATAGCTAGTTGTTGTTTGTTTGTTTGTTTGTTTGTTTATTCCTAGAGAAAATATATTCTGCCCTTACAGGATTTAAGATAGAATTTATTGTAATTTATCATAACTACTGGCTTATTACCCACAGTATTAAACTTTTGTATGGTACATTTTCTTACAGTCCTGTTAAATCTTAGAATCTCTTGTCTCTATTGTGGGATTGGCTTTCATGCCTATGCCTATTTTAATAGATGCATGATGTGAAAGTGAAAATGATAAATACACCTTTTTTTCTCTAACACTCACCCACTCACTTCATCCATACTGGTCCAATGAGAAAAAAGTGGTTTGCAAAGTGAGATCAGAAACTGCACTGATGCATTCTGAAAGCAGAGGTTGTGTATATGAGTTCAGTCAATTGATTAATGAGATCCAGATTGCAGGGGTTGATAAACCCTTAGATGGATCTGGGCACACCTAATCCTCTGCTTACCTGATCTGAGAAACATACACTTTGCAGAGTCTTAAAACTAACACCGTGCTGACATTATCTTATGTCCTGTGTGTCGTTTACCCCGCTCTCTCTGATGGTACACAACCTCCTTGGTTTCCCATCCTTCACTAATGAGAGAATTCCTCCCATGGAGCTTTTTCTGATCCAAAATTTTGGATAACCAAAAAGCCATGAAGAGACATGTAATTAACAAACCAAGAATACTATGACCCACTTCGTAATGATAAACTCTAGAGCTTGGTTCAAACATGGCACAAAGCTCAATCCAATGTGGAATGAGGGAATTGGGCTGGTTTTTAACTCAGATGAGATAGATGACAGTGTCTATCCCTGACCGAAAATCCTTGGCTGAACTCGGCCACCAGTACATAAGTGAAATTTCAGCCCCCTGAGTGGCACTATTTGCCAAAAATGGGGGGGGGGGAAGTTGCCTCTTGTTAAAGCAAAATGATTTGTTAGGATTGGGAGGACTGGATTTGAAAACAGACAAGTTCATCTTCAAATCAGGGTGACTTCTGGGATCAGTCACTCCAATCACAGCTTTTTAGACAAATAATAAGATCAGAAGGGGTAGAAAAAGAGAGAGGTGTATACTGTACTCATATACTGTACTCATTCTATACTCATTTTCTCTTGTAGAGTAATTCATTGTGTAATGGTGCTCTTAACAACTGATTGCCTTTTCAGTTAAACGTCCTCATTCCAATTCTTACCTGATCCTCTATTAATTACTGTCTTTATCCAACTTTCCACTTCTCTCCTGTTTTTGTTTAACTTTTCCAGTTGTACTTGTTTTCATGTTGTCCTTTTCCTAGGTTCATTTGCTCTTTTCACAAAATAATTTATTTAAAAAAAACCTTTTTCCCTTTTTAAATTGTTTTCCCTTTATTTCTTAAATCTGTAAATAATGTAGATGTGTGTCTGTCTCTTTGTCATTTGTCCTTGGAGCAGGGTTTCACCTCTTTCTCCTCACTTATATCTAAGATGGGCAAGAGGAAGAGGGGGTGAAGGCTCAGTCAAATGGTACTGACAGAAGGATTATTGGGAGCTTTGAGAATATAAAGAAATGCTCTGACCAGGTTGGTTGCTACAGCTTTAAAAAAAGTAACCTAAGAATCTCTGCACTAATTTCTGCAAAATTTGCTGTGCTTCGATCCCCGAATTTGGTCTACCTTGCTTTCAGGTGTCAGCCCATAAAATAACTAATAAAAATTAAACTTCTTACAATGCTATTAGTTAAGAATGTTTTTGAAAATGAGAGGGTAGAGCTTTGTTTTCCCCAATTTATCCTTGAGAACTGGGAATGAGTCAGAAAGGGCTGTCTCCCAGAGGTGGGTAGCATTATTTCTGTAGCTAAGGATCTGGCTTCTAAATAATTGGGCGGCCCTTACCCAATGCTAGTAAGTTCAAAAATGCCACTGAAAGGAATTCTGAAGGAATTCTAACTCACCCTGAGAATGAGATAGAGAAAGAGAAAGAGCATATTAAACATTTCAGGAAATCGGAAGATAGATTCTGGCCTAGAATATCTGCTTTATACTCTGCAAGTATTGGTTGTTGTTGTTCTATGCTTTTATTTCTGCCAAACATTAAGAAAGTTCTGGATTTTTTGTGCAAATATGAGCCTATTGTAATTTTAAAGATTGCTTTAAAGACTGAAGGGGAGGGTTTCTTTGCCGAGGAATACAGTAAATAAATAATGGATGGTATGAAAGCTGGAGAGATGAATTAACTAGTTCACACAGAAATAGCCACAAATGTCTTTTGGGAATCTCCTGAGATGACCTTTTCATTGCTGCCTGTATGATCACTGTCATGCCAGGTTCATTTAGATCCAGATCCAGCATGAAATGCTAATAATAAATAGCTTCATTGGGTACAGTCTCCAGAACATATATTTTCTCTTGGGAAATTAAACAATTTTACTTTGCAGCTGTTGACATACACCCCTTCTTATTAACATGGTGACAGTTAAAATATCAACAAGCACATTAGCACACATGTAAGAATGTTCCTTTTCCATTAAAACACATAAATAAATAACCTTGCAAACTCCTATCTGTAACCTTAAGTTATAGCCATCAAACACTGCTTGGAGACTTGGCATAGATAGCCTGTGGGAAACAAAAGCTCAGACTAACTATAGGTCAGCATGTGGTCTAACCCAGGGGAGCACAAGACAAGGACAAATCCCACCAAGTCCCAGAACCCCTTCAAAAGTTGCTCCCACTACTTGTAATTTTCAATGAGACATTAAGGAATATATATTTTAAAATTCCATTCTCACCCCTATGTGTGGTATGTGTCTTCCTCAACCTCGGGTCCTCTACCAGAGGCCTGGGAGTTTGAGGGTTCTGCACAGTGTCTTAGCTGTTCCTAGCACTGGACTCTTCTGGACAGAGAACTCTAATGTTGTTCCTGAAATCTATTGGAGCCACTCTCCCATTTTGGGAATCACAGCCCAAGTGCTCCTATCATCACTGGGACCACTTTGGCCATCACTTTCCACATCCTCTCTAGTTTCACTTTCAGGCCTAGGCCCTGAGCGGCTGGATAGCATAGTGGTCAGAGCCCTTTGACACAGGAGATTGGGGTTTGAATCCCAGCTGGCACCTACCTTACCAGTAGGGGTCCTTGGGCAAAGACCCTTAATGCTTCACCTGCCTACCTTGGATATGAGAATGATACAAACTAAGAGGGTCATGCCAGCTCGGACATCACCTGGATTAACAAGGTCTGCTCCAGATGGTGGGCAACCAGGACAATCTGATGATAAGTTGGGTTACTGGAATAAACCATACATGGACAAGACAAGAGAATATACTTACTTTGCAGAGGAGTGAACTACCATTGGAAATTAAGCAACTCCCCCCACCACCTCCCCTGCCAAGTTATTTGCTGGAAAATGAATGCAAGTTATTCATTCAAAATGAATGTGGGTTTATTCATCAGGGCCTTTCCTGGAGTTCTTCAGCTGTAGTAATACTTGATTTATTATTTAAATTATTCCATTTATTATTTTTATGCTGTACTTTATTAACATTTTACTGTTTTTATTTTATATTTTGCCATATTTATTATTGCTACTGTGAACTGCTTTGTTATTTAAAAAATGAAACAAGTATAAAAATGCATAAGACAGACAGCAGACCCATGTTTCTTGTAGTGCCTTCAAGCTGTATTGGGCTTGAAGGCACTGCACTAAAAAGAACAGGGATAAGAATCACAGAATTCTAATTGATCTATTTTTAAAAAGTCAATTCCCGCCCCCCCCCCCGCATTAAAACAGCTGAGAACATACTGTAATTTGTAAAATTGTTATCTGTTAATCAACCTCGTATCTCTGTAAAGAGATCCTCTGAAAACCCAGTTTAAAGATTGTATCACTTCATACAGAAGGTCTACTTTGATGATGAATGGATTTATCTGATATCCAGTCTACAGTCTCACACTCAGTTGACCTCTGCAAAGAAGAACAAATTTGCACACAATTTCTAACATCCACATTGTATTGGTTAAAGACTATGGGTTAAATAATTACACTGTGTTAACAGGAGATACTTTTTGCCTGGTCAGCGGAGGAAAATGCTAAAGAAGTTAGGCAGAAGCAAGATTGCACTCTTTCCTGGTCAGCTTTTACTGCCCTTTTATTGTCCTCTCTTCCAGGAGCAAGGCTATTAATAGAGCTGCAATAACATCTCTGGGGTCTAGAAGCATGAAATACTCACTTGATCACTTGATCCTCAAAAAGCATGCAACTTTTTAAATTTAGTTAGAGACCCCCTTACATCATTTTCAGGAAAAAATGCCCATAAACTTTGAGCGAAACCAGCACAAAATGTTTTACATCTCCCACATTAGAAAGCCTGTTTTTACACAAAAATCACTGATTCAGATTGTCTGAAATTGGACAGGCACAACCTTCTTAGAATGGGCAATGTACTCCTGTTTGCTAGGAATAGAAAAAAAAATAGAAATATAAGGGAATTGGAACTAAATCTGACCCATTTCATCTTTAAAAGATAGATGACTATTCTTGATACTTTAGTTCTATTCCATCAAAAGAATTGCTATGTATTGATTTCTAATGATACCTGACCAATAGGTAAGATGGAACATGGATTCTGAATTTGGATTTGGGCCTGAAATAAAACAGAGGGTCTCCATATCATTCCAGTGTAAATCAGGCTGTTCTATCAATCATTGTATATGAAAACAAAGCTTGATACCTACCCCTAAAAGGGAAGAGGGAGAATTTATTATTTTATTTACTTATTTATTTATCCAATTTGTCCCCACCCATCTCCTTCCATTGGGGGACTCTGGGTGGTTTACAACAATCAATTAAAACAACAGTCATAAATATACAATATAAAAATACAATAATAAATAATATAAATAAAAGTAAAGATAAAAAGTCCAAGTGGCGAAAGAATCTAAACCAGTCCAAGTGTGGGAGGAGTGGTCTATAGCAGCCATCCCCATTCTAGAATGCTAGAAAGGTCAAATCTAATAAAATTTTATTATTGCAATCAAAGATCAGCCTATTAAAATAAAATTGAATAAAATAAATAAAACCAAAATATAAAATTAATAACATAGAATTAGTGTTCTAAGTCTAAATTGACAGATTTGTCACATTTGTACCAGTTGTTGTTGTATTTTGCCTGGTCAAAACTAGACGATAGAAGTAAACCTACAGTGACCTAGCTTCACTTTCAATATCCATGGTGAGAGGTGGTTGCCCTTCAGCATTAGTGAAACCAAACCAATAGGGAAAGAATATTATCTTCAACCAAATGTTATGATTAACTGCCATGCCTTTACTTCTATTTTGGGCATTACTGTCTTGAGCCTGACAGATGCCCATGAAGGTATTCCTTTAATTTTGGGGAAAAGTGGAACTCATATAGGACCAAGTCTGGATGGTATTGCAGGTGGGGTAAGACAGTGAGATCCAACTTTGCAATTGCTTCTCGGGTGGTTTGAGAGGTGTCATGCTCATTGTCATGCTGCAGCAAAAGCTCCTTCTTGTGCTCCTGAACTTTGCTTTAATCATTGTTTCTAAGTTTGAGTGTTGTAATGTAGCACTCTGAGTTGATAGTGATGTCAAGAACACGGAAATCCATGTGAATCACACCATCTGCATCTCAAAAAACTGCATCTATGAGTTTTCCTGTTGAAGCCTGGGTTTTGAATTTTGATTTTTTTTTTTTTAGGTGAAGCTTTGTGATGATATTCCATGGATTGATGCTTCATTCCTGGGTCATAAAAATGAGCCCATGTTTCTCTGGTTGTCACAATGCTGTTAAGAATTCCCTTACCTTTGTGTTTATAGTATGACAACAATTGCTGGCAAATTTCAACTTTTACCATCAGCATGCAAAGAACCAGCTTGTACAAACCTTCCATTATTGAAGAACTTCATAACATGTCTACATTTTCCTGTGAATGCCAATCTTGACAGTGTTCCTTTAAGTGATCCACAGATTGTCCTTAATCAGCTTATTACACTTTCTTGTGTGAAACTCATTGGTTGCTGCCACCAATCATCCATTTCATTCTTGATCACACAAATCAGCTATTCCTGGTTCACTATGTTTACATTTTTTGGCCCAGTGATGCACAGTACTCCTGTCAACATGGTCATTGCCATAAACAACCTGCATTCAGTGGTGAATTTCAGTTGGAGGGACTCACTTGGCAGTCAAAAATTCCATCAAAGAACACTGATGAGTACGCATTGCAGGCATCCATTTCACAAACAATAGCCACACCAAATTTTCCTCACAGTAACTTCCTGCCAAATGAAGTGAAAGAACAGATGCTAGCACCATCTATTGGTGTTATCTGTTGGTAATTTATAAATTGGAGGCATTACTTTTCATTCAACCCTCAAATATGTATGTGTGTACATACGTGCATGTGTATACACACACCTGATAGTATTTTCTGCATAACCCTCTTGTTGGATATGGCAGAGTGTTTGAGACAGCAGCAAAATGGTCGAAGTGGCTTGTCAGAAAGGAATACCCTGGCTGTAAGCATGCAACAGTTCTGACGCTTTTCAGCCAATCCTCTGAGGATAATAAAGAAATAAGGACAAAATGAATGTAGCCCTCATGGGCCTCCCCTTAAGAGTTTAAAAGCAAAATATTGATTTTGAGTTACCCTGCTTCAACTCAGCTTCACTCTCATGGTCTTTTTATTCCCTTGTATATTGCCAAGTCCATTTCTTTTGTTTTTAGGGTTTCTTTTTCTTCAAATCATGGTGAAATTGGCATGCTAACATTCCTGTACCTAAAAATATAGTCAATTGACACCCTGAAGATTTCCAGGCAACCCTAACCATTTATGACATATTTAGCCATGTATCTACTGTGTTCAAAACAGATAAAATGGATGAATTGATTTTAGTTGTCTAAAACCCTTGACAAAATCTCTCAGTGGCCGTCCAAGACAGTCTCTTGGTGTTTTATAGAGCTTTTGCTTTCACCACAAATGTCATCCTTCTGGATTCTCCACTTTGTGTTTGAACTCTATCTACTATACCTGCTCCTGATTGCTTTAACTGTCAGTTGGATTGGCTATATCCATGGTATGGATGACTGAGTATATTTGTTATGTGTGAAAAAAAGAGAAAAAACTTTATTTTTTAAATGGCATTAAATGTACAATATACTGCTCAATTAACTAGGCATGTTTTAGCTGATAAAATTTAAAATAGATTAATTTAATTTAGCAAAGCTATTCTATATTGTGGCCAATTTAGGGATCTTCAGAACCAAAATTCAATGGCAAAACACTGAAATTTGGCAGCACTATTTTTTCAGATTGGTTTAGTGGGGGGAAAAATAACCCCATCCATTTCTTTAATACCTTCCCTCCCACTGAGTTTTAAAAAATAAATAAAAATATTTTTAATTTAAAATGCTGAATTTAAAAAACTGAAAGTGCAGTCCTTGGTTACAAAAAAAGTTTCCAAACTGGGCAGTAGTATTGTACAGATGCTCACTATGCTATGCCTCCAAAACCCTCTAGGTAAATAATGGCAGGATTGTTCAAATGTAGTTTAGTTGGAAAAGTGTAGCACATTTATTGCATATCTACAGCATTTGAGACCATAGCCCCATCTGCCTTGCTTATTAGGTAACACTGGGGCCCCAAATCTGTGAAGGGACCCATTTCCTGGATATGTAGATGATAGTTGGTCTTTTTGGCTGCTGAGTACTTTAATTTTTGTATGTTCTTGTTTTATTTTTGTCATTGTCCACCACCCAGAAACATTGCTGAAATGGGTAGCTATATAAATTAAAGAAACAAACAAACAAACAAAATCTTGCAGACACACATACCTTAAACATGAATATCTGTGGGAGATAACCCATACAGGCTTCTACATTGGTTCAGGTCCAAAACATTGTGCTCCTGCATGAGAGCACAATATTTTGTGGATCAAAGGTCCCATGTGAGTCTTACAGAATGTATTAGGGGCAACATATGGGTAGAGCAAAGTAAAGACCATCAAATTTATTTTATCTATTGTATTTATTAAGCAAATTTATATGGCCACCCAACTCACCAAAAGTGACTCTGGGCAGCATACAACAATCAGATAAAACGGCCAATAAAAATACAACAGCCGATCGAAAGGGAGTTGGGTTCAGATCCCCGAATCCAGAGTGGTGGAGACGGGCACCATGAGGCATCCAGTGTGGTAATGCGACCAATCCTGGAGAAGCCGGCAGGAGCCCCGGGGAGAGTTCTCTTTTCTTTGTGAAGGGCAGGGCGCCCTGGAATGGGTTCACTCCGAGAGAGGGGCCTGTGCCTTGGAAATTGTTGTGATTCTGGAGGCATCTGGTGAGCTCTCACTGGCCCTTGAAAATCCAGGGGAGAGGGTGTAAATCTTGTGCTGGGCCGTACCCATATCTGCAGCAGGTCTCCAAAGTGAAGAGCCTCTGCCATGTTAGAACAATGTAGATAAGGGAAATCGGCAAGCTGGATCCATAACTTCGGGATAAGGATTGGCTCTGAGGGCTGGGCTGGTTGGGCTGGGGTGCAAAGCGGGGCTGGGCATGTGCCACGGCTGGGAGAGGCGATTCCAGAGGCGAGCTGGGTCCTTCCCATGGATCGCCCCAGCTGCAGCGGGCGGCAGCCATCCTGCCCCCCTCGCGGGGCCGGCAGCAGTCTGTCGTCCCACCTTGGCCGGCGCCTAGCAGCTGGCTTAGTACTGGAGCAGACCAGGGGAATCTGTTTAATTAAAACAAAGCACTGCGAAGGCCCTCAGCGGGTATTGACGCGATATGATTTCTTCCCAGTGCTCTGAATGTCAAAGTGAAGTAAAAACCATATTAATAAATATCATAAAGATCCAAGATACAAACCATGGGTGAAGGGAGGATAAAAATGGCCCCCTCAACAATGTAGCCATCTAAGCAATGCTTAAACTCAGTCCATAAACTGCATCCTTCCATCCTCTCTCTACCATTTTATCCAATCTTGATATCACTAAGTTTAATTTTAACTTACTAAAAATTGATGGCAATTGAAGACTGAGGGAGAAGGGAGCCATACAAAACCCCTGGGGTTAGGTAAGACTAACTTAGTCTGCAACCAAAGCTGCAATCCTATCTCCATTTTCATGGGAATACTGTAATGCCATCTGAACTGAATGGGACCTATTGTTGGGCAAGTATAGCAAAATTGTTCCCTGTTACTCAGACACTTCCAACTGCTCATGACTGAATGAACATCATTTCACCAAGACTCTCTGCCCTAACTACTTCTTTCTTGTAAGCTCATGGATTTGTCATCTGTGATAGTATCTAGCTGTCTTGTCTTCTGTTGGCCTCTGTCAATTGCCCTTGATTTTCAAAACATCACAATCTTTTCCAGTGAGTCTTGCTTTCATATTATGTGTCCAAAATATTTAGCTTCATTATTCATACTTCATTCAGTATTATGAATTGTTTTTCTTGTCCAGGGTATTCTCAACAATTCCTAACACCATAACTGAAAGGCATCGTTTTCTTTATTTCTTCAGTGTTTTTCATGGTCCAGCTTTCACTGCTGTATGTTACAATGGGGAAAACCATGGCCTTGACAATACATACTGCTGTTTTCAGTGTGATATCTTTGCATTTTAATATTTTGGCAAGTAGATTTGCCATACTCTTTCTCCTAACTACTTTCCTTTTCTCTGTTATTTTGTTATTTGACTCTGTACAGAAAGAACAGTTTGGCTTTTGTAAATGGTTGGAACTTGGAAGCAAACTAAAGTTCTTTATACAAGTGCTTTTCACAAATACAGCTGCAATTCTGGAAGAAGTGGTGACTAACTAGTTTGGCACATCAAACTATTCCATAATGGGTTTTTTGCTGTGTTTTTGACTTAGGGTTTTGTGTAAATATAGTTGCTGAATACAAATATACATTAAATAGGCATATTAACTATCTAATGGTTCTTTCTTTTAAAAAAATAAACAACTTTTAAATACTTTCTTTCTGGAGCTGTTTCTTGCACCTCACATATTATTTGAAACAAAAAGATAGTGGCCATTTTCTTTGTGCTTAGAGACAGGAAACCTACAAAGAACAGCCATGATTGAAAAATGAAAGCAAGAACAAGTCATAATGGGGTCTACTAGTGCCTGTGGGGTGCAACTTTCTGTTAAAGATTTATCACATTAACATCTGTCACCAGTTATATATACTGATGCTTAGCAGTATATATGAGATTTACTTACTTATTTGTTTGTTTAGAAATCACATTTATAAGCTGCACAACTCAGAATGAACTATAGTTCCTAGTTTAGTGAATGATATAAAATGATTGAGCTATTGTTAAATTGTAGAAGGACAAAATTATATACAGTAAGAGAAAACAGCATTTACTCATGTGGAGAAAAGGTTTGACAAGTTTACTTTTGCATTGTATGTTGTGTTTTAGGAAATAGGTTTCAATACTATTAAGAAAAGTTGACATTCCTCTGCACTGAAGGGGTGGCATGAATCAGTTCCACAAATAATTTTGATCTACAGGGATGAAATATTAATTTGTTCTTTTTAGTACTGTGCTTCTCTTTGCAAGATCTTTTTTATAAAAAAGCAAACAAATCTATGTGTTGCTTTTCCATACACGTAAAAAGGACTGCATTCAAGATCGCTCATAAATATATACAGGGTAAGACAGTAATAATAGCAGTCCAAAAAACAATCTATATAAATTTCAACACCCCCATATTTCAAATACCATATCAGTGTTTCAATCATTGGGTTCAGACATCATGCTAAACTAGAATTTGCTTGAGACCTGTTTGTCAAACAAACTACCCAGGTTCACAAAGCCAGAACCAAACGGATGGCAGGTCCAGACTTTCTACTTGGCCCGTCACCAGCATAGGCCATTCAGTGCTTCCTCACTGCAGAAACAGATGACATTGTTTTCCTCCCATTCCCAGCCCATTGCAAATGCAGCCTTCCAGCTTTGATTCACAACTGCTGTTCTCTAAGTCAAGTTCACTCAAGCTTTTTGGAGGGGATGATCTCCAGTGCTTCATTCCATTCTAACAGCAACTCCAATTCCAACGGGCTGGGTGCTCCTCTCCTCCAGCAGATGGTTGCTGCCCTGTGCAGTCATTTCATCCTGGCCACTGGCTGCTACGTTCTCTGCTGGTCAGCAGTTGCTTTTTTAAAAAAATAAAATAAAATGTTGCAATTGATCCAACAATGGCCCATTCAGTCAATGAACTATTTGCAACCCTAGAAGCTCACACTCCATTCCACTCTTACTTACCCAGCGGGCACCCTTTCCATTTCTGCCCAGACTGGGTGAACCATGCTCCCCTTGTTTTCCCATTCCCACCTACTGTACTACAAAGCTTCCTTCCCCTTTCCTTTATTTATTAAAGTATCTTTAAATGGCACATAGGAATGTTTTGGCTTTGTTTCTGTGAATCTGAACTATGAGTTCTTCCTTGCTGCAAAGCTTCCATGGACCTATAAAGGAACAGAGGAGCAAAGGAAAAACCTGTCCCCTATCGTTTTGATTATTGTAACAACAGAGCTATAATGGTACCATAATGAAAAAAGAGACAGGAAAGGGTCAAAGGAGGTATATGGGAAGGAGATATGAAGGCATCCCTCTGTGCAAACATCTGGAAAAGCAAAAGAAAGGCACAGGGACTAGTGAGCAGGGAAGAACCCCTAAAAGGAAAAGCAGGCCCTGGTACACTGATCCACACAGGGGGCAGGCACTGAGGGTTGCCTTTACTGCAGGATGGGAAGGGCAAACAGCAGGAGAATGACTGATTAGGTGTTGTGGTAACCTTAGTCCAGACTGAGCACCATCCCAGCTCCATTGCCAACCCAGTCCAATCTGAACTGGAAATTTCTGAAGTTGGCTTAAGAAACAGCGATAGAGGACAAGCAGCTTAGGCTGCAGTGTGGAATTGCCCATAAAGATTTAATGGTTGGTTGACTGATTTTACTAACCCCAAAAAATCCCAGTATCAATAGCCAACTTATTAATGGAGAAAAATCCAACCAATTATTTTGGCATTTTGCCTTCCATAGACAAATAAAACCCCTTCCACAATCCAATGGCTTTTGGATGGGTTGGGATTGCAACCAGAAGTCATTATTCTGATAGTGAGGACTTCAGGGTTCGAAAGGGTGTTCTAAACTATGACTGGATTTAGATCCACACTAGATCATAGTTCCTTTAACCATGGTTCACTGGAAAAGCCTCAGTTGCAACATGGCTCAGATATCACAATGTGTGCGCATTAAGATGACACAGTCTTTATTTTATGCCTTTAGACTAATGTGTCAACAGCACTGTAATTTTCCTGAAGTAAATCAATTTAAGAAGCTTGTGTATAACCACTTCAGAACTCTTAGTTTGCAAAACTGGAAAATGTTAATTCTGAATAGCAGAGGATTTGGGGGTTGCCATCACAGGTTCTATTCCTTCAAACTGCTTTTTGAGGAATTCTGAAGTTTCTGAAATAAGCAAGAATAGATTCATGGCCTCTTAAGTATCTGCAGATGGCTTGGGTTAACAAATGAATAGGATATTTGCAGCACATTAAGATGGCAATATACAAACCACAAATTTCAAAGTTTTGCCACTAATCCTTTTAGATGACTGTATATATTTTTTTTAAAAATCAACACATGTATTTCCTCCTCCAGTTCAAGGTTGAGCTCAGATTTTTTATAGTGTGTCTAGGGCTGTGTATTTTTTTGGAAAACCTAGCTGTAAACCTGGAAGGCTCTAATTCAGAGCATACCTTTGTGTTGATTCATGAGATGGTTGTAGCAAGGCACTCATGAGATGGTTGTGGCAAGGCACTAGATAGATTCACACATTGCACTAAGCCATGATGAGTTTAACTCATATATCTTGACAACTATGGTTTGGAAAGGCTGTCCTAAGCTATAACTGAATTCAGTTATCACACTAGGACATAATTTAAACATAGTTTTTTAATAAGTTACATGGTTTATTCAAGTGGTTAAGCTGATACAACACATTAACTCAAAACCAAGCAAACCACATTATAGCTTAGTCACTATCCACACAATCAACCATCAATGATATCAAAAACAAATGCAGCTCTGTTAATCCTGGTGTGCAACTAAAATATAAAATTCATGTCAAAGCAATATTTTCATTAGTTCAAGAAGTCTTGAAGTGTTTCGAGCAAATTCCTCAATAGGAAAGATGTTTCAACAAAAACATTTTTTGTTCAGCAAAAGACAGAGCTGTTAGGCAATTTTTATATTAGCAAAGCTATGGATCATTTAAGATATTGTAAAATGGCGATAAAAGTGGCCCATCTTGGAGAATACTTCTAACAAACACCACATGGAGATATGACAAGCTTGTGCTTTCCTCTCAGAAACCAAGGAAACCAACTTTCCATTCTGGTGAGGTAAGCCTTCAAAATACAAAAGTTGTAATACATATACACATAGAGACTGCCCAGTAGGTTTTTCAGATCCATTTTAATGGAGGATTCAAATCCTTATTTCTTTGTACCTTTGAGTTGGCTTCCTTCATCATAATAAATGGAGGCCTCTGCAGATGTACAGTATGAACTTGATGGATGTGTCAAAGCTTATGTCTAGATGAAGCTATATGTCACTTAACCAAGGGAGGTCAAAAAAGTCACAGTAGTGGTTGCAGCAGCACAATCAAAGCCCTCCCCCTTGTATATGCATGTGACATCAACACATGAACAAAAGAGCAAAGACTTCAATTGCACTGCCACAACAGTCACCTTGATCTTTTTAACACTCACTCTCACAGATGCTGCTGATCTTAGCACAATACATAAAACTTCTTATGTACTTCTTATGTTCTTATCAGTGCATAAAACTTCTTATACAATATGCAAATGGTAGGATATGACTTCATTTGTGTATGTTTGAATCTGGGTACCTCAACAGCTGCCACTTTGTCCATTCATGAAGCTCAGCCTGGAAGGTCACTCTCTTTCTTTGTGTAATCTGTTTGCAAGTGTTATATAAAAGAATATGGATCAAGAAAGTTTATTTTATTTTCTGTTCCTGGGATTTCTTGTAACAGGAATCCACATATTTTTATTGTTCTGGGTAATCACTCCAAATGTGTATGCACCAATATCTTTCCTTGCCTAAGTGGATGTGCCTAGCAAAGAGCTGCAGAACTCTGTAAAATCAGAA